>NC_053490.1:156390468-157635468 GCF_905171775.1 Rana temporaria
AATGGGGACAGTCATCATCACTTTCTCCAATCATGGCTCTGACAGTGTTCTGTGCCCTGATTAGGCAAATCCTTTATTGCTTCAGCCTGTCAGGGCTTCCAATGCATTGTGGGGTGCTCGGCGGGCTGAACAAATGGTTGAACGTCCTGACAAATCGGGTGATTGCCAAATGGGTAAACAGTCAATGTTTGGCCCAAATTAATGCTTGGCAGAACCGTTTGCCTAACACTATTCAGGATTTTAGCAACATTTTTATTAAAAGCAAACTCTGGGATACCGTGAACACCCCCATTTTTATGGAAATTTTAAAAGTTCAAGTTCAGTGAATAACCTGAAATGGTACTTAGGTAAGACGTAAACTGGTGGAAAAAAAGTTTAGGTTAACAAAAATTTAAAAACAATGTACATTTCAGAGTTAGGGCCCTTTCACACGGGGCGGATCAGTAATGATTCCGCCTCCGTGTTCCGTCAGCTCAGCGGGGATCCTCTGTAAAAACCCAGCTGAGTCGTCGGCTGACAGGGCGGTCCCCGCACACTGTGCAGGGACCGCCCTGTCTTTTCTCCGCTCTCCCCTATAGGGGGGATCGGATGAACACGAACCGTGTGTCCGTGTTCATCCGATCCGCAGACGGAAGAAAAAATAGGATTTTCTTCCGTCCGTAAAATCGGAGCTTTGCGGAGGCGGGTGATTACGGGTGTGAGCGGATGTTCATCCGCTGACACCCACAATCACATAGGGACCAATGTATGTCCTGTTTTCATCCGCAAACGGATGGATGAAAATGCGGACATACGGTCCGCACATGTGAAAGGGGCCTTATACAAAAAGGCCCCTTTCAGGGAAAAAGTAATGAGGTAACGACTCACAGTTGTTCTGCAGGAATGTAAGTAAATTAACCACTTCCCGCCCGGTCAATAGTATATTGACGTCCGGAAAGTGGTTGTGAAATCCTGACTGGACATCTATTGACGTCCAGCAGAATAAGATGCCAGCGCGTGCAGCGCGGCGATGGGGGGTGTCAGTCTGACACCCTGCATCTCCAATCTCGGTAAAGAGCCTCTGGCGGAGGCTCGTTACCACGTGATCAGCCGTGTCCAATCATGGCTGATTACGATGTAAACAGGAAGAGCCGTTGATCGGCTCTTCCTCACTCGCATCTGACAGACGCGAGTAGAGGAGAGCCGATCGCCGGCTCTCCTGATAGGGGGGGTTTGCGCTAATTGTTTATCAGTGCAGCCCCCCCTCGGATGCCCACATTAGATCACCTGGGAAGCGGGCAGCCAATAAAAAAAATGAGAGCAATAGATTTCAATCAGTTTCCACAAGTGGGGCACTGACTGGCAACATGGACACTGACTGGCACAATATGGGAAAAGTGATGCCCAACAATGCCATCAGTGCCACCCCTCAGTGTCCATCAGTGGCACCCCTCAGTGTCCATGAATGCCACCCCTCAGTGTCCATCAGTGCCACCTCTCAGTACCCATCCATGCCCAGTGCCAACCTATCAGTGCCCATCTGTGCCACCCATGAGTACCCATCAGTGCTGTAAATGAGTGCCCAGTGTCGCCTATGAGTGCCCATCAGTGCTGCCTATGAGTGCCCATCAGTGCCGCCTATGAGTGCCCACCAGTGCCGCCTATCAGTGACCATCAGTGCCGCCTCATCTGTGCCCATCAGTGCCACCTCATTGGTGCCCATCAGTGCCACCTCATCAGTGCCAATCAGTGCCACTGCATCAGTACCCATAATTGAAGAAGAAAATGTACTTATTTACAAAAAAATAACAGAAACAAATAAAACCTTTTTTCTGTCTTTTTTTAGTTGTTGCGCAAAAAATAAAAATCGCAGAGGTGATCAAATACCACCAAAAGAAAGCTCTATTTGTGGGAACAAAATGATAAAAAATAGTTTGGGTACAGTGTAGCATGACCGTGCAATTGTCATTCAAAGTGCGACAGCGCTGAAAGCTGAAAATTGGCTTGGGCAGGAAGGTGTGTAAGTGCCTGGTATGGAAGTGGTTAAGTCCTGAAAGTTTATGCTATAATTCCTACAGGTGTCTTTTTGATGATTACTAACAAGCTCTCTGTCTGTATAAAAGCAGTGTTGAAACAGACTGTGTTACTACACCCTTTTAAGGAATATTTGAACAGTTTTGTGCTGCAGGAAGTAGTATATTTCTCAAAATGGAAAAATGAAGACAGATTATTACAACCCTTAAAAGTGTAGCTATTTTCTTTACAGAAATTGCAATGAAAGCCAGGGTGTTAGTGAGCTTGTAATAATCACCATCAAAAGACACTTGGAAACTTCAGGCAACTCTGACAGGAGGAAGACTGGTATATCCAAAGCCACAACAGAATGAGGCCTTGTACTCACGGCAGGACATGTCCGATGAAAACGGTCTGCAGACCGTTTCCATCGGACATGTCTGGCCGGGGACTGCCCGGGGACTTCTGTTCGATGGCTATACACACCATCGAACAGAAGCCCGCGCGTAAACATTACGCGGGGCGTGTCCGCGGTGTCGCCGCGTCGATGACGCGGTGTCGCCGCGACAATGACGCGGCGACGTGGGCGGGCCGCCTTAAATATGCTTCCACGCATGCGTCGAAGTCATTCGACGCATGCGAGGGATGCGGGCGGCAGGACATGTACGGTAGGTCTGTACAGACGACCGTACATGTCCGGGCGGACAGGTTTCCAGCGGACTGTTTTAAAACAAGTCCGGGAAACAGTTGTCCGCTGGAAACCTGTCCGATCCGTCCCAAAATGGTCCGCTCGGGCCAACACACGGCCAAACATGTCTGCTGAAACTGGTCTGCGGACCAGTTTCAGCAGACATGTTTGGTCGTGAGTACGGGGCCTCAGAAGACAAGTTTCTGAGAGCCAACAGCTTGCATGACAGGTGGCTCCCAAGACAACAGCTTCAAGCACAGCTTGACACTGATCAAAGTAAGCAAGTCTCAGTTTCAACCAAGGCTGGACTGGAACAAAAATTTGGCCCTGGACTTCATCCAGACCAGCCCACTTTATTTTTGCAAACACACACAAAAACTGTATATAAACTATACGCAATTGCGCAAAATAAAAAAAACATAAGTAAAATCCCCTGCCCCAACCTCTCACAAATAAAGAAATAACATTGGCACTGTGTAGCGCTCCTCTTGCCTTAACTGGGTACTGTAGCTGTGGCTGGCTCCTGAGTCCACTGTGGGTGGCTTTCTGGCTCCTGTTGGTGGCAGGTAGGCACCCTGCTGTGGCTGACTGGCTCCCTGGTGTGGGTGGGTCACCATGGGTGACTGGCTGGCACCCTGGCCCTGCTGTGGGTGAGTCAACATGGGTGGCTGGCTGGCATTCTGCTGTGGATGGTCACTGTGGCTGATTGGCTGACACCCTGTTGTGACTGTCTGGTTTCCTGGTATGGGTGGGTCACCGTGGGTGGCTGGCTGGCACCCTGGCCCTGCTGACCTCGGAAAATACACAGCGCGCCAGGCAGAGAGGCAAGACTCCGACAGCAAGTGGTCACGATCACCACCCCAGACCAGCCACGCCTGGCCACCTCCACACGTGATCAGCTCAGAAGAGCCAATTTCAGGGCGCTCTGTGGACTAAGATTCCCAGAATGCCACAGCGTGTGACCATACACATACCCCCTTTCGGCCTCTCTGCCTGGCGCGCTGTGTATTTTCCGAGGTCTCTCTCTCAGTGGCACCCTGAACCAAAAATACTACCAGAGCATTTTGCAGCGCCTTGCAATACCCTCTAGAATATGCCTAGTTAGTCGGGGGTTCATCTTAAAGCAAGATAATGACCCAAAACATACATTCATGTGCCAGAATAACCTTAGAAGAAAATAACAAGATGGTAGGCTTCAAATCATGGAATGGCCAGCACTGTCTCCAGACTTAAACCACATTGAGATGGTTTGGGATGAATTGGACAGAAGGGTGAAAGCAAAGCAACCTGCAAGAGCAACACATTTGTGAAAACTTCTGCAACAGTCTTGGGAAAAACTTTCTTAACAATATTTGATTTCATTTTTTTAAAGAAAATAGTTCAATGATTTATTTTTTATTATGTCAATTTGTTTATTTGTTTTATAGTTTATTTGTAGGGTAAATTGAGAGATTAAACTGCATAACTTTCAATAAAAAATTGATTGAATATATTTTTTTTTTGACCGGTTGTGTATATGTATACTGTATATGCATCCCATCCAGTATTTCCTGTGCACTTTTTAACCTTACTCACTATTTACTGCATCACCATTACTGTACATTTAAATTCTCAAGGGGAATTTGCCTCTGCTTGGCAGCTGTGAGAAACATTTTTGTATCATCATTCTTTATATCAGGGCATTTTTTTTGTGTGATAGATCACAAGTAGCCTGCAATGGGAGCTTTATGGATTTCCCCTTCTTCCTCACAAGCAAGGATTCTCAAATCACTAGATTACTGACAAAAGGGAGTAGAGTGGAATAATGAACTACAGCAACGCCTGGATAAAAAAGCTAAAGTAATGAGAAATAAGCAGTGATCTCTGAATGCATCTCAAGGTTCAGTTTTTGATTTTGACTGCAGTATACTTTTAAAACTAGACATGTGAATTATGGCCTCATAGGACTAACCAGAGATATGTGGAGAAAGGTGCGTACCTTAGCAAAAAAAAAAATGCCATGATTCACAATAGGAATTGAATTCTGTTTCATACACATTTATTCATTTTTATTACACAGTGCATAATTGTAACAATATTGAGTTGGAGTTTAAAAAAAATGATATACTCTGGCCCAGATTCTCGTAGGGAGCGCGTATTTGTGTGCGGGCGTAACGTATCCTATTTATGCTACGCCTCCGCAACTTTGACAGGCAAGTGCAGTATTCACAAAGCAAAGTTGCGGCGGCGTAGCGTAAATAGGCCGGCGTAAGCCTGCCTAATTCAAATGTGGAAGATGTGGGCGTGTATTATGTAAATATATTGTAACCCCACGTAAATGACGCTTTTTCCGAACGGCGCATGCACCGTCCGTGAAAGTATCCCAGTGCGCATGCTCCAAATTAACCCGCAAAAGCTAATGCTTTCGACGTGAACGTAAATTACGCACAGCCCTATTCGCGAACGACTTACGCAAACGACGTAATCGACGGAAAATTCGACGCTGGCCCGACGTCCATACTTAACATTGGTACACCTCATGTACGCCTCATAGAGCAGGGGTAACTTTACGCCGGAAAAAGCCTTACCTAAATGGCGTATCTGTACTGCGACGGCCGGGCGTACGTTCGTGAATAGGCGTATCTAGCTGATTTACATATTCTAGGCGTAAATCAGCATACACGCCCCTAGCGGCCAACGTAAATATGCAGTTAAGATACGACAGCGTAGGAGACTTACGCTGGTCGTATCTTATACAAATTCAGGTGTATCTGATTCTTTGAATCAGGCGCCAAGATACGACGCCTCACACTCAGAGATACAACGGCGTATCTGGAGATACGCCGTCGTATCTCCTACATGAATCTGGGCCAGTAAGTTTATTTATGAATTTTATACATGTGTATTTGGAATATACAGGTTGCACTTAATTATTTTGTGTCAGTGTATCTTGGTAGATATGTCAATGTCATATACTCAACAAAGAAGTTTCTCTTTTTTTCTCCAGAGACTTATCAAGTTAGAAATGTTTGTATATTTTTTTTATTAATCTAATAGAGTACAATTAGCAACATTCTACTGAAGATAAAGCTATTAATTATGTTCATGGAATCTTCCTGTTAAAAAATTGTTTAATTTTGTACCAGTTGGCTTCAGATTTTAATAAAAGCTATCAAGGGGCCTTTTTGCACTTCCTTCCTATATATGTTTCTAGATAATTTTTGGCACCTGCCAAACATGGGGCTTAATGGGATTACAGTCTGCCATCTGTCCGAATGCCTGAACAGCCAAAGTTTGGTCAAAACTTAGGATTGCCCATCCCAAGTTAGAACCCGACCTTAGACCTCATGCTCAAAAAACATAGAAGGACTAGTGCCAGGTACAGCAATAGTCTAGCTTAATTAAATTCTTGTCAAAAAGGACCATGTTAAATCACCACTTGACAGTATTGAACATATGTGATCTTCCTTTGGGGGAGGGGGTGGGGTTCCATGGGCAATTTCCAATTTATATGTGTTGGTTAGAGGACTGGCCTACAAGACACGATTTGAGCTGGTTTGGAAACAAGAAAGAGGTGTTACCTGCGCGTATGTGAAGTAGGTATGAGGAAGGAAAAATAAGTGAATAGCAGACTGCTGCCCCCCCTAAAACATGTTATCCAAGGAAAACATAAAGAAAATACATACACAAAATGGGGGTGTTGGCGCTGTCTGTTATAGTCCCTGTGTGACCAGGGTGTGAGTCTGTGATCAATCTTACGCTAAATGGCGAGGATCAACAAAATGAACTGAATGAATGACCAATCAGAACATTTAGTGGTGTAGTAGTAATCTCTGTCCACTAGATAGCGGTATTGTAAATACCTAAATTAGTGTGGTACCAAAAATAATAATAATACTCAAAAATGTAACCAGTTGGCTAAGTGTATACATATAACATACAGTGAAGTAAAGATATATTAAATATAGTGAAAAATGTTTCTAACATCCACATTGGATGCAAGCGTGTGTTAAATTGATAACCAAACAAAAGTACATATTCAAAATAAAAATAAATATAAAAATAGGAAAAAATATATATGAAAAAATATATATATATAGTCCTTCCAACTTGCAACTGTGAATAGATAAGAATATGTATATATAAAAAATAATAATAATCAGCAGCAGATAAAAAGTTCATTCGGTGGGTGTCATCATGGTGACTTGCTGGGTGAACAAACAAATACTTTAGAGTGCAGTCGCTGTGGCTCCGGTGCTCCCCCTTATGTGTCCCCACTCACCAGAGTTGAACACCCCTGCAGGGGTAATAAGCGTGGGTAAGACTTTCCAGGCGCTCCTCAGCTCAAATCTCCAGGCACTCGATTGTCCCAACTTTTTCTTTAAATTCCACAGTGGGGCAAACAGTAGAGTAGGCTGCTCTCCTTACACACCTCCGGAAATAAGAAGGACAGGGACTCCCATAGTGTAATATGTATAAAAATAGCACTAGGGCTAGTATTTATTGGCTATGCCAGCAAAAAATGTATATATGGAAATACAAATAACAAAAGATATCCGAGGGACAAATAAAAATAAAAATAATAATAAAATGTTATTTAAAAAGGGAGGATCCAGGCTGGAAGGATATGCCAGCCGAATAAGAATAAAAACAAAGTCAAATATCAAAAAACTGCTAGTCCAGCAGTGTCCCACAAGGCACTTTATCCAGTACTCGTGACAGAGCTTGTTGAGCGGCGTGCGCTCCAGGTGCGTTCCAGCTCGTCTCCCGGAAGTGCCTGGGGGTGTGCGTGTATCCGCTTGACGATCGTTTCGTCCAATCACGTCTTCTGAAGACGTGATTGGACGAAACGATCGTCAAGCGGATACACGCACACCCCCAGGCACTTCCGGGAGACGAGCTGGAACGCACCTGGAGCGCACGCCGCTCAACAAGCTCTGTCACGAGTACTGGATAAAGTGCCTTGTGGGACACTGCTGGACTAGCAGTTTTTTGATATTTGACTTTGTTTTTATTCTTATTCGGCTGGCATATCCATCCAGCCTGGATCCTCCCTTTTTAAATAACATTTTATTATTATTTTTATTTTTATTTGTCCCTCGGATATCTTTTGTTATTTGTATTTCCATATATACATTTTTTGCTGGCATAGCCAATAAATACTAGCCCTAGTGCTATTTTTATACATATTACACTATGGGAGTCCCTGTCCTTCTTATTTCCGGAGGTGTGTAAGGAGAGCAGCCTACTCTACTGTTTGCCCCACTGTGGAATTTAAAGAAAAAGTTGGGACAATCGAGTGCCTGGAGATTTGAGCTGAGGAGCGCCTGGAAAGTCTTACCCACGCTTATTACCCCTGCAGGGGTGTTCAACTCTGGTGAGTGGGGACACATAAGGGGGAGCACCGGAGCCACAGCGACTGCACTCTAAAGTATTTGTTTGTTCACCCAGCAAGTCACCATGATGACACCCACCGAATGAACTTTTTATCTGCTGCTGATTATTATTATTTTTTATATATACATATTCTTATCTATTCACAGTTGCAAGTTGGAAGGACTATATATATATATTTTTTCATATATATTTTTTCCTATTTTTATATTTATTTTTATTTTGAATATGTACTTTTGTTTGGTTATCAATTTAACACACGCTTGCATCCAATGTGGATGTTAGAAACATTTTTCACTATATTTAATATATCTTTACTTCACTGTATGGTATATGTATACACTTAGCCAACTGGTTACATTTTTGAGTATTATTATTATTTTTGGTACCACACTAATTTAGGTATTTACAATACCGCTATCTAGTGGACAGAGATTACTACTACACCACTAAATGTTCTGATTGGTCATTCATTCAGTTCATTTTGTTGATCCTCGCCATTTAGCGTAAGATTGATCACAGACTCACACCCTGGTCACACAGGGACTATAACAGACAGCGCCAACACCCCCATTTTGTGTATGTGGTTTGGAAACAAGCCTAGGGAAAGTAGATCTCAGAGGAAGTTTGGTTCAAGGCTTATTTTGTGGCACATTTACTCTCCTAGACAAGCCATCATCAGGAGAAAAATTATACAATTATCACTAGGTGGTATAGATGTATGACCACGCAACAGCAAATATTCCCCTCATCCTCTGTGGTTTGCTGGAGATGCCATTAGCACCTTGGTAGCTACCTTCATTTTTGGTGAAGCTATGCAAGGACTCTAAAATAAAATCTTTCCAGTATATAATTAAATGCAGTGGATGGATATGATGTACATCACTGGCCTCATGGGCCACTATAAAGAATAATCTGATGCACATGGAGAGCCTGGTAGCCAGGAACTTAGATAGGATGGACCTCCATCTTCCTACTTGGACATATTGGTCCCTGTTATGAACTTCAGGATGACCTCGTATTGGCACAGCCCTTTCACTAGACTACAATATAATTTGTGTCCCTGTAGATAATTTTTTTTAGCAAATTGTGATGATTCCTGTCAAAGTCTTCCCCCTAGGCCCCCTATTTTTCCTTTACTTCAGATGCTACTCCCTTATAACCTCTCTCTTCTTTATTTGGCTACTGTTATGAGAACCATAAGCTCCTCTATATTTGAGTCTTCATAAGGTCCTGTCTGTCTACATGGGATATTGTAAGATCTGTGCTGTTCTCACTGAAAAATATTTATCAACTGTAAAGCTGTGTTAGCCGCTAACTTCCAGAGTCCCTTTGGGTTTGACTCATTTTACATTCTTTCTTACCTAACCTATTATTTGTCTATGATGTATGTTTGTAATGCCAATTGCCAAACAAATACATTTAACCAAAAATATTCAAAAACAATATAAAATGATGTATTTCAAAAAGTTTAAACATTGGAAATGGAGTACAGCTACACTTACCACTGCAAATACACCAAAAATAACAAGCACATCACTGTAACAACAGGAAAATAAATAAAAAAAAGGTTGTAAATGCATTGGAAAAGGTTGGATGCTAAAAAAAGTGAAACCCTGAAGCATGTACTTTATAATAAAATGGTATATCGGGTTTGCAAGAAAGAAGCAAGTTGCATCTGCAGATTAATTACATTTACATTAAGGCATCAGTCATTCATTTTTAAATTTCATTAGTAAAGCAGGAAGTCACACACCAATGATATACAGTATATGATGTTTAAAATGGTTAAAGCACAGCCATACAAAGGCTTCCAGAATATTATAACACAAGTTAAAAATATACAAGGGTTGATTTACTAAAATGAAAGAGTGCACACTCTGGTGCAGTTCAACATAGAAACCAATCATTTTCCATTTTTTTTTGTCAAAGCCTTATTGAACAAGCTGAAGTTAGAAGCTGATTGGCTATGGTGCACAGCTGCACTCTCTAGATTTAGTAAATCAGGCTGGTTTCACACTGGTACGACATGACAGTCATACTACTTTGGATCCGACTTTGTCCTGTGACTTGACATCCGACATGCGTCTGACTTCAATAAACAGGGATCCGACTTCGATCCCTGACAATACCAGACACTGTGTCTGGTATGAATCTTGAGGGGGAACCGTCCGGGGCATGATGGGCAGTGACATCATAAGAGAATGGGATCACCAGATGACATCACCCGGTGACCCCGCCCCATGCCTATATAAGTCATTGTGCACCACGCACACAGCATTACAGGGGGAGAGAGCATTGTGTCAACATCGGAAGAAGAGCAGAGGGAAGAAGAAAACAGAGAAGATCAGACAAGAGCAAAAAAATAATGGCAAAAGAGCAGAAGAACCCAGCAGAAGACACCGAACAGCAGGAGAAGAAGTGGAGAGCGCGGAGAAGAGGCCGGAGAGCGCATAAGAGACCCCTGAAGTCAGAAGAGATCCCCGGAGCTGCCTAATAAATGAAATCTGTGTAGTGTGTTTTATTGTTGGCACTTTTTTTTCAGGTGAATGGGTAGGGGTACAATGTACCCCATACTCATTCACAAAGGGTGGGGGGCTGGGATCTGGGGGCCCCCTTATTAAAGGGGCTCCCAGATTCCAATAAGCCCTCCGCCTGCAGACCCCAACAACCAACAGCCAGGGTTGTCAGGAAGAGGCCCCTGTCCTCATCAACATGGGGAGAGGGTGCTTTGGGGTGGGGGGACTGCAGGCCCCAAAGCACCCACCCCCCCATGTTGAGGGCATGCGATCTGGTACAGTTCAGAAGGGGTCGCTCGCTCGTCCCCACCCCCTTTCCTGACCGGCCGGGCTGGTATGGACTTTGGGGGCGACCCCCACGCTGTTTATTCTGCGTAGGGGGTTCCCCTTAAAAATTCATACCAGACCGAAGGGCCTGGTATGCTCTTAAAGGGAGAACCTATGCCGGTTTTTTATTTAAAATTTTTATTTAAAATTTGGTGTGGAGTTCCTCCTCAAGATTATCAGAGTACAAGTCGCATGCCAAAGTCGGAACATGCAAGATGACGATCTGACTTTGATCCAAATTCAGTGATATTTAATGGGCTGAAGTAGGATCAAAGTCGGGCCAAAGTATTACAGGGAGCATTTTCAAAGTCGAACCGCCTTGTGTCAGATCAGTTAAAACGGCTCCCATATGTGACATGAGCTTCCAATGTCAGACCGTTTGTTGCACCAGTGTGAACCCAGCCTGAATCTCACAGTGTGCTTGCATTCATATGGATTTTAGAGTTACCCAGAAATACACAGGGTAAAAATATAATTGTGTACATTACTGGAATTAACTCACACTAAAATGTGTTACAGAAATGTTACATTAATGAAATTGGATGCCTATATTGTGAACTCATGTGAACAATATTCATGTTGGTTTATCTATTTTTTAAATTGACCTAGAATATTCTGTTTAAAATTCAGGATGGGTAATACTATTGATGCATACAAGATTTTAAAAGAACCCATGATGAGGAAAAAGATGGAACTGGTAAAAACATGTAAAATATATGTAGATTACTTTGTTATGATGAAAGCTCCACTTTTATCTGTACTTTGAGCAATTATCAGCTTCAAAGATTTCCACGCTGTGAAACCGAAAGTGATAGATGTAGGCTGACTATTTGAACTTAAGTCCTACTTTCAGGTCACTAGCTCCAAGGTCAGAATATACTGTAAAAAAAAAGTGTTTGCCAAAGTTGTCAAGCTTGTAAGAGAAGTACCAGCCATAGAATTGTTATTCTACTCACAGATAAGCTTGTATTGATTAATTATTGTTTTTTTATTTACATTATTTAGTAAATCATATAGGGCCAGATTCTCGTAGAATGGAGTAAAACTCCGGCGGCGTAACGTATCTCGTTTACGTTAGGCGGCCGCAAGTTTTACGGGCAAGTGCTTGATTCACAAAGCACTTGCCTGTAAAGTTGCGGCGGCGTAGCGTAAATTCTCCGGTGCAAGCCCGCCTAATTCAAATGATCCAGGTAGGGGGCGTGGATCATTTAAATTAGGCGCGTTCCCGCGCCGATCGTACTGCGCATGCGCCATCCCTAAAATTTCCCGACGTGCTTTGCGCTAAATGACGTCGCAAGGACGTCATTGGTTTTCAACGTTAACTTAAATGGTGTCCAGCGCTATTCACGGACGACTTACGCAAACGACGTACTTTTTTAAATTTCGACACGGGAACGACGGCCATACTTAACATTGGTTGCCCCTCATATAGCAGGGGCAACTTTACGCGTCGCAAAAGCTACGGAAACGTCGTAAATTCACTGCGTCGACCGCGCGTACGTTCGGGAATCTCGTGTAAATAGCTAATTTGCATAGACGACAGGGAAAACGAAGTCGGCGACACCTAGCAGGCGGGAAAAAAAATTGCATCTAAGATCTGACAGCGTAAGAGCCTTACGCCTGTCAGATCTAATGGATATCTATGCGTAACTGATTCTAAGAATCACTCGCATAGATACGCCGGGCCAGATTAGGACTTACGACGGCACAAATGGCGTTGCGCCGTCGTAAGCCCTTTGAGAATCTGGGCCATAGCCGGATTCAGGTAGAGCGGCGTATGTTTAAACGGGCGTAGCGCATCTCATATGCGCTACGCCGACGTAACATAGAGAGGGAAGTACAGTATTCACAAAGCACTTGCCCCCTAGCGTAGCGTAAATGGGCCGGCGTAAGCCCGCGTAATTCAAAGTAGGCTGGTAGTGGGCGTGCTGTATTGTAATGAATCATGACCCCATGTGAATGCATGGCCGAACGAACGGCGCATGCGCGCGCATGCTCAGAGTCACGTCGCAAAAACACCCTACGATACGACGTCACAATGCGTACGACGTGAAACCTCACTTACGCCCAGCCCCATTCACGTACGACTTACGTAAACAACGTAAAATCCAACGGCACTTCCGACGTCCATACCCTAAACGACTTAGACCAGCTTTTTGGTGGTTTAACTTTACGCCAGAAAAACGTCTTACGTAAACGACGTAGATTACAGCGATGGGCGCAAGTACGTTTGTGAAGATTTCCGGCAGCATCAACAGATCTCCACACAGCCAGTATTAATAGACTCTCTGGCTGCCATCAACAATAGACCCCTCCCCCAACAGTAGATCTCTTTCAGAAACAACTGACCCCCAAGCAACATAAGACCCCCCCAAAAAAATAGACCCCCCCTGCAAAAATAGATCTCAGCAGTGAGCATGAATACCCTGCAACACACCCCAGCACCCCTTGCCTCTACATACAGTCAGTCCAGGAGGTGCCGGAACTGCGTTCCCTCGCGTTCCTGCTGAAAATAAGCCCCGGCATTTCTACAACTTCTCTCTCATTAGCAGATATGGCACACTCCACGACTGATATACAGTTCATCAAATGACCTTAACAGGCCATGTGATTGGACTTTCCTTTAACTAGAGATCAGAAAATCTATCTGGCACATCTGTTTTGAAATTAGCCAAACCTGACTCATATTGAATGTTATGGGACCAAATATGAATGATAATGTCCCATCGTCAAGGATACCAGTGGTTACACTCCTGCAGAGCTGGGAATCTGTCTTCATGATTTACATGGACTTCATTGCTGCACTCCATGACTGACACTGAATTATAATGGGGGTGTATGCCTTATTTCAATTAAAGAACTTTGTCAAGGTGTCTGTGCATTTATTTAAATGTGGCTCTTCCTGGAAATGAGTATTAAAATGGAAATAATGTACCCCATGATCATTTTCCTAGGGCAGTTAGGTATCTAAGACCCCTTATTATAAAGGGGTTCCCAGATTCTGTTAGGTCCTGCCCACAAACCCCAATATTCATTTTGGGGGATAGGATGTGGGGATGAGACGTTTGTCTCCTCAACATGGAGGTATTTTAAGGAAAAGGGGAATTGAGTGTCTGCAAATTAAAGATCTCTTGATACCAGAGATGTAGAGAACAGAGCTAAATGCTGTTTTATTTGTGCAGATATTGGCACTTTTTTGTAAGATCATTTTTATTATTCTGGAGTTTTTAAAGAGCATCTACATTATTACTGAATCCCTCTGATTCTGGTTTTCAAGATTTCTATTTATTGACCAAGAGTCAGAGAACATAAAACAAAGTCAATTTAAAGGAGGGAGCACACAGGAGTTTATGGATTTCACTGTTACATTTGTGTTTGCATGGTGTATATTAAACACTATAGGAGAAAATGTAAAGCACTTTTAATTGTTTCTACATATGTATTAGTACTTATGAAATGTATTTATTTAAGATTTAAGTGACGCTAGGATAAATCTCGGAGGAAGTTCTGTGCCCTTTTCTTTTCTTTTTTTTTTTTAATATCTCACAGTTTGAGTTGTCACATGCATTTCTTTAGTATTAGGCATTTTTAGGAATATATACAGTAGTTAATTTAAATCCATTAAGGGTGCACACTTCAAAACATTGCTTTTACATTGACAGGATGTTTCCCAGACATACTATAATTTGAATATGTGTCAATAGTGATAGTGAAAACCACTATAACATATTTATTAAGCTAAGTGATGATGTTTTCCATTAGGTAGCCAGTTCTGTTCTACCCCCCTCTCTTACAATGAAAATATTTTGACATCTTTATTTATCTTTCATAAAAAGTTCTCCAAAATAAATTTAACTCAACTCCAAAACCGCACTTAACCACCAACCCAACCATAGGACATTTGTCCTTAAAAATTCTGATACAGAGCTATTCTGAGAAGGAGGTATGAGTCGTGACATAAATCTGCAAATGCTGAACACACACCCCTATTTTTTTTTCCTGGCATCATTGACTATATTGGGGCACTGCTTGTGGCTTCTGAAGTTGACTTCCCTTTCCTGGGTGCTTGCCAAGCCACTTGAGTAAAGTCACTCGTATCCAGGACATTTAAGAAGCTATCTCTCTAGTAAAAAAAAATGCCACCTTGCTGTCCCTCCACTTATGAGGTCAGACATGGCATCAGTAACCTGCATAAACACCCTAGACTATGTTGGTTGACTGCACAATATATTTAAATCCCACGTGGTAACCAAACATGTTCATTCGGCAAAGATACAAGGTTGACATACTTGAGAAAAAGGAGGACTGGCAATTGTATCCTTCACTTCCTCCACAGCTATAGCAACATCAGCTGCTGCTCTACCTATTAGGACATTTACCAAAATTTCTTTAGTCATTGTGAGCCATGCGTGCACTTGTACACAGAATTCATATATTGCACCATGGAAACAATTCGCTACGCACAGTCGCTTGTGCGCAACAGTAGTGAAAAAACCTGTGTGCATGATTTACAGCTCCGAAATTAAATTAACCTGCTTTCATAAGAAACAAACAGCAAAATATTAAAATCTAGGTCTATTTAATTTGTGAACACATTGCTTTCTATAGTTCCTTAGTATAGTTCCTTATTATATTATATTAATGTTTTAATAACAAAGGAAAAACACATAAGACTGTACAAAAAGGTATGCATAAACGTATTACAAAATATTCAAAATATTCAATGTTTCCAAGATGCAACGTGGATCATAATGTCTCATATTAGATGTAGCGCTACCCCTGGAGGAGCCGCTTACGTTTTTTCAGTCCGTTACTCTGCTTCTCAAACCCAAAAACATCCTCAGCTCCCTCTGGCACACCTGGCAATATTCTTTTAAGTCCTTGCACTTTTTAAAAGTGCAAGGACCAACGAGAAACACACACGTTATGATAAAACACAGAAATTGTCTTTACTGCAATATTTCTGTGGTAAAGTAACAGTGTCTCTGTATCTGAATGACTTTGTGTCCTGCAGCACTACAGATGTCAGCAAGGTAACTAAGAGCAACAATGGGTCAGATCCACAGAGCGAGTACTCCGGCGTATCTACTGATACGCCAGCGTACTTTCAAATTACCCGCGTCGTATCGTTGTTTTGAATCCTCAAAACAAGATACAACGGCATCTGGGTTAGATCTGACAGGTGTATGTCTTCGTACGCCTTCGGATATAAGATGCAATTCTTCGGCGTCCGCTGGGTGGCGTTCCCAACGTTTTCCGCGTCGGGTATGCAAATTAGCTATTTCCGACGATCCACGAACGTACGAGCGGCTGGCGCATTTTTTATGGCGTCTCTAGGCGGCTTTTTCCGGCGTATAATTAAAGCTGGTATTTTGTTGCATATAGTTAGACCTGCCATGTTAAGTATGGCCGTCCTTCACGCGTTTATTTTGAATTTTTTTTTTTTTCGTAAGTCGTCCGTGAATCGGGATGGACGTAATTCATATCTATGTTAAAAAAATGACGTCCTTGCGACGTCATTTAGCCCAATGCACGGCGGGAAATTTAGGGACGGCAAAAGGCCGCTCACCCAATCCTGCAGTCAAGGCTCAAACGAACGCCCAGGCTGGCTCTTCTTGTGACCTGACTGGTCACCTCACACTGGAATGCTTCAAACCGTCAGTGTAGGTACATCTGGATATGCACCTGGGATCCCCCTCTCACAAGCTGGATGTCCTAACTGGCTATGGATGCCTAAAATGACACAGCAGACTGACCTGTGAGGTAAACCCTCTCCTCTAGGTCTAATCTCTTTCTTTTGTTCGTGTAGTCTGAATCCCCTCAGATCAGAAAGATGGAGTCTTTTGTTTCCTGCTTCCTAGAGCAGGCTAACTCTTGTATTTCTGTCCCCATAGAAAGCTATGGGGCCAGTTTAGATGGGGACTACACATTCCAGAATCCTTTGCAGCAGCTGCTTGTTAAAGTCCTTCTGATTTTCTCCTGTAATTGTTCCTGTCATTGGCTCTCCTACTCCTGCCAATAGAGACACAGGAGAGGATGCAGAGTGAGCAGCCCTGTGTGTCTGTGTGTGTCTCTGTAAGGAAAAAAAAGGAAGGGGGGAATATCTTACTTAGAAATTGACAGGCACTTTTTTCCCTCACTAAGGAATCTTAGCCAGCTTGTCCAGACGGCAGGATATGCAGGGCATCCGCTACATAGAGATTAGTGTACTGTTGCATCGATCTCCCCTTTTGTATGTCCTGTAACTAATGTTGACTTGTAGTATAAAGAGAGAGAACAGGGCTAAACTAGATTACAGAAAGAAGAGGTACAAAGAAAAAACAAAGAGTAAAGAACAAGTTAAAGGAGAAATCACATGAAGGAAAATTGGTGTCACCATTTATATCTTCCATTATAACAATACTGTACATCTGAAAACAGGGACATGTGACCGCTAAAGCTTCCATATATAAGTATCAGCAAACACATTTTCTCACCTTTTTTTTTTGCAGAAAGTTACATGATTTTCCTTATTATCAGTGTGTGATTTTTTTAAATGATCATGGCAACAGGTCTAGGCTAGCTAGACAAATTGTTATCTTATCAAACCATTAAAAAAGGAGTCTCACCAGTAACATTTTCTGCCTTCCCTTTTACCCAGAGGACAAAGTACACATAGCATCTTGTCCCGTTTTTATAGGGTGCAGAGATTGTTGATTTAGCATTGATCTAGCATTGTGTGACGGTACTGCCTAGAAGACCATATTTTGAATGAGCTCTGAGTGGCAGCACATGCAGAGGAAAAGAGGCAGATGGAGCACAGCACAGAACATATCAACTTGCTATTTTTTTGCTCTGACTAAGAACCCTTTCACACTGAAGGCAGTTTTAGGCATTTTAGCACTAGAAATAGAGCCTGCAAAGTGCCTGAAAACCACCTCCCATGCCTCCCCATTGTGAAAGCCAGAGTGTTTTCACACTGGGGTGGTGCGCTTGCTGGACATTACAAAAAGCCCTGCAAGCAGAATCTTTGGGGCAGTTTGGAAGTGCTTCATACTGCGTCTATTGACACAGACAGCAGGACTTGGCCCTTCCCCCTGGCTGACACATTATTGGATTTGATTGACAGCAGCAGGAGACAATGGTTGTGCTGATATAAATTTTTCCAATCAGGACCTGAGACACCAGCTGGAGCTGATGTGCTCGTTCTCATAGCTGGAAAGCCCGGGTTCAGGTAAGTAAGGGTAAGTAAGTAAGTAAGGGTTTATAACCCCTTTAAAAGTGTCCCACTAGTGGCGGAAAAGCACAGCTAAAACAACAGTAAAGCACCACTAAAACTAGCGATGCTTTACCACTAATGCAGCGCAGCCCCAGTGTGAACGTGCCCAAATCGAGTGAGAGGAGAGAAATGTAAAAAAAGGGAGTTCAATAATAAGAGAGAGAGGGAGGTGAAAAACCTTATTTGTTGCAGCTGCCCCCAGAGCCCCATTTTTCTTACCTGAGCCCATCCGTTTCAACAATGTGAATGAGCCCACTTGCTCCAGCTGCTGTCTCTGTCTACATTGAATAGATTGATAGCAGTAGGAGCCATTGACTCCCACTGCTATCAATCAAGTCCAGTGACACAGGAGTTGGGGGCGGGCGGTGTCCCGCTGTTTGTGTCAATAGATGCAGTAGCGTGACTCAGGAGATTGCCCACATGGGTGCTCCCATGGAAAGTGGCTCTACATGGGGGGGAAACCGATAAATGGGCAGAGCCAGGAGCACCAGCGGGGCATCCCAGAAGAGGAGGATTGGGGCTGCACTGTGCAAAGCCCTTGCACAGAGCAAGTAAGTATAACATGTTTGTTATTTTTATAACAAAAATTTGAACCTTTACAACCCTTTTAAATTATGACTATATTTATATGTGTATGGATAGGATGAATTATTTGTTTTTAACAATCACTGTGAGCTTTGTTTGTTTTTGAAAGAATTTTTGTGCAAATAATATTTGGGGACTACTTTATGAATTGTAATCAAATACAGTTATTTGAATGGTGCCTTAAAAATCTGATCCATTGTTTTCTTTCTATATAGAATTTTAGGGACATGGCACGATTCGCCTTTTTTAGACATGAATGGAATATAATTATCCTATTTTATATACATTTTTTTCTCTAATTACATAACTGTTTGAGCTCAAATGCACAATTACTCTATAACCTTCATTCAAAGTTTATTTACAGGATGCAGCATGTGGGTGCTACAACAGTGAGGCATTGGCAACACCACTAATCTTGTGACGAACGCACACCCTTCCGGTTGTTTTGATATACTGGATAGACTGATAAATTTTCTCTGAGACCCGCATAAAATGGTAAAATAAGGTAATTATACCTATGGAATACAGCTTTCTCTATACAGAAATGCTATAAGCCTTTATGAGTGAGAATATAGACACATGTAGAATATAGACACACTTTCTGGAAATCCATATCCTCCAGGTGATGTATTAAATCTAGGAGTTGCTCCCCTAGTAAGATCTACATGATTTGAACCAATATAATGGACAATTTAAAATTAGTCGAATAGCTGTAGGTAAATTTATTATACTATATGCGCACTTGCGACTCCCTCCACCCCTGCACGCCTAATGATGTGCGACTTTTTGTAGATAGAACTGGACTCCTTGCCCACTCCTTGGAGGGCTGACCACCATGAGAATATCCTAGTGTGATGTTTTGTATTTCTGCTCTGGCCACCCAAAGACTTTTTTTATCAAAGGTAAGACCCGCTAATATTTCGGATTCCTGTATATACAGGCTTGTCTTTTCCAAACAATTATGATGAGGATGATATTATTATTATTTTTTTCCATGTAAATTTTTTATTGAGAACAAAAAAGAGATACACACTTTTCAATACAAATAAGAGGTGAGTGAACAATACAAGCACATATGATATTATTAATATTATGTATTGATATGTTATAGAGGTCTATATCCCCCTGAAGAAGATTAAATACAATGTTAAGATTGAAACCTGTTGGAGTTATCCTTAACAACAGCATTCATAGACACATAGGGCCAGATTCACAGAAGAAATACGCTGGAGTATCTACTGATACGCCGGCGTATTTTCAAATTTGCCGCGTCGTATCTTAATTTGTGATTCACAAACAAGATACGACGGCATTTGGCTAAGATCCGACAGGCATACGGCTTCGTACGCCTTCGGATCTTAGGCTGCAATACTTCGGCTGCCGCTGGGTGGAGTTTGCGTCATTTTCCAGCGTCGGGTATGCAAATTAGCTTTTACGGCGATCCACGAAGCTACTCGCGTGCGTTACGTTGTCGCAAGTCGTTTTTTCCCGTCGCAAAGTTAAGCCAGCTTTTTCATGGCTTAAAGAGGAGTTCCACCCAAAAATGGAACTTCCTCTTAACCCACTCCTCTCCCCCTTACATGCCACATTTGGCATGTAATTTTTTTTAGGGGGGAGTGGGGGCTTCAGGAGAAGGGGACTTCCTGTCCCACTTCCTCCTTCCACCGAGGGGCTGCAAAGGCGATTAAGCTTAATCGCCTTTTGGCAGCCCCTCCCTGTAGGCGATCGCCTAGGACACGTCAGGTCCTAGGCGATCGCCTGTCCAATCAAACAGCGCAGCGCCGGGCCGCGCCGCACGCGCATGCGCAGTGCCGCTCACGCATGAGCAGTGGGTGCCCGGCCGTGAAGCCGAAAGCTTTCACGGCCGGGTGCCCACAGTGACAATGAAGACGCCGGCCAGGGAGGGGGGGAGAGGAGCGGACCCCCGGCTGGCGCGTTGCTGGAACGCTGGAGCAGGTAAGTGTCAGTTTATTGAAAGCCAACAGCTACACTTTAACTTTACACCAGCCATGTTAAAGTATGGCCGTCATTCCCGCGTCGAATTTGAATTTATTTATTTTTTGGCGTAAGTACGTTACGCACGTCGCCATTCACAAACACGTCGGGGCGCCGTAATTTCGCGCAAAACACGGTGGGAAAATTGTGAACGGAGCATGCACAGAACGTTCGGCGCGGGAGCGCGCCTAATTTAAATGGTACATGCCCCATTTGAATTAGGCGGGCTTGCGCTGGACGGCTTTACGTTACACGCAAGTGCTTGGTGAATCAGGCACTTGCGCTGAAAACTTGCGGCGGTGTAACGTAAAGGACATACGTTACGCCGCCACAAAGATATGTGAATCTGGCCCATTGTTTGTTTTGTACACAAGAGCTCTTTTGCTGTTGTCCCTCTTTTTTCATGTGTTCCCTTTCTCCCCTTTCCCCTCTTTTGATATTACTGTTTTTATTTGATGATCATTTTTTATATCAATTCAAAATAAAATAATATTTTTATACAAAACAATTACAAGTATTACTTGTAAGCTGCGCATATGCCCCTGGGAGTATTTTGTTTTCTTTTCATATATGCTATTAGGCTAGCAGCATTTTGTCCCCAACCAGGGGAGGTGGGTCCTATTTTTGTTTAACATAATTGGGTGGCCAAACACCCGTATTTCTCATTCTAAATACCTCCTCCAATCCTGTAGTTGACAACACGAGCATTGGTATAAATGCATTTTATGTCTTTATCTGATTAGCACAAAAAAAATTGTACTGTATTATTGTGTATATTGAAGTCTGTTTGGATACAATAGTGAAGTAGACACCATGAGTAATTTTCAGGGCCAACAATGGACTGACCTTATGTCAATGTATGAAACAGATTTTGAACAAAATGAACAAACTGAAACTGAGATATCCTCCCTCTTTTACAAGTTATAAAAAACCATGGAGAAAAAAATCTGCTTTGTTTTGGCATAATAAAACATTTGATTAATATATAAAAGAGAAAATCAATCCTTATGGGTTGAGAATCCAAATGTTTCCAAGTTTGGAAAATACCACTGTAGAATTTAAAAAAGAGTGGGAGGATAACTTGTTCACAAGCGACGATGATTACTCTAACTAAAGAGTACGATAAACAGATTTCTCAGTTAGACAATGAAACAGATAAAATAGAACAAGCTATAGTTCCCCTCAAGGAGCATGCCCTATATCAGGACCTTGAGAAATAACTAAAGTAAGATTTAGCACATTTCAACAAGAGTACCCTCCTTACAAAGGAGAAAAATACTGCCGAGATAAAAATGCATTCCATGAGGGTAAGGCTTATAAATGGAACAACAGTGGAACAAAAATAAATGTATACTCTCAAAGGAATTACCAATTACAAGCTGAATCACAAGGTCCTTATTATCCTTCTGATTCCCCTGCATCTTTAGTGTGGGACAATACACGCCCCCACTAGGTCGTGGCAGATCTAAAAGAAGTAGAAAACACAGAAGCTCCCTAGAACAGGACAGCAAAAAGCGCACTGTGGACACAGAAGTAGAACATGCTGTCACAAACTACAGTGAATGAGAGTGAACCACAACTGCAGTTAGGGAAATATTTCAATGCACTCCACTATGTAATGTGATTTTCAGTACTGGACCCCAAGCATCACTCTAATCAGAGAAAAAGAGTTTGGGGGTTCACTACATCATCTCTCTCACATATAGGAATGCGTTGAGCTACTAAGGGAGGGGGTATTACAACATGCCTTCAACCCCTAGCCTTAAAGGTTACAGTGAATGGGAGTGAAGCACAACTGCGTTTAGGAAAAGATCTCAATGCACTTCTCTATGAGAACATGGTAATGGTACTTATCCGTTTGCAGAGTATGACAGTTCTTCAGCAATAGCAGAGTATTGTAGCAGAAGTGGGATGGATGGTCTCCTTGTGGTGAATATCTTGGGGGTCCCCAGAGCAATGGCAGTAAGGATGGCATCGTGGATCCAGGTACAGGATACTTAGTAAGATTAAGTTGTAGCTTAAATGACATGGATCCGGCATGCGATGGTTTTCAGCTAAGGGGCATTTAATGCCAGTAGTTTTGTTGTAGCGTGGTCTGGCTATGGCTGACAATAATAGAACAGCGTGTAGTAATCATGCCGTGCTGTTTATAGCAGCGAGACATTGTAGCAAATGAGGCATTGATATCACTGGCATTTTTGCGTTCCACGCTGAAACGCACGCGGCGCCGGGCAATGACGTCCAGTGTGGAACGCAATACGGCGACGAAGCCCTGTTTACACATGCACAATATAAAATGCCACCCAATACGAGTGGACATACACAAGTTGCCTTTATTGGTGACCAAGAATTCCACTATCTGACACATCCAGCAACAATAGTCACACTTTACACACCTTAGGTGGTTTAAAAGCACAATCATGCAACAACTGCGCAAACCCCCACTTGAGGAGGTACCCTCTCCGACAAAGGGGTCAAGTCGGATGCAAGCCGCGCATCTGTCATTGCAGCGAGAAGAGCCGTCGGGTCAACATCAGAAGAAGGGAGAAGAAGAGAAGAGAAGAAGACAACGTCACAGAAGAGCGTGCTGGCCGCCTGCTAGTAACTGAGCTAACATACGAAGATAGCGGCCGGCCAGCGCTGAAGGAGAAGGCACCGGACAGAGCGAGAAGAACCGGGGTGCGCCGAGTCAACAGCGGAGAGAGGCGAAGATAGAAGAAGACCCCCCAGAGCGGAGAAGACCCCCCCGGAGAGCAGGGAAGACCTCGGAGAGCGGAGAAGACCCCCCGGAGAGCAGAAGACCCCCCCGGAGAGCGGAAGAAGCCCCCCCTGCTAAAAGAGCTAAAGAGGACAGGGGGGGCCCCCGGAGCAGACTAATAAATTATTTTAAAAACCCTGTGTCGTGTGTTTATTAACCACTTGCCGACCGCGCACCGCCATTATACGTCCACAAGGTGGCTCGGCTGGGCCAGAGCACGTAGTATAACGTCCTCTCTCCCAGCCGCCACTAGGGGCGCTCGCCCCCGACTCCCGTGCGTGTGCCCGGCGGGCGCGATCGCCGCCGGGCATACGCAATCGCTCGTTACACAGCTCCCGGTCCTGTCAGCAGGGGAAATGCTGATCTTCGGTTCATACAATGTATGAACCGAGGATCAGTGTTTCCCCTAGTGAGGCCACCCCCCCCCCCACAGTAAGAACACACCCAGGCATACTTAACCCCTTCCCCGCCCCCTAGTGTTAACCCCTTCACTGCCAGTGGCATTTTTATAGTAATCCAATGCATTTTTATAGCACTGATCGCTATAAAAATGCCAATGGTCCCAAAAATGTGTCAAAAGTGTCCGCCATAATGTCGCAATACCGAAAAAAAAAATCGCTGATCGCCGCCATTACTAGTAAAAAAAATATAATAAAAATTACATAAAAATACCCCCTATTTTGTAAACGCTATAACTTTTGCGCAAACCAATCAATAAACGCTTATTGCGATTTTTTTTTACAAAAAATATGTAGAAGAAAATGTATCGGCCTAAACTGAGGAAAAAAAATGTTTTTTTATATATTTTTGGGGGATATTTATTATAGCAAAATATTCATTTTTTTCAAAATTGGCTCTCTATTTTTGTTTATAGCGCAAAAACTAAAAACCGCAGAGGTGATCAAATACCACCAAAAGAAAGCTCTATTTGTGGGAAAAAAAGGACGCCAATTTTGTTTGGGAGCCACGTCGCACGACCGCGCAATTGTCTGTTAAAGCGACGCAGTCCCGAATCGCAAAAAGTACTCTGGTCTTTGGGCAGCAATATGGTCCGGGGGGTAAGTGGTTAACTTTAACACTTTGCCTCCAGGTGAATGGGTAGGGGTACGATGTACCCCATATCCATTCACTTAGGGTGGGGGGCCGGTATCTGGGGGCCCCCTTATTTGAGGGGGCTCCCAGATTCCGATAAGCCCCCCGTCCGCAGACCCCGACAACCAACGGCCAGGGTTGTCGGGAAGAGGCCCTGTCCTTATCAACATGGGGACAGGGTGCTCTGGGGTGGGGGGGCCTCGCAGTGCGCCCCCTGCCCCAGAGCACCCAACCCCCCCATGTTGAGGGCATGCAGCCTGGTACGGCTCAGGAGGGGGCGCTCGCTCGTCCCCACTCCCTTCCTGGCCGGCCGGGTAACGTGCTTTGGATACGGGTCTGGTATGGATTGTAGGGGGACCCCCTACGTCGGTTTTTCGGCGTAGGGGGGGTCTCCTTACAACCCATACCAGACCTAAGGGCCTGGTATGCTCCTGGGGGGGGAACCCATGTCGGTTTTTTATTTCAAAATTGGCGTGGATTTCTCCCTCTCAGGAATGCATACCAAATGCCGCACCTATAATTGGCGGGAATCCAAGTCGAATCCCCGTTGCTTCTATGACGCGCTCGCTGGAATGTGCTTTGTCTATTCCAGCGAGTGCGAGATGTCGGCACCATGTCGCAGAGAATCAGCGCGATGCTGTCGTGCTAGAAACACATTCTCGGCAACATGTACTGTATACTGCGGCAGGTTGGCTCCCCTGGGCAAACCAACGTAGCCATACATCGGTTCACCGTTTGAAAACTAGGGGGCACACATTTTTATAGCACTGATCGCTGTATAATTGTCAATTGCGCGGTCGTGCGACGTGGCTCCCAAACAAAATTGGCGTCCTTTTTTTCCCACAAATAGAGCTTTCTTTTGGTGGTATTTGATCACCTCTGCGTTTTTTTATTTGTTGCGCTATAAACAAAAATAGAGCGACAATTTTGAAAAAAGATGAATATTTTTTACTTTTTGCTGTAATAAATATCCCCCAAAAATATATAAAAAAATTTTTTTTTTCCTCAGTTTAGGCCGATACGTATTCTTCTACATATTTTTCATTAAAAAAAATCGCAATAAGCGTTTATTGATTGGTTTGCGCAAAAGTTATAGTGTTTACAAAATAGGGGGTATTTTTATGTCATTTTTATTAATATATTTTTTTACTAGTAATGGCGGCGATCAGCGATTTTTTTTCGGTACTGCAACATTATGGCGGACACTTCGGACACTTTTGACACATTTTTGGGACCATTGGCATTTTTATAGCGATCAGTGCTATAAAAATGCATTGGATTACTGCATTGGATCACTGGCAGTGAAGGGGTTAACACTAGGGGGCGGGGAAGGGGTTAAGTATGTCCCTGGGTGTGTTCTGTGGGGGGGGTGGCCTCACTAGGGGAAACACTGATCCTCTGTTCATACATTGTATGAACAGAAGATCAGCATTTCCCCCCCCTGACAGGACCGGGAGCTGTGTGTTTACACACACAGCTCCCGGTCCCCGCTCTGTAACGAGCAATCGCGGGTGCCCGGCTGCGATCGAGCCCACCGGGCACACGCACGGGAGTCGGCGGCGCGCACGCGTTCTAGTGGCCGTTCAAAGAGCCGCTGTATAGCTACGGGCTCTCACCCAGGAGAGCCGACCTGCCGCCGTATAATGACGGTGGCTGGTCGGCTAGTAGTTAAGTAAAACAATTTTAAAATCAACTGTCTGCTGGACACCTGTTTATTGAATAATTAGATTCACTTGTAGTTGAATTTGTGTTAATTAGGATGTTGTTGTCCAAAATTTAGCGTTGCTCCTAAGACTTTCATTGGTTAGTATTCATTTTTGCAACATGGTCTTGAATAAATTTGTTAGGAAACATTTTTTTTTTGTATTAGTTAGTTGTTAGTATAGTGTTGCATAGAAAATGTTGAGTCTGAAAGGAAAGTAAAGGTTCTGACAAATCTATCGAGGTGTACTGATTTATGCTGAGCACTGTGTGTATATATATATATATATAATATATATATATATAACATTTACACATATTGGTATAAGTTCATCTGCACATTTTACTTATTTTTGTTAAATAGTTTTCTCTGCATTAAATTTTAAAAAAAAAAAGAAAAGAAAATTGTAAATAATAACTTTTGCAAATTATTCAGTTAATTTATGATACTGAAGGATTTTTTTACACTCAGTAGTTTTGATTACCTCATTTGGTATGTCATTGGTACACTTTAACCTCACACCATGATCCAGAAGAATCAGTTAAACTGGAACATATAAATTAATAGCAAATTGTACCCATCTCAGTAGATTTCAGTGGGGGATTTCTTAGAGAGCCTAGTGCAGTCAAGTATATAATGCATGTTAACATCTCATCTTAGAATATCTGACCTTGATTACGCTGAAATATTCAAAAAAGGTATTCATTTCCTCTCTGTTTCAAAGCTGTTTATCTGGCTCACAAATTGAATTCTTTATTTTGGAACCTTTACATGTCTAGATAAATTTTGTTCCATTTGTTGTTTTGGCCACAAGTCAAAGCTAGCAGCTGTACACTTGTGGGTTCAATGAACTTTACGTGCTTGTTGGCTGCCTCACTGACTGTAGGGATTAACCAATAATTAGAACATTTCAGGTCATCTTGAGAAGAACAGAGTTTTCTCATTTTTGCAAAGGTCATGTGACCCCTCTCTCTGATTTTCCCAAATGTGAAGCTGTCAAACAGAAAGTATGGTGCTGCATAAACAAAGCAAGCAGCCAGACTGGTACAATCAGTGCAATGAACCATGAATTAAAAGTATGTGCACTTGGGGGAAAATGCATGTACTATACACGTACATACAGCATATTCACTATGGTTATCAATGACCACACTGACGTGAGCTTTAGACTGATCTACTAGATCCAAGGTACATAAAAAATTTGGCTGCTTCATAACTGGAGGATTTGTCTGTATATTACATAATGTGCTATACTTTTGTCCAGATTTTGGACATAGAATAATAATATGGACATAGAATAATAATATTAATACTAGCCTCCCACAGCAAGCATATAAGCTGAGATCCCCAACCATGTGGTCCCCTTTAATGCTGATTCATGGCAATAAATATTTTAGCACAATGCAGGTATAGTGGGCCAGATTCACGTAGAATCGCAGCGGCGTAACGTATCGTATATACGTTACACCGCCGCAAGTTTTCATCGCAAGTGCCTGATTCACCAAGCACTTGCGTGAAAACTTACGCCGACGGCCTCCGGCGTAAGCCCGCGTAATTCAAAGGGGCGTGTGCCATTTAAATTAGGCGCGCTCCCGCGCCGGACCTACTGCGCATGCTCCGTTTTTAAATTCCCGCCGTGCTTTGCACGAAGTGACGTCATTTTTTCAAACGGCGACGTGCGTATCGTACTTTCGTATTCCCGGACGTCTTACGCAAGAAAAAAAAATTGAAATTCGACGCGGGAACGACGGCCATACTTTAACATGGGCTGTGTAAAGTTAGGGCAGGTAAAACGACGACTAACTTTGCGACGGGAAACTAGACTAGCAACGACGTAACGAACACGAAAAACCGCCGTGGATCGCCGTAAAACCTCATTTGCATACCCGACGCTGGAATACGACGCGAACTCCACCCAACGGCGGCCGAGGTACTGCATCCTAAGATCCGACGGTGTAAGACAATTACACCTGTTGGATCTAAGGGCTATCTATGCGTAACTGATTCTATGAATCAGTCGCATAGATACTCTGAGGGATACGACGGCGTTTCAGAGAAACGCCGTCGTATCTCTTCTGTGAATCTGGCCCATATTGTATATATTTATTTTTGCCTTAAAGACCAAGTCCACCTTTTTCCTAATAAATAAATAATTGCACCCACATTTAAAAACAAAATATGCATTTTCTTGCAATTGAGCCTGCAAAGTATTGCAACTATAATTAGTAGATACATGGCACCATGTGACATTTATCACCCTAAATTTGAGTATAACATACAGTACAACATACTCTAAAAGGTGGAGTTCCTATTTAACACTTGTGGTGCAGGAGGCTTTTTTGCTTTTTTTGCACCCAAATATATTTTGGACCTGAACAGTATATATTTTCAAAAAGTAGGAACCCAATAGAATAAGTGGTGTTTTCCAATATATTATGTCACGTGATATTTGCGCAAAACATTTATCAAGCACCAATTTTCAGTAAAAAATACACTAAAGGTAATTTTAGGGCACAAAAATGCAATATATTATCCAAATTGTAAATAAAGTGACACTGCTGCACCTACCTAATAAATAACTGTTATAAAAAGTGAAACCACTTTACACTAATTATATGTGATTCATATGGTAAGTGTGCAGCGCTTTAAATCCCAAAAGGACAATCTGCCATATGTAGGGAATAAGGAGACCGGTCAACACCACCCGACAATATAGACGCTTACCCCATGTAGTGGACCCTCATCACAAAGGTTACGTGAGCTTATATAAAGTAAACTCAGGTAAGAAGGAAGCCCATCAATCTTCATATACTTAGTGGCAGCAGACCGGATAGTGGATGCAGCAAACCTGGATGTGACTCTCCTTGTTCAAAAATTACCCTCCAGCCGTAATCATCAAATATATGTCATTCCATGCAGCCAAAAGGAGATAAACCTCACTGCACTGTACATCAAAACAGTATTTATTCAGATAAAAACAATTAAAATTGCACTTACATTGCTGATAAACAAAAGCAAGCTCTGTTTGTATGTATACAGCCTCTGTATACATACAGGCCATCTTTCTGAAACCAGTCCCAACCTAGGAGGAAAACTCCTCTGAGGAGAATCTAATAGCTGAGAGCAGCTATATCATTGCAATTCATTGTGACTAAAAGTTACATACAAACAAATAATTGACAAGAAATATTTACAGAGTAATTGATTATACAGAATGGCCTATTAGCTTAACCCCTTCCCGTCCAGCCGTTGCAGTTATTCTGGGGCAGGATGGCTCTCTTGGGTGAGCGGCTGTAGCTATACGTAGGCTCTTTAAGACACTTTAGCGGGCACCCGTAGCATGTCACCGGAGCCAATCCGTGTACCCGGCAGGCGCGATGACTTTATGTTGAAGGCAGGGTGAAGGGGGTAAATGTCTGTCCCTTTCTTTACTGACCTGTCGGACTGCATGCTCGGTTAAGGGGCTGGTATGTATTTTTGGAGCGATTCAACACTTCTTTGCAGTTTCCCCTTAAAATCCATATCAGACCTGGCGGATCTGTTTGAGAACATTAGGAACCCTATGCCTATTTTTGTTTTTGCAACACCCACTGCTTTCATAACAACTATTGGCAGTGGAAGAAGGAAGCTGTCATATATAGTAGTGGGAGAAAAAGGTACGATATATATAGAGTTTAGCTTCTGCTGAAGGGGCCAAAAGTATGGCATTCAAATAAACGCCTGAACTGCCAAAACTCAATGCTGGAACTAAACCAGGAACTTCTGCTTCCTAGTTGTAAGCAGAACAGGAAAAGATGGAAAAATGTCCATTGGGAACACTTGAAGGGACTTGGTTTTATATATAATTTAACACTTCATCTCCCCATGCTGACCAAAGAAATTTTTACATTTCTTTTTTTTTTTCAATAAAATTTTTATTGGTATATTTAATAATACACAAACAGAAGACAAAGTAACAATCGTAGTTATTCAGAAACATGCAATGAATAAGCATACTTAGGTTTGTATAATACAGTAGGCATAAAAGTATAAATATCAGTCGATTGAGTAAGAGATAAAGTAAGTAGAAGGAACGTATCAATTTATCCTGGAAGGAACTTTTGTTCGTTATATAATAAAACTTGAGAGATAAGAAAGAACAAAAGAAACAGCGATACTAATTCATGGAGAAGAAACTCTTAGGCCCCATACTCACGAGCAAACATGTCTGCTGAAACTGGCCCGCAGGCCAGTTTCAGCAGACATGTTTGGTCGTGTGTGGGCGCGAGCGGGCCGAATTCCAGCAAACATTTGCCCGCCGGGCCTTTTCCCAGCAGACAAATATTCCTGGACTTGTTTTAAAACAGTCCGCTGGAATTCAGCCCGCTCGGACATGTACGGTCGTCAGTACAGACCTACCGTACATGTCCAGGCGCCCGCCGTCCCTCGCATGCGTCGAATGACTTCGACGCATGCGTGGAAGCATTTTAAAGGCGGGCCGCGCACGTCGCCGCGTCATTGTCGCGGCGACACCGCGTCATCGACGCGGCGACACCGCGGACACGCCCCGCGTATTGTTTACGCGCGGACTTCTGTACGATGGTGTGTACAACCATCGTACAGAAGCCCTCTGGCAGACATGTATGGTGAAAACGGTCCGACGGACCGCTTTCACCATACATGTTTGTCCGTGTGTACCCGGCCTTAAAGAGCAGAAATGTGCAACAGAGTAGCCTAATCATATAATAAATGTAATAAATGACACGTTAGGTCACAGAGAACTCAAAGGTGAACAATAATAGCTATGTGTTACTTGCTTACCCAGTTTTTCCAGGGGGCCCATGAGATAGTATGCTTAGGTAAAGTAAATAAAGACACAGCCATCATTTTCTCGTACGTGTAGTGGATATTAGTTAAGTCAATGGCATCCAAGATATTGGGAGGATATGGATCTTTCCATTTTCTGGTTATCGAAAGTCTGGCGGCCATAAGTAGATGAACTATTGAGCACCTTATATTTGCTGAAAAATTTTCGATACATTTTACATTTCTGATTTGGGCCTCTCTCCTGGTGAAAGCTAGGGATATGCCCCCAGTTCTATCTGAACACAAGTTCAGACCAATTTCTGCTTGTTCAGGTGTTTGTATGAACACAGGACTTTGCTCTTACTACTACTATACATATAATTGCATCCTTCTTCTACTGTAAAGGGTTGTTAAGGAAGTGGGAACCACATCCCTAGCAACCATTGATATCACCCAAACAAATTCACCTGTTGGCTGGGAATCTACAACCATGTGAACAAAGCAGCCATGAATAGTTTTAAAAAAATGACGTTCCCCTTATAATTTATGTCTGCCTGTTCAGGTCTGCTATGCATTTTTAACAGCTCGGGGTCCCCCAAAATTCTTTACCATGCATCAGATACTAGTAGGTGTTTGCTGGCCTAGCATGTCCCAGATCATCAACTCAGAGTGTTTAACAGTAAACTGTGTAGAAAGAAGTCAATAGCAGCATTACAAAACTGGGAATATGGTTGTCTCTTCTAGTGGATTAAATGTCTAACTATAAGGATGTAATTTCCTGAACAAACAAAATCAAATCAAGTATTTGAGGGGAAAAAAAAGGAAATGAAAATATCTTATCTCTAGAGATTGAGTGATAAGCATTTAAACAAGACACAGTAAAATAATAAGGCTGAATCACATGAACAATACAGTAAGTAAATCATTTTATAAAGTCACAAGAATGTGTTTCTGTACAAAAAAAGACATATTAGTGTTTGCATTTAAAAAAATATAGAGTTGAGAAAATGTGAAATTATAGGACCACGGGGAAAAAAATTACTAGCAGTTTTTAGCATTTTAATTGCTATTTGGACCTTTAGTAATGTAATTGTCTAGGGCATCTCAAAAGGAGTTCAGAAGAGACTGCAAGGGAATGTAATCTAAGAAGGATGTGATCCTTCATTAGTGCACAAACATTATTGGGTATTAAAGTGTTTCCTATAGGCTTTTAAATAACAAATATGTTATAATTACCTGCTCTGTGCAAATATTTTGCGTCCTCCTATTCTCAGGTCCCTGACCAGCGCTCCTGGCCCCTCCCTCTACCTGAGTGCCCCCCCATATCAAGCTGCTTGCTGTGGGGACACGTGTGCCTTTTTAACACTGAGCCACCTCTGTGTGTTTTAAGACACACAGAGCATGGCTCTGCCCTTTCCCAACTCCATCATCACTGGTTGTGATTGACAGCAGTGGGAGGTAATGCATCATGAACAACTGTTACTACTTCCTTTATTGGATTGAAAAAAAAATGTGGACAATATTTTGGGGAGGAGAAATAGGCTAGATAAGTTTTCTGGAGGCAAGTTAGGTTGAGTCACAGGAATGAAAGGTAATGCAATGCCTAACTTTATTTTGAGGATAGTTTAGCTACTGTACATTCAGAGAAAGCCAATTAAGAGTCATAGACGGACATTAAAGAATGTTGAGAAGATAAGTGGTATAGAAAATAAGAACATTTGGGTTAGTTCCCCATTTAATATTTGCACTATTTGCTGTAAAATATATGAATACAATTTAGAAAGAATCTCAGTCTCATGTACAGCAATGTATTAGAACCACCAGAGTGACAGCCTGCGATGAGTGCAGCAATACTGGGCCAGATTCACAGAAGAGATACGACGGCGTTTCTCTGAAACGCTGTTGTATCTCTCAGAGTATCTATGCGGCTGATTCATAGAATCAGTTACGCATAGATAGCCCTTAGATCCGACAGGTGTAATTGTCTTACACCGTCGGATCTTAGGATGCAGTACCTCGGCCGCCGCTGGGTGGAGTTTGCATCGTATTCCAGCGTCGGGTATGCAAATTAGGTTTTACGGCGATCCATGGCGGTTTTTCGCGTTCGTTACGTCGTTGCTAGTCTAGTTTCCCATCGCAAAGTTAGTCGTCGTTTTACCTGCCCTAACTTTACACAGCCCATGTTAAAGTATGGCCGTCGTTCCTGCGTCAAATTTCAAAATGTTTTTGTTCTTGCGTAAGACGTCCAGAAATACGAAAGTACGCTACGCACGTCGCCATTCGAAAAAATGACTTCACTTCGTGCAAAGCACGGCGGGAATTTCAAAACGGAGTATGCGCAGTAGGTCCGGCACGGGAGCGCGCCTAATTTAAATGGCACACGCCCCTTTGAATTACGCGGGCTTACGCCGCCGGCGTAAGTTTTCATGCAAGTGCTTGGTGAATCAGGCACTTGCGATGAAAACTTGCAGGGGTGTAACGTATATACGATACGTTACGCCGCCGCGATTCTACGTGAATCTGGCCCACTGTGCCCACCCAGAGGGAACTGTTCCATCTCTATGTTCCATTTTAAATATAAACCAATTTTATGTTAGCAATACAAAATATGCAGATATCACTGAAAGAATGACTACATTGTCATTATGTTTTTTTATAAATGAAAAAAGGTGGAGGTTTATAGATGTATTGACTTACTACTGTTTTGTAACAAGGTTGACTATTTAAAATAAGTGTGTATGCTCCGTAACCCTCATGTAACTTAGTGGTCTATCCCACAAGAAGTGTATAGAGATTTTGTAGTTAGAGGATCACTCCACACATGGTGGAATGAACACACACTTGTCTTGTTATTATTTTTCACTTTGACATTTGAAAATCATAGGCAATCATGCAAGACAGTCCTATATGACGCCTTACAATGGAAGGTGAAGCTGTTAAATACCCAGTACTTTAATGGAGCTTTGACAGTAGGGCACGGGAAAGTGCCAGCTCCCTTAGAGATCACGTATGCTTCTGGCTAAATCAAAGCATAGCTGTCTGTATGCTGAAAAGAGAGAGTGGGGTTTAACAATGAAAACGCAGCCAGAAGGGCAAAAAAGGGCATACAGTAGGTAATGCTCATTCATCTGCATATGATTGGAAAAATTAGGATCATAGGCTCATAGGCTTAAAGTGTTTGAGAGCCTTGCTGGGATGATGCTCTTTTCTGGAAATTTTACATAGTGCCCTTTTTTATGGAGGCAGCTGGGAAGCTGTATTTACCATAATTACCCTGATCTGGAGACAGATATTGCATCAGTTGTACTAGATTTAAACACTATCTTAACAAAAGGTTTAATAATTTCGTGCTGGGCATCTCCATTGTATGCTAATGAGAGCTGTACTCATCCAGTCTCCAACACAACTACTGGGACAGTATACAGAGAAAGCTGGCGCTCTAGTGCAACAGCTATAATTAAATGCTCTTTCTTAAAGTTTGTGTAGTACAGTCATGTAAAAATCCAATGCATTTTGACTGTCAGGCCTTAATCATGGCTAACAAACAGATGAGTATGATTTTTATAAATAGTACAAACATAATTGTCAATCCTTCCTCCCAGGATCACATGACTCCAGGATGGAGGAATATATTATATAGGATAAAACATGGGTTCATATAATTTATAAAAACAAGAGCAAACAGACATAAGAATATAGATATAACTAAATGGGCCACTCCATAAGTGAAAAAAAGCTATTTCACCATCCAGATATTAAATAAATCATAAACAAATAAATAAATGCAAAAAGAAACAAACGATAAACAGGATAAAGACCAAAAATCTAATTTAAGAAACTAATTTAAGAAACAGGTCCACATCACACCTGTGATTAAGTCAAGAGGGTATAGTCTGTTGTCTAAAAAATCCATTATAAAGCCCTGTACACACGATCGGTCTATCGGTCTATCCGATGAAAACGGTGCGATGGACCGTTTTCATCGGTTAACCGATGAAGCTGACTGATGGTCAGTCGTGCCTCCACACCATCGGTTAAAAAAACTATTGTGTCAGAACGCGGTGACGTAAAACAGAACGACGTGCTTAAAAAAAACGAAGTTCAATGCTTCCAAGCATGCGTCGACTTGATTCTGAGCATGCGTGGATTTTTAACCGATGGACGTGCCTACAAACGATCGTTTTTTTTTCTATCGGTTAGGTATCCATCGGTTAAATTTAAAACAAGATTGCTTTTTTTAACCTATGGATAAATAACCGATGGGGCCCACACACGATCGGTTTGGTCCGATGAAAACGGTCCATCAGACCGTTCTCATCGGTTTGACCGATCGTGTGTACGCGGCATAACTTTTGGTGCAATAATGTTTGTCATCTATCACCTTATTTAGCCGGCAACACTCTTTAAAAATGAATGAAGTCATAGTACCATTAGGCACATTTTTAAAATGTCTGGAAACATTGGAAATGTTCCTCGAATTTTTATTAAGGCTATCACAATAGTGTTCAGCTATTCTACAGCAAGGCGGATGGATGGTGCAGCCGACATACTGCAATTTACACATTGTACACTGGATAAGATAAACTAAATTATCTCTGCCACAATTCATATTTTGTTGAACCTTAAAACTTTCCCCTGTGGCATATGAAATGAAATCCTTGGTTGCATAGTGCAGATGGTAGTATCTGTAAGTTTTTAGTCCGCATCTGTATGAACCAGGAAAGAATAACCAAGGTGTTACTTTGCCTCTGGAAACTACATTTCTGGGAGATAAAACTGAACGTAAATTGAGAGAACTCAAAACTCATACAAAATCATACAAAATCTTATCGGAAAAAAAAATTGGGAGGTTATTTATTAATAATGTCAGCAATGTTATTATACTCTGCAGAATAAGAGGTAACAAAAGTTACCTGCTGATTTTTGCATCTCAAAATGTCCAACATTGCTAATACCAGATTCTGCACTATTGGACAGTTCCAATAGAGATTCTCTGTTTAACAGCTGCAATCCTGTAACCTCTGTCAATAGACATTAAGAATAGCACCTGGACCTGAATCAGTCACTAATGATTTTACACTCTTGAGCAAATTAATCTTCAGTGGAACAATTCCTCTTGGCTCTGGTAAATTCCACTACAGGTATGGCTTTAATAGTATGGGCTGGGTGGCAACTTCTAGCCAGAAGAGTAGCATTTCCAGAAGTAGGTTTGAAGTATGTTTTTTCATTCTTTCACTAATGTGATATCCAAAACATGTATAGTTTGATCATAAAAATTTGCAGTCAATTTTAAATGAAGATCATTGCCTTTGACATACTGCAAAAAAAGATCCCCATGCAAATTGACACATTTTTTATTCCAAATAATGAACAGATTATCAACAAATCTGCCATACCAGAACAGATGATCAAAAAACAGGTTATTGTGGGAGAAGATGAAGAACTCCCCTCACAAACCCACTTAAAGATTGTCAAGAGACAGAGAATATAGTGCCCATAGAGGCACTGCATAGTTGTAAATAGCCTGTGCTTGCAAGCTGTGGATTATTAAGGCGCTAGCAGCTCTGTTTCACCTGTCTTAGCTATTGGGGCAGATCAAGTTGAGCTAGCTGAGGAATGTATGCAGTCAGCCATGAAACCTTTTCTTTAGAAACATCTAAAAGGGAAAAAAATTTTTTTTATCAATGCTGTGTACATGGGAATGCATAGCAAACAAACAAAGTGGGGTTTTCTTAAATTTGACTACAAAAGTGGAAATACACTTCAGGGGTTCTTCTCTTTAATATTGTAGCTCAATAAAGGCTGAATAGGAAGGCTTTAGAAAGGGAGAACTGTTTTAGTGATCAGTAGTCATTCCTTTGGTTTGTAGTGATGCAGTTATAATGTCATATAGAGGACCATTACGTTCGCGTTTGCCTTGTGTCCTATAAATTCTATCAAACTGGAGACATTTGGGCTTGATTTTTGGAACTAGCTCCTATAAGAGGGTAATTAATTATCCTTGGAAGTACATTTTAAATTGAGGAAGGCCCTGTATAAGCAAGATACCTTTGCAGGCCCTTGTAGATATGTAGGTTATCTCTGTCTTATTTTTTAGAGATTGTTTCTCATAATCATCTAAGGAAAAGGTATGGTGCCCCAGCTCTCTGATCTCTTATTCAGCAGGTCAGTGGAGAGTTTCTTTGAGACTAGTTGATCCCTTAAAGCGGGAGTTCACCCTAAAAAAAAAATTTAACCTTAGATTGATGCTCATTTTGTCTAGGGGAATCGGCTAGTTTTTTTTAAAATCGAAGCTGTACTTACCGTTTTAGAGAGCAATCTTCTCCGCCGCTTCCGGGTATGGTCTTCGGGACTGGGCGTTCCTATTTTGATTGACAGTTATCCGACAGGCTTCCGACGGTCGCATCCATCGCGTCACGAGTAGCCGAAAGAAGCTGAACGTCGGTGCGGCTCTATACGGCGCCTGCGCGGCTCTATACGGCGCCTGCGCACCGACGCTTGGCTACTTTCAGAAAATCGTGAAGCGATGGATGCGACCGTCGGAAGCCTGTCGGAAGACTGTCAATCAAAATAGGAACGACCAGTCCCGCAGCCCATACCCAGAAGCGGCGGAGAAGATCGCTCTCTAAAACGGTAAGTACAGCTTCGATTTAAAAAAAAATAGCCGATTCCCTTAGACAAAATGAGCATGAATCTAAGGTTAAAAATTAACATTTCCGGTTGAACCTCCACTTTAAGTATTACAGAATGGAGTTTGGTAGTAAGGGGTTCCGCCTACGAACAGGTTTGACTATCAGAATACTCAGGGGATTTTCTCCATCTTGGATTAGCCTATGGAGTTTTTGGGTATGTGGATATGTTTCATAGCCCCATGAAAGTCTGGCAATTATTGCCCAGTAATAGTAAGTAGAGAAAACGATAGCACTACAAGCCAACCAAGCCTTATTGTATTATACAGTGCACAAGTTACTGGCTGATAGAAGGGGAGGGCAAAGGCATGACCTTATGTTTGTGTTGCTATTACTTCACTATTCAGTCACAGGCTGGAACAAAAGAAATGCAGAAAGGAGCGACAGACCAAAATCAGATGTCCAAGAGTCCAAAATAATTTAATTGTTGGTAAAAAATAAATAAAAAGCATAGAAACATCCAAAGCGTTTCAGGGGCAACACCACTCTCCCTTCATCAGGGCTGTAAGGATAAACATAAAACATAGTCATAATGATATAAAATTATGTCTGGATATGTATATGTGTATATACCACAAATTATATCACATCACTTATAAATATACATTTTTAGAACATCAAATAAGGTAGATAAACAAAGTGAACATATATTAAATATCAAAAATAAAATGTGCAAAAATGTTCTGAAAAACCAAGTACTGAAAAATGTATTACATTTTATATAACGTATGATGCAGTCTAATATATGTTTACATGTAAAAATGATCTTATCCTATAGTGTTAGGCTATTTTCTCTATTGGGGAATGTTAACTCTCATGGTCAAATGTTATTATAGCTATTAGGACCAAATATTAGGGAATGTTACATTTCCCTGGTGACAGGCAACAAGGAAATAATTACACACTTAAAGTGGTTGTAAATCCTGTACAACCACTTTTACCTACAGGTAAGCCTATATTAAGGCTTACCTGTAGGTGCTTACAATATACGCTTGCACTGACTTCATCGGTGCATGCACACTTTAGCAAGGGCACAAGGGAACGTGCCGTGACTGGTGGCTCCCGCGCACATGCGTGGGGGTGATGTCAAGTGACTTTGGCCAGTCACAGAGCCGGAGTCTGCTGCCCCGGAAGGAAGAGAGCTGAAGATGGACAGCCAGCGGGGACAGCAGTGACATTGCAGGCATCGTTTCCAGGTAAGTGACACATAGTGGGCTACTATGTGATGCATAGTAGCCCATTATGCTTTACCCTTGAAGAGAAATAAAGAGGAAGCAAAACCCATCCTGGACTCTTTCATCTGATTTTTGTCTGGAGCTCCTTTCTGTTTTTATACAGTTTGAACTACTAGTTGAGTAAACATCGAGGGAAGCCTTGCTTTGTGGGAGCCAACTCATCAGAACTATTTAGCTTCTTTGAAGTTTTTTTAAGCTGACTACAAGTCTAAAAGTTCCCAATGCCCCTTTTGTTGTTTTGCAGTCATTGGCTGGGGCATGGCTGTATAACAGTAGTGTCTGATTTGGAAAGCTAACTAAACAATACTATACTTTTTGGCTTGTAAGACACCTCACATTTTTATATTTCAGCTCTCTATATGGTGTAGCTGTTTTCCTTCACTTCCACCTTAAAAAACCCAGAAGTAACAAGAGTTTATTGTACTGTTTAAATGATCTTGCATTTCCCCAGCTTATCTGCAGCCTTATTTGCATGCCCTACTGTAGCTTATTGTATAAATACAATATGCTGAATATGTATAAGGTATCATTTCTTTCTCTTGCCCCACACAGATATCTTAGATTTTTAACGTCAATTTTCAATTTTTAACAATTTGTGTTGTGAGTAATAACACCGAAAAAAAATATTTATAGCATGAATTATAACTAGCACATGACTTCTTCATTGAAAACAAATTTGGGAGCACCAAGTGTGTTTAGCATACAACAATGAGTGGGCCCTTCAAACTATCACTCATAATCACAGGCTGAATACATTATATAAATCATTTAAATATTGCAATGATTTTTTGATCAAAATAGGTTGCAAAATAGACTGCTTGGCATACTAGGCAGGCAAAGTAGAGAACAAACTAATAATAGTAATAATAAAGCAATATGTTCTTTTCTGAGACCATGTGGACCTTGATAAATAGCCCCCTAAGACTATTTGGAAAGCTTGTTGGCTAACAGCAGGGTGGAGAAAAACGTTGATTATTGTTCTTTCTTGTCTGTAGAACCAATTGAATATGATTTAGAAGCACTCATTGTAAATTGCCAGAATTTTATCTGATTCTGACCAAAATCAATTTACTGAATTCTACAGATATAACATATGGCGTTCCCTGCAGGATGGGCAAGAGCTTCATGACATGTTTCAGCCTGTGTACTGGCTAAGAATATAAATTCTAAGGGTATTTGAAATTGTATTACAAATACGCCTGTGTAAACTGGAACAATACAGGGAACATTTGGTACAACAGGCTTTATTTAACTAGCTTTGTAAAGTCAGGGCTAAACTAGCATGCATTGGTTACAAACAAAATAAATGAAAACAGTCTTGAATGCAATGTGTTTTATAATCTGTAACTTATATTTAGGTAAAGTTGCTAACTTATACAAACTATTTCACTTAAAGTATATGGTGATAAACTGAATAAGCTTGCGAGCAAACCAAATTAATGACTCAGGACCTTCTTAATTGATACAGCTGCTGCCACTGATCACAGTCTTATAAGTGCATAAATATATAAAAACAATTAAAATGTCACACTATATTAGGATTATCAATGTGATATGACATTGACACATATAAAATGCATGAATATCTCAGTGCAAACCGTGCATGATATTAAACATAATAACATACTATATTAAATGTCCAATGTGCTGGCAAATTAAACAATAAGGCCCCGTACACACGAGAGGATCCATCCGCTGGAATTGATCCGCGGACCGGCTCCAGCGGATAGATCCCCTGGTGTGTACAATCCAGCGGATCTGTTTCCGCGGATTTTTATCCCCTGGGATGGATTTCAAGCGGATAGAAATTTGAAGACATGCTTTCAAATCTATCCGCTTGAATCCATCCCAACGGATTGATCCGCTGGTCTGTACAGACTCACCGGATCAATCCGTCCGAATGGATCCCCCGCATGCGTCGTAATGATTCGACGCATGCGTGGAATTCCTTTTATGACAGCGTCGCGCACGTCGCCGCGTCATCATCGCGGCGACGTCGCGGCACGTCATCGCGAGGGGATTTCGGCGCGGATTTCGATCCGATGGTGAGTACACTCCATCGGATCCAAATCCTCGCAAATCCTGGACCGTATCCGCGGATAAATCCTCTCATGTGTACTAGGCCTTACAGATGAAAAGTGCTGTATTATATTAAAGTAACCAGTGTGATATGATACATATAAATAAAGTGCTTGGATGACTTAGTACAAAACGTGCATGATATTAAACATATTAAATCATAAAATTAAAAATGTCCATTGTGCTGGCAAATTAAAACAATAACAGATGAAAGTGCACCATCGCAGGAATTTACTTTACATTTTTTTTTTATTATTTCTTATGTTTGATATATTTGTTTTGCACTAAGTAATTCATGCACTTTACTTATATGTGTCATATTACACATTACTTCAATATAGTGCAGCACTTTTCATCTGTTATTGTTTTAATTTGCCAGCACAATGGACATATTATATAATATATGTTATTATGTTTAATATCATGCACGGTTTGCACTAAGATATTCATGTATTTTATAATGTATGTGTCATATCACATTGGTAATCTTAATATAGTGCAGCATTTTATCTGTTTTTATATTCACTTAACGTATATGCCACCAACTGTGACAATCATTTGCAAATACACATCTAATAAGAAAATTACCATGGGGCCAACTTTGTTAAAGGATAGTTTCACCTTTTGAACATGCTACACCTGTGTTAAGCAGACCGCCCTCTCCTTCTTAGCCCCCCTTCCCGTTGACAGTGTTGCCAACCATCAGTATTTTTACTTGCAGCCAGTAAAAAACAGGCAATATTCTACTGCCAGTAAATGCCAGTAAAAGTAAAAGGTTGCCAGTAAAAAATATGGCTGTAACGATTGGCTTGGTACGGAGTTGACTGGGACCATCCGAGTGCTTGCTACAGTGTGATCGGGCAACCCTGGTGGAGGCAGTGCCTGAGCATGTTGTGTGATGTCATTGTGCAATGGAGCCAAGCAGAGCGGCCAGAGCCTCGTGTGTGGGTCTGTGATATGGGAGCAAGGCAGGCTGAGACCGAGACTGTCAGTGCTTTTTAGCCTGGAATGGACTGGAGGGACCCCTTGGCTTGGTGAGAGATTATCACTGTGACTCAGGAGGTGACGTGCTGTGTCAGTGAGGTCTCATCATCGTCTGTGTTGCTGCACACTGCTGTCAGTATCACTGTGAGAGTAAATTTTATGTGTGTGTGCTGCCCATTCTAATTTCTTTCCCTCATAAGGCCAGTCCCTGAGCTACTTACTATATCAAAAATAAAATAAGAAATATGTTGTTTGCCTTATTATGAACCTTTAAGCACATTTCTAATTGCATATTGTATTTGTTTGTAGCCTAAATACTCAAATTCGCACTTAAAACTGTAATGTTGTAACTTTTGGAAATGCCAGTAAAATCTTGGCTGTGCCAGTAAGTTTTGGATGTTGTGTCAGTACATCTCAATCTGGTAGGTTGGCAACACTGTCCGTTGATAGCAGGCGGGGATTCCATTCCCTTGCAGCCACTGCCACAACCACATCATTCATTCACAGGGAGACTTTTATTTTTAATGGACTGTAAGCATGCTAAACAGCTACTTGTAGTCCATCCACACTCCCACAACTCTGAAACTGACAGCTCATACAAAAGTATGGGCACAGAACTGAAAGAAGAGTGGGCAGGAGCCTAACATCTGCAATTCACTTTGCCGTTAAAATGCTTTTCAGGCTCCTGTGAAAAAAATTATAAATGCACATTTTTCTGCAAAAAAGAGAGACTTACTCAATAAAACAGCACAGGGTACAATGTGTTCAGTAATAACATAGTGAAAAGTGGGTGGGGCTTTAGGAAATGTTGAATGTCCAATATCTAAAAAAAACAAACAAACAGAAAGTTTGTTTTTGTGGTACAAATCAGCACAAACGCAGCACAAACATATTGTATAAATGTCTTTAAAATGTAATAACATGTAGTGCAAAGTGGGAGAGGTTTCGTCAACTATAATGCGCAATATCTCTGAAACCAAACCAGTACATACGTTTGTTTTTGCAGCACAAATCAGCACAGATGCAGTTTAAACAAATGCTTTATAAAATGTTAATAACATTGGGTGCAAAGTGGGCAGGACTTGATGTTACATAATCTGAATTTTAGTTCCAATATCTCAAAAACCGAACCGGCTGAAACATTCATTTTTGTGGCACAAAATCGTTTTTAAGCTTAACAGCTGGTGGTCCCTCACGCTGCAGAATGCAGTAAGCACAAACTTTGCGTGCGCACAAGTGAGTTATCTCAATAGGTATATAAAACAGACGTATGTCCATTTATTATAGATACATAAATCGACAAATAAAATAAACATTTTGGATGGTATGTTAAGCAACATTTAAAGCATGTAAACAATAATTTGTTCAATGTTCATTCTATACCTTTCAATGGCATGGTCTGGCTTTGTAGTGACTTGGAAAAATTCTTGACACTGGTGGCACTCTTTTTTCCTAATGGGCCTCAAAAATATGGGAACTGCCTTGTGTAGCCTTTCAAAGATCCAAAAGACTTCAAACTTTTTAAAATGTACAGCATCAAAACTCGTGCGGTTGCACATTTGGCAAACATGCTTCCTGCAATTTCAGTCAAATGAAAAGATCATTTTTTGAAGTAAATGTAACTCAATTAGAATATATATTAGATAACTTAAAAGTTTTAGATTACTCAATATTTATTATACATTATTTTAGTAAATGTAAAAGGTGTGTTTTAAGAACTAATGAAAATTAAGTAAGGTATTTAAAATATCAAAGTAAATTAATTAACATTTATTTTTATGTTGAAAAAAAATATTTGTTTATGTTAAAATTACAAGCCAACAAAATCATTTTTATCAGTGTGGCTGTACAGGACACACAGAGTGTTTTCAGACATTTTGGGTATACTAAAGCAAATAAACAGGAGTCAGGATAAATCAATACAGTAGGCTTTTCATGAAAACCCACAGTGTGAAAGGCTCGCCATTCAATGTAATGCATACTTTCCAAGCAAAGCAGCCGTTCTAAAAATTCCATATGCTGTGTTATCAGATACACATAGTCCCAATAATGTACCCCTCCACTCCCTTGTGAACAAACAGTTCAGGGAAATGTAAAAGTTTATTCGCCTTAATGAATAGCAGTGCACACTTAATGTGATATTTTTTTCTTCTAGATAAAAAAAATATGTATTTAATACGTGAATTGTGGCAACATATTACCTGCTGTGGGAATACGAGTTGATCATCCCTGAATGACCAATGAGCCAACCTGAGTGCATAATAACCTATAGTAAATCAATTTCACTGTTTCTAACTGAACCCTCTCTAATGGGGGGAAAGGTACTTCTATGACCCAATAACTTTTGTGTATTCGTTTCAGCTTGAGCTGCTGAGCTCTGTGAACAGACTCCTTTTTTTAACATGGATCCGCCCAATGGTTGCATATGAAATTGCAAAATGTTCATATGCAATATTTCATAGTTACCAGTCTAAACAATTGTTTATATATATATATATATATATATATATATATATATATATAAGGTGAGTCAGCAGACCACAGTTACATATAGTATGATTTTTAACAAGCACTTTGCATGTAAAACTAGTTTTGGATTTAACAAGTCTTGAACTAAAGTTTTCAACAGATTTCTACTAAGAAAACTGTGCATCAACTGTGTAAACTGACAGATATTGTTGTTGTACAAATAGATTTTATGGACGCCATTTCAATATTTAAACGTATCAGTCAGCAGGAGTTTACTTCTTACGCCAGGCAAACTTTGTCTGCCTCCAGCTGTCTAATATGACATGATTATTAATTCGAAAAAACTTTGAGGGTAAAGAGTTTTTCTACCGGGTTCCCCACCATACTCGTGCGCCCTCTGGTGGCTCTCCTGGATAAAGCCGTACACGGGATTTTGCCCAGTAGAGACATTCTGCCGCAGTATATCTGCGTCAGCCGGTCGGGAATGGGTTAAAATAACCTTTACCACTAAAGTGTGTCAAGAAAATCATTGTTTTATATTTTAAATCTGTATATTTCAATGCCTTTCCTTTTAAGTCTTTGCATAAATATGTGACTTTCTGAACCATTTTTCAAAAATGTATAAAATCTGATGATAGGAATCTGAGTTATTCCAAAAACGTGTATGTTTGACCACTTCAATACTGGGATTTTTTTCCCACTATCCTACCCATGTCGAATTTCACTGTGAATGACAATTGTGCAGTCATGAAACACTGTACCCATATTAAATTGTCACAGAGTGTGCCATGTGGGAGGCAAGGTTCTGGGAGGATGTCCATGGACGCTCTCCCAGAAGTGGAGACACATTGGACAGTGGGTGTGGCCTATAATTTAATAAAACTTGGGCCGTTTCACTGTAGCCCTTCTACACACAAAATATGCCTTATTACTATGTCAGCTGCAAAGGTCTCAGACACATAAATCTCACACAAGGGATCATTTTAGAAATGTATTGTGTACAGTGCAGGGGTCAGAACTATCTAATATACAACATAGTATACAGGGGCATAACTACACATTATGGGGCATATAGCAAATACTGATGTGACCCTCCAGTGACTTCTCTTTGGTACCTGGCAATGTCAGCTATGAAATTAATAGCACTGATCTTAACATAAAGTATTTATACTGAAGGACAAGCAACAGGAGTGGCTGGACTGTAGAAGAAGCAAATATAAGAAAGCAAAAACATCCTTCTAAGTACAGGTAAGAAAAAAAGTTGTCTGTGACTAGTGATGATCCTGATGACTTATAGACTGCAGACTGTGCCTTAACACCTTTTTTAATAGGGTCCCTTCCCACCCCCAAGCTACATAGCAGTTGTGTGAGGTGTTATGGCTATATTTATGAGACTGGTGATTAGGGTTAGAGTATGTAACCTAAAACTTTAGGGGAGATTTACTAAAAATGGTGCACACTTAATTTGGTGCAGCTGTGCATAGTAACCAATCAGCTTCTGGGTTTTATTGGTAAACCTTAAAGTGATTGTAAAGGCTTGTTTTTTTCCATGTTATACTTACCTGCTCTGTTGCAGTGGCTTTGCACAGAGCAGCACAGATCATCCTCTTCTCGGGTCCCTCTTCTGTGATACTGGTCCCTCCCTCCTGCTCAGTGCCCCCACAGCAAGCAGCTTGTTATGGGTCACCCGGACTGAGTCACAGCACTCTGTGTTCATTCAGACACAGAGCCCTGCACCAGCCCGGCCCCCCTCTCTCCCCTGATTGGCTAGTTGACTTTTATTAACAGCAGCGGGAGCCAATGGCACAACTGCTAATTCTTAACCAATCAGCTGGACATCGCTGGACAGAGAGGAACCTCAGGTAAGTGGTAGGGAGGCTGATGGGGGTTGCTGCACACAGAAGAGTTTTTTTAATCTTAATGCATAGAATGCATTAGGATAAAAAACATTCTGCCTTTACAACCCGTTTAATTAAAAATCATATAGGATATCAGCGCTAAAACATATATAAATTACAAATGAGCAGCCGCTTAAACAATCTGTGACACTAGATGCAAGTGATAAATATATAAAGCAGCACAAAAAAATGTAACTCAATATTGTGAAAACACAAAAATGAATCAATATAATGAGTATAAAGAAATCACACCAAAATATATAAATAAATAAGTGTACATAAGATCCCATTCACAAGGGCTAAAAAGAAAAAAAACTTTACTGACATTTATAGGTAAAGTTGATCCAGGGAGTGTTTTGCCTTCCTCTGGATCCTCTGGATCAACTGTGGGTATAGAATTGGGTATATGGGATTGTATGATATTTTTTATTTTATTTATTTATTTCTCTATGGTTGAACTGGATGGACTTGTGTCTTTTTTAACCTTACTAACTATGTAACTATCTAACTATGTGAAACAAGAAAGTCCAAAGGAAACAAATCATCCACGTTTGGTTTCACCTTGTGGTGGAAGCATCTACAAATTGTGATTGTGGGGATACTGTTGGAGCAAGCGAATTGTGTATGATTTGTTTCCTTTGGGCTTTCTTGTTTCACATATATTTTTCCTTTTTAGCGAATTTTTGTGAATAGGCTCCTATGGACACATATTATATTTGATTCATTTTTGTGTTTTCACAATATTGAATTAAATGTTTTAGTGCTGCTTCATATAATTATCACAAAGCTTAATTAAACAAGCTGAAGTTAGAAGTAGATTGGTTACTATACACAGCTGCACCAGATGCTGTGAGCACAAGTTTTAGTAGATCCCCCCCTTAGCGTATCAGGGTCATGAAAAACATAGTGCGCATAATATAGGGGTTAGTTCTATACTGTACAATATAGCATGTGTAGCCTAGTGTAAAGGGTGCAGGGGACAGGAGTACTTGTGTCTTTTTCAACCTGACTATCTATGAAACTATATTGTGTAGACAGTTTGCCCAGCATTGGTGGTCAATTGGAGGAAAGAATGTCCCAAAGTGGTTGTCACTGGAAGGAAAGACTATACACCAGACAGCAGTCAGAAAGCAGATTGCCCCATCTTTGGTATTATTTGTATATATATATATATATATATATATATATATATATATATATATATATATATATATATATACATACAATTTAGGAAGCCAAAAATCTAATTTTAATGATATTGTGTAATTTGCAAAAATGTAAGAATATGCAGTTACACTTTTGTTCATTTGTTTGTGTGTGTTTGCCTGTGTGTGTGGGGTGACTACCATTTTGTTAAAGCTAAATTCTCTAAATCAACATTAATTATTTTTTACCCTTATGCTACTAGCTTTAGAAAATAGATAGGAAGATATATTAGATTCACTTGTTTTAAACTTTTTTCCTTTCAACCCCCCCCTTTTTTTTTCTTAAGTTGCCTCCTGGATTTTAGCATAGGTAAAAGAGATGATTTACATCCCACAAGTCTCTGTGCCTTATTCTTTCATCTGGAGGAGAGAAGGCAAGTTTTCTCAACTAAGAACATCCTCCTGCATGCATGCCTGAGATAAGGCCAGATGGATTTCAAGAAGTAAATGCTACATGAATCATCTGGCCTTACTCAAGGTAGCAGTGGATAGAGGGAGTCGATCTCAAACAAATAAAGTTTGGAGACATGGATTGATGGGTGAGCTTGTTTTGAATATTCAAAATTAATTAAATAGTGTTTTCAATTTGTGGTGCTCAGATACAGTTTATTTCCACTTTAATAAGGGCACACAATATTCAGAAAGCAGAGATTTGAGATTAACGAGAGTCAAAAACTCTGGTCATTAAGCACAAAACTCTTTCTTTTGCATTCATTTAAATGAAAGTCATTCAGTAATTTAATGGCTGTCATATATTAAATACCATTTACAGCGCAAAGGCAGCTGAAAAGTTCAAACTTTTTCAAACTTAAAAAAAAAGCAACAACAATAAAAACACCTTATTTTAGAAACTTTGTAGAAGGGTCAGAACTTTTTAAAGTCTTTAAAACTTAGAATGCCACATTTTTATAAAAAAAGCCATTTAAAATCTACTTATACAATTGATCTTATCCCCTTTTGTTCTAATAGATCGTGTCTCTTTCTTGTAAAACAGAACATATCATTGTGGTAAATTCCTTACTTTGCAATGCTGCACAAATAGTATCTATAAAATAGATACCATTTTGTGAAACTATTTTTGGAAAGTTTTTTTAACCACACTATAGCCAATACACAACTACAGTATGGCTCACCAGTTCTAGGAGGGCATCCCAGGATGTCCTACTGAGAACCTGCTTCACCTGGGACATGCATTGGGAAGGGTCTGTGATACAACGAATCACAGATGGGGGTAAAGGCCCAATCACAGTAGTCCTTTACCATTTGATCAGCTGTGTCCAATCACAGCTGGTTACATGTAAACAGTGGTACTGGCTATCGGATCCCTTTTCCTCACACACTGTGTGAGAAAAGGATAGCAAATCTGATAGGACACAGTGGGGTAGATTCAGATAGAATTTACGCCGGCGTATCCATAGATACGCCGCGTAAATTCAAATCTGCGCCGGCGTATCTACTTTCTGTATTCAGAAAGCTAGATACACCGACATTTGCCTAAGATACGACTGGCATAAGTCTCTTACGCCGTCGTATCTTAGGGTGCATTCTGCCGCTGGCCGCTAGGGGCGCTTCTGTTGCTGTCGGCGTAGAATATGCTAATTACCTAGATACGCCGATTCACAAACGTACGTACGCCCGTCGCAATGTATTTACATCGTTTATGTTAGGCTTTTTCGGCGTAAGGTTGCTCTTGCTGTTAGGAGGCGCAGCCAATTTTAAGTATGGACGTCGTTCCTGCTTCGAAATTTGAAGTTTTTACATCGTTTGCGTAAGTCGTTCGCGAATAGGGCTGGACATAATTTACGTTCACGTCGAAACCAATACATCATTGCGCCGTACATGGAAGCAATGCACACTGGGATATGTACACGGACGGCGCATGCACCGTCCGTAAAAAACGTCAATCACGTCAGGTCATCATACATTTACATAAAACACGCCCCCCATTCCACATTTGAATTACGCATGCTTACGCCAGCCCCATTTACGCTACGCCGCCGCGAATTACGGAGCAAGTGCTTTGTGAATACAGCACTTGTTCCTGTAAGTTACGGCGGCGTAGCGTAAATACGATACGCTGCGCCGCCGTATCATTGCGCGCCCCTACATGAATCTACCCCACTGAGTACAGCATTTACACTGATAATCAAAGCACTGGTCATCAATGCCCTGATTATCAGTGCAGCCCATTAGTGACCATGAATGTCACCTATCATTGACCATCAGTGCTGCCTCATCAGTGCTCAACAGTGCCCATCAATCTTACCTCATTAGTTTACATCAGTGCAGCTGCAGCCTCATCGGTACCCATGAGTGCAGCCTCACCAGTGCCATCAGTGAAGTAGAAAATTACTTATTTTCAAAATTTTATAACACAAACGAAGAAAATGTTTTTTTTTCCAAAAATGTTGGTCTTTTTTCAAAAGAAAGCTCTATTTGTCCAAAAAAATGAAAAATAATTTAGGTACAATTTTGGATGACTGCGCATTTGTCATTCAAAGTGTGACAGAACTGAAAGCTGAAAATTGTTCTGGGCAGTAAATGGGTGAAAGTGCTGGATATTGAAGTGGTTAAATAGAAAAGTGCAAAGTGCTGTGCAGAATGGGAGCTGCGGTGGCTCAACACGATTGACACTGCGCTGACAAGCCATTCACCTCTGCAGCTAGGGGTTCGGATCCCGGTCTCAGCTACATGTGAATTGAGTTTGGTGGTCTCAGCCCGGCTCCCGGTGGGTGTGCTATGCGAGGTAAGCCTGCGCTTAGTACACCCACCCCCCTCCCACAAAAACCACCACACTTACATGCACTCCAAATTGGGTTAACATGCACGCACTTTGACCACGCGGTCTCTAAAAAGAGAGGCGAAGGACTAACGGGGCTGGTTGAGCGGGCAAATCCTCTCACTCCCTTATAGGGAGTCTCTCTGCCTTGTTGGGCTTCAAAGCGGAGCAGGTAGGGCGGGCTGTGTGGGGGGACCCCCTCACACACCCACCATTGCCACCCGGGGCATGGAAAAAGGTGGCAGATTGCCTCTGGGGGAGGCCTGCCTACTCCCAACTCCTGCAGTCCGCACAAAAATACACTTAAAAAAAAGTGCTGTGCAATAACAAACTCAAATATATAAAGTTTCCTATAAATGGTTCATATATGCATTCAAAAGAAATCAATAAAAAAGAGTTTGTGAAAAACTTAATTTTGAAATGAGCAGTGATTTTTAGATTTTTAAAGTGAAAGCATAAAAATGAAAAAAATCCTTCCAATATGGTGCCTGGGGGGTCCCCTAAGGCCCCATACTCACGACCAAACATGTCTGCTGAAACTGGCCCGCAGGCCAGTTTCAGCAGACATGTTTGGTCGTGTGTGGGCGCGAGCGGGCCGAATTCCAGCAAACATTTGCCCGCCGGGCCTTTTCCCAGCAGACAAATATTCCTGGACTTGTTTTAAAACAGTCCGCTGGAATTCTGCCCGCTCGGACATGTACGGTCGTCAGTACAGACCTACCGTACATGTCCAGGCGCCCGCCGTCCCTCGCATGCGTCGAATGACTTCGACGCATGCGTGGAAGCATTTTAAAGGCGGGCCGCCCACGTCGCCGCGTCATTGTCGCGGCGACACCGCGTCATCGACGCGGCGACACCGCGGACACGCCCCGCGTATTGTTTACGCGCGGACTTCTGTACGATGGTGTGTACAACCATCGTACAGAAGCCCTCTGGCAGACATGTATGGTGAAAACGGTCCGACGGACCGCTTTCACCATACATGTTTGGTCGTGAGTACCCGGCCTTAGTCTAACAGTAAAATGGCACATCTGTACCATGTATAGAATCTGCTGCAGCAATAATTGCATTTATAAAGCCCCAAAAAAATGAAATTTTCCCTACAAGCTGCCTTTATTTTGCTCAGCAACAGCTGGGGATCCAGTGTGTATCATGAGGCCACAATAAAGTGCACTGGGACTAGAGATTTTTTGGATACATTCTGGTGCCATTTTGACTTTAGATAGAAGTAATGGTTGCGTAAAAATCGGTCTTTGGGTGTCAGTGGCGAAATCCCACCGTAACCCTAGAGAGATAATTTTGATGAAAGGGAGAATTGGCCTTGCTGTAAAAAATTGTAATGATATGCACCTGTCAAACAGGGGGATAAATATTGGTCTGGGTGTAGGTGGTGCCTTTCCATCGTAACCCTATAGAGGTACTTTTTATAAAAATCAAATGGTCCACGGAGTCTGTGGACAGATGCGTTCTATGATCAGTAAGGATGAGCCGAACACCCCCCTGTTCGGTTCGCATCAGAACTTGCGAACACACCAAATGTTTGTGTGAACATTAGAACCCCGTTAAAATCTATGGGACTCGAACATTTGAAATCTAAAGTGTTAATTTTAAAGGCTAATATGCAAGTTATTGTCCTAAAAAGTTTTTGGGGACCTGGGTCCTGTCCCAGGAAACATGTATCAATGCAACATTTTTTTAAAAAAACTGACATTTTTTCAGGAGCAGTGAATTTAATAATGCTAAAAGTGAAACAATAAAAGTGTAATATTACTTTAAATTTCGTACCTAGGGGGGGTGTAAAGTCAGCATGTGAAAAAGCGCATGTTTCCCGTACATAGAACTGTCCCTGCACAAAGTGTCATTTCTGAAAGAAAAAAAGGCATTTAAAACCGGCTTTGCGGCTATAATGAATTGTCGGCTCTTTCAATTACAGAGATGATTCATTCATAAAGGAAAAAAAAATATGTGGGGGTCCCCCAAATTAAATTACCAGGCCCTTCAGGTCTGGAATGGATATTAAGGGGAACCCTGCCGTAAAAAAAAAAAAATTACGTAGGGTTCCCCGCAAATATCCATACCAGGCCCTTCAGCTCTGGTGTGGATTTTAAGGGGAACTCCACCCCAAATTAAAAAAAAATGGTGTGGAGTCCCCCTAAAAATCCACACCAGACTCTTATCCGAGCACGTTAACCTGGCCGGTCGCAGAAAAGAGGGGGGGACAGAGTGCGCCCCCCCCTCTCCTGAACCGCACCAGGCCACATGCCCTCAACATGGGGAGGATGTCCCCATGTTGATGGGGACAAGGGCCTCATCCCCACAACCCTTGCCCGGTGGTTGTGGGGGTCTGCGGGCGGTGGGCTTATCAGAATCTGGAAACCCCTTTAACAAAGGGGACCCCCAGATCCTGCCCCCCCCCCCCATGTGAATTGGTAATGGGGTACACTGTACCTCTACCATTTCACAAAGGAAGTGTAAATAGTTAAAAAAAACACACAGACACCGTAGAAAAGTGAAGGACTGTGCTGCTGATCTGCTGCTCCGATCTGCTGTTCCTAAATAGCCTGCTGGATTGTTTTGCACAGCTGTGCGTTTTTGCTCTCTGTGACTTTCTGTGACCCTGCACTTGCTACGGCAACACCCGGCAACCCCTCCTCCAGTGTGCTGATTGACCGGCTGGCTAGGCCCCCGCCCACCCATGGGTTGCTCTTCAGACATGGACGCCCCGCGCCCCCTACCCAGGAAGTGAAGGACTGTGCTGCTGATCTGCTGCTCCAATCTGCTGTTCCTAAATAGCCTGCTGGATTGTTTTGCACAGCTGTGCGTTTTTGCTCTCTGTGACTTTCTGTGACCCTGCACTTGCTACGGCAACACCCGGCAACCCCTCCTCCAGTGTGCTGATTGACCGGCTGGCTAGGCCCCCGCCCACCCATGGGTTGCTCTTCAGACATGGACGCCCCGCGCCCCCTACCCAGGAAGTGAAGGACTGTGCTGCTGATCTGCTGCTCCGATCTGCTGTTCCTAAATAGCCTGCTGGATTGTTTTGCACAGCTGTGCGTTTTTGCTCTCTGTGACTTTCTGTGACCCTGCACTTGCTACGGCAACACCCGGCAACCCCTCCTCCAGTGTGCTGATTGACCTGCTGGCTAGGCCCCGCCAACCCATGGGTTGCTCTTCAGACATGGACGCCCCGCGCCCCCTACCCAGGAAGTGAAGGACTGTGCTGCTGATCTGCTGCTCCGATCTGCTGTTCCTAAATAGCCTGCTGGATTGTTTTGCACAGCTGTGCGTTTTTGCTCTCTGTGACTTTCTGTGACCCTGCACTTGCTACGGCAACACCCGGCAACCCCTCCTCCAGTGTGCTGATTGACCGGCTGGCTAGGCCCCGCCCACCCATGGGTTGCTCTTCAGACATGGACGCCCCGCGCCCCCTACCCAGGAAGTGAAGGACTGTGCTGCTGATCTGCTGCTCCGATCTGCTGTTCCTAAATAGCCTGCTGGATTGTTTTGCACAGCTGTGCGTTTTTGCTCTCTGTGACTTTCTGTGACCCTGCACTTGCTACGGCAACACCCGGCAACCCCTCCTCCAGTGTGCTGATTGACCGGCTGGCTAGGCCCCGCCCACCCATGGGTTGCTCTTCAGACATGGACGCCCCGCGCCCCCTACCCAGGAAGTGAAGGACTGTGCTGCTGATCTGCTGCTCCGATCTGCTGTTCCTAAATAGCCTGCTGGATTGTTTTGCACAGCTGTGCGTTTTTGCTCTCTGTGACTTTCTGTGACCCTGCACTTGCTACGGCAACACCCGGCAACCCCTCCTCCAGTGTGCTGATTGACCTGCTGGCTAGGCCCCGCCCACCCATGGGTTGCTCTTCAGACATGGACGCCCCGCGCCCCCTACCCAGGAAGTGAAGGACTGTGCTGCTGATCTGCTGCTCCGATCTGCTGTTCCTAAATAGCCTGCTGGATTGTTTTGCACAGCTGTGCGTTTTTGCTCTCTGTGACTTTCTGTGACCCTGCACTTGCTACGGCAACACCCGGCAACCCCTCCTCCAGTGTGCTGATTGACCGGCTGGCTAGGCCCCGCCCACCCATGGGTTGCTCTTCAGACATGGACGCCCCGCGCCCCCTACCCAGGAAGTGAAGGACTGTGCTGCTGATCTGCTGCTCCGATATGCTGTTCCTAAATAGCCTGCTGGATTGTTTTGCACAGCTGTGCGTTTTTGCTCTCTGTGACTTTCTGTGACCCTGCACTTGCTACGGCAACACCCGGCAACCCCTCCTCCAGTGTGCTGATTGACCTGCTGGCTAGGCCCCGCCCACCCATGGGTTGCTCTTCAGACATGGACGCCCCGCGCCCCCTACCCAGGAAGTGAAGGACTGTGCTGCTGATCTGCTGCTCCGATCTGCTGTTCCTAAATAGCCTGCTGGATTGTTTTGCACAGCTGTGCGTTTTTGCTCTCTGTGACTTTCTGTGACCCTGCACTTGCTACGGCAACACCCGGCAACCCCTCCTCCAGTGTGCTGATTGACCGGCTGGCTAGGCCCCGCCCACCCATGGGTTGCTCTTCAGACATGGACGCCCCGCGCCCCCTACCCAGGAAGTGAAGGACTGTGCTGCTGATCTGCTGCTCCGATCTGCTGTTCCTAAATAGCCTGCTGGATTGTTTTGCACAGCTGTGCGTTTTTGCTCTCTGTGACTTTCTGTGACCCTGCACTTGCTACGGCAACACCCGGCAACCCCTCCTCCAGTGTGCTGATTGACCGGCTGGCTAGGCCCCGCCCACCCATGGGTTGCTCTTCAGACATGGACGCCCCGCGCCCCCTACCCAGGAAGTGAAGGACTGTGCTGCTGATCTGCTGCTCCGATCTGCTGTTCCTAAATAGCCTGCTGGATTGTTTTGCACAGCTGTGCGTTTTTGCTCTCTGTGACTTTCTGTGACCCTGCACTTGCTACGGCAACACCCGGCAACCCCTCCTCCAGTGTGCTGATTGACCGGCTGGCTAGGCCCTGCCCACCCATGGGTTGCTCTTCAGACATGGACGCCCCGGGCCCGGACGGCTAGGACCAGGACCAGGAAGCTTGCTCCACTCACGATAACATCTCCGCCCAGGCTGTGTATCAGTCCTACAGGTAGGGGGGCCATCAAGTCTCAACACTTATTCTACACTGAAGATCGCCTACTTGAATTAATTAATCCGATAACTACCCTACACCCTGACATCATTGACATATGTCAAGTGTTACATATTGTTAAAAAATCAAGGAGGTCTCTCGGTAGGCCCACTGGGTCGAAGCAGGGTCTCTGCACTGGCTTGATCAACGCCAGGTCCGCTAACAAGCATGCAACGGAAATTTACGATGTTATCTTGGAATCAGGGCTGGACCTTCTAGCCATTACGGAAACTTGGTTTGTACCAGGCTGTCTAGACATAATTGACGAACTCCTTCCCGAGGGATATAATATCACATCTAACAGCAGACCCACTAAAAAAGGTGGGGGGGTGGCATTGGTCCATCGGGAGGAGCTTACCTGTACTGTGATCCCCTCACATACTATACCATCTTTTGAACATCTGACAATTAAATGCAGTACAAAGGTTACAAATTCCATGTTGGTAATTATCATATACCGTCCACCAGGCTATGATTCCCGCTTTATTAGCAAGTTCATGACCCTTATTACCAACTGTGCTACTAAATACCCTTCATTAATTGTCATGGGTGACCTCAACCTTTGGTTTGAGGACCCTCTCGATCTATCAGCTCAAGAGATTTTAGCAGACATGGACAGCTTAGGCCTCAAACAGATAGTAAGGGAACATACACATGAAAAGGGGCATCTGCTTGATGCAGTATTCTCGGTAGTGGGAGAATCCACCATTCCCACAATCAAGCAAGTGGTCTGGTCCGATCATTACCTAGTGCAATTTCAAATTCTTACCCTAAACACCACGGATAAACCAAAAGGAGCCCTTATGCAACCCTCCCTCCCGTACAGAAATTTGAAAAAATCACACCTGATTTATTCCACAATACTTATTCGAACCTCGAATCCTACACACACCCTCTTGAGAAAGACAGCTATGAGGCTTTACCTGACGACTTCGAGGAAAGCATCAAGCAGTTAGATGAGAAACTCAATGCTTTTGATGGTAAACTTAAGGCCACGCTGGACATAGTGGCACCCTTCACCCAATCGAACTTTAGGCCAAAAATTTACAAATCCAATCGTTGGTACACCCCCAAATTAGCCACCTTCAAAAATAGCTGCCGAAAGCTAGAAAGGAAATGGCAAAAAAATAAAACTAAGGCTAATAAAATTCTCTATAGAATACAGGCCCGTGCTTACTTCCAGTTAGTAAGGAAGCATAAGAGAATAGCCCTAGCATCCCGCATCGAATTAGCGGCCAATAGCCAAGCGGAACTATTTAAAATCAGTAAGGAGCTGTTTAATCCACCACTGGCCTCCCAACAAATTGTCCATTCTCAAGCTCTATGTGACAATCTACTTGAGGCCTTTGTCAACAAAGTTTGTGACATCCAAGCTGGCCTAGGTCCCCCAGTCCTTGTCCCCTCAGCAAACCTCACTATTAAGATCAACCGGCCCAATCACATCATTTCCTTTTGCTCCTTTCAGCCAGTAACGAAAACTCAGCTCTTCAGCTCCATTAAACATCTAAAACCCTCTTATTATGCCGATGACACCTGCCCAGCATGGTTGCTTAAGGATAACATCAACACAATCATCGATGAGATTCTGATCATGGTTAACCTCTCTTTGACAACTGGAGAGTTTCCAGATAACTGGAAACATGCCCTGGTCACACCAATCTTGAAAAAAAGCACGCTGGATGCCAAAGTTATGTCCAACTACCGCCCCATTTCAGGACTATGCTTTCTGGCTAAGCTGGTGGAACATGAGGCTCTTATGCAACTTCAAGCACATTGTGAATTACAAAATCTCTTTCACGATGCTCAATCGGGGTTTAGGCCCAAAAGAGGGATCGAGCTATCCATCCTGGCCACTAGAGAAAGGCTGCTGGAGTCGAGAGACACGGGGGGGTCGGCGGCCTTGGTACTGCTTGACCTCTCCGCGGCTTTCGATACTGTCAGCCACAAGATCCTCCTGGCTCGGCTGCAGGACGAGTTCTATATTACAGGCGTACCCCTTACTTGGATACGCAATTTCCTGACAGGCAGAACATTCCAAGTAACATTGGGCTCATTTAGGTCAGCGAGGGTGCCCCTTCTCTGCGGGGTCCCTCAGGGCTCGGCAATTTCACCGTGGCTGTTTAATTGCTATGTGAGGCCCGTGGTAGATATCATCTCTTCATGGGGATTGGCCACTCAGGTATACGCTGACGACATACAAATTGTGGCCAGTGATGCTCTCAACCCCACGGCAGCCCACCTTCTTTCCTGCTGCCTCTCATCTATCCAGACATGGATGAAGGACAATCGTTTGGCCCTGAACGTATCCAAAACTGAGGTACTTCTTACAGGTCCAACACAAAGTTTAAACCTGCTTGCAGAGTGGCCCGTATCAATGGGCCCGTGCCCCACTCCATCCAGCCAAGTAAGAAACCTGGGCGTCATATTTGACAATAAACTTTCATGGATTCCACAGGTGAGGAATTGTACCAAGAATGCCCTTTACTATCTTCGGATGCTGCGACGGGTAAAACATCTGCTCTCCCAAACACACAGAAATACACTAGTACAGGCCTTAGTCATCTCACGTCTTGACTTTTGCAATGTGGTTTACCTTGGACTCCCTACTAAATGGCTCTCCAAGCTGCAGCTGGTGCAGAACCAGGCAGCTAGGCTGATTACGGGGACCTCAAGATGGGACCATATATCACCCGTTCTCAGACTACTTCATTGGCTCCCATGCGCAAGGAGGATTGAATTCAAGGCCTTGTGTGTTATGTTCAGGGCCTTCAAACAACATGGCCCACTGTTCATTAATAACATGGCCATACATTACCACCCCCCCAGGGCACTGAGATCGGCCGATCAGGACTTTGCTGTCATCCCTCTAGTAAGGTTGATTTCGTTCGGTGGCCGATCTTTCAGAGCCAGAGCCGCCTCGCTTTGGAACCTTTTCCCGTTGTCTTTGAGGAAGTACACTGTTCTTATTACCTTCAGAAAGGCTCTAAAAACCTTCCTCTTTGGGGCAAGTTGATTATGACCACGCCTAATTAAACTGACCTGGCCCCTCCTCCCCTCACCCTATGTCCCCCTCACTCCAAACCCCCTTGCTACCGTTTGTTTTTATTGTTGATATTTTATATGGTTTCTCTTTTCTTTCATGTACACGAGCCATCAGTTCGTCTATGAAGTCTTTTTTCTTTCTTCTCTCGGATTGCTTTTTGGTCCAGAATAGACCAGCGGACCTCCTTCCAGCGCTTAGACACACCCTTCAGGGTGTATGTGGCGCTGTAAAGAAATATTAAAATCAATCAATCAATCAATCAGAAAAAAAATCCTTTATTAATAAAAAAAAAAAAATCCAGCGATGTGAATCCACTGTCTCCTATCCAGCGATGGATGATCTCTCTCCAGCGATGGATGATCAGCGGTCCGGTCCAGCGATGCAGAAGATCCATCCGTCCAGAGCGCAGCAGGGGAGCTCCACTCTCCGCTGGACACAGCCCAGCGGAATGACGCGCTGGAGCTGTGACAGTACTTATATAGGGGAAGCGACGGCCACCCGTCACGTGACGCCGCCCCCTCTGACGCACCCTCGTACGTCACTGGGAAAGACCCTGAAAGATAGGGCTTTCCCAGTGACGTACGAGGGTGCATCAGAGGGGGCGGGGTCACGTGACGGGTGGCCGGCGCTTCCCCTATATAAGTATTGTCACAGCTCCAGCGCGTCATTCCGCTGGGCTGGACTCCAGAGCACAGCAGGGGAGCTCCACTCTCCGCCCAGCGGAATGACGCGCTGGAGCTGTGACAATACTTATATAAGGGAAGCGCCGGCCACCCATCACGTGACCCCGCCCCCTCTGATGCACCCTCGTACGTCACTGGTAAAGCCCTGTCTTTCAGGGTCTTTCGCAGTGATGTACGAGGGTGCGTCAGAGGGGGCGGGGTCACGTGACGGGTGGCCGCTTCCCCTATATAAGAACTGTCACAGCTCCAGAGCGTCATTCCGCTGGGCTGTGTCCAGCGGAGAGTGGAGCTCCCCTGCTGCGCTCTGGACGGATGGATCTTCTGCATCGCTGGACCGGACCGGACCGCTAATCATTGATCGCTGGAGAGAGATCATCCATCGCTGGATAGGAGACAGTGGATTCACATCGCTGGATTTTTTTTTTATTAATAAAGGATTTTATATAAAGAATCTGGGGTCTTCCAGATTCTGATAAGCCCACCGCCCGCAGACCCCCACAACCACCGGGCAAGGGTTGTGGGGATGAGGCCCTTGTCCCCATCAACATGGGGACATCCTCCCCATGTTGACGGCATGTGGCCTGGTGCGGTTCAGGGGAGGGGGGGCGCACTCTGCCCCCCCTCTCTTTTCTGCGACCGGCCAGGTTAACGTGCTTGGATAAGGGTCTGGTGTGGATTTTTAGGGGGACTCCACGCCATATTTTTTTTGATTTGGGGTGGAGTTCCCCTTAAAATCCACACCAGACCTGAAGGGCCTGGTATGGATATTTGCGGGGAACCCTACATATTTTTTTTTTTTTTACGGCGGGGTTCCCTTTAATATCCATTCCAGACCTGAAGGGCATGGTAATTTAATGTGGGGGACCCCCACACATTTTTTTTTCCCTTTATGAATGAATCATCTCTGTAATTGAAAGAGCCGACAATTCATTATAGCCGCAAAGCCGGTTTTAAATGGCTTTTTTTCTTTCAGAAATTACACTTTGTGCAGGGACAGTTCTATGTACGGAAACATGCGCTTTTTCACATGCTGACTTTACACCCCCCCCTAGGTACGAAATTTAAAGTAATATTACACTTTTATTGTTTCACTTTTAGCATTATTAAATTCACTGCTCCTGAAAAAACGACCGTTTTTAAAACTTTTTTTTGCATTGATACATGTTTCCTGGGACAGGACCCAGGTCCCCAAAAACTTTTTAGGACAATAAATTGCATATTAGCCTTTAAAATTAACACTTTAGATTTCTCCCATAGACTTTAACAGGGTGTTTCGCGGCTTTTCGAATTTGCCGCGAACACCCCTAATTGTTCGTTGTTCGCCGAACAGGCGAACAGGCAATGTTCGAGTCGAACATGAGTTCGACTCGAACTCGAAGCTCATCCCTAATGATCAGTAATGAAACCGCCTGCAGCACTGAATGCCCGTTCTGAAAGCACGCAGGATGCAGGGCAGCCCAACAATTTAATAGCATACTGGGCAAGTTCTGGCCAGTGGTCTATTCTCATGACTCATGGAAAGCTCTCCATCTCTGTTTTGGCCTCCGAGGTAATTGTCCACCATGTGATGCAGATGCTGCCGATGGGATGTGGAAGCTGACAGCCCTGGGCGGTGAGGACTAAAAAAAATCTGAAATGCCTCACTTAGGCAGACGTCTTCTCCAACGTTCCTCTCTTGACCAACAGAAAACTCAAAACGCAAGTATAACAAACATATCATACTTATCTGCACTGTGCAGTTTTTTTTGCACAGAGTGGCTCCTCATCCTCTTCTGGTGTCCCACGGTGGCTCTCATGGCTCCTCCCCACAAAATCTAACCCCCTCTGAGAAGCTCTCTCTCAAGGGGGCTACCTTGCGGGCGTGCTCCTGTGCCATACAATTGGCGTCCATAGCCGCTGATTATATGACTCGGCCCACCCCCCGGCGGCCGCGTCATTGGATTTGATTGACAGCAGCAGGAGCCAATGGCTGCGCTGCTATCAATCTATCCAATGAAGAGCCGATCAGGCATGGGGAGAACGACACTTGATTGCGCCCTCGGAAATTCGAGGCTCAGGTAAGTAAAACGGGGACTCGGGGGGGGGGGGTGGTGACTGCAAGGTGTTTTTTCATATTAATGCATAGGATGTATTAAGGTGAAAAAACACAAAGGTTTATGACCCCTTTAAAGCATTCAGTAAAGAAGTCAAAATATCCCCTCCCAGCCAGCTGTCAACTGCTCTATGAAATTCGATCCACTACAGATCATTTTGCAGATGGATGGAAAGGGTTTCCATGTGGGAGAATGAGCCCTAACTGTAAAGAGACCCAGCTTTACTTTCCGCTGCTCAGATGTAGCATTGTGCAACATAAGACACGGCCTCTGATCACAGCTTAGGTTATGCATATATTTTTAGTGGTAAATCTGTTGCGTTAAACATGTAGGCAGGTTGAAATGCATTTAGTTAGTTTCCAGCAAAACAAGGAAGAGGAGTCTTGTTGCAATGGGTAACCAAGAAAAGGAACAAGCTACAGCAGCCAGCCATTAAGTGTGGTAACTCCAGTAGTGAGGGGGTTGATGTTCTGGCTCCCTCCCCAGCAGTCCATCTCCCGTAGCAACCGGGAGCAGGCCAGCGTTACAGAGATTTATGGTCTGGTCACGTAGTATGGGAAGTATATAGTTAAGTGAGAGCATGCATGAGGTCTGCACTGAGTGCTGGGCGAGACCCTATTCTGTTACTGGAAATGAGTTTACTGGGGTATACTGAACTGGTGGAGTGAATGTAGGCTCAGCATGGCCCTCCTAATGCAAACATACAAAGTACAGTTTGTAGTTAAATGGGACAAGTCAATGTTTGGAGTAACGCTGCACTTTGTTAAAGCTTATCTCTACGTTTGGGAACTGCCCTAATCTTTGATTGTTCACAAGGCCACAGTCACCACCTGGTCCAGGGCATTGATGAGCGCACTCTACACGAATGTTACCCACATGCACAGGCGTAGTAGGCCCCAACCACAAATATATTTGTAAAACTATCACAGTTGACTGCTCAAGATGGCAAAGGTTACAAATACACGCAAAACTATTGCAAATCATACGGTCAGCAAGAGTAAGAGGAATAGGAAGCCTAATTTGCAGTAAATATATGTCTCATTCTGTGCGAAACTTGCTTTATGAATCCCAAAATTAGGCTATTTCCTTTTCTCATCTTCAGTCTTCTTTCCAATAAGAACATGTTTGTAATGCAGAAACAAAAGAAGAGTACAGCAAAGGTTAATACAACTGTAAACAATTTGAATGAAACTGACAATAAAGAACACTGTGCATAAACCAATTGTTGCTCTGAGCACAAAATTGGAAGCCTCGAGGCTTCAGTGTAAACCACAGAAGGTGCTTGCCTCTGCTATCTTTACACCCTGTGGGTTTGTATTTTCTTCTTGTTTCACTGAATTTGACTTTCCTCTGGGAAGTTTAAACACACAGAAAATCTGTTTTCCAGAGTAAAATAGAATACTCAGTGGACATAATCTCTCCGGTAGTGTTAAACTTTATTTTGCAACATTTTATTCTACACAATGCACAGTACATACAGAAGCAACTGTGCAGAAAACTGTGGTTATAACAGAGAGTGTCCATGTTGTCCAATATGATTAGTTATTTTAGAGAATATCAGGTGTACAATACTGTTTATCGTTTTATAAGCGTGTGCATTAAAGGGAAGATAAGAAAGAAAAAGGCTGAAAATATGTGGGAATTTAGGATTTTTTTTTCTTTTTTCTTGTCAAATGTTTTTATTGAGATTTCAATAGGGGAACATAAGTTGGGGGAGGAGAAAATAAAAAAGGAAATACTGAAATACATAAGTGTATATATATATATATATATATGGGTTACATTTGCAGTACCTAGTACAACACATTTAATCAATACATATGCAGTTAACTGTTCCCTATAATTAATAAATACACATAGAAAATTAAGTGAGTATATAAACTAAGTAGGAAAAAATTTAAGATGTATCGATACAACTATTTGTCAAGGAATTATTATAATGTAATAGGACATGAAACCATAATAGGGTTATAAATGAGTAACCCTAGAAAAAAATATGTTAAATCGCCTCACGATTTTCCTATCGGTAAACAAAAAAAAAAGATAAAAAATAAAAAATAATAAGATAAGTAAAAAAAATGTAGATAATAAAAAACATAATAAAAGGTACAGGAGAGGAGAAAGTCAAGAATATGAGAGAAATAATAAGAACCCGGGATGGTGGTCTGACTCCTGGCATACAAATACATATACTTTGAAAAATTGTAAAAGATTCTAGTTTGGTAACAACAAAGACTGGTCAAAATTGGCATGGAGGTAATGTTTCACCCAAGGCTGCCACATTTTACGAAATGTACTTATGTTATTTTCTTCAATAGCTGTCATTTTTGCATATAACATTGCTCTATTCACTCTATGTTTAGCCTCTGCCAAGATTAGAGAGTTTGATTTCCAAGAATTGGCAATAGTCTGTTTGGCAGCTGTAGTGAGATGAATTAGTAATTGAAATTGAGTATGGGTAAGTGTGGAAGGATTAAGGTTTAGAAAAGCAGTTGCAGGGTCTGGAGGAATTGGATAATCGAAGATTTTAGATGCCATTGAAAATATATTCGTCCAAAAATCTTGGACCACCGGACATTGCCACCAGATGTGGAAATGTGTGCCTGGTAAATCGCATCCTCTGAAACAATTCGGTGTGTACGTGGGGACGAATTTTGCAACTCTAGCTGGGACTAGGTACCAGCACGCTAGAACCTTGTAATTCGTCTCTACCGCATAGCAATTTCGAGAGGAATTTTTCGTGGCTAGCCATATACTTGACCAGTCTTTGATGTAAAAAAAACGATCCATGTCTTGTTCCCATTTGGTTGCATATAAGGGTAATACATCATTAGGGTTTGCAGTGAATAGTTGATATAAAGTTGAAATCAGTCCTCTAGTATGTGGGTTGCTTATACATATCTGCTCAAATTGAGACATTTGAGTAAGTGATGAATCTGTATTGATGAATGGTTCGTAAAAATTCTTTATTTGTAAATAGCGGAAATATTCAGTTCTGGGAAGCCCAAAAGTTAATGTGTGAAAATTTGTAGTATATGTTAGTTTGTGTAGATGAATCAAGTTTGCAGATGACCATGCTGGGAATGTGTTTGGATATTTCCAGGCCGGATAGAAGGCGGGATTATTGAGGAACGAAAGCAAGGGATTGTGTGTGGATTAAAGCTTTTGTATTTATCCCATAATGCTAAGGAATGCTTCGTTATTGGGTTAGAAAAATGAGATCTATCAGTGGGCTTGAGCCATAACATATTAGCCACTGATATGGGATCAGTACCTACTTTTTCAATAGCAACCCATAGAGGTGTTTCCACTGCAGCATGGTATTTAGAGAGAGATGCAATTTGTTAAGCGTTATAGTAGGAAGTGAAGTTAGGCAATCCCAATCCACCTTTCAATTTATGTAGATAAAGAGTAGATTTAGAAATTTGTGGCTTAGTTGAACCCCAGATAAAAGACATGACTTTATTTTGAATGAGTCTTAGGAAGTAAGCTGGTAATGGAGTGGGAAGCACCCTATATAAATATAAAAATTTAGGCAGTATAGACATTTTTATAGCGTTAAGTCTACCCATCCAAGACAGTGAAAGAGTAGTCCATAAATTCATTAACCACTTAAGACCTGGACCAAAATGCAGCTAAAGGACCTTGCCCCTTTTTGCGATTCGACACTGCGTCGCTTTAACTGACAATTGCGCGGTCGTGCGACGTGGCTCCCAAACCAAATTAGCGTCCTTTTTTTCCCACAAATAGAGCTTTTTTTTTTTTAAAGTGTATTTTTGTGCGTGTACTCGAGAGAGGAGCTGCAGGAGTTGGGAGTAGGCAGGCCTCCCCCAGAGGCAATCTGCCACCTTTCCCCATGCCCCGGGTGGCAATGGCGGGTGGTGGTTTTTGTGGGAGGGGGGTGGGTGTACTAAGCGCAGGCTTACCTCGCATAGCACACCCACCGGGAGCCGGGCTGAGACCACCAAACTCAATTCACATGTAGCCGAGACCGGGATCCGAACCCCTAGCTGCAGAGGTGAATGGCTTGTCAGCGCAGTGCCAATCGCGTTGAGCCACCGCAGCTCCCACCATAGATAGAGCTTTCTTTTGGTGGTATTTGATCACCTCTGCGGTTTTTATTTTTTGCGCTATAAACAAAAGTAGAGCGACAATTTTGAAAAAAATTCAATATTTTTTACTTTTTGCTATAATAAATATCCCCCAAAAATATATAACAACATTTTTTTTTACTCAGTTTAGGCCAATATGTATTCTTCTACCTATTTTTGGTAAAAAAAAATCGCAATAAGCGTTTATCGGTTGCTTTGCGCAAAATTTATAGCATTTACAAAATAGGGGATAGTTTTATTGCATTTTTATTAATTTTTTTTTTTTACTACTAATGGCGGCGATCAGCAATTTTTTTCATCACTGCGACATTATGGCGGACACTTCGGACAGTTTTGACACATTTTTGGGACCATTGTCATTTTCACAGCAAAAAATGCATTTAAAATGCATTGTTTTTTGTGAAAATGACAGTTGCAGTTTGGGAGTTAACCACAAGGGGGCGCTGATGGGGTTATGTCTTCCCTGAAGTGTGTTTACAACTGTAGGGGGGTGTGGCTGTAGGTGTGACGTCATCGATTGTGTCCCCCTATAAAAGGGATGACACTATCGATGCAGCCGCCACTTTGAAGAACAGGGAAGCCGTGTTTACACACGGCTCTCCCTGTTCTTCAGCTCCGGGGACCGATCGCGGGTGTCCAGTGGCGATCGAGTCTGCTGGTCCCGCGGTCCCGGTCACGGAGCTTCGGACCGGGTCGCGGGAGTGCACCGCGGGCGCGCGCCCGCGACTCACGGCTGGGTACTAGTACAGGACGTACCTGTATGTACATGTGCCCAGCCGTGCCATTCTGCCGACATATATGTGCAGGAGGCGGTCCTTAAGTAGTTAAGCCTGAAGTTTGTTTCAAAAGAGGTAGATAGTTAGTGGCGAAGATATCTTTAAGGGAAATAGTGAGTTGAATGCCTAAATAAGGAAGCTGTTTTGGAACCCAATTGAACGGTAAAGAGGTTTGAGCGAGTTGAAGATCTGATTGTGGTAGAGATATGTTTAACGCATTTGGCCCCCATAGCCACGCCTCTGGAGGAAGAATTTCTGGTCGAACCAGAAATAATTATGAGTTGTTGCGAACTCAAGCAGCTCAATAATGAAAGATTTCTGCTCCTCCGTAATTGAATGTTCACAGTTCAAAAAGTGTTTGACTGCTTCAACCCCAAGGTGTGTAATGGCTCTGTACACAATTAATTCTGTTAAACCCCCCCTCTCCAAATTTTTGTCTCAATTTTATTTAATTTCATTATTCTCATTCAATTACTAACATTTTCCATTGCTTTACTACAATGGCATTTTCCCTTTGAGATGTTATAATCAATAATCATAGGTAGATGTCCTTATATGGTTGGGCACGACCACTTTTTAATTTCCGACATTTTTTAATTTTCGTTTATTTTTTATTAAGAGTGACCACCTTACAGTGGCATTCTATTATTGTATAAAATTAAACCTTTTATATTTTAAAAAAATTTCCTACTAATTTTATGTTTGTCCACCCCCTGCCCCTTATTGTCTCCTTTTTTCATCATTAAGACAATTTTTCTATATTGTTTTTTTACCCGTCCGGGTTGTTTTATGGAGGGCCACATGTTCATTAATGTTTCCAGTTGAATTCCTTTTTTTGAGTAGATTAAATTTTATCCTTGGTTGTTTTAATTTTTTGTCAACTTGCTGTTTAAATCGAATGTTCCGTTTACAGCTCTGACCTACTCCTTCTGTACAATAGGTAATATGTGCCTCTCCGTTCCGACGTGGCGCTCCATTATCTCAATTAATTTGAGGTCTGGAGCGCACGCTAATGTAATTCATATGCGCTGTTTTGACATGGGACGGACCTGTTACGTTGCGGGTCACGTGTCATGTTGACGTTGTGCGGTACACCTCGGCCTATGAGCCTTGGAACGCACGCTGGCGTCACTCACTTACTCGGAAGTGACCATTACACGGAGCTTTGGAACGCACGATGGAGGGCACGCTGACGTTGTGCACGCACACATCCGGAAGTTATCACTGGATGGACGTGCAATCGAGCACCTCATTGGCCATACTAACGCTGAACGTAGCGTCCCAGCCCCTCTACTCACAAGTGAGGCTTGGAGCGCACGCCGGCGCCATTTTCCCCATACACCCGGAATTAGCTTTCTGACAATCTGGATTGCCTCACGTGGAGCCATTATTACGGTATGGGGGTATTTTCTTATATATATGGGTCTTCTGTGCAGTAGGTCAGCACCCCAGATGATGATCTAATTGATCGAAACGCGTCGGGAACCGGCTGACCCTACTGCTGTTTGATTTTATGCCTGATTTTTACTGCTGAAATGTGAGTGTAAAATTCTTGTTTTTACTGCCAAGTAAATTTCATATACAGATTTACACTATGTGCATCTTTGCCTTCTCTTTTATTCCTCTCCATGAGCTGAGATTTTGAGCTATTTACATGGGTCCAAGTCCTTAAACATCAAAGGCTAATATTGAGATAATCCTTCTCCTGGCACACTCATTACATCGCATTGGACTTCGCCTTCCTGTCTGCCATCTATGATACCTCTAGAAGTAGAATACCATCACTTTACAAGCCTGTATGACTCATTAGGTATAAGCCTATTTGGGTCCACTGATTCCGGTAAGCCTCCATTTATTTTGGTGGTGGATTCACTTCAGATTTTCACTTCATGTCTGCGAAGACAAGTCACTTTTATTGTTGATTGACTCACCAATTTTTGGATTGTTTTTTAACCTCCCTGGCGGTATGATTCTGTCTGGAATTACGTACCAAAAGCAGTACAATTATTTGCAAGGAAATTTGGCATTTTATACTGTAGGCCTGTAATTTTTAGAAATAACTCACTTAAATCTGACCAAGCAAGAGTCTTGTAGGCATCCCTGGTATGATTTTTTTTAAAACAAAATTATAAATTATAATATAATAAATAATTATAAATAATTATAACAAATAATAATATAATTATAATAAAAATTATTCAATAATGTAATCAACTCAAAATCACTGAAATTTGCTCAGTTGCAGAATTGTCGCTGTCATTTTTTATTTTTTTTATGACGAATTTCCCCACAAATCGCTATCGCACATTTCTGCAAGTGATTATAATTTATTATCGCTGTTTTCTAAAACCATTTTTGACATAAAGGGTCACTTTTGGACAATCTACAGTTTTCAGGCAGAAAGAACATGTAGGGCACTGGGCAGACCACTAGGGACAAGGGGGGTGTGTATTTTTTACATACAGTACTGTAATCTATAAGATTACAGTATACTGTATGTAAAATGTCTGTTTACTTTTTTGAATTTGGCGCCGTTCTCCGTCCCCATGCGTCGTAACGTCGGGGACACTGTGAATCGAGCGAGGAGGTCCCGCTCGCTCACACAGCAGGGTGGCATCGCTGGATCCAGGGACAAGGTAAGTAACTTGCCTGTGGATCCAGCGAGAAGGTAAGCCGCGCCGCTGCACACTCTGCACGTCCACCCCGAGCGTGACTCGGGGATACCGATCCTAACATTGGAAACCTACCCCGAGTCACGCTTGGGTTTACCGCCAAGGGGGTTAATATTTAAGAGACTTCATCATCTAGTCTTTTTTCCAACTTTATTTGTGGACTTATGTTTATTCTGCAATTTATGGTCACACGTCATTAGATTTGCTTCAACCATATCTAATTTTTCCACATATATTTAGCGCTACACTTTTTTGTTTAAATTGTTTGTTTTTTTGCAGAATTTATCTATTCTGTGGTGTTGGCTGCCATTTGTATGTTTTATGTAGCGCAGTGATATTTATACTGTTTGTATAATATTCTTTACACAATTTATTACACCCCTATATACTGCACACCAAACAATAGTACACCTATACCAGTCCTTAAAAGGACGTTTGTGGACCTTTTAGCTAGCAATTTGTTTCAATACAGCCTGTCCCTGCTCCACACAGCAACCTCTCCCTACACTGACAAAAAGCAGAATGTAAAATGGCCACCAGATCAGGTCTATTTATAAGGTAGGGGGTATGTCCATGTGCTGAAATGTCTCAATTGGCTGTCCTGTACCACCTTATGGATGTGTCATGGGTCAAAATTCTTCTTAATGTAAAATTAGGGATGGGCGCGAATATCGGCAGATGTCCGCCTGTTCGGCGAACAAAGTTTGCCGCAAACTGACCGCCGGGCGAACCGCCAGGCCATCTCTACCCACTAGTGTATTGAAGGAGCTTGTGTATTCTCCCATTTTTTGCTCCAAGTGATCCACCCTGCCACCTAAGGCCTGGACTTCCCTCTGGCAATTATTAATCTCTGCTGTCAGATCCGAGTGTAGGGAATCTATAATGGATAGTAGCATCCCTTTTAGGACTGTATCCGACAATGATCTGTCAGAGGTGGAGTAGGCCGCAATAGGGTCATTTGTTTGGTGCTGTGTGGTGCTGCCTGTGTTAGTAGGCCTGCTTACCTCCATTGCAGGGTAAGACAGCGGCCTATCTGGCTAGGTAATCCTCTGCTTCTGCTTGGCCGGGCTTCTGGTAGATTGGCTGGATGTCCCAGAGGAAGACCAGCTGTTCGTTGTGGCCCTATTAGGTTGTTTGTGGGCCCCCTTAGTGCCGTTAATGGAGACCGTGGCCCTGTGTTTTCCGACCATTCTGTGTGGGCGCCGTTGCCATTTTGTTGGCGCCCGCTCATCGTGAAGAAGCTTGATAGCTTCCAGGGCGTCTGCGGGTGTTTTCTGTTTCTCTGAATGCCTGGGTGAAGCAGCGGGGCTCAGGCCTGAGGGAGGCTTGTGTGGCCGTGGATGGAGCCAGTGGACATGGAAGATGTTGAATTCTCTCCGGTGGCCAAGCTGAGCTTTCATCTCACACGTCCATCTTGGAGCTCGGTCGCCATTTCCCCCATAGCATGACATGTTTGATATATATTTACTCTGTGCAACATCATCTTTTCTATTTTACCAAACAATTGGTATTATATATTTTTTTTGTGCATTCAAATTAATTAAAGTGTTAAAAAATTGCATTTGAAAAAACTGTTGCGCAAATACCTCATGACATAAAAAAATTCAACACCCATCATTTTATTCTCTAGGCCCTCTGATTTAAAAAAAAAAATATATATATATATATATATATATATATAATGTTTTGGGGCTCCAAGTAATTTTCTATCAAAAACAATACTGATATTAACATATATACAATATGTGCAAAGTGTCAGCAAAAGGCCTGGTCTTCAAGCGGTAAGAACTTTCACTGCTTGTTCAGAATATGTAAATAATTAGTGTGCATAGTCTGTGTACAGGTTCCCATTAGGAGGGAAAGAAATCAGTAAAGGACAATAGATTGTTTGATTGACTGAGGAAAAAGTATGGAAATACTCTGGAAAATGTGGGGTTCTGTCTAAAATTAAAATATTTTATTTATAAATATAGGGTATTTGGATTTGCTTTTCTCAGCTGAACATCACAAAAAAAGTATATGCTGTATATCTACACAGATAATATATAGAATGCATGAAGAAGTTGCTTGGAAGAAGCACTGCTACTATAGGAATATAATTAATTATTGAAAACACTATTTTTTCATATTCCATTCAGTTCTGAAGTTCCCTTGATGTTTACATTTGCAAAATCATAAGGGACCATGGCAGATTTTTTTCAGACTAACTATTACCATTCCACCCTAGAAAAATTATTGTGACCTGAGTTTATACTTTTTTTTTTAAATGTGCATGGGATATTAAAGTAATAGGAAGATTTTTGTTTTTCAATCTATTTTGATTTACCTTAAAAAAGGATAAAAGAAAGTGTTATAACACTTTAGCAAGTATTCCTGTTATTTGTGAAAGTAGATAAACAATTTACAGGATAGAAACATATACAATGCATGGGGGGAAATGAAAAGGGAGAATGGGTAATGAAGAAGCTGGAGAAACTGTGCACCATAATGAGCTGCAATAATACCTGTCCAATAAATATTGTTTTTTCTTTTTGCTTATTAAAGATTTTTATTACGACTGTATTTCCAGGTCTTTGCTACCAGTTTCTTCATAAACCAGCAAGGAAAAACCCTGACAGCCTTCTCTAGAGAAACATAGGATATTATAGTTTAAATAATACGAAATTGCAATAAATGTCTTTCACACATGCAACTGTTAAGAGTCAAGGTCTCAATTTGGTATGGCAAATGCATGACCTTATTCACAATTACCATGGAGAATGGGACACATTCTTTTACAACCCACTCTGTTTTTTTTTGTTGTATATTTCAATATTTTTCCTTCCAACAAATGATTTTTTTTACATACATCAGAAACTTGCAGCAAATTTAAAATAACCTGTTATAAAAGATATATGGGGTTGGGGGAGTGGTGTTGATGGTTTCCATGTAGGATGCAGCCTTTCATAGCTCAGTTCTCAGCACACGAAACATAAGCCTAGCTGTATCCCAAATGGGCAAAAACAATGGCCTAGATTCAGATAGCCCAGCATATTTTTATGCTGGCGTAACGTATCTCAGATACGCTACGCCGCCGTAACTTAGGGCGCAAGTTCCAGTATTCATAAAGAACTTGCGCCCTAAGTTACGGCGGCGTAGCGTATGAGGTCCGGCATAAGCCCGCCAAATTCAAATGTGGATGATGTGGGCGTGTTTTACCTAAATTTAGTGTGACCCCACGTATTTGACGTCTTTTACGAACGGCGCATGCGCCGTTTGTGAAAGAATCCCAGTGCGCATGCTCGAAATGACGCCGCAAATCGTCAATGCTTTAGACGTGAGCGTAACTTACGTACAGCCCTATTCGCGAACAACTTACGCCAACGACGTAAAATTTTCAAAATTCGGCGCGTTAACGACGTCAATACTTAACACTGCGTACGCCTCATATAGCAGGGGTAACTTTACGCCGGAAAAAGCCTAACGTAAACGACGTAAAAAAATGCAGCGGGCGGACGTACGTTTCTGAATCTGCGTATCTACCTAATTAGCATATTCCTTGCGTAAATCGACGGAAGCGCCACCTAGCGGCCACCGTAATTATGCAACTAAGACACGACGGCGTAAGAGACTTACGCCAGTCGGATCTTAGCCTAATTTCGGCGTATCTTGCTTTCTGAATACAGAAAGAAGATACTCCGGCGCAGCTTTGAATTTACGCGGCGTATCAATAGATACGCCGTTGTAAATTCTTTCTGAATCTAGCCCAATATGTTAAAAAAAAACGGGGAGCCCTTTTCTCCCACCCTCTGCAGCTGCAATCTGCTTCTCTGCGCAAATAAAGCGCCCGCTGTCTCTCTCTCCTTGCTTTCAGGGTGGCTCTGACAAAAATCCTCCTTGCTCTCTCTGGCACTAGAGGAGAATGTGAGAGAAACATACAAAATGCCTATTTTAGTTTAGTCACATTGTAGATCCTGTAGATAGAACAATATTTATTTATTTCAAGTACTTATATAGCGCTGTCAATTTACACAGCACTTTACATATACATTGTACATTCACATCAGTCCCCACCCTCAAGGAGCTTACACTCTAAGGTCCCTAACACACATATATTAGGGCCAATATAGACAGGAGCCAATTAACTTACCAGCATGTCTTTAGTGTGTGGGAGGAAACCAGTACCTGGAGGAACCCCACGCAGGCACAGGGAGAACATGCAAACTCCAGGCAGATGGTGTCATGGTTGGGATTCAAACCAGCAACCCTTTATGCTTCTAGCAGAAAGTGCTAACCACTGCACCACTGTTCTTCCCTTTATATTCTCATTCTCCATGATTAAAGACAGGTACAAACTCCCCAAAGACTTCTTTAACCACCTTAAAATGTACTACTATGCTCATGCACTCTCCAGATCGCTAATATCTAAAAAAAATGCTACATGATACCACACATACAGACCCCCCCCCCCTCTTAAACATCCCTATAGAATTAACTGAGGAAACGTACTGGGATGTGTACTACTGCTGGAAATATGGAGAACAATATAGGATAAAGCTAAAAAAAAGCTGTATATGTGCTGCATATATATATATATATATATATATATATATATATATATATATATATATATATATATATATATATATATATATATATATATATATATATATATATATATATATAATCATATCCTATTGGTACTACATACCAGAAGTACAGAACTGCATTTAATTACATACACCTGACCAGTTTTGGCAGAGCACCATTCAGATGGGGTCTTTATCATAAATATTAGATCATAAAACTGTTCCATGTAACAAAGACGGTATGTCTACCTGCCTCTAGACCTCTTAACGCACTTATTGCGATATCCTAAAAAAAGCTAATATTGCATATTACAAAAGAAAAGTAATCATAATCGCTCAATTTTTTAAGCACTTCCAGAAGCCAATTTAATCACCTACAGAATACCATTTGCTGTTATGGTGCTATATGCTGGGTGTTCAGTGTGCCCATGTGCCTTTAAGAAGGGCTGGACTCCCTTCAGGCCCACCTACCCTCGGACTATTCATTATAATGCATGTACTTCCACTGTGAAAGCTCTCAAAATTTTAAATTTAGAGTTAGGACTACAGAAATACTGGGATGCCTTGACAGGGCTCTGTAGCTTATGCATCTATTTGCATATGTGTGGACATATGTTAGACAGGATAATTTGGTTGGTTACAGGGTGGTCGGTAAGTTGAGGTGGGAATTTCTTTGGTTTTGATTTGCTTACATTGCCCTTCCATGTTCTCCTTGCTGCAAAGGTCAGTTATAGGTGAGGGCAGTGGCCATTTGTTTGCACTTACAGAATATGCAGCATCTTTATCTTTAAGGGCCCTTTCACACGGAGCGGGGGGGATCGGACGAATCCGTATGTCCGTGTTCATCCGATCCGATCCAGCAGACGGAAGAAAAATAAGATTTCTTCCGTCTGCAAATGCGGATCTTTGCGGAGGCGGACAAATTACGGGTGTCAGCGGATGGTCATCCGCTGACACCCCTAATCACATAGGGACCCATGTATGTCCCGTTTTCATCCGCAATTGGACGGATGAAAATGCGGACATACGGTCCGTACGTGTGAAAGGGCCATTAGGCTTAATGTACATGGGATGTTTTACAACCTCCCCTGAATGATTTAACTTGACAGATAGTAAACTACATTTTGCCACCTCTTTTCTTTTTTTTAAAAATAGTCAAAAATGGATCTCAGCCACCTGTAAACGAATTGCGGCTGAACATGAGTTACCGCATTACAGCTGTTACAGGCATTTGTTGATTCAAATGCCTCTGAACATCCACCCTGAATGCATTTTTTTGCTTTCCAAGAAATGCTTCTAAACTCAACTGCCTATAAATGACTATAAACAATCCTGTTTACATGTACCAATAAGATCACATAGGGGAGAGTTCAGGGGCAGCTGAAAAAAATACCCAACTGCTCCTAAACGTCCATTCATTAGCGGACGTTGCCTGTGTTTCTATTTAGGCTGGTGCTATGTCTACTTCCCCAGGTTTCTTGTTTCAAGGTGCCTCCTTTTTATTGACGCATCCTATGGAGTCACTCAAGTAGGGACTAGAGTTGTGTCTCACTACATTACATTATGCATCTCCAGCAAGACCACGCTCCAATCCTCCTCTGACAAAAGGGTCTCTGTGATTCTCTTTCCCAAGCAATTGCCAAGCATTACTGAGATTTAGGCATCACTTCATTGAAAAAATATAGGTAAATCATAAAGATCAAATGACGCTGGGGAGATTTAGAGCAACAATGTTTCTGAAATTGCTATATGATATTTTTGTCTTATGAGAGGTCATAAAATGATGGATCTGCAGGTAGGTCCACCATGGAAGTGAAGGGAATGTGCTTGTGTCAGAAAGCTGAGACCTCTCCTTAAAGACACCCTTGTTAAAGAATGATCTAGCTTCAAGACGCAATTTTCTCCATCCTCACCAGGTAAGCTACCACTCAGACGTGGGGGAAAATCTGGATTGTAGTTTACAGAAGTCAGAGGACCCAGAAGAGAAAAAATAACAGACATGGTGCAGATATCATGAAAACACTGTAACGTGGCCTCTACCAGGGGGTGTTGAAGAGCACTAAATTTCAAGCCCCCCCTTAGAATATCCATGGCAAAGAAACCAGTCCTTAAAGTTACCTTAGTACAAGGGATTGATTTGTGTCAAACATTCTGTGAATTGCAAAAGGCAAGGTGTGGTCTATCCTATGCAATATCAATGTCTAGCCATTTACATAGGCAAGAGATGGCAGGAACTTGGACTGCAGATCAGTAAACACATGCAAAGTATGTGAATTGGCAATCTATTTTCCTCATTGCAGACATGCTTAAAGCTTTAAGCAAAATATAATGAAGGAAAATGTTTTCTCCTTAATTGTTATTATTTATTTGATGTCATAACTGAGTAGCTTGTGGCTTTTTGGATGGGAGCCCCTTCCAGTTTATATTTTACGTGGGATGCTATATATCCTTTGCTCGAGTGTTATGGATTTGGATGCTACATATTTGTTTTTTTTATTATTATTATGTTATGCATGTATATCTTTGTATATAATGTGTAGCAATAATGGTGCTTTATAGCATCTCTTTTTTTTGTGTTTTTTTCTTATTTGTTTAATGTTACATGTAATGGTGAAGGCAATGTTCTTCAGAGCAGGTATAATGCCTATATGCCCTTAGATACATACCCGGCACATGCAGGCCCCTATTCTATTGGGGGCCTTGATTTTTCTCCTGATATTGAGATTTAGTGTTCTCACTTTCCCTCAAGCATAGGAGATACTGTGTCTGCGGTTTTAGTCTCCAATATTTTGCCGCTATCCTGATCTCCAGATGTTTGTCATCACTGAGATATGATGTGGCCATGCATTGTGTCACCGCAGCATTCTGCGCGTGACCTCACTGTGGCGCACTGCGTGTGATATATATACGGCGTGCATGCACCATATAAGGGGACATTGGGGACTGCATTGGCGCCATTTCCTCCTTCATTTAGTCCAGTGAAGATGTTTTTGTGTAGCCGTTTTTTCGATACATTGGGGCAGGAGCACTGTATGCAGTGGGTAAAATCACCTGCTTGTTTTCATTCAGATGTTGAAAAGGAGTCTGCATTGAACAGCATGGCCATGGAGAAACAAACAGGAGGCTTTACTTAGTGAGTACACCTTTCCTTCCACTCTGGGTAGTTTTGTTTTGTCCGTCCTAGATGGTTGCTATCTGAATGGATTAAGCGACCATCTGGGAAGATACACATATTACCCATTTTAGTTATTTTTATCATTTCTTATGCCGCGTTTACACAATCATTTTTCAGCATGAAAAAAACGTTGTTTTTCAAAAACTTAATTTAAAATGATCGTGTGTGGGCTTCACATAATTTTTCACGTTCTGAAAAACGACCCAAAAAAAATTCGAACATGCTGCATTTTTTCAACGTTGTTTTAAACAATGTCGTTTTTCGGGTTGTAAAAAATGATCGCGTGTGGGCTAAAACGACGAACAAAAAACCTGCGCATGCTCAGAAGCAAGTTATGAGACGGGAGCGCTCGTTCTGGTAAAACTACCATTCATAATGGAGTAAGAACATTCATCACGCTGTAACAGACAAAAGAGCGTGAATCATCTTTTACTAACACGGAATCAGCTAAAGCAGCCCAAAGGCGAATGGAACTTCCCCTTTATAGTGCCGTCGTACGTGTTGTACGTCACCGCGCTTTGCTAGATCATTTTTTTATGGTGTATAGGCAACATCGTTTTAATGATGAAGTTGGGAAAACGTTGTTTTTTAGACATGCTGAAAAACGACATTTTCTTTCATGCTGAAAAATGATCGTGTGTACGCGGCATTAGTCTCTCTTATTTTCAACCCTCATGCCACGTACACACGGTCGTTTTTTGTGATGAAATAAAACAACGTTTTTCATCATGAAAAAAAACAACGTTTTTCTAACTTCATCATAAAAAACGACGTTGCCCCCACACCATCGTTTTCTGAAAATGCTCTAGCAAAGCGCAGTTACGTAAAACACGTACGACGGCACTCTGATCCATTCAAGCTCCCGTCTCATAACTTGCTTCTGAGCATGCGCAGGTTTAAAACGTTGTTTTAGCCCACACACGATCATTTTTTATGACACAAAAAACGACATTTTGAAAAACTACTTAAAAAATTGAAGCATGTTCGAATTGTTTTTTGGTCGTTTTTTAGAAGACAAAAAATGATGTGAAGCCCACACACGATCATTTGAAATGACGTTTTTAAAAACGTTGTCTTATTTTATCACAAAAAATGACCGTGTGTACGCGGCATCACAGTTTGAATATCACCTGCTCTTCTTCTCTTCTTTGGGAGCCTATATTGGATACTTTCCAGTGGTCCCTGTATATTGTAAAGGGCAATATATACAGACATGGACAAATCAAGAGATGGTGTTGCGCTCCAATAGCATAGAATGGTGTAATTGGTAAAATGTATAAATAACCAAAATAGTATAATTGATAAATGAATGTGCAAATATGCAAATAGACTGACTGAAAGATAAAAATCGTTATAAATGCTAAGATAAGGTGCATCCAAAGGTGTACTGAATGAATGTGCAAACAGTGCAGATAAGGTGACTCAGGTGCATAAATAAAATCACAACATAAAGATAATAATATATGCAGTCGCAGAGGAAATCGCAAAATGGTGTTATGCTCCAATCAAAATGAATGATTGGACATAACTGATATACAACAATGATGGATGAATAAAACAGTGAACTGAATAAGAGTGCAAATAAATACAAATAGGTGACTGTATAATGTAAGTAAAATCACATCATATTAATGGTGGATGGAACCGCAAGATTGTCCAATTGTTACAAAGTGTAAATGGTGCAACTGCGACTCAGTCCAAGAGGTGAAGAAATTGCAAGGTGCAAGTAGAGTGCTTGGTGCAGAAATAGAATTACAACGTAAAGATAATATATGCAGTCGCAGAGGAAATCGCAGGATGGTTTATGCGCCCATCAACATGAATGACTGAACATAACTGATATACACCAATGATGGATGATGCAACTGAGACTCAGTCCACGAGGTAATGCAATTTAATCAAAAGAAATTGCGAGTGAAGTGCTGGGTGCTAAATGACATCAGCAGGTGGCAAGGTGACTTGTTGGTGAATCTTCAGTGTATGGTGACACCCGAAGGTGTGCTAGCAAATTTCCTTATGGCTGCAAGGTAAGCAGCATTCAATAAAACCAATGGAATCACTCGGAGGTAAAGGTGAAAACTCCTATCCGTCCTTCCAGTAGGGGGTTAAGGCTTCCCCCTAGGGTATTTGTCTTGGCAATATATATGCAAGAGGTTGGAGTCATGAAACAACACACAGCTCCTATATAAATCTATTGAAGAACGATATCCAGTTTTCTTTTTTGTACTTTGTGATCCAATGATCAATTACCAACCATACAGGCATGACTTCAACATTATGTTATTATGACCCATGGCTGTTGGTATCCTGGTGGGGTTTGGGTTGTGCTCCCCCCCCCCCTTTCCCCCCCTTTGGGATTTGGTTCCGACCACTTGCGGCTTCCCGGCAGGGCGGGGGGGATGAGACATTGTCTGTGTCCCCCCTTGTCTGTTCCAGTCGGCGACTGAGTGGCGATTTTCGGCCGCTGATGTCAGCTTCCCCCTGCCGGCGGCGTTCCGTGTTCACCTCCGGACCGCCTGTGGCGAGGTGCGCATGCGCTTCATGCTATGTGTGCACGTCGCCATGACGTCACTCTTATTGCAGCGGAGTTGGCAACGGCAATCGGGGCTCCCCAGCCTTCCGGGACGCTGAGGGAGACACACGTGGGCTGTTTGTTTTGTTTTTTCCTCAGCAGCCTGCACATCTTTCCTGTGGGGGTGGGGGATTTCACTGGCACCTGTGTGTGATCATCCCTGTCATTAGACCTACTAGCCCATATAAGACTGGATGCTTGAGACTCCAATATTATACCAAGCAGGCCAGTATGGACGTTGCTGCATTTATTCCCTAGTGGCATGCAAATCTTTTCCTGTATAACTGCAATGAGGTCTCCAAACACAAAGGAACCCTACAAGACCAAACAAATCTATATTACTACTATACTATTGCACAGGTAAATTTCATTTCCTTTCACCACACCCTTAGTTTTGTTTTAGTTTTTGTTAACACTATTTTTGGTCCCTCACCAGCAAACAGCTGGTGCACACCCTGGCGTTAGAATAAATGTTTTACTTACCCTAAGGTATTTCCTCAATCCTAAACATCACAGTATGGCTGTCATTCCCGCGTCGAATTTCAATTTTTTTGCGTAAGACGTCCGTGAATTTCGAAACTACGTAACGCACGTCGCCGTTCAAAAAAAACGTCGGGGCGCCGTAATTTCGCGCAAAGCACGTCTGGAAATTTCCTAACGGAGCATGCGCAGAACGTTCGGCGTGGGAACGCGCCTAATTTAAATAGTGCCTGCCCCATTTGAATTAGGCGGGCTTGCGCTGAGCGGATTTACGTTACACTGCCGCAAGTTTACATGTAAGAGCTTTGTGAATCAGGCACTTACACTGTAAACCTGCGGCGGCGTAATGTAATTCTACCTGAATCTGGCCCATAGTGCTTTGTCTGACTGTAAACTGTCAGTCTCCTTGACACACTATTGCACCTTTTGTTTACCACTATATTTATTCACATGATCACCTACCTATACCACTTTTTGGACTACTATACCACTACATTACATTAACCAATTACTTTTAACACTGGCTAGTTATCCCTAATGGGACGCCAATGATACCTAGAGGATTTAGCATATCGACAATTCCTATTTGCCGTTAGTCCCTACATATACTTATATGGGCATACAAACATTCAGAAATGTTTATTGTTAAACTTACACTCTGGCTTAATATGCTATGAGTTTACTCTTTTAATCTTTTCACTAACACATGGCTATTATTTGGGTGGTCTTCACAGGTGCCGACTCCTCCTCTTTTCAGTGGACGTTTTCTGTGTGGCTCCTTGCAAGCCCCTTGGGTCGGTCCCCTTTTGCCTTTGGTTGTGCTTTGGGGGGATGTGGGTGGCAATCCAGCCCCCTGGATTCTTTAACAGCATTATTATCTCTGGTCACATGAATAGTTATTTCACAGTTGAGTGGTAAATATACCATTATGAATTATTTAACAATATGTATGACGTTTTTCTAAACTTTAAATTATGTAATGTAATGTAATGTATGTTTTATTTTTTTAGAGCCATTTGCCCCCCTAAGGAGACCGAACAGAGGTCGAAACACGCCAGTGTTCGCACACCCCATAGCATATGCTATGTAACGATGTGCACAATTATGTTCTTTTATTGCATTAAATTGTATTTGTACTGTACATATACTGTATTATTGGACCAGATTAAATTCTACTGTATTTTATTCATCCTACTGGATTATTCTTTCAATAAACAACTCATTTTATTATTCAAATTTCTGATCTTGTTACATTGCTGTCTAAAGCCCCACTGGGGACATTTTCCACTTATTTACTGTGGGTAGTGGTTGGTCCATACGGTAGTTGCCGCACATTTACCCTCGGCACACATAGTTTCCACTGTAGCGCAGGAGTAACCACTTTACCCATCTCTTTAATATATACAGACACCTATGATCCCTATTTCTGCTGAGGGAGTGCTTTTTCCAATGATACAGCAACAAATATAAGTTTGATGTGTTATGCTTTGAAACTGCCTTGTATACGATTCATGTACATGGATTCTTTATTTTTTTTAACTTTATTTAGTTTTATCATATCAAAAGTACACGGATACAAAAATATCAGATTACATAGGAGAAATACAATACACCCTCTTTCAAAACCGTGTATCCTATTGATATCAAGTTAATATTCTACACCTTCCCACCTACCCTCGACCCATCCCCCTAACTCCTCCACACCACTAAATCTATGCTTTCTTCTTCGATACTCTGCCTCAGACCTTCCATATTATATGTTTCCTCAACTGTGATTAACCACAAGCTTCCATTTCTTGGCACTTTTTAGGGATCAGACCCTTTGCGGCGTTCAACATATGTAGTATTACTAAATGTTTATATTGTTTTACTGATCCCTCAACCCCATGTAGCAGAACTATTCATGGGTCCTCTGGTATTTATTTTTTAGTGATTTCCTTTATTAACTGCAGGATCCCTCTCCAATACTTTTTGATTTTTGGGCAGTCCCACCATAGATGTTCCCAACACCCTACATCCTCGCAATCCTCACCATAGATGGGCCATCGTTCCCAACACCCTACATCCTCGCCAACACTCCGCAGACTTTCCAGCTTGGTACCTAATGATTTTGTCGGGCGTTGCGTACCACCTTGTTAAACATTTATAATTCATTTTGGCCGTTCTGGTTTCTTCTACAGGCGCTATGAGTTAGATTTAGGATTTTACTAATAGTGGCTTTGTCTATATGTGACCCCAATTCCCTTTCCCATTTAATTATGAATGGCGGGATCTCCGGCTGCTCCTCCGCCAGCAATATTTTATAGATTCGAGATATATTACCCCTTGTGTTTTCAGCAATACAGAGCCGCTCTAGCGGCAATAAATCATTCTCAGATCTAATTGGCTGGGTAAAGTTGCTCCACAAAGTGCCTCAGCTGGAGATACCGCCGTTCATTTATCAATCTAAATTCCGGTTTGTGTCTCAACTCGTGAAGTGGCAACATTTTTCCCCTGCTAATTATGTCTCTTAATTGTGCATTCTCACCTTTTATCCAATTTCCTCCTAAAATTGTTTTACCGGGTAGAAAATAATCATCATCTTTCAATGGAATTAAAAGTGAATAAAAACTCCCCTTACTTTTTTTGTGAATTATGTCTTAAATTTTTAATACATTTAATGTCAGTGCATGGGTGTTATCACCAAATTTTCTAAATTGTGGGGGGTTCCAAACTATATTTCTTAAATGTGTCTCACTCATTGGGGCTGATTTACCAAGCCTTTGCTCCATGATTCATGGAGCAAAGGATGGAGCAACAGCCGTTTTGGCATTTACTAAAGGAATGCACTGCCAAAGCAGTACAATTCCTTATTTACTATAATGCCGAGTGCGCCCAGGAGGAGGTGCATGGTGCTCCCCTATGGACCTGGCGCACGGCATTTAGAAATGTAAAATTAAAGTGTTTGGGAGTGAGTTTATTAGGGGGGGATGTGGGATGATGTGGGGAAGTGTAGTGACATGTGTTTGTTTAACATTTACGGGCCGAATTGAAAGTGAAAGTGAATTTTGTGAAAATGAGCGGCTGCGCCCGCTAGTACATTTAAACCTACGGGAGGTTTATTTATGTACTGCGCATGCGCGGGTGGCAAATTCGGACAATCACGCACGCTGGTTCATTCAGGCCCTGTACACACGATCGAACATGTCTGCTGAAACTGGTCCGCAGACCAGTTTCAGTGGACAGATCCGACCGCGTGTACAGCCTAGCAGACAGGTTTCCAGCAGACAAAAGTTTTAAAGCATGCTTTAAAACTTATCTGCTGGAAACCCATCTGTCCGACATGTCCGCTGGTTAGTATGCTTAACCAGCGGACTGAAATCTCCCGCATGCGCCGAATGGATTCGACGCATGCGTGGAAGCATTTTACTTCCTGGTTTGCGGACGTGGCGGCGTCAACGTCACCGCCACGTCACCGTGCTGTCTGTCCGCGGGGATTTTGGTTTGATGGTGTGTACAACCATCAGACCAAAATCCCCGAGCAGACATGTCCGATGAAAACGGTCCGCGGACCGTTTTCATCGGACATGTTCGCTCGTCTGTACAAGGCCTAAGCCGGCAAAATATTGGTAAATATCAAGCGGCATAGCTGCCTTTGCGCGGCTTTAAGCGGCGCACGTGAATGCCCGAATAGTTTTTAGCTTACGCTGATCATGAAGGGGAATTCCATGCCAAAAAAAAATAAAAAATGGCATGGGTTCCCCTTTAGGAACATACCAGGCCTTTAGGTTTGGTATGGATTGTAAGGGGGAACACCTACACCGAAAAAACAGCGTGGGGGTTCCCCCAAGATCCATACCAAACCCTTATCCGAGCACGCTGCCTGGCCGGACAGGAATGGGGGTGGGGACGAGCGAGCGCCCCCCTCCTGAGCCGTACCAGACCACATGTCCTCAACATGGGGGGGTGGGTGCACCAAAGCACTATTGTCCCCATGTCGATGGGGACAAGGGCCTCTTCCCGACAACCCTGGCTGTTGGTTGTCAGGGTCTGCGGGCCGGGCTTATCGGAATCTGGGAGCCCCCTTTAATAAGGTGGCCCCCAGATGCCGGGCCCCCACCCTATGTGAATGAGTATGGGGTACACCGTACCCCTACCCATTCACCTGGGGGGGAAATGTTAAGTTAAAAAAACACACTACACAGATTTTTGAAGTAATTTTTTAATCAGCTGGGGGGTCTTCTGCCAGACCCCCCTTTCTTCTTTAAGCTCTTTTACAAGGGGGTGTAGGCCGGTCTTCTCCGCTGTCTTCTGCGAGGGGGGGCGGTCTTCTCTGTTCTCTCTTCTCCTGGGCTCCACCGCAGGGGCCCGGTCTTCTCTGTTCCCTCTTCTGCCTGGCTCCAATGCGGGGGCCCGGTCTTTTCCTCTGGCTGTTTTCTCTGTTCCCTCTTCTGCCTGGCTCCACCGCGGGGGCCCGGTCTTCTCCACTGTCTTGTTCCGTCTTCTCTTCTAGCGATGTTGACACGACGAGCTCTCCCGCTGTAATGCCGTGTAAGCGTTGCGCAATGACTTATATAGGCATGGGGCGTGGTCACCGGGTGATGCCACCCAGCGACCCCACCCTTTGTTACATCACATTCATGGGGCATGATGGGAATGTGATGTACCAAAGGGTGGGGTCGCCGGATTGCGTCACCCGGTGACCACACCCCATGCTTATATAAGTCGTTGCGCAACGCTTACACGGCATTACAGCGGGAGAGCTCGTTGTGTCAACATCGCTAGTGTCAACATCGCCCCTGCGGTGGAGCCTGGCAGAAGATGGAATAGAGAAGACCGGGCCCCCACGGTGGAGCCCGGCAGAAGAGAGAACAGAGAAGACCACTCCCCCCCGCAGAAGACAGCGGAGAACACCGGGCCCCCGCGGTGGAGCCTGGCAGAAGAGGGAACAGAGAACACAGCCAGCGGAGAAGACCGGGCCCCCGCGGTGGAGCCCGGCAGAAAAGGGAACAGAGAAAACTGGGTCCCCGAGGTGGAGCCCGGCAGAAGAGAGAATAGAGAAGACCACCCCCTCCCGCAGAAGACAGCGGAGAAGACCGGGCGTACCCCCCATGTAAAAGAGCTTAAAGGGGAGGGGGCCCCGGCAGAACGCGGCGATGAAGTCCGGTTCCCCCCCGGCAGAAGACAGCGGAGAAGACTGGGCAAACCCCCCCATGTAAAAGAGCTTAAAGGGGGGAGGGGGCCCCGGCAGAAGGCGGCGATGAAGTTCGGTTCCCCCCGGCAGAAGACAGCGGAGAAGACCGGGTGCACCACCCATGTAAAAGAGCTTCAAGGGGGAGCGGGCCCGGCAGAAGACCCCCCAGCTGACTAATAAATTACTTAAAATTATTGTTTTTTTACCCCATACTCATTCACATAGGGTGGGGGGGCCGGTATCTGGGGGCCACCTTATTAAAGGGGGCTCCCAGATTCTGATAAGCCCCCTGCCCGCAGACCCTGACAACCAACTGCCAGGGTTGTCGGGAAGAGGCCCTTGTCCTCATCAACATGGGGACAAGGTGCTTTGGGGTGGGGGGGGCGCAGTGCCCCCCCACCCCAAAGCACCCAACCCCCATGTTGAGGGCATGCGGTCTGGTACGGCTCAGGAGGGGGGGCGCTTGCTCATCCCCACCCCCATTCCTGTCCGGCCAGGCAGCCTGCTCAGATAAGAGCTTGGTATGGATCTTGGGGGGAACCCCCACGCCGTTTTTTTGGCGTAGGTGTTCCCCCTTACAATCCATACCAAACCTAAGGGCCTGATATACTCCTGAAGGGGAACCCACGCCGTTGTTTTTTTCATTTGGTGCGGAGTTCCCCTTCATGATCAGCGTAACAAAAACCCATGCCGGTGTTTTATTTAACCACTTCCATACCACGCCTATTCTGGAACTTCTCTCCATGTAAAAATCATCATATTTTTTTACTAGAAAATTACTCAGAACCCCAAACATTATATTTTTTTAGAAGACACCCTAGGGAATAAAGTGGCGGTCATTGCAACGTTTTATCTCCAATGGTATTTGCGCACCTTTTTTTTCTCATGAATTAAAAAATAACAAAACAGTAAAGTTAGCCCAATTTTTTGGGATAATGTGAAAGATGAAGTTACACCTAGTAAATAGATACCTAACTTGTCACGCTTTAATATTGCACACACTCATGGAATGGCGCTAAACTTCGGGACTTAAAAATCTCCATAGGCGACGCTTGTTTTTTTTTTTTTACAGGTTACCAGTTTAGAGTTACAGAGGAGGTCTAGTGCTAAAACTATTGCTCTCGCTCTAACGTACGCGTCAATACCTCACCTGTGTGGTTTGAACGGCGTTTACATATGTGGGCGGGACTTAAAAGCGTGTTCGCTTCTGAGTGCGAGCTACTAGGGACAGGGGCGTTTTAAATTTTTTTTTAACGTAATTTTTTTTATTTTTGCACTTTTTTGATCACTTTTATTCCTATTACAAGGAACCTAAACATCCCTTGTAATAGGAATAATGTGTGACAGGTCCTCTTTATGGAGAGAGGCGGGGTCAATAAGACCCCACATCTGTCCTTCAGGCTGGAAAGCATAAGATCGCGATTGCAGCTTTGCTTATGTTTATTTTTTTAAATCTCTATGCTCCTCATTCGGCAGCCGACGATTCGTTCTCCGGGCCTCCGATGGCACGGGAGAGCCCGGAGAAGCACCGGATGGCGGTGGGAGGGGGATGTCCCCTCCAGCCGCCTGTAAGAATGATCAAGTGGTGTAACTGCCGCTATGATTGTTCTTATGGTGCGAACAATCACCGCCTGTAAAAAAGGATATCTGAATGATGCCTGTAGCTGCGCCCATCATTCAGATATCCCCCACTGAAGTCCAGGACATCATATGACATCCTACGGTAGGGAAGTGGTTAAAATTTGCCTTGGAGTCAGGGCCAGTGCTACCACTAGGCAGCTGCCTAGGTTGCACTTGAGAGAGGCGGTGGCACTACCACTCAGGGCGCCCGGCCACCGGTGATCCTACTCCCTCTCAGCAACTAACTCAACAGGCAGCCGCTCCACTATAGAGTCCCTCCGTACAGTGTTAGAGGCGCTGGCACAGCAGCGGTGGAGTAATGGAGGAAGAAAAGAAACATCCCCTGCGTGCCCCTGATCATCACAGTGCCACTGGCAGTGAGTGTGACCTGTCTGTGTACCTGCGGTCACATCGTTACCGTCCACAACCAGTCTGCCTCTGATGTACCGCTCTGCCTCCGCTACAGCCAGCCAGCTCTGCCTCTGAGCCTTTGCCTTTCTGCCCAGTGCTGCCTGTGCTCATACATCGCATTACCCCCCCCTCCATCATGGAGGCCGCTCTCTCTCCTGTGTTTTTCCTATTGCTGCAGCCAGCGCAAGATTTACAGTATCGCCGAGAACCAGAGTGATGAGATCACGCTGAAAGTACAATAATGGCGGCAGGTACCGTATGTCCCTTAGGTGGGACCTGGGCCAACATACCCATTTAAGGCCAATTACTAGAAGATAAGCCAGCCAAGTGGGGTCTAGCAAAATGAACAAGTCATTTCCCATAGACTGCAATGGTATGTATGGTATTTATGGTATAACTTTTGCCCATGTTAGGCTCTTTGTTTGCCCACCCGGACCATCTCTAATTTTGTAGCATGCTGGATGATGTGATTCATTTTGGACAGGGGTGTGGCTTTTTTTCTGTTAGCTGCAATTGGGCTGGTCTGGGCATGCTCAGGGACTTAGATTTTTTTTGTTGCTATTTGTGTGTGAACAGCACTTGGATGTTTCTGGGCATGCTCATAGAGCGTGTTTTTTTGGGTTAGTAATTTAAGGACATCCTTAACAGGTGTACCCACTTTAAAGTTCAGTCTCTACATTGGGTGAACTTGCATTTTGTGTGTTTCATGGGCTGTGCATGTGTTTTCAATTGCCTCATTAGCACACAAGCCTATATTATATAAAGCTTGCAGAGAGCATTTGTTACCTTGCCCTGAAAAGAGGCCAGATTGTGTGTGGGGCCGGCTGGCGAGATTATATTTGTGTGTCCTTATCAAATTTATGTCTTTGCAAAACAGATATGTTTTTGATCAAGGGTTTTTTGACTGGTTTATTTACTGTATTTATTTTGGGTAGGGGCTATCTTCGCTTGAAATATTTCTATTCTAATTGTGGGTGTTTGAGGGAAGCCAAGTGAGTGTTAGAACCTCTGCTTGTGATTTTTGGGTTGGGCTTTGTGTCCCTTTTCTTAAAATTGCTTTCACTTCCTGTCACACAGCTGAACAGGAAGTGAGGTTAAAACCCTACCAATGTCCTTTCTTGGGGACACACAAGTCAACCTAACTAGTGTCCCCATTAAGCAAATTGCACTCCAGCACTTTGCTGTGTACACCCCAAATGATTAGTTAGTGTTGGCTTTAGTAAAGGCAAAGCCACTCTGCAGTACAAGCATAGTCGCTGAAAATCAGAGGGGAAGCAATGATGATTTTACCATCCAATCATGTAGAAGCAAAGTTTTTTTTGTTCTTTTCTTCCTTGCTTGTTCACTTGTAGTGCAAAGTGGATTTGCCTTTAGGAAATGGACCCCAAAGTCCAAGATCCCTAATAATTTGGGGTGTACACAGCAAAATGCTAGAGTGCAATTTACATAATGGGAAACTATTTAGATTGATCTGTGTCCCCAAGAAAAGACGTTAGTAAGGCTTTACCCTCACTTCCTGTTTGGCTATGTGACAGGAAGTGAATGCATTTGAAGTAGAAAGTGACAAAATTTGGGAGGTGACTTCACCCTATCAGGGGTGCAAACATCCCCAAAAATTAGCAGACTTTTAATCCCTCTGCACTCTAGCCCCAAGTAAAAATAAGAAAGGAAAGAATACATTAATAAAGGAATTGTCAAAAACCGTCTATTTTAACATTATTGACACTTTTTTGGGTGAAATGGTAGAGGTACAATGTACCCCATTACCATTTCACACAAGGGGGGGGGCGGGATCTGGGGGTCCTCTTTGTTAAAGGGGTCTTCCAGATTCCGATAAGCCCCCCGCCCGCAGACCCCCACAACCACCGGCCAGGGTTGTGGGGATGAGGCCCTTTTCCCCATCAACATGGGGACAAGGTGCTTTGGGGGGGACCCCAAAGCATCATCCCCAATGTTGATGGCATGCGGCCTAGTACGGTTCAGGAGAGGGGGGCGCTCTCCCATCCCCCCCTCTTTTCTGCGGCCGGCCAGGTTGCGTGCTCGGATAAGGGGTCTGGTGTGGATTTTTGGGGGAACTCCACGCCATTTTTTTTCTATTTTTATTTTTTTGTTGATGGCGGGGTTCCCCTTATTATCCATACCAGACCTGAAGGGCCTGGTAATTGAATTTGGGGGACCCCACGCTTTTTTTTTATGAATGAATTTGCTCTGAATTGCCAGGAGCCGACAATTCATTATAGCCGTGAGTCATTTTAAATTACTTTTTTTCCTTCAGAATGTCATTTTGTGCAGAGACAGTTCTAACCCCTGGAAACACGCGCTCATTTACAGGCATATTATACACCCCCCCTAGGTACGAAATTAAAAGGAATATTTCACTTTTATTGTTTCACTTTAAGCATTATTAAAATCACTGCTCCCGAAAAAACGGCCGTTTTAAAAAATAAAAAATGCATTGATACATGTCCCCTGGGGCAGGACTCAGGTCCCCAAACACTTTTTAGGACAAAAAATAGCATATTAACCTTAAAAATTAACACTTTTGATTTCTCCCATAGACTTCTAAAGGGAGTTCGGTGGCTTTACATATTTATTATTGCATTGCGCCCTCTGCTGCGCTGGTTCATGCGCCTATTTAAGTATTCATCGGGCGCGCCAATTAAGCCATGAACTGGCACAGCGCATTGTTTTTAGTAAATCAGCCCCAGAGTGTTCTCTAGTTTCACCCACCTTTTTTTACTTTGTCTCCTAGTCCATTCCACTACTCTGGATATCACCACGACCTTGTAGTATTCTTTAATGTCTGGTACCGCTAGCCCACCTTGTTTTTTTATTTGTTTAAGTACCGCAAATTATATTCATGTTTTTTTATTTCGCCAAATACATTTCCTTATAATGCTTGTTAGTGTGCTAAAATAGGATTGTGACAGTGCCATGGGTAACATTTGGAACTTATATATAATCATTGATAATAATACCATCTTTACTGTACTAATCCTCCATATCCATGATAGAGGTCTATACATTACTCTCTTTATTTATTTATTTTTTTCATCCAGTAAGGGTATGTAATTAATTTTACATATTATATTCATTGTATTCGCTAGTTTTATTCCTAAATACTTTAGGTCTTTTTTCCAAGGGAATGGGAATTCATTCTGTAAATCCGCTACTTCCTGATTACTCAAATTAATATTCAGAATCTCAGACTTAGCCAAGTTTATTTAAAAATTTGCCAAGTCGCCGTATTGTTTTAGTACTTTTAATAAGTTAGACATTGTGATCCTCGCATTTGTGATTTAAAACAACACATTGTCTGCGAAAGCTGCCAACTTATGTTTCTCCTCGCCTGCCTTGATACAACTTATATTGGGGTTATTTTGAATTGTTGCCAAGAGGGGTTCAAGAGACAATACAAATAGAAGGGGGAGAGGGGGCACCCCTGTCTTATCCCATTTATCATCTCGCAGGGGGAGGACAGCACGCCATTAACTTTTATACTTGCCATAGGATGAAGGTACAGTACTTCAATCCACGTAATCATTCTTGGACCGACACCCATTATTTCCAGCGTTTTTATCATGAGTCCCCAGTCTACCCTGTCGAATGCTTTTTCAGCATCTATTGACAGGAATAGACCGGGAGGCCCCTTTTTTTTCATTTGCTGGAGGAGAAGCAATGTTCTCACCCCGTTGTCCCTCCCCTCTCTTCCTGGGATGAATCCCACCTTTCATTCGTCCTGAAAGAATTTTGGCATATCATTTAGTATCCGTATTAAGAAGCGAAATCGGTCTGTAACTTGAACATAACTTCCCTTCCTTCAGGATTACTGTTATTGATGCCAGGAGTGCCACCCGGCTCATATGGTACTTTATCCCAAGTCCATTCATATATCGAGACATCCTTGGCATCAAGATTTCTTTATACTTTTTTATATAAAAAGTTGTGAACCCATCAGGTCCAGGGCTTTTCACCGGGGCCGATTCTTTTAAAGCGTTATTAATTTTATCCTCTGTTATTGGTTTATCTAATATTTGCCTTTGGTTTTCGGATATTGAAGGTAATCTGGCATTTTTTACAAATTAATTTACTTGTTCTATTTTGTCGTTTACCTGTTCTTCCTTCTGATTTACAGAATATAAAGCCTCATAATCTCTTTTAAAGCTTTCTACTAGTCGTGTAATCCATTTCACCATTCTTCTTTTGAATTTTTTCTATAAAGTTTCTAGATTTTTTCCTTTCTAATATTCTAGCTAGATTTTGCTATTCTATTAAAAGTCCTTTTTGTCTCTTGCTCTATTAAATCCTTTAATTCATTGCTCTTGATTACCAAAGATTGATATCATTTCTATTGTCCTCCCTGCCGTTTTTTATGATCTTGTTCCATTTTATGCATTTCATCTATTAACGTTTGAATTTTATACTTCCTCTCTTTTTTTTCTTGCCCCAATAGCAATTAATATGCCCTAGATATAGGCTTTATGAGCCTCCCAAAGAGTAGCCCCCGATATATCTTGGGTATTGTTTATTAAGAAATACTGTTCTATTTCCTTCCTTACTATTTCTGCTACTTCATTATCTTGGAGGAGTGCTTCATTTAGACGCCATATAAATGGTTGTCTTTGAAGGCCGGCTATAATAATTTTTATTCTTACAGGAGCGTGATCGGATAAAGTAGAAATTTCTATATTAGACTCAATAACATTATCCAGGGCCCTGTGATCTACCGGAATATAATCTATTCTTGAATACGTCCTGTGTACAGGAGAATAAAATGTGTAATCTAATACTTTGGGGTGCAAGGCACTCCATATATCCATTGTTTGGCACACATGCATTTTCTGTTTGATCTTTTTTAGCTGGACAATATTCGTCTCCTGTGCACGTGAGGTACTATCCACCCCCGGGTCATACAGAAATTCATATCTCCCATTATTATCACATATCCTATCTTAAAGTCATTTAGTTTAGTTAAAACCTCATGTAAGAATTTAATGGGGTTTCCGTAAGGGGAATAAATATTTACTAACGTACATGTCATTTCGCCAAGTTTACCCTTCAGGAAGATGTATCTGCCTTCCGGGGTCCGTCAACATATCCTCCAAATTGAACCTCATGGCTTTGGCAAATCCGATTGCCGCGTTCCTTGTTGTAGAATCTGCATAGTACCAAGTGGGAAAATCATGTGCATGGATTCTAAAAGGCAATTATATCTTATATTTTCAAAAGTGGTATAAATCCCTGAAGAAGAATATATTTCATATTTGCTTTTCGAAACGCATTTGATGTCCCTGCTACCATTCACCACCTGCATAGTGCATTGATGGTATATTTGCAAGTAGCTGGGGAATACCACAGGACAAAAAATGGTGCAATATTATGATACATTATATGTCTTTTTGTATTTTTCCCCCAAAAATTAGAACTTTAATCATGTTCAATCAATGTATAATAAACAAAACATACAAACTGTAGCGCTAAGTGATGATATGATAATTAAAAAAACACTGAATGTCTATATAAAAAAAAACACCAAGTGACAGATGTGTAAGAGGAATTGATTCATATAAGAAAAAAAGTCCAAATGATGAATGGTGAAAAAACTTGATGGATGTATACGACTGGATAAATAATCCCAGATCAACAGTGTTTCCCATTTGAACACGATGCACATTTGTGGAATACCCGCCACCAATATAGCAGAGGCTTACCAGATTAATTGAACCCTAATGAGCCTACGCCCAAAGGGTCAACAAAGCTGAGTGTATACAATGGGGCAGATCCACAAAGGTATTACGCCGGCGTATCTCTCGATACGCCGCGTGATTTAAAATTTTGCGTTGTATCTTTGTTTTGTATCCTCAAAACAAGATACGACGGCATCTCGGCTAGATCCGACAGGCGTACGTCTTAGTACGGATCTAAGCTGCAATTTTTTTAGGTGGCGCTTCCGTCGAAATCCGCGTCGAGTATGCAAATTAGCTAGTTACAGCGATCCACGAACGTATGTCCGGCCGGCGCATTTTGTTTACGTTGTTTGCGTTCGGCTTTTTCTGGCGTATAGTTAAAGCTGCTATATGGTGGCATACTTAAGTATGGCCGTCGTTTCTGCGTACAATTTTGTATTTTTTACGTTGTTTGCTTAAGTCGTTCGCGAATAGGGATTTGTGTAGAATGACGTCACCGTCGTGAGCATTGGCTTGTTCCAGGTCAATTTCGAGCATGTGCACTGGGATACCCCCACGGACGGCGCATGTGCAGTTAAAAAAAACGTTGTTTGCGTCGGGTCACAACGTATTAACATAAAACACGCCCCCATCACAGAGATTTGAATGGCGCGCCATTACGCCGCCAAAGATACACTACGCCGCCGTAACTTACGGCGCAAATTCTTTGAGGATTCGAAAAAAAGAAAAAAGTTACGGCGGCGTAGTGTATCTTAGATACGCTGCGCCCGGGACGGAGGTACGTGGATCTGCCCCAATGGATGTAACAGCATGGGACCAGACCTTCGCACGGCAAGATACCCCAGACAAAGCAAGTTTTTGTGAAACGCGTCGGGTGACTCCACTGCTGCCACGCACATTTTGATCATAATGTTCTTTTCTTCCACTTCCATGTAAGTGTTTCTAACCATTATTAAATGTTCATTGCCTACGCTATTATGTTATGTGTTTCTTCTGTTTTACTCTTCTCCAACACATCGGGTTATGGTTTGACCATTTGAGAGTTACCATCTTCAAGCATTAGACATCTCCATTTCGATTGGTGGTTTTGCTGTTTCTTGCCGTATGAAGATCTGGTCCCATGCTGTTAAATCCATTGTATACACTCAGCTTTGTTGACCCTTTGGGCGTAGGCTCATTAGGGTTCAATTAATCTGGTAAGCCTCTGCTATAATGGTGGCGGGTATTCCACAAGTGTGCATCACGTTCGAGTGGGAATCACTGTTGATCTGGGATTATTTATCCAGTCGTATACATCCATCAAGTTTTTTCACCATTCATCATTTGGACTTTTTTTCTTATATGAATCAATTCCTCTTACACATCTGTCACTTGGTGTTTTTTTGATATAGACATTCAGTGTTTATTTTATTATCATATCATCACTTAGCGCTACAATTTGTATGTTTTGTTTGTTATCTTCCTTTGTTCACTGGTTTTTGTAGCTGCCCACTTATTAAATAGTGCAGATTTATTTTATTTTGTTTTGAATCGATGTATAATAAATGTTTTATATTAAATATATCATTTTTTTTTCTCCTCAAATTGCCTTAAAATCCAGATTTATAGGTATTCACATTTTTTCATATACAGTATGTATATATATATATATATATATATATATATATATATATATATATATGGATGATGGCAATTTACATGCCAAGCTATGTGAGTCTTTAAATATTTAGTCAGATCAGCATGTAGAAAGACTGGTGCAAGACAGACAGAATTGGCTTGTCAGGCTCCAGTAGACTTCAGCAAAATGGTGGCTGTCTGCACACATACACCTATTCTCTTTGCATAAATGTAATAAGATGGGTAAAAGATGGTTTCAGCTCCTGTTCCTGTCTCCTGTAGAGAACTCCTCAGATGCATTTTGCCCTTTTTGGGGCTTTAACCACTTCAGCCCGAACCATTTGGCTGGTCAAAGACCACTTTTTGCGATTCGGCACTGCATCGCTTTAACTGACAATTGTGCAGTCGTGCGACGTGGCTCCCAAACAAAATTGACATCCTTTTTTTCCCCACAAATATAGCTTCATTTTGGTGTTTTTTTATATGCTATAAACAAAAAATGTATTCTTCTACATATTTTTGGTAAAAAAAATCGCAATAAGCGTTTGCACAAAAGTTATAGCGTCTACAAAATAGGGGATAGTTTTATGGCATTATTATTTATTTTTTTACTAGTAATGGCGGCGATCTGCATTTTTTCTCATGACTACGACATTATGGCAGACACATTGGACACTTTTGACACCAGTTTGGGACCATTCTCATTTTTACAGTGATCAGTGCTATAAAAATGCACTGACTACTGTAAAAATGACACTGTCAGTGAAGGGGTTAACCTGTAGGGGGCAGTGTTACTAGGCAGAACGGGGAGATGTTGTGTTTACACTAACATCTCCCCATTCTTCAGCTCCGTGACACGATCACAGGACACCGGCTGACATCGAGTCCATGGGTCCCACGGGCACGGTCACGAAGTTCGTGGCACGCGCACGACCACACGGCGGCAATTTAAAGGGGGCGTATATATACGTCCATATGTGCAGCCGTGCCTTTCTGCCGACGTATAAGTTCATGCAGCGGTCAGCAAGCGTTTAAACATGAAGGCACATCATGTTTATATAATGTGGAAATAAAACTGTCCTTGTTGCATAAAATTAAAAGGTATGCACAGAAACATAGGGCCAGATTCAGAGAAGAAGTACGCCGGAGTATCTGCTGATACTCCGGCGTACTTTCAAATTTGCCGCGTCGTATCTTTATTTGTAATTCACAAACAAAGATACGACGGCATTTGGCTAAGATCCGACAGGCTTACGGCTTCGTACGCCTTCGGATCTTAGGATGCAATACTTCGGCCGCCGCTGGGTGGAGTTCGCGTTGTTTTCCAGCGTCGGGTATGCAAATTAGCTTTTATGACGATCCACGAAGCTACGCACGTTCGTTACGTCGTCGCTAGTCGGTTTTTCCCGTCGCAAAGTTAGTCCTGCTTTTTCATGGCTTAACTTTAGACGAGCCATGTTAAAGTATGGCCATCGTTCCCGCGTCGAATTTCAATTTTTTTTTTTTTTTGCGTAAGACGTCCGGAAATACGAAAGTACGTTACGCACGTTGCCATTCAAAACATTACGACGGGCGACGTCATTTTGCGCAATGCACGTCGGGAAATTTTCACACAGAGCATGCGCAGAACGTTCGGCGCGGGAATGCGCCTAATTTAAATGGTACACGCCCCATTTGAATTAGGCGGGCTTGCACTGGACGGCTTTACGTTACACCGCCGTAAGTTTACAGGCAAGTGCTTGGTGAATCAGGCACTTGCGCTGAAAACTTGCGGCGGTGTAACGTAAAGACGATACGTTACGCTGCCGCAGTTCTTTATGAATCTGGCCCATAGTTCTTAAAATTATATATGCTTTTTGATGTAATCACCCAAATCGAAATTTTCCTTTTCTACTAGTGGGAAAGTATAAATGGTGTAATGGAGTGTAATTGCATAACTTAAACTAACTAAAATATACATAACTAAAAGATAATTGTAATTTTTTAAGAATTTCGATGATTTATTTCTCATACATTATTTAAATAACATCACCTTATTTATAAGCACATCTGCTACTTATTTTGCAATGGCTCTGAAAACAAGCCCTATACCATTTAAAAAAATGTTCTTCCTATTAAAGAAGGGTTTTGTAGCTAATGTATAGCAGTGAAGCTGGTTGCAATGCTTTGTCAATTATTAAATATACACAAAGATACAATTCACAAATAAAATAACTGAGTTTTAGTTTTAGTGTGAGCCTTCCATTAACTGTAAAACAAATACAGGATTAGTCCACTTGAACTAGAATTATCTCCATAAATATGTAAAAACTGAAAGGAAAACACAAAAGAATGGCTCACTATTCAGATTGTTGCTCTTATGCAGTCTTTATTTCTCTATAAACACAACAAACTTGTTCTGGGCTTGTGTCATTTTTTAAGCATATTAACATACCACATTTAGGATATGCTGCTTTTTAATTAAGAAAAATCAAATTTCTTCCATTTAATTAGACCAATGTCACATCAATACTCTAGAAACCAATTAAATATTGACCATCAATGTCCATTCAGTCTGTGGGCATTCCGTTATCAGCTTATAATGAATTCCGTTCATTATTTTCTTTACTAGCTTCAGTCACATGAATGAGCTGACTGATGCTAAGGCAAAATTCCATTTCTAAACTTGACAACAAATAACACTCATTTAACCAAATACGGAAAGCACTTAGAAAATAACATTTGTATATAGATAAAAAATAAAAGTAACATTTAACAAAAGAAGACATAAATCAAAAAATTGGTTCCTTTTGAACTGAATTGAAACGAAGACTGTATTATTTAGAACAAATGTACAATACAAATAATTTTCACAAACCTGCTCTTCTTATTGTAAAAAAAAAACATTGGTCAATGTTATTCAGTTATAAAAAGACATTCAGATAAAAGGGGATTTGAGTGAGTGAACTGTCAGTCATTTTAAATACTACACACAAATACACTACCAAAATAAAACAATGATACATCCATGTACATAGGTATAGTATGTAATGAGAATTGAAATTGAAGTGTCACAAACTGCTAAGAGGTTTGGATACAATTTTATTTCATTAAAAGTCAAAGGTACATTTCAAAAAGTATCCAACACATTCCGGGGATCCAAGAGCGCAGCCTTAATCAGGACTAGAAAGAACCTACAGTAAGAAAATTTCCATATCAGTCTGATATCAAAACAATATTCCCTTCATGGGGTCACAATTAAAACCAAATAGACAATAGTAGTGGGAGTGTCAAATTAAAATACAAAAATGAGAACACAACTACTAATTTATATTTTTTCAATAAAAAAGGGGAAAAACTAACAATAACATTAAAAATTGTCACTATTATTAAAATGATATCAGTCTGAGATCAGACTTGGATCGTTCGTAATTAATAGATCTTGCAATGCATTCTTTCTAGTTGGGGGATCCACCAATCGAGACATAAAGTTGTCCTGTAAGGCCTCGTACACACGGCCGAGGAACTCGACGTGCCAAACACATCGAGTTCCTCGGCCAGTTCAGCACTGAAGCCGCCGAGGAGCTCGGCGGGGCGAGAGCTCCCATAGAACAACGAGGAAATAGAGAACATGTTCTCTATTTCCTCGCCGAGCTCCTCGTCGGCTTCCTCGGCCGAAAGTGTACACACGGCCGGGTTTCTCGGCAGAATTCAGCCAGAAACTCGGTCGGAAGCTGAATTCTGCCGAGGAAACTGGTCGTGTGTACGGGGCCTCAGACATTCATGAAATGATGGGCCTTTAATGAGCGAGCTGTCCCCTCTGCCCTGTCAAATCAGGATAATTGAAGTCCCCCCTATTTCTAACTGTGATAGGAGGTCCAGCTCCTCCTCTTCCTTCAGGTTGGGGGGGCCTGTAACATACCCACACTTATAATTTCTCACTTACTTCTTTTCTTTGAAGTTCTACCCACAGGGATTCCATCTCCCCTTGTCCCATTCACAGCGTCACTCCTCTTTACCACCCATACATCATGTTTGATAAAAAAGATACACCCTCCCCCTCTTCCAGCTTCCCAGTCCTTCTGATACAAGAAATATCCCTGGATATTTGGCAGCCAGTCATGTGAGCTGTCAAACTAAGTTTCTGTTATTCCCTCATGTAATAACAGTTCCAGTTCATCCATTTTGTTAGCTAGGCTCCTGGCATTTGTGTATACACCTCTAAGTGTTGTATGACTGCATATTATTTTCTCCTTATGTTTTCTCAGGCTGTGTTTTTGATTTGTCCACTCATTCACCCCAGGATAAGATGTTATGGCTTTATTATCACTATTGACTCCACTATTACCCTCTGTCCTTTGCTCAGTGCCGACTATTATTTCCTCTGAACCCTCCCCCAACACCTAGTTAAAAAGCCCCTCCAACTTCGTGGCCATCTTTCTTCCCAATAGAGCTGCACCCTCCCCATTAAGGTGCAGCATGTTCTTACTAAAGAGCCGGTAACCGACTGAAAACTCTGCCCAGTTCCCCAGCAACCCAAACCCCCTCCTTCCTACACCAGTTCCTTTGCCACTTGTTCAGTTCCCTAAGCTCCTTCTCCCTCTCTGCTGTGGCTTAAGGCACAGGTAGTATTTCTGAGAATACTACCTTTTAGGTACATCTCTTCAATCTGTTCTCTAAGTCCCTGAAATATTTTTTTAGGACTCTCCACTTTCCTCTCACTTTGTCATTGGTGCCAACATGTACCTTGACAGCTGGGTCCTCCCCGACCCCATCCAATAATCTGTCCATCCGATCCGCGATGTGCCAAGTTCCTTACAGTCATTCTAAGCACCCCATGTCACTCTCAGCACCCCGCATAATTTTCAGCACCCTGCAGACCACTCAGCACCCCGCATCACTCACAGCACCCCACGCTGCTCTCAGCACTCTGCCTTGCTCTCAGCACCCTTCGTTGCTCTCAGTAAACTGCGTCGCTCTCATCACTCTGCATTGTTGTCAGCACTCTGTGCTGCTCTCAGCACCCCGCGTCACTCTCAGCACCCCGCGTCACTCTCAGCACGCTGCGTCACTCTCAGTACCCCCACGTTACTCTCAGTACCCTTCGTCACTGTCAGTACCCTGCATCACTCTCAGTACTCCGAATTACTACAAATAGTTCTCCCAGTGCTCCAAGGTCCTATAATATGCTAATAATACCCCCAGTACCAAGTTGCTATATTATGCAATTACTCCGGTACACAAGTTACTATATTATGCAAGTAATCCAAGTAGCTATATAATGCAATTAATACTCCTGTACCCTACATTACTATATACTCTAGGTACTCTCAGTACTCCCAGTTACACTCAGTACTTCCAGTAGCTCCAGGTGCTAAAGGTACTCCCAGGTACTAAAGGTACTCCGGGTTACTCCAAGTACTCTCAGTTCTCCCATGCTATTATGGCAGCAAAAAAACAATATTCAGATATTACATTGTTTTGTCTTATTTTAATATCTGGATATTGTTTGTGCTTTCAAGTTATACAGCTTGTTTATTCGAAAAAAAGAAAAGAACAGCAGCATGCTTAAATTTCAGCTTTGTGCTACACCCTCCTGTAAGCATATTCACAACCACCACTAAATGATAGATTAACAACAGCTTGGTGGGGATCAACATTGTCATGCAGTGGGTCATCATGCTGGCGTGAAAAAATTATTAGGCATCATAGTTGATAAGGGTTTACATTGCTGGATGACATATTTGATGTTAGATTTACATCAGAGATATTATTTAAAACAATTTGGGGAGGGGGAATTTTATTTTATTGTAGGATTTTGTCACAGTGGAGTTGATTTACTAAAGGCAAATAGACTGTGCACTTTGCAAAGTGTAGTTGCACTCTGCAAGAGCAGTTGCTCCAGAGCTTAGTAACTGAGCAAAAATTCTGCTTACTTCCATAATCCAATCATGTGCAAGCTTTACCTCATTTACTAAGCTCTGGAGAAACAGCACTTGCAGAGTGTAACTGCACTTTGCAAAGTGCACAGTCTATTTGCCTTTAGTAAATCAATCCCACTGTCTGTGTTTTTATTTGCTTGTAACTTTTTTGGGAATGAGTAATAAGGAGTACTGATGTTAACCTAGCCAGGAATACATGGATAGTTCCAGTCTGATCAATTCCCGATCTATTACCCAGGACAAGACACTTAAAGCGGTTCTCCACCCTAAAGTGGAGTCCCGCTGATCGGAACCCTCCCCCCTTCCGGTGTCACATTTGACACCTTTCAGGGGGGAGGGGGGTGCAGATACCTGGCGAAAGACGGGTTTTTCTGACTTCCCGTCTGTCGCCCGTTGTGTGCTGGGAACACTCGGCTCCCAGCACACAGCGTGTGAGCCAATCGGCGGGCGCAGCGCGACTCGCGCATGCGCCGTAGGGAACCGGGCAGTGAAGCCACAGCGCTTCACTTCCTGGTTCCCTCAGCGTGGATGGCGGGGGGAGCAGCAGAGAGACGAGCGATCGCTCATCCTCTGCTGCGATCAGCGCTGGACTCCAGGACAGGTAAGTGTCCTAATATTAAAAGTCAGCAGCTGCAGTATTTGTAGCTGCTGGCTTTTAATATTTTTTTTTAATGGCACATCCGCTTTAAGCCTCATACACACGGTATGATTGTTGGCCAACCGAACATCTGATTTTTATCAAAAGGGCGTATGCCAGGATCTTGTCTTTGCATACTAACGGTACACAATTGTCGTGCCACAAACAGAAACGTAGTGACGTACTACAAGGAATTTCAGCTCTTGAGCGCCACCCTTTTGGCACCTTCTGCTAATTTTGTGTTTGGTGAGCCTGTCACGCAACATTTGTTGGCTGAAAATCGGACAACAATTGTCAAAAAGAACTTATTAACGGTAAGAATTTAGGACAGCAGTCTGTCAACAGACAATCCCCTTCCAACAATCGTACCATGTGTACGAGGCTTAAGAAGCAGAGTGTAGTGTAATTAGTCATTCACAAGAAAATTGCTCAAGTAGTGGACAGCTTTTAACAATTAATGATTATGACCATATGAATCCATACCAAGTTCCTGGTTGTTCAAATCTATGCCTCCTGTTAACTAGGTTAAAGAGGAAGTAAAGTCTTCATCTTTAATTGTACCTACAGGTAAGCCTATGATAAGGCTTACCTGTAAGCTACTGTAAATATCTCCTAAACTTGCACTATTAGGAGATAATTACTGTATACACTGCCTGTCTGAGCATGCACACTGAAGCCGTTTCTTCAGGGCCCCTGCTGTGACCGGTGCCTGCCATGCGCTTTACAAGGTCTTTGAAATATCCACAGTAACACCAACTGGAAAGCTAGATGTGGTACAATGGAGAAACACATTCAATGGTTTAAATGTTTTGCCAAATATCAGAAAACCTATTGGATATGTTACGAAAGCAACACCCTGATGACTGGTTCAACAGATCAGGAAATAGAAAGTCTCTATGCTAGCATTCAAGAAATTCTGAAATACAGTAAGTACCCCATAAAAACATAATTCTCACATTGGGTGATTTCAATGTAAAAGCCAGTACCAAGCAGAGGTAGGCATCACTGGCAGCTTCACGCATGGAGAGAGGAAGGATGTGGGTGATCATTTGGTACAATTTTTCTACAAAAATGTATTTTGAATCATGAATACTCTATTTTAACAACACAAACATTGATTATACACTTAGTCATCAACAAGTGAACAGTATCACAATCAGTCATTGATGGTCCAATTCAGCACTTGCTGCTAAATCATCTCTCTGCACCAACTATGGTTTAGCCCTGGTTCACACTGGGTACGATTTGGAACGATTTGAGATGCGATTTGACATGTCAAATCGCATCTCAAATCGGCGGCAATTGTCGGCAATGGCACTGTCCTAATCAGTGCGACGCCGCATCTGCGATTTCAAAAAGTAGTTCCTGTACTACTTTTTGCGATTTCGGGTCGCGATTTATATTAAATTGCGGCCGAAATCGCGGCAAAATCGCGGCCGCGAAATCGCGGTAAAATCGCGCATTTTACAGCAATTTTGAATTCGCAGCAGTGTGAACCTAGGCTCAGATCATGAATTGCTGGGGGCTAAAATTAGAACCAAACACTGTAACATCAAAATGACAATACAACCAAAGAGTTTTGACTTCATCAAAACCCTTATTACATTCAACTGAAGTGGAAAATAGGTTTTAACTATTTGACACTGCCAAGAAGATGCCCGATGAGCTGTGGCAGGAAATTCAACTGACCATAAATGAAACAGCAATTGAGAACACATTATACAGAAAGCCAGAGAAAATATGCAAGTGGTTCTCAAATGAAACCATCAGAAAAGGAGAACAAAGAAAATCAGCCAAAGCAGCTGTTAAATGGGAGGATGCAAGGAGATTTAACATGGTTTTCTAAAGGGCTCAGAGGAAAGATAAGGAATTTTAATGGGTTCAGTAAAGCAAGCAGCTAGAAGAGGACTGACTGAAGGGTCACACCAGCAATGCATTTGCGCACGTCAAATGCCATTTACTGCTAGTAAAACATTATCTGTCTGACCAACAAGGAATCTAGAAAAGATGGCAGAAATATACTAAAAAGATGTATTCCAGCAACATTGAGGCCTAGACTCTTTAGGAAGGTGGAGAAAAAGAAGCTATCCTTGAAGGAGTTGCTTGTGCAATGAGACCAAACAAAATCAACCCACTGCCCATGGAAACTCCTGGAACTATCCAAACCAAAGCCATCACAGCCCATTGCCAGGGAATCTGTGAAACCATCATACGGTATCTCACAAAAGTGAGTACACACCTATTATATATTTTTATGTGACAACACTGAAGAAATGACACTTTGCTACAATGTAAAGTAGTGAGTGTACAGCTTGTTTTGCCTTCCTCTGGATCAACTTTGGGTATATAATTGGGTATATTGGATTGTACGATATTTTTTATTTTAATTATTTACTTTTTTATGGTTGAACTAGATGGACTTGTGTCTTTTTTCAATCTGACTAACTATGTAACTATGTAACAGTGTAAATTTGCTGTCCCCTCACAATAACTCAACACACAGCCATTAATGTCTAAACCACTGGCAACAAAAGTGTCAATATTTTGTGTGGCCACCATTAGTTTCCAGCACTGCCTTAATCCTCTTGGGCATGGAGTTCCCCTGAGCTTCATAGGTTACCACTGGAGTTCTCTTCCACTCCTGACGACATCACAGAGCTGGTGGATGTTAGAGAGCTTGCGCTCCTCCACCTTCTGTTTGAGGATGTCCCACAGATGCTCAATAGGGTTTAGGTCTGGGGACATGCTTGGTCAGTCCATCACCTTTATCCTTAGCTTCTTTAGCAATGCAGTAGTCATCTTGAAGGTGTGTTTGGGGTAGTATCATGTTGGAATACTGCCCTTTCGGCCCAGTCTCTGAAGGGAGGGGATCATGCTCTGCTTCAGTAAGTCACAGTACATGTTGCCATTCATGGTTCCCTCAATGAACTGTAGCTCCCCAGTGGTGGCAGCAACCAAATAAACTAAACCAAAGTTTATCTTGGACTCATCAGACCACAGGACATGGTTCCAGTAATCCATGTCCTTAGTCTGTTTGTCTTCAGCAAACTGTTTGCAGGCTTTCTTTTGCATCATCATTAGAAGAAGCTTCCTTCTGGGATGACACACTTGCAGACCAACTTGATGCAGTGTGCGGCATATGGTCTGAGCACTAACAGGCTGACCCTCACCCCTTCAACCTCTGCAGCAATTCTGGCAGCACTCATACATCTATTTCCCAAAGATGACCTCTGGGTATGATGCTGAAAACGTTCTTTGGTCTACCATGGTGAGGCCTGTTCTGAGTGGAACCTGTCCCGTTAAACCACTGTATGGTCTTGGCCACTGTGCTGCAGCTCAGTTTCAGGGTCTTAGAAATCTTCTAATAGCCTAGGCCATCTTTATGTAGAGCAACAATTCTTTTTTTCATATCCTCAGAGAGTTCTTTGCCATGAGGTGCCATGTTGAACTTCCAGTGACCAGTATGATAGAGTGAGAGCAATAACACCAAATTTAACACACCTGCTCCTAGATCAACAAAGGGAGACCTTGTAAAGAAATGGCTAATTGGGCCCAATTTTTAACATTTTCACTTTTTTGTCAGGGCTGGGCTCAGCCCTTCCTTCCCTGAGCTGGCCACTCAGCTGTCGGCTAATTGCCAGTTCCTATCCTATCTCTCCACAATGATTCACCTGTTGATGATCCGGCTCGTCAGTCCTGCCTACTTAAGCTTTCCAGTTCACTTGCTCTCTGCCTTTGCCTTGGTCAACATCACAGAGACTTTCTCCTGCGTTCCTGTTGAAGACTTTGCTTGGCTGACATCCCTTCTGGCTCCTGATCCTGCTTGCTGTTCTACTACATTCATCTCTGTCTCCCTGACCTTTGGCTTTTCTGAGTATCCGATCCGGTCCCTGAACTATGGCTATGTTTTGACTACACTTACTCTGTTTATCTTTTCATTATTATTATTAAACAAGTGTGATTTAACTGTACTTCTGTCTCTGTCTGATTCATGGTTTCTGACACTTTTGTTGCCAGTGGTTTAGACATTACTGGCTGTGTGTTGAGTTATTTTAAGGGGACAGCAAATTTACACTGTTATACAAGCTGTATACAGTATGCACTACTTTACATTGTAGCAAAGTGTATTTTTTCTTCAGTGTTGAAAAGATATAATAAAATATTTACAAAAATGTGAGGCGTGTACTCACTTTTGTGAGATACTGTATGTCCCCAGAATTGGAAATGATTCGTGTTCATCCCACTCTAAAAATAATGGGCAACTCCATAATGGGCAAAACATTGCACGTATCCCCCATGCTAGTAAGATTCTTTTATAAGATCATAAAACATACATCTAGCACTGACCAATGTAAGGGAATTACCATATGTCAATGCCGGCTTTTGTCGGGCCATGGTACCTGTGACCATTAAGAGAATCTGTGCTGGGTCATGGAAAATGTCATGGATTTCAAAAGATTATCCACATATGCTTCACTGACTACAAGAAAGCTTGTTAAGAGCTCTACAAGAGCTGGGTGTGTCAAAATATATATACAGTGGCTATACACAAACCAAGAAACCACTGTGTGAACACCATATTGAAATACTGATTCATTCAAGGTAGACAGCGGAGTATGGTAAGATTGCATTCTTTCCCCTGTCTTGTTCAACCTATATGTTCAAAAATTGGAGTAAAGAATGGAGGAAAGAACATAATTAATATGTAATGCAAAAGATGGTCTATAACATCAGATCAAATGCACCAAGAAGAAAGGAAAAAGTTTAGCCTCTTCTTGAACATCAAAAACCAAGTTCATAACAATTGCAAGGAGTGGATACGTTAAAATTGGAGGTGGTGGTAAGGATCTTGAATGTTTTTAGGATTTCACTTTCCTGCAGGTTGCAGATTAATAATCAAAATGGTTATTGTAGCACTGTATCAAACTGGGTCGCACAGCAATGAAGAGCATGAACCCAATATGGAAAAACAAGAATGTTAGCCTGAAAACCAAATGCAGATTCATTTTGCTATTGTGTTCCCCATATCTACCTAGGGTTGTGAATATTAGACCATGAAGCAATTTGACTATTTTGCTAAACTATGGCGATGGAGAAGGCTCCACAATCCATGGACAGCAAGGATAACAAATAAGCAAATACTTGAGAACATAAAATCAGACATTTCACTGGATAGCAAAATTACAAAACACAGGTTCACCTTTTTCAGGTATGGAATGCAATCAAAGTCACTGGAGAAGAGTTGATAGGCTAACTGCAAAAGAAAACCAGGCTGTCAAAGAACCAAATGGATATGTACCATAAAAGATTACCTCAATCAGAACATGAAACTAAAAGAAGCAATACAAGATTGAAAATGTGGAGACAGCTGGTCCATATTACTGTTCACTACAGAACAGATAACTATAATTATAAGTGTACACCATTCTCATTCCCCTTGGAGGGAGCAGATATCTTTTACCCCTTTATTTTAAACATTGCTTCTTGATCAGTACTTCCCCCCACCTCTGCAAACCTCCACATCCTCTTGAGAACTGAATGTGGGGATGAGGCCCCTGTCACCTCAACTTGGGGACAAGGTGCCTTGCAACAGGGGAAGGCTTTGCTGCCCCACCTTGACAGGTATCCTTTCAGTGTTGAATTCATGTGACCTGGTATGGTACAGGAAGGGGAAAACACATTCTAGACATTCAAATCAGACCCTAATCCAGGCATGCAGCCTAGGTGACCAGGAAAAGGAAAACAACCACAAAGAGCCCCTTTCTAAACTATACCAGGCCACATGCCTTTTCACAGTGGGAAGGTACATTGCAAGGAGGATCTGAAAATCTTTCCCCCTTATAAGGCACCCTGGTCCCATGTTAAGGGGACAAGTGCCACATCCCCAGATATGATGCCCAAGAGGAAGCCACCTTTATATCCTCAACAAGGTAACGAGTACCCCCATATTATATATAAAAAAAGCTATAAGAAAATTACAGACATTTAAAAAAAGTAATTTAAGACCCCCCCCCAAAAAAAATAAAAAAATAAACAAAAACAAAGGTAAACAATGTCCCTTAACGTAGAACAAACTTCAATATTTCATCAAACCGTGATTCAAATCCTCATCAATCACAATGACCGGGGCATAAATTAGTAATCAGTCTGATACAAATGCTAATGCTCAGTGTGTTTCGAAGCCTAGTCTTGTTGTTAAATCATTAAAACACAGTTGGTAACAGAAGCAAAGCACTATCACACAATATATCAAAATGTGCATTCAATGCAATCACATAGAGGAGCAAAATGTACACAAGCATGCCATTAGTCCATATATCAACGGAATTTAAAAAAGATAAAGACAGCATAAGAGTGTATACAGTATATATATATATATATATAGAGAGAGATATATCTATATACTGTATATATATATATATATATATATATATATATATATATATATATATATATATATATAGCTTTTTCTCTCTCTATATACATCATATTTTCCAGCATATAAGACGACTTTTGGCATGTAAAAAATGCCTTAAAACTCGGGGGTCGTCTTATACGCCGGGTGCCTGTGTGTTCAGGCTGCGGGCATCCATTATTCAAAAGCCGCGCTCCTCCATGCTGTTCCGTGATAGGCGTAACACTAATTTTTCCAGTAGAGCCTCTGTTTCAGTGTTCCGCCTATCACGGATGCCTTCTCATCCTCGGTCTCGGACGAGAGGACATCCGTGATAGGCGGAACACTGAACAGAGGCTCTGCTGGGAAAATTAGTGTTCCGCCTATCACGGAACAGCATGGAGGAGGAGGCGCGGCTTTTAAATAATGGATGCCCGCAGCCTGACAAACGGTACAAACAGAAGAAGGTAGGGAGATTGTGACAGTGAGTTCGGCAATGGCACAGTGGGGCATGTGTAATGACACAGTGGGGCATATGAAATGGCACAGCGGGGCTTTTGTAATTGCACAGTGGGGCATGTGTAATGGCACAGTGAGGCATGTGTAATGGCACAGTGGGGCATGTGTAATAGCACAGTGAGGCATGTGTAATGGTACAGTGAGGCATGTGTAATGGCACAGCGGGGCTTGTGTAATGGCACAGTGGGGCATGTGTAATGGCACAGTGAGGCATGTGTAATGGCACAGTGAGGCATGCGTAATGGTACAGTGAGGCATGTAATGTAATGGGCACAGTGAGATTTGAGAAAAGCTGAAAAAAGCCTGTTTCTGTCAGTGATTGTTTCTGTCAACGGTTGTTCTGGCTACCCCTCAGCTTCCAGACAGACTAGTAGGAAGGGGGTCGTCTTATACGGTGAGTATATACCAAAACCCAAATTTTAGCTGGAAAAATAGGGGGTCGTCTTATACACCCAGTCGTCTTATACCCTGGTAAATACGGTATATACACACACACACACACACACACACACATATATATATACACACACACACAGGCCTCAAAATTTCAAGTCCTAAGCTACTAGTCATCCAGGCCTTAAGAGTTACTCGCCACCCAAACCCTAACTTCCCCCACCCCTAAACACGTCCTTGTAAATGATCCCATGAAATAACACGGTTAAATGTTTTATTCAGAAGTTACAAAAATAAATAACAACAACAACAACAACCAGCAAGCTTCAAACTCCAACGGCTCTCCTAGTACAACTCTACTTCCAACGCCTCCCCCAGTAAACCTCTACTTCCAACGCTTCCCGCAGTCACCCTCTACCTCCAATGCCTCCCCCAGTACACTTCTACCTCCAACGCCTCCTGCAGTACACCTCTACCTTCAACTCCTCCCGCAGTCACCCTCTACCTCCAACGCAGCACACCTCTAACTTCAATGCCTCCCCTCTCCATCACACCTATGTCTCCAATCCCTTCTACCCCTAGCACACCTCTATACCTAAAATCCCTCTTCCCAGTATGTCTCTGCCTCCAATGCCCCCTCAGCAAATCTATGCTTTGTGCTTTTAATGACCCCCCAGCACACCTCATCTTCCAAACTCCCCTTGGAGGGAGGGGGCAGAATTGGGGGCGTAGGTAAAATGGATTGGGGGGATGATTTGGACCTATGCCTCCAATTAACCCCCCAATCCAGTAAATATGTTCTCTCAATCCCCCCCTTACTCCCATAAAACTTCTTGTTCAATCCCCCAATGCCTCCAGAACATCACAACAGACTGTTACATTATCATATACCATTGTCCTGCAGCCACAGGTGTCAGGTATCGGCACACTTATTGGATGTGTGGGAGGTGAAGAGGGGCAGTCCCAGACAGCTGGTACACTTGTTGCAAAGCTGCTGCTAGCCTGTGTGGGACAGAGATAGGTGGAGAGGAGCGGTGCTGGCTTTTACACTTTCTTGCAAAGCTCTACTTTGCTGCTAGCCTGTGCAGTGTGAGGATGTGTGGGAGGTAGAGAGGGGCGGTCCCAAGTGGCAATATGTGGAAGGTGGAGCGGGGTAGCGCTGGCTGGTGCACCACTTCTTTGCAAAGCTCGCACTGTGAGCCTGTGCAGGGCAGAGATGTGTGGTCCAGGATAGCTGTATAATACATATTGAACTGGCCGCACTTTAACAAGGGGGTCCACAGATCCTGCCCCCTCTATGTGATCCCAGATCCTACCCCTACTCATTCTCCAACAAAGTTTTACAAATAAAAAAACACAAACACAGTTTTTGAATATTCCTTTATTAAAAATCCAAAAATAATGTCCCCCGATGTAGATCATTAGTCAATCACGCTGCCCAATCAAGCTATGAACTTGTCAAAGGCCAACTGCCCACTCCTCCATCTGACAGTTTTTAAAAAGGTAAGGTTCACACGTTGATGTCACCTGGTGGCCTCATCCCCTTGTGACGTCACCGCCTGGTGCATACTGACCTTCTATTTTTTTTGTGGGGTTCCCCTCTAAATCCATTCCAGACCCGAAGGGCCTAGTATGGATTGACGGGGACCCAAAGCTGTTTTCTTGCAATTTTGTTTTTGCCTGTAATCCTTTTTTTTTTGCAATCAGATATGGGGGGCCTTGCTGACAGCTGATGACTCATCACGAGCAACACGTTAAATACAGTGGGCCGGATTCAGATATATCGGCGCATATTTCTGCCGGCGTAGCGCATCTCATATGCGTTACGCTGACGTAACACAGAGAGGCAAGCAGAGTATTCACAAAGCACTTGCTCCCAACATTGCGCCAGCGTAACGTAAATTCTTTGGCGTAAGCCGGCCTAATTCAAAGTAGGTGGAAGTGGGCGTGATCCATTTAAATGAAGCGTGACCCTATGCAAATAATGGGCCGAAAGAACGGCACATGCGCCGTCCCGTGGAGGCATCCCAGTGCGCATGCTCATAATCACGTCGGAAATACTCCCTAACATACTTCGAATCACTGCCTATGACGTAAACGTAACCTATGCCCAGCCATATTCACGTACTACTACGTAAACAAGGTAAAATACGACGGCTGTTCCCTGGTCCATACCTTAACATGACTTGCACCTGCTTTATGAGGCTTAACTGTACGCCGGACGTACGACTTACGTAAACCGCATATATGAATGCGCCGGGCGCAAGTACGTTTGTGAATCGGCGTATCTCACTCATTTGCATATTTGCAATAAGGCTGCCAACGTAAATATGCGGATTTATAGAGAAAGACAAAAATGTCTTACACTAGGAGAAAATGGACTTTGTAGGCACAACCCAATAAAATTATTAATATTTGAATCAGAAAATACAAAAATACAAAATACATAGCAATTGCACTTGATACAAAAAAGAGAAAAAAAAAAAAGAGAAAGAAAAAAAAAAACAAATAATGATAACAGAACCCAAATCCTATCACTCTCTGAAAAGAACCGCTTAATAGCCACAGGGTTGGATGTAATTGATACACTGAAAGTGCTGGGTGGCGTTATAGTTTCAAAGGATGATGTTGGATGAGTTCTTGAGTGTTAAAAAAGATTCAGCTCGACATGTTTCGCGACTTCGTCGCTTCTTCGGGAGCTTCTGAATATTAAAAGACAATATATAATGTTGCCATTAGATATACATATACACAAAATACATATATACTACTACTAAAGAATGCCAATACATATAGGCCTCCAAGCGACTAAAAAATGCATGTATCTGTGACTATAGTACTCACCGATAGACGGTGCTCAATTAGTTTGAAGAGAGGAAAAAAGTTGCCAAAATGCATCCAAGTGCACACGTGGTCAAAAAGACCCACCACTTAGGTGGAGTCTGATGCTAATAGCCTCAGTCACCATACACCATAGAGCAATGTAATAACTAGTTGGGGTATTTGGATGGTCTATAATGAAGGTAGGAGAAGCAAAAAATTAATGAAGTTAAATAAAATAAATAAATATATTAACATACATATGGTCTGGGAGATACCCATAATGAAAATTTCACTAGCCAATGATTTGTTTTATATTTTTGTGAAAAATATATATTTGTAGATAAAATTGAAAAGCCTGGGTTAAATACCTTATAGAGGATACAACGCAGTCTAGACGAACAGAGAACAGCTCAAAAAACGGGCGTACGCGTGGAAAAGGAAGAAAAAGGTATCCATCACGTGGTCCCCCCTTAAGTGAAAGAGCGAAAACAGCCACAATCTATAATAAAGATAGATATGTGGCAAAAGGTTTTAAGGTGAGGTAATATACTAGTAAGACAATGATGTCCATCAATTTTATTAAAGCCCATAATGTTAAAATTAAACAGTTGAAATTTACCTTGAATTGATTTCTATCAGTGTAAAACTGAATTTGTTGGTGTAGATGTCTTCTCGAAAGAAGTCACTAGGTGGCGCTGCAGCGTAAATATGCGAACAAATACGCCGGCGTAGGAAAGTTACGTTGGTCGGAGGAAGCCTATTTTCAGGCGTATCTAGTTCTATGGGCACGGCGCATAGATACGACAGCGCACATTTACACTTACGCGGCGTATCTGTAGATACGTTGGCGTAAGTGCTACGTGAATCCGGGCCAGTGTTTTTAAAGGGTAAAAAAACTCAAATTGCATCAAAAAACACATTTAAAAAAGCAACACTTTTGGTGTGACTTCATTGACTCCAATCTGCTGCTGGAAAAACGTCCCCGTCCCTTTTAAAAAAAATGCAGCACCGCAAAATGCATAGATGTGAACTACATCCATAGGAAGCCATGTTATATGGACTGTAGTGAGTTCCTGCAAAATGCACCAAACAGCACATGAACGTAGGGTAAAAGTCTCAAAAATACTTGGTAATCCTGCCAGTGAAGTCCACATCATTTAACTTGATGGGGTGACAATGCTGCTACACTGCTACAGAAATCAGAGAAGCAGTGTCACTGTCATGTAGTCTCTGGGGTGAAAAGATGTTGCAGGGGGTGTAACTATGAACATTACCATTGATGATTCAAATGCGTGTAGCTTGCTAATCATAAACTGCCCGTTGGTTCACTCAGAGAAGGTAAAGGATTTGTTTTCTACTTCACGAGGCATGTGCATCACAAAGTACCTGGATATGGAATCCATTTAGATGGTCACATGGGAACTTTTAGGTATCCTTTAGGGCACATGGAGCTTAAAAATTGCTGCAAATATGGGTGTTCTGTGTTTTTGTTTTTGTTTTTTTGGGCACCTCTATGTTAAACATCCTATAGGATAGTGATGGGACTTTAAGAGTGCTAATGACGAATCAAAATACAAATATTATATATAAAAATATATTTTTTATTGTACATACAAAAGTCAAAGAATAAGAAAAAGGAGAGTATACATATGGACAATATTCTCCAAATGAATGTTCAGCACTTATCGTTCTACGGGAACAGACGAGAACATTCTTTTCTATTATGTAAATACAAACAAACATTACATTATTATAAATACAAGTATATCACATCGAATACTGATGCTTGGTTAGACACAGAAGAAAAAAGAAAAACGCAATCATCTGTGAATAAGAATTGAAGCAGTACCTGATATGATCAAAAGGAGACTTTTAAAGGAGTTGCTCTGAACTCGCACGTAGTTTGTTCAGAGTTTTCCAAGCTACTTATCAAGTACAACTTCTTATTGGGGAAGCTAGACAACGGTCCAATTTGATAATCCACAACTGAGGAGTATATCTCTTTAAAAGTATGTGGCCCTTTAAAAATCATTAATTGTCTACAAACAATAGTAAATTGATTAGTATATATGTATGGTATGATAGCCAATTTAACTCATATCTGAGTAATTACATAGCTATAAGATTTAATTAAAAAGATTATAAGGGTTAATGCTAACAAAAAGGGTTATCATTCAGAGCATTGGCTGGGAGCCAGTACACTCTTGTGTGTTGGCAGCTGCTGGTTAGAGGATCCTACTCTGTATGTTGGCTTACATGTGAGACGATCTGATTGAAGAGATAGATAAAGGTATATTGGTAACTATATATGTACAAAGCATACAAGCCAGATGTATTGTGGTAGTTTGTAATTCATTATTATTATTTGGGTATTTGCCTCCTTAAAATTGATATATCCTTAATGTATGTTGTATCCTGCATTAGCAGCGTCATAGAGGATCCCATGATGGTTTTAGGATATCTATGATTAAAAAGATATATTAAACTCAAATCAACAAATGTCTATCACTAGAGTTGATATAGATCTCAATGTGCTCTATTTGGTTCCGTTTTACCTGCTTTCAGCTGTGTAGAAAGTATGACTCGCAGACGTCCCTGCAGCTAGTGTGCTGCCATGCGGGTCTATTTATCCTGATCACTTGTATGTCGTGTGCAGTAAGCATGTGACGTCATTGCTCTCCGACATACAGACGGGCGCTGGTGGATAACGCGGTGTACGGAGAAGATGTTACCTCCTCAAACATAGAATATTGATCAGCCCAGGTACGGGCCAACGGAATTCTGTCCGAGCCCCTCACAATCTCAAATGGGACAAGACAGGGCTGCCCTCTGTCTCCACTTCTATTTGCCCTGTCACTAGAGCCCTTTTTGTGTACGCTACGAGCAAACTCTAATATTTCTGGCATACAAATAGGGAAGAACCACTGTAAAATTACAGCCTATGCAGACGATATGTTGTTCAGTCTTACAAACCCGTTGATTACAATTCCAGAATTAATGAAGGAATTTGAGAGATACGGATCTTTATCAAACCTACGTATCAATTTTAATAAATCGGAAGCGATGGGGGTAAACGTCCCACATATAGCGATAAACTATCTAAAACAAAAATTTAAGTTTAAATGGACTGACAATGCTCTGACATACCTTGGTATACAATTAGCAGGGAAGGTGGAGAAGATCTTTGAGCTGAACTTCCCACCCCTCTTACAGAAAGTAAAGATCTTATTGGATAAGTGGAACCAGGGTTTTCATAGCTGGCTAGGACGCTGCAATATTATTAAGATGAACATACTCCCGAAAATCTTGTATTTATTACAAACATTACCAATACATATTCCATCAAAGTATTTTAAACAGTGTCAGAGAGTGATCTTTAAGTTCATATGGGCACATAAGAACCCCCGGATACATAGGAAACAACTAATGAGCACTAAGCAGCAGGGAGGACTGGGAGTCCCAGATATAAGGAAATATTATTACGCAACACATCTGAACAGGCTAATAGACTGGAATAGGCATTCAGATACGAAGCTATGGGTACAAATCGAACAGGCGCAATTCAAAACACCTCTAGAAAGAGCACCGTGGTGGTTTGCCTCACTCCCTAAAGAAATGAATAAAAATCCAATAGTGGGTAACACGGTGAGGATCTGTGCAGCAGCACTACCTATGATGGGCATCGCGCCCAGGACCTCCCCACTATACCCAGTGATAGGTAACCCCCTCTTCCCATCGGGATACGAAGACGGAGCATTCCGGCAGTTGAGAAAAAGAGAGTGTATACAAGTAGCAAGGTATATCCACATGGGAAGATGGGTAACCATAGGGGAACTGATGGAAATAGGAAATGTATTCTGTTTGAAATTCTGGAATGCACTTCAGATAGTTCACTTCCTGAACACTTTGCCAAATCCAGAGAGCTTTGAGAGACCACTCATGAAATTCGAGAAAATATGTAACGAACAAGGAACATTACTACATAGTCTTTCATTAAGCTATGAGTTATTAGTACGATCAGGAGGTTGCCCTCTGAGGTGCGTTCAGGAATGGGAAAGGGAATTGGAGAAGTCCTTCAGTTCGGAACAGCGACAATGCATATACAGGCGAACACACGAAACATCAATATGTGTGAGAATACAAGAGACAAACTATAAGATCTTCACAAGATGGTATAGGACACCAGAAAAGTTAAGCAAAATGTTTGCAGAGGTATCAGATAAATGCTGGAGGTGCCAGAGAAGCAAAGGAACGATGCTACATATATTCTGGGAGTGCCCAATGCTAAGGAGTTTTTGGGCAGAGATTAAAAGTGCTTTACAGTTTTGCTCAGATTATGAGATTCCGGAAGATCCGGAATTCTATCTTCTGCATTTAAACCAAATACCAGAAAAAGCCTATAGGAAAATGATTATATGCCATCTATTAGATGCCGCTAAGGCCTGTATAACGAAGAGGTGGAAGTCACCAGTTCCACCAACAGCGGAGATGTGGATATGTAAAGTTAGGGAAATAAGCAAATTAGAAGAGTTAGTCCTGACAACACAATATAAAAGGGAAAAATATTTAAGAACTTGGACTCCCTGGAAGTCCTATATGGACCACAGGGGGGAAGGTTAAGGGGGATAAGGCTGAATGGTATAGAAGGAGCCCGGGAACTTGGATTGGGTATATGTGGGATTTAATGAGAAACCACAGAAATATGGAGAAGGGTCGGAGGAGAGGGAAGTAGGGTGGGTTGTTGTGTTTTGTTTTTGTTTTTTTTCTTTTTCCCTTTCTTCTTTCTCTCTCAGGGATGTTCGGGAAGGGGAGAGATATGTAAGAAGGAGATATATGTTTGATTTTGACAACAAGGTTAAAGGGGATGTATAATAATAAGATGGACTGTGACTGTTGTTTTGTAATAATGTTCTGTTATGTATTTTTTTTTTTTTTTATATATATATGTGTTGTACTGATTTGTTTTAAAATAAAAAAGAATTATAATCTAAAAAAAAAAAAAGAATATTGATCTCCTTGGTCATCAGGGAGGTAGGCGGTGAGAGCCAATGCAGATAAAATGTATATGGTTTATTTTTGTATGTGGCCTATCGGACCTTGTGTCTATTGTTGTATACCTGTTGTCAAAAGCAATACATAAAACTAAAAAAAAAAAAAACACCATGTGGGCATAAAAGCATGTGACTTTGCACATACTGTAAACATGCATACACGCACATACATTATGTAATAAACATTTTTCTGCCAAACTGACAGTTATTTTCTTAAAGCGGAGGTTCACCCTAAAACAATTATATACCGTTATATCCAGCATCTACAGTATGCTGGTATTTTTATTTTTTTCGCTGTACATACCTTCTTATAGTTCTTTTCACCCGGCTTCCGGGTTCTCACTGCCCCGGGGAGTAGGCGTTCCCATGAAGATGCATAGATGATTGACGTGCGGGTAAGGCGCGTCACGCGTTCCGAAAATGACAAACTTAGACTCGGCTTTATACAGCGCCTGCGCAGTCAGCTCTACACGGCAGGCGCAGGCGCCATATAGCGCCGTATAGAGTCGAGTCCTAGTTCGTCTATTTTCGGGAGTGAGAACTCAGAGCCGGGTGAAAAGAAATGTAAGACGGTAAGTACAGCGAAAAAAAAAAATACCAGCATACTGTAGATGTCAGCAGTATGCTGGATGTAATGGTATATAGATGATTTTTAGGGTGAACCTCCGCTTTAAGTCTGTGTTCAGGAGAAAATTCCTGGTATTGATATTAGTACTGTGCATATCCTGGGAACTGAAAGGCTGGAAATCTCTTTATTAGGCACCAATACTGCAGTGATCTCCAATTAGATTTTAGGTCCTTTGCCAAGCAACTGTCCTGCATTGTGAAAACAAGTGGTCGCCTGAATGGCATGAATGCCATTCAGAGATTGCTCTAAACTCGGTAAATGCAATATATTCTCTGATTTAATGATGTAGAAAGGCAAGGCAGTCATGTTCCAATCTTCACTTCCTCCAATCTGAGAATGCTTTGCTTTTACTGAGAAAATGCCAAGAATTTTCTAAATGGTCCCTGTGCTGAGTCATTGGCCTCTTGTGCTCAATAAGCAGTAGATCAGCCTCCTAAAATAGGACCCAAGAGCTAGTAGAAAGCACTGTAGCACCAATACCTACTACAACGATTTCCAGCTTCAAGAGGGATCAGCCAGGTAAGATATATGCAGTTACATTGGTCCAGCTTAGTCCAATGCATCTATGAATAGGCTATATACTTGGACATAAAAATATCCATAATGGGGATTCAGATTTAAAGTGGTTGTTAAGCAACTCTAACATGTATACACCATCAGCACTGCTTCCTATTAAAGTAACCCCCTTTGTGTGTGATTTATAAAAATAAATGCTTAAAAAAATACATAATTTCACAAAAATACTATACAAACTATAAACAAATGAAGAGCGTCAAATTTGAAAAAAAAACCATTATTTACTAAAGGCAAATCCACTTTACACTACTACTACTACTGCAAACTTAGGCCCATATGTATTCTTCTAAATATTATTGGTAAAAAAATTATCACAATAAGCGTATATTGATTGGTTTGCTCAAAAGTTATAGCGTCTACAAAATAGGGGATAGATAGATGGCATTTATATATATTTTTTATTATTATTAGTAATGGCGGCGATCAGCGATTTTTGTCGGGAATGCACTGATTACTGTATAAATGTCACTGGCAGGGAAGGGGTTAACACTAGGGGGCGATCAAAAGGGTTAACTGTTTTCCCTAGGTGTGTTCTAACTGTGGGGGGATGGGACTGACTAGGGGAGGAGACCAATCGTCTCCTCCCCTACACCCAATTGGTCTCCTCTCCCTTGAGAGAACCCGGGATTTATGTGTTTACACACACAGATTCTGGTTCTCGCTCTGTCACGAGAGATCGCGGGTGCCTGGCGGTCATTGTGCCCGCCGGGCACTCGCATTGGCTCCGGGGACACACCGTGGGACGCGTGCATGCATGACTCCTACAGAGTCTTATAGGGCCGATGTACAGCTATGACGGCTCGCCCAGGGGAGCCATACTGCCGCAGTATAAGTGTGGCGACTGGTCGGAAACCGGTTAAACTGACTTAGGGCTGAAGGGATTACAGGGCACAATTTGCCACTTACTTACAATAACATTAACCACTTCAATACAGGGCACTTTTACCCCATTCTGACCAAGCCAATTTTCACCTTTCAGCGCTGTTGTATAGGGATGAGCCGAACACCCCCCGGATCGGTTCGCATCAGAACCTTTGAACTGACCAAACGTTTGCGCGAACTTTAGAACCCCATTGAAATCTATGGGACTCAAACTTTCGAAATCAAAAGTGCTAATTTTAAAGGCTAATATGCAAGTTGTTGTCCTAAAAAGGGTTTGGGGACCCGGTTTCCTGCCCCAGGGGAACATGTATCAATGCAAAAACAGTTTGAAAAACTGACGTTTTTTTCTGGAGTAGTGATTTTAATGATGCTTAAAGTGAAAAAAAAAATAAGTGAAATATTCCTTTAAATATCGTACCTGCTGGGTGTCTATAGTATGATTGTGAAGTGGCACGTGTTTCCCGTGTTTAGAACTGTCCCTACACAAAATTAAATTTCTATAGGAAAAAAGTAATTTAACCACTTGCCGCCCGCCAATGACAAATTGACGTCGGCAAAGTGGTTGTAGAATCCTGACTGGACGTCATATGATGTCCTCAGGATTCTGAGCCGCTGCGCGCCCCCCGGGGGCGCGCACCGCGGCGATCGTTGTTGCAGGGTGTCAGTCTGACACCCCGCAACACCGATCAAGGTAAAGAGTCTCTCACGGAGACTCTTTACCACGTGATCAGCCGTGTCCAATCATGGCTGATCACGATGTAAACAGGAAAAGCCAGTAATCGGCTTTTCCTCACTCGTGTTTGTCAGACACAAGTAGAGGAGAGACGATCGTCTGCTCCTGTGACAGGGGGGGTTTGTACTGTTTGATTATCAGCACAGCCCCCCGAGGATGCCCACTGGACCACCAGGGATGCCCACTGGACCACCAGGGATTAAAAAAAAAGGTATGCCACCCTAGACCACCAGGGATGAGAAGGACACACAAAATGGATGCCAATCAGTGCCGCAATGGATGCCAATCAGTGCCCACAATGGGCATCACTGATTGGCAGGCATTGTTTGGCACTGATTGGCATCCATTAGTACAACACATACGATAGTGCCCATCTATGCCCATCCGTGCCACCTATCAGTGCCCATCTATGCCGCCTATCAGTGCCCATCCATGCCGCCTATCATTGCCCATCCGTGCCGCCTATCCGTGCCCATCCGTGCCACCTATCCATGCCGCCTATCTGTGCCCATCTGTGCCACCTATCCGTGCCCATCCATGCCGCCTATCCAAGCCCATCCATGCCGCCTATCCATGCCGCCTTTCAGTGCCCATCCGTGCTGCCCATCAGTGCCGCATATTAGTGCCCATCAATGCCACCACATCAGTGCGACCTCATCGGTGCCCATCAGTGCCGCCTTTTCAGTGCCTGTCAGTGCAGTACCATCAGTGCCCATCAGTGAAGGAGAAAACTTACTTATTTACAATGTTTTATAACAGAAACAAAAAAAAACTTTTTTTTTCTAAATTTTTGGTCAATTTTTTATTTTTTTGGGTAGAAAATAAATATCCCAGAGGTGATCTAATACCACCAAAAGAAAGCTCTATTTGTGGGTACAAAATTATAAAAAATGTATTTGGGTACAGTGTAGCATGACCGCGCAATTGTCATTCAAAGTGCAACAGCGCTGAAAGATAAAAATTGGTCTGGGCGGGAAGGTGTATAAGTGCCCTGTATGGAAATGGTTAAAACTACTTGCGGCTTTAATTTAATGTCTGGTCACGGCAATATGGATGAAAATCATTGAGAAAAATGGCATGGGCCAGGCCATTACCAGCCTCTTTGGGTCTTGTATGGATAAAAGGGGAACCCCGCACCCAAATAAAAAAAGGAAAGGCTGGGGCCCCCAGGCTCTATATACTCTGAACATCAGTATACAGGCGATGCAAACAAGACAGGGACTGTAGGTTTGTTGGTAAGTAGAATTTGTTTGTAATTTTGTCTGTATTTGTATGAGAACACCAGCAATTGTATTCAGGTAAGCTTTAGGTGCACACTGTGCAAAGGACACTAAAACAAAATACTGCAGCTCCCTGCCTGTATTTGTATGAGAACACCAGCAATTGTATTCAGGTAAGCTTTAGGTGCACACTGTGCAGAGGACACAGTACACTAAGTGAAAATACTGCAGCTAGCACAATCACCTGCCTGTCTGCCTGTCAGTATATTAGGAAGAGAATACAGCAACGGATCTAGCTAAACTGAATACAGTGTATAAATATATATACAACACCTGGGATGCATATATATCCTCTACACACTGTAACTGCAGCTAACTGACTCGCCTGACTCGCCTGACTCGCCTGCCTGCCTGCCTGCTCTATCTAACTCAATTGAAATTACACTGTCTCTCTCTCTCTCTCTCTGTCTGTCTTTCACCATCACCGCAACACACTGCACAAGGCCGACTTCCATTCGGCCTTATTTAGTGTGGGGCGTGTACTAAATTCCCTGAGGCATAATTGGCCAAAGCCACCCTGGCTGGATTTTTTTTGGGGTGTCAACATGTCGCTTTATCTCTTCCCTGGCTTTGTTCTAGGTATTCCCTGCAGGCTGTGAGATCATTTTGCCTGACCTTCTTCCAAGATGCCATGGACAGGTCACCACCTCATGCAAAAGGTACATGTGGGCAAGGGGCCAGGGTAGCTCATGGTTGGGTAGCTCATGGTTGGACAATATGTCCAAAGTCGGCCTCTGTGCTTTATCCTTACCTTACTTTTCTTTAGCCCTTCCAGGTTAGACCGACAAATCATGGCTCGAGATGACAGAGACCTTGCCAGGCCACAACGTCAGCATTCTTCATCCAGGTCCAGACGTGACTCCCTGTCTAGGACCCACCAGCAGAGGAGATGCTCTCATTCCTCCTCCAGGCACCGCACCCACCGCCACGACAGCCGCTCTGAATGCAAAGCCTGAAGGGGATGTGGGACATGAGTCAAATCTTTATGCGATCCATTCTATGCAGATGGGGAAAGGGCCCTTAGCGGAGAAGACTGAGCATTCAAGGGAAACACACTCCTACAGGCCCAGTCAGGTTTTTAGAAGGAATTGGAGGAGGGGGTCAGTCATCCTTCCAAAAGTTGGCCAAAAGCCAGGCATCCAGTGTACGTGAACCGGCTGAGTCGTATTGGGCCCGCCCAAGTGTGTCAGCTGGGGGCACGTTTTCTTCTCTTCCAGCACGTCTGGGTGGCCTTAATCTCAGACTACTGGACCATCAGGACGGTCCCCTCAGGCCACAAATGGTCCTTCACCAGTACTCCTCCCCTCGGGTTTATTGCTACCCTGCTACCATGGTCAGAAGAAAAGAAGCAGGTGCTGCTGTCCTATGTGGACTTGCTGATGTCGCAGGGGGCTGTGGTACCGATCCCGGAAGAAAAAAAATTCCAGGAGGTGTACTCACCTCTCTTCTTGGAGCTAAAGAAGAATGGTGCTTGGCACCCCATTTTAGACTTAATCTTTTTGAACAAGTTTATAAAGTACAAGAGATTCAAGATGGAGACCCTGTCTACAATCTAACAAGCAGTGCAGCCAGGTGACTGGCTAGTCTCCATAGACTTAGAATATGTCTATTTCCACGTGCTCATGGCGCTAATACCTCCGGTTTGCGGTTGGACAAAGACATCTGCACTTCACCTGCCTCCCCTCATCCGGAACCTTCTCAAAAATGATTCTGCCTGTGGTACCTCTCCTCAGAACAAGAGTAATTTGTCTTTACCACCCGACGACCTTCTGTTGCTAGCCCTAGACAAGGAACAGCTGCTGTTCCACAGGGCTCAAGTTATCACCACACTGCTTGAGTTTGGAAGGTTGGTAAACCTAGAAAAAAGTCATCTGGAACCAGTACAATGCCTGATATACCTAGGGGCCCAGTTCGACACTATCTAAAGCACTATCTCTCTGCTAGAGGAGAAGATCCCGGTCATACAGGAACGGGTGTCACAGGCTCTAACTTCCTCATGAAAAAACAAACATCACTATGAGCCCCTGTCTGACGTCACTGCCTGTCTCCGAGAGCCGTGTGCGCTCCAGGCTGAAATGCACGCCACCAAACAGGTACTTCCGGCATTCGCTGTTCCCGCAGTGCTCTGCCTCGCTTCTTTCCTGGACAGCAACCAACAATATCTTCACCAGAGAAGCCACCATCATCGGCTGACTATCCACAGTGACTACACTTCCCTTCCTATGAGCGTATTTAGTGAGTAGCCATTTGGCTGTTTTAATGAATTAATAAATTCCATATTATCAGACATACTGCACTTAGTAGGCGCATTTTTTCTTTTTGTTCTAAATGAGGAAGTTAGAACAAAAAGAAGAAAATGCGCCTACTAAGTGCAGTATGTCTGATAATATGCGAGGGCCTCGCAGTGACTCAAAATCATTGGCACAATGGTCTCTGTGACCCCTATGGTCAAATGGATATAGGTAAAAGAGAGGACGCTAGTGAATGTAATCTTACCAATTAGGACACCCTCACTAGGAGGATCCCAGTATTAGATAGTGTAAAGTTAAACAATACAAGTGAAATAAACGCTCAACAAGTGACAACATTACATCTTTTGAGAAGATGTCATGGGAGTGCACATAAATCCAATAATAGGACAAATAAAATATACCAAACTAATATGTTGACTCCACAAGGTGAATTCAATTAGAATCAGCAAAAATATATATATAAAAAATAAAAGGTAAAAAGGTAGGAATGTGTAAAAAGTGTCTCTTGATTGCCACAGTGGATAACACCATTTGCGATTCGGCACTGCGTCACTTTAACTGACAATTGCGCGGTCGTGCGACGTGGCTCCCAAACAAAATGTCCTTTTTTTTCCACATACAGAGCTTTCTTTTGGTGGTATTTGATCACCTCTGAAGTTTTTATTTTTTGCGCTATAAACAAAAATATAGCGACAATTTTGAAAAAAATTAAATATTTTTTACTTTTTGCTATAATAAATATCCCCCAAAAATATATAAAAAAAACTAATTTTTTCCTCAGTTTAGGCCGATATGTATTTTTCTACGTATTTTTGGTAAATTGATTGGTTTGCGCAAAAGTTATAGCGTCTACAAAATAGGGGATAGTTTTATGGCATTTTATGGCATTTTTATTAATATGTTTTTTTACTACTAATGGCGGCGATCAGCGATTTTTATCATGACTGCAACATTATGGCGGACACATCAGACACTTTTGACACATTTTTGGGACCATTGTAATTTTTACAGTGATTAGTGCTATAAAAATGCACTGATTACTGTGAAAATGCCAATGGCAGTGAAGGAGTTAACCACTAGGGGTGCTGTAGGGGTTAAATGTGCCCTAGTGTGCGATTCTTACTGTAGGGGGGCATGGCTGGGCGTGTGACATCACTGATCATCGTTCCCTATGACAGGGAACAGACGATCACTGACAAGCCACTAGGAAGCTCTGTGACCTGATCGCTGGACACCGGCAGTGATCAGGTCCGCGGGTCCTGCAGGCGCGGTCACAGAGCTTCGGACCGGGTCGCGAGCACACCAGCTGCGGTGCACTCTCGACCCACGGCTGGGAACTTTAAGGGGACGTACCTGTACGTCCTTGTGACCACCCGTGCCATTTTGTCGACGTATATTCCCGTGCGGCGGTCCACAAGTGGTTAAACAGGATTTCTCTAGCAATGAGATTCAGTGCAACCAACTCAATAACATAAGGAAAGTTATGAGGAACAGCCTCTCTGGTGGCTGCAACGCAGGAACCTGCTTACATGCCACTCTATCGCCCCTGTCTCGTGGGTCATGGTCAAGACCAATGCCAGCGGTGCCAGCTGGGGAGCCCATTGCGGGTTAGAGCTCGCTCAAGGCAGATGGGATGCCCGTCTCCACAACCCAGGCTTGATTGTCCTGGAACTGCTGTCAGCCTGCTGCGCCCTTCAGGCCTTCACTTCAGTTTTATTGAGAATGGACAACACCACAGCGGTCTCCTACGTGAAGAGACAAGGGGGGACTTCACTGTACACTGTGCCTATCATGTTATGGGCCCAGAAAAATCTGATCAATATCTTGGCAGTCTTCGTTCTCAGGCATATTTCCTATACTGTGTGAAGCTAGACAACAACAAATGGTCTCTCCACACGGAGATGCTCAGGTTAATTTTGTCTTTGGGGGTCACTTCCGAAATAGACCTGTTTGCACCCCCCTGCAATTTCAAGATCAACAAATATTACACCCAGGGCCGGTCCAGCCAGGCCTTCGGAGTAGATACCCTGACTGATCGGTGGAACTTCAACAGGACATATGCCTTTTCCCCTTTCCTGGTAATTCTCAGATGTCTGCAGAGACTTTGAGCGGAGACCGCTTTCTCTAGAACTCATGAGAGTGGAAATGATGCTTGACGCGCAGCCAAGGATTCCAGCCTCTCCTCTTAAGAACCAGACCGTCAGTCTCATCAGCGATGAGCAAGGATGCAGGACCGCCCCCTGGGATAGGAGATCCTGTCTGGGGGGAAGGGGTACTGGGTCTGTTTGGCCAGTACGGGGCAGAAGGGACATCAAACATCACTTCTGACCAATGCTCTAAAAGGGGACTTTTTTCATTTTTATTTTTTTATTGCATTTAAGCGTAAATATGAGATCTGAGGTCTTTTTGACCCCATATCTCACATTTAAGAAGTCCTGTCATGCTTTTTTCTATTCCAGGGTTTGTTTAAAAAAATAATTAAGCGGCCCGTCCCGCCGTACTCCTGCGCAGAAGCAAACGCATACATAACTCGCATCCACATATGAAAATGGTGTTAAAACCACACATTTGAGGTATCGCCGAGATCGTTAGAGCAAGAGCAATAATTCTAGCCCAAGACCTCCTCTGTAACTCAAAACTCGAGCATGCACAATTTTGAAGTGTGACATGTTAGGTATCAATGTATCCAGTGTTACACTATCTTTCACAATATAGAAATAAATTGGGTTAACTTTACTTTTGTCTTATTTTTAGAATTGGCCCATGGGCTTCCTCTCTGGGTCCGTAGCCAGTTGCCTGAAAGAGGACCATCCAGTGGAGCTTCTCACCCAACACCCCTCTTTCACACACACACTCGTTGCAGCTTTATTATGTGGTCAGGTCGCTTTTCTGTTGGTTTTTAAAAGGAGACAGTTGTTTAAAAAAAAAACAAATTAAGCCTGATGTTTATTTCAGCTTGAGTCTGAGTGGCTGAGCTGGGGGTTTTGAAATGTGTTTTATGATTTTTAATGCTAGTAAATTACTTAAGTTACATTGTCTTTTGAAATAAAACCAATGATCAAAGCTGCAGCAAAAATATTTATCCAAAATAAAATTGTTGATTTAAGAAATATTTTTGCGGTGTTGTGTTTTTTATTTATGTTCAGGCCATACGGTCTATGATCCCATAGCATGTACTGCCAAATTTTCTGCTAATAGCTCTCCATGGTTCTATAATGCTTTGACAGTGTTTATAAATAGACTGACTACACTGATATATTAATAATAATGCAACAACTTAGGTTCAATTTAGGCCTTCAAATATAGTGCTAGGAAAAAATAATGAAAAGTAACATTTTTAAACTTACAGTTAAATATTTAGTTAGAGATGATGGGTTATAGAAATAGCAGTTTTAACTTCTTTTCAGTTCAATTCTCAGCAGGGTATCTTAGCCTGCAGCAGTCTTGCACTGCAAGCCTAATGCCGCGTACACACGCTCGGAATTTCCGACAACAAATGGTCGATAGGAGCTTTTTTGGGGAAATTCCGACCTTTTGTAGGCACCATCTGACATTTTCTGTCGGAATTTCCAAAAATTTGGCATAGAGCTACGTCTGGAGGAAAAGAGATTTCACCTCCAAATACGGAAAGGTTTCTTCACAGTAAAGCCCTGTACACACGATCGGTCCATCCGATGAAAACGGTCTGATGGACCGTTTTCATCGATTAACCGATGAAGCTGACTGATGGTCAGTCGCGCCTACACCATCGGTTAAAAAAACGATCGTGTCAGAACGCGGTGATGTAAAACACAACGACGTGCTGAAAAAAAACGAAGTTCAATGCTTCCAAGCATGCATCGACTTGATTCTGAGCATGCGTGGATTTTTAACCGATGGACGTGCCTACAAACGATCGTTTTTTTTTCTATCGGTTAGGAATCCATCAGTTAAATTTAAAACAAGTTGTCTTTTTTTAACCGATGGATAAATAACCGATGGCGCCCACACACGATTGGTTTGGACCAATGAAAACGGTCCATCAGCCCGTTCTCATCGGTTTAACTGATCGTGTGTACGCGGCTGTGAAAATATGGAATAGACTCCTTGCAGAGGTGGTTTTAGCCAGCTCAATAGATTGCTTTAAGAAAGGCCTGGATACTTTCCTAAATGTACATAATATAACTGGGTACTAACATTTATAGGTAAAGTTGATCCAGGGAATATCTGATTGCCTCTCGGGGGATCAGGAAGGAATTTTTTCCCCTGCTGTAGCAAATTGGATTGTGCTCTGCTGGGGTTTTTCGCCTTCCTCTGCATCAGCTGTGGGTGTAGAATTGGGTTTATGGGATTGTATGATAATATTATTATTATTATTATTTTATTTTTTTATGAACTGGATGGACTTGTGTCTTTTTTCAACCTGACTAACTATGTAACAACTGGGTGGGCTTCTAGCGCAGTGCTCTGCGCCCTGAGCCCACCCTATCTTGAAACCAATTTGGGCCTCTGGCAGTCATGTGCTTCAAAATCCCCCATTGTAATCCATGCATCTAGAGCCCTGCATGTAGATTAGGGGCCAGATGCATTGATGGGGAGGGCGGTGGACATAATGGATGGGCCATCACTGAGATTTACATTGTGAAAATGGATAAGGATGATTCTAGGTGGGGATGAGAGTTACATTGTGAAGTGTCTCTCCACAATGTAACTCTCATCCCCACCCAAAATCATCCTTATCCATTTTCACATGTCCACTCCAATCTACAGCACAGCAAAACACTGGTGACTTACCCTCCATGCTGCTCTGTCTCCCATCTGCAATACATGCACCTGAGAGGGCTGAGTCTACTCCCACCACTGACGAGAGTAACTACACCCCCCTCGCCTAATCATTCATAATACTAGTAACCTAGCAGCAGCATCAGGCTCTGCCTCAGCAGCGGAGGAAGCAGAGTGAGTGTATGATCACCTTCGGGAGGAGGGGGACACGGGGAGGAGGAAACAAACAGCGGCTTGTGTATACTATTGCGAGCACCGCGTGGCCAGCGGCTACCTGATATGCTAACAGTTCCATCCATTAAGCTGATGTATGGGGGTGCAGACGGGCCCCTTGGGATGCTCAGGCCCCTTATAGGTGTATTGCCTGTACCCCCCTGCTGGCGGCCCCGGTTCAGTGACAGTGTATAGTATCACTGTTCCCTGTATTAATGTCATTGGCATATTATTATGTTTTTTTATTTTTTGTTATCCTTCACGTGTAAATAAAGAACTTGATTCATGTTTACATTACATAAAGTACAGTGGCCCACTGTAGAAAATTATAAATTTTTCAGTCCACAGAAAAGTGAAGCATAATTAATCGTTCCAGTCTTTAGATTGTATTTTACAAATCACCACTTCCCTTGTGGTTAAGCACAGCTTAAAGTGGAGTTCCACCCAAAGTGGAACTTCCCCTTTAAGGCCTCCTCTCTAACTCTTCTTTGTGAAATTTAGCTCCCACTTCCGTTCCGGTCGCCTAGGCAATTGGAAGCAGAAGTTCTCCTTCCTGAAGTCTTCTGGGCCATATAACAGGTCCTAGAAGACTTAAAGTGGATGCAAACCCCAATTTTTTTTTATGTCACAATGTAGAGAATACAATTTCCCATAATCTGTGCCCAGTCTTGCCACACAGAGTTAATCCAGCGCTGAGCAATCCTCTTTTTATTGTTCAGTGAAATAAAACAGACTTCCAGATAAAGACCAAAGTCCTTGCTTGAGTGACAGGTTATTTACATATATTGTGCACTAGCTTGCAGACATGCACAGCTTCTGTAAAGTGCACAATTCACATCCCCCTCTCCTCTTCTGCTCTCCTCTCCCGTCCAGCTCTCCCAGGATTGGCTGTCTTTCCTGTGTTTTTAATAAATGTTTTCAAAATATGGGGTGATCCACAGTTCAGTGTAAACAGCCATCAGAATATACATAGACAAGAAGCTGTGCATGTCTGCAAGCTAGTGCACGAGATATGTAAATAACCTGTCACTCAAGCAAGGACTTTGGTCTTTATATGGAAGTCTGTTTTATTTCACTGAACAATAAAAAGAGGATTGCTCAGCACTGGATTACCTCTGTGTGGCAAGACTGGGCACATATGATAGGAAATCTTATTCTCTACATTGTGACATCAAAAAAATAAATACAATTTTTTGGGGTTTACATTCACTTTAAGGTAGGGACAGTCACAGACCGCAGTGCCACTCGCTTATTTGCAGTGGGCAACCGGCTTTGAAACCACAAGCTGCCACAGCCAGGTGCCCATAGTAGAGATGCCAGCACCGCCGAGGAAGGACACAGGGTGACCATGGCTGCGGTGAGTACACTGCTGAACTGTGGGACAGGCGAGTGGCTGTTTATCAAAAGTCAGCAGCTACACTTTTTGTAGCAAAAAGTGTAGCTACTGACTTTTAATAAACAAACACATGACTGGAACTCTGCTTTAAGCAGGTCAGAAAGCCAATGTATCTACAAACTAGATACTTACAGTATAGTACTTGCCCAGTTGTCCTTGTATTGCATTAATTTGCAAACCAGCTAATTAACAGCTAGTCTTCTAGTATTGTAAGCGTTTTTGGTTGTATTCAGGGTTGAAATCATGTCAGAGTACTAAATAGTTAATAATGCAGAAAAATGGCAAGTATCAAAATTTCATAGCAAGACAAAAACAAGTCAGTTAATCATTTGTGCTTCAAGCAAACATGCATTATAACTTTGAGATGTCAATGACACAGTGAATTATGAAATGGTGTTTTCTAAGAAATTGAAGGCTGCAGAAAAGCGTACAGCACAATTATAGATAAAGCACAGAAGCATGATCAAGTGATTAGAGTGGAATAAAGTTTAAGCCAAGTCTAAGTCACTCTTATAAGGAAACTATGACTAACAAAAAGTTATTCCAAAATCACAATAAGCATTGTAGAATTTAGAATTGCAAAGGTTTTGATAAAATGAGAAGTTTAAAGACCTTACATTTTATACATATGATCAAATATATATTTTTTCTTATTATTCTAACATGAGCAAACTCAAACAGACATCCTCTGTAGACAGTTGTCATTGAAACAAGTGACCCCATTAGAACAAATTCACTAGGGCTGGATCACCCAGGGCCTGGGGCCATGTGAGGCCAAGGTTCATCCAGTTGAGCTATCATTTCTGTAGAAGACTGTAAAGTTCTGCAAATTAAAGGGTTTGTAAAGGTAAAAATGTTTTCCCCTAAATAGCTTCCTTTGTAGTCCTCCTTCACTTACCTCATCCTTCGATTTTTCTTTTAAATGTCCTTATTTCTTCTGAGAAATCCTCACTTCCTGTTCTTCTGTCTGTAACTACACATAGTATTGTGAGGCTTTCTCTCTGGTGTGGAAAAACCTCCTGAGGGGGAGGGGAAAGCAGGAGGGTCAGGACGCCCACTAACACACAGCTCCTTTCTCTATCTGCAAAGTAGAGAGTGTCCTGACACTCCTGCTCGCCCCCTCCCCCCTCAAGAGGCTTTCTCCACACCAGGGAGAAAGCCTCACATTACTGTGGGTAGTTACAGACAGAAGCCAATTTTATTTAAACTATACACAAAACAAATGTGACAGAAACAAAAGAAATACAAAAATAAACCCTGGTCACTTGACCGCTTACTAAACACATTGGTGTTCCTAACTAATGCCTGGGTACAGCCTAGTGCTGCCCCAGTCCCTAACTCCCTGCTAGTTACAGTTTTGATAATAGTAGCCACACAGGCTTTGTCTCACCGCACAAAGATCACTCCCCAGACTATTCACACAGGTCTGGTTCCAGGTTGGAGCATCTCTCTTAGCATGCTGGGAGTTTTTGTAGAGGACCTAACGAGCCTACCTGATCCAGCTGGGCTAATCAAGTCCTCATAGCAGGAGCCGAGAAAAGCCAAACATTGGCCTGCAGTACCTCATTTGGCCTGAGGTACGGGGGCGCAGGAAACAAGCCGAAGTGTCCTCGGGCCTTTTTGGACGTTTTCGGCGCTCTCTGGCACCAGCATTCCAAATAGGCCTGATAGGCATCATTAATTAGTTCTCAAGAATTATTTATGAAATTTGTTATTAGTACTATGCTCAGGTTCATATAATCTATGTTCAAGTTCCAATTTTATCGTCAGAATTGGCTTCTGGGTATGTTTTCCTTACATTTTGGATGATGACAACTGTAAGGCCCCGTACACACGACCAAACATGTTTGCTGAAACTGGCCCGCGGACCAGTTTCAGCATACATGTTTGGTCGTGTGTAGTTACGAGCGTACAGAATTTCACCGTACATTTGCCCGCCGGGCCGTTTTTCAGCAGACATTTATTTCCAAACTTGTTTTAAAACTGTACGCTCAAATCCTGTCCGAACGGACATGTTTGGTGGTGAGTACACAAAACCAACGTACAAAAACCCCGCGCATGCTCAGACTAAATGAGGCCACGGGAGCGCTCGTTCAGGTAAAACTCACGTTTGTTTGGGATATGGCACATTCGTCAATAGAAAGATTAATTCTAGCAATAGAACACTGAAGCAAACCACACAATAACCAACGCTTGATGCCGTCGTTTTATTCATTTTTCTCTTGCTATAACTAATCAGTTATTTAGCTCATGTTATTTCAACTGAGTTGTTCCATACTGAAAAGTGACATTTGTTAGCTGTGATGTAGTAAGATTTTTGCAAACTTTTATTGGCCCGACGTATCATATTTTTAGTGGTCCTCCACATTTCAAATTTTTTGCTTTTAATGTTTAATGGTTATCTTTCCCACTTTCTTTAGGTGTTTATAGTTATGTCACCATTTAGAATATTTTAATAGGAAATAGTTTTGATTTAGCTTTTGTTTGTATATTTAACAGGATTATTTTGAAGGTTGTTTAAATTGTCTACCATGTTGGCACACCAAATGCCCCCCCCCCATGAGTTAGTGAATATTTTAGATTAAACATTTTATTTGTTTGTAATGTTTGATGCCTAAAATAATACCCACAGTATTACAAACAATAGGCACGTTTTTCAAATCAACAAAAAGGCTTTTATTTGAGCAAATTATAAAAAGGATCAAAAACAGAATGGCAGCACTTGAACAGCTAGCAAAATACATGCAAACTTGCATTTGAAACATGGTGAAGGATAAACTAGCCAACCTCAGGAAGCACACAAAATAAAATCTGAAGCAGCAGCACATAACCAAAGGAACCCAAGCTGTGGTAGTCCAAACAAGATGCCATTTGTGGGGGATCAAATGGAAGGCAGGGCATCAACGTCTCCTCTTCCTTGCAACCTTCCTTCCAGGCTGCCCTCCAGCGGGTCTTCCCTGGGCCCTTGCAGGTGGGGATGATGTGGCAGCAGGAGTATGATGTTCAGCAAGCCGGGCCGGGTCACATAGCCCAGTGTCTGGGGTCAGCATCTCCCTCTGCATCCACCAAAGGGCCTGGTTGATGATGCCCTTGGCCAATTGCCTCTGCTCCTCCGTGCCTTTATTGAGGTCATGTGCCACGGAGGCACTGTAGGCCTCAGTGGGGTTGAGGGGGGCCCTCATGATGGCACTTGCCTCCCTAATCATTTGGAGGCTGGCTTCCTCCACTGCCCCCAATTTCTTCTTACGGCCTGGTGGCCTAATATAAAGGGGAGGAGCCTGGCTGGTGGTGCTTGTCCTGGGGAGCTGCTGAACGCCACTGGGCCCGGCCTCCTCCTGGCTGCCACTGACCCCTTCGTCCTGGCTGACAGTGAGGAGAGGATCTGCCACCTCCTGGCTGGTCTCTTCTTCCTGTGTAAAAAAAAGGGACATGTTGTAATATATTTAGGAATATACTCACTCACATTTTCATGCTTGAATCTTATTTTTTGCCTTGAATTTAAACTTGAAAACAGACTCACCCTCTGACCCCTGCAGTTGTCATCCCTGACACCTATTTGTTTGCCCACGATTTTAGATTTTTACTTCCCAGCTTGTATTTTATTAACCAATATCAAGTCAAGAATCAAACAATAATTAATATTATTACATAACTAGTTATGAAACTACTATACCTCATCATCGTAGAGGCGCAGATCTGCCTCTCTGTCAGCCAGGCCCTCTTCATCTGACTCTGCAGGGCTGTGGTGATCTGGGGAAGTCCCGCTGGGAGGTAGCGTGGAGGAAAGGTTGGGATTCAGACTTGACATTGATGCCCTGCCTTCCAGTTGATCCCGCAAAAATGACATCTGGCTGTAATACCACAGCTTGGGTTCCTTTGGTGGTCTTGCTGCTGCTCCAGATCTTAGCTGCTTTTGGTGAGCTTTGTACGCTCTCCTATATGTGCCCCTGAGGTTGGCAAGTTTATCCTTCACCATGTTGGCACTGCATTCTGGCACCCATGTCCTCATGTATGCTGCTAGCTGTTCAAGTGCTGCCGCTCGTATGTCCTTGTTATGATAATGGTCCTGCTTTGAATCCCACAGGATGGGCATTTCCCTAAATTTATCCAGCAAATGCTGGATAATGTCTTGGTTCTGCAGGAGATCCATTGTGAAGTTATGATTTACTTTTTTTTATTCTAGATTGAAAAAATAAAAAGAAACCAAAAACACAATTAAAAAAAGCCTCAGCATTTACATTGATAGAATATGTTGTTTAAAAAGTAGTACCTATATAGAAATACAAACACAGTGTCTCTTGTTTAGAAAATGCTGGCCAGCTCTGCCCCATTGGTTGGTTTTAGCTAACAATTTTTTTATACATGCCGCCCCTTTGGTTACATTGCAGGAAATAATATAAATCTACAACCATACACAATTATTACAAATGACAGCATTCATCAAGGCACTATTGCATGTGTAGATATCCTGCCCCTCAGCATTGATTACATGAAAGAAACTTCCTAATGACCTCTGTCCAACCAACACAGAACAATACTTGGCCTGATCTGAATACACCCTACATAATTGATAATGAGTCACAGCATTTTTGACCTCTCTATTTTGTGATGTCTACAAAAGCATTTGGGTACGAAAATCACATTCTGGTATCCAAGAGACATAATAGCTTAATTAAACTGTGCAACCAACAGACCAAACCCCCATCCCATGGCTCTACATTTTAGAGCCCGCTGCTGATCCCATGTTTAAATTTCTTACCTGCCTCTCTCAAAATCCTCGTTTCTTACGCTCGCTGAATTAACACGTAACCTACGTAATCACGTCAAGCGCCTTTTATCCACTCCGCGTATGTATGAAACGCCGCCCTCGTCACCTTTGCCATGCCCCTAATCAATTGAAAAAGTAAATATGGCGTTAACTGTGTAGGTTCTGGAATCGCGCGATTATTCTCCGCGTAACCTACGTCAATACGTTGTTGGCATTCGCGACACTCCGCATATGCAAGAATCCCCGCCCTCATCTCCGCCCCTGACGGGACATTTCCTCGTTTCCACGCCCCTAATCTCTGTGGGAAGGAAAGATGGCGATGTCACACGAGCGGGCACGGAGCTCTCATGGCGCAAGTGAAGGGACAGAGGCAGGACCGTCCCGATCCAGGCCAAAAAGATATAAAGCCACTAATATGGCGTTCGAAGAAATGGTGGAGTTGGTTTACATCATGAGGAGGAAGGATTATGATGGTGAATGTGGGCCCTACAAAACACCGAACCGTAGAAAGTCACACATAATGGACAAGGTGGCAAGGAGAATGAGGAGAATGTTTGGTGTCACCAGGTCAAAGGAGCAACTACGGAAGCGTTGGTCCGATTTAAAATTGAGGGAGCCACATCACATGAAGAAGATCCTCAAAATTCTGCGTAAAAGTAAGTCCATATTATTTAAGGGGGGGGGAATGTCTGCAATAATGTGTTGACATGTATTTTTTCACATCTGCCTCCTTGGCCTGCTTGTACTTTTGAACACGTGTACATACTGTATTGTGTTTATGTCAAATAACAACCCTTACCAAATTTCGTGAAATAGTAAACACGCGTAATATGACATTGTTTTGCAAAAATGTGACGTTACTCCAGGAACAACACACCTGGACATGGCTGACTGGCCCCAAACTTGGTTTTCCAACATTGTTGAATAGCAAAATCACAGAAATTAAATTGAGTGAATGTGACAGGCAAACAAGATTCATTCTCCAAAATGCAAAAAAAGATGATGTTTTAACATCTTGAAAAGCAAAGCACCTGTGTCTCAAAAATCAAAGGATATTTATTTGGAGGGTTGACGAGAATTAATGTTTTGGGGGGACATCCATGTGTGTCACTTCTTTGCAAAAAAGGGGCAGGATCAGAGCTTGGCCTAGAACTACGCCAAAAATGGAGGATTGCTGAAAGAATAAACAACCAAAAATCATCATAAATGTATCGTCTATGCAATGTGTGCGATTTATGATATCCAATATCTGTGTGCTGATGAGTATACCTTTTGTTTTTTATTATTTCTTATAGGGGAAAGAAGACGCCAGCAATTGGAGGAGGCAGAGAGGGCCAGACACCCGCAAAATCAAACACCTCCACATGTTGAGCAGGAGGAGGCTGGGGAAGGAAGAGAGGAGGATGTGGAAGGAGAAGAGGATGTGGAAGGAGAAGAGGATGTGGAGGGAGAAGAGGATGTGGAAGGAGAAGAGGATGTGGAAGGAGAAGAGGATGTGGAAGGAGAAGAGGAAGGAAGAAAGGAGGAAGGAAGAGAGGAGGAAGAAGTTATTTTGGACTTAGAATTTATAGCAGATGAAGGGCAAGTGGCGGAAGAACAATTTGGCGAATTGCAAGAAGGTGGATTGATGGATGAAGGAGGAGTCGAAGATGATGGGGAGGTGGTGGAAGAAGGAGGAGTGATAGAAGATGATGGGGAGGTGGTGGAAGAAGGAGGAGTGATAGAAGATGAAGAAATTGGGGATGTTGAAATTATCAGGCCATCAGGTCAGTGTCACCCCTATATTAATAGGGCCAAACATATGCAGATAGGCTGGAAATTATTTATATATTTTGAATGCCAATTTGTTTCTTTTTAGGGGATGAAGATGGTGTAGCACATTTTTCACGTGCAAGTGCTTCTATAATTGTACAGCAACTAATGGAGTGCAGCACGGAAATGGACATTATGCGGGAAAGGATGCTAGTCATGGAGCAGAATGTGCGAAATGTCATTTCAGAGTGTAGCACGGAAATGGAGAACATGCGACAAAGGATGCTAGTCATCGAACAAAATTACAAAAATATCATTGACATGATGGGCCGTGTCAAAGACTGAACCACAGAAGCCCATCCCCCGCCCATCCCCCGCCCACAAAACCCTTTTTAATTTTTGTACTTTATAATACGCCAAAATTTCTAAATGCACACACACTGTGCCAATATGTGCTATCTGCCATCACAGACTATCTATTGTCTGTGCTTTGTGGGTACAAACCCCTCCTCGATCCCCAAGTAGTTGAGAGGAAGAAGGGTTTGCTCCCACAAAACACAGACATTGATCACCCATGATGTCAGATAGCACATGTGGCCATTTGTCTGTTTAACCAATGACATTTGGCGAGTTTTCACTGAATGTGTGCATTTAGAAATTTTGGCGTGTTCCAGTGTGAAAGCACACCATCCATATGACTGACTGCTGTTCTTTTTTAAAAATTTTGTTTGGTGTTGATCTTTTTTGGTTTGTAAATGTTTCCAGTTTCAGATCACAAAACGAACAAGAAATCTCACCTAAAGAAAGAAGTTAACTAATTTTTCTAAAAATAATAAAAAAATTTGTGTTGTGTTAAAATCTTGTTGAAAAAATTAGACACAAACAAATACAAAGCCAAAAAATGTTTTGTATAAAAACAATACACAAACATTTCTAAATGTAAATAAATGTCTTCGAAACAAATACCCAAAAAATAATTAGAAAATAAAAAATAACCCAAAAAATTTATACCTAAATTAGTCTGGGTTATTGAAAACCAAACTAAATAAGAACTTTAATTTTGAACCAAAGTCTAAAAAAATTTGGTTTAGAAGTGTGTATATATATATATATATATATATATATATATATATATCTCTAGAGATAGATATATAGGAGACAAGCCCAAAAATTCTTGCGTATAGTTTCAGTGAAATTATTCTTACATTGTGTTTCGATCAGTATTATTGCTAATCACTGTCAATAAAGACAAAAAAATAAATAATTAAAAGCCAATATTTTGTTACAAAAATTTGCAGGAAATGTTTTCTGCCTAAAAATACACATTTCTTGTTAAAAAATGACTAAAAAAAAATAAAATAAATGTGACATCAAAAGCAGAAAAATGAGTGGCTTCTTATTTCTAGACTGAATACCCAGTTAGTAGATGAGTGAATAATGTGCAAATGTGGTTAGTTAATACATCTGAGTAAGTAAATTTGGCACTAGAAGTGCACTATTTTTGGAGATAACCTGGAAGACAGAAAAATAGAGAAAAAGCAGTAATGACAAACAACTGTATAAAGTCCAATGGTCTAATTATTTATTAGTTGTGAGAATATTCCTTTCTTTGGGGGCCGAATTAGAAAGAAATATGATCTGGCATAGCAATGGCCCCCCGACCCATGAAGTACTCAACATATTTGTCGCGTACCTCACGAGCAGATTGGGGGGCCAAGCCAGCGCGACCAGTGTCCAGGCCAGGAATGTTCTCTGAGGGTAGTCCTGCCTCAGAGCCCATGGAGGCTAGGTACGTCTGGGAGTGCCTGCGTAGAAAATTGTGCAAAATGCAGCAGGCAAATATAATGGTGTTCAATTTATATTCCGCCAAATGTATCGATGTCAGGAACAGGCGGAACCGGTTGCTGAGGATCCCAAAGGCATTCTCGACTACCCTCCGAGCCCTGGACAACCGAAAATTGAACACCTTCCTCTCTAAGGTGAGGGTCCTCTGGGGAAAAGGCCGCATTAGGTGAGGTCCAAGGCCGAAAGCCTCGTCCGCTAGGAACACAAACGGAAGTCCTTCCACATTATCTTCATCTGGTGGCAATGCCAGACCACCAGTTTGGAGACGATCATAGAAATCAGTCCGTGCGAACACTCCCCCATCTGACATCCGGCCGTTCTTCCCCACGTCCACATATAGAAACTCATACTGTGCCGACACCACCGCCATCAACACGATACTATGATAACCCTTGTAGTTATAATAGTAGGACCCCGAGTGGGGTGGGGGCACAATGCGGACGTGTTTCCCATCTATTGCTCCACCGCAGTTTGGAAAATCCCACCGCTTGGCAAATTGGGAAGCCACAGACTGCCATTCCTGTGGTGTGGAGGGTAGCTGTGGGGACAAACAAAAAAAGAGATTTAGTACTTTGGCACATAAACATTGCAAACATAATCCTACAAGCATCCTTGTGCAACTTTACATTTTTAAAATAGCATTTGCAAATTATGAAGGGAGAATTTCGGGGCACAAATATATAGGCCCACTTAATTAATAAGAGACTCCACAGCCCTCTGATGGGGACAAAAACACTTTGAAGGGGGGGTGGGGGGTGTTTAAACTGTTTTTAGAAAACAAAAAAAAAAAAAAAAAAAAGTCGCATGGTGGGGGTTGGCCCGAAGATAGCATGCTGGACAGGTTAATATTGGGTAAGATCAAAATATGCAGGTAGGCCAAAATAAAAAGAACATGTAAAAGCTGATATCAACATGCATAGTGAGAAAAGGGAACGTTAGTTAAACACACAGCATATCTGGGAAATAAAATAAAAAGTTAGTTTGCCACATTATTAAAGACACATTATGAGGTTAAAATGAGGAAACTTACCTTCATATACTCCTCGTGCATAACTTTAATGATGGCAGCACACGTGTCCGGTATGATGACCCCAAGCGCCTGCGGAGAGATGCCTGTCGAGAACTTGAGGTCCTGCAGGCTCCTCCCAGTCGCCAGGTACCGCAACGTGGCAATAAGCCTCTGCTCGGCCGTGATGGCTTGGCGCATCACAGTGTCCTGCCTCATGATATAGGGGGACAGAAGATCCAGCAGACTGTTGAATACGGGGTCCGTCATGCGGAGAAAATTCCTATAGTCATTAGGATTATTCTCCTGGAGTTCCCTAAGCAGAGGCATATGAGAGAACTGGTCACGCTGGCGCAACCAATTCTTGGTCCAGAAACGCCTCCGCCCCCTGTTTCTGGCCAAAGTACTGGAATAATGAACATATCCAGCAGCCATCCCATAAACAGCACCAACTCGCGAAAATTGACGCTGCTGCTCCATCATGGCTTCAAACCGGCCGGCTGGTCAGTCAAGAACACACTCCAACAGAAAGCACAATCAAATCCAGCGGTACCTGCAAAGAACGCACGACACACAGATACGAACGCACAGTACGAATCTGCTAAGCAGAACGAACTGCACGCCTGTACCCGAATGCCAACTACGTACCCACAAGCACACGCACTGAACGAGAAAATACTACCTGCTAAAGCCTGGAGACCGAGAAGCGCGAATCAGCTCTAACCAAACCTTCACTAACACGAGCAAAGCCGTAACTAGCAAAAGCGGAACAGAGGGTGTCGCCATTGACTTTGGCCTTTCCCTTTATAGTGACGTCAAACGTGGATTACGTGCACGCGTTCAGGTACGCAGGGAAATATCGTCCGCTGGTGTGTACAAGCCAGCGGGCCAAATGAAAAAACAGCCTTGTACGCCGGAAACAGCCCGTCGGACATTTCGAGCGAACATGTTTGGTCGTGAGTACTCGGCCTTAGTGTGTAAACAGGAGTTCTAGCAGTTACTTTACCACCTTCCTGCCCAGCCTATAGTAAAATGACGGCCGGCTGGGAGCACTGTTGTTCTGGGTGGATGTCATTTGATGTTGTCCCAGAATACATTTCTCGTGATCTGGGTGACCCCGATCTCTTGTGATGTAATCGACCAGGGGGCATGCTGGGTTGATGACATCACAAGGTGACATCACGGATGACTCCACCCCTTGGTTATTTAACAACTGTCAGACAGCGGAGCTGTCAGACTGCAGGATCCTTCAGCTCAGTGTTGCCAATCGCCTGTATATTTATGGGCAGGGTACAGGGTACGTTTCTCCTTGCCCTTAATTGCCCGTAGCAGGGAAAAGTGCCAGTGAAAGATCACAGAGGGAGTCACAGACACCAGGCAAGGCACAGGTTGGTCAGACAAAGAAAGTCTTTGCTGTTCAGCTGCCTGTTAACACATAATGCAGCATATTGAAATATACATTAACCCCGATCCATCTACACAGCTGCACAAGATAAATCTGTCATTTTATATAAAGAATGTTCGCTCTGTCAAAGACAAATGTCAGAGCTAAAGACAATTTGTTGTAGCAGAAAGTAGCTTTTTAATAGCTACAATGTAAAACCATTTTTCTTAAAACACTAGGCTTTTAAAATAAAGCCCATCTCTGGTCAATCTTACACCACTATGCCAAATGCTCCTTTCCACTCCTGTACCAATACATTTTTTTTTTAACCTAAATCAATTTCCATACATCCCTTACTGGTGCCTCTACCAGGAGTTAAGACCAATGACCCAGTATTGCTTTCTGTGTACCCCCCCCCCCCGCATGGGTCACCCTTGTAATCCAGTACTGCATTCTGTGTGTGCCCAGGCCAAATGAACCACTTGCAATATGTTTTTTTCTTCGAGAATAGGTGCATGTACCCCCCCCCCCCCTTCCCCAGGCCACATTAACAAGCAGATGATTGGTTGCTAGGAATCCTAGCAACCAATCACCAGTTTGTTCATGTGAAAAGTTCATTCTGGCAGCTGCTGCCCTCCATCCACTACTGTGCAGTGTTGCCAACTGTCAGTATTTTTACTGGTAGCCAGTAAAAAATAGGCACTTTTCTCCTGACAGTAAATACCAATGACAGAAAAGGGTTGGCAGTAAAAAAAACATGGCTGTGATGCTCGGCTTCGAACTGCGCATGCACATTTCCAGTCTGTAGCCAGTTGAGACCATCTGAGTGCCTGCTACAGAGTGTTCGGGTGACGCCGGCGGGGACAGGTCTGGTGGAAGTGATGGAAGTGTCGTATGATGTCATGATGTAAGGGAGCCAAGCAGAGTGGGCAGCGCCTCGTTTTCAGGTCTGTGGGATGGGAGCAAGGCAAGTTGGAAGCAGGACTGTCAGTGCTGTTTGGACTGAAGGGACCACCTGCCATGGAAAGAGAAGGGAACTTTTGGTGTCGGTGAGGTGTCATCATCATCTGTGCTGCTGCACACTGCTGTCACTGTGAGAGTCGATTTAATGTGTGTGTGCCTACCCATTCTAATTTCTTGCTCTCCCGAGTCCTATCCCAGAGCTTCTTATTTACTATATCTTAAATAAAATGGAAATATGTTTTCAGCCTTGATATCTATCTTAAATCACATTGCTAATTGCATTTTGTACTTGTTTGTAGCCTAAATACTGAAATGTAGACGTACAACTGTTTTTTTTTAGATATGCCAGTAAAAACTTGGTTATGGCAGTAAATTTTGGGTGTCGTGTCAAGAGATTTCAATCTGGAAGGTTGGCAACACTGCTTCAGCGCAAGCTGACGTTTTTTTTTTTTGGGTAGGCAGTGGCACAGGCGGTGTGATTGACAATGGATCTACACCGGGGACATTTACTTTCTTTTTTTAAATAAATGACTTGTCAAAAACTATTGTAAAGGGATTATCTCAGTAGCAGGGTGTGCAGGACCCCTGGATAGATCACAGTGAAATAGGCATAGCCAGACAGCAGGATTTTTGTGAAACAAAACTGTGGTTTATTTACAAGTCTGTGGTTACAAAGTGCAAAACATGAAAAATAAAACAAAACAGAAAAAAGCCATTGCCACTTTGGGTGTCCAACTACAAATCACTGGAACTTAGCTACTTGTTTCAGAACAGCCTACCGCTGCCCAGACACTGGAGTATCAATTAGAGAATCTGAAGCCCATTTTATCGTTCAACGTTCTTTCTCAATGGTGGAATAATTTTCTTCATGGGGCTTCAATTTACAGCTCAGGCTCCTAACCCACATCACATCACAACTCCTAACCAAACATCTGATGCATCAGTCTGGACCACAAAGTCCCTTGAAAAGTCAGAGTACAACACTGGCTGACTATATAAGGCCTGTTTTAAGGCCTCAAAAGCTGCTTTTGCTTCAGAGGTCCATCATCACATACTCCTTCCCTTTTGTCAAATTGGTCAGGGAAGCAGCCTTTGAGGCCAAATGGGGAACAAAGCGGCGATCATAGCCAGCAATTCCTAAAAATGCTTGAACCTGCTTCTAGTTGGTGGGCATGGCCAACTCTGAATAGCCTCAACTTTGTTTACCTGGAGCTTTATTAGACCTCTCCCAATGATATATCCCAGATACTTGGCCTCCTCTAGCCCAATGGTAGATTTGTTTGAATTGGCTGTAAACCCAGCTTTTCAGATGGAATCCATCACAGCCTGAACCTTTGGTAAGTGGGAGTCACAGTCCTCAGTATGGATGACCACGTCATCTAGGTATGCAGCAGCATAGGCTCGATGGGGTTGAAGGGTCTTATGCATCACCCGTTGAAATGTGGCCGGGGCATTCTGTAAACCAAAAGGCATCCTCCTACTGGAAAGACCCCTGTGGAGTTACAAGTGGCAGTTTTTCCTTGGCTGAATCGGAGAGAGGAATTTACCAATAACCTTTGGTCAGGTCCAACATCATTATATACCGGCTGTCCCTAGGCAATTAATCACTTTGTCTATGAGTGGCATGGGATAGGTGTCAAGCTTAGTGATCTTATTCAAGTGACGAAAGTCATTACAAAACTGCTAACTCCCATCTGGTTTGGGCATTAATACAATAAGACTGGACCATTCATTATTTGACTCTTCTATGACCCCCAGCTCAAACATTTTTTGTTCTTGATGAATTGCCTTGTGTCTGGCTTCTGGAATTCGATAGGGTTTCAACATGACCCTTTCCCCTGATGTGGTAACAATGTCATATTCAGTCCTAGACATCCAACCTGGCAGTTCTGAAAATTTCTCTTTATTGAGGAGAACAAACTCTCTAGCTTCCTGCTGCTGAGTTTTGGACAGAGTCTCCACTATCCTGACCTCAGGGTTTACCACGTTAGACTCATTGGGAAGTGGGGTAGTCTCAACCAAGGATTCCCTATCCTTCCATGGTTTTAACAAATTCACATGATATACCTGCTCAGGTTTCTGTCTACCTGGTTGGCTAATTTTATAATTCACATTTTTTGTAACACTTCATAGGAACCCTGACATTTGGCTAGGAATTTACTTTCCACCGTGGGGTCAAACACCAACACCCTATCACCAGGTGAAAAAGAACAGACCTGGGCCCCACGATTGTAAATCTTCTGCTGAGCCAACTGGGCTTGAGCCAAATGTTTCTTCACAATAGGCATCACTTGCGCAATTCTTTCTTGCATTTGGGCCACATGTTCATTTACACTTCTATGAGGGGAACTTCAACTCTCCCATGTTTCCCTGACAATGTCCAATAGCCCCCATGGGTGCCTCCCATACAGTAGCTCAAAAGGAAATAACCCTGTGGATGATTGGGGAACCTCTCTGATAGCCAACATTAAATAAGGGAGCAGACAATGCCAATTCTTTCTATCTGTTTCAACCACCCTCCTCAACATTTGTTTTAATGTTTTGTTAAATCTTTCAACTAACCCATCTGTCTGTGGGTGATACACTGAAGTATGTAATTTGGTTACTGCAGACATTAACAGGGTGCCCTGGTAAGTTAGTACTGCTTTAGAAATGCCCACACGGCTGAAACCTGAAATAGCTTTTTGGCAATTGTTTTGGCCAAGATGTTGTGGAGAGGAATCACTTCTGGGTAAAGGGAGGCATAGTCCATTTTCACCAAGATGTGATAGTGCCCTCTTCAGTATGAGGCCAACCAAATTCATGGCGATCCTCCCGAAAGGGACCTCAATGATTAGCAGGGGAACCAAATGACTACGGAAATGTGGCATGGGTGCAGAAATCTTACACACTGGAACATTACATTTCCACTTTCTTAGTGATCCCAGGTCAATATAACCTCTGTGTGATTCTTTCTTGGATGTTTTCAGCTCCTAAATGCCCCCCAAGAATGTGCCCATGGGCCAATTCTAAAACCAACTTGTGGTAAGGTTTGAGCACCGGCAGTTGCTCAATGGTTTGCTCTGCCCTCTGTGACATCTGGTATAACAGGTCCTTTTTCATGATGACGTACAGGAGGACAATAACTAATTTCCTATCTATTTTCACTATATTCTCCCAGGCCCTTAGTAATGTGGGATCTTTCAATTGTTCAGTGGCAACATTTTTCCTGTGTACCTCTAGATCAGGGGTGGGGAACCTTTTTTCTGCCAAGGGCCATTTGGATTTTTGTAACATCATTCAGGGGCCGTACAAAATGATCAACTTAAAAATTAGCCTGTGTTTGGGAGCCACGTCGCACAACCGCGCAAAATGTCAGTTAAAGCGACGCAGTGCCGAATCGCAAAAAGGGGCAAGGTCCTTAACCTGCATAATGGTCCGGGGCTTAAGTGGTTAATTTGCATACAGTTCATACAGTTTATGCACTTTCACAGTGGGGGTGCCACTTTGGGAACACATGAACAGAGGGCAGCAACAATGCAAGTCAGATGGAAAGCATGGCTCATTTAAAATAACTCAAAACCATATTTTATCTGCTGTTTTTTTTTTATAATACACAGTAGTGGTCATTAACCTTGCCTCAGCCAGCTTCCCCCCCCCATCCAGCCATTTATTTATCTGCTCTAAGTTCAACTTCTGCTTACTTTACAAGTAGTCCGTCTGCTCTGTAGCACAGTGTTAGCTTCAGCTAGAGCCAGGCAGGCTCCTCGAGATGGGTCATCGTCTCCTCTAGCTCGGGCACAGCCTACAGGCTGTTAGTCACAGCTCCCTGTGCACAGCGCTCCTCTGCAGCTCCCACCTCGCCTCCGGCCATGAGTGGAGTGACGTCACACCGCTGGCAGGGAGGGACTACGAGACTCCTCCGTAGGGGGAGACAGTGACCTCCACAGTGAAGGGAAGGAAGGTGACAGTCCGCACTCGGAGGAGCGCCCTCAGCACATGCATGTTCAGTGCCGCTGCCCGCTCGCTATGTAATGACACAGCCAAGTGACACACTGGCGGGCGGCCATGGCAGAACTTGCGGCTGCGCCCCCCTCCTATATCAAATGGTAGCGCCCGCAGACACACACTCAGCGGCATGGGGGGGCCGGATGGAATGCTTTTGCGGGCCGCAGGTTCCCCACCCCTGCTCTAGATAATCAAACATTAGAGGTCGCTGTTCCTCTTCTGAGGTTGCAGACTCTTCCCTTGGCCCTGGTGTTTCTCCTGCTAATACTGACAAGGGAAATTCAGGAGAATCCTCACACTTAGAGGTTTCCCTAGTAGTATATTCAGGCTCTGAAGAACCACTTAATGGTGAATCTAAGCATTCCCAGAGCTCCCTGAATTCTAAAAAATCCCTTCCCACAATGTCATCATATTGTATTTGGGGAAACAAACCCACTTGATGACACAGGTTACAGTGGGAAGTTTTAAAATACACCATTGCCACCGTATACTCTTGAGTGTTCCCATATACACAAATAACTGTCATTTTCCCACCACCGGTTCAGTTTTTACCAAGGTAACCATGCTACCAGAATTCAACAACATTTTTACTATCTATACACATTTCGCATAAAGGTTTTTAATTTCCCTTTACTGCAGTGGCATGTGACAGTTTCAAATAGGGACTGCTGTCTCTCTGTAAGAAAGTCACAGTGCATTGGTTCATCAATAGCTGGGAAAACTGCCACTACATGTCCCTCTTCCAGGCAGTGCTAACAAACCAACCTTCTAGTTACCTCCTATGGATTTGACCTTCCAGGCTGCTCTCGTCAGACATTAGAGGCAATCCCAAAAGTACCCCTTTTTCATTCTCTCCACCCCCATCCCTTGGTGCCATCTTACCTGTAGCTGGGGATGGTCTGGTCTTGGAGTGGAAAGTCCGTGGGCCGGATTCAGAAAGAGATACGATGGTGTATCTCCTGATACGCCATCGTATCTCTGAGTCCGGCCGGTTGTATCTATGCGACTGATTCAGAGAATCAGTTACGCATAGATATCCCTAAGATCCGTCAGGTGTAAGTGTCTTACACCGTCGGATCTTAGGCTGCAATTTCAGGCTGGCCGCTAGGTGGCGCTTCCGTATGTTTTACGCAAGGAATATGCAAATGAGGTTTTACGCCGATTCAGAAACGAACGACCGCCCGGCGCTTTTTTTTACGTCGTTTGCATTCGGCTTTTCCGGCGTATAGTTACCCCTGCTATATAATAATAATAATAATAATAATAATAATACTTACACTTATATATGGCGCCAATTACACCGTTGCCGATGTGTCTAATCGCTGATAATGGATGTCATTATTACCCAACTCAATGGTACTATATGAGGCGTAGCTAATGTTAAGTATGGCCGTCGTTCCCGTGCCGAGTTTTGAAATTTTACGTCATTTGCGTAAGTCGTTCGCGAATATGGCTGGATGTAATTTACGCTCACGTCGAAAGAAATGACGTCCTTGCGGCGGAATTTCCAGCATGCGCACTGGGATATTTTACGGACGGCGCATGCGCCGTTCAAATAAAACGTAAAAAACACGGGGTCAACACAAATTTAAATAAAACACGCCCCCTACATCCCCATTTGAATTACGCGGCCTTACGCCGCAACACATACGTTACGCCGCCGTAACTAAGGGCGCAAGTTCTTTCTGAATAAAGAACTCGCGCCCAAAGTTAGAGCGGCGTAACGTATCGGAGATACGTTACGCCGGCCGGACAGATACGCTCAGGTATCTGAATCCAGCCCCGTGAGTCTTTGAGGTACCTATACAATATGTAGATATTCACCAGCACACCAAAAATCATCAATTTTGTCCAAACGTTTTTTATTCAATTAAGATCACATCACGAATCAGTGTAGTGCAACTACACTGCTTAGGCCAACTTTATTTTTCAGCTGTCCTTTCAAATGTGGTCAGAAGCATCTCATGGTCATCATTTACAGTCATCTCTGGCAACAGCTGGCTTTCCCAAAAAGATGGTATGTTACCGAAGTCACTCCCAGCCTTAATCTGCTGCCTCTGCTGAAACTGTTTTATGATGGCCTCGATTTGATGTTGGTATTTCTGTGCTTGAAGTTCCATCAATTCCCTTTAGCAGGCCTCCACCTGTTCTAGGGCTTGCTGCTGGGATGCAAGGCTCTATTGCAAAGATTATTGTTGGACTGCAAGGCTCTGTTGTAAACTTGCATTTGTTTGCTGTTGATTTACCTTTGTCTACTGTTTATTTGCATTTGCCGGAGCAAGCTGTTTTAGTAGCTCATCCATGCTGGCCTTACTTCGCCTGCCCCGCAAATCCTTCACCATATGTGAGGGTATAGCTCAGTAGCGGGGTGTGCAGGACCCCCTGGGATGGATCACAGCACAGTAAATAGGCACAGCCAGACAGCAGGATCTTTGTGAAACAAAACTGTGGTTAAAAAGTGCAGGTAGCAAAACAGGGGGAAAAAAAAAAAACAGAACATTTTGGGTGTCCAACTACAAAACACTGGAACCTAGTTACTTGTTCTGGAATAGCCTACTGCTGCTAAGACACCTGACTGTCACGCAGAATGAACAGAGTCTTTAGTCACACAGACTTATAGCTGGATTCAGAGATAGTTACGCCGGCGTATCAGTAGATACGCCGACGTAACTCTGAATCTGCGCCGTCGTAAGTTTAAGTGTATTCTCAAACTGAGATACACTTAAACCTAGCTAAGATACGACAGTCTGCGCTGTCGTATCTTAGGGTGCAATATTTAGGCTGGCCGCTAGGTGGCGCTTCCATTGAGTTTGGCGTAGAATATGTAAATGCCTAGATACGCCGATTCACGAACGTACGTGCGCCCGTCGCAGTAAAGATACGCCGTTTCCGTAAGAGATACGCCACATAAAGTTAAAGCTGCCCCCTAGGTGGCGTACCCAATGTTAAGTATGGCCGTCGTTCCCGCGTCAAAATTTGAAAATTTTACTTTGTTTGCGTAATTCGTCCATGAATGGGGCTGGTTCACATCGAAACCAATACGTCCTTGCGGCGTACTTTGGAGCAATGCACACTGGGATATGTACACGGACGTCAATCACGTTGGGTCACCATTCATTTACATAAAACACGCCCCCCCATCCTCATTTGAATTAGGCGCGCTTACGCCGGCCACATTTACGCTACGCCGCCGTAAGTTAAGAGGAAAGTACTTTGTGAATACAGTACTTGCCTATCTAACTTACTGCGGCGTAGCGTAAATACGATACGCTACGCCGCCAGAAAGATGCGGCAATCTACGTGAATCCAGCTATTAATCTTACCACTCAGAGAAGTTGCTGCTCCCCTGTCCTACACAGGAATCTAGTTCCAGGGTGGAACACCTTCCCCAAGCAGCCTGGGAGTTTTATAGAGCCAAGAGTACTCAACCTGCTACAGCTGAGCTCATTAACTCCTCATTGAGCCGAAACAGGATCACTACACAGCACGAAAAGGAAAGAAATTAGTGTACAGCAGGAACCTGGGATAAATATATCTCCCATCCTGAACACAACCCATTGTTTTTCCTGGATTCTTGTCACACTAGCTAATGTCTTTATACTATGTACCCCTGATCATTCACAGGGGGGTGGCAGGATCTTGGGGACAGATCCCAAAATGCCCCCCACCGGCAGTCCTCTACAACCACCAGCCAGAGTTGTGGGGAAGAGGCCCTTGTCCCCCTTTTGATATCCCCTACCCCGAAGCACCTTCTATGATGAGGGCATGTGGCCTGGTATGTTTCAGGATGGGGGCTCACTCTCCCTGTCCGTTTCCTGATCTGCCATGTTGCATGCTTGGATAAGGATATAGATTTTGGGGGGACCCCACACCATTTTTTTTATTTTGGTGTGGTTTTCCCCTCAAAATCCATACCAGACCTGAAGGGCTTGGGCCTGGTATGCATTGGAAGGGCCCCACGCCGTGTTTTTCATTTTTTTAAATCTATTTAAATAGTGTTTTTTTTTACTTTCAGCTTTTTTACTTTTTTTTATTTCAGCTGTCAGCGAGGAACCCCGCTGTCAGCTGATGACTCAGGACGCGGCGGCTGCCCACTCCTTAACAACCAGTACACATTCCACAAATGCTGCATGCTTGGACCACTACCTAATTTCTGCATGGATGTAATTATTTATTTTCTTCTGTGAATGGAATGTAATGTCTTTTCATGCAGCATTTACCAAACGTAAAAAACGATCTAGTGAATTGACAGTTTCAGAATCGCATTCCATTTTTAGGCAAAATGTGTCCTGACACCTAAATTTCTCATGCAATTTCTTTCTGTGAATGGGGCCCACTGTCTCTGATCACCACCACACCCGTTATATGATAACATTGTACTGCACTGATGACAGTATGTAAAACAAAAACATTTTGACAACAGATTACAACTTCAAAAACTCACCTTGCTTCTTACTAAATACATTGGACTGTTTGCTTTCCAAAAAGGGGTCATTTGGGCGTATTTGTACTGTCCTGGCATTTAACTATGACTTTCATACAGACTAAATAATGAACACTGATTTGGGTTATTTTCACCAAATAAATGTAGCAGAATACATTTTGACATAAATTCCCAAAAACAGATTATTTATTTGCAAAATTTTGCAAAACAGACATGAAAAAAAAAACACTTTTTTCCAAAATTGATGTTTTTTTTTGTTAATTTAGCAAAAAATGAAAAACCCAGTGGTGATTAAATACCACCAAAAGGAAGCTCTATTTGTGTGGAAAAAATTATGGGTCCCTCTAAACGGGCCTGGGTCGCATGCTAAATTCTGTGCAGCCATGGGTTTGACACCCCAGGTAGTGCAAAGGCTTGTCTGGGGGTCCTCCTATTTCATAGTTTTGTTCAATTTAAAGTAAATTATATAGAGATTTTATAATCAGATTGTTTAGTGTATGGCCACCTTTATTCAACTAAAATTAGCTAGTCACGCTACATGCTACACCCTTAGACCCCTTTCACACTGAAGCGTTTTTTAGTGTTAAAAATTACGCTATTAAAACGCTCATAAAATGCTTTCCATGCATCTCAATGGACCCTTTCACACTGAGTCCTGCAAGCAGAATCTTTGGAGCAGCTTTTGGGCGCTGAAAAAAATGCTCCAAAAACGCCCCTCTCCATTGAAATGAATTGAAAGCGCTGTAAAAACGCCTTACCCTTTCACACTGAGGCACTGCAAAAACGCCCTAAAATGTTAGGGTCTTAGCGGTGCTTTACCAGCACATTGGGATTGCAGATGATGCTTCGCTCGAATAACGCTTGAATAACGCTTGAAAAAGGCCTGAAAAATGCTCGAATAACGCTAGAAAAATGCTCGAATAACGCTCGAATAACGCTCGAAAAATGCCCCAGTGTGAAAGGGGCCTAAATGCAGGTATAACATGTAACATGTTCCAAAGGTGAACTTAGCCTTTAATAACAAACTTGTATTTTTTTGTTGATGTGTTTTCATAAATAACACATCAATATATCCATAGGTAGAACAAAGAGTGGGGTCCCACAGCAAAATAATTCATTGTCTTTACAGTCATTCAAATACAAAATGATGGTCTAATTGTCATCGGACCATGTAGAAAGCTGGATAGTATACTTAGCTGGAGCAGTTATTAGAGAAAGTTGAAGAGTCAGCATAAAATAATAAAAATGTCCAAATGGCATATGGCTCACTGGGGCAGCCATGCAGAAATAACTCAGCTCATCTCTAGTATGCTTTGCCAGAAGGCTTTATAAGAGGGCATATGTTGCATAAAACCAAGACCCATTAAAAACCCATGAGAGTGGAAACAAAAGATCACAAGATCAGTCATAGCAACTCAAAATCCCTGTAGTGTGCTCCAGAGGGCCAAAAGAGCCATACCCCTAGGTAAGATAAAGACAGACTCACACAGATACTTAGATCAACTGACCACCTCCAAATTTTAAGTGTCTATCCTGTCCCTTCAGTTCTCTGGACCAGGTGCATCTATTGCTCCATGCCTTGGCAACACCAAGCAATAGCAATTTAGGGTCTGGTGACAACAGGCTTTTTATTCACTTAATATGAGTTTTGCAAGTTTATGGGAATGCAAAACGTACTTTCAGCAGGTCAAATGCAGGTCAGAAGGCCAGCAAATACAGTTCAAATTGCCTATCAATGATTTCTGAATTGTATCAGAATTGTCTTAAACTATAGTCAAACCACACAAACACAAGGCCAGCATCTGTCTACAGAGTAACACTGTATCCTGGCTTAGGCCAACAAGGCCCAGGCCTAGGGCAGCACCTTGCAGGGGGGCAGCACAGAAAGAGTCCCCATCGGCTTGCGCTACACTGTTAGTGTAGTGCCAGTCTTATTATTCCAATTTTGACTGTCCTATCATTCTGGACCACAAACCTTCCTCACTGTACTATATGTTTTCTGCTGAGCCATTGGCATGGTTATATCTTCTTAGTCCTCTCAATACAATTATCAGAAATTTGTGCTTAAGGTAGAACTATAGGCAACACTTTTTCATTTTGGATAGAGTAAGGGAGGATTATAGCCCCTGTCAGTTAAATTTTTACCATCCCTGTCCCATTGCAGAGATTTCCCTTCACTTCCTGCCCCATAGCCAAACAGGAAGTGAGAGGAAATCTATGCAAATTAAGGGAATCCATTGCTCCCCCAGGCCCTCAGACCTAGTGTCTTAAACAGAAAGGGATGTGGCCTTGACAGGAACGGGTGGGTTGTATTTAAATTAGGGGGTGCACAAGTTTAGTCAAGCCTAGGGCAGCACAAAACCTAAATACACTACTGCTACAGAGTCCCTAAAATGTGTTCCTTAAAAAGAAATCATAGAAATTATCAAAATTCCAGCACTCACGCTTTTTGACAATGTATGTAAATGTAAACCCTGTCAGGAATCCCCCAAGAAACGTTAGTTTTGCCTACCTGGTGAACTGAGACAACAGTGACAGCATCTACCCCTTTTGACTGTACACTGCAAGTGTAAGTTGTGTAAACAGTTTTCTTATCATTTATATACTATAAATGAGTTTTATTGCAGCATCATTTAAAAAGACGTATATAATGGTTGTGTAATTTAGAATCCCAAACAATCTCTTCTGTTTAACGTATGTTTTGCTATACACATTAACACTAAAAGAATAAGGATTCATAGAAAATGAAGAACAACTTTGCACTTTTATTTTTCAGGACAATTGCCTACCAGAGTGAAACACTAAACCGTATAGGTTAAATTTGCGTATGCCAAGGCTAGTATAATGCCCTGTACACACGGTCGGTCAATCCGATGGGAACGGTCTGATGGATTTTTCCATCAGTTAACCGATGAAGCTGACTGATGGTCAGTTGTGCCTACACACCATCAGTTAAAAAAAACGATCGTGTCAGAACGCGGTCACTTAAACCACGTACGACAGCACTATAAAGGGGAAGTTCAAATCCAATGGCGCCACCCTTGGGGCTGCTTTAGCTGATTTCGCTGTTACAGCGTGATGAATGTGCTATCTCCATAACAAACTCTACTTTTACCAGAACAAGCACTCCCAACCCCTAATTTTGTCTGATGCGTGGATTTTTAACCAATGGACGTGCCTACAAACGATAGTTTTAATTTCCATCAGACCGTTCTCATTGGATTGACCGATCGTGTGTACGCGGCATAACAGTTCTAGAATTGTACTGACACATTTTAGGAATAACATGCACAGTTCTAAGAACAAGAGATGTATAGAGGACTTTAATTCTAAAAAGAGTTTAATAGTTTTCTAGTGCACATTAACTATGAAACAGGTTCAAATCAAATAATCTGTAGTCGTTAAGCATTTAACTCTACAGATAGACCAAATTTAGTTCACCCGTTGTTGACAATTATAAAGACTTTTTAATTTTTGATGTGCATTTGCCAAAGGCAGTGTATGTTCTTCAAAAGTATTAAATAAAATATGTGGACTGTTTTGATTAAGTTATTTCCCAAATGCTCATAAAACCTTCAAAAATAACTTGCAACTAACTGTAATGCACATTTTAAAGAGCAACAGAATTAAACATTAAGAAAAACTAATGCTGGTAGAATGTTTGCATTTTTCACAAATAACATTTACAGCTAATGTATACTAAATGACTAAAGCTTACACAGATTAGAAACTGACTGTACAATCTCTTTTAGATCTACAAAAAAAATATGTAGCACAAGAATCTGCCTGGTTGGGTGCAAGGTTGATTGAATGGTTTATTTATGTCATTAATTTACATAACTTTGGTAAATAAAAAGTTGATTGCTTAAAGATTGCACAGTCAGATTATAACACATAAACTTTTTTCAGCATTGTATACTAATTGTGGACTAGATTGTAGGACATGTGTAGGGGAACAGACAAGACTCTTCTAAATCAGTTGTAAATAGGATACATATTCATCACAATGGCTATTGATGACATCCTTTCATTTACAATGTACATGATATGGTTTCTTTCTGTTTCATACGTCAACCCACACAAAATGTGAATTTTGTCTCTGCGGGTGTAGCAATGGCTTGAAAGGGTAGAAGTCTGCAATAAAGAGTAGCCACAAGAAAATGGAACAATGGGTCTAAAGGTGAAATGAAAAGAGGACACTTTACAAAATAAAGCAGACTTGAGATAATTTAGCAGACAGCGTGCACACAGTTTTCTGCTTGTACAAGTAAAATATGGTCTCGGCTCAAAATTAAAACATTGCTTATTCTCCAGCAAGAAAATACTCTGTACAAATGAAGTATTGTAGTATGTAGTATTTAGGATATTACAGATGCTTATGGCAGAAGGGTAGATGATAATAAACAGTGAAGGGATGAGTATGAGTGGATGTCAATAAACAAGGGCATATAAGACTAAAAGAGCATCTATGTAAAGGTATCGGAAAATGCTAAAGCACTATTGCTATAAAGTGTGAGAAATTCATCTCATGGTTGTAAACCCACTTTAAAAAAAAAAAAACACCACCTGCAAGACAAAGGCATAATGAGCTAGTGTGCATAGCATACTAGCTCATTATGTAATACTTACCTCAGATTGAAGCCCCCGCAGCTGTCCTCGTACACCGCTCGGGTGGCCGACATCTCTCCTGGGGGTTACTTCCAGGTATTGTGGCTCCGACGCTGTGATTTGCTGGTGTCGTAACTCCCTCGCAAGCACGCGGGAGCCGCCAGTCACGGCACGACCTCCTTTAGGACCGCCACGATCGCCGTTGCTAAAGTGCGCCTGTAAATATCTCCTAAACCGTGGAGGTTTCGAGGACCTACAGGTAAGCCTTACGATCATTTTTCGGCTTGAAAAAAAAACGTTGTTTTTCAGCATGTCCAAAAAACGAAGTTTTGCCTTTTGGCTTCTTTAGCTGATTCCGTGTTAGTTAAAGACGATTTGCGCTTTTTCGTCTGTTACAGCGTGACAAATGTGCTTACTCCATTAAACGGTAGTTTTACCAGAACGAGCGCTCCCGTCTCATAACTTGCGTAGTTTTAGCCCACACACGGTCATTTTTTACAACCCGAAAAATGTCATTTTTTAAAACGACGTTAAAAAATGCAGCATGTTCGAATTTTTTTTTTGTCGTTTTTTAGAAGTGGAAAAATTATGAGTAGCCCACACACGATCTTTTTAAATTACATTTTTAAAAACTTTGTTTTAATTCATGCCGCAAAATGATCGTGTGTACGCGGCATCACTCTAGGTTTACCTGTAGGTAAAAGTGGTTGTAAAGGGTTTAAAACCTCTTTAACTTAAAGACGTGTAACACCCTTTTGGGAGTTTCAGAGAAGTGGCTCTACCCAAAAAGGATATTGCTCTAAACCTGTAAGTGAATAGGAGAACCAGAACCTTCACTAAGTGGAAGAGTGGGTTTAACAGTAAAGTTAGCAGTGCCTCCACCCAGGACAAGGCCTCTGTGAACAGATGGGATTCACTTCCTGGGAAATTAACCAGTTTTCCAATCACATTAATTGGAAGCAGGGGAACTACTGCAACTCTCATATAAAATTAACAATAGGTATATAGGTGCACACCGGTGTAGTATTATTGCAAGCTTTTTATAAGAAGAGAATAATAATAGTACATACATCCAGCATACAAGCATGTATTATCAACAAAGAGCCTGATAGGAGTCCTGATGGAAATGTGAACATGTACGCAAGTAGATATTAATTCAAGATCCCCTCAGGATGATGTGAAATCTGTCTACGTGTTGGAGACCTGAAATCAAGATCTGCAGCTATGGGGAGATCCACCAACTGCTGTCCAACCAGCCTGGAACCAGAGCTTCTCACCAGCAAGAACGGTGATGTGGCACTGTATTTGCAACATTGGAATCCAGAGTCAGCCTATCTGCTCTGTGCTTTAGTATCTCAGTAATAATTTCTAATCCGACATGCAACTGAACCTCTAAACTAATGAAGTGGAGTTGGGGTTTAGCAGCATGGACAGGACATGTGGCTGAGACATTGTCTCTCCAACTCCTCCTTCCAGGATTTCAAAGCCAACAGTGTAAATGTGTGATATTAGTGCCACAAAATTATGTATACAAATAAAAAATAATTATATATGAATATTGTTCAATATGTGCTAATTTTGTCCACATTTACCAATAAAAAAAACATGATGTGCTGTAAATGTGCTGCTTACTTTTCTTGTTTATTTTCAAAGCCAACCAACTAGGGACAAGGGGCCAGATTCAGGTACATTTACGTTGCTCCGCGGCAGCGTAACGTATCTGATTTACGTTACACCGCCGCAAGTTTACAGCGTAAGTGCCTGATTCACAAATCTCTTACCTGTAAAGTTGCGGTGGTGTAACGTAAATCCGCTCGGCGCAAGCCCGCCTAATTCAAATGGGGAGGGGAACCATTTAAATTAGGCGCGTTCCCGCGCCGAACGTACTGCGCATGCTCCGTCGGGAAAATTACCCGACGTGCATTGCACGGACGTCATTTGTTTAGACGTTAACGTAAATGGCGTCCAGCGCCATTCACGGACGACTTACGCAAACAACGTGATTTTTTAAATTTCGACGCGGGAACGACGGCCATACTTAACATTGTTTAGAACACCTAGGAGGCAGCACTAACTTTACGACGCGTATTGCTATGGAAACAACGTAAATTTAGATCGACGGGCATCGCGGACGTTCGTGAATCGACGTAACTAGTCATTTGCATATTCTACGCCGACCACAATGGCCTCGCCACCTAGCGGCCGGCCTTGAATTGCATCCTAAGATCCGACGGTGTAAGTCAATTACACCTGTCAGATCTTAGGGCTATCTATGCGTAACTGATTCTATGAATCAGCCGCATAGTTAGGACGGGCGGATCCCAGAGATACGACGGTGTATCAGGAGATACGCCATCGTATCTCTTTTGTGAATCTGGCCCATGGTGTATATACACAATACATTTTTAGGCCCAGATTCTCGTAGGAGTTACGCCGGCGTATCTCCAGATACACCGTCGTAACTCTGAGTTTGAGGCGTCGTATCTATGTGCCTGATTCTGAGAATCGGTTATGCATAGATTTGTCTTAGATCCGACCTGCGTAAGTCTCTTACGCCGTCGTATCTAAGTTGCATATTTACGCTGGCCGCTAGCTGGCGCTTCTGTCGATTTACGCGTCGAATGTGGTAATGAGCTCGATACGCCGATTCTCAAAATGTACGTGCAGCCGACGCATTTTTTTTACGTCGTTTACGTTAGGCTTTTTTGGGCGTAAAGTTACCCCTGCTCTATGAGGCGTACCAATGTTAGGTATGGACGTCGGAACAGCGGCAAATTTTTCACGTTTTACGTCGTTTGCGTAAGTCGTCCATGAATGGGGCTGGATGTAAGTTACGTTCACGTTGACTAGGCATTGAGAGGGCGCAATTTCATTTGAAAATTCAACGTGATACTGAGCATGCGCGCGCATGCGCCGTTTGAAAAAAGCATCAATTACGTGGGGTCACGATTCATTTCCATAAAACACGCCCACCACTTCCACATTTAAATTAGGCGGGCTTACGCCGGCCCAGTTACACTACGCCGGCGTAACTTAAAGTTCAAGTTCTTTGAGAATATGGGACATGCCGCTCTAAGTTACGGCGGCGTAGTGTATCTCAGATGCGCTACGCCTGCCTAAAGATAGTCGATTCTACAAGAATCTGGGCCTTAGGCTTTTATAGTCCCATACAGCAGAGGGCAGCAGATCCCTACAGAAGATAGAACTATTGTGATGATTAATGTTCAATGGAAAAAAAAAGGACTCTGAAAGTGAAAATGATTAATATAAACTAACCATCATACACAAAATCTGAATACCAGGTAAGGTGATTTTCCAGCTTACACCATTGCACATATGTATGTGCAATACCTGTGAAGTCCCCTGGAAGCTGCAGATTACTGTATAGGCACCCCTATTAAAATGATTACTACTAGTTTCTAGGTCTGTGGCTGCACTTTTGCTTACTGAACACAGGAGATCACAAGCTCAGAATGGTAGCAATTCAGAGAACACTTTGAATTTTTGCAAAGATTGTTAATGCTCAACCTTTTCATCTCGTGTAATCAGAGCGCACTTTGTATTCATTGAGAAAATGCAAAGTGTTCCCTGAATGGCATGGGACCCAAAAGCGAGTGGAGATCTCTGTAGTAGTGTTGCCTAGTTATTTCCAGATTCCACTGGGATTCCAGTTATGGCACATATAGTACATACTTATGATGGTCCACACACAACTGAATAAGTCTAAACAATTCCTGGTAGTTCTGCCTTATCTTCTCTCCTTGTCTGTTCTCTGGAGATGGTGGCCGTGTGGAGTTTTTAAAAGAGTTTAAAGTAAACCAATATCACTCTGTGATACCAGTGTCAATAGTGAACTCTGTATTTAAGGTGTACAAATAGATGTAACAAAAAATTGCACATATGTAAAATATCAAAATTTTATAGTGTCCCTTGAAAGGTTGCACTTTGAATGACAATTGCGTGGTCATGCAACACTGTACTATAATATGAAATTTTTATTATGTCATCTATTTTATCAAATAGAGCTTTAATTTGGTGGTATTTAAAGTTTTTTATTTGTTAAAAAAAGTTTTCTTGATTTCTGTTATAAAATTTTGCAAACAGGTAATTTTTCTCCTTTGCAGATGTGCACTGATGAGCCTTCACTGATGAGGTTGCACTGATGAGGCAGCACTGGTGGGCACTGAAGAGGGGGCATTGATAAGGCAGCACTTATATGCAGCACTGATGGGCACTGATAGACGTCACTGATGGGCACTGATTGGCAGAACTTATGGGCACTGTTGGGGCTGAACTGCTAATCAGGACATTGATGATCAGTGCCCTGATCAGTGTAGATGTCTCCTTTCACACTTGCCAGTTACTGGCTCTCCTCTTCTCACACTGTGAGAAAAATAATGCCTATAACTGCCAAGCTTATTTAATTTGTAATCAGCTATGATTGGACACAGCTGATCATGTGGTAAAGCGTGGCTGTGATTGGCCCTTTACCCCCATCTGTGATCAGCTGTCTTTGCGATCACAGAGCATGCCGGATGCGCGCCACCGGGGGTGCTCTGGGGGGTGTGGCTCTGGGAGGATGTCAATAAGTGCCCTCCCAAAACTGGAAGACAATGCTGTAGCGTCTTTCGGCTATAGTGCAGTCAGCAAGTGGTTAAAGGCAGATACACAACTGCTTTAAATTTCAAAACATAATGCAGGAAGGGAAGCCTAGATGAAAATGAGATAGGATTTGGTTATGTTTTTTAAAATACTAAGAATGTCTAGACAAATATAGTTTGGCTGATGAACCCTTAGAAATACATTTATCAGTAGATATGGGCAGATACTCATCCTCCAAAATACAATGGGGTTTATGTACTAATATTGGAGAGTGACAAATCTGGTGCAGCTGTGCATGGTAGCCAATCAGCTTCCAGCTTCAGCTTGTTCAAGTAAGCTTCCACAAAAATATGGAAACTGATTGGCTTCTATGCAGAGCTGCACCAGATTTTGCACTCCCCAGTCTTTGGTAAATCAACCCCACTGTGTACAATCTGTATAGCCTTGATTGACAGCCATATGTGAATTTAACGATTAGATATGCCACCATATCTGCCACTTATAATAATTCATAAAATGAACACATGAAACATCTTTACATGTTGAAGGAAAATGTATTAAACTCACTATAAGAAACTCTCTGTATAGGAAGAAAAATCCTGCTCCAACCTCTGTTTACATCCCACTGGAACCAAAATATCTGCAATCTACTGAATGGAAAAAAAATAGAAGCAGTTTAGCAAGATATTTATAGTGTTAGCCTTGATATGAGCTGTGTTTCTTATGCCCACAGGCCTAGTGCTTATGGGAAAAACATTGTATTTAAGTAAATCCACGTATAATATATCAGCTTTTTAATCCGGTTTTACTTTTAAATGCAATTTAAATGTGCTACTGCACTAAAAAAAAATGTTTTACCATTTAGTGAGATCACACATTAATTCAAACACACACCAAAAAAGTAAACAAACATGCTGCACAGTTTTTAATATAGGATATACAGCCATAATGTTGCCCTTGGCAAGTTTTAACAGTGTTAAACATACTTTCATAAATATTACATATCTGTTTTATTACTGTTCCAGCATTTTAAAATATCAGTTTAGTTTTATGAACTTTAATAGCAGTCTCTGTCATATTTTTTTTTTCAGAGCAATGCTCTAGCCAAATTCATTGATTTCATTGCCTGAACATATTGTAAATAGTCTAACTGTTATTTGCTAGGGCAGGAGTTTTTTGAATTTTAATTTGAGGCGCCAAATAAGAAAATTGTTAGCATACTGGGACCCGAGAAGGGGATTTTTCCCATGTCAGCAAAACCATACAAATAACAATGGCTGAATAATAATAAAGAAAAAACATAAACAGTAGACATATCTGTTTTCATTTAAGTAAAGATGGTCTTGTTTTTTCTCATTTTTTAAATCAGGAAAGTGAAAAGCTAGAATGTGGTAATAAAACCATAATTATAATTTAATAAAACCCATACAAACTATAAAATAATAATAAAACCATAATTATAATTTCAATAGAAAATATATTGTCATTGCAATATAAATGCTCACATGAAACCCTTGGGCACACCATAGAGAACAATGATGTGATGCACTACAAGTGGTGAATGTTAGGTGTAGCCACATTGTGGTGATAGTGGGAGGGCTTTAAAGAGGCATAAAGAGGGCTTTAAAGAGGCATAGCATAATTTTTTTTTAAACAGATCAAAAACAGTAAAGTAAAGTAAAGTTTTAAAGCCATCAAATGAAGGAAACTTATAATCCAAATAAAGAATGCGGGAACTATGAACATGAATAAATTCATACAGTATAGTAGTAAAAAATCTGAACTATGAAAAAAGTCCCCATAATTGTGTTTAATATTAATATATGCAAATGAGAAATGTTCTTGTTGACAGTTGTTGCAGTATTGAAACAAAAGTCAAATGTGAAAGACTAAGTCCACCATTTAGAAAAAAATAATATGTGCACATACCTTACATAGATAGTTACATAGTAGGCAAGGCGCCTATCTAAAAAAAAAATTTAATTATTGATGCTCCCCGTTGAAACCACTGCCTGTAGAAGAGAATTCCATATCCTAACTGCTCTTACAGTAAAGAACCTTCTACGCAGTTTAGGGTTAAACCGCTTTAAACCTGTGATCTCTTCCTCCATCTTTCTGCCTGTACATCTGTGTAGTGATGAACTGCCCTGGGTTTAGTTCAAGCAGGGTTTAACAAATTTCAAAGAAGTTTGAATGCTGAGCCCCCGTTCCCGCCGAATGCGGCTTTGAAATCATACTATTTCAATGGGATTTCAAAGCTGCCAGGCAGTACAATTTCATGTGTTGTTTGCAGACATCTGTGCGATTTATAGCACAGATGTCAATGCAAGTTGCACATGAAATCACCAAAAATAGTGCAGGAACATTTCTCAAAACGGAGAGAGTTTCACCAATTTGAACAGTTCCATAAGCACAAATAGGGTGTGACTTATCATGCAATTTTGAACTGTCAAATCGAATGATAATTCGCAACAGTGTGAATGGCGGCTGAACCTGAAACTTATCAACATCAATGGGAGCTAAATCTGTCAAATTAAAAATGGCAAATTTTTGAGCTAATAGGCAGGACGGTGCCAAATAATAGCACGAAGAGGGTGGGTGCTGCCCTGGAGAACATGTACCAATACAAAAAAAAATCCATACAGTCAAAAGCAGTGATTTTTTTTTTTTTTTTTTTTAGCACTGACATTTTCAAAGGGAAAAGGGCTTTTAAGCAAACAATACATTTCATCTAACTCCTGCCTCATTTTTTTAAAGAAAAAAGTTGCACAGATCCCAAAGGCCCTCCAAAGTACATAGCAGACACCTAAGGGTCCACTATGTCCTGTGGGGACAACCACTTAATGACCGCACTATAGCCGAATGACGGCTACAGTGTGGCTCAATAACTCTGGGAGGGCATACATTGACGTCCTCCCAGAATCATGCTTATGTGCACCCCCTGGGGCACCCACATGGGAGTATCCGTGACCCCCGGGTCCAGAGGACCCAGCGCATCATGGATCACGGTAAATGGCCGCTGACAGCAGCTGTTTACCAAGTAATCGCTCTGTCAAATGACGCATCGATCACTTGTAAACAAACCAGCATCATGTCCGGTTCCTCTCTGCCCTCTCTGTATCGATTGGTACAGTGTCAGCGGAGAGGGGAGAGATTGGTTGCAGCAGTGCTGTCGGCTGGATCTGTAGTGCTCACAGCGCTGCTATGTGACATTTTCCGCCTCATCCATCCATGCTCAACCATCCCATCCATAATCAGCAATACTGACTTTGCAAAGAATTGCAGGAAAAAATTGCAACTTCAAAAAACTCACCATGCCTCTTTCTAAATACCTTGGAATATGAATAAAAAGGACAATCAGCGCACACACCTACTAAATAAATGGACAAAAGTGATTGCAAGCTGTACACTAAAGGCTAATCACGACACCTACAATAAATGCAGAAAAAAATGAATAAAACAGTGCAGCGCAATATACAGTAAATAAGTCCATACACAATTGTAAAATGGGTAATCAAATGATGTAGGGTGAAGACACCACGTGACAAGGGAACTTTCCAGCAGCACTGGATATCCAAAGTGACAATTCCTCCACCTACAAATATATATATTCTTACCAGATGAGATGGACCTCTGAATGAACAGATGGTCAGAAACACTAGTATCCACATCCTCATCACCTGTCATCACTGCCGGATTGATTGATCACTTTCATCCCACGTGTGGATACTAGCGTTTCTGATCATCTGTTCATTCAGAGCTCCATCTCATCTGGTAAGAATATATATTTGGAGGTGGAGGAATTGTCACTTTGGATATTCAGTGCTGCTGAATTGTGTATGGACTTATTTAAATACCTTGTAATGTCTAATTTTCAAAAAGGGGTCATTTAGGGGTGCATTTGTACTTTCCTGGCTTATTAGGGTCTCAAGAAATGAGATAGACCTTCAGTACATTAGGTGTGATCAATTTTCAGATATTGGCACTATAGCTTGTAGACTTTATAACTTTCACAAAGACCAAATAATATACACCGATTTGGGGTATTTTAACCAAAGATATGTAGCAGTATAAATTTTGGCCAAAAATGTATGAAGAACAAAGAAAAATTCATTTTTTTACAGAATTGGTGGTCTTTTTTCTTTTATAGCGCAGAAAATATAAAAACTGCGGTGATTAAGTACCACCAAAAGAAAGCTATATTTGTGTGAATAAAGGACAAACAATTAATATGGGTACAGTGTTGCATGACTGAGTAATTGTAATTCAAAATGGTAGAGCGCTGAAAGCTGAAAATTGGTCTGGTTATGAAGGGGGTTTAAGTGCCCAGTGGGTATTCGGTTAAAATAGAAGCCAGCCGTACAGTTTTATTTGCTTGCAATTGAAACTGTCTTTTTTTTTTTGTTTGTTTGTTTGTAAATGTAATTTTTTCTGTAGAACATTCTACAGCAACATTGCAAAAAAATGCCCCCCTCCATGTATGCCATAAACTTTGAGCTTGGTATGTATTTTAAGGTGGACTTCACACAAAACCACCAAAGAAGTGTTCAGGTCATGTAGCCTAGCTGGCCAGGGAAGGGGGACGTCACCACGCTAAGGAGGAGGGCTCCTTCATGCCGGCCGGCATTTGCTGTTTTTATACAACACGCTGTTTTAACCATACTCGTTTGTAAGTACATTACTTTTTTTAATTAAATTGTTATCTTGTGGAATTACGCTATTGCGTCTTTCTTTTCAATTATATGATCCCCGGAGTGGCTTATCGGTTATTTGGGACGCTAGTGCTCAATTCACCATCCCTGTGGAGCCATAGTCCATGGCTGGGCTATAGCCAACTGCTTGCATTGCTCGCTATCTGATCCTAGGAGTGACCTTATCGGCTATTTGGGACGCTATTGCTCCATCCATCATTCCCGGGGAGCCAAAGGCCGTGGCTGGGTTATAGCCAACCGCTTGCATCGCTTGCCATCTGGTAAGCGGCTTACTATTACGGTGGAGGGTTCACACTAAATGCATACATGTCACCTGGTGATTTGGAGAGTCAGATCTGTCATCTAAGTTTACCAACTTCTATGGAGCTACACCTTGCTGTTTAAAGAACTTTTATTTCAGCTTTGCATACCACCTATTGCTAATATAAGGTTTATGTGGACTTCCAGGTTTATTCCAGTTTAATATTTTTACCACACTCTAAAGCCCCATACACACTATCAGTTTTCCTGATGGTTTTCTCTTCAGGTTTACCAAAACCATCTAATATGAGGTCAAACCTTAAGCGTTTCAATCTGAATGCAATCAGGCAGGTCCTTGTACTACATGGTTTTGGTAAACCTGAAGAGAAAACCAGTAGGAAAACTGATAGTGTGTATGGGGCTTTAGAGTTGGTTATTTTAATTTTTGGCGTGGCCCTAGAGAATAAAAAGGCAGTCATTGCAATACTTTTTGTCACATCGTATTTGCGTAGCGGTCTTAGAAGCGCACTTATTTTGAATTAAAAAATTGTGAAAGATAATGTTACTCCGAGTAAATTGATACTCAACATGTCACGCTTCAAAAAAACATCCCTTGTAATAGAAAAAAGCATGACAGGTCCTCTTAAATATGAGATCTGGGGTCAAAAAGACCTCAAATCTCATATTTGGATTTGAATGCAATTAAAAAAAAATTGTCATTTGAAAAAATTCCAACACAAAAAGTCCCTTTAAGACATATGGGCGGAAGTGATGTTCTGACGTAGCTTACACCATGCTATGGTATGGAGACAGGTGGGGGCCATCTTGCCTTCACTCATATCCATACCCAGCCACTGAGAGGTCCTGATCGCTACCGACGGCTCCGGTAAGGGGCGGAGGGCGTGGGAGAGTGGCAGGAGGGGGGCCAAAAATGGTGTTCTCAAGGCGAGTCCACCGCAGAGACCACTATTATCGTTTACTGGACCGGCCACTGAAAAGATGGATATCTCGGTTGTGGCAGCAGCTGCTGCCATTACTGAGATATCCACCTTTAACCCCTTAAGGACCCCTTCACGCCAATATACGTCGCCAGAAGGGCATGGCTGGGCACAGGCCCGTACCTGTACGTTGCCTTTAAGAGCCCAGCCGCTGGGTCACGAGCATGCTGCCGCCGGCACACTCGCGACCTGGTTCGAAGCTCCGTGACCGCGCCCGATTGGTCACAGGAGCTGAAGAATGGGGAGAGGTGTACGTAAACACACCTTCCCTGTTCTTCTGTGTGGCAGTGACACTGATCGTCTGTTCCCTGTTATAGGGAATGACGATCAGTGATGACACGCCTACAGCCACACCCCCCTACAGTAAGAATCACTCCCTTAGGGCACACTTAACCCCTTAGCGCCCCCTAGTGGTTAACCCATTCACTGCCATTGTCATTTTAACAGTAATTAGTGCATTTGTATACCACTTTTCTCTGTGAAAATGACAATGGTCCCAAAAATTTCTCAAAAGTGTCCGATGTGTCTGCCATAATGTTGCAGTCACGGAAATCGATGATCGCCGCCATTACTAGTAAAAAAAATATATTGATAAAAATGCCATAAAACTATCCCCTATTTTGTAAACGCTATAAATTTTGCGCAAACCAATCGATAAACGCTTATTGCAAATTTTTTTTTTTTACCAAAAATATGTAGAAGAATACGTATCGGCCTAAACTGAGGAAAAAAATGGGGATATTTATTATAGCAAAAAGTAAAAAATATTGAATTTTTTTTCAAAATTGTCGCTCTATTTTTGTTTATAGCGCAAAAAATAAAACCCGCATAGGTGATCAAATACCACCAAAAGAAAGCTCTATTTGTGGGAAAAAAAGGAAGCCAATTTTGTTTGGGAGCACGTCGCACGACTGCGCAATTGTCAGTAAAAGCGACGCAGTGCCGAATCGCAAAAAGGGGCAAGGTCCTTAACCTGCATATTCATCCGGGTCTTAAGTGGTTAAAGTGCCAACGTATATATACAAGAGCCGGCCCTTAAGTGGTTAAATGTTTTTGAAAAATTGTATCTTAATGCTTCATTACTCTGAAGTATTATACTGAAATGTAAGAAAAACAAGTATCCGTTTGAATATTTTTGGTAAACCTGATAACAAAGCAGAAGCATGTAATTATAGTTCCATATTGTAATTCATAAATATTAAAGATAAAAGTCCTTTTCAGCATGTTGAAAATGTAGTGATGGCATGAATGTTGTCAGTATCTGTGTACAGATGAGACTTTAGTACCTTAGTTTACACATGAATTACAAAAATGTATCTCATTTATTCATATTCCTCTATGCAGCTAAAGCTTAACAAGCTACTGCATAATTATTCTCATTCCATTCCATATTAACATTTAAAAGAACATCAATGCTTGAATCAAGGCTAAATGAAGAGGATTTTCTAGTGACTTGAAGAGTGAATAAACTCCAACTGCACATTAAATATTACACCACATTAATTATTATGCATACTTGTGATTTCCTATTGTCACAAAACTTCAAGTACTACTTGACATTAGTGTCTGATTTTTATTTTTTGCTCACCAGATCACCTTTTAAATAGTTTTGTAGGAACTTTACTTTGGTCACATTGCTTTATAGATACTTTATCAAGTACAGTTGAGATAATTTCTCCCATCATTTCAGATTGCACCAAATTAACAGCTTTTCAAGGTTTAAATGTTCTATCTGCATGACTACTAATACAGATTATCATGCCCAAATCTAAAAACTGCTGCTCTCTCAGTGAAAAAAATAAATCTCACCACTGTGGTCCACTGTGGTCTGTGATGACCCCCTGTTGAGTCAGATCAATAACTATACAATTATCAGAGAATGTAAGCTTTGCTGATTGCAAAGCTATTGGTCAGACTCTTCAGGGAGGCCTATAAGACAGCTGCAATGAAAAATAACATTTCAAAATAATGGATGCAAATGCTGCACAATGAAATAGCGATGGGTGAATCTGCTTGGGTTCTTTTTGTGAGTGCATTATGCTCATATACTTGAGGGTCTGGTATGAGTTTTAATAAGCACTCCATGTAAAAACTCAAAGAAAGTGTGGTGTATTTCTGAAATGTATAGCAGACCCTTATCCAAGCATGTAGCCTAGCTGGCCAGGCATCAGGCGTGTGCCTCCCCATATAGGCCACATGCTATGAGCATTGGGGGGCATACTTTGCCAGGCGGGACCCCTGGCAAAGCACCTTGCCTATGATAATGGAAACAAGGACCACTTCCCCACATCTCTCACCTGGTGGATGTGGAGAGCCATGGATGGACTTGTGAATTAGTAATCAGAAGTACTATGTACCCCTTAATCATACACATTGGAAGTGGATATTTCAGGAACACCTTATTATAAAGGAAGCTTCCATAATCCTATATGTCTCCCCTGCAGACCCCCATATCTACTGGGCCAGAAATGTGGAGAAGGGATTCCATGTGCCAGCACCCACATGCCTTGAGGATCATGGGCTCCCCAAAACAAATAAGCAGCACATTCACGTTTTCTGGTTTCTGTAAGTTGTCAGCCTATTTACCCAGCAACAGACTCTCATGGCAAAGAGATAGTGGGCCGGATTCAGATACGAGATACAACGGCATATCTCCTGATACGCCGTCGTATCTCTGAGTGCGGGCCGTCGTATCTATGCGCCTGATTCAGAGAATCAGTTACGCATAGATTTCCCTATGATCCGACTGGCGTAAGTGTCTTACACCGTCGTATCTTAGGCTGCATATTTACGCTGGCTGCTAGGTGGCGCTTCCGTATAGTTACACAAGGAATATGCTAATTAGGTATTTATGCCGATTCAGAAACGTACGTCCGGCCGGCTCATTTTTTTTACGTCGTTTACGTTAGGCTTTTTCCGGCGTAAAGTTACCCCTGCTATATGAGGCGTAGCTAATGTTACGTATGAATGTCGTACTCGCGCCGAGTTTTGAAATGTTTACGTCGTTTGCGTAAGTCTTTCGCGAATAGGGCTTTGCGTAAGTTGCGTTCACGTCGAAACCAATGAGGCTTTGTGGCGTAATTTCGAGCATGCGCACTGGGAAACTTTCACGAACGGCGCATGCGCCGTTCACAAAAAACTTAAAATATGTGGGGTCATCTTAAATTTGAATAAAACACGCCCACAACATTCCCATTTGAATTAGGCAGGCTAATGCCGCCACACATACGTTACACCGCCGTAACTAAGGGTGCAAGTTCTTTCTGCATACGGAACTTGCACCCAAAGTTGCGGCGTACCGTATCGCAGATAAGTTACGCCAGCAGATAGATAGAGAAATCTATCTGAATCCGGCCCACAGTGTGTGTGTGTGTGTGTGTGTTTGTGAGAGAGGTTTGTGGACAGCTAATTAATGAGGTCTGGCTAACAGATATGTGTGGACCTTGGGATGGGGGTTTATTTCTAACTCTCATACCAAACCTCCAGGCCCCAGGGCCCAGATCATAGAGAAAACAAAGTTTGTTTTATTCATAACACACACACACATCCTGCATCCCCCACCATGTGAGAAACCCAGGTAACTTTATACACAAACCTGCCAGTCAAAGCCTCTATATTTATATTTATATATAGTATATCAATAAAGCATCAATGGCAGTTGCACAATTTTGATAGCTTAAAATTGATTTGCGCAACCTTTCGTTAATTTGGTGTAAAAATACATTGGGGCTTTTCATTCATTGGTGTTGGACATCTTTTGTAATGCTGTATCGTTAAAGAGTAGGTCCAGCCTGGGTGGAAAAAAAAGTTAAAAGTCAGCAATTCCAAATACAGTAGCTGCTGAGTTTTAATATTAGGGTACTTACCTGTCCAGGGAACCCGTGATATCGGCACCCCAACCGATGTTCAGATCAACTCCTGGGTGCTGTCGCCACCATTCCTGGTAAGGGAACCAGGTAGTGAAGACTTTCGGCTTCACTCCTGGTTCACTACTGTGCATGCGCGCTGTACTTTCTAATTGGCTTGGCGACAGGGGAAGGAGGAGGGGGCCGAACTTCTATGAGATCGGGCCCAACAGTTCCCCTGTTCCAAATGTGGCACCAGAGGGGAGGGAAGCATATGAGCAAGAGTTCCACTTTTGGGTGGAACTCTGCTTTAAGGCAGAAAAGGCTGCCTCCAGGTGGCCTGCTCTCAATGTATGTATTATTATGTACTTTATGTCAAATTGATGGGATAGTTACCAGGGTCGATCCACCCTATAGGCTCACTATGCAAGCTGCTTAGGGCCCCGCAAAGCTGCGGAGGGCCCCCCAAATTACTAGAGGCCCCGCCTGGTGAGAAGTCATTTTCGGCCCCTCACCCCGCTGGCTACATGGGAGAAGAGGTAAGAAGTCAGCACCCCCCCTTCTCACTTTAATGTAAGATGTAATTTCCGACAGCAGAACACCCCCTCCCCCCACTTCTCAACTTTAATCCTTAATGTGATGTCACATGCATGTCACTGTTGGCAGCGCCCCCGCTTCTCAACTTTAATGTGACATGTCATTTTGCTTAGGGCCCCAGGGAGGTCAGGATCGGCACTGATAGTTACACAATGGGGAACACCTTTTACAGAGCTATCTTTTTTGTGGTTAGCATAAAAACATACAAGGAAACTATTGCAAATCATTGTATATGTATTTATTTTGTAGATATGCATGTGAACGTGACAATGTAAGCAATCATATTGATGTGTGTTCACGCTTTAAACACCATCATTCCTTGCAGCATTGCACAGCTAGTCGTAATCAGAGATCTGAAAGCCACCAGAAAGATATACATCCTCTTTGTTTACAAGATTGTTTCACTTTACTTTAAAACCCAACCCATTGGGACAGCGTTGATTTAATCCCCCCTCCCCTGAATCAATGGCTCATTGTATTGTTTGAATGAGGATTGATACATTTAGCCCAGGTTCATACTGGGTACGATTTGCTTCGATTTGAGATGCGATTTCACATGTGAAATCGCATCTCAAATCGGCGGCATTTGCCGGCAATTGTCGGCAATGACACCGTCCTAATCGGTGCGACGCCTACTTTTTGCGATTTCAGGCTGCGATTTACATTAACATCTGTGCAGAAACCTGTACAGATGTCTCTTAAATCGCGGCCATAATCGGGACTGTCCGTGCGAGTTCAGCTGAACTCGCACGGCTTCACTCCCGCAGCCCAGTGTGAACCAGGGCTGAGGGTTATCCAAGGGAACACAATAGATTACCAGGTTACTAGCCAAAAAAAGTTAGGTGGCTTGGTGCAATACCGCCCTATGCAAGAAGATTGTGTTTCCTTTATGCGTTTGAAAGTGTTACTAAATCCAGTAATATGAAAATAGTTCATCTACCCCCCCCCCCCCTCCATGCCCACAGCTTATAAATCGTATTTTTACATTAAAATATTGCCACTATATACCTATTTGAATGATCTGCATACCACAGTTACATAATAAACTGCACAGTTTCTTCAGTTCTGGGAGTTGAGGAACGTGGAGAAACTTCTCTCCAGCATAAAAGACACAACTGAGCATGTGGCGGTTAAGGTTGTCTAAAAATTAATATATAATAATATATTAATGGGGCGCTCAAAAATGTATAATACAAAAACATTTGATTATTTAGTGATATAAACACCAGCCTGCCCACACCATCTGAATTACTAAAAATGGTGTTTTTTTTTTTTTGGAACGAATATAATAAATTAATGAATGATAGAGTGCACTAATAACATGTAAACCACGGGTAATTGTTGTGAAACAACTGTGAACATGACTGTGTAAACCCAATTATTATATTGACTCTATACCCAACTGAATGGGACTAGAACCATAAAGTGATGCTGCTTGGAAAGCAATAGCCAAAACAAAACAGAACTGAACCAGTCCTAATAAAGTCCTTAACCACTTCCTTACTAGGCACTTAAACCCTTTCCTGACCAGAGGACTTTTTGCGATTCGGCACTGCGTCGCTTTAACTGACAATTGCGCGGTCGTGCGACGTGGCTCCCAAACAAAATTAACGTCCTTTTTTCCCCACAAATAGAGCTTTCTTTTGGTGGTATTTGATCACCTCTGCGGTTTTTATTTTTTGCGCTATAAACAAAAATAGAGCGACAATTTTGAAAAAAAAAAAAATTTTACTTGTTGCTATAATAAATAGCTCAATTTTTTTTTACGTTTTTTTTTTATCCTCAGTCTAGGCCGATACGTATTCTACATATTTTTAGTTAAAAAAAAAAAATCGCAATAAGCGACTGGTTTGCGCAAAAGTTATAGCGCCTACAAAATAAGGGACAGAATTATTATTGTTTTTATTTTTTTACTAGAAATGGCGGCGATCTGCGACTTTTATTGGGACTGCGACGTTATGGCAGACACATCGGACACTTTTGACACATTTTTGGCGCCATTCACATTTATACTGCAATCAGTGCTATAAATATGCACTAATTACTGTATAAATGTGACTGGCAGGGAAGGGGTTAACACTAGGGGGTGAGGAAGGGGTTAAATGTGTACCCTAATATTAGTGTTCTAACTGTGGGGGAAGGGGGGTGACTGGGGGGGGTGACCGATCTGTGTCTCTATGTACAAGAGACACAGATCCGTCTCCTCTCTCCCCTGACAGCACCGCTGTCTGCGAGAGCCGGGAATGAGAGATGATCTCATATGTAAACATATGAGATCATCTCTCATTGGCCGCACAGATCGCCTAGGAAACGGCCACTCCGATTGGCCGTTCACGGCGATCTGTGACTGGCTGTGTCCAAGGGACACGGCCAGCACAGCAGTTCCCCGCTGCGCGCTCAGGAGCGCGCGCGGGGAACGTGCAAAGGGGCGGCCGTAAAAAGACGGCCCGTTAGAGATTGGGAGCCGCGCTGCGGCCGTACAAAGTCGTACGGCCGTCAGCAAGTGGTTAAAAGGAAATGTGTGAATAAACACAATAATAATGACAATATTGGTGGTGGTTTTCTTGAAAAACATTCATTGCGGGAACCAATCCAAAACTTAAAGTGACTTGCTACATTCACCTTCACCACAGTTGCAAACAATAAATGACACCCAAAAAGTGCTCAAGGTAAGGATGGCAGCTTACCAGAACACATTGACCCTTTTAATTAAAAAAGAGGTCTAATGTGCTTGTTTTATATTGGATGATGGCAGATAGAGGGAATTGATGCAGACAAGATCAGAACTTCTCATACACTGGCAGGCTCAAATCAGGATATGCAAATAACAAGATAGACCGAACATAGTGTAACCCCATTTAATCACTTTATGGTTCTAGTCCCATTCAGTTGGGTATAGAGTCAATATAATAATTGGGTTTACACGGTCATGTTCACATTTGTTTCACAACAATTACCCATGGTTTACATGTTATTGGTGCACTCTATCATTCATTAATTCTATTTGTTCCAAAAAAAAAAATCTATATTTTCACACACCATTTTTAGTCATTCGGATGGTGTGGGCAGGCTGGTGTTTATATCACTAAATAATCAAATGTTTTTGTATTATTAATTTTTGATATTATTATATTTTTTTCACTACGTCTTTCCAGTTTGGTCAGTTAGGGACAGCAGCTTTTATTTAATATTTTTTATTTATCAGGCGTGAGATTTATACACATTCTTCACGGTTGAGGTTGTCTACCTTGTGCAAACAGGGAGACCATATATGAAGCGCTGAAATAAGGGCATCAGTGTCACGGCAATGATTAGTAAAAAGTCAATTTTATTGCCATGAAAACATTAAAAGGTAACACAACGGGCCTGATCCACAAAAGGGATATGCCGGCGTATATACTGATACGCCATCGTATCCCTGTTTCTATCTATGGAACTGATCCACAGAATCAGTTTCTCATAGATAGGCAGAAGATCCGACATGTGTAAGGGACTTACACTGTCGGATCTTAGGATGCAGTACCGCAGCCGCCGCTGGGGGCATTTCTCGTCGAAATCCAGCGTCGGGTATGCAAATTAGCACTTACGGAGATCCACGAAGCTTTTAAGCTTCGTTTTTTCTCCGTAAGTATTAGTTTACCGTCGCAAAATTAGGGCTGCTTTTACAAAGTGTAAAGTTAGTACACCATGTAAAAGTAGACCCTTCTTTCCCGCGACGCTGTCAATTTTTTTTTTACATTTTTTTTTTCCCGCCGCATCTCTTTTTTTTCCCGACGCAACTTTTTTTACCCGGCGCGATTCACAAAACTCGGCCTAACGTAATTTCGCGCAATGCACGTCGGGAAAATCGCTTTGGGAGCATGCGCAGTACGTCCGGCGCGGGAGCGCGCCTAATTTAAATGGGACTCGCCCCATTAGATTAGGAACGCCTTGCGCCGGACGGATTTAAGTTACACCGCTCAAAATTTCTAGGTAAGTGCTTTGTGGATCGGGCACTTAAGTAGAGATTTTGCGGCGGTGTAACTTAAATGCCAAAAGTTAAGTTACGGCCGGTTTTTGTGGATCAGGCCCAACATTCCTCCGTTGCCAGGATAGAAAATAAACAGTCAATCAGCATTACTCCGCAGTAGAGATGGAGAAATAAGAGTGAGAAAGCTAAGCAGTGGATACTACGTTAGAGCAGCATGCAGGACGCCAGATGACAGGGAGGCGTGCTGCAAAGGATGAAACTCACGTTGGATCGCTGTGCTCTGCTCACAGTGGCAAAGAGGGGGAGAAACTCAACCAGATGGAGGTGGTGAGGTGACCAAATGTAGCTAATGACAGCCAGAAGCTATCATTGATGGATCCCCGATGCACAGTACGTGTAAGCTGGAGCTTCCTGGGCGTGACGTCAAAACGATACCAGGAAGTTTCATCCTTTGCAGCACGCCTCCCTGTCATCTGGTGTCCTGCATGCTGCTCTAAGGTATTATCCACTGCTTAGCTTTCTGACTGTTATTTCTCCATCTCTACTGCGGAGTAATGCTGATTGACTGTTTATTTTCTATCCTGGCAACGGAGGAATGTTGTGTTACCTTTTGCACATGTTTTCCATCACATCACTCCTGATGTGTTCACCATATAGCTGCTGATTGTGGTTGGGCAGGACTTTCTACACCTTGTAGTCAATTTTTTTATTCATCACATACAATCCTGTCATTTGGCGCCAGACTTTTTTTGTTGTTTTGAGGTTGTCTACCTTACCTGTTCTTTCCAAGGTAGACATTGCAGGAGGGGGAGGATCTATGCATACACGATAAAACAGCCTTTTTACACAATGCAGAGGATTAACACTTAAAGTTCCACAGTGGGTATAACAAGCATGCTATTTTGCATATACAGGCAGATTTTACTGTCGTGGGTTTAGTAAAACTTTAAGCCCTTAAAGTGATTGTACAGGCTCGTTTTTTTCCTATAAAAATAATAAACATGTTATAATTTCCTACTCTGCTGCAGTGGATTTTCACAGGACAGCCTGGATTCTCCTCTTCTTGGGTCCCCCTTCTGAGATTCTGGCCCCTCCCTCCTGTTCAGTGCCCCCACAGCAAGCAGCTTACTATGGGGGAAATCCGAGCCGAGTCACAGCTCCCTGCGTCCATTTAGACACAGAGCCCCGACCCTCTCTCCCCTAATTGGCAAGCTGACTTTTATTGACAGCAGCAGGAGCCAATGGTACCGCAGCTGCATCTCAGCCAATCAGGAAGGAAAATCTCAGAGGGCTGAGACACTTGTGGACATCGCTGGACAGAGAAAGACCTTTAGGTAAGTATTAGGGGGGCTGCTGCACACATGAGCTTTTTATCTTAATGCATAGAATGCATTAAGATAAAAAAAACTTCTGCCTTTACAACCCCTTTAATGTCTGAAGTGTGGAGTGTATTTTTAGGTAAGAACATGCTGTTTAGTTTCTCAAGTAAAAAGTAACATAACATTTAGAAGTGCTAGATGTGGAATGAAAAAAGCTATCTATAAATATAAGGTAGCTTCCTGAGGCCCATTTGCTCAATATTATTTCAGGAAAATGTTGGTTATAGATTATAAAGTACAAGCAAAGAGGGAATTATGAAATAAATAAGAACAAAATATGAGTTTAAATGAATGTAGAGTGGTTTTGTACATTTTGTATTTGTTTTTCTTACTATACTTAGGGCAACACTTTTTAAAAATACTTTTGTAAGTAAGTAAATATGATGTATTTGCAAACAAATATTGTATTTTAATTTTCAGTCAAAAAGAGTTCCATAGATGACATGTTTTGGACTGCTGGGACAGTGCCAGTACTCTTTCCCAAAGATGGTTTATCCCTGACTGTGTCCCGAGATCATAGCATGCTCAGTAGCTCAAAAAATGTATTAACTGAGGGGATCATGGCCAAGAGTGGGCAGCTCCCACATAATTAGGAATGAGACCAATCCAAAACTGTGCATGGTCTGATTTGGAAACAACCCAGAAAGTGGGCACAATCTGGGTAGGACCCCCCTCAAAAGGTAGACATGTTAATTATGGGTGTTGGGTGGGGTTGACAGTATCCCAGGAACCAAGAAGAATATATGGGAAAGTATAATGATCCTGGGCCCCCTTTACTATGTTTCCCAGGCTATCTGTATCTGCATTGCTGAAAATATCTATTTACAGAGCTAAGTAGGTCAAGCTCACCCTCTGCATGTCTTCATTTTTCGATTTGTACAATGTATACGTTGGTGAGGAAGAGTCTGAAGGCAAACATCTTCTGCTGTTTCACTGTAAAAAAAAACAGTTTTATACAAAAAAGAGTTGATAGAAAAAACTAACCAAAAAAAAACATTACAACTTACCTTTAAAAGAAAACTCTAATTTATTTAAAGCATAGCGCCAGAGATCTACATACCCATAGGCTTCACAGCTTCACACCACTTGAGAAACAACTTATATTCAGACATGGAGGGCTTCGACATATCCAGGGCAGGCTGCAGTACTGAGTTAAAATCTCCTACAAGAATTGTAGGATAAATTGGTAAAGAGGAGAGCTTTGTACTATATGAACCCCATGTACAGAGGTGTGTAGGATGATAAACTGGCCCTTGGGATCCGTGATCACCTGATGACAGGTAAAGGGAAGTCTCTTACGAATCAGAATCACCACTCCCTGGGCATAACTGGAATATGTGGAGTGATAATTATGGGAGACCCATTGTTTTTTAAGGGCCAAGATTTTCAAGCCCATCAGATGACATGTGGTTTTAATTGTTAAATCTGTTCAAAAATCAAGGCTCTTTTGAACTTCGAGTTCAGACCCTGGATATTCCAGGAGCAAACAATTAAATCAGCCATAGAGTAATATCAGCATCATTGGGGCATGGATAGGGAGGGGGAACAGAACCGTCCAGACTTCGGCCATGGCCGCACATCGTAGGTTAAACATCATTTGTGCATTCACATTCATCCATCCACACAGCATACACACAGCAACAAAATGATATACATGCCAAAAGGCAACAACAACCCTGCACTCCTGAAAAACAGAGCGGGCCTAGACCCTAAACTTGTACCATGTGCATGGCCTGTTTCAAGAAACCAAAAAGACAAGCAGAAAATGTGTTGTGTATTGTATCTATTTTTTTGTGAATGAGTAACTAGGGGTACTATGCACCCCTTCCTATCTGGGATACTTCTTATTTTAAAGGGGCTTGCAGATTCAGGTTGCCTCTCAACAACACCACATACACCTGGCCAGGAATGTTGGAAAGAGATTCTTGTTCTTATGTAACAGCACTGGTGAACGGAGTGAACCACAACTGCAGTTAGCAAGGACTTCAATGCGCTTACTTATGTGACAACTCAGTATTGGCCCCAGGCGTCACTCCTGGCAACAAGAGTTTGGGGATCTCTACATCATCTTTCTGTCACATAAAGAAAAGCGTTGAGCTACTAAGGATGGACGCATTACAACATACGACCAGAGCTCAGCGTTTAAAAATATAATATACTTCAAGGTCAATATTCCAATACACCTCTATATGCAAGTGATTATCAGTAAGGGACCCCAGGCGTCACTCCACACAAACAGGAGTTTGGGGGTTCTCTACATCACATAAGTTTGAGCATATAGGGATGTATTAGGCCACTAAGGGAGATGCTATGAAATAGCATCAACCCTTAGAATAGAAAAGTTAGAGCGAACACGTTCAAACAATTAGGACAAGGCCTATTAGGGATTTGTATTTATGTCAAGCTCGTAGTAAATAGGAGTTGAAGTAAAAACTAGTACTTGCGTATAAGAGGCACAATAGTTAAAGTAATAGTACTTGCGTATGAGAGGCAATATAGCTCAGGTAATTATAGTTACATACATGAGGTAAATATTGTAGACGTAATAGTAGTTGCATATGAGAGGCAATATAGCTTAGATAATTATAGTTGCATATATGAGGTAAATGTTGCTCTAGTAATTTGAGGGTAGCTGACCCTTTAAGGTACTCCTTAGCAAACAGTCCTTAGCACAGCAGTATCTCCAACATAGCATGTTGATATCCACACAGCATATTTAGTAACACAATTGTAATAGATGGAACACTAGCAGTAGATCTTCTTATAGGACTACAAGTGATACAATGGCTACTTATGCGTTTGTAGGCTTCTATGCAGGAGGTAGAGGATCTGTGGTGTAGGGTGTACAGCAAGGCCTCAAGGTTTTCCCCAGCAATGCTCTGTTGCAATAGGTGCATTAGCACCAAAGTAGTCGTTTCCTGGAGCGGTGTTGCAGCATGGGGAGCGATGACAGCGGTATCAGTAGCGTGGCCGAGCTACGGCTGACAATAATAGAACAGGGATTGAGTGTAAAGCCAATGCCTTTATAGGCATGTCAGCAGGTGTAGTGCATCGCACTGAATTTGAAAGGAGCACCGTCCTAGGCGCACTTCCGCGTTCCACAGTGGAATGCATGGGACGCCGCGCAATTACGTCATCGCGCTATCGCCGTAATGCGTTCCAGCGGGGAATGCAATACAGGAAGTAACAGGCGCGCATAGTGCCTGTTACATCTTATTAACATGAAGATAAGGTGCTTTGCCAGGGGGCCCCTTAGCAATTTACCCTCCCAATGTTGAGGGCATATGACCTGGTATTGTTCAGGAGGGGGTATGGGTCAGAGAGGTTTCATGCTCGGGTAAGGATTCAGTATGGATTTGTGTTAAAACCACACCATTTTTATGTGTGTTTTTATTTTGTGTCCCCCTTAAAATTCATACCAGACCCTCATCAAGGAAAATGGTCTGGTATGTAATTTTGGAGAAACCTCATACTTTTTGTTTTGTTTTTCATGAGGTTCCTCTTAAACACATACCAGACCCTAATCTAAGATAGGGGTCTGCTGTAGATGAAGGAAATTCCCAGTCGCTTTATGTACAAACAAAACACATTTTGTTTTAAAATATCACTTTTGGCACCCTACATGGGCAGGTTTAGGACATCTGCCCACTTCATGGGTAGGGTTAGGACATCTCTCAAGCATGTTATTAAACTAATTGTGCAATGTTATTATTTTATTTCAAGCCTGCTCCCCACCAAATTGTATTTTTACATAATTTTTCTTTTGCATTTGTACATGTTCCCCCGGCCGTGAAAAGCTCTAAATAGCCTTTGTTTGACAATACCTTGCGTAATAAATTTGACAATAGAGAGAAATGATTTTCATGATTGAATTTTCTTGCAAAGTCTAACTTCCCTACACTACAAAAACCTGGAGTATAGTTAAAGACAGCATTTCAAAAGGCATGTACAGTAGGCATGTGTGGCATCATAAAATGCCAAAAGGAAGGGAATTTACAATCCGCTTATGTCCATACTAAGAGCCATCAATTCCTCCTTTCATATATAGAAGATGCTTAGTAAGCATTTTTTAAGGTTACTGATCATCAAACAATAAATCATATGTTTCTGTACCTGCATCCTGGGCTCCCTAGTAGAATTGTTTTGAATATTCAAACCACAAGTTCTTGTGTGCATAAAGCTTCTGTGACTAACTTAGGAGTGCAGTATGTTTGAAATAACGTCTCAGGCTTAATTGCACAATATTTGCAAAAAAAAAAAAAAAAAGTGCCAGTCAACCATCTTAACATGTTCCTTACAGGCAAGCTGATTTTAAGTTCAAACTCATCTTATTTGTAATATATAGTGAATTACAAAACTGTGCTGATTATTTAAAAAAAAACTTTTCTATTCTTACACATTTACACATGGCACATTGCATGTAACATGTTTATAGGCATTGTTCAAGTTCAGTTCAGACAAAAATGACATAGCTACAAAGCACTGCAAAGTGCTGTAGCACAGCCATAATAGATTACTATAAAATGCGAGAATTTTAAAACAGCAAGGATGAGAGGAGGGTGATGGCACAATAGAAGAAGACTTCTAGGGGATAACTGCTAGTCCATCCAAAGAAAGAGCTAGTCCATAATAATAGTCCAAGCGTAAATATAGATATACTGTAGTCCCAATACACTCTTCAGGCTGCCTGTCTCCAGAGCTAGAAGTGATCTCTGCAGCAAAGGGAAAAGAAAAGACAAGTGGCATCTGAGTGTAGTAGTATAGAAAACACATTTGTTAGCGTGATCAAAGCAACTTACATAAAGAAAAAAAGACCAAGTTCACCTGATAGTGAAGCCGCTTTGAGCCATCTGGTCCCAGAGTTCCACTCAGTAGATGGAGATACACAGAGATCCAACTGGGTCTGCTGGATTATGAAGACTGGAGACTTCCAGGTACATCATGGGACACACAGGGGAAGTGGATGTGACCTCAGCGTCTCATCTCATCTGGGCTTACATCACATCTGCTTTCCCTGTGTGTCCCAAGGTATACGCAGAAGTGGGAACCAGCAGGATCCCTGTGTAGCTCCATCCACCGAGTGCAACTCCATGACCGGATGGTTCAGAGTTGCTTCACACTCAGATGAGCATGGTCTTTTATTCTTTATGTGTGTTGTTTTGATTGCGCTAATAGATGTGTTTTCAATACTACCACACTCAGATGGTGCCTATCTTCCCTTTCTTGTGTTTGCTCACAACTTGAAAGCAACTGCAGTCCAAAAAAAAGCAGAGATTTCATTCATAGATTTGAGATGTTCAAATACGTGTTTAAGACCCACTCACGTATATATGCGTCGGCATTTTAAAGATGGATATCTCGTAACGGCAGCAGCTGTTGCCACAACCGAGATATCCATCTTTCCTGTGAGTGGTCCTGTTAACGATAACGGTGGTCTCCGTGGCGGATTCACCGCAAGATCACCGTTATCATTGGCGGGAGATGGCCCCCTCTCCCGTGCCCTCTGCCGCTTACCGGAGCCCTCGGCAGCGGCGGAGGCACTTGGTGCCTTCCTTCTGCACGGCTGGGATACGAGTGAGGGCAAGATGGTCCCCACCCATCTCCATAGAATAGCAGGGCGGAAGCAACGTCAAAACGTCACTTTGACGCCCATGCTTCTTAAAGGCATATTTTCCTGTTGTCATTTTTAAAATGGCAATTTTTTTTTTTATTATTATTGCATTTTAGTCTAAATATGAGATCTGAGGGCCAGATTCACGTACAAGAGCGCCGGTGTAACGTAACCCGTTTACGATACACCGCCGCAAGTTTCCAGTTTTAGTGCCCGATCCACAAAGCACTTACCTGGAAACTTGCGGTGGTGTATCGTAAAGACGTCCGGCGCAAGGCGGGCCAATTCAAATGGGCGTGTGCCATTTAAATTAGGCACGCTCCTGCGCCGGACCTACTGCGCATGCTCCGTTTCGCAATTCCCGTCGTGCTTTGGGCGCAGTGACATCATTTTTTCGAACGGCGATGCGCGTAGTGTAATTCCGTATTCCCGGATGGCTTACGCAAACGACGTTCATTTTTAAATTTCGACGCGGGAACGACGGCCATACTTTAGACAGCAATACGTTTGCTGACTAAAGTTAGGGCACCAAAAACGACGACTAACTTTGCAACGGGAAACTAGACTAGCGGCGACGTAGCGAACGCGAAAATCCATCGTGGAACGCCGTAACTCCTAATTTGCATACCCGACGCTGGTTTACGACGCGAACTCCCCCCAGCAGCGGCCGCGGTACTGCATCCTAAGATCCGACAGTGTAAAACAATTACACCTGTCGGATCTTATGGATATCTATGCGTAACTGATTCTATGAATCAGTCGCATAGATAGAAACAGAGATACGACGGCGTATCAGCAGATACGCCGTTGTATCTCTTTTGTGAATCTGGCCCTGAGGTCTTTTTGACCCCAGATCACATATTTAGGAGAACCTGTCATGCTTTTTTCTATTACAAGGGATGTTTACATCCCTTGTAATAGGAATAAAAGTGACATTTTTTTTTTAAAGTGTAAAAATTAATAAAATAAATTAAAATAAATAATAAAACAAAAAAATAAAATTTAAAGCGCCCCGTCTCGACGAGCTCGCATGCAGAAGCGAACACATACGTGAGTAGCACCCGCATATAAAAACAGTGTTAAAACCGCACAAGTGAGGTATCGTTAGAGCGAGAGCAATAATTCTAGCCCTAGACCTCCTATGTAACTCAAAAGATGCAACCTATAGAATTTTTTAAACGTCGCCTATGGAGATTTTTAAGGGTAAAAGTTTGACGCCATTCCACAAGCGGGCGCAATTTTGAAGTGTGACATGTTGGGTATCATTTTACTCGGCGTAGCATTATCTTTCACAATATAAAAAAAAATGGGCTAACTTTACTGTTGTCTTATTTTTTAATTAAAAAAAGTAATTTTTTTTCCAAAAAAAGTGCACTTGTAAGACCAGTGCGCAAATACGGTGTGACAAAAAGTATTATAATGACCGCCATTTTATACTCTAGGGTGTTAGAAAAAAATATAAAATGTTTGGGGGTTCTAAGTAATTTTCTAGCAAAAAAAACTGTTTTAATCTTGTAAACAGGCAAGGTCCTTAAGTGGTTAATATTTAAAACTAAAATTGGTTTTAAATTGTGTGATATTCATGCTGACAAAAGTTTTAACGTTTTTATGACAGATGTGCATGCTTTAAAGTGACCCTTGCTATTCCTTTCACCATCCCATGACCACATTTCAATCTTTAGTACACTGTGCTAAACACAAACACTTTAATTGAAACATTCCCCAATAGCCACAAACGATAAATTAATTTTGTGTGTACCAAATACCTCCACAAACCCAGATATTACCATGCAAATATAACAATGACAATATCACTGTGCTGTACAAATCCTGTGCAGAGAGCTGTAGAAGGGACCTAGCAGACTCTATCCATGACAGGGCTGCCTGCAGAAAATATAGGAGCGGCCGGGACAAGACTAATCACTTGTACAATAAGAGAAGTAGCAGTGACTGGGCTCTGTTACAGGAAGCTCCTGCACAGAGGTAATGGTTCACACTTGATTACTGCACAAATCTAGGAGAAATACAAAAAATACATCAAAATGCAAGTAAGAATACACATGGATCTTGTATTTAGACAATATTTGTTCATCCCAAAGTTCAGCTATAAAACCATGGAACTCTTTCTATGGCTCCATGTTTGAAATAGGATACCATACCAGGCCACATGCGCCCACCCCAAAGCACCTCGTCGCCATGTTGATGGGGACAAGGGCCTCTACTACACAACCTTGGCCGGTGATTGTGGGGGCCTGCAGGCATGGGGCTAATCGGAATCTGGAAGCCCCCTTTAAAAAGGGGGCCCCAGATCCTGGCCTCCCGCATGTGAATGAGTACATGGTACCCCTGCCCATTCACCAAAATAGTGTCACAAGTTAATAAAATCACACAGGCAGTTTAAAAAAAAAAATTGAGATCCGTGAAGACTGGCTGCCTCCTGCAGGCTCCGCCATCTGACATTGCTAATATAGGTAAGGGGTGGGGCCACCTGGCTATGTCACCTGCTGGCCTTGCCACTGTGACATCACGGACCGGTGCATTCTGTTGATGTCACATGGGGAGGGGCGACCAGGTGCGGCAGCGTCTTTGTTACTTTTTCTTTTTCAGCTCGGGCAAGAGGTGTGATGGGGATTGTTTTTATTACCTTTTGACACTTTTTTGGTGAATGGGTAATTTCCATATAGGGCAGGTCAGGATCTGGGGGTCCCCTTCTTAACCACTTAAGGACCGCCCCATGTACATATACTGCCACAGGGCAGCCCTTTAGCGCAAATTCACATATATGTATATCATTGTTTCTTCCTGTTCTGCAGAGTCCTTCTTACATCAGAGTCTGCAGAGCCCTCCTTACATCAGAGACCGCAAAGCCCTTCTTACATCACAGTTTGCAAAGCCCCCCCGCCTTACATCACAGTCTGCAGAGCCCTCTCTTACACCACAGTCTGCAGAGCCCTCCCCCTTACATCAAAGTCAGCAAAATTTCACTGTATGGGGGAGCTCTAATGTAAAGGGAAACTCTGATGGAAGGGGTGCTCTGGGAAACCGGATTTAAGGGGTGCTCTGATGTAGGGGGGAATGCTGTAGACTCTGTTGTAAAGGGTAACTCCTGATGTAAGTGGGTTTCTGCTCGCCAAAGTCCCCAATTTTTTCAGTAGCACTGGGACCCTATCCACAGGTGAATAATGCGCAAAAGGTGCAGAATTTGAAGCATGCAACCAATGCACAGACACATTATGAATACTTGATTACATTTTTAGATAACCGGGAAGCAGCACATACTGAGCAAAAGGGTTGATTTACCAAAGAAACATAGGCTGTTCACTTTGCAGGGTAAGTTGCACTTTGCAAGGGGATTTTCATCGGAATCATCCCCAAAATATGTTTGACTTAATGCATATCTTTATACTAGCTATTTAAAGGGCACCTGGCAGGAGTTTGGTAACTGTAATTCCGCGTACACACGATCGGAATTTCCGATGGAAAAAGTCAGACTGACTTTTTCCATAGGATATTCCGATCGTGTAGCCCCATCTGAGTTTTTTCATGGAAAATTCACATGAATTCCATTAGAGTTTAGATAAAGAACATGTTCTATTTACCTCTGATGGAATTCTGTCGGAATTCCGATGTGATTTGGCCGGACAAAAGCCCAATCATGTGTACGCACCCTCTCTGGAATCGTGTGGACAATAACAATCAGGTTTATTTCACATATAAATTCTAGAAAATGTCTACTTTTGTATTTTATAGTCAGCCCTGCTCCAGTCCAGCGCTAACCTAAGGACACCTTTGTCTATTTAGCTGGGTATCAACTAACCCAGAATGCACCAGCAAGCATTTTACATCAGTCATTACTTTAGACCCAGATGTCTACCTGCACAAAAATTTTGTGGAGACAATTTTATATCTATGCTAAAAATTATTACCTTATATGACCTCATAACATCAGCATATAAACTCACAATATTTGGACTAAATATTAATTATCTTTAATTACCTTCATAATCAAATTTTGTTTCACATTATTTTGACGCATATGCATATTATACAAGAAACCACATTGTATAAGGGTCATTACAATTCTGAAAGTCATATCTAACACAAAATTGTTGACAGTTTTTTGTCAGCGTTATTCAAAAAGTCTTACATTAGTAAGGCAAAAGTGAAGAGTAAGGCAGAGTGAACCGACAATAGTCATTATATAGTAAAGTAGGATGAAACAATGCTGTGTTCACTAAAAATATTATTACTGAAAAAAGGGCCAGATTCACAGCGGAGATACGACGAAGTATCTCAGATACGCCGTCGTATCTCTCAGAGTATCTATGCGACTGATTCATAGAATCAGTTACGCATAGATAGCCCTAAGATCCGACAGGTGTAATTGTTTTACACTGTCGGATCTTAGGACACAGTACGGCAGCCGCCGCTGGGGGGAGTTTGCGTCGTTAACCAGTGTCGGGTATGCAAATTAGGAGTTACGGCGATCCACGACGGTTTTTCGCGTTCGCTACATCGCCGCTAGTCTAGTTTCCCGTCGCAAAGTTAGTTGTCGTTTTGGGTGCCTTAACTTTACACAGCAAACGTATTGCTGTATAAAGTATGGCCGTCGTTCCCGCGTCGAAATTTGAAATTTCACGTCGTTTACGTAAGACGTCCGGGAATACGGAAGTACGCTACTCACGTCGCCGATTGAAAAAATGACGTCAGTTCGCGCAAAGCACTGCAGGAATTTCGAAACGGAGCATGCGCAGTAGGTCCGGTGCGGGAGCGCGCCTAATTTAAATGGTATCAGCCCCATTTGATTTGGACCGCCTTGCGCCGGACGTGTTTACGATACACCGCCGCAAGTTTCCAGGTAAGTGCTTTGTGGATCGGGCACTAAAACTGAAAACTTGCGGCGGTGTAACGTAAACGGCTTATGTTACACGGGCGCAATTGTAGCTGAATCTGGCCCAAAGGGTTGATTTTCTTCATACTTGAATGTGTGATGCATTGATTCATGTTTGCCACACCTCAATTTACAGTGTCTATGTGATATTCACCAAAGGGTTGTAATTATGTTATTGTAGTAAAAAATGCTTACCTTTTTAAATGACTTTATGGGATAATCAAAGGATTTCACCATGTGTTCACAAATCACAGAGAACATATATTGCCAAAAATGTCCCCTTTCTTCTGTTCTAAAAAAAATGTAGTGAACTCCATATTGTCTTTTGCTACTCTTCTTATGCATTCTTAAGATTCCAAGGAGTGCAATCCTAACTGGCAGAGAAAATAATGCTGATGATGAATTGTATTTGTTTTACTCACAGAGTGATGGGAAGAATGGCACAAATTAATTCAATGTACTGTAATTTTATGAAAAAAACAGCTTATGCACATGAACATGAAGTTGCCATCATCCCTCAATGATTATAAAAGTTGAATAACCTCTAGGGTTGGGATTATGTGGGAAACAATAATAATCAAAGAATATATAGAAAATAATTTATTATATAGAAAAATAGAAAATTCATAATAATACAATATAGTACATGATATAAAAACACAGATTGGGGACAAGGAAATGACAAAAGATATAATGCCACAATTCTAATTCTCCAAAAAGGAGGCAGTTGAAAGATGGCTCGTCCAACGCCCTTCAAACAATAATTACAATTTGTTCTTCTTCAGGGATATCATATTATATCTTTTATCTAGAATAAATCCGAAAAAAAAATCATAATAATTTTAATTTTTAAACAATGTCAGAAAAAAATCACATCCAATGTGAGTAATTTTAGGATAGAAAACTCACTTCATTGAATCCTCTAAAGATGTGTGCATTCCCCCAGCAGACACAGTGCTTTCATAGATTCCTCATCAAGTCTAATTCTGAATATCACAAAAACAGGTTACCAAATCTCATCGGAGACTAGGATCACTATCCAATGCAGAGGGCGTCTTTTTGAGAAGATCTGACTAAAAGATTATAAAAATATAACCCCATATTTTTCTATATTATACATTTTTTTCTATATATTCTTTGATTATTATTGTTGCCCACATAATCCCAGCCCTAAAGGGTTATTCATTGTTTATGTACTGTAATTTTTGCCCCAGCATTCTTTAAAAACACAATACTACAGACGCAGCAAATTTGCAGCAACAACAGTGTGACCATAGCTTGACCATGCCCACATTCACGAAGGCCCATTGTAATATGATAACTAGAAGATATGTAAAAATAATTAAACTTATACATGTTATCTGCAGGACTTTTTTGGGGAAAAACCCCCCCATAATAAAACACTTTTGTTTGTAATAGCATTGGATTACTGTGAAGTCTTCATGCTGGGCATGAAGAGCTTCAAGTGATATTATAAGCCCTTTCACACATGTCAAGCAAAGAAAACCATAAAGCAATTTCTGTCTGTTTATTTTTCTATCTTACTTTTTTCTTGTTAAGTAACCTTGCTGACAAAAAATTGCTTTTATCACAGTTTTTATTCAAGGTTGGTAGCTCTCACGGGTCCTGATAATGTTCACACTGGGGTAGGAAATAAGGGCACTTTCCCAGGTGGAGCCACGTTTAATAATAAAAACCTTTCAGATAATTTACCTTATCCTCCACTATATCCTAAATTGAAAAAAAAACGTTTTGGTTGTGGTTACTTGTGAAGACCAATATACTCTATTTCAAGCAAAGCTGCTTTCTGCTTTTTTTTTTATCTTTCAAACATTCCTTTTAGCAAAATGAGTCCTGTACTCTCTTTTTGGTTCCTCACAATAAACTCTTTCAACCAGTTGAATTGACATTCTTAACTCTTACCTCCATATAGTAATCAGGCAGACACTTGTTGGCTAATTTTTATCAGCTATTCCTTGAAACCTGTTGTTTACACGTATTAACACTAATACCATGTCCATTTTTCGATTATCAAAGTAAGAATATGATAAGCGCTCCAAATATAAGATAAATCACAACAAAGGTATAAACATGTGATTCAAATGAATATAATAAACCGGAATATGTGACAAAACTCTAATGTGTATAGAGAGTGTATCCAAAAGGTGATGCAGGGGTATGACCTCTAGCTGTGGTAGGTATCTAACCCTCTGCGTAGCAACATGCATCAAAAACCACAGAAATGTGCAAAATACGAGTGATATAAAATCAAATCAAAAAATGCGATGATCTAGCAGTCTATGGAAATGATGATATATAATTCCAATTTTCAGGTTCTTCACTCTGATTGTAGTGCAATATCCACACAGGTGTTGTAGTGCCCTTACCTTAAGGGTGCTATATGTGCGCATATAGTGTTGTCTCTCCAAGTCCCGAAGTCTCAGGTTTTTATCTGTCTCAGGATAGCTGGCTTGAGCTGTTCAGATGCTCCAAAGGATCCAGGTTCAATGATTCCGAATGTGAGATGCAGAAGGGAAAAAAGGAAATGCCTCCAATGGTGTAGTATATTGAAATCCCAACAGGGTTTAATGCACCAAATACGGGGGGTTGCACAGACAAAAATAGATAAAATGTACAGGCAGCGTTTTGAATATCGCGGGGACGCGGCGTACAAACTACATCTGATGAAGTCACGAGGTGCGTGACGTAACGCCGTAGGGAGTCGAGACCGAGGATCATCCGCACAAGCCGGAGGCCATCAGGACGTAAGGCGGTAGTTTGTACGCCGCGTCCCCGCGATATTCAAAACGCTGCCTGTACATTTTTTCTATTTTTGTCTGTGCAACCCCCCGTATTTGGTGCATTAAACCCTGTTGGGATTTCAATATACTACATCATTGGAGGCATTTCCTTTTTTCCCTTCTGCATCTCACATTCGGAATCATTGAACCTGGATCCTTTGGAGCATCTGAACAGCTCAAGCCAGCTATCCTGGGACAGATGAGACCTGAGACTTCGGGACTTGGAGAGACAACACTATATGCGCACATATAGCACCCTTAAGGTAAGGGCACTACAACACCTGTGTGGATATTGCACTACAATCAGAGTGAAGAACCTGAAAATTGGAATTATATATCATCATTTCCATAGACTGCTAGATCATCACCTATTTTGATTTGATTTTATATCACTCGTATTTTGCACATTTCTGTGGTTTTTGATGCATGTTGCTACGCAGAGGGTTAGATACCTACCACAGCTAGAGGTCATACCCCTGCATCACCTTTTGGACACACTCTCTATACACATTAGAGTTTTGTCACATATTCCGGTTTATTATATTCATTTGAATCACATGTTTATACCTTTGTTGTGATTTATCTTATATTTGGAGCGCTTATCATATTCTTACTTTGCTTATACTTTCGTGTTATGTGAACACTTTCAGATATAGCTGCACCAGGTACATTTAGCACACTTTTTATCCTATTTTGTTTACTCACAGTAGCGCATCAGACTTTTTTCATATATTATTCATTTTTCTATTATGTAACATCTGCTCTGACCCCTGACAAAAAACAATAAAAATAGAAAATGAATGTTGAACACAAGAAAAAACTTCTTAAAAAGGCAGGTTGTTATATTGATATAAACACCCTAACTTAAAATATGAAGGTAAACTGCTGTTTATGTCTGCATAATCACTAAATGAGCTTCCATGTAGGAATGCATTTTGACTTTACTGAGTGTGAATAGCTAGGGCTGAACAGGTTAGAGCCGCAGGGAGAAGTTCCTGTGCAACCAGCAAGAGATAACTAAAAGGTCTCTGCCAGGGGAGACATTACCACTTTAGGGAATTGTTGTAAGTAAAGGCTGTGGTTTGACAGAGCAACATTTACAAACCAGTTTTGCTTCCTTGTGCCTTTTTTTTTGTCTAGATGCAATTTTCCAGTGGGCAGTTAAGAAGAAAAATATATTTCAGCAATATGCATTTAACATTTTTAAAGCTGTAATCTCTGCGAACAGCTAAACACACTGTTGAAATGCATCAAAACAATCTGCTTTAGCTGCAATTTGTATTTTCTTTGTCAGCCATTCTTCTAATCCACACACCTTACCATACAGAATATACAGATTGATTTTTTTTCTTTTCTTTCATAGCTATGAAATATAGTGAGAACGATACACTACCCCAGCCTGTTGAATATAATACATGGGTGTGCAGAATACATTTTATTAGATGTTATCCCCAGTAAAAATGTCCAATACAATTCAGGGGCTTTGGAAGTCTTTCTTTATCAGGGCTGAAAGATAGTAAACTGGGGTCTGGATTTGGGATAATATTATGTGTAGCATGGAACTGAAGCATGGTCTGTACAGTCTGTTTCAGCTAAAAAAAACAATAGTCTGTCAAGGAACAACAGCACATCTGTAAGGTCATCAGTTTATCCGTATATCCTGTAAGCAAGTTTTCAGTGTTCATTGACTCACACCGTGGTCTTTAGTCTTGCATGGGTGTTCAGAAAAACCTTGAAAAATTGAGTTATAAGGCTCTGTTTTTCAACTAACATAGTTCTTTTAAGCCAAATTGTGGGTATAAAAACATATTTCCCACCTCGCTTGCCTCTACAAGACTCTGGTCTGGCCGTACCTAGAGTACGCTGTCCAGTTTTGAGCACCAGTACTAAAAAAAGATGTACTGGAAATGGAATGACTACAAAGAAGGGCAACAAAGCTAATAAAGGGTCTGGAGGATATTAATTATGAGTGGAAAATGCAATAACCATTCCAAATGAAAAATAAAATGCTTATATTTCACAATGTACAACAAAAACAAATGTTTTCAAAATATGGTACCCTTTATGATTAAAATACAATCCTTGAGGTCCAGGCAACTGATTTTTCATACAGTGCCTAAAAAAAGTTTTTATACCCCTTGACATTTTCCACATTTTGTCATGTTGCAACCAAAAATTTAAATGTATTCTATTGGGGTTTTATGTGATAGACCAACACAAAGTGGCACATAATTGTGAAGTGGAAGGAAAATTAAAAATGTTTTTTTTATATTTTTTACAAATAAATATGTGAAAAGTGTGGCGTGCATTTGTATTCAGCCCTCTTTACTTGAGTGAGTGAGAAACTTGTATAGCGCAACGCATGCAAACTGAATTGCCTCTGGGCGCTTGGTATGCCCTCCCTGAGTGAACTTGTTGATCTCAGAAGAGAAGGGTTTTGATCCTTCTCCTGAAGGCCAAGTGGTTCACCTCCAGTCGGATGGTGGTTGGAACAGCGTTCCACAGTCTAGGTCCTTGGACTGCGAATCTTCGCTCTCCTTTGGACTTGTATTTGGCTTTGGGTATCTGGAGAAGATTTTGGTTGGTGGATCGCAGAACGCGATTGGGGTTGTGGGCTTTTATTTTTTTGCATAGATATTGGGGGGCGTTTCCTTGGATACACTTATGTGTCAGACAGAGTGCCTTAAAAGTGATTCTGTCTTTTACTGGGAGCCAATGAAGGGATCTCAGTGAAGGTGAGATTGACTCCCATGATTTATTCCCAGTCACTAGTCGAGCGGCCTTATTTTGAATGACTTGTAGACGAGTGATTTGGTATTTGGGGAGTCCGAGATAGAGGGCATTTGCATAGTCAAGTCTGGAGTTGATAATTGTTCCCACCACGACTGCTATGTCTTCTTTTGGGATAAAGGGGGTGAGTCTGCATAGTAGGAGCAGCAGATGGTGCGATCCGCTGACTATTGACCCTATTTGTGCATCCATTGTCATGTTGGTGTCGAAAATGACTCTGAGACTTTTGACTTTGGCGCTAGGGGAGATGGTTTTACCCAGAATGGGTGGGGTGTCCATGTAGTTACTGGATGATTTTTCCGGTTGGTGTGAAACAGGAGAAGTCCTGTTTTTGAACCGTTGAGTTTAAGATAACTCTTTGTCATCCAGTTTTCTATCAAAGTAAGGCATTTCTCTAACTAAAATCTAGTGGAACCAATTGCCTTCAGAAGTCACCTAGATAGTAAATAGAGTCCACATGTGTGTAATTTAACCTCAGTATAAATACAACTGTTCTGTGAAGCTCTCAGGGGTTTGTTGGAAAACCTTAGTGAATCATGAAGGCCAAGGAACACACCAGACAAGTCAGGGATAAAGTTGTGGATAAGTTTAAAGCAGGGTTAGGTTATAAAAAAATATCCCAAGCTTTGAACATTTCACAGAGCACTGTTCAATCCATCATCCGAAAATGGAAAGAGTATGGCACAACTGCAAACCTACCAAGACATGTCCGTCCACCTAAACTGACAGGCCAGGCAAGGTTAGCATTAATCAGAGAAGCAGCCAAGAGGCCCATGGTAACTCTGGAGGAGTTGCAGAGATCCACAGCTCAGGTGGGATAATCTATCCACAGGACAACTATTTGTTGTGCACTCCACAAATCTGGCCTTTGTGGAAGAGTGTCAGGAAGAAAACCATTGTTGAAAGAAAGCCATAAGAAGTCCCATTTGCAGTTTGCAAGAAGCCATGTGGGTGACACAGAAAATATGTGGAAGAAGGTCTTCTGGTCAGATGAGACCAAAATTTTACTTTTTGGCCTAAAAGCAAAACACTATGGCTCAGATTCACAAAGGACTTACGATGGCGAATCTCCTGATACGCCGTCGTAAGTCCGAATGTGAGGCATCGCATCTATGCGCCTGATTCATAGAATCAGATACGCCTCACTGTTGCCAAGATACGACTGACGTAAGTCTCTTACGCCGTCGTATCTTGGGTGCATATTTACGCTGGCCGCAAGGGGCGCTTCCGTAGATTTACCCGTAGAATATGCAAATTAGGTAGATACGCCAATTCACAAACGTACTTGCGCCCGCTACGCCGTTTACATTAGGCTTACGTCCGGCGTAAATTTACCCCTGCTATATGATGCGCAGCCAATGCAAAGTATGGACATCGGAACAGCGTCGTATTTTACGTCGTTTGCGTAAGTCGTACGTGAATGGGGATGGGCGTAGGTTACGTTCACGTCGACTTAAGAATTGAGCCGGCATAATTTAGGGAGAAAATTTGACGTGATACTGAGCATGCATGCGCCGTTCGTTAGGTGCGTAATTTATGTGGTGTCACAATTAATTTCCATACAACACGCCCCCTACCATCCTACTTTGAATTGCACGTGCTTACGCAGGCCAATTAACGCTACGCCACCTCAACTTACAGAGCAAGTGCTTTGTAAATACTGCACTTGCCTGTCTAAGTTGCGGCGGCGTAGCGTAAATAGGATACGCTATGCCCGCACAAAGATACACCCAGATACGTGAATCTGGCCCTATGTGTGGAGGCAAACTAACACTGCACATCACCCTGAACACACCTTCCCCACCATGAAACATGGTGGTGACAGCATCATGTTGTGGGGATGCTTTTCTTCAGCAAGGACAGGGAAGTTGGTCTGCAAAAGACTTGACATTGGGATGGAGGTTCACCTTCCAGCAAGACAACAAACCTAAACATACTGCCAGAGCTACAATGGAATGGTTTAGACCAAAGCATATTTATGTGTTAGAATGGCCCAGTCAAAGTCCAGACCTAAATCCAATTGAGAATCTGTGGCAAGACATGAAACTTACTGTTCACAAATGCTCTCCATTCAATCTGACAGAGCTTGAGCTAGTTTGCAAAGAAGAATGGGCAAACATGTCACGCTCTAGATGTGCGAAGCTGGTAGAGACATACCCAGAAAGACTTGTAGCTGTAATTGCAGCGAAAGGTGGTTCTACAAAGTATTGACTTAAGGGACTGAATACAAATACACACCACAGTTTGCAGATATTTATTTGCAAAAAAAAAATGAAAACAATTTATAATTTTCCTTCCACTTCACAATTATGTGTCAATTTGTGTTGGTCTATAACATAACATCCCAATAAAATGCATGTATGTTTGTGGTTGTAACATGACAAAATGTGCAAAATTTCAAGGGGTATGAATATCTTTTCAAAGCACTGTAAGCTGAGATGATATTATCTGTTTTCTGTAATTTCCATAACTTTGTAGCAAGTCTCATGGAAAGTGTAACACGGGACTGACATGTGGCAGATGCTTGTGAACACACCTATAAAAAGATACAGGCACAATAAGTCATATTACTGTATCACCTCTAAGTGAATATTTCATTCCAGGAAGTAGATTCTTAGATAATTCATGAGCAAAGATGTGTCTGTCCTAAAGAGAGAAGCAAATGTAGGCATTGTCATAAGCCAGTGTTGTGATCTTTGTGAGAGGTAATAAAAGTGTATAAGTGTTATACCTAAAAAATACAAGTCATGCTTGGTCCACTTCAAGCTGTCCTGAGCAGATGTGCAACTCTTCAAGAATATCACTTCAGCAAGCATTCACAGCAGGGCATTTGACATAGTGGAAGTTCAGAAATGTTAGTAGTCTGTTAATTCAATTTTGCAATTTAGTCGCTAAAGGGAATATAGAGTACATAAAATGTATTTTCAGTTCTTAAAACCACAATTTGTTATTTTGATGCATAACTGAAATGAAAGGGCTTTCTTTCACATTTGTCCATAGTTTAGCGTTACATTTTAAAAATGATTTAGACAATTTTACACACACATAATTTGACTATAAAAAGTTGCTCTAAGAAAATGTGGCTTTTGCTACTGATTGCTTATAAGAAATGTATCTCTGTGGAGTTTCAAATTCAGATATTATTCCAAATAAAATAAGAAAACTATAGCCTACCTGTAGGGATCTATCTTTTTACCCCTTAGCTCACCCCATCAGTCTCCTTTAGCATCACTGATTTACTAACAGACATTTCAGCCTGGATTTCACACCACTTCCTCAAACTCAATCTATCTAAAACTGACCTCATAATATTTTCTGCCCCATGTGCCCCTCCCCCTGACTTATCTGTCAATATTAATGGCACAACTGTCAGTCCAACTCCTTTCAGGCCTAGATCCGATCCCTGTACAAATCATGCCACCATAACCTCCGCAACATCTTCAGAATACCCCCCTTTTTTAACCAATAACACTGCTGCTTTTAATTCCCTCCTGGTTATGTCTCGCCTCGATTATTGCAACTCCCTCGTCATTGGATTACCCTTACATAGACCATCCCCCTTCAGTCCATGAATGCTGCTGCAAGACATTTTCACCTTACCAACCATTCAGTGCCCTTTGCCCCTCTCTGCCAATCCTTCCACTGGTTTCCACTCACCCAATGAATACAATTCAAAGTACTAACAATAAGTTACAACTACTACTACTACTACTTACTACACTTAGCCATCCACAAGTCCCCCTGTTGCATCACAAGTCTGATCTCAAAATATCAACCAAGCCACTCTTTTCTGTCCTCCCAAGACCTCCTGCTCTCTAAGCATTTGGCAAAAAAGTTGATTATTAACCACTTAAGCCCCGGACCAAAATGCAGCTAAAGGCCCAGGCCAGGTTTTGCGATTCGGCACTGCGTTGCTTTAACAGACAATTGCGCGGTAGTACAACGTGGTTCCCAAACAAAATTGACGTCCTTTTTTTCCCACAAATAGAGCTTTATTTTGGTGGTATTTGATCACCTGTGCGGTTTTTATTTTTTGCGCTAAAACACAAAAATAGAGCGACAATTTTGAAAAAAATTCAATATTTTTAACTTTTTGCTATAATAAATATCCCCCAAAAACATATATAGCATTTGTTTTCCTCAGTTTAGGCCGATACATATTCTTCTACCTATTTTTGGTAAAAAAAATCTCAATAAGCGTTTATCGATTGGTTTGCGCAAAATTTATAGCATTTCCAAAATAGGGGATAGTTTTATTGTATTTTTCTAAAAAAATTTTTTTTTACTACTAATGGTGGAGATCAGCGATTTTTTTTTCGTGACTGCGACATTATGGCGGACACTTCGGACAATTTTGACACATTTTTGGGACCACTGTCATTTTCACAGCAAAAAATGCATTTAAATTGCATTGTTTATTGTGAAAATGACAGTTGCAGTTTGGGAGTTAACCACAGGGGGCGCTGAAGGAGTTATGTTTCACCTAGTGTGTGTTTACAACTGTAGGGGGGTGTGGCTGTAGGTCTGACGTCATCGATTGTGTCTCCCTATAAAAGGGATCACACGATCGATGCAGTCGCCACAGTGAAGCACGGGGAAGCCGTGTTTACATATGGCTCTCCCTGTTCTTCAGCTCCGGGGAGCGGCTAGAAACGAACAGCCGCGCCCTCATCCCGGATTGCTCCCACACAATTTCTGACTGCCGCATGTACCGGGGGGGTCCTGATCGGACCCGCGGAAAGGCAGGGACGTACATGTATGCCCATCTGCCTGTACGTGCCATTCTGTGGACGTATATGTACATGCGGCAGTCGTTAAGTGGTGAAGGAGATCGGCCAAGAACTCCTTACCCTAATCTGTCCAACTGTCTCCTAATCTATCCATCTTTAGACGATCCCTGAAAACCCTTCTTTTTAACTGCTTGCCGACCAGTGCATGACGATGTTAGTCGGCACAATGGCACGTGGGCGTACTCTGTGACCATGCCCGTGGGTTCCGTTGACTCGATGTCCGCCGGTAAAAACAATGCATTTTCCTGTTCTGCACAGCAACATGACAGGGATCTACTGCTCCCTGTCATTGGGAGCAGTGATCTCTGTCATACTCTAGTGAGACCACCGCCCACAGTTAGAATGACTCCCTAGGACACACTTAACCCCTTGATAGCCCCCTAGTGTTTAACCCCTTCCCTGCCAGTGTCATTTACACAATAATCAGTGCATTTTTATAGCACTGATTGCTGTATAAATGGCAATGGTCCCAAAATAGTGTCAAAACTGTCTGATGTGTCCACTATAATGTCTCAGTCACAGCAAAAATCACAGATTGCTGCAATCACTAGTAAAAAAATAATAATAATAAAAATGCTATAAATCTATCCCCTATTTTGTAGACGCTATAACTTTTGCACAAACCAATCAATATACACTTATTTGTTTACCAAAAAAAATGTAGAAGAATGCATATAGGCCTAAACTGAGGAAAACAATGTTTTTTTTTTATATTTTTGGGGGATATTTATTATAGAAAAAAGTAAAAAATATAGATTTTTTTTAAATTATCGCTATTTTTTGGTTTATAGCGCAAAAAATAAAAACCACAGAGGTGATCAAATACCACCAAAAGAAATCTCTTTTTGTGGGAAAAAAAGGACGTCAATTTTGTTTGGGTGCAACATCACGCGCGATTGTCAGTTAAAGTAACGCAGTCCCGTATCGCATTAAGAGCTCTGGTCAGCAAGAGGGTAAATTCTTCCAGGGGTTGAAGTGGTTAAAGAAGTCTATCCTGCCTCTAACTAATACACATGTTTTATTTTTTCCATCAGCTCATCCCCCACAGCTATTAAGTTTTGTATCAATTGACCCCCCCTTTTAAATTGTAAGCTCTAACAAACAGTCCCCTTGGATTCCTCGTGTACCAAATTGTATTGTAACTGTAATGTCAGCCTTAATTTTGTAAAAAGCTGTGCAAATTGTTGGCACTATATAAATTCCGTATAATAATAATAATCATAATAAAATGCACTTCATTTCAAGGATTTAGTCCACTTTCGATGCATTTCCAGACTTGCTGTGCACTTTCATTCTCTCAAAATGGAGACAACAGCAATTTTTATCACACACCACAAAAAAAAAATTTTTTAGATGTCCATATGGCAACTACCATGCAGTATTTTGCACTACAATGCCTGAAAATCAGACGTGTGCTTTTTTTTTAAGCTTACCGCACAACTCCACATCGCACACATGGTTCCTCCTGCAGGCTCCATGAATAATATAATATATGGAATTAACTTACCCTTAGAGGAGCAGCAAACAAAATATAGCACACCAGTCAGTGTTGAAAGTCAATAATAATATCCTCAAATCAGTAGCTTCCTTATCATAGACAGTACGAAAATTGATTGCACAAAATACCTGAGAAGTAGTTCACTCTTCTCCTGCTTCAGATGTTGTGTGTTTTCTCACAATATTGCTTTGTGGTCCTTGAAGCAAATGTCTCACTTTTGTTTGCCCACAGTGCTTTTATCTCAGGCCTAATTTCCATTACTTAACACCCAAATTGGACATGCTTTAATTCACTAGAATTATAGTAGACAAGGGTGTGCCTTCCCTACACACCAAAAGGCCACATATCTAAAATGTAACCTTTTATTATAAATCATAAAAGGTATGTAAATGACTATAACAGGTACGCCTATAGGGTGAGGTCAATGCAACTATATATGAACCAAAGTTCTATCGCTATGTGGTAATATTACCAAGTGTAATTGGAGAAACATCTCTTGATATTCCAAATATAGACAATATGAGGGTTATTATATCCTCTAACATTCAATATAAAGGTTACAGGTTATATAAAGGCTTTATAAACTCAAGGTCTATTCACCAACACCAACTGGTATAAAAAGATGTGGGTATATATTCGTTTCTCCTCCCATCTATCAGCCACATATATAAATGAGATGAACAAAAAAAGAGAAAGTATACTAGTAAATACTGGGAAAGAAGGGAGAGTAAAGGAGCACCTTGTATGCAGTGAAGTTAAATATTAAGGTATTTTATTTGAAGTTTCAACAATAAAAAGAGGCCAACGCATTTCGGAGGACTAAGGACTCCCCCTCATCAGGGTTGCTAATATAAGTGGTCATGGAATAATCCTGTTGGAGGGTGTCTTTGGCACATGAATCAAACTGCTAGATGTCCACAATGCTGGCTGTGTGTTCAGAGGCAGCGTTGTGGACATCTAGCAATTGTGTCAATGCAGTCTTGATTATTAGAGAAACGTTTTTGTGGATATGGTGATGTATGAGGCGCATTCATTAGTTGTGATCTGTGTCCACATGGATGAGTGTACCCATATTACATATCTGAGAGAGAGATAATTCCATAGGGCAGAAGACAGATAGCCGACATCTTCAGTAAGGTGTTTTTTTTTTTTGTATAATCTTTATTAATTTATTTATTTAAGAGAAAGTACAAATAAACTACAAAGGAAACAACAATATAGGTTTCAGGTTAGCTGTAGTACATGGTAGGCACTTTTGAGCCATCTTAGACTTGATATGACACATAACTCAGTAGTCAACACTAGGGATGAGCTTTGTATTTGAGTCAAACTCACGTTCGACTCGAACATGGTATGTTCGATCGTCCGTCGAATTACGAATGTTTTGGGCCATTCGCGCCAAATTCGAGTGGCGTGTCTCGGCCCATAATTTACTGCGGCATTGTAATGCATTGCTGGCTGATGATTGGCCAAGCATGCACGATGAATCGCATGCTTGGCTAATCACAGCGCGCAAAAAACGGTGAGCCATAATTGGCCAAAGCCAATTTAGAAGATGAGGTAATGCACTCTTCTTATATCTGATAATTGGGATCTGAGGGACATGGAGGAGAAAATGAACCGGGGTCAGGGGGATGTTCAAGCCTAAGATCTTTTATTTGGGATTTAATATCTTCCCAAAGGGGTTTTATCCGGGGGGCATTCCCACCATATAAGCATAAGTGTGCCTCTCTGGCCACATGCTCACCAGCATTGATCCGACACAGATGGGTAAATACGTGCCAAATCAGCTGGCACCCTATACCAGCGCGAAAAAATGTTATAGTTCGTTTCGAGCTGGAGTGAGTGAGCCGGTATAGGTGAGTCAGCTGACCTTTGGAGAATTGGAGATTCCTTTTTTTTCCCAAAAATAGAGCTTTCGTTTGGTGGTATTTGATCACCTCTGCGTTTTTTTTCCCGCTATAAATAAAAGAAGAACAATATTTTTTACTTTTTGACTTAATAAATATCACAATTAAAAAAAAAAAAATGTTTTCCTCAGTTTAGGCCGATATGTATTCTTTTACATATTTTTGGTAAAAAAAAACGCAATAAGCGTATATTGATTGGTTTGCGCAAAAGTTATAGCGTCTACAAAATAGGGGATAGTTTTATTGCATTTTTGTCTGATATGTCCGTCGCAATGTCACGGTGACATTGCGATGGACATATCAGACACTTTTGACACATTTTTGTGACCATTCACATTTATACAGCAATTAGTCCTATAAAACTGCACTGATTACTGTGTAAATGTGAAGGGCAGGGAAGGGGTTAACACTAGGGACGCTGAAGGGGTTAAATATGTTCCCTAGTGAGTGATTCTAACTGTAGGGGGAGGGGATTTACAAGGAAAGGAGACCGATCTGTCTTCCTCTGTACTAAGAACACACATTGGTCTCCTCACCTCTGGCAGAACGTGGACCTGAGTGTTTACACACCCAGATCCACGATCCTGCCATGATCACAGGCAATCGCGGGTGCCCGGCGGATATCACGGTGGCCGGGCACGCGCACCAGGTCCCGAGCGCGCGCCCCCTAGATGGCCGGGAAGCCCAGGACGTCATATGACGTTCACCCAGGATGGGAGATCCCATCTGTGGACGTCATTTGACTATGGGCAGGTAGGGAAGTGGTTAATATAGAATAATTGATTTTTCATACCATAATAACTGTTCTTGAAAGACAATAACCAAACCCCCCTCATGCACAGACCGTGTTACCAAACAGTCTGGGTAATAGATCTCACATAACTCTTTTTACTTAGATATAATACAATGGTATGATGGTATTACAGAGTTGATTTTTTCAGTTATTGTGAATAATCATAATTATACAGTGTTTTATGTGAAATATTACTAACTTATACACATATAGGCATACAGTATATCTTTTTTTGAAAGACATACCTGTGTGTATAAATTAGAGGAAATTCATAAGATGAGTTTGTCACTGTATATAGTAATACAAAGACAAAAATGTGAAAACATTAGATAACAGACTCATTTGTATACAGGCATTTCATATTCCCCACTGCCTGTGTTTGGGAGGATTTATGACACACACAATTAGGTCACAATGGGAAAAAGTAAGTCAGTAATAAAGCATATGAGCAAAGGACAGCATTATCAGCAAATTTGTACTGTACATCTAATAAAAGCCTTGCATTTTTTTTTAGGAAATACATGACCTACATCTAAAAAAAACATGTAGGATCACAAAAGTAATGCTAGGAACAACAATTGTTAGTTGAGATTTCACAAGCTTTCCTAAATTGCCTTTCTCTTACCTATGATTTGTGTTTAAAGTCAGTAGGTGAAAAGAGCCAGTGGGGGACCTGAACAAAGAACTTTCCCTGACATTTGTGCTGCCTGCCAACCTCATTCTAGACTGTGTGATGACTGTGATGCTTGGTGGCAGAAAAAAAATAAAAAAATTGTCTCATCTACTATTCTGTGGGTAAATAACTATGTGCTGTATTGGCAGTCTCTCTTACTTAATCTGTTTAAAAAAAAAATCAGACTTTGAATGCAGTCTCATTACAAGACAGAAGTGTGTATTTTCTTTAGCCTTTCAAGCCCTTTCTACAGTACATGTTTTTAACACAATGTTTTGTTCATTTTCATGTACAGATAATCACAAAATACGTCTAAAGGGAGGTTCCAAACAAAAGCCACATTAAACTGAGGTCACATTTGGCAAAAAGTTGATTAGTAAGTGGATCTACCATGACTGGGGAAGAAAGGACAAAGACCCAGAGCTAATAGAGTGATAGATACATTGAAAAAGCTGGGGTTGGTTTTAGGGACTCTAAGATTAAAGCAGAGTTCCAACTATAAAACTTTTCATTATTCAGCAGTAATAAACATAAATAACGACATTTGGATTTTTTTTTTTTTTACTGCCTTTTTCATGCCTGTTGCTATGTGGTCCCTTGTAATCTGTCCTTTCCTCTCCGCAGTGTCTGATGTAATTTCCCTCAGTGCCTGTGCTAGCTAGTGCTCCTGGGAGATGTGTGTCATCATTTCCCAGGAGTCACTGGGCATCGGCGAGGGCTAGAATTGCGGTATTTGATAGGCTTATCATGGTTACCATCACAATGGGGTGGGCACTTCCGCCGCCGCCCGTTGTGATGGCAACTTTAGAAGTTTCCTGCACCACTTGCCGTGCTTACTGCAATGCGCGAGAATGGGTGGTAAAACAGCAGCGCCGTATCCCGGAAGTGTATGCTTGTGGGCTTTGCCTGCCCACAAGTAAGAGTGGAAATTCACTAACAGCAAAAATCTAAGGTAATTATTCTTCTAAAATATGTAAAAAAGCAGTGCTAATAATGAGACTATACATTAGTAATTATACATTGGATGCTAGTAATATATATATGGTAGTGCATGATTAAGAGAGCACCAAACATGGGACATTCAAAGGTGGAAGAAAGTTTTATTCTCTGATGAGAAAGAATTTAACCTTGATGGTCCTGATGGTTTCCAACGTTACTGGCATGACAAGCAGATCCCACCTGAGATGTTTTCTACGTGCCACAGTGGAGGGGGTGCCATAATAGTCTGGGGTGCTTTTTCCTTCAGTGGAACAATAGAGCTTTAGGAAGTGCAGGGGCGTCAAACAGCCGCTGGCTATGTACAGATGTTGCAGAGAGCATTCCTCATGACTGAGGGCCCTCGTCTGTGTGGTTTTTCAACAGGACAACGCTACAGTACACAATGCCCGCAGGACAAGGGACTTCTTCCAGGAGAATAACATCACTTTTTTGGCCCATCCTGCATGTTCCCCTGATCTAAATCCAATTGAGAACCTTTGGGGATGGATGGCAAGGGAAGTTTACAAAAATGGACAACAGTTCCAGACAGTAGATGGCCTTCGTGCGGCTGTCTTCACCACTTGGAGAAATGTTCCCACTCACCTCATGGAAACACTTGCATCAAGCATGCCGAAACACATTTTTGAAGTGATCAACAATAACGGCGGAGCTACTTATTTCTGAGTTCATGTTTTGAAGTTGGATTTCTGTTTTGGGGGGTTTAGTTTTTTTTTGGAGGTGTGGTCCTAAACTTCAGCTGAAAAACAGCCTGTTTCAGTTTATTCATTATTTTCAATTAATTGAATGCTCAAAAAATGTTTTGTCTCTCTCTCATGTTTTCTTGTTGCATGTTGAAGCTCTACTTGGAACCTTGTTAAGATCCAACAATGGAAAATATGATTTTTTGCCATTTTTCAAGTGGTCTTAAACTTTTGATCAGGACTGTATTTGATCACCTCTGCGATTTTTATTTTTTGCGCAACAACTAAAAAAAGACAGACATTTTTGAAAAAAATTAAGTTTTTATTTTTTTCTGTTATTTTTATTTGTAAATAAGTAAGTTTTCTTCTTCAATTATGGGCACTGATATGGCAGCACTGATGGGCACTGATTGGCATCGATTGCGTTTTTTGGGCAATTTTTGCTCTATTAAGTACCGGGGGGCACTCCCTGGTGGTCCAGTGTTGGCATCCGAAGGGGGGCTGCGCTGATAAACAATCATCGCGAACCCTCCTGTCAGGAGAGCCGCCGATTGGCTCTCCTCTACTCACGAGTGAGGAAGAGCCGATCAACGGCTCTTCCTGTTTACATCAGGATCAGCCGTGGTTGGACACGGCTGATCACGTGGTAAAGAGCCTCCACGGGAGACTCTTTACAGAGATCAGAGATGCAGGGTGTCAGACGGACACCTCGCATCACCGATCGATGCGCGCCCCCATGGGCACGCATTGGCATGTAATCCTGCAGGACGTCAATAGACATCCAGTCAGGATTTCACAACCACTTCCCGGACATCAATTGACTATTAACCAGGCGGGAAGTGGTTACATTTTCAGTGATGGAATAGGGAGGTTTTTACATGGTTCGGTAGGATCAATATTATCAAAATGAATGTTATGCCAAGGTTGTTATACCTATTCCAGACACTACCCATAAAAAGATATTAGATCAGAGTTTATAAAGTTCATCTGAGTTTTTTCACAATCTTCCATCACCACCATTCCATTGCACTAACAAATACTAAAACTGCAATATGTGGTAAGGTCACAATCAGATGAGAAGCTATGACTGTGAATATGTAGTGATAAACAGAACTCTATGTATTGGCCCAAGTCCAACTAAACAACAATAATAATGACAGCTACAATAGCAGCAGTGAAATAATAAGTAGGGTGCATACTTATTTACAATGTATTTATTTAAAATGTCCTAGGGCAGTAGATGCTCAAAATATATTATTTAAATATATGATCTTTTCGAAAAATAAGTACTACAACGCAATACCTTTCTGTATCTACAAAGCAACATAACCAGACCTTCCTGAATTTGCCTCTGAAGGTTTGTTTGCATTAATTAATTGGCTAATGATAAAATATAAAGACCAGATACATATCTTTAGTTAATGACTGCCAGGGGACATTAAGGTTCTGCACTTCTTTCCTTGCTGAAAAAGGTTATTGTAAACAGATCTAAAGCTATGTAAATTTACTGAGTGCAAATCTCCTGCAGAAGTCAGTGACATGAATATGTTAATGGGAGAGGTTGTTTCTTGCAGAGCTAAAGTTAAAATAGATGAAAGATTTTATTTGGAGGTTATGGTATTTTAACTGAATCTCTATGAGGTAGCTGCAGGCTACCCACAGCTTCCAATTTTCAGAAGCTATTAAAACAGTGCTCAATGTGAATTTGGATAGAGAACATGTCCTATTGTTTAGACAGAATCATCGGGGCTTTTTTATGTTGCCAACATTTATAACTGGAGTTATGAACAAGCAGCTCTGTCCTGTTTAAAATGTTGATTCTTTTCTTCCCTAATAAAAATTCAGTTTTGTTACAGTAATGCATACTGATTGTGAGTAGCCAAGACTTCTAATATCTTCTTAAAACACAAAAAAAGGTTGAATTTAGGCTTCTAGCTTAAAAGCAGCGGGAGATTGAGTTGCTCATCTCTAATTTAAATGCCATTATGGCTGAATATTTACTGTTTGATTGCATTTATTTTTAAAAGTGACAGAATTGATGCGACTCATTTACATGAATATCCACATGTACTGGCAAGATCCATGATAAACTTCATATTTTGTCAAAGCAATCAGTATTTACCTAGTCAAAATAACATTTTGAGATAAGTGTTATTATTTTTTAAACTTGTATTTTAAAAATAATAGTTGACATGCTCAACACACTTGCAGGTAGGTACTGTATTTCCCTACTGCTTTATATTACCGGATTATTATCAAATCACTACACTTTATGATCATTCATTGTTATTCCATGTAACTGAACATTTAAATATGTTGCTTATGGACCTTAAATGCCTGTGAATGTACCCACTCCATCCTTAGTGCTTGGGTGGAATAAAACAGGCTATACACAGCATACACTTAGGGCCAGATCCACAAAAGGGATACGCAGGCGTATCTGCTGATACGCCGTCGTATCCCTGTTTCTATCTATGCGGCTGATTCATAGAATCAGTTACGCATACATATTCCAAAGATCCGGCAGGTGTAATAGTTTTACACTGTCAGATCTTAGGATGCAGTACCGCGGCCGCCGCTAGGGGCATTTCTCGTCGAACTTCCGCGTCGGGTATGCAAATTAGCACTTACGGAGATCCACAAAGGTTTTTCCCTTCATTAATTCTCCGTAAGTGTTAGTTTGCCGTCGCAAAATTAGGGCTGCTTTTACAAAGTGTAAACTTAGTACACCATGTAAAAGTATACCCTTCTTTCCCGCGTCGCTGTCAATTTTTTTTCCCGCCGCATCTCTTTTTTGCCCGTCGCAATTCACAAAACTCGGCGCAACGAAACGTAACGCAAAGCACGTCGGGAAAATCACGTCGGGAGCATGCGCAGTACATCCGACGCGTGAGCGCGCCTAATTTAAATGGGACTCGCCCCTTTAGATTGGGCCCGCCTTGCGCCGGACGGATTTAAGTTACACCGTTGCAAATTTCTAGGTAAGTGCTTTGTGGATCAGGCACTTAGGTAGAAATTTTGCGGCGGTGTAACTTAAATCCGAATATTTAAGTTGCGCCCGCTGTACGTGGATCTGGCCCTTAATTCCCCAGGACACTGCCATACAAGGTTTAGCAGTTGTCCTACATAGAGTGCTACCACTCATCCACACTTTTATCACTTTTCAACAACCTGAGGCATACATTGAATTTGCTGAAAATTTCCTAGCTATGCAATTCTTTTTTATTTTTTATTGTTTAACGGTCTCTGCGTGAGAGGTATTTTGAGTTCGATTTAAACACTTTCGGACCTTCATATTTATAGGTAGATTCACAGACAATTGCCTAAACTTGCGGCGGCATACAGTAGCTTAGCCTGTTTAGGCTACGCTGCCCTAAGTTAGCTAGGCAAGTACATGATTCTCAATGTACTTGCCTGCTATGTTACGGCGGCGTAGCCTAAAGCGGGCGGGCGTAAGGGCGCCAAATTCAAATGTGTGTTAGGGGGGCGTGTTGTATGCTAATAGTGCTTGACCTTACATTTTTTACGTTTTTTTTTTTAACTGTGCATGCGCCGGGCGCCTACATTTCCCAGTGTGTATTGCGGCTAAGTACGCTGTACGGGCCTATTGATTTAGACGTGGACGTAAACGACGTAAATCCCGATTCCGCGGACGACTTACGCAAACGACGTAAAAAATTCAAATTTCGACGCGGGAACGGCGGCCATACTTGTCATTACTATTCCACTAGGGCCTAGCTCTAACTTTACGTGGCCTATCTCTTACGTAAATGGCGTAAACGTACTGCGTCGGCCGGGCGTACGTTCGTGAATCGCGTATCTCCTCATTTACATATTCTACGCCGCAATGGAAGCGCCACCTAGCGGCCATCCAAAATATTGCAATCTAAGATAGGACGGCGCAAGCCGTCGTATCTTAGATATGTTTAAGCGTATCTCTGTTTGAGCATACGCTTAAACATAAGTCGGCATAGATTCTGAGTTAGGTCGGCTTATCTACTGATAAGCCGGCCTAACTCTTTCTGAATCTACCTATTAGTATTTTATTAGATACATACTGTACATTGAAAATATCCATTAAATAATTAAATAGTCAATCAGTGTTGTAGGGTTTTCTCATTAAATTAAAAAGTTGTGATATCCGTATGACTTGTCCTATATTCTTGGGTTTTACCTATATAAACACGTTGGTGTTTATACCTTATATACACACTAGTGTTTAAAAGTGTGAGAGATCAATGCTTCCACTTGCTCTTTCACTGCTGCTGGTAGATATTCAAAGCTATTCTGTCTCTGTGTCTCTTACTGAGGGAAGAATGCAATGATGAGCAGTACTATGTCATGCCATTGCATGATATTGGTTGGCATAGTTGCAGCAATAGCATTACTGACAAGTGGGATTAATTGGTATTTAAAAAGGAATGTAAAAGCTGCGCTAAAATATTAAGGACCAATAGTGAAAAAATATACCAAAATATCACCTTTGCGTTGTATTAATAAGTGCGTTGCCCTGGGCAACGCAGAGGCGCATTGCCGGCGGTATTACCACGGTATCCCATTGTTTTCGATGGGAAGGAGCGGTGGAGGAGCTGTAAACACACCACTCCTCTCACCGCTCCAAAGATGCTGCTGGCAGGATTTTTGGAGCGGTCCTGCCAGCACATCGCCTCAGTGTGAAAGCCCACAGGCTTTCACATTGAGACTATAGGGCAGGAGTTTTTCAGGCGGTATTTAGGCGCTATTTTTAGCGCCAAATCGACTGAAAAACTCCTCAGTGTGAAGGGGGCCTAATAATGAGAGCTTTTACCCTTTAAAATATAGATCTAAATCAGATCCCAATCTGATGAACTGAGATAACCAGAATAAAATATGTGCACAAAACTAAAGAGTGCATGTTTTGTTGCCCCAAGAACTGGGCAAGACCCCAATGGATCTTTTTAGGCTCCTATAACATATGAAAGTAAGCTTCTGTTACAGATTAATCTAAACTACATCCTTTATACATTTATAACTAGTGAACTCAATTTTGTTTTCTTTAATTGCTATTTATTAAGAACCCTGAGCTGCAGAAGATAGCTTTACTTTGTGCCAACTTACACTTGCTACAGTTCATTAAACCACCAACTCTGAAAGAGTTTGTGTAAATAGACTTTCAAGTGTCTAAGAAGACAGGGAATTAAAATTTCTTTAAACAGTTGAACAAACTATTTCTGATCAATGACAGTTTGGCTAACAAAGAAGGAGCTTTTGCACTTATTTATAATGCTGCTGTTAAATAATGTTTGTGTTGTAGTTACAACTTTCTGCCTTGGGTTTTTTGCTGAATATAATATTCACTTAAAGCGGAGATCCGCCAAAATAAAATAAAAATAAAAGTCAGCAGCTACAAATACTGCAGCTGCTGACTTTTAAAATAAGGACACTTACCTGTCTAGAGCATCCGCAATGTCCTCATCCGAAGCAGACCTGTCCCTCGGCTCCCAGGTGCAGGCGCTGGCATCTTCAGTAAGGGGAGCCTTGTGGCTTCACAGCCTGGTTCTCTACTGTGCATACTTGAGTCACGCTGCATGTTCTGAGTGGTCCCTGCTGTCTTCTGGGACCTGTGTGTCTCCCAGAAGACAGCAGGATGGATGGAGGAGGGGTCAGACATGGATCTTTCACGGGAAGTGGGAGCAAATAACTGTATTAGACAGGTATCTGCCCCCCTGAAAGGTGCCAAATGTGACACCAGAGAGGGGAGTAATCCAGACAGCGGAAGTTTCATTTTTGGGTGGAACTCCTCTTTAATGTGTTACTAAACTCACAACAGTAAAATCAGTCTGAATATGAAGTAAACCATGCTTGTTTTACTCACTGCTGAACCTAAGGGATTAATCCTCTGCATTATGTAAAAAAGGTTGTTTGATCCTGTCTTTTTAGTTCCTCCCCTTCTAACACAGTTTTCAAACCATCTCCTGATAGAACAGAGCCTAGGTGACAAGCTTCATATTCTCTGTTTGGTGTGTATTGCTAGAGAGTATTTTTTTTTCTTTGGAGAGTGCATGTGATCAACACAGGGCCAATCAGCACTGTCAAGACAGAGGGTCAGGGGTCCTGCAGCCTTATAGGACAATCAGAGCAGAATAAAAACTCCTCCTACAAGCTTTAAACAGACTCTGATAGAAGTCACAAGATTACTCTAACTGCCGATGAAAAAATGTATTTAGCAGTTTATATTTACAGAAACTATTTCCCTGCTCTGTGTACTGTGGGAGACCAGATATAGTAACTGCAGGGTCCTGGGTTTAGTAACACTTTAAGAGTGTTCCTTAGTGTTTGAAACCCTTGTGCTTATCCACTTGTAGATCAAACTGTTTCACTCGCTTTCTGCACAGGTCATTGGGTAGGTCACACTTTGAATGACAATTACCCATGAAACACTATACCCAAGTACATTTTATACCATTTTATTTTTATATAGATAGAGCTTTATTTTGGTGATATTTAATCACTACTGGGTGTTTTATTTCTCCATAAATTTAGGCCAAAATGTATTCTGATACATTTCTTTGGTAAAGAAAAAAACAAGTCAGTGTATATTATTATTAAGTAAAAGCTTTTTTTTTCACAAAGTTGCCAGTTTAACATTTTTTTTTTCACACACAGACATACTTACAATCAAACCCCAAAACTCATTCTTCTACTTCTCTTTAGTATGGGATAGCAAATGTGTGAAACTTTTTTTATAGCCTAGATACATAGAGAGGTCTAAAATCCAATGAGCACTTTCAGGTTTTCTAATGGCATCAATTACACTTCTAATTTTGTGACTAGCTATCAAATTTTTGGATGCCCTGGAGCACCAGGACAGTTGAAACACCCAACAAAATTACATTTTGGAAAGAAAACACCCCAAGGTATTTTCTAAGAGGCATGATTAGTCTTTTGAAAATATCATTTATTTTTTTTGTTGCCACAAGTATTGGGAAAACGCAGAAAGAGAATTAAAATGTATTTTTTACACAAAGTTGGCAATTAATCAGATATTTCCATTACACAGCATAGGCTATATTATTATTATTATTATACAGCATTTATATAGAGCCAACAGTTTACACAGACTGTACAGACAATACAGTTACAATAAAATAAAATAAAAGAGGATTAAGAAGGGCCCTGCTCAGAAGAGCCTACAATCTAATAGGGTGAGCAGGTGGTACAAAAGGTTGTGACTGTGGGGAATGAGCTGATGGAAGTGGCAAAAGATTAGTTGGAGATGTGATAGGCTTCCCTGAAGAGATAAGTTTTCAGGGACTGCCTGAAGGCAGCTAGAGTAGGAGAAAGCTGGATAGGTTGAGGTACAGAGTTCCAGAGGATGGGAGAGGCTCTGGAGAAATCCTGGAGATGGGCATGGGAGTAGGAGACAAGGGAGCTTGGGAGTAGGAGGTCTTGAGAAGAAGACAGGTTGGGTGATATTTGGAGACAAGATTGGTGATGTAGCTTGGGGCAGAGTTGTGAATGACTTTGTATGTTGTGGTTAGTATTTTGAATTTACAGTAATTCACTTGGCAATAGGAGCCAGTGTAGGGAATGTTGGAGAGGGGTGGCAGATACTGAACGGTTGGTAAGGTGGATAAGTTTGGCAGCAGCATTCATAATAGAATGATAAAATGAAGAGGAGATAGCCTATGGAAAGGTAGGCCAATGAGAAGGGAGTTTCAATAGTCAAGGTGAGATATAGCAAGGTAAAAAGGTATACTTGGAATAATACCCCAAAACACATTCCACTACTCTCCCTGAGAATAGAGATACCATATGTGTGAGACTTTTAGTGGCATACCTTATGCATCTAATTATCTGACTACCTACCACATTTTGGAGGCCTTGGAGCACCAACCAAAAACACTCTACTAGACATGTGCACCGTTTCGTCTGCACAACAAAAAAATGTGTATTTTTTTTGTTCCGTTTCATCTCGTTCAGTAGATTCGTAAAGATTCGTAATTTCGTAAGACTCAAGTTTTCCTATTCAGACCCGTTCGTATTTCGTAAGACGCAGGTTTTCCTATTCGGACCCGTTCGTATTTTCGTAACAGTTTTATTTTCGTTTATACTGAATGATTCGTAATTCTGTCTAATTTATTTTCGTTGATTCGAAATTCGTAATTTTGTTAGATAATCATTTTCGTTTAATGGATTTGTAATTTTGTAGTTTCGTAAATACATAGCAACACGCGGCTAATCCATATTAAGATATACTTTCTCTTAAGCCCCGTACACATGGTCTGACTTTTTGCCAACAAACGTCAAAATGATAGTTTTCCAAACAATCGGTCAAACTTTTTTGGTTTCAAAAGTCCGGCCAACTCCCTTCAGACAAAAATCCACAGAAAAGTTTGTTTGAAGTCCAATCGTGTGTACGAGGCTTTACATTGTACAATGTGACTCAGCACAAAAGAGATAAGCTGATTCGCTAAGATATTAAGTAATCACTCACTAACTACACTGCCCAGTGCCCATTCGAAAGAATAATACAAGTACACAAATTTACGAACGGACAAAGAAACGGATTTACAAAACACACAAATGAAAATACGAACATACGAATGAAAATACGAACTGACAAAGGATTTAAAATACGGAATTCGTTATAGATGTCATTTTCGTTCTTTTGCTTTTTCGGTGTTTCGTATTTTAGTAAGATTGTCCAATCGTACGTTCGTATTTTCGCTTGTTCGCTATTTTGCTTATTCGTAATTCCGTAATTTTCATGTTTTGGTTCTTTCAGCTTTTCGGATGTTCGAATTGATACGAATGTACGAAAACTAACACATTTGTACGAAAATCCATTTGTTACGAACAGGAACGCACATGTCTACACTCTACTGCTCCTCTTGGGTATGAGAATATCACATGTGTAAGACCTTTTCAAAGTTTGGACTGATTATGTAACCAACATTGGGAATATAGCATAGTATAGCTTCACCTACAGCAATCGCTGTTTCTAAAAGTCAAGCATGCCTAATCAACTGGTATGTGGCTGTACCCATAGCACAATGCTATTTATCCTTGGCCAGGAAGTGCAGGAGGTTGAACAAAGGGTGGACAAAAGAATACGTTTGTATTCCATTAGTGCAGTTGTTCACAGGGTATAGATGGGACTGGTGTCTTGCAGGAACATTGTAGGTGGGACATGCAGATGAGTTAGTACTGCTGCCAGGCAGAGTTGTGGTCAGAAAACAAGCAAAAATTTAGTCCAGGCAGAAGGCAGGAACATGGTCAATAAACAGGCCAGCATAGGCAGCAAACAAAGATGCAGTCAGTAAAGGATTGGTCAAGGCAGCAGGCAAAAAGGTGTTTAATTAGGAGGCCAGTGTCAGTATAGGTGGCAGGCAGAGATGTGGTCAGTATGCAAGCAAAGGATCAGTGCAGGTGACAGGCAAAAAACATGTTCGATTAACAGGACTTGGTCAACTCAGGTAGCAGGCAGAGACATGGTCAATATACAGGCAAAAGATCAATCCAAGCTGCAGGCAGAAACATGGTTGAATAGCAAACTGGGGTGAGTTTGGGTGAAAGGCATGGATGTAGTCTGTATGCAGGTAAAAGACCAGTCCAGGCAGCAGGCAGAAACATGGGCAGTTAACAACTAGGTGTCACTTACCTGGTCTGAGTCCAGCTTAATGAGAGGACCCTTGTGGCTGAGTGCCAAGCACCCCTGAAGGTAAGAACAGGAAATACAAGGCTTGAAGAATCAGGGGGGCCGTTTAGGTAGCTCTGTTGGTAGTTGTTGGCAGTGGAGCACTTAGGATAGTTGTCAGCTGGTCTGTCAGGGCTGATGGCAGAACCTCTGTTGCTCTTGGGGATGCGGAGGGACCAAGGCAGTAGCCACAAACAAGATGGCACTGAGGTGCTGGCGTATAAAGACTGATAGGACCAGATGGAGGAAGCATAGTCAGGATGGTCATACACCAAAAGGCAAGCCAGAGAGTGGTTAGGAACATAGTCAGGAACAATAGGTCATTCACAGGAATCCAAGGGAGCACACAGAAGAGTAGTCAGGTTACACATCAGGGTCATGCAGGGTTGGGCAGAAGAGGTAGAGTCCTTATAGCAAAGCACAATAAAACTAGAAATCAGACAGAAGCAGGGTCCAGAGACAACAGGAAGTTCAAGGAATACAAGATACGCAGGAGCAAGGAGTACTGGTAGCTGAGGATCATCCATTATATAGGATGTTTGAGAGCAGGTGTGCATGAACATGCTCCAGTGCACTCACCCAATGTGTGCATTTCTGTGCAAACGAGCATGGCTATGTATAGTATTGGCAACTATGTCAGGTCTTCTCCTTAACACATGCTCATTTTTATTTTGCTGTTTTCTTCTGAGCACATACTTTATTCCGAATGGCTCCCTGACAGTGTTGACCACCCCTGGAGGTGAAAACAGGGAGTGCAAGGCTCAAGGCACAATGGTTGTAATGCTAGTTTACAAGAGAGGGATTGTGATGATTTTGTTGTCAAATTGTTGGATTGTATTCTGAGAAATAATGTTTTTTGTTTTGGCAGCTCCCACTACCTCCAAGTACAAGGTGTAGCGATGGGAACGTATTGTGCCCCATCCTACACCAATTTGTACCTGGGGGGTTAGGAGCACCGTATCTTTTCCAACAATGATCTGGAAATCTATCTGTGCCAAGTTTTATCTTGGCACAGGTACATCAATGACATGTTCATCATTTGGAATGGAAACAGAGGATTATTGGATGAGTTTATCACACATCTAAACCAAAATCAGTGGAACCTTCAATTTACAATGTCTTGTTACATCGTATGTTCGATCGTTCGTTGAAATACGAACAAAACGGGTCGTTCGCGACAAATTCGAGTTACGTTTCACAGACCATAATTCACTGTGGCATCGCTGGCTGATTGGCCAAGCATGCACTATGACCCGCATGCTTGGCCAATCACAGCTTGCAAAAAACGGAGAGCCATAATTGGCCAAAGCCAGGGTGGCTTTGGCCAATTATGGCTCAGGGGGTTTAGTACACGCCCCACACTATAAAAGGCCGCCTGCAGGTCGGCCTTGTGTAGTGTGTTGCGGTGGTTAAGAGAGGACAGAGAGAGTAATTTTTTGCAGGTAGATAGAGCAGGCAGGCTAGTCAGTTAATGTTACAGTGTGTAGAGGATATATATACATCCCAGTTGTTGTACATATATTTATACACTGTATAGTTTAGCTAGATCAGTTCTTCCTAATTTACTGGCAGGCAGGTGATTGTGCTAGCTGCAGTATTCTTACGTGGTTTATTGCCCGTGTCTTCTGTAGTTTGCATCTAAAGCTACTTGGTGTGTACTGGCCGTGCGTTCTGTAGTTTGCACCTAAAGCTACTTGGTGTGTACTGGCCGTGTGCTCTGTAGTTTGCACCTAAAGATTCAGGAGCAGTGATTTTAATGATGCTTAAAATAAAAAATAGTTTTTTTTTAGTATAGTATGCAGTATAAATAGTATAGTATACAGTATAAATAGCTTGATCTTGTGGAAAAAATGTAAAGTGATGCACTTGAGGGCTAAAAATATAAATGCAAACTACTCACTAAGGGGTGAACCTCTGGGGAAATCAAGGATGGAGATAGATCTGGGGGTCCTGGTAAAAGACAGACTGAGCAATAGCAGGCAATGTCAAGCTGCAGCAAGCTAAGCCAGTAGACTATTAGCTTGCATACAGGGTTGGACTGGCCATTGGGACTAACAGGAGTTTCCTGGTGGGCCGATGGCTCAGTGGGCCAGTTTCAGTGACAGTCTGTCAAATTAATGGCTGCGCTACTCGCTGTAAGTTCAAATGATTTGGTGCCACCCGAGTGACGTGCCGACAGGCAGAGGGGTTCCCAGAGCAGACAAGGGAGGCCGGAGGATGACGGTGCTGCAGGAACCCGTCCAGGTAACCGGTCAGCCCGGCACAGCCATTGAATACTGTAGATGGCAAAGGATGTGGCGCTAACTAAAATAAATACAAAAAAAAAACATTTTGGTGCTAAAAATTATTCAAACAATATGCAAAATCCAACATAGCTAAAAGTTAATCAAAAGTGTAGATTAATATTGAAATGTACATAAAAATATTTTCAGCAAAAAAACATATAAACCATGCTTATTAAAACCATTGGGCCAGATTCAGAAAGGATTTACGACGGCGTATCTCCAGATACACCGTCGTAAGTCCGAATGTGAGGCGTCGTATCTTGGCGCCTGATTCAAAGAATCAGATACGCCAGAATTTGTCTAAGATATGACTGACGTAAGTCTCGTATCTTAGGTGCATATTTACACTGGCCGCTAGGGGCGCTTCCGTATATTTCCGTGTCGAATATGCAAATGAGCTAGATACGCCGATTCACGAACGTACTTGCGCCCGGCGTATTAATATAAGCTGTTTACGTAAGGCGTACGACCGGCGTAACTTTACCCCTCATAAAGCTGGGGTAAGTCATGTTAAGGTATGGACGTCGGAAACGTTGGAACAGCGTCGTATTTTACGTCGTTTGCGTAAGTCGTACGTGAATGGGGATGGGCATAGGTTACGTTCACGTCGACTAAGCATTGAGCCGGCGTAATTTAGGGAGAACATTTGTTGTGATACTGAGCATGCGCGCGCATGCGCCGTTCGTTAGGCGCGTCATTTACGTGGGGTCACGATTAATTTCCATACAACACGCCCCCTACCAGCCTACTTTGAATTACGCGGGCTTACGCCGGCCCATTTACGCTACGCCGCTGCAACTTACGGAGCAAGTGCTTTGTGAATACTGCACTTGCCTGTCTAAGTTGTGGCTGTGTAGCGTAAATAGGATACGCTACGCCCGCACAAAGATGCGCCCAGATACGTGAATCTGGCCCATTATATCCAAACTATGTCCATGGTATTAAAGTGCAAAAAGAGTACAAAAAAATGGTTTATATATGATTTTTTTGCTGAAAATATTGTTATGCACTTATTTTTTTGTACATTTCAATATTAATTGACACTTTTGATGAACTTTTAGCTACGTTGGATTTTGCATATTGTTTGAATCATTGTTTGCACCAAATGGATTTTTTATGTTATTTTAGTTAGCGCCACATCCTTTGCTATATATTCAATTTATCGGTGGGTTTGTGCTAACCTGTTTGATGTTGCCCATTAGTTGTTTATTTTAAATATATAGTGCAAAGCCAGGCTTCGGGCCTACTCCTAGGGGCAGGTGACTGCTAACGGGGGTTTACCCCTTCACCTGGTCTTCCTTCTGGGTTTGCGTGCTCCTGCTGTGTGGCTAGCTGGGCCGTGATGATGTCACTCTCGTGCAAGTGCACATGATACTGTTTATATGCTTGTTTGCAAAATTAAAGTGGGCCGGTCTGGATGAAGTCCAGGGCCACTTTTTTGTCCCAGTCCAGCCCTGCTTGCATAAAGGGGCATGGATGAGCAATGGTGTAGTCGGCTGCTTTCATTGCACTCTCCGCTAAAGATCCTCTCTGTAATCTTTTGGGTGACTGATTATCCTGTACGATTTCTTCATAACTTGAACCACAGGATCTGTCTCAACTAGAGGTGCGTCTATAGTGGCTCTCACTCCCCATAGACTTGTGGCTATTGATCACAAGTACCACCCCTGCTCTCTTAGGTTTTTAACACTAAAGAAGGTCTAAAAATATCTACTTGCCCACCAGGTCTTAATGAAGCAATCTAATTGAAGCCACTTCTATATACTTAAAGTGGTTCTAACCCTAAAAAAAGATTATGGGCCAGATTCAGGTAGAATCGCGGCGGCGTAACGTATCGTAGATACGTTACACCGCTGCAATTTTTCATTGCAAGTGCCTGATTCACCAAGCACTTGCGTGAAAAATTACACCGGCGGCCTCCGGCATAAGCCCGCGTAATTTAAATGGGCGTGTGCCATTTAAATTAGGCGCGCTCCCGCGCCGGACCTACTGCGCATGCTCCGTTTCGAGTCTGGGAGTCTGAGATACTCTGTCGTATCTCCGCTGTGAATCTGGCCCTTTGTTCCTTTAAAGCATGTTAAACAGCATAGTGCTTGTGCAGTGTAATTTTTCCTTTTCTATGCTGTAAAAACCTGGTTGTTCCTGTCTGTTCCTGTGTCTTGACCACAGTAATCATGGTTACTGATCCCTAATTACCGTGGTCAGTTTACATGACTCCATCATCTGGCTCTCATTGCTGTCAGCTCCTGTGTGTGAGCCACCTCTCCCCTTCTTCAGTTACTGTATTCTGAGTAACAGTAAACCAGTAAAGTAACCGCTTACAATTACTTCCAGGCCCTCTGCTAGGACGAAATGTACTACACAGTGTCTTTGTTTTTTTGTTTTTTATTCTCCTTCTGAATCCTTTATTCGACCTCACAGATCTGCAGTCACATGACCGCACAGCAGACGTCAGAGGGGGATCTCAGCCCCTCCCTCTGTAGTGCATATAAATCGGAGAAGGAAAGCAGTGGGTGGTCATGTGACCACAGAATGAGGAGGTGAGATAAGGTATTTAGCAGAAGAATTTAAAAAAACAAAGACACCATACTTTTTTATTAGCAGAGGGGCTGGCAGTAATTGTGAGCACTGCCTTTCCAAACTTTCAGATTATATTTTGATATTGAGTTTATGATGTGACTTTTGTGCTGGTTGAACAAAGTTTATTGACATTATTCATTGGCTAATACGTGATTTATTTTTTCTTTGTTTTTTATTCAGGTCTGGTTCCATGCTTATGAGTCTGTGCATTGCACTGTTCCTCCTGTCTGTCCAAGAGAAGAAACAAATCTCCTGCACTCAAGAGAAGTGCACTGGCAGAAAGTTAATTTATACTGTAGTCTTTAGCTAATCCTATTTTTGCACTGGCTTTGCTGCCCCCAGGCCAGGGAAACCCACAGGAGATACTGCAAAAACAAGCCTGAAGGTATTCTTGCGCTTGGGTCTTGATTAGTCGACCAGGCTGTTTCAAGAACACTATGGACTTTGATATGCCTCATTCTTGATGTTGTTTGTGAGTATACAGTACATCTGTTTTTTACAATAATAAAGCTATATTTTTGCAGTACCTTCTGTATGTCTTTCCCTGGGAGCTGTAATGCCATCTTTCTCCCCTTCTGCATCTTTGTGGTTTGTTTTAGAGCTGGTTCACACTGGGGCGACTCGTCAGGCGGCTCGGCCGCCTGACGAGTCGCATCCCATTCTATGCAATAGAACCGTTCTAATAGGAGCGACGCAAGTCGCTCCGACTTAGAAAAAGGTTCTTGTATGACTTCGGGGGCAGCTCAGGGCGATTTGCATTGACTTCTATACAGAAGTCATTTTGCTAATCGCCTCTGAAGTCGTCTTCAGGACGACTTGCAGAGTCGCCCCCGAAGTCGAGCCGCCGCAGTGTGAACCAGCTCATAATTTGGTGCTGTTTTGTATTGTTTTTGTTTTGTCTTGTTTGAGTTGATTTGGTTTATTTTCATTGTCTTCTACTGTTTAGCTTTGCTTTGTTTTCATTTATAGTTTTAGAATGATCAATTATTTATCTAGATATTTAGAACCATCGTCCCTTTGTAGGCAAATTTATACATGGAGTCCAAAATGGATGATGATAGGACTATAAAGGTGCTACTACTAAATCACAGTACAAATATTCTATAAACATATATTGTTTATTAAATTAATGCATATAAATAAGTTCAAGAGATACAGTAACTGAAAAATATGCGTGAGCAATACTCTCCAGGTTTATGTTCAGCATAAATCCTTTAGCATTTTTCGCCATTTGGCTTCTTCAGGAACGGATGTGAACATTCTTTTCTATTATATAAATGTAGATAAGAGTTACAATGTTACAAATCCATATACAGTGGAACATCGGTTTAAGGCCCCATACACACGAGAGGATTTATCCGCGGATACGGTCCAGCGGACCGTATCCGCGGATAAATCCTCTCGAGGATTTCAGCAGATTTCTATGCGATGGCGTGTACACACCATCGCATTGAAATCCGTGCCAAAATCCTCTGGCGATGACGTGTCGCGCCGTCGCCGCGATTATGACGCGGCGACGGGCGCGACGCTGTCATATAAGGAATTCCACGCATGCGTCAAATCATTACGACGCGTGCGGGGAATCCCTTTGGACGGATGGATCCGGTGAGTCTGTACAGACGAGCGGATCCATCCGTGGGATCCGATTCCAGCGGATAGATATTCTGTGCATGTCGACAAATATTTATCTGCTGGAATTCGGAAATATCCGCTTATAAATATCCGCCGGAGTGTACACACCATAGAATCTATCCGCTGAAACCCATTCGATGGGATTTATCTGCGGATAGATTCTATGGTGTGTACGGGGCCTAAGAGTAACTTGGTTTGAGAGCATTTTGATTTGCGAGCAACTTTTTTTTTTAATTCTGACTCGGTTTGTGAGTGACTCGCAAGATGGCAGAATTCAAGCTAAATAGGCCTGCAGTACCTAATTTTGTCTGAGGTATGGAGGGCGCAGAAGCAGAGCAAAGCCAAAAATAGGCCTGCAGTAAGTCATTTGGCCTGAGGTACGGGGGCGCAGGAGCCAAGAATAGGCGAACATTGGCCTGCAGTACCTCATTTGGCCTGAGGTACAGGGGCGCAGGAAACAAGCCGAAATGTCCTTGGGCCTTTTCGGACGTTTTCAGCACTCTCTGGCTCCCCCCCACCTCTGGCCGCATTTGGTATTGCATCCCACTGAAGTCAATGCGGAACAAATTATTGACTTCAATGGGAAAACTTGTTTGTACTTTGTACTTTGGATTACGAGCATACTCCTGGAACGGAATATGCTCGTAATCTGAGGTTCAACTGTATATCAAACATGTGCTTAAACAAATATAAGAAAAGACAGCAAGAATTCACAAACGTATGTTAATTAGAAAACAGAAGAAATACCTGAGTTGGTCAAGAGAACCATTAGAAAAGTTTCTCAGAGCCCTCAAATGATTGGTTCAGAGTTTGATTAGTGTATTCCATGCTGTTTGCTGAGTATCACTTCCTATAGGGGAGCTGAACAGCGATCCAAATATGATATACCACGAGTGGGAAGTGTATATCTTTAAAAATATGTATGGCCCTTTAACGTTTTTTTAATGCCTACAAACAATGGTAAACTGATTAATATAAACATATGGTTAATGTGTCCTTACTAAAGGCTTAATCTAGATAGTTGATAGGTTTAAGTTGTATGAAATGTAGAGGTTAATGCTTACATAAAAGGGTTAATATTTAGAGCAGAGTCTGGGAGCCAGTGCAGTCTTGTATGTTCACAGCTGATCAATGGGAAATCATAATCTCTATATGTGCTTGCTTCTAAAGCAAGACCCAAACGGTGCCCTGTACGGGGAAGAACCCTGAAGGCGGCAGGAGAAGGGGGGATTAAACAAAAAGAAGTAGGTCCTAGTAAGAACCCCAGGACACTGCAGCAAGGAGGATGGAGGTGAACCTGTAGATGTGTTCTTTTACAAAAAAGTTTTGTAACTGATGCCTTCATTAAGGCCTGGGTATCTGGTTGCCTGTAGAAGGTATATCCACCTGGCTTCCAACTGAAGTAATCATTTGTCTATATCCCCCCCTCGGTCATGTGTGGGGATATTTTCAAGAGCATAAAATCATATCATCTTTAAGTTATGGTTATGATAAAGACCCATATGTCTGCTTATGGGTGTTTCCATTTTGCATTTAGCTATAGCTGACACATGGGCCCAGATTCTCGTAGAATGGAGTAAATTTGGGCGGGCGTAACATATCTCATTTACGTTACGCTGCCACAAGTTTTTCATGCAAGTGCTTTATTCACAAAACACTTGCGTGTAAAGTTGCGGCGGCATAAATCACCCGGCGTAAGCCCGCCTAATTCAAATTAGGCGGGTAGGGGTCGTGTTTCATTTAAATGAAGCACGTCCTCACGCCGAACGAACTGCGCATGCGCCGTCCCTAAAATATCCCGGCGTGTATTGCTCTAAATGACGCCGCAAGGATGTCATTGTTTTCGACGTGAACGTAAATGGCATCCAGCACCATTCACGGACGACTTACGCAAACAACGTAAATTTATAAATTTCGACGGCCATACTTAACATTGGTTGCGCCTCATAGACCCAGGGGCAACTTTAGGCGGGAAAAGCCTAACGTAAACGTTGTAACTTTACTGCGTCGGCCACTAGCCGTATCTAGCTAATTTGCATACTCGACGAGGAAAACGACGGAGGCGACACCTAGCGGACAAAAAAATAATTGCATTTAAGATCCGACAGCGTAAGAGCCTTACGCCTGTCGGATCTAATGGATATCTATGCGTAGATACGAAGGCCCAGATTAGGACTTACGACGGCGTACATGGCGTTGCGCTGTCGTAAGCCCTTTGAGAATCTGGGCCATGGTCTCTAATCCTACAGAAAAAGTTTTGCTTGGTTTTACCCAGGTAGAATGCACCGCAAAGACATTTCATGATATAGACTACTCCTATTGACTGGCATGCAACTGTTTGTTTCAATTTACGCAAGAACTGTTAGGGAGATCTATAGATTCACCTTGTAATATGTACCGGCAATGATTGCAATTGTTGCATGAGTATGTTCCTGATCTTATTTTTTGGTTGGATTTTTCTGCAGTATAATGGCTTGACACCATTGTTTTTTATTGAGTGTGATCTCCTGAACGTTATTTTGGGATAGGTTTTGACGCATTTGTTGATTTTATCGTCACCTGTAAGAAGATGCCAAAACGTGCTGTAAATCTTGCAAATCTTGTGATGTTGTCTGTTGTATCTAGTTACTATTCTAGTAGTTCCTACATTGTATTATTTTCTTGATTTATAAATCAAAGCATTCCTGTCTTGTGCCATCACTTTATTGTAGGCTTTTTTCAAGCAAGTTTTGGTATAACCCCGTATTTTAATCGTTGATAGAGCAAATGTGCTTTGTTTTGTTCTGTCAAGTCTTGTCCTGTTTTGCTCTATTTGGTTTTTGTTTTGTTGTATTCTTTTTGTGTTGTTGTGCCTCTAATGGTGTGATGGATGGCATTGGTTTCATGTTCTTGAGGTCCCCCCAGTATGGATGATTCTCTTCTTTTGGGCTCCTGGGCACATGCGCAGACTGCGTGAACGTTACTGTGCTGATTGTTGTGGGCGTATGGCATTGTTGCGCTCGGCATGTGCACGTTAATGGTTGACACATTTACATTGGGGGATATCTGCACATGTGCAGCTCATGGTGACGTCATCACGCCATGACGGTTGGCATGGGGCATCACTGCACTTTGCCTATGCGCTCTATAACAGATGGCAGCATGCATTATTGTTTTCTTGGAGACCCTGTTGGGGCATATGTAAGTGACATCTTTAGGGGGGAAGATGTTTTTGACGTTTTTCGTTGTCTTCTACTTATTCTCTTCTGATCTTTAGGGTTGCATTTTCCTCACAAACATTAGTATGAACACTGTGTTATGTGGGGCACTCTTATTTGTTATTTTTATTGTAATTTATTCCACTATACCTTTTACCCTGAACTTCTATGATATTATTTTTGGTTCATATCTATGACCATCCCTGTGGACACTAAATATTTCTCATTTAAGAATGTATTTTTTTTATTTTTTTCACTTTATATAGCCTGTTATGTCAACTTGGCTGCCCAGGCTAGATCCTTAGGAGCAGTATAGTTTATTTTTATTTTTTAACTGCTATGACTGCACTGCTGGGGCTATGGGTACCCTCATTATGGGTTGCTTGTGTGTTTTTCCTCCTCCTAGTTTTTTTCTTTAGTAATATTGGGGTTATGCCCCTTTTTTGTTGATACTTGCTTATAGCCTCTTTTGTCTGCTTGATCCACCCATATATTTCACTTGCTGTTTGCTGGCTTTGTTGAGTGACTTGTTGTCTCTGCTGGCCCCCTCAATGTCCTATCATGTTATCACCTTCCCTTCACAGCTCCAAAAATACTCAGTGGCAGTTCACTTCTCTTTTTTGGCATTTAGAAACTGTTGTTGATCCCTCACCTTGTGATCGGGTTGGTATGTATGATGCTTTCATAATGTCACATACGATACATATATTTTTCTTCTTTTTGGATATTTCTAACAGACCTGAGGGATGATAGTATTATTAAGTGGTCTTGCATAGCAAGAGCACTTATTGTTATCTCACATATATATTATTAAGTGGTCTTGCATAGCAAGAGCACTTATTGTTATCTCACATATATATTATTATTCTTATTATAGCCAAATTTGCCACCCTAACTCTTCCCACAGTTTTTACACTACATAAACGAGTAATATATCGAATTGTGCGGATTGTTCCCGATCGGTGGGCTATTACTGTGTGGAACGTTTCGCCGAATCGTTCGCGAAATATCGTCATTTTTGCGGCAAAATTTTCCCATAGGAATGAATGGGGAGAGCTAGAGTGTGGGATTTCTAAAAATGAAAAATCATTACATGATTTGCAAACTGCGACCATTCCCTCATTTTCAAGCCGACCTACACAAATCTTATATCAAAACGTTCAGCTATCCCTGCTGCCACCAGATGTGTTCACGGCTACGTGATTGATCAAACCGTTTTCACAATATGATAATTTGTTTGCAACCTACGCCATCCATTATTTCAATGGAAGTCAATGGAGGTCAAGGTTTAGAAAACTAAAATCTGCTTTGGAATTTGTAAACTGCGACTGTGCCTTCAATTTTATTATTTCAGAGACATACTATACATCAAAATGTAGGTCTGGGTCTTGTGATTCGTAAAATATAAAGATATTTGCTGTGCGATTTATAGTTTTTAAAATACAACAATTTGAAGGACAAATATTAAAAAATAAATCCAGGATCTGAGAATCTGCCTAGAGTGTGTTTGCATATGTTTACATTTGGTTTCCTAGGAGACGCTGAGGTAATTAAAAGTCCTCACAGCTGTAAGGGGATTATATAGCTCCTCCCACACAGTTGTGAGGTGTTTTCTGTGAGGTGAGTTCTGTGAGGTAAATACCTTCATACACACAGCTGTGAGGTAGCTGTGAGGCGTTTTCTGTGAGGTAAATACCTTCATACACACAGCTGTGAGGTAGCTGTGAGGCGTTTTCTGTGAGGTAAATACCTTCATACACACAGTTGTGAGGCGTTTTCTGTGAGGTAAATACCTTCATACACACAGCTGTGAGGTAGCTGTGAGGCGTTTTCTGTGAGGTAAATACCTTCATACACACAGTTGTGAGGTAGTTGTGAGTTGTTTTCTGTGAGGTGTTTTTTTGTGAGGTGAGTTCTGTGAGGTAAATACCTTCATACACACAGTTGTGAGGTAGTTGTGAGGTGAGGTAAATACCTTCATACACACAGTTGTGAGGTAGTTGTGAGGTGTTTTCTGTGAGGTAAATACCTTAATTTGAAGGACAAGTATTCAAAAAACATTCCTCAATTTCTGCTGTGTTTACAGAGAGCCTGCAAACCAAACAATTGGTTTCCTAGGAAACGCTGAGGAGTTTAATAACACCCCACAAACAGTTGTGAGGTGAGTTGGCTCCTCCCACACAAGGCTGAGGGAACTTTCCTCTGCTAGCAAGGGTCTCAAACTGGTGGCCCTCCAGCTGTTGTAAAACTACAAGTCCCATCATGCCTCTGCCTGTGGGAGTCATGCTGGTAACTGTCATTCTTGCAATGCCTCATTGGACTTGTAGTTTTGCAACAGCTGGAGGGCCGCCAGTTTGAGACGCCTGGAGAGGCTGCTTGCATATGTTTACATTGGTTTCCTAGGAGACGCTGAGGTAAAATCCTTCATACACACATCTGTGAGGGCTTTCTATAGCTCCTCCCACACACTGTGAGGTGATATGGCTCAGTTTTTTTTGGCTCTGCGTAACTTCTGCATGCTCTGCATATAGCAACCATGCATAGCAACCAGTCCATAGCAACCAGTCCATAGCAACCAGTCCATAGCAACCAGTCCATAGCAACCAGTCCATAGCAACCAGTCCCTAGCAACCGTCCATAGCAACCAGTCCATAGCAACCAGTCCCTAGCAACCAGTCCCTAGCAACCGTCCATAGCAACCAGTCCCTAGCAACCAGTACATAGCAACCACTCCATAGCAACCAGTCCATAGCAACCACTCCATAGCAACCACTCCCTAGCAACCAGTTCATAGCAACCAGTCCCTAGCAACCAGTCCCTAGCAACCAGTCCCTAGCAACCACTCCCTAGCAACCGCAACCAGTCCCTAGCAACCAGTCCCTAGCAACCAGTCCATAGCAACCGTCCATAGCAACCAGTCCATAGCAACCGTCCATAGCAACCGTCCATAGCAACCAGTCCATAGCAACCGTCCATAGCAACCAGTCCATAGCAACCAGTCCCTAGCAACCACTCCCTAGCAACCACTCCCTAGCAACCACTCCCTAGCAACCACTCCCTAGCAACCACTCCATAGCAACCAGTCCATAGAAACCAGTCCCTAGCAACCAGTCCATAGCAACCGTCCATAGCAACCAGTCCCTAGCAACCAGTCCATAGCAACCCTCCATAGCAACCACTCCATAGCAAACGTCTATAGCAACCACTCCATAGCAACCAGTCCATAGCAACCACTCCATAGCAACTGTCCATAGCAACTGTCCATAGCAACCATTCCATAGCAACCCTCCATAGCAACCACTGCATAGCAACCACTCCATAGCAACCACTCCATAGCAACCCATCCATAGCCATCAGTCCATAGCAACCCTCCATAGCAACCAGTCCATAGCAACCAGTCCATAGCAACCCTCCATAGCAACCCTCCATAGCAACCACTCCATAGCAACCCTCCATAGCAACCACTCCATAGCAACCCTCCATAGCAACCCTCCATAGCAACCACTCCATAGCAACCGTCTATAGCAACCAGTCTATAGCAACCAGTCCATAGCATCCGTCCATAGCAACCAGTCCATAGGAACCAATCCAGAGCAACCGTCCATACCAACCACTCCATAGCAACCACTCCATAGCAACCAGTCCATAGCAACCGTCCATAGCCATCAGTCTATAGCAACCAGTCCATAGCAACTAGTCCATAGCAACCCTCCATAGCAGCCAGTTTTTGATGGGGCAAATAGGATGGTGCAGTTTTGATGGTGCAGTTTTGATGGGCTAGTTTTTGATGGAGCAGTTTTTGATGGGGCAATGGACCGAATTGGATCGACACACGGTTGGATCTCATTTACATCTCCAGGGGCACCGTCTCCAGTCAGGAGTATTGGTGGAGGCAAGACCACGCCGCACAATTTCCCCAGAAATTGTATCTTTTCTAGTTATTATTCTTATAGCCAAATTTGCCCCCCTAACTCCTCCCACAGTTTTTACACTACATAGACGAGTAATATATCGAATCGTGCAGATTGTTCCCGATCGGTGGGCTATTACTGTGTGGAAAATTTCGCCGAATCGTTCGCGAAATATTGTAATTTTTGCGGCAAAATTTTCCCATAGGAATGAATGGGGAGCGGTAGAGTGTGGGATTTCTAAAAATGAAAAATCATTACATGATTTGCAAACTGCGACCACACCCTCATTTTCAAGCCGACCTACACAAATCTTATATCAAAACGTTCAGCTATCCCTGCTGCCTCCACACGTGTTCACGGCTAAGTGATTGATCAAACCGTTTTCACAATATGATAATTTGTTTGCAACCTACGCCATCCATTATTTCAATGGAAGTCAATGGAGGTCAAAGTTTAGAAAACTAAAATCATCTTTGGAATTTGTAAACTGCGACTGTGCCTTCAATTTTATTATTTCAGAGACATACTATACATCAAAATGTAGGTCTGGGTCTTGTGATTCGTAAAATATAAAGATATTCACCATACGATTCATAGTTTTTAAAATACAACCATTTGAATAGGACAAGTATTTAAGAAAAATCCAGGATCTGAGTCTCTGCTTAGAGGCTGCATGCTTATGTTTACATTGGTTTCCTAGGAGACGCTGAGGTAATAAAAACTCCTCACGCACAGCTGTAAGGGGATTCTATAGCTCCTCCCACACAGTTGTGAGGCAGTTGTGAGGTGTTTTCTGTGAGGTAAATACCTTCATACACACAGTTGTGAGGCAGTTGTGAGGTGTTTTCTGTGAGGTAAATACCTTCATACACACAGTTGTGAGGTAGCTGTGAGGTGTTTTCTGTGAGGTAAATACCTTAATTTGAAGGACAAGTATTAAACAAAAAATCCTCAATTTCTGCTGTGTTTACAGAGAGCCTGCAAACCAAACAATTGGTTTCCTAGGAGACGCTAAGGAGTTTAATAACACCTCACAAACAGCTGTGAGGTGAGTTGGCTCCTCCCACACAAGGCTGAGGGAACTTTCCTCTGCTTGCAAGGGTCTCAAACTGGTGGCCCTCCAGCTGTTGTAAAACTACAAGTCCCATCATGCCTCTGCCTGTGGGAGTCATGCTGGTAACTGTCATTCTTGCAATGCCTCATTGGACTTGTAGTTTTGCAACAGCTGGAGGGCCGCCAGTTTGAGACTCGAGTGTGTTTGCATATGTTTACATTGGTTTCCTAGGAGACGCTGAGGTAAAATCCTTCATACACACATCTGTGAGGGCTTTCTATAGCTCCTCCCACACACTGTGAGGTGATATGGCTCAGTTTTTTTTGGCTCTGCGTAACTTCTGCATGCTCTGCATATAGCAACCATACATAGCAACCAGTCCATAGAAACCAGTCCATAGCAACCAGACCATAGCAACCCTCCATAGCAACCAGTCCATAGCAACCAGTCCATAGCAACCAGTCCATAGCAACCGTCTATAGCAACCAGTCCATAGCAACCAATCCAGAGCAACCGTCAATACCAACCAGTCCATAGCAACCAGTCCATAGCAACCAGTCCATAGCAATCAATCCATAGCAACCAGTCCATAGCAACCAGTTCATAGCAACCAGTCCATAGCAACCAGTCCATAGCAACCGGTCCATAGCAACCAGTCCATAGCAACCGGTCCATAGCAACCGTCCATAGCAACCAGTCCATAGCAACCAGTCCATAGCAACCAATCCATAGCAACCAATCCATAGCAACCGGTCCATAGCAACCATCCATAGCAACCAGTCCATAGGAACCCGTCCATAGCAACCAGACCATAGCAACCAGTCCATAGCAACCAGTCTCTAGCAACCACTCCATAGCAACCACTCCATAGCAACTGTCCATAGCAACCATTCCATAGCAACCATTCCATAGCAACCGTCTATAGCAACCAGTCCATAGCAACCACTCCATAGCAACCACTCCATAGCAACCACTCCATAGCAACCGTCTATAGCAACCAGTCCATAGCAACCAGTCCATAGCAACCAATCCAGAGCAACCGTCAATACCAACCAGTCCATAGCAACCAGTCCATAGCAACCAGTCCATAGCAATCAATCCAGAGCAACCGTCCATAGCAACCAGTCCATAGCAACCAGTCCATAGCAACTGTCCATAGCAACCAGTCAATAGCAACCCGTCCATAGCCATCAGTCCATAGAAACCAGTCCATAGCAACCGGTCCATAGCAACCAGTCCATAGCAACCAGTCCATAGCAACCAGTCCATAGCAACCCATCCATAGCAACCGGTCCATAGCAACAGGTCCATAGCAACAGGTCCATAGCAACCGTCCATAGCAACCAGTCCATAGCAACCGTCCATAGGAACCCGACCATAGCAACCGTCCATAGCAACCAGTCTCTAGCAACCAGTCCATAGCAACCAGTCCATAGCAACCACTCCGTAGCAACCACTCCGTAGCAACCACTCCATAGCAACCACTCCATAGCAACCACTCCATAGCAACCAGTCCATAGCAACCCTCCATAGCAACCCTCCATAGCAACCAGTTTTTGATGGGGCAAATAGGATGGTGCAGTTTTGATGGGGTAGTTTTTAATGGAGCAGTTTTTGATGGGGCAATGGACCGAACTGGCTCGACACACTGTTGGATCACATTTACATCTCCAGGGGCACCGTCTCCAGTCAGGAGTATTGGTGGAGGCAAGACCACGCCGCACAATTTCCCCAGAAATTGTATCTTTTCTAGTTAGTTATTGCTATGTTCTTAATTTTTACTAAGTGAATTTTTTTGAAGCATCTTATGCAGTAAATTTTTCCCCTAATGAAGTGAACATTGATTCACAAAACTCATTTAGAAAGTTGGATGTAGTTCACCCATTTATAGTCTGTATACTACTAATTGTGATAAGAATATCTTACCATAAATATGCACACCATTTTTTGGTTGTATTTTTATTGTATATCCTGGTGTTTTTTTATAAAGTCCCCTGGGCACTGTGTATATGAATTTGGGGATGAAAGATTCCGCTAAATATTTTTTTTGTCCCTGGGTTTGGGGCGGGTGGGGGGGTTCGTCCTTGATCGCTTGTGTGCGTTCATGCTAGGTCTATGTTGGCAATTGTTAGTTAAGCATGTCTGTGCCCCGTTCTCTCTTTCCAATGGCACAGTAGTCAGTTTTTTGTAATGTTCTTTGCTCTTTGTTTTTTTGGGGGGTTTTTTTACGTGTTTTTTTTTATTTTACGTGTCCCTTTTTACACTGGCAGACTATATGTGGATTTGCATGGTGTATTTCCCCTGGTGTGCGGAATAGAGGCTGTGCAGGCACCTCATTAGGAGCCCCCTGGAGAGACATGTCTATTGAGATGTTTAAATCCTGTATGTGTTTTGCTGTGGGCCCATGGAGGTGCATGTTGGGATCATGTTGCATTTTGCATTTTGCTTGTACTCTGATCTATAATGTATTGGGTGTGTTGATAGATGCCCTGTGGGATTGTTTAATAACCTGCACTTTGTTTGTGCTCCACCTCACAACTCATTTCAGGGTTTAGGGGCTGCTCTGGAGTGTATTTCATGTCAGGCGCCATCTTTGATGATGCAAGTGTACATCACTTCCGCTGCTCGGGCTGAATAGCGGGGAAGAAATGCACCTTTGCTTTCATCGCGACAGCCACGAAGATGCGGTTGGGTATATTCCTCGGACATCTTTTCTTATGTGTGTACATCTATGCTAGAGGAGAGAGGGCCCACCAAGCTCTCTACCCACCAGCCCATTCTCCTAATTAGGGGACCAGCCGGCGTGGGGTTACCTGGTGAAGTATCGGGTCCCCTGGAGACCGAGACACCTCTCTGGATATCTGCAGACCCCCTACTGGGGACGTTTTGACACCCATCTTGGTACATTTTGGTAAGGATGATGTTTGTTGCTAGCTGCTGCTGAAATACTGAATGCTTTTTAGTGCTGGCTGTTAATTCCTTAATTTACCTTCTATTTAGCTTGGATTTAAAAAAAAAAACAAATTATGTTCAAACTGTCTATCTGAAGTCTCTGGAGTTATTATTCTGGCATCTTATGATATAAAGGTCAGTTGTAGCCTGATATGATAACTATACCATTATTTTGATTACTTTATTAGACTTGAGCTGCATTATCGGCTTATCGGATTCCCCTTCCCCTGTTTTTTCCTCTATTTTTTTTTTCTCCCTTTTTTTGTGTGCTTTAATTGCTGCTGACGTATGTTTTTCCCTTTTATGACATGGCACAGGGTAAGTTGTTTCATATGTGTATATGTACTGAATGATATATATATATGTGTGTGTGTGTGTTATGTACTGTACTTACTGTATGTTGTCTGCAAACACTAGGTATGTCCAGTCAGATGATGAGATTGAAGCCCAGAAAACATGTAGGCAAGCTCTACGTAAAATCTGACTGCTCCTCTCATACCTTATTTTATATGTGTGGGCCTGTAGTTGCCCTATGAATGTTATGTCCTTTTTTAAGCATTAATTGTAATAAAAATTTTATATAAAAAAGTTGTGTATATTTGATGACATTTTACACATCAGGAGACCATCGCTAAATGCCCATCTTCTGTGCACCTTCTTGATTTAAAAAGTAGCCATTAATCACATATGATGCAAACCACAACCTGAGACGTAAGAAGCATCAAATCATGAGCTGGTCTCTAGAATTTGGTAAAAGAAAGCTGAGGTGGTAAAAAAAAAAAAAAAAAAAGTAGCCATTAAGGATTTGAAAGTGTCTCTGGAACACTACTATGGGCCCTAATCCTTTGCGACTGATGTGACACCACACTACTTGTACAGTAGGTGCACGCGATATTGTGTCAATCTCGCTCCCTTTCTCGGCGAGATTGACCACCTACGAGCCCCATCGCGGGAGCCAGCGCCGAGCTGGCTTGCCGCGATGGAGACAGAGCCGTCATAGAAGCGACGAGAGATCCGACTTGGATTCCCGCCAATTCTACACGTGTGCGGCGTTTGTTATGAATCCTGAGGGGGAAGTCCCCGCCGGATTTTAAATAAAAATCTGGGTACCTACCCATGTGATACCTACCCACGTGGGTAGGTATCACATGGGTAGGTACAGAGCATGATGGGACTGTGAGGCCTATATAGGTCCGATGCAAGCCACGCATCCATCATTTCAGCGAGAAGAGCCGGCGTGTCAACATCGGGAGAAGAAGAGAAGTGAAGAACATGACGTCACAGCACGGAAGAAGAACTCACGGCACGGAAGGAGAAGAAGACGTACAGCACGGAAGAAGAAGGCACCGGACAGCGAGAGGAAGAACCAGGGTGCGCCGAGTCAACAGCGGAGAGCGGCGAACATAGAAGGAGACCCCCGGAGAGTTGAGAAGACCCCCCGGATAGCGGAGAAGACCCGTCGGGATAGCGGAAGAAAAAGCCCCCCGCCGAAGACGCCGGAGGAAACCCACCGGGGGGTGGGGGCTTTTTAAAAGCGACCCCCCCCCGGCGGTGGAAGAGAACCAGACGGCGGCCCCCACCCACCCGAAGACGTCAAAGAAGAATCTCCCCCTGGTAAAAGAGCTAATAAAGAAGACAGGGGGAGCCTCCGGAGCAGAAAAATAAATTATTTTAAAAACCCTTGTGTGGTGTGTTTATTAACTTTGACATTTTTCCTACAGGTGAATGGTTAGGGGTACTATGTACCCCATATCCATTCACTTAGGGTGGGGGGCCGGTATCTGGGGGCCCAATTATTAAAGGGGGCTCCCAGATTCCGATAAGCCTCCCGCCCGCATACCCCGACAACCAACGGCCAGGGTTGTCGGGAAGGGGCCCTGTCCTCATCAACATGGGGACAGGGTGCTCTGAGGTGGGGGGGCCGCAGTGCGCCCCCCTGCCCCAGAGCACCCAACCCCCCCATGTTGAGGGCATGCAGCCTGGTACGGCTCAGGAGGGGGGGGGGCGCTCGCTCGTCCCCACTCCCTTCCTGGCCGGCCGGGTAGCGTGCTTTGGATACGGGTCTGGTATGGATTGTAGGGGGACCTCCTACACCGTTTTTTTCGGCGTAGGGGGGCTCTCCTTACAACCCATAACAGACCTAAGGGCCCGGTATGTTCCTGAGGGGGGAACCCATGCCGGATTTTTATTTAAAATCCGGCGGGGACTTCCCCCTCAGGATTCATAACAAACGCCGCACACGTGTAGAATTGGCGGGAATCCAAGTCGGATCTCCCGTCGCTTCTATGACGCGCTTGCTGGGATGTGCTGTCACTATTCCAGTGAGTGCGAGATGTCGGCGAGATCTTGGCACCATGTCGCCGAGAATCAGCGCGATGCTGTCGTGCTAAAAACACAATATCACAAACACCTACTGTACTTGGTCTTTCCTCCAGGATGTACTGCGGTGCTGGTGCTTGCCTGCTGCTGTTCAGTAAGCCTAATTCTTTTCCTTTTCCTTTCATCTACTGAATTAGAGGCCATTATTGAAGCGCTGCCCTCCACAGGTTCATATTCAGAACTTGAATCTGACAGTAAAAGCTTCTCCCCGCTACTCTCATTTGTCATGCTTAGAATCTGAAAGGCCTCCTCAATGGTGAATCTTTTTTTGTACATATAGGTGGATTCAGAAAGACTTAGGCCGGCGTATCAGTAGATATGCCGGCCTAAGTCTGAATGTGCCCCGACGCAAATTTAAGCGTATTATGGTAACCAGATATGTTTAAATTAGGCTCAGATACTAGCGGCGTAAGTGTTTTACACCGTCGTATCCTAAAGTGTAATTTTTAGGCTGACTGCTAGGTGGCGCTTCCATTGCAGTCGGTCTAGAATATGTAAATGAGTAGTTACGCCGATTCACGAACGTACGCTTGCCCGATGCAGTAAAGATACGCCATTTACGTAACGCATTTTCAGGCCTAAAGTTATTCCATCAAATAGCTGGAATAGTAATGTTAAGTATGGCCGTCGTTCCCGCGTCGAAATTTGAAAATGTTACGTCGTTTGCGTAAGTCGTCCGTGAATAGGGCTGGACGTAATTTACGTCCATGTCGAAAACCAATAGGACCGCGCGGAGTACTTTGCCGCAATGCACACTGGGATATGTACACGGACGGCGCATGCGCCATTCGTAAAATACGTCAATCACGTCAGGTCACCCCCCATTAACATAAAACACGCCCCCTCAGCCGAATTTACGCTGGCCCGATTTACGCTACGCCGCCGTAACTTAGCAGGCAAGTACTTTGTGAATCATGTACTTGCCTCGCTAACTTACGGCGGCGTAGTGTAAACACGATACACTACGCCGCTGCAAAGTTAAGGCGGTCTTTCTGAATCCACCTAATAGTATTCAGGTTACACTAGCTCTGGGGACACTGTTGCTAAACTTTACTGGTGATACTGGGACAGATTTTGCTGGCTGCAATGGTAAAATTGTTACTGCCAGATGTGGTACAGATATTACTAGCTGCACTGGCGGCACCAGTACAGATATTGCTGTCTGTACTAGTGACACTGTACTGGTGTGACAATTATTAAGTACTGGTGTGATGGTGATCAAGTACAGATGTTGTCGGCTGTACTAGCGACACTAGGATAGGTGTAGCTAACATTTAGGACACTGTAGTTAGCTACACTGGTCTGTGACACTGGTATTTTACAGTATAAATCACAGTAGAAATACAATAACTCACAGTAGAATCACAGATTGCCTCTGTAGCTGGCTTCACTGCTATTTTACACGTCACACTAGATGTAGCTAGCAATCAGGACACTGTAGCTAGCTTCAGTGGTGTGTGATACTGTTTTTTACAGTAGAAATCACAGTAGGAATACAATAACTCATAGTAGAATCACAGACCTCTGTCTCCTCTCACACTCACTCTCTGTGTAAGAGGAAACAGAGCCAATGGCCACTAGATGGTGTTAAATATTAGAGGAAATAAGTATGTTCCTCAGTCTTCATATTTAGTGGTATGCATCTATTCTCCATATAGTTATATACACTCACACATCAGAATTGCAGCGAATATAGCCAGAGAAAATCTGGTTTTGCCCTATTCACACAAAACAAATTTACATGCAGTTTTGATGGAATATAATGCTATCATGTTTTTCTAATAATAAAAAAGAGAATCTATTTAAAATGTAATATTATTTGTATATGAAGTGTGTTGTTTTATTGATAGGTTTGCAATGAACTTTTTGGTGGTGAGCAACTGTTTTATGTCTTGAAAAAGAGAGGACAGGTATCTAAATTTTTCACAAAAATATTAACTCAACTGTAAATCATGCTGCTTATAGTACAATATAATGCCAAGAAGCATGTTAAGTAGCATATGTGGTTTGATTAAAAGTACACTTATTCAGCTTCCAAGCCCTCCAGACCTAAACTTACATTATAAAAGTGTGTAGGACTCATTGTGCAGGCATGGCCAGTGGTGAGGAAGATTTCATCCAGAAAAACTAAATATTGTATGAGGTGGAAGGTGTTCTACTGAGGGATTTATGCATTAGGGGGTAGTTTAGGTCAGGGGGGCTAGGAGTGTTGGACAATCACGCTTAAATGAAGGTACATTTCCTGTTGAACCTATGATAACATATATTGCAGCTCTACTGCAGTAGTAGTTCACATCCTTTGTATAATAAAAAATGTCTCAGCCCAAATCAGATATGTAGGTTAGACTAAATTACATGGTCAGGTATGCATATCACCCCTGAAAAATAAGTAAGCTAGAATACTGGCTCAAATTAGCATTTTCAAATTAATCACCAATTGGAACCCATGGTTAAGTTGCATTTTCTTACATTTGTATGACAGTATTGCTACTGTACTTTACACGCAAGAACATGACTAGATATAATTACACAGTTTATACACGTGGTTGATAACATAATTTTTTATTACTTTAGCTCCAGAAATGATTATTACTTGTAAGAGTGTTAGCATATTTAAAAATGTAACAATCTAGGGCATTAATAAAATACATTTAAAATACTTCATTCCTTGTCAAAAAATAATTTAATTCCACAAGGTTACATATGGATGAGGGACAATTTCTTTTTTCAGACATGATTATTTTGGCAAAGGTACAAAAATTGTATTTCATCTGCTTTGCTTGAGGTTGCATTTTCTCAACAAATTAGCAGAAGGAGAAGCAGGTAAAAAATGCTTTTAAAAATTATGACTTTTAATTACAAGTATGCTGCAGCCTTTGTATATAGTAGACCGTCAAACTGCTAGCACCTGATTTGCATGCGTAATTAAGTCTTTGACAGCAGCTTGTTAAAATGTTCAAAGCTATGTAAAGAAAACAAATGAACTTGAGCAGTGGGAACAGATCTTATAAAATGAAAAACCAAAGCAGAAAATGCAAACTTTGCTACAGTACTACATTAAAAATGAAAATTACATTATACAGTAAATTAATGGGCTTAGACTGATACACCTCTGTGCAGTGCAATGGCTTTTAGGGTGACAGTGTTAAAGCTAGGGGGGCATATCACATATAAACTAAGGGCAAACATAATATTAAAGCATGAACCCCCTGAAACACCACTAGGCATTGGGTATTGGAGGCTGCCTAATTATCATACTTAATGTGATGACCTCAGAGTTCCTACAACTGATGAAAAAGGGAAGAGAAGCGGCTTCAGTGCACTGGCTGTACAGCCTAGAGGAGGCCTGTGGGAGCAAGAAATAAGTATAGTAGATTTACCACCCTTCATGACCGGACCAATTTTTGTGATACAGCACTGCATTATTTAAACTGACAATTGCGCAGCCGTGCGTTGCTGCACCCAAATAAAATGTATGTCCTTTTTTCCTAAAAATAGAGCTTTATTTTTTGGTGGTATTTGATCACCCCTGTGTTTTTTGCGCTATAAACAAAAAAGACCAACAATTTTGATTAAATAACAATATTTTTTACTTTCTGCTATAAAATCTATCCAATAAAAAATCTAATTTCTTCATACCGTATTTTTCCGTGTATAAGACGCTATTTTTCCTAAAACAAAAGATCCTTGTGGGTCTCTATTTTTGACACCTCATTGAGCATATCCATTCCTCTACAATATCCAATAATCTTGTATATACCTTAGAAGGTCAAGAAGATGGAATATCTATTGTGTTTCAGCTTAAAGTGCCTCGAAACATTATGTTGGTTATTCTAGTCTTAAGTCTCCTTGTGGTCCTACCCACGTATTGTATCTGACATGGACATTCCAGTACATATACACCATGGGAGACAAGTGATCAAAGGTTCTGTTCTGTTAGTGGTCATGGACCACCTTTCTTTATTTTCCCTTTTCTCATCACTTTGCAAGCTTTGCACTTACTACACCCATAACATCCTTTTACATCATGGAACATACTGGGTTTTTCTGGAGGATCAATCACAATAAATTTTCTAATGATCCCTTCTACCTCTTTTGACTGCATATTAAAGTCAGTCACAAAATTGCAGGCCGCCTCTGCATATACTTTTTTTTTTGGGTGGGAATATAGATTTTCTGATCTGTCTTCTTAAAAAAATTTTTTGAATGGATCTGCCCCTTCACCTTGAAAAAGGTAAGGTCCAAAAAAATGTATGTGGTCTGGCTTATACTCACCAGCAAAATTCAGACCATAATCATTATAATTAAGATTATTCAAAAGTTGTTCCGGATCCTCATTTCACCCCTCCCACACTATCAATATGTCATCTACATGTCGCCTATATAGCCCCATCTCTGGCCACTTGCGAAATATGTGTTCTTTCTACCATTTGGCCATGACCAAATTGGCCAGAGTGGGAGCATATTTTGCTCCCATGGCCACACCTTTGAGTTGTTGAAAAAAATGACCATCATACCAAAAATAGTTATTGCTCAAGGCAGGCTCGGACTTGCCACATGGCCCACTGGTCAATTGCCCGGTGGGACAGGGCCACCAGGCTCAACCTCGGGGCTGCGGTCCGATGCCTGTTGATGACTGGGCTGCACAGCGGGAGGTAAGTGGCGACTGCGGCCTGAAGAGGGTTAACACAGGCCGTGGTTGCCGCTCACCTTCTGCTGTGCGGCCGTACCTGTGTCTCTCATTTAGGCTGTCCTGCCCTACTGACAATGCCATCTATCAGCAGAGCAAATATGTACACTGAACAGCGTGAGTGCAGGGATCTGTGGTTGGTGGGCAGCAGGTTGGATCCAATTAAAACAGCGATCGCTGTCCACACACGCTTGCTGCGGCCAGAAATAGCTAGGCAATGGAACGCTGCCAGGGCTGGGGCCACTGATGTCATGGAGACATATGACATCAGGAGACCCCACCCACCTAGGCAGATTATGTCCATTCAAAAAATCAAGGGGAGTGAAGGAGACGGTAAACGTGAGAAGTGAAGCCATCATATTGGTGCATACAAGGAAAGGAGACACAGAAGGAAAATGGGCAAATGAGAAAAGGCAAGGAGTAATGGAGGACACGGGGAAGTGTAAATAGATAAAGATGAATGGCGGCAAAAAGGAGATAAGAAAGGGCGAAGAAGAGGGGAAGGAGGGAAGAAGAATGGATAGAAAAAAGGGGATATATAAAGAGAAACAAGGAAAAAAGAAAAAGAGTGAAGGGAGAGGAAAATAAGAGAAAAATATGACTGAAAAATAAAAAAGGACAAAGAGGAAGAAATGAGTGAAAAAAAGGAAACAAATTTACAGGATAAGGTGCAACTGAGAAAAATGTTGGGAAAAAAACTTAAAAAAACAAGTAAAAGAAAAAAAAAGTGTGGAAAAAATAAAAATAAATACAAATAATAATAAATATAAAAATAAAAGAAGAAAAAAAGGGGAAAAAAGGAGAAATAAAAAATAATAAATAAAGGATAAAAAAAAGCGGAAAAACGGATAGAGGGGAAAAAAAATGGAAAATGGGAAAACCTAAAATATTATAGGTTAAAATGGAAGAGAACAAAGCCTGGGTACAAAAGGAACCTGATTATTGGTAATACAGGTTCAATATATATACAAATAGGGTAAGATAAAATTAGAATGATCAGAGCATTTAAAGCCAACCCCATCATTTTTTGCAAGAGTAACCTACTTACATAGATCTGCTGATATACAGAGTGCTTGAGAGAGGGGGATGCTATGCGGCCATGCCTGTGTGTCCTCTACTGGCTCTCCCACCCCTCCAACAATGTCATCCTATCAGCAGAGTAGGGGGCGGGAAGAGCTGGAGATCTGCACAGAGAGGGGGAGTCTTTTCATATCAACAAGCGGGTAATTACCCGTTTGTTAATATGATCCAGATCTACAGCTCCTCCCGCCCCCTATTTCCTTAAGTTTAATTTTCTTTCATTTCTGTAAATCAATATAGGTATTAACATTTTCCATATTAACATAAGAAATTTAATTTAGACCTATATCAAGTACCCTCCATCCTGAATCTGTTAAAATAGCACTGCTAAGATTATGTCTGTACCTAATTCTCTCTTTTCCTTTTTCTTTCTCCTTCCACCTCTTGTCCCTCTTCTCCTCCTCCTCCTCCTGTCCATGATTGAATATCCCGCATTCTCCCTTTCCATGTTCCCTAATCTTGATTCCAACCTCCCCTGTATGACCCCTGGGGTCCCCCCTGTGGTAAGATCCTGTGGTTGTACATGTGATAGCCCCCCCCATGTTCTGCCATCCTCCTCTCAGACGGTGGGGGGTTTAAAAAAACTCTCTGTGGGCAACCTTGCAATTCCTGCTGGTAATATTCATTATTCATTCCCCTGATAGGGAGAATCCTGGGGTGGTCTATTAGGAACCTTGTTCCCTCTATCTGGAGTGGGATTTAATAAACTCTGTTGGAAATGAACCGTAGGTTCATTATTAGGAGTTGTCCCTTTCTTATGTGGTTACATAGTAGGTAAGGTTCGATAAAGACAACAGTCCACAATTATTTTGATGCATTATTTTTGCACTAGCACTTTAAGATTGAGATTGTTATTGCACAGTTAAGTAATATTTGGTAAGGTGTTGGAAGGGTTGGAGTAGCGCTGCATTTTCCTATACACGATTACTATTTGATAATTCATCAAAATTATGGTAGCGACTGCCCTGTTCATTTGCTGTGATTTTTTAGGTTTTTAGTGAGTTTTGTGACGCTGTAACATACATTTCTTCAAACATTTACACTTGGCATAAGTTTGGCATTATCCTAGTATATACACAGAACATTCTTAAAAGCTTTCAAAAATGTAAAAAAAAAAAAAATACATTCACATGAATCACTTCCTATGAGACTGCCCAGAAAAAAACAAATACATCCATACTGCAGCTTGGCAATATTATACATCTGCGGTATTAAACAAAAAATTAACCTCACTTTTCTATAATATCTTACACCATAAGACAACTTTATATAAATAAATAAATGATCACCTTTTTTACACTTGGAGACAGATCTCTGAACCTCCTTTACCAATTCCCAATAGTAAACAGTCCTTAACTGCTGTATAGCTCATCACATTGCATAACCATTGTGAAATAACTAAAAAAATCACCTTACTTTTACCCCACACAAGTTGGCCACATTTTACCCCTCACAGTCACACCCATGTTAAAGATATTGTGGCTCTATGGGTAGCCTACCACCTATAATTTGTAAATGTAAACACATCACTAGCTTCTGGAGGAAAACTTTCCAACTATTGTCTGAAATAAGAGGCTTCCTAATGCCTCCATCTCCAGTGTTATTAATTCTAAATCTAGGCATATAAGCAACTTCCCTGGGCATGTGCGTACAGTAGCAACCTGTATTCTTTTAGCTGCTAGACTTGTAAATAATAGACATAGGACACAACATCTCACCCCTTAAGCCTTCAGAAGCTCTTGAGCCATTGACTTAACAAAATGTTACACTTAAAAAATCGCTTTGAGTCTGTTTGAAAACTGTAGATCTCATGGCATCCTTCCTAGGATCCATGAGATTCACGGTTTCTTCGGATCCTTCCTAGTAAGAATAAACAGAAAACAATACAATATGATTAACTAAAGAGGTAAGTAGGATAGTAAATGGAAAAAAAACAGGAGGTGTAACTGACAAAGAAGAGTATAAAAATAGACAAAAGAAGGCCAAACACATTATCAGTGCTGCCAAAGCACAGAAAGAGGAGGAAATTGCTAATTATATTAGGAAAGGAGATAAAACCTTTTAGGTACATTAGTGATAGAAGGAAAAAATGCAATAGGATCATTAAAATGAAAACTGGACATAACAATTATGTTGAGGTAGACCTGGATGTAGCAAACCATTGAAACAATGACTTCTGTTCAGTCTTCTCAGAAATAAATTGTACTAACAATAATACCTTGGGGAATCATTTTGGTTCTAGTAATGGAGGTTCATTTTTAGGATTTCTGGAGACAAAGGTCGCAGAGCAACTGGCTCAGTTAAAACTGAATAAAGCAATAGTATTCATCCCAGAGCTCTAAGAGAACTTCAAGCTATAGTTGTACCATAAACAGATCTTATTAACCACTTGAGCCCTGGGTCATTGTAAAATGACGTCTTCACGGTGGCTCTGAAAATCCAACAGGACGTCTATTGACGTCCTGGATTCCTCCGGCCACTGGGGGGCGCGCGAGCGTGCGCGCCCCCGAGATGCCGATGCGCGTGCCTGGCGGTCGCGATGTCCGCCAGGTACCCGCGATCGGTAATGACAGAGCAGGGACGTGGAGCTCTGTGTGTAAACACAGACCTCCACGTCCTGTCAGGGGAGAGAGGAGACCGATCTGTCTCCCTTGTACATAGAGACACAGATTGGTCACCTCCCCCAGTCACCCCCCTTCCACACACAGTTAGAACACAATACATGTACACATTTAACCCCTTCCTCACCCCCTAGTGTTAACCCCTTCAATGCCAGTCACATTTATACAGTAATTAGTGCATATTTATAGCACTGATCGCTGTATAAATGTGAATGGCGCCAAAAATGTGTCAAAAGTGTCCGATGTATCCGATGTGTCCGCCATAATGTCGCAGTCCCAATAAAAACGCAGATCGCCGCCATTACTAGTAAAAAAATAAATAAATTAATAATAATAATAATAATAATAATAATTCTGTCCCTATTTTGTAAGCGCTTATTGCGATATTTTTTTTTTTTTTTTACCAAAAATATGTAGAAGAATATGTATCGACCTAAACTGAGAAAAAAACATTTTTTGGAAAAAAAATTGGGCTATTTATTATAGCAACAAGTAAAAAATATAGATTTTTTTTTCAAAATTGTTGCTTTTTTTTGTTTATAGCGCAAAAAATAAAAACCGCAGAGGTGATCAAATACCACCAAAAGAAAGCTCTATTTGTGGGGGGGAAAAGGGCGTACATTTTGTTTGGGAGCCACGTCGCATGACTGCGCAATTGTCAGTTAAAGCGACGCAGTGCCGGAAGCTGAAATTTCACCTGGGCAGGAGGGGGGTATATGTGCCCCGTAAGCAAGTGGTTAAGCAATCTCTTTTAACAGGATATGTTCCCCATGACTGGTGGACAGCTAATTTTAGGGCAGCAAGGTAGAAGTTGTCAAATACAGGCCAGTGAGTTTAACATCGGTTGTAGTCAAGTTAATAGAATCACTCCTTAAAAGAAGGATCATTGATCACTTAAAAATACACAACTTGCTGGAGAGCAGATCATGTCGGACTAATCTGATTGAATTTTTTGATGATATTACCATTGTTTTGGACCAGGGTGGTGCTGTAGACATAGCCTATCTTGATTTCAGCAAGGCATTTGATACAGTTCCACATAATGATCTAATACAAAAGTTGTAGAAACTAGGGGGGTAATCCACAAAGATCCGGCGTAACATAAATTTTCCCATTTAAGTTACACTGCCTTAAAATTTCTACCTAAGTGCCCGATCCACAAAGCACTTACCTAGACATTTTTGGCTGTGTAACTTAAATTCCGCCGGCGCAAGGCGTTCCTCTTTTCATGGGGGCGATTCCCATTTAAATTAGGCGCGCTCCCGCGCCGACCGTACTGCGCATGCTCGTGACGTCATTTTCCCGACGTGCATAGCGCGAAATTACATTACGCTGAGCTTTGTGGATCGCGACGGGTCAATAAAGTTGCGTCGAAAAAAAAAAAAGATACGGCGAAAAAAAAAAATTCAAAACAAAAAAAAATCGTGTCGCTGGACAGAAGGGTCTGCTTTTACATGGTGTAAACAGTTTACACTTTGTAAAAGCAGCCCTAATTTTGCGTTTGCAAACTAAAACTTACGGAGAAAAAACGAAGCTGAAAAGCTTTGTGGATCTCCGACACAAAATGCCCCCAGCAGCGGATGCGGTACTGCATCCTAAGATCCGGCAGTGTAAGTCCCTTACACATGTCGGATCTTCTGCCTAACTATGGAAAACTGATTCTGTGGATCAGTTCCAAAGATAGAAACAGGGATACGACAGCGTAACAGCAGTTACGCCGGCGTATCCCTTTTGAGCATCTGGCCCTAGGACTTAGTCCATGGGCGATTCGGTGGATATGCAGTTGGCTAAAGGATAGATACCAAAGTGTGGTTGTAAATGGGATTCACTGAGAACAGAGACCAGTCACTAGTGGTGTACTACTAGACATGTGCACTGCCAAAAAATTAGTTTTTTTCGTCTGTTATTTATTTTATTTTTTTTCCCGTAAATTCATAAATTCGGGAAATTCGCAAAAAAAACGTTTTTTCCGTTTTTGTTTGATTCGTTTTTTTTACTTTTTCGTAAATTCTGAAATTTAGAAGAATTTTTTTTTTTCGTTTTATTGTTTTTTTTGTTTTTTTTCGTAAATTCATAAGTTCGGGAAATTTTCGGATTTCCGAAAAAGCAAAAAACGGAAAAAACGAATGAAACGAAAAAAACGAATGAAACGGGAAAAAAAAATTTCGGAAATTTACGAATTTTTGACATTTTGATTTTTCGAATTACGAATTTTTCAATTTTAGAAATTTCGAATTTCGAATTTTTCAAATTTCGAAATTTCTTATCTTCGAAATTTCGTATTTCGAATTTTTCAGTTTTCGAATTTTTCAATTTTTGAATTTCGAATTTTTCAATTTTAGAAATTTCGAATTTCGAATTTTTCAAAATTTCGTAATTTCGAAATTTCTTATCTTCGAAATTTCGTATTTCGAATTTTTCAGTTTTCGAATTTTTCAATTTTTCAATTTCGAATTTTTGAATTTTCGAATTTTTCAATTTTCGAAATTTCGAATTTCGAATTTTTAAATTTTCGAAATTTCGATTTTCGTATTTTCGATTTTTTCAGTTTTCGAATTTTTCAATTTTCGATTTTTTCAGTTTTCAAATTTTTTAATTTTCGAATTTTTCAGTTTTCGAATATTCGATTTTCGAATTTTTTAGTTTTCGAAATACGAAAATTCGGAAATACGAAAATATTCGGAAAAACGAAAATTCGGAAATACAACATTTCAAAATTTCGAAAATTGAAAAATTCGAAATTTCGAAAATTGAAAAATTGAAAAATTCGAAAAATTCGAAATTTTTAAATTTTCGAATTTTTCTATTTCGAATTTTCGAAATTCGTAAATACGAAAATTCGGAAAGACGAAAATTCGTAAATACGAAAATTCTAAAATTGAAAAATTCGAAATGTCGAAAATTCGAAATTTGATAAATTCGAAATCTGAAAAAATTCGAAATTGGAAAAGTGAAAAATTCTAAAATTGAAAAATTCGAAATTTAAAAAATATTTTTTTTCAATTTTCGAAATTTTGATTTTCGAATTTTCGTATTTTCGAATTTTTCAATTTTCGAATTTCGAATTTTTCAATTTCCGAATTTCGCATTTTTCAATTTTCGAATTTTTCAGTTTTCGAATATTCGATTTTCGAATTTTTTAGTTTTCGAAATACGAAAATTCGGAAATACGAAAATATTCGGAAAAACGAAAATTCGGAAATACAACATTTCAAAATTTCGAAAAATTCGAAATGTCGAAAATTGAAAAATTCGAAATGTCGAAAATTGAAAAATTCTAAATTTTTAAATTTTCGTATTTTTCTATTTCGAATTTTCGAAATTCGTAAATATGAAAATTCGGAAAGACGATAATTCGGAAATACGAAAATTCGAAAATTCGAAATTTGAAACATTTTTTTTTTCAATTTTCAATATTTTCAATTTTCGAATTTCAAATTTTTCAATTTTCGAATTTTTCTATTTTTCGAAATACGAAAATTCGGAAATACGAAAATATTCGGAAAAACGAAAATTCGGAAATACAACATTTCAAAATTTCGAAAATTCGAAATTTCGAAAATTGAAAAATTCGAAATTCGAAAATTGAAAACTTCGAAATTTTTAAATTTTCGAATTTTTCTATTTCGAATTTTCGAAATTCGTAAATACGAAAATTCGGAAAGACGAAAATTCGGGAAACATTTTCGATATTTTCAATTTTCGAATTTCGAATTTTTCAATTTTCGAATTTTTCTATTTCGAATTTTCGAAATTCGTAAATACGAAAAATCTAAAATTGAAAAATTCGAAATTTCGAAAATTGAAAAATTCGAAAATACGAAAATTCTGAAAATCTGAAAAAATTCGAAATTGGAAAAGTGAAAAATTCTAAAATTGAAAAATTCGAAATTTAAAAAATATTTTTTTTCAATTTTCGAAATTTTGATTTTCGAATTTTCGTATTTTCGAATTTTTCAATTTTCGAATTTGGAATTTTTCAATTTTCGAATTTTTCAATTTTCGAATTTTTCAATTTTCGAATTTTTCCATTTCGAATTTTCGAAATTCGTAAATACGAAAATTCGAAAATTCGAAATTCGGAAATTAAAAAATTCGAAATTTGAAACATTTTTAAATTTTCGAACTTCGATTTTTACAATTTTTGAATTTCGAATTTTCGCTATTCGGAAATTCTAAATGTGAAAAATTCGAAATTTGAAAAATTCAAAAATTGAAAAATTCGAAAAATGAAAAATTTGAAACGTGAAAAATTCGAAAATTCGAAAATTGAAAAATTCGAAAATTGAAAATTTCGAAAAATTTGAAAATTCGGAATTTCGAAAATTCTGAAATCCGAAAATTTTTCGTATTTCCGAATTTCCGAAATTCGTAAATACGAAAATTCGTAAATTAAAAAAAATTGCAAACACGAAAATTCGTAAATGTGAATTTTCGAAAATACGAAAATTTGTAAATTCGAATTTTCAGAAATACGAAAATTCGTCAATTCGTAAATTCAAAATTTTCGGAAGTCCGAAAATTCGTAAATAAAAAATTAGTAAATACGAAAATTCGTAATTAACGAATTTCTGAATTTTCGTAAAAAAAATAATTAGAAACAAAACGAATTGCACATGTCTATGTACTACTATGTAAGTGATATTTGTTGGGCAAGGTATGTATTTTTGCTGATGATACCAAGGTGTGTCCCTGGAGATGTCTCTAACATGGAACATGAATTGGCCTGGTTGGAGGATTGGTCAAAGCAGTGGAAACTGCAGTTCAATGTTTCTAAATGTAAAATAATGCACCTAGGAAAAAGGAAACTCTTGAGAGAATATACCATTGGGGGTACAGTGTTAGCCAACACTCCAGAAGAAAAATATTTGGGGGTACTTATTTCAGATGATTGCAAAATGAGCAAACAGTGTGACCAGGCAGCGGGAAAAGCAAATGGAATTGTAGGATGCATCACCAGAGGGATCACCAGCAAAGGGGAAGGAGGTCCTGATTCCCCTATATAGATCTTTAGTAAGATCTCATTTAGAATACTGTGTCCAGTTCTGGACACCTCACTTACAAAAATATATTTGTAAGATTGAGTCCAGAGATGGGTAACAAAAATAGTGAAAGGTCTGGGGGATAAAACATGTCAGGAGAGACTTCAGGAACTTGATATGTACAGTCTGGAGCAAAGAAGGGAATGGGGAGACATGACTGAAACCTTTAAATAAATCAAGGGAGTGAATAAGGTTCAGGAGAGCAGCTCCTTCAATATGAAACCAAAATCAAGAACACAGGGACATGACCTTAAACTAACTGAAGGGAAGTTCAAAACTAATTCTACAAAGTATTATATTAACCACTTGCTTACTGGGCATATAAACCCCCTTCGTTCCCAGGCGAAATTTCAGCTTCCGGCACTGCGTCGCTTTAACTGACAATTGCGCGGTCGTGCGACGTGGCTCCCAAACCAAATTGGCGTCCTTTTTTCCCCACAAATAGAGCTTTCTTTTGGTGGTATTTGATCACCTCTGCGGTTTTTATTTTTTGCGCTATAAACAAAAAAAGAGCGACAATTTAAAAAAAATATATTTTTTTTTTTACTTGTTGCTATAATAAATATCCCAATTTTTTTTTAAAAAGACTCTTTTTTCTCAGTTAAGGCCGATACGTATTTTGACGTATTTTTGTAAAAAAAAAAAAAAAAAATCGCAATAAGCGACTGGTTTGCGCAAAAGTTATAGCGCCTACAAAATGGGGAACAGAATTATGATTTTTTTTAATTATTTTTTTTTTTACTAGTAATGGCGGCGATCTGCGATTTTTATTGGGACTGCGATATTGCGGCGGACGTATCGGACACTTTTGACACAAATTTGGCGCCATTCACATTTATACAGCGACAGTGCTATAAAAATGCACTAATTACTGTATAAATGTGACTGGCAGGGAAGGGGTTAACACTAGGGGGTGAGGAAGGGGTTAACTGTGTAGCCTGGGTGTGTTCTAACTGTGTGGGGGGAGGGGGGTGACTGGGGGAGGTGACCGATGCTGTGTCTCTATGTACAAGAGACACAGATCGGTCTCCTCTCCTCTGACAGCACGTGGAGCTCTGTGTTTACACACAGAGCTCCACGTCCCTGCTGTCACCTGCCGTGTCACCGACGATCGCGTGTACCCGACGGACATCGCGGCCGCCAGGTACACGCATCGGGTCTTCAGCGATGCGTCGGGACACTTTTTACCCGTGGGTAATGCACATAAAAGGCCGTGTTTAAACGGCCACTTGGCACTTAAGAGCCGCGCTGTGGACGTATTTTGTCTATAGCGCGGATCTCACGTGGTTAAGAAAAGGGTACAGTAGTTGATGCTTGGAATAAACTTCCAGCAATAGTGAGACAGTCAACAGTAAATGGCTTCAAACATGCTTGGAACAAACATAGATCTACTGTATACTCAGACAAATAAAGTTAATGGAAAACAAAAAGCCCACAAAACAAAAAACAAACAAAAAAAGGGCAGACTTAATGGACTACTTAGTCTTTTTTCTGCTATCACTTTTCTATGTTTCTAATCCTCCTTATTCTAGTCATTTGTATGTGCCTTGTAATTACATTACCATTGATGTTTAGTCTTTGTTAGTGCTTTGTATCTTTTGTATGACATTGGTAGCAGTTCTGTTCATTATTACTCTATTGCGCCAATATTTATATGATGTTACCCTTTGTTGATCCCCAGTAAATCTTGCAGCTGCGACTGTGATCTTATCTACACTTGCTTATATTGAACAACCCAATAAACATATTGATACAAAAATAACAAACATTTTATATTTACCATCTCTGTGGTTTTGCACAGAGTATTCCAGACCCTCCTGTTCTTGGGTCACCCTTAATTCAGATTTTGTTTTTTGTTTTTTAAACCGCTCTGATGAAGACTGGTTACTTAGACCCCATGTCTCGGGTGAGCGTCAATTATCAGGGGGACCTTCTTGTGCATTATCTTGCTGGTTCCTATGCAAAACTTTCTACTTCCATAGCTACTGACCTTCGAGACTGATCCCTGACTGACACTTGTGATCCTGCCACAAAGGTTATTTTTCAGTCCTTTTCTGTATAAGGTAACAATGCCCCGTCCTTGTCTCCCAGTCGTGCTCCAGCTTTGTCATCCTGCCACATAGGTTTCCAAGAGAAACAACAAATTACTATTTAGACACACAAAATAAAGGCATGATCTACTGTTTTCGCCATAGGAAAACCCACCCTGGGAAGTGCCATGCAGCCATTGCATACATGTAGGTATGAAGTGGCTGCAAATAGGCTGCCTGATATTAGCACCACTGAGATGCAACAATGGATGAAAAAAAAAATATATTTTTTTTCAAGTCATGTAAATGTCATTAAGGCCCCTTTCACACGGGGCGGATCAGTAATGATCCGCCTCCGTATGTCCGTAAGCTCAGCTGTCTTGTCTCCGCTCTCCCCTATGGGGGGAGCGGATGAACACGGATCGAAAAATAGGATTTTTTTCCGTCTGCAAAATCAGATGTTTGCAGAGGCGGACGATTACGGGGGTAAGCGGATGTTCATCCGCTGACACCCGCAATCACATAGGGACCAATGTATGTCCCTTTTTCATCTGCAATCGGATGGACGAAAAAGCGGACATGCGGTCCGCACGTGTGAAAGGAGCTTAAGGCTTTCTTAACCACTTCCTGACCTCCTCATGTACATATACGTCAGCAGAATGGCACGGACAGGCACATGTACGTACCTGTACGTCCTCTGCTAGACGTGGGTGGGGGGTCCGATCGGGACCCCCCCCGGTACATGCGGAGGTCGGGTCCGCTCGGGGAGCGATCCGGGACGATGGCTCCCCGGAGCTGAAGAACGGGGAGAGCCGTGTGTAAACATGGCTTCCCCGTGCTTCACTGTGTCGGCGCATCGATCGCGTCATTCCCTTTATAGGGAAGACACGATCGATGACGTCATTCCTACAGCCACACCCCCCTACACTAGTAAACACACACAAAGTAAACCCTAACTCCTACAGCGCCCCCTGTGGTTAACTCCCAAACTGCAACTGTCATTTTCACAATAAAGAATGCAATTTAAATGCATTTTTTGCTGTGAAAATGACAATTGTCCCAAAAATGTGTCAAAATTGTCCGAAGTGTCCGCCATAATGTCGCAGTCACGAAAAAAATCGCTGATCGCTGCCATTAGTAGTAAAAAAAAAAAAATGCAAAAAACTATCCCCTATTTTGTAAACGCTATAAATTTTGCGCAAACCAACCGATAAACGATTATTGCGTTTTTTTTTACCAAAAATAGGTAGAAGAATACGTATCGGCCTAAACTGAGGAAAAAAAAAAGTTTATATATGTTTTTGGGGGATATTTATTACAGCAAAAAGTAAAAAATATTGCATTTTTTTCAAAATTGTCGCTCTATTTTTGTTTATAGCGCAAAAAATAAAAACCGCAGAGGTGATCAAATACCACCAAAAGAAAGCTCTATTTGTGGGGAAAAAAGGACGCCAATTTTGTTTGGGAGCCATGTCGCACGACCGCGCAATTGTCTGTTAAAGCGACGCAGTCCCGAACTGTAAAAACCCCTTGGGTCTTTAGGCAGCAATATGGTCCGGGGCTTAAGTGGTTAAAGTCCTGCCCGAGTCAATTGGTAGAGAGTGTTAAAACCTACTTAAAGTACATTGAAGATGCAGAACAAAATACATAGTAAGGCACATAAAAGGAAAACAAAGCATATAGGGCCAGATTCACAAAAGAGTTACGACGGCGTATCTCCTGATATGCCGTCATATCTCTGAGATACGATTGTCGTATCTATGCGCCTGATTCATAGAATCAGGTTACGCATAGATAGCCCTAAGATCCGACAGGTGTAAGCGTACACGCTAGGTGGCGATTCCATTGCGGTCGGTGAAGAATATGCAAATGACTAGTTACGCAGATTCACGAACGTCCGCTTTGCCCGTCGATGTAAATTTACGTTGTTTCCATGGAGATGCGTCGCGTAAAACTAAGCATGCCCTCTAGGTGGTCTAAGCAATGTTAAGTATGGCCGTCGTTCCCGCGTCAAATTTTTAAATTTCACGTCGTTTGCGTAAGTCGTCCGTGAATGGCGCTGGACGCCATTTACGTTAACGTCAAAATCAATGTCGTCCTTGCGACGTCATTTAGCGCAATGCACGTCGGGAAATTTTAGGGACGGAGAATGCGCAGTACGTTCGGCGCGGGAACGTGCCTAATTTAAATGGTCCCCGCCCCATTTGAATTAGGCGGGCTTGCGCCGGGCGGATTTACGCTACGCCGCCGCAAGTTTACAGGTAAGTGCTTTGTGAATCAAGCACTTACGCTGTAAACTTGCGGCGGTGTAACGTAAATGGGATACGTTACGCCGCCGCAGCGTAACACAATTGTATGTGAATCTGCCCCATTTTTCCTAATGTGCTTTTTGTCATATACATATAATTTTCTAGCAATGATTTCTTATTTTTATGATTTCTATATTTTATTACATTTTTATCAGGCAAGAAACAAAAGTTCTTAGTACATTATTTGGCTTCATATATTGTCAACCCAAAAGATTTTCTGCAGCTAAAGCTAATCTTTATACCTCACTTAATAATCATCTTGTTGTGTCCAGAGAGACATCTACAACTGATCCCGTTTCATTCTGGCAGAAGAGAACGAATTAAGGGCCAACACTATGTTGGCAGGGGAATGTCTGGCAAGAGCTGTTAGACTGCATCTGAAAGAATCTTAAGCATTAAGGTGGTGTTGTTTTTCAAGCAGCACATACAGTATGATTTAAATGAAAAATGTTATTGCACTAAACACGTTTAACATGATGCAGAATGTAATGATAGTTGACACACTTAGCAGTCTCATAGATGTTCATCTTATAAAGAGGTCCTGATGTGGCAGTTTATTTCCAAACACAGGACTGAATATTGTTGGGATAAAGTGTTCAGGCTTGAACTGACATTTACAAGAATAAAAAGCACTTTTATTGTGATTATGAGGAAAAGTCAACAGGAAGGAATCTTGTTGGTTATTCAGCCTTGCCCTTAAAGGTTGAACCTGTCTCTCAGACTGCCTTGTAGTCTTAATTCACCTGACTTGTCTATCTTTTTAACGTTCCAGCAAATAAACAGAACTTTTCAGCTGAACCTTTAAGGTGTGATTACATTTCTATATCGACTCTAACAAGCACATAAGTTGTGTTGACATAAAGTATGCGTTTACCAAGACTTAATATTTAAAAAGGAGAACAATGAATAATGAAGAATTAGGTTGAATGTTCAGGGAAAGGAAAATGCCAAGCCTGATAGGTGATAAATATTTAGTGTTAAAAAAAAGTAGTAAATTCCATCTCAGTTTAAAGTCATGATAGCTTGTCAATAGCTTTATCATTGTTTAGTGAAAATCTTTTATGGGCAATTTCATACCGCTCATTGAATTATTCTATTTCTACTAGAATGCATGCAAAAGCACATGTTTAGAGACACTACATGCATTTTAGTACAAGCAACGGAGCAGTCAGAGATAAATCCCTCTGTTGCCAGTCAGCAGTAAAATTTAGCTATGGGTTTTTGCTATAAATGCTAGGAAGCATCTGGTGTTTGGCCCTTAGGAGCTATATTGCAGCTGAAATTGTTACATATATAGCACTTTAATTAGTGTTACATTTCTGGAAAACAGGAAAAAGATAGATTAATAACATAAAAAAATATAGCTCGAAAGTTATGTTTGAGTTAAAACAGACAATTTTACTTTGTGCTTATTAATCAAGTGCAATGGTAAGCAAACAGAGAATAATGAAAAGAAGAGGCTCAAAAAGCATTAGCATTAATCTTAAGCCTCGTAAACACGATACGAAAAATGGGAAAATTCGCAAGATGAGCTGTCTGCGGATTTTCGGATCATTAGACAGCCAATTTCACTTTTTCATCAGACAAAAGCAGGCTATGAAAACTTGTGGGATGTCTGATTTTTGGATGGTCAGTACAGAAATCGTCACACAAAAGTTGAATGTACAAACATCGGAATCAAGGAACGGCTGGGAAGAGTTTGGTCTTGTAAACTACCGTTCGTAATCTAGAATTAACATTCGTGACGCGGCAATTGATGAAATTTCAAAATGCTGCTCACATTCTCATTTTCTTTAATGGGATTATAATGACGCTGCTTTGCTGGTAATACTGATGCAGTTATGCCAAATGTATTTTAAAAGGCATTTATTTTGTAGTAATATAAATCATATTAATATTATGGTTGTTTGATTTTTTTTGAGGGGGGGAGCTGCCACAATACCATTATCTCTGAGTTTTTAAGATAAAAGATACAATTATGTTTCTGACTCTTAGGCCCCGTACACACGACCAAACATGTATGCTGAAACTGGTCCGCGGGCCAGTTTCAGCATACATGTTTGGTCGTGTGTAGGCGCGAGCGGGCCGAATTCCAGCAAACATTTGCCCGCCGGGCCTTTTCCCAGCGGGCAAATATTCCTGGACGTGTTTTAAAACCGTCCGCTGGAATCCTGCCCGCTCGGACATGTACGGTCGTCAGTACAGACCTACCGTACATGTCCAGGTGCCCGCCGTCCCTCGCATGCGTCGAATGACTTTGACGCATGCGTGGAAGCCTTTAAATGGCAGGCCCGCCCACGTCTCCGCGTCATCGCCGCGTCATCGTCGCGGCGACGACGCGGACACGCCCCGCGTAATGTTTACGCGCGGACTTCTGTACGATGGTGTGTACAACCATCGTACAGAAGCCCTCTGGCAGACATGTACGGTGAAAACGGTCCGACGGACCGCTTTCACCGTACATGTTTGTTCGTGAGTACCCGGCCTTACACATGTGTTTTCCCATTTTTTTAAAGCTACAACTATGTTGGTGTTAATTTTTCATTGTGTTGTTTTTAATGTAACTGCATACTATCGAACTGTCATTTAAAGAAAAACACATAGCCAAGTATTAGGCCGTGTACACACGATCGGTCCATCCGATGATTATTTGTATTTGCATGGCAGATAGCATCTCTATCTGATGAACCTGACTGATGGTCCGTCGCGCCTACACACCATCGGTTAAAAAAACGATCGTGTCAGAACGCGGTGACGTAAAACACAACAAAGTGCTGAAAAAAACTAAGTTCAATGCTTCCAAGCATGCGTCGACTTGATTCTGAGCATGCGCAGGTTTTTAACCGATGCTTTTGCATACTAACAATCGGTTAGGCGTCCATCGGTTCAATTTTAAAGCAAGTTCTAATTTTTTTGACCGAAGGTTAAAGAACCTATGGGGCCTGCACACGATTGGTTTGGACTGATGAAAACGGTCCTTCAGACCGTTCTCCTCTGGCGATCCTATCGTGTGTACGCGGCCTAATTCTACACAATTTTTTTTATTGTGCAGAAAAAACAGAAATTAAATTAGAGATGCTATCTGCCATGCAAATACAAATAATGGGGCACAAACAAAAGAAAAGATTCCTCTGGACAGCCGCACTCCGAATAAAAAATTGCCTTTATTGTAAAATCCAAAACAGCACTACAAGTCACAGCACAGCACACCCGTAAACGGACGCGTTTCACGCTATACTAGTGTTTAATTAAATAAAAATAACGTACCAAAAAAGTGCGAATCAATGCTCACCAAACTTTTACTAACATGAAATTAGCAGAAAGGACCCAAAGGGTGGTGCTTGAGAAATGTACTTCCTCTTTATACTCTCATAGTATATCACTACCAGGGGCGGACTGACCATTGAGTCACTCGGGCACTGCCCGAGGGCCCCATGCCACTAGGGGGCCCCATCCGGGTTGCCAGGCTCAGTAAAACCAGGGACAGTATGTAAAAATCTGTGTTTTTTTTAGATCTGTCCCTGATATGTCCGAAAATGACATGCTTTTAATGTGAATATCCCAAGATTTTAGCTGCCCGCCTCTGCACTACCTCCTGGCGTGGTGGCCATCTGTAAGCCAGAGGGGCCCCATACTCTTCTATTGCCCGGGGGCCCCATGAGTTGTCAGTCCGCCCCTGATCACTACGTTCATGTTTGTCGAATGACAATTTGCGGATTGTTAGTATGCTAGACAAAATCCTGCACGCGTGCTTTTGACAAAAATATACCTGGAAAGAGATGAATACTTCAAGAATTAAAACAACAACGGGTTGACATCGCATTTATCCAAGAAACACATTTTAGAGAGGGTAGTCTCCCTATGCTGAGAAACAGGTTATTTCCGGTAGTTTACCATGCCACTAATCTGGCTTCCAAGTCTTGAGGGGTGTCCATTTTGATTTTGAGTAAATTGACATGGATATGTATAGAATCCCATTAAAAAAAAGGGGGCCAATACCTATTTTTGAAAGGCACAAAAGGAAGGATTAAAGTGACCCATCATGCTCCGGGACCCACGGAGCATGATGGGACTGTGACGTCATAAGAGGCCTATATAAATCATCACGCACCGGACACCCGGCATTACAGCGGGAGGAAGCATCGCGTCAACATAAGAAGAAAAGAGGAAGGCAGAAGACGGCAAAGAAGAGCGGGCTGCGCCGCTGCTAGTAAGAGAGCTAAAAAGAAGATAGCGGCGGGCAGCCCTGAAGAAGGTAGCGGAGAGCGAGTGGGAGAAGAACCGGGGAGCGCCGAGACGACAGCGCAGAGTGGAGAAGGTGGAAGAAGACCCCCCCAGAGAGCTGACTAATAAATTATTTTAAAACCCTGTGTTGTGTGTTTATTTTATTGACACTTTGCCTCCAGGTGAATGGGTAGGGGTACGATGTACCCCATATTCATTCACCTAGGGTGGTGGGCCAGTATATGGGGCCCCCCTTTATTAAAGGGGGATCCCAGATTCCGATAAGCCCCCCGCCCGCAGACCCCCGACAACCAATGGCCAGGGTTGTCGTGAAGAGGCCCTGTCCTTATCAACATGGGTACAGTGTACTTTGGGGTGGGGGGGCCGCAGGGTGCCCCCCTGCCCCAGAGCACCCAACCCCCCCGAGTTGAGGGCATGCGGCCTGGTACGGCTCAGGAGGGGGGGCGCTCGCTCGTCCCCACTCTTTTCCTGATCAGCCGGGCGGCATGCTTTGATACGGGTCTGGTATGGATTGTGGGGGGACCCCCACGCTGTTTTTTCGGCGTAGGGGGTTCTCCTTGCAATCCATAACAGACCTAAGGGCCTGGTATGCCCCTGGGGGGGAATCCATGCCAATTTTTTTATTTAAAATTTGGCGTGGAGTTCCCCCTCATGATTCATACCAAACGCGGTGGCTAGAATTGGCGGGAATCCAAGTCGGATCCCCGTCGCTTCTATGACGCGCTCGCTGGAATGTGCTTTTTCTATTCCAGCAAGATGTTGGCATCATGTCGCCGAGAATCAGCGCAATGCCGTCGTGCTGGAAACACATTCTCAGCGACAGGTATTGTATATGCATGGTATTGTCATAAAAATTGTTTGGGGACCAGGGTCTTGCCCAGGGGACATGTAGCAATGCAAAAAAAAAGTTTTAAAAGACTGCAGTTTTTTCGGGAGCAGTGATTTTGCAACTGTCATTTTCACAATAAACAATGCATTTTAAATGCATTTTTTGAAAATTACAATGGTCCAAAAATGTGTCAAAATTGTCCGAAGTGTCCGCCATAATGTCGCAGTCACGAAAAAAAACGCTGATCGCCGTCATAAGTAGTAAAAAAAATGTATAAAAATGCAATAAAACTATCCTCTATTTTGTAAACGCTATAAATTTTGCGCAAACCAACCGATAAATGCTTATTGCGATTTTTTACCAAAAATAGGTAGAATAATACGTATCGGCCTAAACTGAGGAAAAAAATGTTTTTTTTATATATATTTTTGGGGGATAATTATTATAGCAAAATGTAAAAAATATTGAATTTTTTTCAAAAATGTCGCTTTGTTTTTGTTTATAGCGCAAAAAATAAAAACCGCATAGGTGATCAAATACCACCAAAAGAAAGCACTATTTGTGGGAAAAAAAGGCCGCCAATTTCGTTTGAGTGCCACGTCGCACGACCGCGCAATTGTCTGTTAAAGCGACGCAGTGCCGAATCGCAAAACCAGGCCGGGTCCTTTAGCTGCATTTTGGTCCGGGTCTTAAATGGGTTAAAACTGATTGTGGCTGTAACAAATTGTTGGGTACCGCCAATATACATAAAACTCATTCCATTACCGGGCTTTTTTAGGTCTGGTATGAATATTAAGGGGAACCCCAAACCAAAATGTAAAAAAAAATCTGTATACCAGACCCTTATCCGAGCACGCAACCTGGCAGGCCGCAGGAAAAGAGGGGGGAATGAGAGAGCACCCCCTCCTGAACCATACCAGGCCACATGCCCTTAACATGGGGGAGTGGGTGCTTTGGGGCAGGGGGGCTCATTCCCAGAATCCTTGCCCAGTAGTTGATGGGGGTCTGCGGGCAGGGGGCTTATCGGAATCTGGAAGCCCCCTTTAACAAGGGACCTTTTTTTTTAAATAGTAGAGATACAATGTACCCATTACCAATTCACATTTGGGGTTGGGATCTGAGGGTCTCCTTGTTAAAGGGGGCTTCCAGATTCCAAGAAGCACCCAGACCCGCAGACCTCCACAACCAACAGGCAACAGTTGTGGGCATGAGGCCCTTGTCCCCATCAACATGAGCCAGAGCCCCCCTCCCCCAAAGCACACATCCCCATTTGAGGGCATGTGGCCTGGTACAGTTCAGGAGGGGGCCGCTCTCTTATCCCCCTCTGTTTTCCTGCAGCCTATTCCATTTTTTTCTTCATTTTGGCACAGGGTTCCCCTTAAAATCCATACCAGACCTAAAGGGCCTGGGGGGACCGCAACGCAATTTTTTTTCAATTTTGGTTCAGGGTTCCCCTTAATAATCATACCAGACCCAAAGGGCCTGGTAATGGACTGGAGGGAACCCACACTGTTTTTTTCAATGAGTTTTGTCTATATTGCTGGACCCGACAATTCATTACAGCCGCGATCAGTTTTGAATGACTTTTTTCCTCTAGAAATGTCATTTTGCTGCGGGACTCTTCTAAACACCAGAAAAATGTGCCACTTTACAGGCATACTATAGACACCCCCCAGACATGAAATTTAACCACTTCAATACTGGCCCATAGTCATTTGACGTCCACAGAGGGGATCTCACATCCTGGGTGGACGTCATATGACGTCCTGGCCTTTGTGCAGTGATATCTGAATGATGCCTGCAGCTAGAGGCATCATTCAGATATCATTCTTTAGTGCCAGCGATTCTGTGCACCATAAGAATGATCATAGCGGTGGTTCCTCCGCTTGATCATTCTTATAGGCGGCCGGAAGGGACATCCCCCTCCTCCTGCCGCCATCCAGTGCTTCTCCGGACTCTCCCGTGCCATCGGGGGCCCAGAGAAAGAATCGTCCGGCGCAGGCTAGGAAGCATAGAGATGACTGGTGACCAGATGGTCACCAGTCATCTCTATGACCGTCGGAGGCCCGGGCGCGATGTGATGACATCACACCCGGGTACCCGGAAGTAAACAAAGCCCACTTGTGGCTAGTAAGCAATACTAATCATGAGATCGGTGAATTTTTTTTCACAATCTCATGCTTTCCAGCCTGGAATTAAATTAAACTCCTCTATCCCCGGTAGCTTGCATGCAGAAGCGAAGGCACGCGTAAGTCCTGCCCACATATGTAAACGCTGTTCAAACCACATATGTGAGGTATTGCCGCGTGCGTTAGAGTGCCAGCAACAATTCTCGCACTAGACCTCCTCTGTAAATCTAAACTGGTAACCTGTAAACATTTTCAAAACGTCGCCTATGGAGATTTTTAAGTACCGAAGTTTGGCACAATTCCATGAGTGTGCGCAATTTTAAAGCGTGACATGTTAGGTATCTATTTACTCGGTGTAACATAATCTTTCATATTTTACAAAGAAATTGGGCTAACTTTACTGTTTTATTATTTTTTTATTTAAATTTTTTCCAAAAAAAAGGCGTTTGAAAAATTATTGCGCAAATACCGTGAAAGCTAAAAAAAACATATATAATGTTTGGGGGTTCTGCGTAATTTACTAGCAAAAGAATGATGATTTGTACATGTAGGAGAGAAGTGCCAGAATAGGCCCGGTATTGAGGTGGGTATAAGAGCCCGGTATTGAAGTGGTTAAAGCAATATTTCATTTTTATTGTTTCACTTTAGGCATTATTAAAATCACTGCTCCCGAAAAAACTGCCATTTTTAAAACTTTTTTTTGCATTGATACATGTCCCCTGGGGCATGACCTAGGTCCCCAAACACTTTTTATGACAACACCATGCATACCAAGTTCATATTAGCCTACTGAGAAAACAACATATATAAACGGAGAGGTAATCCCAATCAGTTTTCTAAGCTCTGGGATCCTTGGGTGGTGGTGCCAGGCTTGACTTTTTCCCTGCTCTCCCTAAAAATACTGCAGTGTTAGCTAGTACTATATTAAAGGTAATGGCCCAGATTAATGTCCAGCGGCGTATCTCTGCGGCGGCGTAACGTATCCGATTTACGTTACACCGGGGCAACTTAGACGGGCAAGTGCTGTATTCTCAAAGCACTTGCTCCATAAGTTGCGGCGGCGTAGCGTAAATCGGCCGGCGCAAGCCCGCCTAATTCAAATTTGTATCAGGGGGGCGTGTTTTATGTAAAACTACTGTGACCCGATGTGATTGACGTTTTTGCAGAACGGCGCATGCGCCGTCTGTGGAATTTCCCAGTGTGCATTGCCCAGTACGCCGCAAGAACGTCATTGGTTTCGACGTGAACATAAATGACGTCCAGCCCCATTCACGGACGACTTGCGCAAACGACGTAACTTTTCAAATTTCGACGCGGGAACGACGGCCATATTTAACATTGGCTGCGTCTCATATAGCAGGGGCAACTTTACGCCGGGAAAAGCCTAACGTAAACGTCATAACTTTACTGCGTCGGCCGCGCGTACGTTCAGGAATTCGCGTATCTAGCTAATTTGCATACTCAATGCGGAATTCGACGGAAGCGCCATCTAGCGGTAAAAAAAAAGAGACTTACGCCTGTCGGATCTAATGGATATCTATGCATAACTGATTCTAAGAATCAGGCGCATAGATACGACGGGTCGGATTCGGACTTACGACGGCGTACATGGCACTACCCCGTCGTAAGTCCTCTGAGAATCCGGGCCAATATGTCTGGGGATCCAGGTAATACCCAGGTGTTTCAGTTACTTTCTGAACAACATGGCATGAAGATTCTAATAAGCAATGGTCAGAGCAATATTTATATTGGTCACTTGGTTGTGAGAATGTGTTGCAACACAGTTTTGTTATTTTTCTAAAGTAAAATTGTTCTATTCTTTGTAATGTTGACATTATACTTCTCCTAAAGGTGGGTTTGGCCTGTTTGTTCATTTTACCTACTTTGTATGAACAACCTGCTGTTACTGCTCTGAGCTATTAATGACCTTACTGATCTGTCTAACAGATATCTGGGGGATTTATATATTTAATGATTGGCGGGTGTCTATGTTCATTACCCACTTTGTTGTATCTGTCATGTTTTTCTTTTCTTCTCTTTTTTATTTGTGCTTGCTTTGTACAAAGTTTAAAAAAATCAATAAAAAATACTTGTTGAAAAATCAAAAGTCTCACATTTCAGTGGATTATATGCAACTTATTGGCAATAAAAATGGGGTCCCGGATACTGCCCTGGGGTACATGAATCAATGCATTTTTTTTAAATATAGTTTTTATAAGAGTAGTGATTTTAATGATGCTTAAAGTGAAACAAAAGAAATGAGAAATCCCTTTAAATATAGTGCCTGGGGGTCCCCTTAGTCTGCTTGTAAAGTGGTGCATCTGTAACGTGTATAGAAGCAAAACTTATATATATAAAGAAAAAAATAACATTTAAATAGATTTTCCCAGCTGCAAGCCATTGCCAGTAGCACAAGAATCCCCCCAATCAATACTAGGCCCTTTGGGTCTGGTGTGAATTTTAAGGGGAACCCCATGGCAAAAAAAAAGTATGCGGATCCCCCACCCAAAATCCATACCAGAATCTTATAATAGCATGCAGCCAGGCAGGCCAGGAAAGTTGGGAACGAGTCAGCCCCCCCCCTCCTGAAATATACCAGGCCACATCTCCTCAACATAGGGGGGAACAAGGGCCTCTTCCCGACAACCCAGGCCTGTGGTTGTGGGGGCCTACAAGCAGGGGGATTATCGGAATCTAGAAGCCCCCTTTAACAAGGGAATCCTCTGATCCTACACTCCATGTGAATAAGTATGTAGTACATAGTTCCCCTACCAATTCACCAAAAAATAAATAAACACACTCACACAGATTTTGACAATTATATTATTAAAAATTAAAAAACAATGTCCCCGATGTAAATTCATTGCCAATCATGACGCCCGCCGCACTGCTGGACCCCCAAAAAAACTGCCATCATCCCGCTCCACCATCTGACAGTTCTTAAATAGGTAAGGGGCGGAGCCACCTGGTAAAATCACCTGGTGGCACTGCCCCATGTGATGTCACCAATCGGTGCATGCTGGATTGGTGACATCACATGAGGATTGTTACAACCAGGTGACATTGTCAAGTGGCATTGCCCCTTTAAGAACTGTCAAACAGCAGAGCAGGCAGTCGGCAGTTAGGCTTCGTCACAGGTGGAGCTATTTTTTTGTTCGGGTTCGGCAGTGCGGTGGGCATCGTGATTGATGATGGATCTACATTGGGGGGACATTCTTTTTTATTTTTAATAAAGGAATTTTCAAAAACTTTGTGTGTGTCTTTATTTCTTTTTTTTATTTTTAGGTAAAAGAGTAGGGGTTTAATGTACCCCATACTCATTCACATGGGGGCAGGATCTGGGGGATATCTTGTTAAATCTTATTAGATATGCCCCCTTCCCACAGACCCCCACAACCACAGCCCTGGGTTGTGGGGGAAAGGTCTGTGTTCCCATCAACATGGCGACAAGGGTGGAGGGCAGAGCCAAAGCACCCCCAATGTTGAGGGCATGTGGCCTGGTATGATTCAGGAGGGAGGGGCACTCACTCTCTCCCCCCTTTCCTGATCTGCCAGGCTGCATGCTAGGATAAGGGTCTGGTATGGATTTTCAGGGCCCCACAATGTTTTTTTGTTTTTTTTTGGCATGGGGGTTCTCCCCAAAATCTATACCAGACCTAAGGGCCTGATATGGATTTGGGAAGAACCTTGTGCCATTTTCTTTTATTTTGGCATGGAGTTCCCCTTAGAAATCATACCAGACCCAAAAAGCCTTGTACGGATTGGGGGGAACCCCCACGTTGTTTACGCTTTTTTATTGCCAGCAATGTTTTTTTTTCATTCAGCTGTCAGCGAAGAAGCCCATTCACAGCTGATGACTCATCCATTGTTAAGGACACAGCGGCCAGCTTCCCGGACCTCTCCTTAACAACCAAGTATTCACTGTGCCCTAATTGGGCAAAGCCTTGCTTCTGACCAGCGGTCGGGTGAATGGCTACAGCCAATCGGGGCCTAGAATGCACTGTGCAGTGCACAGTGTATTATGGGGCACTCAGCGGGTGAACATCTCGCTGAGTGCCCTGCAAATTCGGGTGTTCACCAAACAGGCAAACAGGCGATGTTCGGGTGGAGCTTATGTTTGGTCTGAACCACTTGCCCAACACTATTCAAAACTAAGAAAAACAATTTTGGTAGGATATTTGGAAACCTTTAAATGCATTGTTTGCCTTTCTCCCCAAATAAACCCTTCCTGATGCAGCCCGGATGATGACTTGTGAAGCCAGATTACTTAGAGCTTAGGGTTCATAAAAAATCTATTTATCTAATCGTCCATTGATGTCTTCTAGTCACCTTCAAGGAAAACAGTCATGATTTAATTGAAGCACCTATTTAGTTTAATTAACTTTGAACTATAAACTTGAAAAAACATGTTAAATGGGACAACAGTATGTACCGATAAAAATTGCAGATTGCCGCCATTACTAGTAAAAAAAAAAAAAAAATGTCATAAATCTATCCCTTATTTTGTAGATGCTATAACTTTTGAGCAAACCAATCAATATACATATCGGCCTAAATTGAGGGAAAAAAAAGGTTTTTGAAAAAAAATTGTGTGAAAAAAAGGACATAAATTTTGTTTGGGTACTACAATTGTCAGTTAAAGCGATATGTCGCAAAAAATGTCCCGTCATTGAGCAGACAAATCCTCAGGGGCTGAAGTGGTTAAACATGTACATATGCATGCTTTTCTTGATGATTTTCATTGCATTGTGTCTTCCACCATCAAGAAAATTATATTCGATCATACTAGCTTTGTATTTTTCAAATGACAGGCATGCTGGCATGTTAAAATATATCTACCTTAATTATTTTCATGCATTCAGGAGACATATAAATATATTTTTTTAAACCACAACACCAAAACACTGTAGGAAAAATAATTATTTATTCTTTTACAATCCTATTCACTACAAAAAAAGAGTATTAACATCTCAGCTGGATATACACTGTGGCAAAACTCAGAAAGCGGTCTTGTCATGTTTAATATTTTATACACAAAAATTCATGTTACAAGGATAAAATTATCATACTCGCTCTGCCTACCCTTGTCTATTTACTTCAACATCCAGTAAAAGAAAAGCTAGAAATAAAAAGAAATGCAAAACTGGACAGAAGATTCTGTAGAATATAGATTTCACATTTAGAGATATAATAAATACTACAAATTATGGTTACACAATTGCTGTTAATGGGTCATGTCTGTAATTTTGGTTTGGACAAACAAATCACAATTTTATCCTCACAGAGTAGGTTGTTAACCATGAAACATTTAAAGAAAAGATGAAAAAACACCAAGAACCATGATGCATCGCTACAGAATCTAAACGTGTGCTATTTGTAAAGCAAAACGAAAAACATGTTTACATAATCTAATTAATGAGAAATTAAAATCACGTCCTTATGAAATAGTTAACGCCAGTTTGTTTGGCACTGCTATTTCCAGCTTAAAAGGAAAATAGAAGCAAGGTACCAAAGCTCTGAGGCCGTGTACACACGATCGGTTAAACCGATGAGAACGGCCTGATGGACCGTTTTCATCGGTCCAAACCGATCGTGTGTGGGCCCCATCGGTTATTTATCCATTGGTTTAAAAAAAGCCAACTTGTTTTAAATTTAACCGATGGATTCCTAACCGATAGAAAAAAAACGATCGCTAGTAGGCACAACCATCGGTTAAAAATCCACGCATGCTCAGAATCAAGTCGACGCATGCTTGGAAGCATTGAACTTCTTTTTTTCAGCACGTCGTTGTGTTTTACGTCACCGCGTTCTGACACGATCGTTTTTTTAACCGATGGTGTGTAGGCACGACTGACCATCAGTCAGCTTCATCGGTTAACCGATGAAAACGGTCCATCAGACCGTTCTCATCGGATGGACCGATCGTGTGTACGCGGCATTACTGATGCTGCATTTAAAAAAGTTCACAGCCTAATTTTAGAAAAATGCATAAATAAAATAAAAAGGGACAACAATGTATTGAAAATAACTTTTGTAAAACCCTAAACATGTAACAGGTTCAACATTTTACAAGCAGCATAAGCTGTGAGGACATATACAGTATATATAGTTTTACTACAAGGTTCACCAACCAGAAGCTGAGAAAGTATATTCCACTATATGAAGACCAAGCATTAAAGTGGTTTTATTGTAATTAAGGTCATGAATATCTTTTCATGATTTATTTCTTTTTTTCCTTTGTCTAGGATCAGTAATATTTTAGGAACACTGTTAATCTCCCAATGTAAGATTAATGAGAGAAAATTCATCTATTGCACTCAATTTTATAATTTTTACAAATGTCATTTTTTGGGTTTTATGGCTTGCTACACGTTAAACTAAGTAATATATATCAAAATATACATGCACTGTCTTTAATAACGCATCAATGCTTTATTAGTCAGCATATTCTTCAAAAATTAAAAGAAACAAATGTTTTTTTTTTAATGTAATATATTTGATTTTGTTTCCTTACTCACATTCATTGTGTTTAACCAGAGCTAACAATCATGAACAATTACAAAGTGTATGCTGATGACACTTCTAGGGAGACGTGTGATAAAAAATGATCAGCGCATAAATTGAATAGATCAATAATGGATGAATAAATGATACTAAAAGTGGTGTATAAACTAGTGGTCAATGCCAAAAAATTACAAAAATTAATTATGGCAAGAAATAAATAAATATATATATATATATATATATATATATATATATATATATATATAATTGTGCAAAGTGTAGCAATGTGCAAAAAACGCATGAGATGAATAGTAAGACAAAAAAGTCCCAAAAAGTGGATAATGAATGTCCTTGTGTAGACAAGTATCAAACAAACAAAGCTGTCTTCGCAGTATTCTTGTGTGACTCTTCTATAAGTTGTGCTCACAGAGCGCTTACCTTATGGCAGGTATATAACAGCTTGTATGGATGTAAATGTATCCAGGGATGGTTCCACTGTGTGGGTCTCCAGCTGCTGTCTGTCACTGTGGATGGTTTCACAGGATCTCTCCTCGGTATGTGCCAGAGTATAAAGCAAAAAGACATCCCATCGTGAAGTAAATCATGAACTTTTAATTGATAAAAATGTAGAAACTTACATAAAGGTTTGAAAAGCAATGTGAAACAGCGATTCAGTGTTCAGTTCTTAGTGTTTCCTGGTGCATCAGGTCCTTACTAGTTACGCCACATCACATGGCTTCATCAGACTCTGATCCATACAAGCTGTTACATACCTGCCATAAGGTAAGCGCTCTGTGAGCACAACTTATAGAAGAGTCACACAAGAAGACTGTGAAGACACCTTTGTTTGTTTGATACTTGTCTACACAAGGACATTCATTATCCACTTTTTGGGACTTTTTTGTCTTACTATTCATCTCATGCGTTTTTTGCACTTTGCTACACTTTGCACAATTATATATATATATATATATATATATATATATATCTTGTATATGTTTTTTGCCATAATAAATTTTTGTCATTTTTTGGCATTTGACCACTAGTTTATACACCACTTTTAGTATCATTTATTCATCCATTATTGATCTATTCATGCGCTGATCATTTTTGGTACACACCGCAGTTCGGGGACACTAATACCTAATTGATTAAGCCTAGGTTCACACTGCTGCGAATTCAAAATCGCAGTAAAATGCGCGATTTTACCGCAATTTTGCGGCTGCGATTTTGCCGCGATTTCGGCCACAATTTAATGTAAATCGCGGCCCAAAATCGCAAAAAGTAGTACAGGAACTACTTTTTGAAATCGCAGATGCGGCGTCGCACTGATTAGGACAGTGCCATTGCCGACAATTGCCGCCGATTTGAGATGCGATTTGACATGTCAAATCGCATCTCAAATCGTTCCAAATCGTACCCAGTGTGAACCAGGGCTAAACTATGCTTTGACTTTTAAATTACATACGCAATACAATGGATATTTCTTTCCAAATGTGTATATTTATTCTCTCAGACATATACGTATAATGCAAATAATTTTGGTGTAAATATCATAATTTGTTAATCATTGAAAAACCCGTAGCAGAACAAAATCTGAATACTTTTATAGAGATGTGTAATGAAAATCATGTGTCCATGTATTTTGTGAATGGTACATGCAATTGATGTGTTTGTCAAGCCTGGTGAGATGAATGGCCATGTGTTGTATTGTATTCTGCCAAGTGCTATTTTTGGCCAGTTCCCCTCTTAATTCTTTAGTAAGTAGCTAAAAGTCATGGTTCAAGCACTTGTTTTTGATCTTCCAACGTCCTGCATATCTTCGTGGAAGTTTGGCCCCCCTAAATCATTACATTCATCTCTCCACTGATTCTGTGTGTTGTTTGTGGATTTTTGCAGCAATTTTTCTTTTTTTTTTTACTCCTGGGTGTTGTTTCCAGTAATGATGTTACAGTTTGGGATTTATTGCCAAATAGATCCTGTGCAATAAAAAAATAAATGAAATGTCATATATACCTAACATAAAATAAGGTTTAAAAAATATATATATATATTCCTTTATAGCTCCCAACAGGTGCTGTGAAATGGTGAGAAATGGTAAGCAACAGCTATTGGAATTTTCCTGTGGTGGTACCATAAATGGGAAGCATGTTCACATCACACCCCCTTCAAATTCAAGCTCCTACTACTTCAATTACACCATTCTTTTCAGCATTGTCCTAATGGCCATAGTGAACGCAAAATATGAGTTCATCTGTGTTGATAAAAAATAAACAAAAATTTGATACAAATGTACAGCTATGAAAATTAGGTTTAGTCCTTCAACAGTTTCCTGTTTTGATGGCAGATTCAGAGCTTGATTTTTTAGATGCTGGTAAAATTCTGTTTTTCTATGATGTGTTTGCATTGGGAGAACATGTGTTGAGAGCCTTTTCCCTAAGAAATCTTACAAATGGTCAATATATATTAAATTACCAATATGTTTTGCATTATGGCTAATGCCCTGTACACACGATCGGTTTGTCTGATGAAAACGGTCCGATGGATAAAAAAACGATAGAAAAAAACAATCGTCTGTGGGGAAATCCATCGGTCAAAATTCCATGCATGCTCAGAATCAAGTCAACGCATGCTCGGAAGCATTGAATTTCATTTTTCTCTGCACGTTGTTGTGTTTTACGTCACCGCGTTGGACACGATCAGATTTTTAACTGATGGTGTGTAGGCAAGACTGATGAAAGTCAGCTTCATCGGATATCTGATAAAAAAATCCATCGGTCCGTTTTCATCAGATGAACCAATCGTGTGTACGTGGCATAATGGGCTCCATGTCTTCCATACAACAAAAAAAGTAGCCCCTCAAAAAATGTACACTATTGTTCATAGTTGCTGTGTTTTGCATAATTTCTTAAGACGTGCAACCTCCACATACATGTCACAGTCAATGGTTGACAAAGAAGATGTTCTTTCAGGGAATGTAATGCTTGGTGAGTGGCAAAATTACACAGAAGGACTGTTGAAACTAGTCTGTGTGCAACCATGTCTCTTTAATCAATTTGCACACCAAAATCACCTTGATTGCATACAATATTTTGGTGGTCATGGAGTAGCAGCATGGCAAAACAATATATAAGGTACATTTGAATTGTTTTCGTCATTATCTGATATTTGTTATATGCAGTGCTTTTTTTCTCAAAGAATAGGTGTAGGAACTCCTCCCTTCCGAGTCACCATTTGACTCCGCCTTCTACCCACCTCTGAGCACCAATCCTTAGGTCCACCCATTGCCCAGTACCACCTCTTTTAGAGAATACAGAACCAAGTATCATTTTGTAGTGCTAACTATTTTTGTATGGAATTTGTTAATGATAACAAGAAAGGCAGTAAAATAGATCTAACAACAATAGACACCCCAGTGACAATAGATCCTCCCCGGCAACAATGGGTTCCCAACAGCCAGCATCAATAGACCCTTCAGTAGCCAGATACATAAGACCCCTCCCTTAACAGTAGATCCTTCCCAGCAATGATTGACTCCATGTAACATAGGTCAAACCTCAGCAACAATAGACCTCCCAGCAACAATATACCCCCCCCTGCAAAAATAGATCCAATTCAGCAACAATAGATTCCCGAGCAGCCAGTATCAATAGACCCTTCAGCAGCCAGCCACAAAAAAACTCCCAGCAACAATTGACCGCACAGCAACATAAGACCCACTCCCAGCAACAATAGATCCCCTACAAGCAACAGACGACCTCCCCAGCAACAATGGACCCCCTTCCTCCGGATCTTCTCCAGCAACAATAGATTCTCCAACAGCCATCATCATTAGACCCTCCAGCACACCCCAGCACCCCTTGCAATTCAGTTCTGGAGGTGCCGGAACTGCGTTTGTCACGTTGCTGCTGAAAAAAAGCCCTGGTTATATGTAGCTACAAAACTTGCAATGGACTAGATCCCTGGGCTTTTGCATTGCATATTGCATGCTATGTTTGCATTAAAATTAATCTTCCTGTTTGTGATTTTATGTTACATACTGAAAAAGTAATGTGATTTATAATTGTGAAGATAACTTATGTTAATTCTATATTAACATACCTGTTTCAATAAATACCTGTATAAGACTTCATTTCCATGGACGTTTTTACAGTGCCTTTTTTTAGCCTTTTTTACAGCTTAAAAACGCCTGTTCATGTTTTTTTTTGTTTTTTTTTATACATTTTTTTAGCTGGAGCTCTAAAACGCTGCGGTAGCGTTTTTGCGGATTTTTGCGCATTCTGGCATTTTTACAGCTCTAACGCATGAGCTTCAGAACGCACTGGTCCTGGTTTTTTATTGCAGCTTAAAAACGGCTCAGCCATCTACAGCTCAAAAATGTCATGGTGGGCATGAGGCCATAGGCTAACATGGAGAGCCGTTTTTAAGCTGCAAAAAACGCTCAGAAAAGTGGCTGTAAAAACGTCCAAAAACGTCCATGGAAATGAAGCCTTACCCAACCGTCTATCACGTCCTCTGTGCTCCCAGCTTCTTCTTCAGCTGACATATTCTCTGTAGAACCACTTGAACTTGAAAGCAAGGGTCATGCATCTTCTTGGTCAGACAGGAAATGTAGACTTTCTAAGTACACAGACATGGAACATATACATCTTCTGCACCTGCACTCTTTACTCCATAACCTTCTCTGTTTTGTGTGAATTGTTAATTTTATTCAATTCCTTCTTGAATATAGTACACAGATTTGCTTGTTTTCCCATTCACATATGCTATATCTGCTTTAGTATATACAACAGTGCTGAGTTCTGCTAATTTAGTATATGCTTTATTATGCTTAATGCAGTCTGAATAGTCCTTTAAATGTACTTTCCAAAGGCAGGGATGATCTCTGTACATTTGTAATTGGGGCAAAAATTCTGTTAAAATCATTTTGTCCACCATTGTTTCTGTAATTACAATACTAGTACGGTATTATTGGAGAACAGACTAGCTACCAAAATATATTAATGCCCTGAAACTATTGTACAGGTCTGCTTACCTGAAGTTACAATGATATAGCTGTGTATTTGCTCGTTAATGGCAATGTTAGTTATGAAAGGACCACATATACTAGTGTTATTATGTGGGACTTGCAAGGCTCCATCCCTCTTCTTCATCCACCACCTTCTTGAGCAGCACAAGGCTGACTGTGGAGGAAGAAGAGAATGCTGTTCTTGGGAGAGGAGACCAGCACAGGGGGAAGCATGTCCCTGGAGGTGATGAAAACCATGGTCAAGATTCTAGAGAAAAACAATTATGATGAAAGGCTATCCAACTACCCCAGGCCAAATACAAGAATAGACTACATTATGGAGAAGGTTGTGCATGTGCTATACAAGAAATATGGTGTGCAAAACAAACATAAAAAGTGTAGCGCATAAAATGAATAGATCATTTAATAAAAGGATGAATAAACAGTGCATCAAACAAATGGTGAAAAAATGATGATGACAATATTTCAACCAAAAAAGTGATGTATTACGTATACACACTGGATGGTGTATATATAAAATCTAAATAAATGTATGTGAAAAAAAAGTCCAATGTGATGAAAACTGGTGATAATAGTCTCAATTAGAGTTAAGCGGACACCTGGATGTTCGGGTTCAGGTCCGAACCCGAATTTTAAAAAAAAAGTTCGGGTTCGGGAACCCGAACCCGAACTCCGAACCCCATTGTAGTCAATGGGACACGGACTTTTAGAAAAAAAATGCGCGGAGGTCCCCGCAAATTCAATAACCAGACCCTTTAGGTCTGGTATGGATATTAGGGGAACCCCGCCGTCAATTTAAAAAAAGCGAATGAGCGGCTGAAGCTGTGACATTACTTATATAGAGGAGGCAGGGCCACCCGTCATGTGACCCCGCCCCCTCTGACGTACCCTCTGCTACGTCACTGGGTAAGCCCCAGGTCTTTCCTCTTCCTGGGCTTCCCCAGTGACGTAGCAGAGGGTACGTCAGAGGGTGCAGGGTTACGTGACAGGTGGCCCTGCCTCCTCTATATAAGTAATGTCACAGCTGCAGTCGCGTCATTCACTGGGCTGTGTCCAGCGGTGAGAGGAGGTCGGGGATGCTGCTGCGCTGGATGGATGGATCTTCTCATCGCTGGAGCGGAGATCACCCGACGCAGGATCTTCTCATCGCTGGAGATCACCCGCAGCCGTCGCAGGATCAGGACAACGCAGGAAGCCGGGAACGAGTGGATTATCGCCGCTGGAGTTTTTTTCTTTTTTTTTTTATTAATAAAGGACTTTATTCTACGGTGTCAGTGTGTGTTTTTTTTACAAGACTTTACACTTCCTTCGTGAAATGGTAGGGGTACAGTGTACCCCATTACCATTTCACACAGGGGGGGGTCAGGATCTGGGGTCCCCTTTGTTAAAGGGGTCTTCCAGATTCTGATAAACCTCCCGCACGCATACCCCCACAACCACTGGGCAAGGGTTGTGGGGATGAGACCCTTGTCCCCATCAACATGGGGACATCCTCCCCATGTTGAGGGCATGTGGCCTGGTGCGGTTCAGAAGAGGGGGGGCCGCACTCTGTCCCCCCCTCTTTTCTGCGGCCGGCCAGGTCAACCTGCTCGGATAACGGGTCTGGTTATGGATATTTAGGGGGAACCGCACGTCATTTTTGTTTTAAATTGACGGCGGGGTTCCCCTTAATATCCATACCAGACCTAAAGGGTCTGGTTATTGAATTTGTGGGGACCTCCGCGCATTTTTTTCCCCGAACTCCGATCCCGGACCCGAACTTTTTTCAATTATTCGGGTTCGGGTCCGGGTTTTGGAAAAACCCAAAGTCCGTACCGAACCCGAACTTTACAGTTCGGGTTCGCTCAACCCTAGTCTCAATGCCTCGGAATGAAGTGCAATAAAGAAATCCACCATCGATAATTGAAAGGAAGGCTTACCAGAGATACTGTACCCTAATGGACATATGCCCACAGTCTCAGTAAAGCAGGGTATAAACCACTCTCAGGCCTGGATCATTGGCTGCAATTCTCACAGAGACGTCTCGCATTTCAATCAGAGAGGAACCCAGGGATCGAATCAGGAAAAAGGTCGCTTACAGGGGTACCCAATGTGGGCCAAACTTTAAACCAATATGTAGAGATGTAGGAGAAGAAGAGAAAGGCACATAGCGTAATACTGAAAGGTACCAATGTTTAATGTAGGTAAAAACACTTACATCATAAAAGGTGATCAGCGCTTTCAAATGTACAAAGTTGCAGTGATGGAGTCTCCCAAATATGGTGTGGAGCAATCAATGGACCAGTTGCGCAAGAGATGGCATGACCTGAAGTATAGAGAGGAGAATTAGATTTGGAAAATATGCAAACTTTTAAAAAGGTATGCTATTTTCAGATACACTATTTAGTATTGATGTTTTGTGTTCCTCTGCATACAAGCTAGTATAATTTTGCTCTTTTCTCTGAAGACTTTATCTTTTCTGTGCCAGGATCACAATGCTAGGTAGTGTTGTAATATTGCATGAAGGTTCATACATTTTTATATGCATAATCCTGTAAACTTTGCTAGTGATGTTTACATTGCATTACTCATACCTCCCAACAGTCCTGGATTGGGTGGGACTTCCCCGCATTTATACATCTGTCCCGCAATCCCACGGTACAAGGGCTTTGTCCCGCACCACTGCATCAGTTGATAATCATATAGTAACTTCCAGAGCAGCGCATCCAGAACAGCCAGTGATTGGCAAGAAAACCCGCTGGGTGTGCTCTGTGTAGCTGCAGAGAGAGCGTGCAGCTGTCAAATTCAACCTGTGATGTTGGGAATGGGCAGGACTGCTACCCAGACCCACCCCTTTGTCAAGCAACCAGTATATAGGGAAACAGCCCGCATTTATTAAATTGCTGGCAGGTAAAAGATGCCAAGGTGTTATATCAATTGTCCATTCACATACTGTACCCAAGGTTTTCAGCTATGTGGTAGCCCTGCACTCATAGCATAGCTTCTGTAGTTAAAAGTGAAAGTAACATCCCCCACTGCAGCCTACCTGTTCTGCACTCAGACAAGTACTGCTCTGGCCGAGTGCTGCATGTTCAAGGGGAGGAGATGGGGTTAAGCTGCACCATTATCCTTATCTCCTTCATGGTCAGGGAGTTTGGGAGCATGAAAATGAGATGAGTGTGCACCGACTTAGTGCACTGAAAAGGAAAACTAAATGAGTAAATGTCCCCCCAAAATGCATACTAGACCCTTTTTAGCCTAGATTTTAAGGGAGTACTTCATGCAAAAAAGAAAAAAAAAGTGAAAACATTTATGAGATCCCCTGGCAAATCCATACTAGACCCTTAGATACCATAGTCATTCAAAAAAATTAACAAAAAAAAAAAACAGACAAATAGCTGGTCAACATACACCACAGAAAACAAAAGACAAATAGATGATTCCGTTTTGTTCTTGTTTGTGAACATAGGCATCTGGAAATTGTAGTTCTCATGAGAGCAGTTGATGCTAATCTGGACCTAGAAAAAGTAAGTAAGTAAGGGGAACAAGACCAAATTGCACATGGATTAGCATTTTTAATGTTTTAACCCTTCAAGGCTTGACTGTTGTGTAATTGTTTCCATTGCAAAGGACCAGTGAAGAAACATAAACAGTATTTAAAGCTTGTAAACCCCATTCATGAAATTTGACCTAAGCCCATCTATCTGTAATGTTAACTTATTTCTCTCCAAAGCTCTAAGTGCCATTTCTCTCTGGTCCTTTGTTCCTCTGTTATTGGCACGAGTCACTTCTGACAAGTTCTCAGACACATGAGATAACAGTAGTTGAAAATTTGTGTCAGGGAGGGAGCTTAGAGGGGGATTAGCAGGGAGCTTGTCGATACAGACTGCATATTCCTTTGTTTCTCTGCCTATGTGGAGGGGGGGGTGTCCCATTCCTCCAATCAGCTCTCACAAAGTGTAAGTCCAGACTCCCCACCCACCCCTATGTGCTGCTGAAAGAGGAAGAAAGATTTCTAACACGATCTGCACTTTCCAAAAAGTGTACATAGTAGGTGAGGTTGAAAAAAGACACAAGTCAATAAAGTCTAACCTGTGTAGAAATGGGAAGACAGCAGATATACATGTAAAACTTATGTAGGAGGATTTGTTTAATCTCTGTGTATCATCTGAGGCTATTCATTTTACTGGGTATATGTGAGGGTTTACAACAACTTTCCACTGCCTTCTTCAGTGGCCTCAGAAAAAGAAACACAAAGACAAACATTACACATAATTATCAAACCAATTAACTTCCTTCCTAAGCCTTTGTATGTTACCAGTACTGTTATGGAAACCATATGTTCCCAAACTAAGTAGGCAGTACTTGCAAACTTTGCATTTTATTTGTGAAAATCAGTAACACAATTTTCAAACAACTGAATGGAATATTGGACCAATGAACAAACATTGGTATGTGTGATCTCCATAACGCCTGGATCGTTTGAGGATGTGGCCTATTTTTAACTTTTATCTTTTGCTTTTTCTCTTAGGCAGATCGTAAAATACTCTCATGGCAGTTATCTTTTATATCAAGCTCCTGTACCATACTTTAATTATGCTGGATGGGGATGTTTGTCTCTGCTCTGCTACATTTCTCTCAACATCTTCCTGTACCAGTCTGGGGACTGTTTGTGGTTCTACAATATCTCTGAATGTGCTCTGGCCTGTTTCATTTGTAACACTTGAAGAACTTCTGCTTTTTTGTATTTGTCTTTATTACCAATACAGTCAGTCCCTGGGTTACAAACAAGGTTTTGTAGGTTTGTTCTTAAGTTGAATTTGTATGTAAGCTAGAACAGGTACATTTTTTAAGTAAAACTCCAGCCAAAATAAGCAGTGTTCGTTTTTTTATGTTTTTTTAGGAATGGTTAACAACCCTGTAACATTTGTTTTGCTGTCTGTGCCCCTGTACATTATATTTCACCTCACTTTCTGTCCCCGTGATAATTGGATTTTGAAAATGTTGTCGTGGAAACAAGGATTGGTGATAACGCTTCAGTGGAGACACTTTTTTCCCCAATGATAAATCTTACAGGAATTATTTTTCCTTCCTAGGGGTAGATTTCATCTCACTTCTTGTTGTCTCCCTTCATTTGTAAGTATGAGTCATTTGTAAGTCGGATGTTTGTAACTCGGGGACTGCCTATACATGTGTATTGGACTCTTCACACTATCTCTAAGTATGTTGGTAAGACGTGGGATTTCAAAAGACAATCTTAGTTGGGTGAGCCAAAATTGAGTATTGGGAGCTTGAATCATCAACAGACAAATCAGAACAGTTTTACACCTTTTTATACTTGCTACAAAAAAGGATAGGGCTTTCCCATTTTATAAATCTAATGCCGCGTACACACGGTCATTTTTCGGCATAAAAAAAAATGACATTTTTAAAAAAGTCATTTAAAATCATCGTCTGTGGGCTTCACATCGTTTTTCGGCTTCTGAAAAACGACCAAAAAAAATCGAACATGCTGCATTTTTTAATGTCGTTTTTTAAAATGACTTTTTTGGGTTGTAAAAAATGATCGTGTGTGGGCTAAAACGACGTTTTAAACCGGCGCATGCCCAGAAGCGAGTTATGAGACGGGAGCGCTCGTTCTGGTAAAACTACCATTCATAATGGAGTAAGCACATTCATCATGCTGTAACAGACAAAAAAGCAGGAATCATCTTTTACTAACAAGGAATCAGCTAAAAGCAGCCCAAAGGCGAATAGAACTTCCCCTTCAGAGTGCCGTCGTACATGTTGTACGTCACCGCGCTTTGTTCATCATTTTTCCAAAATTATGGTGTGTGGGCAACATCGTTTTTAATGATGAAGTTGGAAAAGCTTTGTTTTTTTGGACATGCTGAAAAATGTCATTTTTTTTCATGCCGAAAAACGACCGTGTGTACGTGGCATTATTGTTTGTAAAACATTCATACCTATCACCTATCATCATGACTGTTGAAAATTGTGGCAATATTTTCATCCTCCTCCTCTCTGCATCTGCTAAGTTATTAATAATATGTGCAGATTACTGGGCTGATTGAGGTATTGGCAACCTGGTCTTTAAATAAGAGCATGCATCCTCATCAATGTGTACTAGAGTCTCACATGTCTTGGTCATTCTCATTGTTGACGCCAGCGTATTACACCCACCGAAAATTTGGCATGAAGAAAGTTTGTCCTGAATTTTTAGTGCACTGCTGCTCTTATTTGAATCTCTGGGTGCATTTGCTGATGCTACCCTATTGTGGATTCTCATCTCATTGACAGTACAGACATTAGCTAAAAGGTAATATGCATTTCTCTTTTCGGCTAGGAGTTTGTATCTCTCAATTTTCTTTCTGAAAATTTAACCAATTCTTTCATCTGAGACAACTTTAGCTACAACAAATAAAAAAGCTTACTTTGTTGATATTGCATATAGGTACAAATTGTTTTTCTCTCAAATTTCTTACTGCAGCACACATTTCATCCAATTTATTAATGGAGGTAGGATTTTCCCCTTCCCCTCCTCTCTAAGCTGGTCCCATTTCTATACTCAATTGTCCCCCCTTTTACTAAGCTAAGCCTTAAATCTGAGCAACACTGCAGACTCCCTTTTTTTTTTTTTTTTTTTCATAAGCTGCTCACTTTACAGCTTGCCATTATACAGGGAGTGCAGAATTATTAGGCAAGTTGTATTTTTGAGGATTAATTTTATTATTGAACAACAACCATGCTCTCAATGAACACAACAAACTCATTAATATCAAAGCTGAATATTTTTGGAAGTAGTTTTTAGTTTGTTTTTAGTGTTAGCTATTTTAGGGGGATATCTGTGTGTGCAGGTGACTATTACTGTGCAGAATTATTAGGCAACTTAACAAAAAAAAAATATATACCCATTTCAATTATTTATTTTTAACAGTGAAACCAATATAACATCTCAACATTCACAAATATACATTTCTGACATTCAAAAACAAAACAAAAACAAATCAGTGACCAATATAGCCACCTTTCTTTGCAAGGACACTCAAAAGCCTGCCATCCATGGATTCTGTCAGTGTTTTGATCTGTTCACCATCAGCATTGCGTGCAGCAGCAACCACAGCCTCCCAGACACTGTTCAGAGAGGTATACTGTTTTCCCTCCTTGTAAATCTCACATTTGATGATGGACCACAGGTTCTCAATGGGGTTCAGATCAGGTGAACAAGGAGGCCATGTCATTAGTTTTTATTCTTTTATACCCTTTCTTGCCAGCCACGCTGTGGAGTACTTGGATGCGTGTGATGGAGCATTGTCCTGCATGAAAATCATGTTTTTCTTGAAGGATGCAGACTTCTTCCTGTACCACTGCTTGAAGAAGGTGTCTTCCAGAAACTGGCAGTAGGACTGGGAGTTGAGCTTGACTCCATCCTCAATCCGAAAAGGCCCCACAAGCTCATCTTTGATGATACCAGCCCAAACCAGTACTCCACCTCCACCTTGCTGGCGTCTGAGTCGGACTGGAGCTCTCTGCCCTTTACCAATCCAGCCACGGGCCCATCCATCTGGCCCATCAAGACTCACTCTCATTTCATTAGTCCATAAAACCTTAGAAAAATCATTCTTGAGATATTTCTTGGCCCAGTCTTGACGTTTCAGCTTGTGTGTCTTGTTCAGTGGTCGTCGTCTTTCAGCCTTTCTTACCTTGGCCATGTCTCTGAGTATTGCACACCTTGTGCTTTTGGGCACTCCAGTGATGTTGCAGCTCTGAAATATGGCCAAACTGGTGGCAAGTGGCATCTTGGCAGCTGCACGCTTGACTTTTCTCAGTTCATGGGCAGTTATTTTGCGCCTTGGTTTTTCCACACGCTTCTTGCGACCCTGTTGACTATTTTGAATGAAACGCTTGATTGTTCGATGATCACGCTTCAGAAGCTTTGCAATTTTAAGAGTGCTGTATCCCTCTGCAAGATATCTCACTATTTTTGACTTTTCTGAGCCTGTCAAGTCCTTCTTTTGACCCATTTTGCAAAAGGAAAGGAAGTTGACTAATAATTATGCACACCTGATATAGGGTGTTGATGTCATTAGACCACACCCCTTCTCATTACAGAGATGTACATCACCTAATATGCTTAATTGGTAGTAGGCTTTCGAGCCTATACAGCTTGGAGTAAGACAACATGCATAAAGAGTATGATGTGGTCAAAATACTCATTTGCCTAATAATTCTGCACTCCCTGTATTGTCAACACTGAGATAATAGTACATTAGATTGACTTTTAAGGGGCTCATTTGTACATGAATCGATATTTGTTATTGAGGCATACTTCCTAAGATATGTATACACAGGTTCTATTTCACAAATGTATACTCTACACAGGGCACAACTATTAGTACAAATGTTACTATACTGTCAAAACACACTCACAACGAAGCAACACACAGAACCTAATATTTATTGAGTCCTCACATGGGCTTATGCATATGCACACACAACTTCCAAGTCTGAATTCCAAATTAAACCTCAGAGACTTTTTAACATTATCCATCCCTTATGACCACAGGGGGTGCGTGAATGTTTTTTTTTTTTCTTTTTAAAGTGTATTTTGTGCGTGTACTCGAGAGAGGAGCCGGACTGCAGGAGTTGGGAGTAGGCAGGCCTCCCCCAGAGGCAATCTGCCACCTTTCTCCATGCCCCGGGTGGCAATGGCGGGTGTGTGAGGGGGTCCTCCCACACAGCCCGCCCTACCTGCTCCGCTTTGAAGCCCAACGGGGCAGAGGGACTCCCTATAAGGGAGTGAGAGGATTAGCCCACTCAACCAGCCCCGTTAGTCCTTCGCCTCTCTTTTTAGAGACCGCGTGGTCAAAGTGCATGCATGTTAACCCAATTTCGAGTGCGTGTAAGTGTGGTGGTTTTTGTGGGAGGGGGGTGGGCGTACTAGGCGCAGGCTTACCTCGCATAGCACACCCACCGGGAGCTGGGCTGAGACCACCAAACTCAATTCACATGTAGCCGAGACCGGGATCCAAACCCCTAGCTGCAGAGGTGAATGGCTTGTCAGCGCAGTGCCAATCGCGTTGAGCCACCGCAGCTCCCTGTGTGTGAATGTTTTAGTCTTTTTGTGATCACGTGCTCCTTCTGGTCTGGTCTGGATTCACAACGAGGCTTGAAGTGCATGTTGTTTTATTCTGTGAGATGAGGGCGAAGAGTGGTGAGCTTGGTTTGAACCACAGGATGTTCTATTTTTTCCCCCTTATCAAATTGTAAAGGGATTGATAGAGAGGCATGGAATGTACGCCAACGCTATATTGGAACACCTCAGACTTGCACATCCAGGTGTCCCCTGTTTATAATTTGGACACGTTTTTTCATTGAAAGATTCGTTTATATATTTATATAAGTTAAAAACCCAACATTACTACTACTTTAAATTGTATCATTCAATAACTTACATGTAGCAACACAACTTATAACTTTTGGTATGTAAACTTACAATTAGGCAAAGTAAAAAATGTAACTTTTGCATATATACTGAAATAATCCATTACATTTTCAACCCTTCCAGCTTCTGTGATGTCAAAGATCCAGCTGACTTTACAATGAAAAACATATAGGGGCTTATTTACGAAAGGCAAATACACTTTGCACTACAAGTGCACTTTCAAGTGCAGTCGCTGTAGATCTGAGGGGGACATGCAAGGAAAATAAAAAACACCATTTTTGCTTGTACTTGGATAATAAAATCAGAAGAGCTTCCCCTTATTTCAGAGCTTCCCCTCAGATCTACAGAGATCTACAGCGACTACACTTATAATTTCCTCATAGATTAATCACTTGCTGATCCACCTGCAGTCATTTTACTACAGGCAGATGGCATATACAGCTACTGTCACGTACCTGTACCTCAGCACCTTCTTCCAGGACCCCCGCATGCGCACCCCTGGTAACCCTTGTCACAGTTTTTCAGTGGGTCCCAGCCAATGACAGCACAGCCCTGTGTCTATGTTTTTAAACACAGATATATGATCTTGCTGCTTATTCTCTCCCTAAACCCTTTTCGGTTCAGGGAGAGAAGAATGCAAGATCATAGTAAGTTGAATCAGCACATTTACACCCACCCTAGGCATTTTTAATCCTTTGATCACCCTCAGTTAACCCTTTGATTACCCCTATCACCCAGCCAGTGCCATTAGTACAGAGTCAGTATAGAGTGTTTATCTATGATCAATGTATTAGCGTCACTCATATGACATCAGGGTCAGTTAGCATCCTTTCTTGCTAGGGTCAGTTAGCTAGATTGCCCGCTACACTATCACACTCGCACTATAGGTCTCTGATCACCGCCATTGCTAGTATAGTGTCTGTATTGATCACTATATTGATCACAAACAGAACTATACTACTGTCCCCAAAAATGCAGCGTTAGCAGGATCAGTCAGCACTTGTATTTAGCCCCTCCTGCCACGCAACAAGTGCAGTGTCAGTATAATTTTTCTGATTACTGCTACCTCTGATACACTTTACAGAAAACCACAGTGTTGGAAAGATTGGGCCTGATCCCTGCTAGTACTAGCAAGTACATTTTATTTCTAGCAGTTAAAGAAGTTTCTGACAGCCAGGAGCACTTTTTTCCTCTAGTCACATTAAGTACCTGTAAACTTAGGGCCCAAAATGTTCAAAAAAAGTTACACTAGTGTAGAGGCTTACAGGATTCTGAGCATGTCAGATGAGAGCAAAGGGGAGACCTTTCTGACCGAGTCCGTCTCAGAATAGCTGTAGAAGTGTAGCAGTAGCACCCTGACAGGTAGCACAGTTTACAGAGAAGAGGTCCCTATTAAGATCAGACATACATGACCTCAGGTAGCTGAAGTGCTAGGAACACATGATTTTTCTTATATTCAGCGGGATACAAGTACTAGCGCTGCAATACCATATGGTGGACTAGCAAGCATCAGCGTCATAGAACATCCTGGACCTTTACACTGCACTGCAGTATCTCATGGTGACATCCCAGCAGTGCAGTACAAGCTGGTAAGTGGCTAGCATTCGTAGAGTCCTGCAGCCACCAAGAATTCGAACAGTTCATAGTAGCCTTCCAGAGATGCTTCCAAACCCTAAGGCTGCATTCACACCTAGGCATAGGCGATTTGCGGCGTTTTTTACCGCGATTTGCCGCGGCAAATTGCGGCGTTTTTTACCGCGATTTTCGCTGGAGGGGTGATTACACATTGTGTAATATGGCCGAACGCTGAAGACGCCTGAAAAAAAGGGTCAGGGACTTGTTTTGAGCTTCAGGCTTTCGGCGTTCGGCGTTCGGCGTGGAGATGTGAACCATCTCCATAGTCGACAATGTTAAATCACCCCTCCAGCGTATTGCAGGCTGCAATAGCGGCGGGCGGCGGGCGTGAAAACGCCTAGGTGTGAATGGAGCCTAAAAGGCTGCCCCCAGATTCAGCAGCACCCATTATTCCTCAATTCATACTGTAGCCCAACCAGGAATTCAAGTGGAAACAGCAAATTTAACCACTTCAATACCCGGCACTTACGTACCTTCCTGCCTAAGCCAATTTTCAGCACTTCAGCTTTCAGCACTGTCGCAATTTAAATGACAATTGCGCGGTCATGCTACATTGTACCCAAACAATTTTTTTGACATTTTGTTCCCACAAATAGATATTTCTTATGGTGGTATTTTATCACCTCTGTGATTTTTATTTTTTGCGCAACAAATAAAAAAATACTGAACATTTTGAAAAAATAAAGTTTTTCTTGTTTCTGATTTTTTTGTAAATAAGTACATTTTCTTCTTCAATGATGGTCACTGATATGGCTGCACTGATAGGCACTGATGGGCATTGATAAGGCGGCACCGATGGGCACCCATGAGATGGCACCGATGATGTGGCACTGATGATGGGCACTGATAGGCGGCACTGATGGGCACTGATAGGCAGCACTGATGGGCACTGATAGGTGGCACTGGTATGTGGCACTGATGGGCACTCATAGGCGGCACTGATGGGCACTGATGGGCACTCATAGGCGGGACTGATGGATTCTTATGGGTGGCACTGATGGGTACTTTTAGGTGGCACTGGTAGGTGGCACATATGGGCACTGATGGTCACTGATAGGTGGGCACTGATGGACATGGATGGGCACTGAGAGGTGGCACCGATGGACACTGATGGGTGGCACTTATGACACTGATGGGTGGCATTGCCAGGCATCACTTGTCTTGACTGATTCATAATGTTGCCAGTAAGTGCCCATTTGTGGGCACTGATTGGCATGTATTGGGCATATTTTTTTTAAATGTGGATGGCCATGGGGTACATACCTGGCCATCCACATTTTGGGGGCTTCCCAGGTGGTCCTGGTGGCTTCCCTGGTGGTCCAGTGTGGGCATCCACGGGGGGCTACGCTGATAAACAATAGGCACAGACCCCCCTGTCAGGAGAGCTGCCGATCGTCTCTCCACTTCTCGCATCTGTCAGAGAGAGAGAGAGAGAGAGAGAGACTTGTAAAGCGCAACACATGCGAACTGAATCGCCTCTGGGCGCTGCATCCATTTCATGGGTAAGGAACCCCTTGACCTCAGAAGAGATGGGTTTTAATCGTTCTCCTGAAGGCCAAGTGGTCCGACTCCAGTCGGATGGTAGTTGGTAGTGCATTCCACAGGCGAGGTCCCGGGACTGCAAATCTTCGATCTCCTTTGGACTTGTATCTGGCCTTGGGTATCTGGAGGAGGTTTTGATTGGTGGATCGCAGAATGCGATTGGGGTTATGGGCTTTTATTTTTTCGCATAGATATTGGGGGGCGTTGCCTTGAATACACTTATGTATTAGGCCGAGTGCCTTGAAAGTGATTCTGTCTTTTACCGGCAACCAATGAAGGGATCTCAGTGAAGGTGAGATTGATTCCCATGAGTGAGGAAAAGCTGATCAACGTCTCTTTCTGTTTACATCATATGACGTCCAGTCAAGATAACGTACCACCGCCCTGCTGTCATTTTTCTATAGGCCGGGCGGTAAGTGGTTGAAAAAACATACATTTGAGCTGTTTTTCATGGAAGATCTGTATCAATTGATTGTGGAAAAAAGCTAAGTTAAATCCAGACCATCCGAACCATCCAGGCCATCACAGTTTCTGAATTTTGGACTTTTTTGGACCTAACCCTTAACATGGGCATTACAAAAAATAAGGAATTGCGGCCATATTGGTCCACAGATATTATTCATCATATGCCCATGTTCTCTACTTCAATGGCTAGAAAAAGATATGAGACAATAATGTGTTTTATGCCTTTTAGTGATAATAAACTCTTTTGTCCTCAGGGTGTCCATGACTATGATCGGCTCCACAAAATTTAGTTCCTCACAAACTAGATCCCATAGAAATTCACAGATGTGTAAACGCCCCAACAAAACATTCATAGGCAAATCCATAATACTTTTAATTGGCAGACTTGAAATAAAGCATTATCTCTCCAGCAGGCATGCCAGATATGGGGTCAAACTATATAAGCTCTGTGCGAGGACAACAGGCTATACATACTGATTTAGTGTTTATGAGGGAAAAGACAGTGAAGTGGAGCTCCCCACTGTCCCCAGTGACAAGATAGTATGTGTCACCTTTGTTCTGTAAGGGGTACCATTTGTACGTGGACAACTTTTGTTCAAGTGTTCCACTTTTTAGACATTTATTTAATCTTGAAATTGGCTATTGTGTCACCATGCTACTTAATTGCAAGGGCTTCCCCCAACAGCTTATTAACACCCAACTTAGAAAGGGGGGAGAAAACCTGCTTGTGCAGTGAAGAATTACTTGCAGTGAAGTGGAAAAACAAACAGGATGTGTTCGTCCTGTCTTCCATTCACACAGACATGACGGTCCAAATTAACACAGCATCTGGTGTTGTTAGAAAAGCCTCTCTGTGTCCACAACTATAATCTAAATATGGGAGGCGTAGACTTCAATGACCAAATGTTGAAGCTGTATTTAGTTTACCACAGAGTTAGATATTGGTACAAAAAGTGTCTATTCATTTATTTCAATTGGCTGTATATAATGTTTTGTCAAATAACAAACAAATGGCCCCTGCCCCCACCTATAACTAGCTCAACTCACCAACTAGTCTGCCCTAGTTATTTGTGTATATATGGTCCAGGATACCACTGGATACCTTTGTGTGCGACTGCTGGGTGTCCAGTGTGTCCTGCTCCTTTAAGGATGTACTTCCATTGTGAAGGCACTTATAAATTCAGTAGCGTTAGGACTGCAGGCAATACACAGGGTGCCATGAAGAGGCCTTGAAGCGTATGCAAATGCGTGCTAACAAAACCCCTGTTTTTAACGCAGACTGTTGGACAGGTTAATTTGGTCTGTTGGCAGACTGGTTGGTGAGTTGAGCTATGGAATGTTCTGTTTTTGTCTTTTATAATGTATCTGCAACTTACAAAACAACTGGAAGAACTGGATCCTTCCAAAAATTTCAGTAAACAATAATTACAGCTCTTTTGTATCCAGAAGATGATCTGACCCATACCCAAAATCCAGATGCAGTTACTCAGATGCATGAGGAGCATTTTCCTAATGGCCTCTGTGGTCACCCCAAGGTGTGACACCCTCCTGTCCTGGCCAACCTGGTCTCTGCATCAAGAACTGCTTTTGCCATTACCACACACTAGTGGAGTATTATTCTAGGTTACAGAATGGCACAATACAGCAATTGTACACAATACTGCACAAGAGCGTACCCGGAAGATGTTAAAAGAGATGGGCTGAATACTCCCCTGTTTGGTTTGCAGCAGAACTCCCACCCAAGGGAAATGTTCTTTCCCAAACGGTGGCCCCATTGAAATCATTTAAATGGGGCTCCCCAAAATCCATACCAGACCCTACAGTATATATATATATATATATATATATATATATATATATACTACACTGATGGCACTATATACTCTCCACAGTGTACTATATACTCTGAACTGTATCATATATACTACACTGACTTCACTATATACTGTGAACTGTATTATATGTACTACACAGACTGCACTATATACTCTGAACTATTTTATATACACTACACTGACTGACTGCACACTACACTACACTGCCTGCCTAATCTCCATTCATTCACTATATATTCAGTTGAAGCAGAAGCCTTATATAGTGTGGGGCATGGCCATGATTGGTTAAAGGCACCCTGCCTTTGGCCAATCATGGCTCTCACAGCACATTGCACAGTGATTGGCCAAAGCATGCAGGTCAGATGCATGCTTTGGCCAATCAGCAGCCGTCAATGCACTGTGAATTTGCAGTGAATTATGGGGCCCTCTGCAGGGGGCAAACTTGCGAGCGCCCCATATGTTAGTTTGTTCAACGAACAAGCGAACAGCTGATGTTCGAGTCAAACTTACATTCAATTCAAACATCGAGGCCATCCCTATTGAAAATCTAAAAATTTCTTCACTCCACTGTACATACATATTGTATTAGTAAATATACCTGTATGTGAGGTCTCTGCAGTTATGGTGAAAAAATCTTTATACATATTTTGTTGTAAATTTATGTAATAGCAGTTATTGTTCAAAACACAGTTTTGTTTAAAATTAATAAAACATGCATTGTGTCTAATGACGCTGTGTAAAGTAGGTTAATCTATAAAAAGAATAAAATCCTTGAAAAGATTATTTTTGATTATTTATAATGGGTTTCCATACTTTGAACATTGTTAAATTCCTTATTAAATAGCATACGATGACATATAATGCAGTGCAAGCAGCAAGTCACATCAAAATTCTTTATTAAAAGTACTCTACAATCTGGAATGTATACCCAAGGACATGTAATGTGGCAGTAATGTAATTTGTAGAATGGACTATAATTTGAAGAAGGGCTTGTTGGATAAAGCTATATTTGTATTCCAGAACCTCTTTGTTTTATTTCCATTTTATCTGAGTTAGAATCATTTATGAATCAATTAAAATATAAAAACAATTAATAATAGAGTGATTGTAAGTGCTCGGGCAGAATAATTTACTGTTGCTGTAATTAGCTACACCTTTCTTATTTGACTGAGAGACTTTCTATCAAGACTTGAACATTACTGATCATTTTGTTGTAAATGTAGAATTTGAATCTTGGGAAGCATATCAATGAGCAGAATAGGAGAGCACAGTATAATGCATACAAGCATGTCAGAGTAAATTGCTCATAAATAGATAACAAAGATAAATGAACAGACTGAGGAAGTGGGGTTTGTACAATAAAAAGGCTTATTGAAAAGGAAAGGAAATAATCAAATTCTAAATCTATATGAAAATCAAATGAAAAGTACATTTTAGAAAATGTTGACCAAAAATGGTTTGTAGTATGTTATATTGCAAGCACTTCTTTACAATATAATAAGCCCAATTATAGTGAGGTTGAGCAAAAGGTAGCCAAAAAGCACTAATTTACAATTAATTAGTATATTAACTTTCCTAAACCAGCGTACATTAATATGTCATCACTTCCATCACAAGCCCACAAAACAAGGATTTAATTCCTCCTTTAACACAGAAGATAAAGCCATGCTAAACAGTTATCTATGACACTATGGCACAGTGTATATCAATAAACTCAAGCTTTAGGGCATCCATACAATCTGAAATATAGAGCTTTTTTTTATTGAACTTGCATACGGCCATGTCAAGATTATTAGCAGTTATCAATGCTGGATATAGACACCATTGGCTTGATTTACTAAAGAATAAAAGGCTGTTCATTTTGAAAGGAAATGTATCCTTAGCTTAGTTAACCACTTAAGGACCTTTTCAGATTTGGTGTTTACAAGATTAAAACTGATTTTTTTTTTGCTAGAAAATTACTTAAAACCCCTAAACATTATATATTTTTTTCCTAACACCCTAGAGAATAAAATGGCGGTCATTGGAATACTTTTTGTTACACCGTATTTGCGCAGCGGTCATACAAGCGCACTATTTTTGGAAAAAAATCACTTTTTTGAATAAAAAAATAAGACAACAGTAAAGTTAGCCCATTTTTTTTATATTGTGAAAGATAATGTAACGGCGAGTAAAATAATACCCAACATGTCACGCTTCAAAATTGCACCCGCTTGTGGAATGGCGTCAAACTTTTACCCTTAAAAATCACCATAGGCGACATTTAAAAAATTCTATAGGTTGCATCTTTTGAGTTACAGAGGATGTCTAGGGCTAGAATTATTTTTCTCGCTCTAACGATTGCGGTGATACCTCACTTGTGTGGTTTGAACACCGTTTTCATATGCGGGCGCTACTTATGTATGCATTAGCTTCTGCGCACAAGCTCGTTGGGACGGGGCGCTTTAAAAACATTTTTTTTGTTTTCTTATTTTTTTTATTTAATTTATTAATTTTTACACAAAAAAAAAAATAAATGGGTCACTTTTATTCCTATTACAAGGAATGTAAACATCCCTTGTAATAAAAAAAAAACATTGCAGGTCCTCTTAAATATGAAATATGGGGTCAAAAAGAACTCAGATCCCATATTTAGACTAAAATGCAAAAAAAAAAAAAAAATGTGTAATTTGAAAAAATTAAAACAAGAAAATGTCCCTTTAGGAAGCATGGGCGGAAGTGACGTTTTGAGGTCGCTTCCGCCCTGCTATGCTATGGAGACGGGTGGGGGCCATCTTGCTAACTTGCAATCTTGATAACAGTAATCTCGCGGCGAATCCACCGCGGAGACCACCGTTATCGTTTAGAGGACCGCTCACTGAAAAGATGGATATCTGGGTTGTGGCAGCGGCTGCTGCCGTTAACGAGATATCCATCTTTAAAAAAATGACGTATATATACAGTGAGGGGTCCTTAATTGGTAATGTGGGGAGAATTAACTTCACAAAGAATACCAAATCACATACAAGGAAGATTTAAAAAAAAAATATTTAAAAAAAAAACTGTATTTTTGCTTGCACGTGACTTAATGATGGAAACCAGCAGAGTTTCAACTCATTCACTAACATAAGATTTTTTTTTCAAAGTGAACAGTTTATTTTTCTCAAGAAAATCAACCTCCTATTGTTTCTACGCAATAAGGTTTGGTAGTAATGAGATAGCTTGGCTGATTTACTATAGTAGATATAAATAAATAATAAATAAATTGTGTGAATATTCAATTTAAATATCCAATCGTGTGAAAAGCTAATTTCTTCTAACTTATTTCATCTGCACATTATTGGGTATTTAAAGTAAAACAGGCATTTGCTTTTCACATGACGGTATAACTGAGAAGACTATCTGGACCTCACCTAACAACTATACATTTATTTTCTCCATCAACTTATCCCCCACAGTTATTACCTCTTGTATCTCTTGACCCTCCCTCTTAGATTGTAAGCGCTAACGAGCAGGGCTCTCTGATTCCTACTGGGTTAAATTGTATTGTAATTGTACTGTCTACCCTTTTGTTGTAAAGCGCTGCATAAACTGTCATCGCTATATACATCCTGTATAGTAATCATAATAATAAATAAAGAAAGTATTCACACAGTTAAGTGCTAAGATTCTCAACCCGCTGAGTAAATGAGCCCATACATATTATCTTCAGTCAGAGTAAAAAAAAGTAGGCAACTAGCATCAAATTCTTTGACTAAAATACATTTCATTAAAACAAAATATTCTTTTGTCCTTTTATAACAAAATGAGAAAGTTATAAAGGGAACTGTTGCACAACTAAAAGTAAGCAAATTTCATAAACAGATAGGGGTTAAAGTGATACTAAAATCTTGTTTTTTTTCTGTTAATAATAACAAACATGTCATACTTACCTGCTCTGTGCAGTGGTTTTGCACAGAACAGCCTCTTCTCAGGTCCCTCTTCAGCACTCCTGGCCCCTCCCTCCTGTTGAATGCCCCCACAGCAAGCAGCTTGCTAGGGGGCACCCTACCTGAGCTGCAGCTCCATGTGTCCATTCAGACACGGAGCCCCAAACCCAGACCCCCTTCTCTCCTCATTGGCTTACTGACTTTTCTCTGCCGTCTCAGCAATGAGGACATCAGTCCCGGACAGCCAAGTGTCTTGTGCAACATCACTGGATCTAGATTGACCACAGGTAAGTATTAGGGGGGGCTTAGGGGGGATGCTGCACACAGAAGGCTTTGTATCTTAATGCATTAAGATAAAAAAAACTTCTGACTTTACAACCGCCTTAATTTACTAAAACTGGAGAGTCCAAAATCTGGTGCAACTGTGCATGGTAGCCAATCAGCTTCTAACTTCACCTTGTTCAATTAAGCTTTGACAAGAAAAAAAAATAGACCCACCTCTTCTGAAAGACTGGTACGACGCTGGATTCCAAGCGCCTTGAGGCGATTAAGTTCGCAATTGCTGCGCTATACAAGTCTCTCACTCACTCACTCACTCACTCACTCAAAGCTTATTGGTTTCTATGCAGAGCTGCATCAGATTTTGCACTCTTCGAATTCAGTAAGTCAACCCTATAGTCTCCCTTTGTTCCCTTATCTGGATTACCCCTTTTTCATGCCCAAGTCCCTTAATTTTGTTTTAACACAGATCCTGTTTATGTGGGACTCAATAAAATATTCTGTGGGTATAATTTTGCCTTACCTTCCCTTGTTTGGGGATTACAGGGATCCTCCATGTAATTGTTTGTGGTTTGGCCTCCTATCACGAGATCAACTGTATGTCCAAAGACAACAGTCCTGTTTTAGTACATATATGACTACCAAGTTTTTATTTTTTTTATCATTTTGTCTTTGATGTTCAATATCTGATTTTATATTTAATACAATTTTGTATTTTTACTATACTGTACCTCTTTACATTATTGTCTGATCTGACCACTGCCTGTAAAGTCCCGGGGGCACCCTTCACTTTTTCTCTCTTTCCATATGATATGTGGCACTAGGTCTCCAGCGTTTTGTAAGCCAGATAGCCCATCCACAATATTACCTTCCCTTGTTCTACCTCTTTAACTGCTGTTTATTATCTCATGGAATGGATGAGCCTTAATGTTTTTTTTTGGTGGAGCATTCAAAGTTTTATTACAGCCCATTGCTTTTGATTATGCAAAGGATTCTCACTTTTCCACAACTTTGAAAATCCCATCAAATCCCCAATGAGGAACGTTTCTGCTATTTACAGTTATTGCATTTTGTTGATTCTATACTTAAAAAATGAGATTTACCCAGATAGTGTTTCATTATATTGCCAGATTAAAGCCTACAATGAAAGGAATGATAGCCTTATTTTATTTCAATATCTTAAGTAACTCTTCTTGCCAAACTAGATTTTATTTTCACCCTGGGAACACAAACTAAAAAAAAAAACAATTTCCTCAGAATACTGGGACAATCTCTCTCTCTCTCTCTCTCTCTCTCTCTCTCTCTCTCTCTCTCTCTCTCTCTCTCTCTCTTGATAACCTATAAAAAGGATAAAATCCCTGAAAAGTAAGAACAATCAAAGATCATTTTTGATTATTTATAATGGGCTAGATTCAGGTAGGGGGACATAGGTTTATGTGGGGGCGTAGCGTATCCTATTTACGCTACGCCTCTGCAACTTAGACGGGCAAGTGCAGTATTCACAAAGCACTTGCTCCGTAAGTTGCGGCGGCGTAGCGTAAATCTGCCGGCGTAAGCGCGCCAAATTCAAATTGTCAGGAGGTGGGCGTGTTTTATGTAAATAAAACATGACCCCGCGTAAATGATGTTTCTCACGAACGGCGCATGCGCCGGCCGTGAACGTATCCCAGTGCGCATGCTCCTAATCACGTTGCAAATAGTCAATGCTTTCGACGTGAACGTAATTTACGCAAAGCCCTATTCACGAACGACTTACGCAAACAACATAAAATTTTCAAGATTTGACGCGGGATCAACGTCCATACTTAACATTGTCTATGCCTCATATAGCAGGAGTAACGTTATGCCGGAAAAAGCCTTAAGCAAACGACGTAAAAAAATCCGCCGGGCGCACGTACGTTTCTGAATCGGCTTATCCAGCTCATTTGCATATTCTACGCTGAACTCGAAGGCAGCGCCACCTAGCAGCCAGCGTAAATATGCATCCTAAGATCCTAAGATACGACGGCGTAAGAGACTTACGCCAGTCTGATCTTAGCCTAATTTCGGCGTATCTTGCTTTCTGAATACAGAAAGAAGATATGCAGGTGCAGCTTTAAATTTATGTGGCGTATCTATAGATACGCCGGCGTAAATTCTTGCTGAATCTAGCCCAATGTTTCCATAATTTGAACATTGGTATCTTCATTATTAAATGACATATGATTGATGACATATAATGCAATGCAAGCAGCAAGTCACATACAAATTATTTATTAAAAGTACTCTACAATCTGGAATGTATTTTACTCCAGCAAGAATTACAAAATATTTTCACTCATATTCCACTTCTTGTTTCAGAGAGTGCAAGACATACATACAATGGTAAATATTTGGTGGCCCTTCCCTTGGGAGGCCCTCTTCCACAATCTTATTTATAGCATTCTTTTTTACAGCAGGGGATGAACTGCCCAGGGTTTGCTTCAAGCAGGATGTAGTGAACCTATAAAGCTGAATTGGAACCCCAGGAAAATCAATGGGAACGGGAACGGGAACCCCGGTGCATTAGCCCAACTGTCAAATTTTAAATTTTCTGGGCTAATGCACCGGGGAACATGTTCTAGTGCAAAAAAAAAATATATATATATATATATATATATATATATATATATATATATATATATATATGTTTTATTTCTTTCAGCCAGGAGTGTGGTTTGTGGCTTGTCACTAATCGTCTGTTCAATGTCATAGGGAACAAAGATCAGTGATGTCACACGTCCAGCCACGCCCCACTACAGTAAGAAACACACGATAGGACACACTTAACCCCTTTCACTACCATTGTCATTTTCACAGTAATCAGTGCATTTTTATAGCACTTTGGACAATGGTCCCAAAAAGGTGTCAAAAGTGTCCGATGTGTCCGCCATAATGTCGCATTCACGAAAAAAAAATCGCTGATCGACCATTACTAGTAAAAAAAAAAATATTAATTAATTATAATAAGCGCTTATTGCGATTTTTTTACCAAAAATATGTAGAAGAATACGTATCGGCCTAAACTGAGAAAAAAATATGTTTTTTTTATATATTTTCTGGGGATATTTATTATAGCAAAAAGTAAAAAATATAGATTTTTTTTAAAATTGTCGCTCTATTTTTGTTTATAGCGCAAAAAATAAAAACCACAGAGGTGATCAAATACCACCAAAAGAAATCTCTATTTGTGGGAAAAAAAGGACGCTAATTTTGTTTGGGAGCCACGTCGCACAACCGCTCAATTGTCAGTTAAAGCGACGCAGTGCCGAATCGCATTAAGGGGCCAGGTCCTTTACCTGCATTGAGGTCCGGGTCTTAAGCAGTTAACACAATCAAACAGTGATATATTATCAAATTGGTATCAAAATGTCCTTCCAATCACATGAAAAGTATATCCAGGTTTGTGTTGCCACAACTTCAGTGCTGCACAGCAAACAACAAGTGTGCTCAACCTCTTTGATGGATATGACCTCATCTTAAGGTTAAAACCTATATGTATAATGCATTCATATATACATAGGCTTAAGGATCACCAATAAACTTGAAGTCTCTTCAACAGATGATGTTATGCCATCCACCACTTAAACAAAACAGAGGTATGTTCTCTTTTAAGAAGTCAACATTACAACCTTGCAGCTGCAAATGTGCTCAAATCATATGAAAGACCCCCATAGTGTAAAATTTAAAATCCACAAACATGTTTTAATATTATTATGCACTCACATTGTCATAGGTCATTCCAGCTTAGTCACCACAGAGGTGGAGCACGCGCCTTGTTTACTGTGAAGCACTAGAATTGTGGGATCACAAACCAGGATATATTTTTCACATGATTGGAAGGACTTTTTGATACCATGATTAAATGCCCCTGCTGACTTGTATACATTGGAAAGAGCACTGGACCATATAAATGTCAATTCAAGAAGCATAGAATTTACGTTAGGTTGGCACTCAGGTGCCACCGTCTATTTACTGTGACACTTCAGTTGTAGTGCATTTCATACAGACAATACACCAAATGTATTAGTTGATGGGGGGTGGCTGTTGACTTGGTCCCTAGACTGATTTGAGGCAGTGACAAAAATCTCATTCTTCAAAGAGAGTCCTTTTGTCAGTACTAGGATCCCTTTAGGACCCAGCACAACTCACCTGACACAGCCTTTGCCTGGGAAACAGCAGTGATTGGCCAGCTCACCTTTAAATCACCTGTATCATCATCCAATCAGTGCTCATGATAGAGATACCTTTGTTTGCCACTGTTTGAATCAGTCTGACATTCTGCTCTGTGTATTTTGTGTATGACCCGGCTCGTTTAACCCTGTTTGTTCGCTTCTGATTCGGTACCGTTTGAACTCTGATCTACCTGTGTATGACCCAGCTTGCCTAGACTATGCTTTGCCTGATAGTACATCCATCTGCAGCAGTGAACTACAAGCAACAGCGAACATCCATCTGCAGCGGTGAACTACAAGCACCAGCTAAACGTCCACCTTCATCTGCAGCAGTGAACTACAAGCACCAGCGAACATCCATCTGCAGCGGTGAACTACAAGCACCAGCTAAACGTCCACCTTCATCTGCAGCAGTGAACTACAAGTCCCACCTGACCTGCTCATCTCAGACCTGCTCATGGTATGTGCTCTTGTTCTTGAACTGTTTACATAGTTAGCACACCTGAACTGTTATCTGCTCCTAGCCTGACACCTTTTGAATTTACATGTTGCAGATTGTAGCACCTAGAGGTCCTAACACCATGGTGTCACTCCTGTGTTTCCAACTTGAACATTTTATTCTGATTCTTTATGGTTTTCAGATATTGATTTATTAAACTTTTGCCAAAAATGTATTATTTACTATTTTTAATTAATACTTGTAAAAAGTACCTGCACCTGATAAACAGAGTGCACCTGCACATTTTCAAATTTTCTATACATTTTTTATTTATTTTTATTTGAAGTCTACTCTCAACTTTTTTCCTAGGTTGTCTATATTGCCATGTTCTTTTTGTTGTTTTTTAATTACAGGTCCCCTTCACTTTATATAGCCTCTATATCCTGGAAGTTGTGCATCCCCACTTCTAGTTTATATATTTTTGTTTAACAGTAGATAATTATATTATATTTATATGGTGTTTGCCTTTTTCACCTTACTTTACTTGGTAATTTCTTACATAAAAAAATACATGTGTTTGTTATGGGAGGATCAAGCCTGATCAATATTATTATTCATTAACTATGGAACGCAAACAGTTTGTGCAGCACCTGACAATATAAGGGAAACAGTAAAGTTACAATACAATTCAATACAAGTGAGTTAGGATGGCCCTGGTCATTGGACCTTAGATTCTAATAGAGAGGGGCAAGTGGTACAGAAAATAACAACTGTGAGGGATGAGATGATGGAAGAATGAAAAGTTCAGTAGTTAGATGTAGGCAAGATCAGTTTTAGGGGTCACCTAAGGGTGGATGGAGTAGGAGATAGCTTAATAGACCAAGGTAGAGAGTTCCAGAGTAATAGAGAGCCTCTGGAGAATTCCCTGAGGCAATTCTGTGAGGAGTAGACAAGGCAACTAAAGAGCATGAGTTCTTGTGAAGATCAGAGAGGACAGTTTGGGTGAAATATTGAGACAAGATTGGTTATGTAGTTTGGGGCAGAGATGTGGATGGTTTGTATGTTGTTGTTAGTATTTGTTGTTGATATTTTTTTATTTCAATAAATTATTTAGAATTTTATCGTTCTGGTCCTTAAGTAGTTAACCTTAGTTAACATGTGGTGTTGCCATACTCAGGAGGAGAGTTGTAGAATGCATTTTGGAACATAATTATTGCTATGTACATGCTATGTGTTAGAAATCATTTCTGAATAGACAACTTTGTGTAAAAAAAAAGTTTTCATTTTCTTTACACAGTTTCCGAAAACCTATGGAAAAAAATAACATGTTCCAAAGATTCATAGAATAATTATTGTGGTGTTTGCTTTCCAAAATGCGGTCATTTTGTGGGTAATTACACTGTCCTGGAGCTTCAGGGCCTTCAAATATGTTATAGGTAGTCAGGAAACTACAGTAAAAGTGTAATATATGCTCATTGAACACCTGATGGTGCTCCCTGCTTGTTGGGCATCTGTATGTGGAAAGGCTGTGAAAAAGTCTCACATATGTTGTATCACCATACATCATACTACTATACGCAGAATATATTTTGGGATTTAGAAATCTTTAACCACTTAAGACCCGGACCATTATGCAGGTTAAGGACCTTGCCCCTTTTTGCGATTCGCCACTGTATCAATTTAAGTGACAATTGTGCAGCCCATACAGTTAAAATTTTATTTTAGGTATATTGACGACTTAGTTATTATTTGGGAGGGTAACATGACTAGCTTGCAGCTATTCATGTCAAAACTGAATGGCAATACTAAGAATATTAAACTTTCCTGGAATGCGGACACTGGATTTAGAAATCTTTAACCACTTAAGACCCGGACCATTATGCAGGTTAAGGACCTTACCCCTTTTTGCGATTCGCCACTGTATCAATTTAAGTGACAATTGTGTGGTCGTGCGACATGGCTCCCAAACAAAATTGGCGTCCTTTTTTTCCCACAAATAGAGCTTTCTTTTGGTGGTATTTGATCACCTCTGCGGTTTTTATTTTTTGCGATATAAACAAAAATAGAGCGACAATTTTGAAAAAAATGCAATATTTTTTACTTTTTGCTATAATAATACGTATTCTTTTTTGGTAAAAAAAATCACAATAACCGTTTATCGATTGGTTTTGCGCAAAATTTATAGCGTTTACAAAATAGGGGATAGTTTTATTGCATTTTTATTAATAACTTTTTTTCCTACTACTAATGGCGGCGATCAGTGATTTTTTTTGTGACTGTGACATTATGGCGGACACATCAGACAATTTTGACACATTTTTGGGACCATTGTCATTTTCACAGCAAAAAGTGCTATAAAAATGCATTGTTTACTGTGAAAATGACAATTGCAGTTTGGGATTTAACCACTAGGGGGCGCTGAAGGGGTTAAGTGTGACCTCATACGTGTTTCTAACTGTAGGAGCGGGACTGAACGCGTGACATCATTGATCATCTTTCCCTATATCAGGGAACAGACGATCAATGACACTGCCACTGTGAAGAACGGGGAAGGTGTGTTTACACACACCTCTCCCCGTTTTTCAGCTCCGGTGACCGATCGCGGGACAGGCTTCTATGCTTGTGGTAAATATCCCCCCTGTAAAAAATGTAGACATAATGTGAAGAGAAGAAAGGATTTTGTGGCCCCTACGACAGGTAGGACGTATCCTATAAAAAATCTCATCACCTGCAACCCCACCGGTGTTGTATATGTGTTAGAATGCGATTGTGGGCTCCAATACATAGGGAAGACATCCAGATCCCTGAGTATGGAGAGCATGTCAATAATATAAAAAAAGGCCTGCAAACCCATAATGTCTAGACATTTTAGACGTCTTTTGGAGAGGGGGCAACTACATCCGTCAACTTAGTCGGCGTGAATCCTTCTGGATTCCATGAGATGCAGGTTCTGGTCCCGGGAGGGTTGAATGTCAACTTTGATCCGAATTGTTTCATCTCAGATAAATGACGTTTGCATGGCCTTTTCCCCTCTCCCCCTGTATTTATTATATTTTACATTTATAATTAATTCTAGCTGTTTATGCGTAATATTGAGATATATCTCCCTTTATTAGCATTATCTCAGGAGGCTGCGGGTGTTTTGTCAGTTTTATATTAAAATTATTTTAGGTATATTTTACTTTTATAATTCTGAAAATTACCGGTATATGGTATTAATTTTTCTGTTTTATACTTGTATGGTTGCAGTGCAGCCAGGCCCATTGGTGGTTGTGGTTTATTTGCACACAGAAGACTTGCTTAGGTTCCGGTTTTCCAAACGCGGCATTTCTAGTGCTTCTAACCCTCCCCTTAGTTACCGGGCTGTATATTAGTGATGCTGGGTGACACGGTAGCTCCACCCACCGCTGACGAAGTCCATTCTGGACGTAACGTGCGTACAGGGGAGGAGCTACTGTTTGTGACGTCACCCACGCCCTTCTGTCTCCACTTGCGGTATACACACTGCTGTTTGCCGCTACACCAGCGTTTGTTTTGCTGTTATATACAGCTTTCATCTCGTATATGAGCTTGCATGCTCTTTTTACTTTTTGATTTTTAAAGCGTTTGTATCCTGTCCTGGAATATAAGCAGTCTACACTGAGAGTGTCTTCATATTCTTTTCCACCATATGGACCTTTTATTGACGGACTCCTGACTGCCATCTTGTGGATCGCATCATCATCACCTATCCCCCAGAGTGTGGGAACAAGCGTGTTTGACCTATTGTTTACTCAATGTTCCATTGTACCTGGTAAGAGTGTTCATTTCTTCTGGTGGAGGATCTGTCACATTGAGAGTACCGTTTGAAGATTATCTATGTCACGGGGTGTTTACCAGTGATTACTTTACTCATCATATGGACTTGATTAGTGTCACAAACTACGATGAACGACAGTGAACCACAACTGTGGTTTAAGGAAAGATGTCAGTGCACTTCTCTATGCAATGTGATTTTTCAGTATTGGACCCCAGGCGTCACTCTAATCACTCTAATCAGAGAAAAAGAGTTTGGGGGTGTAACGGAATGGCCCGTGACACCCGGAGACCTTTGAAGGATGTGGGGTACTCCTGTGCCAGCGTCACTAATGACTCTTGAGGCTAGGGTCACCCTGTGCCCCTTTTGGGCATAGGGTGACTGATAAATGATAATTCATGTTTTGCAGGATATTGTCAGGGAAGGTTCCCCCCGCTGGTGATACTGCCTGGTATTTGGCGTGTAGTACTGTGGCCCACCACCAGGTGTCTCCCTGCAGTCTTTGATCCTTGGGCTGCAGTACTGGCGTCCACCAGCGGGGAGTTCTTGGCAGTGTGGGGCCGACATCTCCTGCGATTAGGCGTCACCTGAGCCTGATTGCAGGAGATGTGTATAAATACCTGGCAGTGACAATTAGACCTTGCCTTGATATCTTTCTTGCGCCCTAACCTGAAACCTGAAACCTGAAACCTGAACCTGAACCTGAACCTGTTATCCTGTACCCTGTGCTCTGTGCTCTGTACCTACACCTGTTCCCCCTGTGATCCATCCATCCCCTCCTTGTCCTGTTTGTGCTCCCTTTCCCCAGCTGCTGACCTCCCGTTGACGATCCTAGCCTGGCCCTGTTGTGATTCCGGTTTGTCCTTATTACTTCTACATATTAGTCTATTACTGTTATTATTTGTGGTTTCTGTTGGTGTTGGTTGGAGTGTTTTTGGAGGTTGTTATTTTAATATATTATTTCACTATCCTTAATAAACCATATTTTCACTTAAAACACGTCTGGGTTCCCTCTGTTGCAGTCCACACAGTTCTGATCACATCTGATTCATGACAGATATCTTGGAATATTACAGTTTGGTTAATGCTGTCCACAACAGGTCAATAGGATGTCTGCTTCAATGCTTAACCTAGGCTGTTGAGATGCTAACTAAGTCTGCTACTGTGGTGATGTGGATTGAAACTGAGAGTCAGCCTGGCTGGCTATTATGGGATGTTAAAGTATCTTGCTGTGATTACATTCTGTGTCCATTGTACTAATTAAGTCTGAAAGGTCAGATGTCTCCTTTCAGGGGTAGGGAATTAGCATGTCAATTATGTTTAGTAAAGGAATGTGTTTTGTGTAACAGGTGAGGGGAACTTGTCGCAGAGACAGACCGTCTGGGTAATGAGTAGTAATTAACTCACCTGAATGTCATTATCTAAAAGAATGTGATTGATTTTTAAAAAACGTCATTTAAAATGATCGTGTGTGGGCTGCACATCGTTTTTCAGTTACTGAAAAACGACAAATAATTTTATCGAACATGCTGCATTTTTTAATGTTGTTTTAAAAAATGTAGTTTTTCGGGTTGTAAAAAATGATCGTGTGTGGGCTTAAACAACGTTTTAAACCCGCGCATGCTCAGAAGCAAGTTATGAGATGGGAGCACTTGTTCTGGTAAAACTACCGTTCATAATGTAGTAAAGTACATTCATCACGCTGTAACAGACAAAAAAACGTGAATCGTCTTTTACCAACAAGGAATCAGCTAAAGCAGCCCAAAGGCGAATAGAACTTCTCCTTTAGAGTGTGGTTGTACGTGTTGTACAACACCGCGCTTTGTTCATCATTTTTTAAAAACTATGGTGTGTGGGCAACATCGTTTTTAATGATGAAGTTGGAAAAACATTGTTGTTTGGACATGCTGAAAAACTACGTTTTCTTTCATGCTGAAAAATGATCGTGTGTACGCGGCATTAGCCTAAAAAAAGGTATAGCAAACATGTTCAGTATTTCAGGCCGGGAGGCCGTAAAGTATTAACAACAAATGTCAAGCACGTAGCATATGAAAATACTCTATGCAGATATCATTTACTTGAGAGTGGCAAGTGTAGATTAAAATTGTTTATGAGTGTAAGTCCGCTTAAGATTCTCCAGAACTGTTACAGGAAAGCATAATAAGTAATCCCAAGCTGCAAAGTAGTATTAAGTAGAATCAGAATAAAAAAACAGTCCTTAGTAAAAAAGCTATATGTGAACCGGTAATTCTAGAGCAATATATGTAACATAGTAATGGTACTTATCTGTTTTCAAAGGATGAATGTTCATCACTAAGCAGAGTGTTGTAGCAGCAATGGGATTCTGTCATGCAGGGACTCCTGGCGGAGGATATCTTAGAGTGTCCCCAGCAACTGTAGTTTGGATGGCAGTGTGGATCCAGGTAGTGCTCAGTTAGAAGGATTAACTTGTAGCTTTTATTGGTGCAAGGATCCGGCTGTGATGATCTTCAGTTGAGGGGGATTTGTGCCAGTAATTTGTAGCGTGGTCCGGCTACGGCCGACAATAATAGAACAGCGTGTAGTAAACACGCTGCTCTATTTATTGGAGTAAAGCATATGTGCCGAATTGAGCGTTAATTACGCTTGGCACTTCCGCGTTCCACGCTGGAACGCACGTGGCACCAGGTGATGACGTCAATGCGCGGTCGCTGTATGCGTTCCAGCGTGGAACGCAATACGGCGACGAGCGCCGTTTACAATTAGTTCTATTACTATGATGCACCTTTATATTTTTTTTTTCCGTACCTACTGCCCACGGTCATACTCTCCACGCTCCTCTGCTGTGCATACTGCCCTCTGTCATACCCTCCACACTCCTCTCCTGTACATAGTGCCCACTGTTAGAACCTCCACATTCCTGTCCATCGCCTGCACATACTTCCCAGTTTTATACTGTCCATACTCCTCTCCTACGCCTATTACCCACAAAAACAGTTCTTTAAAATTATACTGAATATCCTACTCTAAATATAGCACTTGTAAAAAAAGTGTCCCTTAAAAATATTTTTGAAATGTTGGCAACTATGCACTTAGGCACTGCCCAAGGGCCACCGGGTCAGTAGGGGGCCCCATGAGAGGCTCCTGGGATCCTGTGATAATAAAGCAGTAGTAAACTTCGCTAACATTACTACTTTTTAGAGGCCCTGAGGTAGGTTATGCCATAGTGTACAAATATGCACAGCATATTAGCACATTTGGGTACACTTAAATTGTCAGACTGAGCCCTCCAGTGCTGCGATCTGTGATCTGTCCGGCGGGTCCCGGGCGCTTCCATCTTCACCCGGTCTTCCTTCTGGGCTCTGTGCCTTCGGTCACTTGCCTTGGCTGGGCTGCATTGATGTCATTTCCATGCATGCTCATGCGTATCCTCTCTCTCTCATCCCCCCTTTCTCTCTCATCCTCCCTCCCTTACCCCTCACCCCTCTCTCATCCCCTCTTTAATCCTCTCTCTCTCATCCCCCCTTTCTCTCTCATCCTCCCTCCCTTACCCCTCACCCCTCTCTCATCCCCTCTTTATTTCTCATCCTCCCTCTCTCTCTCTTTAATTAAATTTGTTATAACAAAAAATTGTTTGTTTATTTATTTATTATTTATAAAAGGCCCACCAAAATCCTCAGCACCAGGCCCATGATGTTCTTAATCTGGCCCTGGGATTGAGGGGGCAGAGGTCACTGCTATAGAAGAAATGGAGCAGAGTACACTACTGTGTGTTTGTGAGGGGGCAGCTATGTGAAGGGACAGAGGACACTGTTATGGGCTGGGACACCCCCATAGCAGTTCCTCTACCACCCTTTGCGTCATCCCCCACTTGAACCCTGTAAATTGAGCCTAATGAACTCCTGATCCCTGCATTCTGAGCACATTGCACTCCTGATCTCTACATTCTGAGCAAAACACACTCCTGAACCCTGCATTCTGAGTGTAATGCACTCCTGAACCCTGCATTCTGAGCATAACGCTCTCCTGATCCCTGCATTCATAGAGCAAAACACTCCTGAACCCTGCATTCTAAGACTAACACATTATTGAACCCTGCATTTTGAGCCTAATGCACTCCTGATTCCTGCTATCTGAGCATAATGTACTCCTTATGCCTGCATTCTGAGCGCAATACACTCCTGAACCCTGCATTCTGAGCATAGTGCACTCCTCAACCTTGCATTCAGACTGTTACACACTCCTGAACCCTGCATTCTGAGCGTAAGACACTCCTGATTTCTGCATTCTGAGCACAACGCACTCCTTAACCCTGCATTCAGTGCGCAATGCACTCCTTAACCCTGCATTCTGAGCATAATGCACTCCTGAACCATGTATTCTGAGCGTAATGCACTCCTGAATCCCACATTCTGAGCGTAATGCACTCCTTAAACCTGAATTCTGTGCCTACTGCACTCCTTAACCCTGCATGTTGAGTGTAATGCACCCCTGAACCCTGTATTCTGAACGTAATTTGAACGTAATTTTTGAGTCTTAGACAAATAAGAGGAACTCCTAATTCCCAAATGTTTCCAGCACCAAATCTCAGTAAGAGATGCATCTGAGGCCCAAGAGTTATATATCTAAGAAAGAGGACCTAGATGGATTAGAGGAATCTAGTCAATTACTTGAGATACTGAGATGCTAAGACAAATTAATATGCAGCTTATACCTGTACCTGGTGAACCTGTTTTCAAAATCAGAGCTTTTCCATTAGTCTTATATTAAAGCAGAGTTTCACCCATATAAAAGTCAGCAACTACAAAAAGTGTAGCTGCTGACTTTTATTAATCGGACGTTCACCTGTCCCAGGTTACAGCGATGCAAGCGTACGAAAGCCCTGCTCGTCTCCCCCTCCTCTCTTCGGCTCTGGCATCATGACTGTGAGTGCCTGGCTGTGGCTCCATAGCCGGGCATGCACTGTGCATGCACGAGCCACGTCATGCACCGTGATTGGCCAGGCAATCATCTGGGACCTGTCTCAGATGATTGCTGAGAGGGGGGGAGAGGTGAACTTCCTTCTGGCGCTGCAGAGCCTCGGGAGGAAGTGGGAGCTGGAACCCTCTAAAAAAGAGGGTTTCCGCTCCCCCCACAAAAAATGACATGCCAAATATGACATGTCAGGGGGTCACCTGCTCCTAAAGTGGAAGTTCCATTTTGGGGTGGAACTGTGCTTTACACAGCCCTTATGCATCTAATTACATTCTGTTCCTATATATTTTATAACCAGTTGAACCAGCTGAAACCTAAAAGCAGTTTTTATATTTTGCAGAATCCTGTTTGTAGTTGAAACTGTTTTTAAAGCCTACTTCAATCCATTAAAGGCTCTTATTTTGAATTTGTATTTCTCTTATTGTTAACATTGTGTGGAAAAGCATAGAAAATGCATAAGATAAGGTAGAACATGTAAAATTGGAAAGGGTAGCCAGTACTTAATTTTTCAGTCTATTTTCTTTTTTGTATCTGCAAGGTCATTGCTTGCTATTATAAATATGTAATTCTATTTATATAAACGAAGGGCTGAATAATCCTGTTACAAAACGATGTTTTAAAGCCCAACTCAATCCATTAAGGGCCGATATTTTTAGCTTTTCTTTTATTTCTCTTTTTGTAAATACTGTGTTAAAAAAAAAAAACATAGGAAATGGATAAGATGGGATAGAGCATGTGTAAAATTCAGTATTAAAGTAAATACCTATTATTTTTTCACTTTGTTTTTAGTATTGCATCCTCAAGACCATTGCTTACTATTATATATCTGTAATTCTATTACTATTAACAGAGGGATACATACTCCTACTACAACACTATGTTGCTGGTGGCTTTTTAAAAAGGATCTTTGTCATTTCTGAAATGTAAAATCACATGTATTACAATAATTTATCATATTTGTTATAGATTCTTTATACCTAAGCCTGTCTATAAATAGGAAGCACTTCTATCTGTAGACTAAAAAAAAATGCCTCCCTCCCCAAAAATGATACAGTATGTATGTTTGCAGAATGAAGCTTTGTAAGTTCTCTGCATCTTGTATATTTGAGGTGCTAAATCATATAGCTGTTACGGTTTATATTTGCAATTGCAAAAGTTAAGCTATGTGTTGTAAAGTTGATTGCCTTTTAAATAATGTCACACTGTTTCCACCTTAAGAAATAATAGGAGGAGACCTGGAAGTTCTCATGCTGTACATGTGAATGCAATATAAAGATGGTTTACTGTTAGCAATATCTCTGCATCTCTGAGATACAACAGTGGTCACTAGTAACTGTCATAAGGGATGGTCCAATTTAAAGATCCACGGTTAATATTTAGCAAAATTTTGCAAACAACGTTGATGTTAGAATTACTAAAGGAATGATTTAAAATTAGAGTTAAAACTCTTAAATAAATTGAAATACATGTCGTATTCAGTCTAATGCGAAAAAATAGCACAATGATAGTTCGACACATTTTTATCATTCAAATAACTAGAGAACTGTAATTTAAATCATGTTAGCTCAGTCCAATCAAGTACTCTGCTGGAAACTTTAATGTAGTTTTGTCATGTTGCGTTGCCTGTCTAGCATCCAACAGAGGTACAGATTAAATACTGGATTTCATTCCTGAAAACCAGTAGTCCCTTGTAACCCTCAAAGCCAAAAAAAGTCCATTTTGCTGCTTTAAGTGCAAGAAAAATAAGCCTTTGAGGTGAGAACAAAGCATGTTATACCGTATGCCAATGCATTTTTACTCCGGAGACATAAAATCATTTTTCTGCAGCCAGTTTGTTTTCTTCAGTTGATTTGCCAAATTTGTCTCTAAAAGTAAAACTGAAACACATAACAAACCCTCCAATGTAAACTGTCATGTAAACTTCATATTGTACATCATTTTTTTCAGTATTTTTTTACAGTGAATAAAATGTTTATGTTTTACAAAGATTTTTTACATACAGGACCTGCTGTTATAAGATCCTGTAAAATCTTAAGTATGTTTTCTAAATATAGAAGCTTAGGGCCAGATCCACATACAAATAGATCGGCGCAGCGTATCAGAGATACACTATGCCACCGTACCTTACCTGGCGTTCTTTATAATCCTCAAAGATTTTGCGCCGTAAGTTACGGCAGCGTAGTGTATTTCTGGCGGCGGAATTCAAATTGGCGATTAGGGGGCGTGTTTCATTTAAAGCAGCTTTAACTATACGCTGGAAAAAGCCGACTAGAGACGTTGTAAGAGAATGCGACGGCCGCGCGTACGTTCGTGGATAGTCGGAAATAGCTAATTTGCAAACCCGATGCGGAAAACAACGCAAACTCCACCCAGCGGACGTGGAAGTATTGCATCTATGATCCGAAGGCGTACGAAGCCGTACGCCTGTCAGATCAAACCCAGATGCCGTCGTATCTTGGTTTGAGGATTCAAACTAAAGATACGACGCGGGAAATTTGAAAGTACGCCGGTGTATCAGTAGATACGCCGGTGTACTCTCACTGTGGATCTGGCCCTTAATATTAATGGATTTAAGTTGTATATTCTTCTAATTTTGTTTCTTTAAATTGTTAAAATAACGTTTAAAAAAATTGAAGAGCATTAAGTATTAGGAGGAAAAAAAATACAGCCTCTCCATCCTCATATTAATTTCCTAGGGGAAAGACAGAGCTTCCAATCAGGTGGAAAGTGTTTATTTATACATAAGACAAGAAAATTATTTATTATAAACAGGAATAGGATTATCCACCCTATTTTAACAGCTTACAGATATAAAATATTGTTTCTCCAGTAGGTGGAGCCTTTGTCATCTATGGCTTGTTTGCCATTGAGGGGAGATTGTTCCTGGTTGAGGATGGGCCGAACATCCCCCCAGTTCGGTTCGCACCAGAACACCTTGAACACCTTGAACAGGCAAGAAGTTCTGGAGAACATGCAAACCTAATTTTAAAGGCTTACTGTATATGCAAGTTATTGCCATAAAAAGTGTATGGGGACCTGGATACTTCCCTAGGGGACATGAATCAATGCAACAAAAAGCTTTTAAAAATACTGTTTCTTTAGGAGCAGTGAATTTAATAATGCTTAAAGTGGTTGAAAACCCTAAGCATTAAGGTGAAAAATACATCTTGCAGTCACCTCCCCCCCAAGCCCCCGTTTTACTTACCTGACCCCCGAATCTCCATGGGTGCTATCCCACGGGGTCCCCTTAGTCTGCATTTAAAGTGGCGCATCTGTGCGATGTGTAGAACAGTGCCACAGCAATAATTACATTTCTAAAGAACATCCTGGCATGGATTTTGGGTATGGTATGGAGTTTAAGGGGAACTCCTTGCCACAATTAAAAAAATAATTGACTAGGGGGCCCCCCAAGATCCATACCAGACCCTTATCCAAGAATGCAGCCTGGAGGTCAAGATAGGGAGATGACAAGTGAGCCCCCCTCCTGAACCATACCAGGCCACATGCCCTCAACATGGGGGGGTGCTGTGTATCAGGGGGGGCTCTGTACCTCCCCACACCCCAAAGCACCTTGTCCCCATGTTGATGGGGACAAGAACCTCTTCCCCAGATCCTGCCCCCTCCATGTGAATGGGTATCAGGTACATTTTACCCCTACCCATTCACCCAAAAAAGTGTAAAAAAAAGTAAAAAGAAAAAGAGCCAGTTTTTGACAATTCCTTTATTAAAAAAGAAAAAGAAAAAAAAGTGTCCCACAATGTACATCCATCAATCATGCCACCTAACGGACCCGAAAAATAGAAAAAAACGGGCCTCTCGGCAACTGCTGTCTTTTTGATTTGACAGCTTTTATATAAGACAACAGTAAAGTTAGCCCAATTTTTTTATATTGTGAAATATAATGTTACGCAGAGTAAATTGATGCCAACATGTCACGCTTCAAAGTTGTGCCCGCTTGTGGAATGGCGACAAACTTTTACCCTTAAAAATCTCCATAGGCGATGTTTAAAAAATTCTACCAGTTGCATGTTTGGAGTTACAGAGGAGGGTCTAGGGCGAGAATTACTGCTCTCACTCTAATATTCGTGGCGATAGCTCACATGTGTGGTTTTCATATGTGGGCACTGCTCAGGTATGCGCTCGCTTCTGTGCGCGAGCTCGTCGGGACGGGGAGCTTTAAACAATTGTTTTGACTTCATTTTTTTTTTTACACTGTTTTAAAAAAAAAAATTGGGTCACTTTCATTTCAGATTACAAGGAATGTAATAGAGAAAAGGCATGATAGGTCCTCGTAAATATGAGATCTGGGGTCAAAAAGACCTCAGCTCTACTATTTTTACAAAAATGCAATAAAAAAAGTTGCTTTAAGAGCATTATGCAGAAGTGACGTTTTGATGTTGCTTCCGCCCTGCAGCGGTATGGAGACGGGTGGGGGCCATCTTCTCCCTCACTCATCTCAAGGCCACGGACAGAAAAGAATCTGATCTCCTCCGCCGCTGCCGGCGGCTCCGGTAAGTGACAGAGGGCAGCGGAGAGCAGCGGAAGGGGGCCCTCTCCCACCGCCGATAAAAGTGATCTTGCGGCGAATCCACCGCAGAGACCACTTTTATCTTGAAGGGGACAGCCTGCTCTTGAAGAGGATACCAGGGTTATGGCAGCTAGCTGCTGCTATCACAACGGTATTCCTCTTCAAAGTAGCAATGTATACAGACGGTGGGCGGTCCGGAAGTGGTTAAAGGGCAAAACTTTTATTCCATTTTATTATTATCAAGCAAGGTAAAAATGCAACAAGAATATATATCAGTGTGAAAGCAGCCTAACTTTTAAAAATTAGGTAATTTTTATTACTTTTATTACATATATACATTTTTTTCTTTCTTCACTACCATGGAGGCTTTGTCCAATTTTCCACTCTGTCCCGCTTGGGCTGTTGGTCCCCCCTGGATCCTTGCTCACGGCTCCCGAGCTAGACGTCCTTGGTGGTTGTGATTGGTGTGAGCATGCAATGATCTGCAATTTTGTAAGTATGGATCTTCCAACTTGATCCCCACAAAATAATTTCCTCTTTCTTATCCATGTTATACATTTGAATTATCTTACCTTCCAGTAATTTGTATATGCATCAGCCCTGAAGAAGTCAGAACATACTCACATGCATCGGTCATTTATAATGCTATGCTACATTCACTATGGACTTTGTGTTAAATGTAGGATATTACTATGGATGGTACATGTATAGTTGGGCCACCTTGTTTTGCTACATGAAATTTTCTTTTAGATGACCTTATTGGTACTGAATGAAATACATTTCTATTGTGTTTTTTACCAGCTGTGTCATACCTCATCTAAAGTCCCAAGGGCATATTATGCATATTAGGGATGGAGGTGCATCACAGGGTACATCCAGCCTTATTTTGTTTCTTAGCTTAATGTATTGTATATAAGAAAATATGTACAAAACCACTATACATTATCTTGAGGCCTCGTACACACGACCGAGGAACTTGTCGTAAATGAAACATCGTTTTCCTCGACGAGTTCCTTGTCAGGCTTGTGGAGAAACTTGACAAGCTTTCTTTGCGTTCACACTGTCAAGACCAAATCTCCTCGTTCTCAAACGCGGTGAAGTACAACACATACAACGGCAGGGGAAGTTTGATTCCACTGGCACAACCCTTGGGGCTGCTTTTGCTAATTTCATGTTACTGCATGTTAAGTAAATGTTTGGTAAGAGATGATTTGCACTTTTCAGACTGTTACAGCGTGACAAATGTGCTATCTCCATTACAAACACTACTTTTACCGAAGGTGCGCTCCCGTCTCATACTTTATTCTGAGCATGCGCGGGTTTCTTAGCATACACACGAACGTGTTTCTCGCTGAAAACCAGCCCGACGAGGAACACGACAAGGAAATTGAGACTCCCGTCGAGGAAAAAGAGAACGTGTTCTCTTTTTTTTTCTCGTCAAGTTCCTCGACAGTTTTCTCGAAGAAAAACATAGACACACCCGTTTTCCTCTGCAAAAAAGCTCTGCCACCAAGTTTCTTGATGGATTTTGTAAAGGAAAATAGTAGTGTGTACGAGGCCTGACACTTAAAAAAAAAAGTTATTTAGTATTTCCCCAATGGCACAGCACTTCTAATATATTTTTATGTAAACACATTTCTACATGGGTCAGATCAAAAGCAGTTAGTATAAAACTAAAGAAAAATCATTTTTCATCACCCCTTCATCAAACAAATCCAATGTAAAGTCTATAAAACTCAAGTCAATTCAGGACAATTTTAGCTGGAGCATATTTAAAAAGTTCACTTATCTCTAACAAAACATTAACTATGTTCAACCCACATGAATAATGGCTTGTCTTGTTTCCTTCTGCTATGTCTTGTCATCATTTTTTATTTGAGATGCCTGACTCTTATGTGTGTGGTCTCATAATTGCTATAATTATATGGCAATGCTTCCTTAAAATATAATATAGAGTCAGATTAGCACAATGTGCAATATTGTGTCTTGACAATGTCAGAAACATTAGGTGAGCCAGTAAATAACACATAATTGGGTCTAGGCTTTTTTTTTATTACATGTGATTTGTCTTTAAGCTTTGGCATAACTCCAAATTCTATTCAAAGATGACCTTCTTCACACGTACTGTAGTTTTACGTTGTATTATCATTTTGATTGTGATGTTCTACAAATAAAATATGTAATTGCTTTACTTTTAATCAAACAAAGGATTCGCCCCGGGACTTTAAATGAAGTGGGTACTGTTACCGCCAGTAAGAATAACAATAGTTATTACAGTATATAATTTATTCAAGTAAAATTATTTACATGCATAGATAACACCAACAGTTGCCAATAAAAAGATACATAAACAAAAAATATTGGTACATGTACTGTAGTATCGGTCAGAGTACACGGGCATCATACTACCCGACTAGTTTCGCAAGATCCAGCTCGCTCTTCAGGCTTGTGTAACACTGTACCTAGGATGAAAAAATATACATATATGTTTGGCAATAGGGCACAGTATTGGTTGTAAAGGCACAGGGTAGGAGGGGTTGTGGGTCCCCATACTCACCACTGAGCTTTACCATGGCTACAGATGTGCGGCCCCAAGACGGCGGCAGCAGGTGCCTCACCCGGGAGCTGAGGGGGCGGAGTCAGAAAGGAACCCCACCAGGGGCCAAACGGAGAGCAGGCATGGCAAAGGTGTAGTGATGTATCCATAGAGACTTCGTTAGTCCATAAAAAGTATAGGCTTCTAAAGTAGTAAAGTAGAGTAAATGAGTATAAGCATAAGAATATGTATGAATGAAAGGCCAGGGCCAAATATTCCTATCTTGTCATCTGCTAGTATCCCTCTGTTATCCCACGTTTCTAACTATCTCCATGTTCCTACCATCTTTGGCCCAGGCCTTTCATTCATACATATTCTTATGCTTATACTTATTTGCTCTACTTTACTACTTTAGATGCCTGACAAACATACTTATGTTCACAGCCTATACTTTTTATGGACTAACGAAGTCTCTATGGATACATCACTACACCTTTGCCATGCCTGCTCTCCGTTTGGCCCCTGGTGGGGTCCCTTTCTGACTCCGCCCCCTCAGCTCCCGGGTGAGGCACCTGCTGCCGCCATCTTGGGGCCGCACATCTGTAGCCATGGTCAAGCTTAGTGGTGAGTATGGGGACCCACAACCCCTCCTACCATGTGCCTTTACAACCAATACTGTGCCATATTGCCAAACATATATGTATATTTTTTCATCCTAGGTACAGTGTTACACAAGCCTGAATAGCGAGCTGGATGTTGAGTAGTATGATGCCAGTGTACTCTGACCGATACTACATGTATGTACCAATATTTTTTGTTTATGTATCTTTTTATTGGCAACTGTTGATGTTATCTATGCATGTAAATAATTTTACTTGAATACATTATATACTGTAATAACTATTGTTATTCTTACTGGCGGTAATGGTACCCACTTCATTTGAAGTCCTGGGGCGAATCCTTTGTTTGACTATATGTTATAGGGATGGAAGTGTGTTACTGGGGACACCAGACCTTTCCTCTTTCGCTTTACTTTTAAAGTTATTTTGTTTGCAGCCACTTTCACCTAAAACGTTGTAAATCCATTCCGTTTTGTTTATTGTGCGTTTTAAATGTTATTCAAGAAGAATTTCAGATACAGAAAAAAAGCTATATATCTTTTGTCAATTCTATCTACAACATATATATGTGCAATTATTTTTCACTTTGATAACATGATGCCCCTGATAGGGAGTATTTTTGTTCAATAGATTTTTATTCTATTGTAAGCACAACGGGTACAGAGAGAAAAGGGAGGAAAAGCACACATATAAACACAGTTCTCATTGGCTAATAATACAGTAGAATACAACTGGGGGGATTTTCAAAAACTGGTGCACACAGAATCTGGTGAGACTGTGCATAATAAACACATCAGCTTCTAAGCTTTATTTTAAAGCATAATTGAACAAGCTGAATTTAGAAGCTAATTGGTTACTATACACAACTACACCAGAATCTGTGTGCACCAGTTTTAGTAAATTTTCCTTAATATGTTAGACGCAGGCATACCCCACTATTTAAATAATGGTAACAAAGATGAATCCGCCCTTTCTGTGTTCCCAACCAATGCGCTTATAAACAAATAGTGATAATTTAATTTTTCAAAAAAGTGAAGCAGCTACTTTAAAAAAATCAAAAAAAAATATCAAAAATATATTCTAAAACCCTAAAATTTGTGTAATAAAATATAAGCAGCGCTGTAAATGTAAGATGAAATGTCCGTTTTCACCGGTATTCAAAAATAATGCTACTGTGCATAAACATCACCATGTGACAAAGGTGAATATGTGCACAAATTCCAAAAAATATAAATAAATGTGTTTAAATATTAATTAAATATAAGTCCATATATCACATCAAGTAGGTTTGTGAAAAAAAATAATGATAATAGCTTCCAATCTTCCACCACACCCGGTGTCAGTGAATCTTCTCCCGTCAGATGCAAAACTCACCAACTCAAATTGCCTTACACTCTCGTGTTCGGCGTGTAAACCTGTACAAAAAGACCTCACTGGTAGGTATAGCAGATAATCCCAGTTCCAACCAATTCGCTGCCAGAAAGTTCCGCATGTAAATAAAAGAAGTGCTCAAAATAGCGTGATAACGTAAAATCGGTTTAATAACACACTTAAATCTTAAAATATAGCACTCACTAACCTGGACGAGTGGTAGAGAGAATATATACATATCTGCACATATATATAAACGAAAAAATGCTTTTTTAGCATTTCCAATGTGACTAAAAATGAGTAAAATTTTGCCAAATTAAAATTAAATAAAATAACTCTGAGCATTATGAGATTGATCCCCTGAAGAAGTCACGTGATGTGACGAACACGCGTCGGGAATAGGAACACCAGAGCCGACACAGAACGACGGCTGTGAGACGAGCTCACTGCTCGTAGGCTATTTGACTGCTGTTCCAATTTTAAATGTGAGTTTTTACTTTTTGCTACTGCATTCACAATACATTTTATACGGTACTGCACTATGGGCCCCCCTTTTTTTTCTTCCACCCTATACCCTACTGACACTACAAGTCAGGAGGTGGAAGATATAGAGGAAGCGAGCGTTTCCATACTATCCAGTGACCTTCCAGCATACTAACAAGATCAGGATACGAACTCGGTGTTCGTGGAGATAGGTCCACTATCCATGGCCTCAATGTGAGTGCGTGAATATGTGATACATCAATTCCTCCTCCAATTCTCCCACAGGATTATGCTATTACCCTTTTATTTCTGTTTACATGCTTTTTTTGAACATTTGATGAGGAGCCTTCCTCTTTCAGCCTAAATCAGTGTGGCTACACCTTTGAAGATACATCTTTGGTACTGTGAGCTATCCGTGCTATAGCTCGTAGGTGAGCATTTAGTACCACAAGAGGTGTCCGCACTGAAGCCTGCCTAGCATCTAACACTGGATCTTTGGGCTATTTGTTTTGGCATCACTACCTTAATAGACTTTATTTACACGTGTGGTGTGCTGTTTTACATTATTATATGTTTCTGTGTGTCTGTATTGAAACGTCTAGATATTTCCAGTGTTTGTGATTCATTCACTATGTCTCACATTTTTGTATTCACTCTTATTACTGTCTAGTTGTCCTATACAGTTTGCTACACCTTACTACACAGTATATTATCTGTTTTCCTTTGCATCATTCACCCCTCCCCCTTATTAACTTGTGAGTATCAATATATAATTCAACCTTATTCATAATTTTCCTTGGGGCACACTTTAAGCCCAAATTCAATACATTTAATTCTTTCTGATCCAATCCTACCCTACTTAGATTAAATATTCCAGAGTTCAGTTGTTTCTCATCCTTTTTCTTGGATTGTATGACTCTGCCTGCCTACATCCCCTTCTTCTCTTGGAATGGTATGACATCTCTGTTGGGAACTTGAGGCGGTCCGGTTCTTCCTCTTAGGTTGTTTGTCTGATGGTTGTTCCTCCTCGGTGTTCCTCCTCTCCCCCTCCTCCCCCCCTGTTGGCCTAAAAAAGGTTCCTGTTGGTAATTAGTCTCAAATCCTTCCTCAGCTAAAGGCTGATATCTATTATATATGGGGTATAATTCAGGGGGATAATCAGAAGGTGGATATCGATACCACTGTTGGTAGTCCTGACGAGGGTTATGGGTATATGGTTAAATTCTCCCATATGGTCGTGAAGCTTGAGGTGATTGGTAATTTGCACTTTATTGGTTTCCCCCTCTTCCATGATATGGTGGAGCGGGTGAATGCGAATTTCCTCCATATTGACTTTCCCTATTTGTTTGGGGTGCACCTCCCCGAGGCTGGTTCAATGTTGTTTGCTCACCTCTATTTCCAGATCCTTTATTGGGACCATTCTTTACCAATTCTTTCTTTGGGATAGTTGTGGTCTTCTTTTGTGCTCCCTTCACATCAGGTGAATCCTCATTTCCTGTATTGGAGCTCTGCCAAACATAGATGTTGTTGGATTTAAACAACGTTTTTTTTTTAACTGCGCATGCGCTGTCCGTGGGGGTATCCCAGTGCGCATGCTCGAAATTAACCCGGAACAAGCCAATGCTTCCGACGGTGACGTCATTCTACGCAAATCCCTATTCACGAACGACTTACGCAAACAACGTAAAAATGTCACATTTCTACGCAGGAACGACGGCCATACTTAACATTGAGTACGCCTTATAACAGCAGCTTTAACTATACGCTGGAAAAAGCCGAACGCAAACGACGTAAAAAAATGCGCCGGACGGACGTTCGTGGATCGCCGTAAATATCTAATTTGCATACTCGACGCGGAATTAGACGGAAACGCCACCTAGCGGCCGCTGAAAAATTGCAGCTTAGATCCAACGGCGTACTAAGGCGTACGCCTGTCGGATCTAGCCGAGATGCCGTCGTATCTTGTTTTGTGGATACAAAACAAAGATACGACACGCAAAATTTGAAATTACGTGGCGTATCAAGAGATACGCCGGCGTAATACCTTTGTGGATCTGCCCCATTTGAGTCTCTGTTATATTTCTTGACCTTTCTTTTCTGCGTGTCACAGTCCACTTTTTCCAATTTTTTCCTCATATTGATATTAAATTCCTTCACTATATTGGAATCATTGATCGGTTCCAGCTTATTTTGTATTAATTTGATCTTTTCATTGAGTCTACACAACTTAATTTGTTTCCTTTTCAGTACCAAACTTTGTAATTCCCTCCCTACTCTATTAAAAAACTCGAGCCACTCATCCATATATTTTTTATCATTGAGTCCATCCTGAGGTGATACCTCCCACCTCAGACTTCTAAAAATCAAATTCTCCTTCTCATAATGTAAAATCATCCCACCATGTGTGTTTTTTTTTTTTTTTAAACCACTTCAGACTCCACCAAAAACAAGAGACTTGCTCATGGATTAATTGCATCTATGGTCTCTGCTACGGTTTCGCATCATTTGTGGTTTTATTTGTAATAAATTATTTATATATAAACAGACCAAAATTGGTCAAAAGACCAGTTTCATCAAACAGAGAGCAACAACAATAAAAACATATATCTTACCTTATTTCCCCCCTTTCCCTTGACCCCTCCCCACCCATCCCTCAACCCTCCCCCCTAATCTGCCACTTCAAGCTTCACATTTTTCATCTGTCTGTTTCGGTCATTCCCTGCACCTGTCATCCCCTGTACAAAATGTTCTGATGTTTTGAAGGCTCTCCATTTTATTACTCTATATCTTTTGTCCCTCCCTAGCTCAACGCGGCCAAGGTACTCCATTTCTGCAATATAATCTACTCGATATATCCACTCTTTTATAGATGGTCTCATTGGCTGTAGCCACTTTTTTGGGATTGGTCCCTTTGCCGTGTTAAGCAGGACCGGCACCAAGGTTTTTTCATATTGTTTTTTTGTTTTATTTGTACCATGAAATAGGCATGTCAGGGGATTTTTGGGGATTTTTTTCCCCAGTGATTTCTTCTATATACCCCAGTACTTCCTCCGAATACTCTTGTATTCTCGGGCAATCCCACCAAATATGCATGGTCGTTCCTTTTTGTTTACAGTTCCTCCAGCATAACGGAGAGTTATTTGTGTGGATTTTACTGATTCTCTCTGGCGTCAGGTGCCAACGTACCATGCACTTGTAATTTGCTTCAATTGTCCCAATGTCAGATGCATAGTTGAATACTGCCCCTATCATATCAGCTTCTTCTAATTCTTTACCAATATCTTGTCCCCATTTTCCTATACACATCAGAGTTCCCTGTGTTTCTAGATCTGTTAATATTTCGTATATTTGCAATATACCATGTTCCAGTGGTTTTTCTATACTACAAAGCCTCTCCATTGGGTTTAATGTTTTGCCCTCCCTAATTGGCTGTGGTAAAGTGCTAATAAAGTGCTTTAACTGAAAACATTCCCATTCACTCAACTATCGATCCCCATCCACTATTCTTAAATCTTGTCTTGGTCTTATTTTACCTTGTGTAGTAATATCCCCAAGCTATCTGGCTCCCAATTGTTTTTCCAACCGTGTCCTGTTTCCTGGTATAAAAAAGTTTGTGCCAGCTAGTGGGATTAGGGGGGAATTGTATCCCCATTTTTCACGCCTGTGCATTGTGTCCCAAATTTTAAATACATTCTTAGTTATAATATGGGTGCCCATATCTAGTGTCCTATATTTAGGGGGTATCCAAATGTTTTTGTGTAATTGTGTCATACTTAATGTGTCTTCCATTTGTACCCATTTCTTTTTAGTGTATAGATTTGCCCATTCTGCTAGTCTTGCTAATATTGCCGCATGGTAATATCTTTTTATTTCTGGGAGTGCCAGCCCCCCATTTTTTTTTCCGACTTAGAAGTGTGTAATTTACTCTGGCCTTCTTTCCCTGCCAAATATATTTCAAAATTATAGTTTTCAATGTCTTAAAGAAACTTTGTGGTATTCTTATAGGGAGCATTTGAAACGTATAAGTTATTTTGGGTAAAATCATCATTTTAAACGCATTGACCTTTCCTATCCATGAGATAGGCCTCCTCGCTAAATTTTTCAAATCTTGTTTTATTTCATTTATTAAGGGGATAAAATTTGCCAGATATAGTTTTTCTACTATGGGTGTTATCTTGATTCCTAAGTATGTTAAAGCTTTTTTTTTCCCAAGTGAATGGGAATTCTTTCTGCAAAGCTTTTTCTTCCTTTTTGTCCAGACCCAGGTTTAATATTGCGTTTTTTATGGGATTAATTTTGAAATTCGAAAGTTACCCATATTTTTGTATTTCTTTTATTACATTAGGTAATGACAGTCTTGGTTTGGTCAGGTATAGGAGTATGTCCTCTGCATAGGCAGCCACCTTATGTTCTTCCTCCCCCACTCTCACCCCTCCTATGTCCGAATCACTTTGTATTTTAGCTAATAGTGGTTCCAATGATATTGTATATAGGAGAGAGGAGAGTGGGCATCCTTGTCTGGTTTTGTTGGTCATCTTGAACACAGACGACACACTCCCATTGACCTTCACCCTAGCCGTCGGCTGATTGTATAAATTATGTACCCATTTCATATATCTGGGTCCCAGACCTATACTCCGCAGTGTATCCATCATAAACCCCCATTCGACTCAGTCAAATGCTTTTTCAGCATCTATTGACATGAGTACGACTGGGGGTTTCTTCTCTTTATCTTTATGTAATAACAGTATGGTTCTTATGCTATGATCTTTTCCCTCCCTTCCTTTTACAAAACCTGCCTGATCCACATTGATCAGGTCGGACATTAAGGTTTCTATCCTCATTTCCAATATTTTTGCATATACTTTTATATCTGTGTTTAACAACGCTATTGGCCGGTAGTTGGAGCAAAGAGCTCCATCTTTTCCGTTTTTTGGAATAACTGAAATATTAATATATCCCACCATGTCTTAACCTGTTTTTCAAGCAGGTTATTAAATTGTTTTGCGTAATCCTAAGTAATCCTCCTCATATTTAGCCATTTCCTGACTGGTGGAGAAGATGCACTCAGGATCCATTTGTCTGTTGGACAAATAGTTAATCGCTTCCATAGCAGCAAGTGGTTAAAAAAATCAGTATGTAAATAATGGTAACAAAGAAGAATCCACCCTTTCTGTATTCCCCACTATTAAGTACACAATGGGGTTTATTTACTAAAGCTGGAAAGTGCAAAATCAGGCTCACTTCTGCATAGAAACCAATGTCAGAGTATAGGGTGATATTTATTCCAAGCATTTTTTATTTCATTTACTGTTGACTGTCTTCTACAAGTCTATTCCAAGCATCAACTACACTTTAAGTAAAATTTGAGGTCATGTTCCTGATCTTGGCTTCATATTAAAAATCCTGCCCTCCTGAACCTTATTCCCCTCCTTGATGCATTTAAAGGTTTCAGTCATGTCTCCCCTTTCCCTTCTTTCATTTAGACTGTACATATTAAGTTGCCAAAGTCTCTCCTGATATGGTTTATCCCTCAGACCTTTCACCATTGTCGTTGCCTGTCTCTGGACCTGTTCTCTCTTATCAATATATTTTTGCATTTGACGTCTCCAGGACTGAACACAGTATTCTAAATAAGGGCTTAAAACAAAGTGGATGTACACCCGATTCATTAAAATTTGCGCTGGGCACATATATCTGCAGTGTTTTCTTATCTCTCTCCAAAGAAAGTGCCCCGTAGCTGTCTCCTGCTCCATTCTTCTGTTATCAGCCTAACAAGTTCTCCGTCACATATTTATTTATTACAGGTACTTATATAGCACCGTCAATTTATGCAGCACTTTACATATACATTGTACATTCACATCAGTCCCTACCCTCAAGGAGCTTACAACCTAAGGTCCCTAACACACATTCATACATATACTAGGGTCTATTTAGACAGGATCTGATTAACTTACCAGCATGTCTTTAGATTGTGGGAGGAAACCGGAGTACCCACGCAGGCACAGGGAGAACATGCAAACTCCAGGCAGATGGTGTCATGGTTGCGATTCAAACCAGTGACCCTTTTTGCTGCTAGGTAAAGGTGCGGACCACTACACCACTGTGCTGCCCATATGATAAAAGCAGCCAGAGTTTTGTGTTGGGGAAGATGCTGTAAATACAAAAAAACAACAATTACCATGCTATCTAATACTAAATAATTGGAGCAGCTAACACAGCAAAGAAGATCAAATTGCTATAAAGTACAGTGGAGAAAGTGTAGCACTGGTAATGATTACATTTCAGTGAAAAATGATATAATAAATAAATATACAAAACGTATGTGCAACACCACATGTGAATTGATAGTGTGAACACTAGTTAAAGTCCATAAACCTACAATGAATGGATATTAATGGTAATAGGATCTGGATAATGCCAGAAAAATATAAAGTGAAAAAACGTTCATAAAGGAAAAGTTTGTAAATAAGGAGTCCAGTGACTTAAGTGAATAAATAGATTTGTAGAGTGCTGAACTACTCAAGGAACAGAGCTGGAAGTCTCTACCTATGAGGAGAGGGGTGTGTCCCTTTCCTCCAATCAGCTGTCTTGGCTTTATGCCCAGGCTTCACTGTAGTGCTAACCAGGAAGAGAAAATCTCCTAACATGATGTGAACTTTCTAAACAGTATATAATGCTTAACACAACAGATATACATGTATACTGGGTATATGTGAGGGTTTACATCCACTTTAAGGTTTATATAGGGGAATCAGGACCTCTTTCCTTCTGCTGGTGATCCCCCTAATGATGTATCCTAGAATTATTTTCACTTTTCCAACCTCATGGCCACATTGTTTCCTAATTTTGCAATTATCTGAAATAGGTACTTTTTTTCTCTGTAGGGCTGACCAACACTGTACCCAGAATACTGTACTATATCAAGGGATTCTTTTTCCCTAGGTGCATTATTTTATTGAATTGCGGTTTCCACTGCTTTGATCAATATTACAGCAATGCCAAATAATCTTTCATATGAATAGCGAACAATTTTTGGTGTTCGTGGCAAATTTGAAAACCGTCAAACACCCTTTAAAAGTTTATGGGAGAAATCAAAAGTGCTAATTTTAAAGGCTTGTGTTTGGGGACCTGGGTCCTGCCCCAGGCGACATGCATCAATGCAAAAAAAGTTTTAAAAACTGCCATTTTTTCGGGGAGCAGTGATTTTAATAATGCTTAAAGTTAAACAATAAAAGTGAAATATTCCTTTACATTTCGTACCTGGGGGGTGTCTATACTATGCCTGTAAAGTGGCACATTTTTCCAGTGTTTAGAACAGTCCCTGCACAAAATGTCATTTCTAAAGGATTTTTTTTTTAAACTACTCCCTGCTATAATGAATTGCCAGGTCCCACAATACAGATACAAGTCATTGAAAAAATGCCATGGCCCCCCCCCCAACCAAATAAAAAAAATGTGTGGGGGTCCCCCCAAATTCCATACCAGACCCTTCAGGTTATCCATCATGGGGCTAGCACATTTTTTGATTCTCCTGCAGGATCGGTGGACTGGCTTGACTCCATTGGCTAGTGATGTGAACAAGTTGCATGTTCAGCGTGAATGGTGCCAGTGACCTAGGAACGCTGGGCTACTTACCTCCTTGCTGGGAGAAATGCTGGGAGTTGTGGTCCCTGATGCCAAAATTCTCCAATAGTGCCCTGTTCTTCTGTCATGACTGCCTTCTCAGGTGTGGGGATTGAGCCATGTTATCCAGGATCATCTGTCCATTAACTGCGGGAAGCTCTGGTACTGTTTTGGATGCACTGAACTGCACATCCACCTTCAAGACCCCCCACTGAGTGTATAAACTCTTGGAACACTCCACTAATGTTTTTTCTGTTTTTGGGATTAGAGTTTCTACGCCAGTTTTTTGGTTCAGTTCGCCTGGAGCAAACAGGGTGTTAGGTTCTGAAACTGCTACCTTTTCTGACAGTTTAATTTTCTTTTTTTCCTTTTTTGCAAATGAAGGGTTAGGAATTGTTTGAGAAGGGCGATAAGAACGGGAAGCTGTTGGCCTACTTGACTGCAGATGCCCGGGCACATACGGCTATCCCTTGCATTTATTTATTGGAGGGTAAAATAGTAAGGGATAGAGAGGATACCATGCAGGCCTTTGTTTCTTACTACTCAGACCTGTACTCTGCTATCCCACCGTATGTTTACCAGGTCCTGGCTGATTTGCTGGGTCCCCTTCAGATACAGGTGTTGCCTGATGAGGTGGCGGCCAGCCTTGAGGTTCCCTTCACTGACAAAGAATTGGCGACTGCTATTGCCTCCTTTCCCAATGGTAAATCACTGGGACCTGACGGGCTCACAGCAGAGTGATACAAATACATACCTGTAGATATTTTATCTCCCAGACTTTTGAGGCTCTATGGGGATTGTTTTGAACTGGAGAGCCTACCGACTTCCTTCTATGAGGCCCATGTGGTGTTACTCCCCAAACCTGACAAGGACCCTCTTTGCTGTTCCTCTTACAGGCCCATTGCTTTGTTGAATATGGACCTAAAAATACTCACCAAGATGATTGCTAACAGACTGATGAAAATTCGACATTACTTAGCATCACCTGATCAGACCGGGTTCATGCCCAAAAAGGCTACAGATATTAACATACGGAGGGTGTATACAAATACACAGTTGGGGCAGAGATGTCCTATCGGGGGCTCTGGTGTTTTTTGACCTGGAAAAGGCCTTTGATTCCATTGATTGGGGATACATGACACATGTACTGCAATGCATGGGGTTTGGCCCTACATTCCTTGAAAGGATATCGCTGTTATATGATCACCCTCCAGTTTAATGGGGGGTGTCCAGGGGCACCAGGCAGGGATGCCCCCTTTCACCAGGCCTTTTTGCACCAGTTATGAAACCCTTGGTGATTGCACTGTGATCAGCCCCCCAAATTCAGGACTTAAGCGTGGACACCCTAATTAAAACTACAGCACTCTATGCAGATGACCTAGTTTTGTTCATAAGAGATACTGGACCTTCTTTGCAAGCTTTTAGGTAGATTCACAACAGTCTCTGTGCTCATGGTTAACTGGACTAAGTCCAAAGTACTCCCCTTGCGCTCCCATCCAACCCCTGGTCAGGCTGACCCCGCCATTCCCTTACAATGGTTCTCGCAAATCAAGTACCTGGGGCTCCAGATTACTAAAGATCAACCTGATTAAAATATTGCCCCTAGTACTGTATAACCTTAGGAATCTCTGGTGTGGATCCTAAAGTAAATTTTTTTCAAATCAATAGATACTATGATTTCCTCCTTTTTGTGTCAGGGAGGCATTCCCTGCCTTAAATTAGCGATACTACAGCAGCCATTGGGGGAGGGGGGCCTTACGGTTCATAATTTCCACAAATATTTTCTGGCTGGACAGTTGAAAGTAGTCCACCGCTGGCTGACCACTCCTCCAGACGATGCCTCTGTGTCCCCTGGAAACTGCTTGTGTGGGCTCCTATGAGGCGCTGTCCCATCTTGTATACAGGGGTCTGAAAGCTCCATATCCACTGACATCATCCATGTGCTCAGTGATGAGGGCATGGGTTATGGCTCAGATATGGCTCAGATATTGCGTTCACCTAGCTCAACCAGATTTTCCCCCAATCTCCCCCTGTGGAGGAATCCCAATCAAATACACTTTTTTGGGTACCCGGACCCAGAAGTATGGACTGAGTATGGAATTAAGCTCTTGCATCATATTGTATCGAGCGGTACTTTACTGTCATTCAATGAATTAAAATTTAAACATAACTTGCCTAATACACACTTTTTCAATTCAACTTGCTTTTTGCTCGCAATTTGGTGGGGAGTCTCTTGACCTTGAGCCCAGTGACTTAGAGCTACTGATACGCAGTGAAATCACTACCTAAACCAGTCTCCAGCCTATATAAAGACCTGTTCCAAGAGATGACCCTCCTGCTGGGGCCTTTCAGGAGGGTCTGGGAGGCTATAGCTCCAGGATTAGACAGGGATGATTGGGACGTAATGTGGGGGACTGCATTTCAGTATTTAATTTCTAGCAGAGATAAATTGATTCACTACAAATTCTTACATATAATCTATCTCACCCCGGCAAGACTAGCAAAGATGTTTGGGAACCAGCACTCTTTATGCTGGAGATGCACTGCACCTTTAGCAAACTTTATGCATATCTTTTGGGAGTGCCCACAGATTAAACCCTGCTGGCAAGCCATTGCTCGCTGTATCAGGTCGGTCACTTCTATCTCAATCCCCATGTCTGTTAAAGTATGTATATTACATCTGGTGGAACCTCTGGCCACTACCAGGGCTATACGGACTCTCCTTACTCTATTGCTATTCTATGCTAAAAAAGCAAATCATCCTATTATGGAAGAGCTCTGCGACTTCAACTATGGAGTCTTGGAAGGCATTGGTCAACAAGGCAGTACCCTTTTACAAGCAAGGCTACTTATCTGAGCAGGGGGGCTCTGACTAAGTTTGACAAGGTTTAGGGAGGTTGGATGGCTTCCATGGATACGGCCTCAATTTAAATACAGCAAGGTATTGAACACTGACCATTGGCAGGTATTATAGTACAGGGAGGTAACTGTTTCAGGGGTGTTGGAGGATTAGTGAGTAACTGAGGAGTTGTGTGCTGACCATTTTGCGGACGGGAGATAGTCTCCTCTCCATCAGACCTTTCTTTTTCTGGGTGGGGGGGGATGGGGGAATGGAGGAACCGCATTATTGAAGTTATCCGATAGGACTACACGAGGAGTCATGAGACCCTGTGTCACTGTGGACCACCTCCGGCTGGAGGTTCATTACATCCATGTATCTGTCTAGGCAAGGTTATGGGGGGATGTATCACAAGTTTAATGTGATACATTTTTTTGTGTTGTGCTGTTTTTATGCAAAGTTTGTTTAATGTACATCGGCAATTTTTGTGGCTGCTTGCTTTCCACACTATGTGGCTTATTATTGTATGTATTGTAAAAAAATAAATAAATAATAATTTACAAAAAAAAAAAAATCACATAAAAACTTGAAACATAATCAATATACAATAAATATCAGATTGCTAATGAACAATTGTTTTTTTTTTCTTCTGGTAATAAAATATTACTTACAGAACACCTACAACCATATCAATATACAGTAAATATTACTTTTTTCCTACCAGTACATATATTAAAGATACAATATTTCATAGATAATATATCAAATGTACAGTATAGTTCTTTTAACCACTTCCTGCTTGTGCTATAGCCAAAAGACAGTGCAGACCTTAATTGGCAGGGTGTCAATAGACCTCTTTCCCGTTCATGTTTTTTAGAAAAACATTCAAAACCGAGCAGTGATTAAAAAGAAAGCACTATTTGTGGAAAAAAATTATAAAAATGTAATTTGGGTAGAGGGTTGCATGACCGCGCAATTGTCATTCAAAGAGTGACAGAACTAAAAGCTGAAAATTGGCTTTGGCAGGAAGGGGGTTTAGGGGCCCAATAAGCAAGTGGGTAATAATATATAGCACACAATTGCCATTATTTACTGATTTACAAGCTACAAATGTTTGCATGTGTTAAAAAATTAAATCAATGAATTGGTGCCTGCTTCAAATTTTTGTTCATACCAATATGACGTAAAGACTGCATATTTGTTTTATATATCTTTGCATACAAACTGTGCTTACACATACAAAAGTAAAATTTGCACATAATGTCATTGGGCTACTAAAATGTGAAAAAGGGTCAAAATAAGCTATTCAAACTGATTTTACATTTTGGCGAATTTGAATGAATGTAGCAGATCTTTGTTTTGTGCTGTTGAAAGCATCTACTGCTTTGTGTCACGGTAAATCCTGTTTTATGTACAGTATAATTTTACCCTTTTTACAGATTCTGCAACCATATAACTAACAAATAATGAATTGTCATTAAGACAATTGACTAAAGTGTTAGTGTTGTATACAGTATGTGTTTGCATGTTTCATTGATTTCATTTTTATTTTGGGATGTTCCCCATTAAGCCATAGCAGTATGTTGCATTATGCCTTTATAGATGTAATGTTGCCTCTTAGGAGTTTTTTGAAGAGCATTAGAAGTGCTTTTTGGCTATAATAGGTGTTTTTTTTGCTTGCAATTTTACATCTTTCATCTACAAAGCCTAATAATAGTGAATGTCTGATAACAAAAATATCTTTGAAAAATAAGGATGTGTGTTAGAGCCAAAAATGTTGATAAAGTTGTATATACTTTATGTGGATTTCCAACGCAGCTAATAAGAGAATTAATCCAGATTATGTTATTTATTTTTGCATTTATAGTAGGTACATAGTTAAGTTTAAATAAATGATCATAATGTATATAAAAAATAAATCATAATAGGCAGAATTTTTAAACTGCAGCTTGAAAGTTAGTCCCAAAAAACAAGTAAAAAAACAAGTATATTAAGTAGAAATGAAGATAAAAATGAATTGATTTACTTCATTTTTTTCATATTTCATATTTAAAACAATCTGTTTTTATATTTCAGTTTTGCAATTCCAACATAGAGACTGTTTATTTAGACATATATAAAGTAATTAAATTGGTTTCTAAACTTAAGACCCATGTTAATTGCCACTGTGGATAATGCAACAAATATTATGTATTTACATTGATAGGGAAATTATGTGAAATATAATTACTACTAATGTGTCTAAATGCATGTGAATGTGTTGATGATACTGAATATTTTATGATGATGTTGTAGTCTTATGTCTATATGTCTTTTTTATCTATTTATCTACCTATTTATTTATCTACATAAAATATATACAGCATACGTTTTGTGCACTTTCTGATGGGTGGGGTTTACGTGTGTGTAGTCATTTCTAATACTAAAAATTGTAGGGACAGGCAGAAAACTGCTGGTTAGTCTAGGGGAAGTTAGACAGACCCAGGGCTTTTTTCTCAGAAAATAGGTGCAGATACTCTTCCTTCTGAGTCACCCCTTGTTTCCATCACCTATACACATCTGAACACAATTTTGTGCAACTAGCAACAATCCCCCCAGAAAAAAATAGAACCCCTACAACAATACACCCCTGATATACCAATAGAGTGGATCTCCCAGCAGCCAGCATTAACAGACCCTTCCCTCAACAGTAAATCCCTCCCAGTAACAACTGACCCCTAGCAACATAGGATCCCCACCAGCAACAATAACCCCCCCCCCAACAATAGCTCTCCCTAGCAACAATAAACCCCACCATTAACAATACAGTAGATCTTCCGACAGCCAGCAACAATAGACTCCCTCCCTTAAAAGTAGATCCCCACCAGCAATAATTGACCCTCTGGCAACATAAGTTCCCCCCAGCAAAAATAGGCCTCTGGAACAAACTATCCCACCAGCGATAATAGATTCCCCAGCAGTTGGCAACAATAGACCCTCCAACACCCCAGCACCACATTCAGTACTACAGGTGCCGGAAATGCGTTCCCCCGAATTCCTGCTGAAAAAAAGCCCTGGACAGACCTAATGCTGAGATGAGGCACACTGATTATATAATCAGGATTAGTAAATGACAGCCACATCTAAGGAGATAAGACCAGTTTTTATCATGTTCAAGTGCATTTCGTTTTTTTGTGGATATCACCAGATGAGCCCCAAAAGACTTGCAAAATAGGAAGATAAATTAAGGCTTATGTTTAACTTGGCAGGCTGTCATTCAAGATCTCTTGTATACTTTAGCAATAACATTCAATAATGATATCACCGTTTTCTCCCAAAACATGAGTATCTGCAAAGCAAAAATCTAAAATCTAAACTATGTATAGCTCAGTGAATAGCATGGTAAAACATTTTTGAAAGTGGAAGTTTAGGCAAAAACCTAACTAACATTAAACCTGGTCTTTGTCACTGTAACGGAAGGGCCGTGGGACCCAGAAGCTCCCCGATGCCTCTCATGTGTAGATCACCCTGTGCCCCTAATAGGGGCACAGGAAGAATGAGAACCCCACTATGGTCTGGGCTAGTCAGTTTTAATTGTATATATTATATATATATAGTGTGTTGGCTGTAGTGTATTATACAGCTTGCTGTGATTGCATTCTATTGTCTGTTGTGATGTAAATGAATCTAGGATGACTTCTGAGGATCTGTCATTGTGGCTTGTGCTAATTGACACTGTATTGTGTGAAGGAGTCCTGTGATAAATGTGTATTGCAAGTTTACAGACAGTCTAAAGGTCATGTGTCTGAGACATCAGCTGTAGTTAATTAGCTCATGCAAATTATGTCAGAGCTGGAGCCAGAATGTCTACTAAAAGATGTGTATTGGAGCTTGTTAGGAACCATTGTGTGATGATGTGGGTGGAGCTGGGTCATTGTTCATTTTGGTTACTGCAGGATCCTAACTGTATATAAGAGCCTGATTTTCTCAATAAAGGGTCTATTCGTGTAGACCTCAAACAGAGCTGTGTGTCTCGTTATTGGGGTTTGTTTGCCTGACTGTGGAGTGTCGGTAGTTGTCTTGGGTTCGGGAATGGAATATCTTAAACGGCTTTAACCCCTGTCCCATTTGGGGTTCCATACAGTTACATTTTAGACCTAATCTATTTAACCCTGTAAAACAAAAATTGCTATACTTACCTATTCTGCAGCCGATCTGGCCCGGGCCCTGCATTAGCTGTCAGCGATGGCTTCAGTGTGACGGTGGGTACAGTAGAGGCAGCTGACAACGGAAACCCATATAGTAAGTCTATGGGTGTAAACACTTCCCAGCTATTTCAACGCTGCTGTCGGGCCTCTTTTGCACACAGCTTCCACCGCTGGAAACCAGACAGGATCAGCTACAGAATAGGTAAGTACAGCATTTTTTGCTTTTCATGGTTACATATTAATTTTGTGGAAATATTGCAGCGCTGGGTATCTATAAATCTTATATAAACAAATAATTAAACAAACAATTTATGAAAAAATAAAATAAATAAATTATAAAAAACAGTTCATGTGTAGGTTTCCAAAGCTGTCACCGCTGTGAAAAAATCCTATTTAAATGGATCCAATATTCAGTGCACACCACCACCTGCTAAAATGCCTGCTCACCTCAAGGATGAGTATAAAACTCATAGACAGATCACTCCTTGTGTCCACCACGATCAGTCCACTTTACCAATGGTAGCAATTCCTACAGTCTCCAGACTGCACCTCTGTGTGGGTAATCAACGTATAAATTGTCTCCAAACACCACCTTCCTCCATTCGCTTTTTAATAATCGATTCCACTTATCCAGGGGTTAAGGACATGAAACAAAAAACACAAGTACCATAGTGTTCTCTGCTTTTGAATTTATTAAAAAAGCCCCCCTAAAAAGTTACAATTACAAGAAATAACAATACAAACAGCATGTATCAAATCACCAGCTCATCCACTGCAAATCTAGACCCACAGTACTTTGCTTGACATCACAGGTACAACTCCTCCCTTCAAAACGTGTGTCGGCCTCTCATTGGCCTTTATCAGTAGATGGGTGGGTCAAATTAGGTGAAACCTTATATACCTGACTATTGCATAGGCAACCCTTCAGGCATCACCACAGCTGTCCACAATCTGTGAGGACACTCCCTCTTCCTGTGACTACAGAGCTCACATTCATAGAGCTGGAGAGTGTCACCCAAATCTGCAAACCAGCAGGGCGCTCTCACTCGATCACACCGCTGACCTCTGTGGTAATGTCCTGTTACACTCTAATCTCCACATGAGTGCACAATGTATTGCCATATACATACAATAAAAAACAAATCTAAAATAAAATGTAATTAAAGGATGTTATATGTATATCTTTATCTACGGGGACAAATCATATCTTTATTAGGACCTCTTTGACCATTCATTAAACATTTATAGAAAACATATATATGTATGAATCAATCACATATATGAAAAATCAACTATACACCTATCCTAAAAAATAAAAATAATAATCAATACAACTACGGCTTGTCCAGGATTTGAACACAGGACCCCTCGCACCAAAAGTGAGAATCATACCCTTAGACCAACAAGCCAAGTTACACCTTCCATATAACACTTTATAAACATATTAAAATGAACCCTAAATAAAATCTACTGTGCGTTTATTATGCGATTATAGATGAAGCAATTCAGATTGAAATCTATATTAAGCCCCCCTGGGCATTAAAACGTGGGTCTCATATATCCAGGCAGACTCGCGCTGGCTCAATTGTCTTATAAAGTTGCCCCCTCTCCAGTGATGCTTCACCTTCTCAATCGCCCAGAATTTAAGTTGTTTGGGATTCCTATTATGAATTTCTCTAAAGTGCTTAGAAACGCAATATTCCTTTAGGTTTAGAATGTGGCAGAGAGCAGGTTTCGTGTTAACAAGAAAGAAACAACAAAGGCGCACCAGCCTAGTGCATTACCGTTTTAACAAATTTATTGAAATACAATATAATATAAAAAACCTACTCACAATTGTGGTAGAAAGATTCGCAGTAAGAAGCTTGTTCCATAAAAACTGCAGCATGTAGAACCCAAACCACACTCCAAATGGTCATGGAGGATGTGAAGAGGGTCACTGCCGGCTGATGTGTTTCAAAGTACAAGGCTTCTTCTGCTGGGCTCTGATGAAGAAGCTTTGCACTTTGAAATGCGTCAGCCAGCAGTGACCCTCCTCACTTCCTCCATGACCATTTGGAGTGTGGTTCGGGTTCTACATGCTGCAGCCTTTATGGAATAAGCTTCTTACTGCAAATCTTCCTACCACAATTGTGAGTAGGTTTTTTATATTATATTGTATTTGAATAAATTTGTTAAAACGGTAATGCACTAGGCTGGTGCGCCTTTGTTGTTTCTTTCTTGTTTGCTTATAGGATATCCCCATCCATGAAGGGCAGCAAGGCCAGTGTTATCATAATTGTCATCGCTACGGACCATTGATTGTTTGACAATCCACTTGTGCGCAGGAGTATTTGTTTTATGTTATCAGGTTTAGAGTTAGTTTTTGCCTGTACTTACACTTTAATATAGAACTACAATTAACTTAAAAGCCATAGTTAATATGCCTGTGAAATAAAATGTCACTGAATATCTCAGTATGAGTCATCTAATTAATTTTTTTGCTGCTCATATGTTTACCCCGCCCCCCCATTTTTGAAGGGAGACCATAAAAAAACAAAGGGTAAGCCTGAGATGAGATCCATAGGCAGTAAGAACAACTACAATAGTTTATTTCCTCCTGTTCTTTGTCTTTAACCACTTCCCAACCGCCCACTGTCATTATACGGTGGTACTTTGAAGTGGAATATCGTTGTTATGGCAGCAGCCAGCTGCCATAACCCCGTTATCCACTTCTTTAGCAGGCGGTCCACTTTTGGATAAAAGTGGTCTCTGTGGCAGATTCACCACAAGATCACTTTTATTGGTGGTGGGAGAGGGCCCCCCTTCAGCCGCTCCCCGCTGCACTCCGCTGCTTACTGGAGCCACCAGCACCAGAAGAGGCGATCATGTCCTCTTCCGTGTTAGGTATGAAGCTGAGTGAGGGGAAGCTGGCCCCCGCTTGGCTCTATACAATGCAATGTTAAAACGTCACTTCTACCCATAGCTCTTAAAGGGACATATTTTTATTTTATTTTTTTAAACTACTTTTTTTTTTGTTATTGCATTTTAGGGTTAATATGAGATCTGAGGTCTTTTTGACCCCAAATCTCATAATTAAGAGGTCCTGTCATGCTTTTTTTCTATTACAAGGAATTTTTACATCCCTTGTAATAGGAATAAAAGTGACACTATTTAAAAAAAATTTAAAAAGTGTAAAAATAAAAAGTAAAATAAATTAGAAAAAAAATAATAATAATTTTAACACGCACCATCCCACCGAGCTCCCACCAAGCTTGCGTGCAGAAGCAAATGCATACGTGAGTAGCGCCTGCATATGAAAACGGTGTTCAAACCACACATGTGAGGTATTGCCACAATCATTAGAGCAAGAACAATAATTCTAGCCCTTGACCTCCTCTAAAACTCAAAACATGCAACCTGTAGAATTTTTTAAATGTCGCATATGGAGATTTGTAAAGAGTTTGTCGCCATTCCACGAGAGGGCGCAATTTTGAAGTGTGCCATGTTGGGTATGAATTTGTTTGGCGTAACATCATCTTTCACAATATAAATAAAAATTGGGCTAACTTTACTATTGTCCTATTTTTTTATAAAAAAAAAGTGTATTTTTTCCCAAAAAAGTGTGCTTGTAAGACCGCTGCGCAAATACGGTGTGACAGAACATATTGCAACAACCACCATTTTATTGTCTAGGATTTTAGAAAAAAATATATATAATGTTTGGGGGTTCTAAGTAAAAAAAAGTCTGAAAAATAGGCTTGGTTTTAAAGTGGTTAACCACAATCACAATAAATTGTTTTGACACCACTGAACAGTTCTTAACCACTTAAGCCCCGGACCAATATGCTGCTAAATGCCCAAAGGCGTTTTTACAATTCGGCACTGCGTCCCTTTAACAGACAATTGCGCGGTCGTGCGACGTGGTTCCCAAACACAATTTGCGTCCTTTTCTCCCCACAAATAGAGCTCTCTTTTGATGGTATTTGATTGCCTCTGCGATTTTTATTTTTTGCGCTATAAATAAAAATAGAGCGACATTTTATTTTTTACTTTTTGTTATAAGAAAAATTGAATAAACTAAATTTTAGTCAAACATTTAGGCCAAAATGTATTCAGCCACATGTCTTTAGTAAAAAAAAATCCCAATAAGAAAAAAAAAGCTTCCTAGCGGCAGCAGTGACACTAATACAGCGATCAGAAAAATGATCGCTTAGTGACACTGGCAACAGGGAGTGAAAGGGTTAACTAGGGCGGTGATCAAGGGGTTAAAACTTTATTAGGGGGTACAGGGGCTACCCTGGACCTAACACAAACTGGCTGTCACACTGACACTAAATGCAGTGATCAGTACATATATGATCACTGCTATTAGTGACAGTGTGACAGGGGGGTGGGGGGGGGTGATCGGAAGGGGTTAAATGTGCCTATGTGTACTGGTGTCAGTGTAGTGTTAGGTGCGACTTACTGTGACTCTTCTCTCATCTCGGCGGTTTGAAAATACCGCCGAGATGAGAGCTGCATCACTTCCTCTGCCTATGTTTACATTTTACAGGCAGCGGAAGTGACATGGCGGCGGCTCACAGGATTGGCTGGGAGCGATCACGAGGGGGTGGACAGAAACGAACAGCTGTCCCCTCGAGTCGGATCGCTCCCGGAGGTAAGCCGCCCGCCGCATGCAGCGGAGGGGGGTCCCGATCGGACCCCCGACCCGCTAGAAGGCAGGGACGTATATATACACCCATCTGCCTGTACGTGCCATTCTGTGGACGTATATAGGCGTGCGGCGGGCGTTAAGCGGTTAAATAAAAATGAAAACTCACAATAAAGTTATTTACATATGTGATAAATATATATATATATATATGTGCAAAGTATAAAAATACAATGAAAAACAACTATAGAACTGAAAATATGACATAAACTGTATGATATTTCCTTCAACCTCATCTTTAACTGACCAATATATTTGTTACCAAAAGTGATTGGTAGTGACCCACTCTCATTCTACAGAGAGCTCATCTGACTTTCAGCTGTTGATCAGATTCTAAATTGTTCCTTTTGCTTGATTGATTTCTTAGAAGTTCTCTAATGTACATGGTGCAGAAAATGTATACAAAGATGAACCCTTCTAACTTTTTGTAAGACCAGATGTTCATATTTGATGATTGTGCAGATATTCTTGGTCTGCCTGGCTTATATTGGACCTTCACTAATTTTATTCACAATCCCTTTCTCCATACTGGAAAATAACTCGCATAACTTCAGTCTTTAAAAATAAGAAAATGCTTTACAATAAAAAACAAATAGCAACTGTCTGCAGCTGCCAGGGCAGTGATGGCTCCAGTAAAGAAGCAGGAAAGGAGAGACAGGTACTGGTAGAGGGGGACTCAATTATTAGGAGGACAGAGAGGGCAATCTGTCATAAATACTGTGGTTGCTGAACAGTATTTATTTTATTACAGGTACTTATATAGCACCGTCAATTTACAAAGCGTTTTACATATACTTTGTACATTCACATCAGTCCCTACCCTCAAGGAGCTTACAACCTAAGTACCCTAACACGCATTCATACATATACTATGGCCAGACGGGATACAATTAACCTACCAGCATGTCTTTTAGAGTGTGGGAGGAAACCGGAGTACCTGGAGGAAACCCACGCAAGCACAAGACAAACATGCAAACTCCAGGCAGATGTTGTCATGGTTGGGATTTGAACCAGTGCTGCTAGGTGAACGTGCTAAACACTACACCACTGTGCTGCCCCAACATACATAAGTATGTCGTTTACCGGGCACTCAGGTTTGGCACATTGCAGATTGGGTGGACAGATTATTGGGTGGGGCTGGGGAGGACCCAGCTGTCATGGTACACGACAAAGTGAGAGGAAGGTGGAGAGTACTAAAAAATCATTTAGGGAATAAATTGAGGAAAAAGACTGCCTGAAATACTACCTGTGCTTCGAGCCACACCAGAGAGGCAGCAGGAGCTTAAGGAACTGAACAAGTGGCTGAGAAACTGGTGTAGGAAAGAGTGGTTTGGGTTCCTGGAGAGCAGGGATGACTTCTCAGTCGGTTACCAGCTCTTTAGTAAGAATGAGTTGTACCTTATTGGGGATGGTACGGCTCTACTGGGAAGAAAGATGGCCACAAAGTTGGAGGGGCTTTAAAACTAGGTGTTAGGGGGAGGGTTTAGAGGTAGCAATAACCAGCAGTGACCATACGACAGAGGGGATTAGTGGAGATGCTATTGATATTATATCCATAACATCGAATCCGGGGTTAATGAGTTACCAAATCAAAAACGAAGTCCTGAGAAATCATATGAAAAAAAAAATTCAGGGAATGTTCTCAAATGCCAGGAGTTTAGTCACTAAAATTGAGGAACTGGAGCTGCTTTTAAATGAGGAGGACTTCATGGAAATAACAGAAACTTGGTTTGACAGCTCACATGACTGTCTGACAAACAGCCAGGGGTATTACTTGTATCGGAGGGACAGGAAGGGTATGAGAGGGGGAGGGGTGTGTCTATATATCAGGAAGGATTTACGGATAGAACAGCGGAATGACATCAGTGATGGGGCAAGGGGGTAGGTAATGTCTGTATGGGTGGAACTCTAAAGGGTGTAAGTAAGTGGAAAAATTACTAGTGGGGGTATGTTACAGGCCCCCTAAACTGAGTGAAGAGGTGGAGTTGGATATCCTTTCACAGTTAGAAATGGCAGCAAGACAGGAACATTTTATCATAAATGGGGAACTTCAACTATCCTGACATAGATTGGGCGGAATGGACAGCCTACTCATTCAATACCCGCCATTTCTTTAATGTTCTACCGGACAACTTAATGTTCGAATTGGTGTACTACCAGACTAGGAGTATCACATTGCTAGATCCTCTAATTACAAATGATACAGATCTGATTGCAGATGTGGAAATTTTGGACAACTTGGGAACTAGTTTAACATTGGTAAATGCAAGGTAATGCACTTGGGGGGTAAAAATATAAATGCAAGTTACCCTTTAGGGGAAGAACCCCTAGGGCTTTCCAGGATAGAGAAGGATCTAGGGGTCATAGTAGAAGACAGACTGAGAAATAGACATGTGCATTCATTTTGGTCCGAATGCATTTTCGTACAAATTTTGGGTATTTTCGTTATCGCTTTAACAAACGAAAACAAACGCGCAGAATCCAAAATTCGAAAAATCTGACATAAAAAAATATTTGTTTTCGTTGCTACAACAGTTCGATATAGATAGAACATTCAACATGACGCTGACAATAGCAATCAGCGTCTATCGAACCTGCAGTCGAATGTGCCTCACCTTAACTCTATTAGTCCAAGATTATTCTACATAGAGAGGAAAGATTTGACATTATAGAGACAGTGTTGGGGTAGACCATTCGACATGAATGACGACGATTCGACGAAGCAGTGAAAAACATACAAACGTTGAATCTGTCATTGAAGGCTTTTGGTGTCTGTCGAAAGTTCTAAGAAGATTCGACAAGCAGCTAAACTGTACAACGCCGCAATCGTACATTTCCGGTCAAATGCTCAGCCCATAGGCTATAGGAGAATGTTGGTTGACTAGTAATAATACATTAATAAATATAATTATTACTAGTGTTATACAACATTAGAATTCTTCTATAGCTTGTAGGCAGAACATTCGACCAGAAATGTACGATTGAGGCGTTGTACAGTTTAGCTGCTCTGTCGAATCTTCTTAGAACATTCGACAGACACCATAAGCCTTCAATGACAGATTCGACCTTAATTAATTTGGATTTTCGACCGAATGCATTTTTTAACTAAACAAAATAAATAAAAACGAATTTCGGGAGTAACTAAATAAATGTATTTTTCGGACGAAAAAACTACATTCTGAAATGAAATATTTCAGTGTGCACATGCTTACTGAGAAATAGCATGCAGTGTCAAGCAGCAGCTGCCAAAGTCAGCAGACTATTAGCATGCATTATAAAAGCAATTTACTTCAGAGAAAAAACAATTTTTCTGCCACTTTATAAAACTCTGGTTCGGAGCATTCCATCCAGTTATGGTCACCAATCCTCAGAAAGAATGTGCTGGAGCTGGAGAGAGTCCAGAGAAGGGCAACTAATTGAATATGGGGACTGGAGGGCCTCAATTATGGGGAACGACTACACGCGCTAAATTTGTTCTCCCTGGAGAAGAGACGCTTGAGAGGAGATTTGATAGCGATATACAAATATCTCAATGGTGAAAATTTTCAGTCCCAAGGATTGTAAGAGGACACGGGGTGACACAATGAGACAGGATGAGAAGCAGTTTAACCTTAAGCTGCGTAGGGGGTTTTCACTGTCAGGGCGATAAGGATGTGGAACTCTCTTCCACAATCGGTGGTGCCAGCAGGAAGTATGGATAGTTTTAAAAGACTCTTGGACGTGCATCCTAGCAAAAACACTATAAGGGGATATGGAAAATGATTTTTCTACACACACATACCTACACAGGTTAACTTGGATTGACAGGTGTCATTTATTCAATCTTACCAACTATGTAACTATGCAACTATGTATTTTTTCTAAAGTAGACATGGCTTTTCTGTAGATTAAGACATATATTATATTATATTATATTATATCCTAAAGTATAATTGTTGCAACAAGTCTTAGAGTGAAGCTAATTTCTGTTATACAGTACATGTATAGTCTTTGGTTAAAGGCAGCAAATTTTTCTCAAAGACTCTGGTATATAAAATTACTTATGACATGAACATTTGTTCTTTTCATTTGATTTAATCATATTTACTTCATGTTCTCTTTTTCAATTTCCTGTATACTTCTGTGACCTTTTCAGAGTGATTATATCTGCATCAGGTAGAAATTGTCATGATACTAGATATCTGGTAAAGACAACCAACCACCCACTTTATTGTTTCTCGCATTGTTTACATTAAGTTGTGACACTGAAAAACAGGAATATGGTATTTATGTGGAAATGAAAAGCACATGAATGCAACAAAACATGGCACTAATGGTTTAACTAATACTATAAGGCCGCGTACACACGGTCGGACAAAACCGATGAAAATGGACCGAGGTTCAGTTTTATCGGTCCAAACCGACCGTGTGTATAGCCCATCGGTCTGTTGTCCTTCTGTCCAAAATTTTAAAACATGCTTTAAAATCGAACCGATGGCCCGCTGCCCGATCGGTCCAAACCGATGGTTAGTACAGAAAGCATCGATTCAAAACCCACGCATGCTCAGAATCAAGTCGACGCATGCTTGGAAGCATTGAACTTCGTTTTATTCAGCACGTTGTTTGTTTGACGTCACCGCGTTCTGACCCGATCGGTTTTTGGAACGATGGTGTGTACACACATCAGACTATCAGGCCACTTCAGCGGTGAACCGATGGAAATGGCCGTCGGACCATTCTCATCGGTTTGGAACGACCGTGTGTACGCGGCCTAAGAAGTGATGGTTTAACCAATACTACATGTTAATATTATATATTAAAATGTGTATTCATTGTATGCTTTCTGTGCATTTCCTTGTTAATTTCACTTGATATTTCTTATTATTTTATTAAACCTTTTAAAATTTTGCACTGTGCATAGAATTCCATTGGAAAGGTTTTTAAGATTTATTGCAAACACAATTTGGAAAATACAATTTACAAAACACTATAGTGTCCTCACAGGGGTTATTGCAAAAAGTATATTGTAATATACTGTAGTATATTGTAAGACTTAGCTAACCAATACAGTTCCTTTCTCTAGGTGCCTTAAAGAAACAGCATCAAAGAAGCAAATTCAACCAAATGATAACAGGTAAGTGAATGATGTCACAATTTCAATTATAACTTTAAATGCATGGGGGTTGTATTACTAAAGGCAAAAAGGCTGTTCGCTTTGCAAGTACAGTTGCTCTCATTTCCCCCAGAGCTTAGTAAATGTGGTGAAGCTTCACTTTATAAGGAATACTTAGTGAAGTGCAAGGAAAATCAAAAATAGTTTTTTTGCTTGTACATGATTGGATGATGAAAATCGGTAGACATGTGCACACTGAAATATTTTGTTTCCTAATTTTGTTTTCTTTCCGAAAAATTAATTTATTTAGTTACTCCCGAAATTCATTTTTATTTATTTTGTTTTTCGTAAAAAAAAATGCATTCGTCTGAAAATCCAAATTAAGGTCAAATCTGTCATTGAAGGCTTATGGTGTCTGTCGAATGTTCTAAGGAAAAAGGAAAAAAAAAGAAGCTTCGACAGAATCTTTAAAAAAAAAAAAAATGTTGACTCTTCATGTCTCTCTATGTCGAATTTTCATGTCTCTCTATGTCAAATCTTCATGTCTCCCTATGTCGAATCTTCATGTCTCTCTATGTCGAATCTTCATGTCTCTCTATGTCGAATCTTTTCTCTCTATGTCGAATCTTTTCTCTCTATGTCAAATTTTTTCTCTCTATGTCGACTCTTATTCATGTCTCTATAATGTCGAATCTTTTCTCTCTATGTCGAATCTTTTCTCTTTATGTAGAATAATATTGGACTAATAGAGTTAAGGTTAGGCACATTCGACCGCAACGAAAACAAAAATAAAGCATTTGTTTATGTCGGATCTTTCGGTTTTAGCTTTCTGTGCTTTCGTTATCGTTTGTTAAAACGATAACGCAAATACCTGAAATTTGGACGAAAATGCATTTGGACGAAAACGAATGCACATTTCTAAAAATCAGCAGAGCTTTACCACATTCACTAAGCTCTGGGGAAAACTAATGCAACTGCACGTGCAAAGGGCTCAGTCTATTTGCCTTTGGTAAATCAACCCCATACAGTCATAATAGAATTGAGGAAGGTGATATCAATCAATAATAGAAAATGAATGAGCTCTGTGGGCAATTTATTTATTGTTTATTCTTTATTCTATGGCAAATTTGTAGGCAAAGACATGGAACAAAAGACTAAAATATTTTACAAGGGTTCTTCAATACACAAACATTATTCGCACAAATATTTAAAAAGAAAATTATTCTCATTAACATCCAGCATATTAGACAACTAAATTATGGCATAATTATTAGTGCTTATTTCACAGTTTTAATGAATCCTGAGAGGTACCAATAAATTAGGCTAATAAAAAATCATGCTAGTTGTGGAAAAATTGTCGAATGAAAAGCTATAATCGGTGCCTATTTGGTGCTTCTGTTTAACAACCAAAACCAACAGATACAATTTAACTAAAGAAGACTGCCTGAGTTCAGGTGAAAGGATCTGTTCTCAAAAACTCACCCTGATTAATGAATCGACAAGCAAAGATAAATAAATATTAATGTAAAGCTACAGTAAAATATACAGTATTCATTTTTATCTTTACAGATCTGTGTATTGGTTACAGTTAGGGATAAGCTGAACACACCTGGGTTCAGTTTTGGGTGGTTAGTCAAAACATATCAAAAGTTCAGAGACTGAATCGGTACCATAGTAGTCAACAGTAGATGAATCTCTTTGTGTCTCAATTCTCTCCATTTTTGAGGCCAAAAATACAGTTTTCATGGAGCAGAAAATGCAACTTTAAAAACCTGCCTGTGAAGTGGTGAATGAACACAATAGTATAATATAAGTGACATTTACAAAAAAAAAAAAAACATTTTAAAATGCAGTTAATTCACATTTCCCTGCAAGCATCTTTTATTTTATAAATACTGCAACAGAGACCGCTCATAAAGGAGGATGAGGGTCTGGTATGTATGTTGGAGGGTCCTCATAGCATTATTTACAAAAAAGGGGACAAGGAAAAGTAACTTACAGGCTTTTTATTTCTAAAGTCCTCTTTGTTATACATGTTTAACTGGTTAACGACCTGCTCCTGCACATATACGTTGGCAGAATGGCACGGCTGGGCACAGTAAGCTGACATTACATCGCTCCAGAATGATTGAATACCATATATTGAGGATATCCTGATTAAAACTTCTGGGGACATCTGGCTATCCAAGCACAGAGACCTGGGGCTGGGGAATAAGCCACAGGCGTATGTGAACTCCTTAACAAGAGATCTTAGCAAGCTGGTAAGCGGCAGTATTTTCATTGGTGGAGGATCTTTCCTATACCCTTTCACAACTTCTTGGGTGTTGTGGTTTCAAGTCACTATGGAATATAGGGCTAAAGAATCATTGTTTGAACCTTCATTCTTTTGAACGTTATACTTTGTGGACTATTCTCTCAGCAAACTATTGGAGTCATTAGAATATTTAGAGGGCTCATATAACCTCTGTATTTTGATATATATTTCTTTCTTGTGTTTCATTTTTGATGTAATATCGGGTCACTGAGAGAATTCATGTTTTCTGGTGTCGGAGGCATTGTTTACATATTTATGTCACTTTATTTTGACTTCACCACATATTTCAGCGCAGCTTATTATTTTCCAGTTTATTGATTGTGTGTGTCTAACATTTAAGTTTCATCTGTTTTTTTTTCACATTTTAATATCACAATTCAGAGTGATTACAGACAGCTCAGTAATACATTTTTCCAATTTGCTTATACATAAGGTAACAGCTGCAGGGGGTGAGCTGACGGAGGTGTCGTTTGTCAGGAACAGGCAAATTCTGGAAATGTTGCGATGGTTAAGGCGTCAAGATTTAGCCAGTGATTGAATGTGGGGGCTGAAGGAGAGATCAGAGATTAGGATTACGTTCAGCGCCCTGGCATGTGTGGAGGGACCACTGGTTAGGCCATTGATCTCAATGGTAAAGTTATGGGGGGGGGGGAGGAAATATGACAAGCTCAGTTTTAGAAAGATTGAGTTTGAGAAAGTAGTGTGACATCCATACTGATACACTATAAAAAGAACAAAATATTACAGCGCACACATACAAAAATGACATTTAACTCCTGCAAGGCTATTTAAAACACCTGAACATTTTCCAAAAATATGGGGATCTGGTCACACTATATGGCTATAAGGTGCTTAAGCCCACTTACTGCGTCAAAGTACCCTATTGTCAGTGGGTCCTATGCTATTCATAGAATGAAAAATCCTGCTTCTCTGAACCATGGGAGAAATACACTCCTCTATATGGGAGAAATAAACAACTATTACTATTAAACAGGTGGACACTAATAAGAGGTAATGGCGGGGAGGTGGGGTGCTCCATCCCAAGGGATCTGGTTGGGATCCGTACAATAGACAAACAAATAATTGGGGGGGGCACACCCTAAAAAATTCATTAAAGATAGTGCAGCCATAAGACCATACAAACAGAACAAAATATTACAGCGTGCACATACAAAAATGACATTTAACTCCTGCAAGGCTATTTAAAACACCTGAAGATTTTCAAAAATATGGGGATTTAGCCACACCATATGGCTATACAGTGCTTAAGCCCACTTACTGAGTCAAAGTACCCCATTGTTAGTCGGTCCTACGCTATTCATAGAATTAAAGATACTGCTTCTCTGAACCATGGGAGAAATACACTCCTCTATATGGGAGAAATTAAGGACTTTGATGCAGTAAGTGGGCTTAACCTCCCTGGCGGTATGATTCTTTCAGAAAAAACATGCTGAAAGCGGTACCATTATTTGCAAGGAAATTTGGAGTTTTATACTGTAGGCCTGTAATTTTTAGGAATAACTCACTTAAATCTGACCAAACAAGAATCTAATAGGCATCCCGGGTATGACATTTTTTTAAAAACAAAATTATAAAATAATAAATAATTATAAATAATTATAACAAATCATAATATAATTCTAATAAAAATGATTCAATGATGTAATCAACTCAAAATCACTGAAATTTGCTCAGTTGCAGAATTGTTGCTGTCATTATTTTTTTTTTTTTATGACGAATTTCCCCACAAATCGCTATCGCACAATTCTGTAAGTGATTATAATTTATTATCGCTGTTTTCTAGCTGATCTAAAACCATTTTTGACATAAAGGGACACTTTTGGTTGCTATGGACAATCTACAGTTTGCAGGCAGAAAGAAAGGTTTTTATTATATAAAAGAACATGTAGGGCACTGGGCAGACCACTAGGGACAAGGGGGGTGTGTTTTTTTTTTACATATAGTACTGTAATCTATAAGATTACAGTATACTGTATGTATAGTGTTTGTTTACTTTTTTGAATTTGGCGCCGATCTCCGCTCCCGTGCGTCGTAACGTCGCAGGGAACGGAGATCAGCGGCACAGGAGGACGCTGTGTGAATCGAGCGAGGTCCCGCTCGCTCACACAGCGCGGTGACATCGCTGGATCCAGGAGAAGGTAAGCCAGCGCACGCTGCAGGCTCTGCACAGCTACTCCGAGCGTGACTCGGGGTTACCGATTTTGGTAGATGAAATCAACCCCGAGTCACGCTCTGGGTTACCGCCAAGAGGGTTAAGCACCGTATAGCCATATGGTGTGATTAAATCCCCATATTTTTGGTGACAGCATTGGTGACAGGTGCATACAATGGGCAAAAAGGTAGGAATCTGCAACAAAGTAGCAATGTACATACAGTACAGACCAAAAGTTTGGACACACCTTCTCATTCAAAGAGTTTTCTTTATTTTCATGACTATGAAAATTGTAGATTCACACTGAAGGCATCAAAACTATGAATTAACACATGTGGAATTATACATAACAAAAAAGTGTGAAACAACTGAAAATATATTTCATATTCTAGGTTCTTCAAAGTAGCCACCTTTTGCTTTGATGAGCTTCAAGAGGTAGTCACCTGGCGCAGCACCCCATCACTCTCCTTTTTGGTCAAATAGCCATTACACAGCCTGGAGGTGTGTTTGGGGTCATTGTCCTGTTGAAAAATAAATGATGGTCCAACTAAACGCAAACTGGATGGAATAGCATGCCGCTGCAAGATGCTGTGGTAGCCATGCTGGTTCAGTATGCCTTCAATTTTGAATAAATCCCCAACAGTGTCACCAGCAAAGCACCATCACACCTCCTCCTCCATGCTTCACGTGGGGAACCAGGCATGTAGAGCCCATCCGTTCACCTTTTCTGCGTCACACAAAGACACGGGGGTTGGAACCAAAGATCTCAAGTTTGGACTCACCAGACCAAAGCACAGATTTCCACTAATGTCCATTCATTGTGTTCTTTAGCCCAAACAAGTCTCTTCTGCTTGTTGCCTTTCTTTAGCAGTGGTTTCCTAGCAGATATTCTACCATGAAGGCCTGATCCACACAGTCTCCTCTTAACAGTTCTAGAGATACCGTGTCTGCTGCAAAAGGTGGCTACTTTGAAGAACCTAGAATATGAAATATATTTTCAGTTGTTTCAAACTTATTTAGTTATGTATAATTCCACATGTGTTCATAGTTTTGATGCCTTCAGTGTGAATCTACAATTTTCATAGTCATGAAAATAAAGAAAACTCTTTAAATGAGAAGGTGTGTCCAAACTTTTGGTCTGTACTGTTCATAAAGTTGAACTAAACTTCATTGATGGGGTGAGCTTTTGCCATAATCTGCAAGAATTTATAGTATACTTGTAGAACATGGTACACACTTATCTCCTTCTGTGCTATCAGGATAACTATGTGTGACTGCACATATGTACAGGCACTAGCACAGACATCAGGCTTTGCGAGCAAGTGTGTGAGTGCGTGAGCACATCCATCACAGATACTGGCACCAATTGTGATATTTATAACCCGAGTTCTGCACAGGATAAATGATAAATGGTCTTTTAGTCTTACCATGTTACTGACCCAGTTTCTTCCTGACCTGCTGGATTATCCTTGTCTGCCTAAGTTGCTGCATATCTTATTTAGCAACCTCAACCTTGACTTTTAACCAAAATATTGCATATCACCTTGATACATCGTTGCCTGCATGTTGCCAACCACTGTTTGCTCCTGACTTTGATTATGTCTATGATTTTGTTCTTTTCAACAAATGCATTACTGACCCCAGCTTGTGATTCAACTCTGCTCATAATTGAACTTTGTGTATTCTTTGTGCATTACCAACTTTTTTTTTTGGAGGGAAAAGAAAATTCGAAATTTACATTATTTGTATGGTATCCTGCTTGAAATCGGGTGAATGGTATCCCCACATTTCAAGGGGAGATGGTAATAAACACTGTAAAAGAGCTGATGGATATGGACAAGGCCACATTGTGATGTTAATGTGAACTGGACATCCCATAAATTGTGTTAGAAGATAAAGAGCAGCCATATTGTTCAGAATTCATAGTCAGCCATGGCATGTTTTAGGAGACAGAGCTACAGTTACCCCCCTTCAGAACTGTAGAGTGCTGTAATTCTAGGAGTGCATCTCAACAGCCTTTTAACTTGAGTAAACATTTCTGGGAACTTCTATCTTTACTCTGATATAGCTTTTAACCATTCTGTTATACCATTACTTACTCTGTTACAAATAACTAATAAACAGGAACTTGCTAAAGTTGCAAACAACTAATTGAATGCTTTTGCAGCGGCATTTGGAATGGAGCACTGTAGTATCGGGAATTGGGATTAGCCCATCTTAAAACTGTAAAACATGTTAGTTCTGTCACAATGTGGACTGCAGGGTAGATAAACCCATTAGGAGTACATGGCATGTCATAAATTGTTTTACACAGGGCTAATTGATATTGTAAAGCCATTTAGGCCTGGTCTTTAATGACAGCTCTATTTCTTGATCTGCAAAAGGCTGCTTCTCAAATTAAGTTTCAAAATATACACTTAATTCATAAAATAAGACATAAAAAAAGTTTTACTATTATTGATTATGTGTTTGAATGTGGAATAACATACTGAACAGATTAGGAATACACATGACCAGGCTATCATACACAGGAGGCAGACTAAAGGTTTTCCACATCCTGATTGACCTGACTATTTGAAGAATATCATGTGTAGCGGGGTCATCCTGTCAGAGTCTTATGACAGGCCATTCCACGCTGGAACTTTATCCATACCATTGTAAATATGCGAGTTACCTTTAAGGAGTTATGCATTGTGGGATTGCAAGTATCAGCAGGTATGGACTCCATTGACTCTTAGGAGAAATAGACTACATTTCCCACAATGCCCATGGCTATTTGAAGACGTGACACCTCCACACAGACTTATGGGGGAGGTTACTTAAAGAAAGGGCACGGCTGATTTCGCTCTCCCGGGACCTGCACTTCTCTCCTCTGCGGAGCTGTTGACAGGACACAGCCGTGTTGTTAGGCCAGAAGCCTGGGCCTAAATTCAGCGAGAGACCTGCCGTCCAGAAGGAAGCAAGACTCCAGCATCCAGTCCACGTACCCAGAGATCGCAGAGGCAATCCAGCTGTCAGCTGAACCAGTGGAACACCCTCGCCCGGGATCTCAGAGCTGTGGAGCGGTGATCCACCAACGCTCCTTCTGAGAAGAATTCAGGCGGATCGGCCTGTCGGGTGAGAGAGCACTTGCTCAACTTCTGACTCTCCATTTACACAGACACCTAGAGCCAACTTATAGGCCGGAGACACGTTCTCGGCCTCAACCCAAAACCTAGAGGCCCAGTTAATTGTTCGGGTGCTCATAGCCGTGACTGACGCTGACGAGTGCCAGCCCACCACCGTCTACTGTTCCAGACATTCTGTTTTGTAAGTTCCATCACCAATTACCATTTTGGATTACAATTTCTTATGTGCACCAACTGGCCATGACGTGATCATTAACTGTTCTGTAGGACTGCCCACTAGAGGGCACTCGCGAGTATAGACTGTCCACCTTAGTTTAAATGAGTGGTACCATTCCTAGCTAGGTCTTCCTTACTGTCATTAATTGCTGATTCCTGCAAGGGCCCTTGCGAATCATAGTGAGTTATTGTTTATTAATTGTGCCTGTAATTATAACCTATGCTTGTTGCCTCAAGTTTTCACCAAGTAAACTTATTCTTTTTCATTTAAACATGTCCACGGTGTAAAGTGTATTTTTTTGCCTGGAAGAACCACTAATAGCAGGTAATTTGGTTGCTGTTTTATTACTGCTATTGTGACCCCAGTTCAACAGAGGTCACAATATCTCAACCACCAGGCTTCTGATGTGTCAAGGGAGGGTTCAAGCTAGTTAATAGGGGTGAGCTGAACCAAAAGAGAGTAAATCCCAAATCAACCAGCGGCTCCTTCGGGGGTAGCGCTACACATGTTTAGTATCTTTGGAATGGCAAATGCATACTTCACAATAATATAGGGGTTACTAGGTCATGACATGGGGTATACTTAAAATATTAATACATTTATAAAACTGTAATCGAAGGAGGAGCAGCTGAATGATTGTAAAGACTGTGACATCCCATCGACCACTGCCCAGACCTTCTCATTGGTCAGATCATCACTGTTAACACCCTCTTCACTGGTCAGAAAAGGAAGGCTGATCAGCAGCCTGAAGCTCTCTTTTTACCATCACACAAGAAACATCAGACAAGCTATATTTATTAGAGCCACTGATAAATCTTATGTTGAACTCATAACCAGGACTGTATTAAGTATTTTCAGTTTTAAAACCCTTTTTTTTCTGTTGAATTATTGTCTCTTGTCCATTGTCACCACCTTTTCTGTAAATGTTCTGTTTGCACTGTGTTGCCTTTTTTTGTTATTAAACAATATTTTAATGGATTTACACCGGCAGCAGGGCAGCACGGGTAGGCTGGATCAGGTACATGTGTTTCATCCAGAATGTTAAGGGTGGGTGAGGGGTGCACACCTCTCAGGACCTGGCTGCTAAAAGCTATGTGGTCACATGATCACAATGTCAACAGCTGTGATTCCTATAGTTAGGCTTTGATTGTATCACAGCTGTCACATGGTACCTGGGCTAGTCACTGCACCCTGTACCATTTCATAGCTGTAGGCCAATCATAGCACACAAACAGAAAATGTTTATTATTATTTTTCGTTAATACTGCCAGTATCCCTGATCACTGCCAAACCAGTCATATGAGAACAGTATACAGCACTGGTGACAGCATGTAAACAAAATTGTGAAAAAAAACTATTTAATTTCTTAATTTTCAATAAAATCTTGACAAAAAAATCACAATTTAAAAAAACTCAACAAGCCTCTAACTAAATACATTGGACTGTCCACTTTCATTTGGGGGGTATTTGTACTGTTCTGGCAGTTTAAAGGTCTCAAGACATTAGATAGGCCATCCGTACATCAGGATTGATAAATTTTCAAATATATATATATATATATATATATATATATATATATATATATATATATATATATATATATATATATATATATATTACCATAGTTTGTAAATGCTATAACTTTCACACAAGCCAAGTAATACACACTTAGTGATTTTTTTTATTACAAAGACATATAGCAGAATACAATTTGGCATACATTTTTGAAGAAATTCGATTTTATTGCATATGTTTTATAACAAAAATTAGAAAATATTGTTTTCTCTTTTCAAAAAGTTTTTGTTTTTATAGAAAAAAAAATAACTCAGTGGTGATCAAATACCATCAAAATAAAGCTCTATTTGTGTGGAAAAAATAATATAAATTTAATTTGGGTACAATGTTGCATGACAACAAATATTACCATTTAAATTATCCAAGTGCTGAATAGCAAAAAATGGCCTGGTCGTGAAAGGGGTAAAACCTTCCGAGGTCAAGTGGTTAAAATTGCTAATGGAGCCTCTAATGCACTAAGCCAGAACTTACAGAATTCTTGTCTCTTTGAAGAGTACTACCATTTAGTAAATCTCTGGAAATTCATGACTAGGAGACAGTGGATATTACAGACATTTATTACAAGTTATAATTAGTTGTAGTCATAAGTGACAATCACTCTCAATCTGCTGGCACCAGATTGTGGTTGGGTGACCTGCACAATCTTCATGCAGGGTGAGACTGAGAGTTTCATTGTTATTTATCAGTGACAATACAGTGTGAGTTTGACCAGTCACTTGTAGGGATTTGCAACAGGACACCTCAAACAGGCAAAAAGTTTTAGTGAACATGTAAACCCTATTAAAGTCTATAGGACATGAGCATGAAAAATTAAGTTCTCATTTTAAATGCTTATATGCAAGTTATGTGGAGTGGAATGAGTGGAGAGAGTGAAAGCCAGACTGTGAGGGATCAAGAATGTTTTTGATAGTGAGGTAGGAGTTCAAACAGTTGTAGACTAGTGCTGCGTACACACGATCATTTTTCGGGTTGTAAAAAAAAAAAAAAAAAAATTAACCACTTAAGCCCCGGACCATATTGCTAGTGCTGGTTTTACTTTTTAACATAATAAATATCCCCCAAAAATATATATGTAGCACTGACCCCCGAAGGAGCTGCTGGTTTAATTTGGGCCTGCACTCTACTAATAAACCCCACTAACTTGGCTCAATCCCCTTGGCACAGCTGTGATGCAATGCAATACAATACAATGTAAGACAATACAAAATACCTGTATTATAACCCCAGGATCCACTGACTGCATTTGGAGTGAGAAAAACAGTACGCCACAACAACTGGATACTTAACCAGAGATATATTTTTATCAAAATAAGTGATTACAGTAATTGTGCTGTCATCCCAACGTAAGACGACAGCACAATTGATTTAAACATAAGCTATTTGAAAACAGTATACATAAACATTTTATACCTGGGAGCTCCCCCTACTTTATTAGCTATGCGTGAGATCTCACTTAAAGTACTTGGTCTTGGATCTTCTTTTCTTCGCTAGCTAAAGTGATTTGTAATCCACAGTTTTGATGAGTCAAATTGAAGTGAAAATGCTCCTGGTGTAACTGCAACAACTATTTTAAAATCGCTTGAAATGTCAAATTAAATAGGCCTCAAGCTTTCTCAGTTTCAGTTCCTCTGCTCCTCTGTGGAACTATAAATCTCAGTGAGGCCTGTATATGAGTCTAACTGTGTGTAAACTTAGCAAACTGTGGGTCGTGACCCGCTCACCCACTGGATCGGAGCTCCGGGTAGTAACTTTTGTTCAGGGTCCTGTGACTGCAACTTGCTTCTCCGTCAGCTCTGTTTAGCTCCGCTGGATGGATCCGGTTCTCTGATGCTCGGATGAGTGTCTCTCGGTCTCTGCAATCCGGCCACTGTCCTCTAGCTCTCCCAGCTCAGCCTTTTGCTTCCCAGCAGCTCGGCATCCACCTCCAGAAGGCTTTTGTTTACACTCCTGTCTCCCCTCGTCTCCAAGGCAACCAAAATCCTCAACCCAAAACATCTCTCTGCATTACCAGTATTTGGGTCTCTCCTCGTCTCCAAGGCAACCAAAATACTAAACAAATCATCTCTCTGCATTACCAGTATTTGGTCACTAGATGGCTCCAAATACTTAAACATAGCAATGTCCATAGACGTTGCATTAAAGTATGCAAACACACATCAATATACAAGAATGTCAGCGCTACATACTCCCCCTACTTTATCTCTTTGGTCCTCCAAAGAGGTTCAAATTGCTAACTCTATTCTGCATTTTAGCCTCTATACGGTTATACAATACAGACAGAGGAGCTTCCCACCAATTGTCATATGATGGGGAGCTATCCTGTGCACTCACAGCTGATACTACTGTGTCTGGTACAGATGTGCCAAGGGGTGAGGTGGGGTTGTCCCTTACTGAATCAAAAGTAGAGGGACCAGACAGTTCAAGGTTTCTTTTGCTGACAAATTGAGATGCTTCAGAGCATTCGCCCAATGTATCATAAGTCAGTCTGCGTGGTGGGCAAATGTCTCTCTTTGCTCTTTGCACTTTCGGGGTATCCATTCCTTTTTGACAAATGTCGTCATCCCTCCTCTCAGTGACTAAAAATGGAGAGTAAATAAGAGTACTGGGCTCTTCTGCAAGATGAGTTGCCGGCACAAATTCTGGGGCCTCTGCCCTGAGAGTTCCGTTATTATCCTCTTCTACTTCTGAAGAGATATCAGCATCTGTTTCTGAAGTTTCCGGAGGCCACAGCCAACTCATCTCCACTTCCTCATCTTCATCTGTAGAGGGTGCAGGCTGAGATCTGGTTATTGGCCTACACACATCGGTGGATGTGGATGGGAATTCCTCCTCTGTGCTTATCCTGACTGCCTCAGTGAGAGGTAAAAGGTGATTCCGATGCCAGGTTTTTATTGGCCCAGTGTTTCCTTCTGGCTTGATTTCATACACTGGGAGCCCTGGAAGCTTCCTACACACAACATAAGGCTGTGATCTCCAACGATCAGCCAACTTATGCTTGCCTGGGATGCCTAGATTCCTCAGCAAAACCCGGTCACCTGGTTGAAGATCCTGAACTCTTACTTTCAGGTCAAAGTTTTTCTTGTTCCTGTTGACTCTGGAGTTCGAGGTGGCTTTAGCCTGCTCGTAAGCTATCTTCAGGCTCCTCCGCAGCCTATCCACATACCCTCTATGGGAGGTCTCTGATGTGTGATCCAAGGAGGAACCAAAAGCCAGGTCGACTGGTAATCGGGCTTCACGGCCGAACATCAATCTGTAAGGTGAATACCCAGTGGCGTCACTTTTGGTACTGTTGTAGGCATGAACCAGTGCAGTAATGTGTTTACTCCAATGGGGTTTCTGTTCCGCAGTCAACGTCCCCAACATATTCAGGAGAGTCCTGTTGAACCTTTCCGGTTGAGGGTCCCCTTGTGGGTGATAAGGAGTAGTCCTGGACTTTTGTATGCCTAGTAGATCCAACAGTCTTTTTATTAATTTGCTCTCAAAGTCCCTTCCTTGGTCCGAATGTATCCGTTGAGGTAAGCCATAATGGACGAAGAACTTTTCCACGAGAGTCTTTGCTACTGTGGTTGCTTGCTGGTCTCTAGTAGGAAATGCTTGGGCATAACGGGTAAAGTGATCTGTTACCACCAAGATGTCCCCCTGCCCACTCAGATCGGATTCCAAACAAAGAAAGTCTATGCAGACCAGGTCCATTGGTCCCTGGCTCTCCAAATGGCCCATTGGGGCAGCCCTCTGGGGCAATGTCTTTCGTTGTATACACCTGAGGCAGGAATGACAGTAACTCTCCACTTCTTTCCTCATGTGAGGCCAGTAGAACCTGTCCCTTACTAGTTGGAAAGTCCTCTCGGCTCCCAAATGACCATGATGATCGTGTAAAGCAATCAGTACCCTCTCTCTGTGCTTTTCCGGCAGGAGCAGCTGCCACTTTGCTTCTGGATCATCAGAGGGGCCCCTTCGGTAGACCACCCCTTGTTGCAACTGCAACCGATCCCATTCTTTCAGTATCAGCTGGGCTTCCTTCTTGGGGCTCTTCTGCAGCACATCAGACTGTTGATGTTCCAATGCCTTCAGCACCAGCCCACACAGTGGATCTTCCTCCTGATCTCTCCTGAGATCCTTTCTGGATAGCTTGGGGAGACCCTCTTGTACAACCTGGGAGACGTTGCAATAGCACCTGGGTACTCCCGCTGAGGATACTCCCACTTCTTCAGCTCTGGCCCCACCTCTACCATGTAGACTTGTCCCTTCACAAAGGGCTCTTACCCCCTCTGGAGTAAGTTGAGTCCAGTCTTCTGATGGATTTCGGGGGTCATGAGGCCTTCTTGATAGAGCATCCGCATCTCGATTACCAACCCCTGGTCTGTACTTCAGGCTGAAGGTAAATGCCGAGAGAGCAGCTAGCCACCTGTGACCGGTGGCGTCCAGCTTTGCAGTGGTGAGCAGGTATGTGAGGGGGTTGTTGTCCGTCTTTACCACAAATTCAGCCCCATAAAGGTAATCCTTCAACTTGTCTACCACTGCCCACTTCAGAGCCAGAAATTCAAGCTTGTGAGTCGGATAGTTTCTTTCGGCAGGAATCAAACTTCTGCTCACATAGGCGATCGGCTGCAGATGCCCTTCATGCTCTTGATAGAGCACTCCTCCCAGTCCGTCATGGCTGGCATCCACATGCAACTCGTATGGTTTGGCAGGGTCTGCATAGGCCAAAACCGGAGCAGTGGTAAGGCTCCACTTCAATTGTCTGAAGGCTTCCTCACATCCTGGAGTCCACTGGTCCTGGATGGACTCTTTCTTCCTTCTGGGCCCTTCTTTTGGCTTCCTTGACTGATCTGGGCTTACACTAACTTCTTCCTGTTTCTTCAGGAGCTCAGTGAGTGGGTGGGCTATTTTAGCGAACCCCTCCACGAACCTTCTGTAGTACGAACAGAAACCTAAGAATGACCTGAGTTCAGTCACGTTGGTGGGCCTTGGCCAAGAAGTGACAGCTTCTAACTTCTTGGGATCGGTTGCCACTCCCTCTTCAGACACAATGTGTCCCAGGTAATTCACTGAGGGCTGGTAGAACTGGCATTTTTCCATAGAGAGCTTCAGACCTTCATCATGAAGTCTCTTCAGGACCTTCTCCAGGCGTTCTTCGTGCTCTTCCAACGTTCTTCCAAATACTATGACGTCATCCAGGTAAACTAGTACTTCAAGTAGGTTCATGTCACCCACTGTTTTTTCCATCAACCTCTGGAACGTTGCTGGGGCCCCAGACAGGCCTTGCGGCATTCGGTTGAACTCAAAGAATCCGACTGGGGTGATAAAAGCGGTCTTCTCTTTGTCTTCAGGGCACATGGGGATCTGATAATACCCACTCTTTAAGTCCAGCACACTGAACCACTTTGCTCCCGACAGGCTCTGCAGAGCATCCTCTATCCGAGGTGTGGTGTACTGGTCAGGAATGGTCCTCCGGTTCAGGGTCCTGTAATCGATACATAGGCGTAGGGACCCGTTCTTCTTCCTGACCACCACTATTGGGGAGGCATAAGGACTCCTGGACTCCCGGATAATGCCAGTCCTCTTGAGTTCAGCCAGTTGTTCCCTCAAATCTTCCAGATCTCCCAATGGGATTCGCCTAACCCTTTCACGAAACGGCTTGTCTTCCTCCAGTCGAATTCGGTGGGTGGCACTCTTTGCCAAACCCACATCAAATTCACTTTTTGAGAAAGCTGCCCTCCATCTCAGAAGTTGGGCTTTAGCTCTTTCTCTCCATGCAGGAGTAAGAGGCGTATTCTTTGGGCAGAATTCTTCTACAGGGATTTCTGCTGCTGGTCCTTCCGTCGAACCACATGCTGCGACTGGAGTTGCTGGGCTGACCTGTCCTAACAGTAGTCTGGCTGGCACCCTAACTGGCACAGCTGCTGTGTTGCGGACACTGACTGGAACTTTGCCGTGAGTCCTCTTCAATGCCCTGGTGGGCAATACTTCAGGGATAAGTTCTAACCCCTTTTTTTCTTCCTGGCTTGTATTTTCAAGGACAATGAAAGGACCTGGTTTTTTCCAGCTTAACTTGACGGAGGCTCTCAGGCAGACTACTTCACCTGGCTGGACTAACCTCTTTTCCCTATCCAGGAGCCAGATTTTTCCCACTCCCTCTTCAGGAACCTCTTCCTCCTGTCTAAGGTCTCGGTATGTCTGGGCCAACATTGGATGTATTTTAGTGGGGAGGGTCCCCTTCTGCAGCACAAGCGGTGCAAGTAGCCTCCTCACCAAGTCAGTGTTCGTCCCAATGATGAGGGAATTTTTGTCAGCCCCTGGGGGACGAGGGCACACTATGGCCAAGGTGTCAAAAGTCTCAGCCTCTCCTGCTGTACTTGGGTCGAAGGTGAGTCTGACCGGCAGGTAACCATCATATGGGAAGTTCTGGGTGCCTAATCCCCATATCTCTAGTTCCTCCAATTTCTGTAACGGCAGGTGCTTGAGATGTCTGTCATAGAAATCCCTGTAGAGCAAGGTTACTTGGGCTCCAGTGTCCAGCAGGGCTTTCGTATAAATCTCCTCTACTTGGATGGGAACAATTGGGGAGGGTCCCACTAGCTTGGGGGGAAATCCACTGATTGCAGTACCTTTGACCTGCCTGGTGGCTTGCACCTTCGCCTTTGGTTTTGGGGGTCTCTCTCTTTTCCCTCCTGGCTTGTTGGTGACCTCAGTGGTCAGGGGTATATGAGTCGGTGTGGAGTTCGCTATTGCGACCGGGCGCCCAGTTGACTCCTTCACTGGGGCCCTCTGAAGTTTTTCCCCCAGTTGTTTGGATTTTGTTTCAGTTACTGGGCTTGGGCACACTCGCCTGAGATGTCCTACTCCTCCACATTTGAAGCAGACTCTCTGTGTTTGTTTCATAGGATGATTAATGGTAGGAGTCTCTGGAGCCTTGAGTGGCAGGACTTCTTCTGTCTGGGGTTTCACCAGACGAATCATCAACATGGTCATCATCTCCAGTATTTCTTTCTGGGTTTGGAACAGCTTCTCCAGTTCAGTCTGACCTACGGGTAGGTGGTGAATAGGTGAAAGCCATGATCCCTGTTCAGCGCTTGTTGCCAATACATTAAGTTCCTGAGTGTCTGAGGGGACACCTATCTGCTGTATTTTAGCACTTGTGGTGCTAGGAGGTTGAAGTTTCCCCTGTTTTTGGTCCCTCTCAATCTCCATTTTATCCGCTTCATTCACTTTCTCAATGAGGACCTCATCCGGAGTTGAGGGATCTTCCAAATACTGCTTCAGTTGTAGCTTGATATAGTCACTCCTCAATCCCGTAGTCACAGATCTCCTAAATTTCCTCTTAACTAGCTCGGCTCCAAAATGCTCTCCATTTCCTTCTTCCTTTGATGTGAACAGCAGGCGGTCCTTGAGCTCAATGGCCCGAAATAGGAAGTTCTGAGGAGTCTCTCTATTATCCTGTGTCATATTTATCAGTCGATAAAACAGCTCAGTGGCATCTTCCTCCTCATAATAGCTTTTCAGTATCCTCTTTAGCTGGTTCAAGGTTAATCCACTCTTCCTCTCCAACATGCCCCTAACACTTGAACCTGGGCTGATGGCATGGATTACAGCCTCTCTAATTTCCAATTCCAGATATCCTTTCTGTAGCCCCAACTCTATTTGGTGTAGGAGGCTGGTGTAGGACAGTTTGTCCTTCTGCCCTCTTTCTCCTATCTGGCCGTCAATGTGGAAATCCTTCCGGATGGTTACTTCCTGCAAGCGGCCCTGGGTGCGTTTCTTCAGTACCTTCCCAGTGTTGGGCGTTATCTGGCCATCTTTCTGGTCCTCCAAAACGACACGTAACCCATTAATGCGTTCAGCTATCATACTGGAGGTCTCCTGAAACCTCTCCTGTATGTTACAGTACTGTCGCTTCAGATCAGCCAGCTGTCGTTCTGCCAGTGATTTAACAGCAGCCTCTGCTTTCCTTTCTAAAGGTTCTAACTGCTTTTGACTGGGAGAGCGCCCTTCATGTTTGCTGGGGTGTGTCAGATGGAACTCTGACTTTTCGGACAATTTTATACTGTCACCGTGGAAGTTTTCAGGGACATCCCGTTCCCACTCTATCAGTGCATAGGTGCAGTCGGTCCCAGGATCGGGTTTCACTGCGACCACGTAAGCCTTTCTGTCCGGGGACAATGCTTGTACCACCTCTTTAATTTGTTTCTTTCCCCAGTCGCTCCCTGGAAGTTCAATGACCACGCTCGCTTCTGAGCGTGTCCCTTCTGCTTCGCACCATTGGACTACTTTGATGGGGTCCATGATAGTGTGAAGGGGCGGGCTTGCTTGTAGAGTGACAGGAATCCCGGACGAGCCCCCACGTGTAGCACTGACCCCCGAAGGAGCTGCTGGTTTAATTTGGGCCTGCACTCTACTAATAAACCCCACTAACTTGGCTCAATCCCCTTGGCACAGCTGTGATGCAATGCAATACAATACAATGTAAGACAATACAAAATACCTGTATTATAACCCCAGGATCCACTGACTGCATTTGGAGTGAGAAAAACAGTACGCCACAACAACTGGATACTTAACCAGAGATATATTTTTATCAAAATAAGTGATTACAGTAATTGTGCTGTCATCCCAACGTAAGACGACAGCACAATTGATTTAAACATAAGCTATTTGAAAACAGTATACATAAACATTTTATACCTGGGAGCTCCCCCTACTTTATTAGCTATGCGTGAGATCTCACTTAAAGTACTTGGTCTTGGATCTTCTTTTCTTCGCTAGCTAAAGTGATTTGTAATCCACAGTTTTGATGAGTCAAATTGAAGTGAAAATGCTCCTGGTGTAACTGCAACAACTATTTTAAAATCGCTTGAAATGTCAAATTAAATAGGCCTCAAGCTTTCTCAGTTTCAGTTCCTCTGCTCCTCTGTGGAACTATAAATCTCAGTGAGGCCTGTATATGAGTCTAACTGTGTGTAAACTTAGCAAACTGTGGGTCGTGACCCGCTCACCCACTGGATCGGAGCTCCGGGTAGTAACTTTTGTTCAGGGTCCTGTGACTGCAACTTGCTTCTCCGTCAGCTCTGTTTAGCTCCGCTGGATGGATCCGGTTCTCTGATGCTCGGATGAGTGTCTCTCGGTCTCTGCAATCCGGCCACTGTCCTCTAGCTCTCCCAGCTCAGCCTTTTGCTTCCCAGCAGCTCGGCATCCACCTCCAGAAGGCTTTTGTTTACACTCCTGTCTCCCCTCGTCTCCAAGGCAACCAAAATCCTCAACCCAAAACATCTCTCTGCATTACCAGTATTTGGGTCTCTCCTCGTCTCCAAGGCAACCAAAATACTAAACAAATCATCTCTCTGCATTACCAGTATTTGGTCACTAGATGGCTCCAAATACTTAAACATAGCAATGTCCATAGACGTTGCATTAAAGTATGCAAACACACATCAATATACAAGAATGTCAGCGCTACATATAAAAAAAAATGTTTTCCTCAGTTTAGGCTGATACATATTCTTCTACATATTTTTCGTAAAAAAAAATCGCAAGAGCTGTTCCATAGTGAGAGGAGCATGTGTGTCCAGTACCCCCCCAAACACCCACAGTTTAAAAACAATAATGACCACGTTGTAACAAAAGGTGCCACAGACAGGGCCCCACACTCATGCACACACAGATCACTATTCTTGGCAACCCTGCTAAGTGGCTTTCAAGGCTGTATAACAGCAAACTGGTGCTCGGGGACATACATGCCCACATTGGGGCGTATGAATATCAGCGAGAGGACTTTAGTGGACAGCCCAGTCACCTGTATCACCCAGAATCACAGTGTATAGCTTGCGATAGAGAGAGCCGAAAGCCATTGGATCAGACCATATGCGCTATTTTCCCTGGACAGGGGTAAGATCAATAGCCAGTAGGCCCAATGTGTAGCGTTCAGTCTAAGATCACACATGGATAATGGCAGTTTATTAAGTTGCCCAGTTGCAGAGCCAGGCAGAGAAGTCATCAAGGAAGGCTGACACCAGTCCAGAAAGTCAGTATATTACTGCAATGATTCGAGAAATTGGAAAAAACAGATGAATTCAGTGAGTCTCCCAAACCCACCTCCATTTCATTCACTTGGTCTGGATGAATGAGTCCAGTTGAAGCCTCCATGGGAGAGGGAAGTGGGAGAGGCAGAGTCAGACTCTTGAAGGTTTTAGTAATGGAAGAAGGTTAAGGACAGAGCTTGCTGGCTACAGAGTGGGCATTCCAGAGGGCACCTGAGAAAGGGGGGTTGGTTTTTGGAAGTGGGGGAAAGAGATCAAACTGAGTGGATAACGGCTGTTGCCAGGGGAAGGAGGGTGCCTACCTATTGTAGGGGTGGCAGTGAGGTACTGGAGGACCAGGATAGGGTAGATATCCTCAGAGATTAGGAGAAGTAGGAGGCTGCGTAAAGTAAGGTGGGAGTGGGATGTATATGAGCGCACATGCCTCACTGTCCTGGTGTTTGGATCAGAATCTGGGTAAAGTATTTGCAACAGGTGATGAGTGCAGGAGTAAGGGAAATGGAAGGAGTGAGGGTCATATTTGTAAGCTATGGGGTGGAAACGAGGGGTAAAGTAATGCGAATTTGAAAACAGAGGATACTACTGTGAGAATGATAGGCAGTAAAATACAGTAGTTTAACCAAAGCAGTGAGAAGATACAAAACAGAACTATTCTCGGCTCCAAAGTGACTGCAAGCATGCCAACATTTTGTAAAGCCTACTTCCTCTACTCTTCATTCTCACAGTAGTATCCTCTGTTTTCAAATTTGCATTACTTTACCCCTCGTTTCCACCCCATAGCTTACAAATATGACTCTCATGCCGCGTACACACGGTCATTTTTTGTGATGAAAAAAAAACGACATTTTTAAAAACGTCATTTAAAATGACCATGTGGGGAAAACTTTGTTTTGTCTTCTGAAAAACGACAAAAAAAAATTCGAACATGCTTCAATTTTTTATGTCGTTTTTCAAAACGTAGTTTTTTGTGTCATAAAAAATGATCGTGTGTGGGCTAAAACGATGTTTAAAATGACGTTTTTAAACCCGCTCATGCTCAGAAGCAAGTTATGACGCGAGCTTGAATGGAACAGAGTGCCGTTGTACGTGTTGTACGTAACCGCGTTTTGCTAGAGAATTTTGAAAAAACGATGGTGTGTAGGCAACGTCGTTTTTTAAAATGAAGTTTGAAAAACGTTGTTTTTTATCATAATAAAAAACGATTTTTTTTTCAAGACAAAAAACGACCGTGTGTACGACACACGACCGTGTGTACGCGGCATCACTCCTTCCTTTTCCCTGAACGGAAACGGAAGTGTGAACTGGCACTTAAGGGAGATGAGACAGGGAAGGATTCATCAATTAATCAATTAAGAACTGATGAGAGACACTTGGAGGGGGATTGTCAAAAGCCAGACCAGCCACAGGCACAGGCCAAAGTCATAAAAGATAATTGATTTTTTGATTACAAAGGGAGGTGAGAATCAGTCGCCTAAATATAGAAAAGTTTAACCACTTGCCGAACGTGCTATAGCTGAATGACGGTTATAGCGCAGTCATCCAATTCTGGGAGGATGCCTATTCACATCTTCACAGAACACTGCCCCTCCCCCAGGTGCCCACTGTGGCATACATATGGCACGCTATGTGATTGCAGTGTCCTTCAGACACAGCTGATCACGGATCGTGATAAAGGGCTAATCACATCAGCCCTTTACCACCACATGATCAGCTTTGTCCAATCACAGCTGATCACCGTGTAAACATACTTGCCAGTTATAGGCACTCCTTTCCTCACACTCTGACTGTCGTGAGGAGAGAAGAGGCGGTAACGGTTCAGTTTTAAAGGGGATATCTACACTGATAATCAGGGCACTGATCATCAATGTCCTTCTTATTAGTGCAGCCCCAACAGTGCCCATCAGTGCTGTCTATCAGTGCCCATCAGTGCTGCCAATCAGTTCCCATCAGTGCTATCAATCATTGTCCTTAAGTGCTGCCTATCAATGCCACCAATCAGTGTCTATCAGTGCTGCCTATCAGTGCCACCTCATCTGTGCCACCTATCAGTGCCTCCTCATTAGTACCTCCTATCAGTGCTCATCAGTACCGCCTATCAGTCTTGCCTATCAGTGTCCTTTTGTGCTGCCTTTTAGTGGGCATCAGTGCCACCTATCAGTGCTCATCAGTGGTGCCTATCAGTGCCCATCAGTGCTGCATATCAGTGCAGCCTCATCAGTGCCTCCTCATCAGTGCTGCCTCATCAGTATTGCCTCATCAGTGGCCATCAGTGCCGCCTCATCAGTGCCCATCAATACAGCTTCATCAGCGCACATCAGTGAAGGAGAAAAATTACTTATTTGCACATTTTTATAACAGAAACTAAGAAAAACTTTTTTTTTTTTCAAAATGTTCTGTTTTTTTTTGGTTTGTTTAGCAAACAATAGAAAACCTCAGAGGTGATTAAATACCAACAAAAGTAAGCTCTATTTGTGTGAAAAATAAAATTATAAAAATGTAATATGAGTACAGTGTTACATACCCTCGTAATTGTTATTCAAAGTGTGACAGCTCTAAAAAGTTGAAAATTGGCAGGACAGGGGTAAAAGTAGGCAAGTGGATAAAGTATCTTAGGATGGAATTAACCGCTTGCCGACCGCCGCTTGTAGCTATACGTCGGTAGAATGGCACGGCTGCGCAAAGCAACATACCTGCCGCGAGCTTTGTGACCGTGCCCACGGGACCCGCGGACTCGATGTCCACCGGTGTCCCGCGATGTCAGAGTTGCAGAACAGGGAGATGCCTATGTGAACAAGGCATTTCCCTTGACAGTGATCTACTGTTTTCCTGTCATGGGGATTTATACATTGTGCAAGTAAAGAAATACACTGGTTAAGTGACTTATGGTTCCCCAAGTGAAGCTCCCCAGAGGAACCCCTGCCCAGCAGCTAGCTCAGAGAGCCTAGGAGGAGGAGGGGGGAGGGGAGAAGGGGGGTAAGGCCCTTTACTCACCTCTCCCAGGATGCCCAGCTCTGTCTTCTTGCTAAAGCAAGATAGTAGCTACTTAGCCTTCCTGTGGGTTTATGCTGGAAGCATCCTGGACAGCGCATCTACCGCATGGTAACGGAGGTGACTGTCAGCCAGGCTACTGCGACTCTGCCCTGCAGACCGGTCCTTATGCAAGCCCTGGAGCGTATAGCTCACGGCCACCCGTAAAGCCATGGTCGGCACACGCTCGATGGCCGAAACTAGGAAGAATACAATAATCTGGGATCCAGCCTGTCGCCCAGTCGGCAGTTGATCGAAGATCGCAGGAAAAACTTAAATAAATAAAAAATCCAAAAAATGAATCCAAGCTAAAAGCCTCCAAGCCTTGGGCCTGAAGGGAGCCATGTCTTCTCCTAGACTAGGCAGAAAAAAACTGAACTGCTTGGTGCAGGCTGAGAGGATATAGTCAGTGGGACCGCACCCTGGGCGGGGCGTTTCAGCTTTGAAGTTGTTAACACTTTCTGCCTAGTCACTCCAAAAGATAGGCTATCTCCATCTATGTCAAGATTAAGGCTGTGTCCATCCATGAACGAAAGAGAAAGATTGGACATGTATGTATTGGACTTGCTGATTAAGAAAAATTGGTGCTTTTTATATGTTACATGAGCATGGTTGGAGAATGGAACTGGGTAACCCTTGATTGCTAACAGCAACATACTGCACTCCAAAAAAAATAGAATTAATTTGTGAATGCACAAAAGTCATTATGGGGCCTATTTTGTTATAAATGTTTTCATACAGGATTAAGACAACTTGCAGATTTGTCCAATTAAGCCTAAATAGAAAAAAAATTGAATCTTATGTGACAACATTTATAAATAGACTCCTTAGTATTGCCTAAACCATTTGTTTAGCAGATGGACTGGCATGCATTTCCCCTTCTGCCTGCTAGATTTTATCTCCTCTCTATTTCAGGGGCAGGGAAAGTTGTGAGGGGGGAGATACAGTATGTGTAACAGACAATCAGAATAAACAATTGTGTTACAAAGGGAAGGAAAAATTTATAAAACATTAGTAAAAGAGTACAAAATATTAAACTATAATATTAAAGCGGGGTTCCAACCACAATTAGCATTTTTTAAATGTATGTCCTTTCACCATGCGTTTTTATAATATAAATCCGGTCACTTACTATTTTACAATCCGCCTCCGCTCCGCATAGTTATTCTAAAATTGTTGTCATTTTGCTTGTGTGCAATGTGAAGCCCACAAGCACTTACTTCCTGGAAGTCTTGGATGGGGAGTGATAATGGGATAGCGCACTGCATCCTGGGAAATGATGACACACATTTCCCAGGAGCATTAGCGTGCTGAGGAGCCGAGGGAGATGATGTCAGAATCCTAGGTGATTCCGAAGGCAGATTTCGTGGGACCGCATAGCAACAGGCATTTCCAGGTGAGTAAACCATTTTTTTTTCTTTTTTAGGTCTAATGAGCACAATAATGAAAAAAAAATTGGGGATGGAAACTCCACTTTAAGTTATTTTAGGCAAGCTATATAGTTAGATAAGGTAGTTAACCACTTGACCACTGGGCACGTAAACCCACTTAATAACCAGACCAATTTTCAGCTTTCGGTGCTCTCACAATTTGAATGACAATTACTCAGTCATACAACACTTTACCCAAATGAAATTTTCGTCCTTTTTTTTCACACAAATAGAGCTTTCTTTTGGTGGTATTTAATCACCGTTGGGTTTTTTATTTTTTGCGCTATAAGAGAAAAAAGACTGAAAATTCTGTAAAAAAAAATAATTTTTCTTTGTTTCTGTTATAAAATTTGGCAAATTTAGTATTTTTTCTTCATTCTTTTGCATAAATGTGAAAGATGAAGTTACGCTGAGTAAATAGATACCCAACATGTCACCCTTCAAAATTGCACACGCTCGTGGAATGGCGCCAAACTTTGCTACTTAAAAATCCCCATAGACGACGTTGCAGGGTATTGTGGGGTATTGCGGAGTATTGTGGGGTATTGCGGAATATTGTGGGGTATTGCAGGGTATTGCGGAGTATTGTGGGGTATTGCGGAGTATTGTGGGGTATTGCGGGGTATTGCGGGGTATTGTGGGATATTGCGGAGTATTGCGGGGTATTGCGGAGTATTGCGGGGTATTGCGGAGTATTGCGGGGTATTGCGGAGTATTGCGGAGTATTGCGGAGTATTGCGGGGTATTGCGGAGTATTGTGGGGTATTGCGGAGTATTGTGGGGCATTGCGGAATATTGCGGGGCATTGCGGAGTATTGCGGGGCATTGCGGAGTATTGCGGGGCATTGCGGAGTATTGCGGGGCATTGCAGAGTATTGCGGGGCATTGCAGAGTATTGCGGGGCATTGCAGAGTATTGCGGGGCATTGCAGAGTATTTTGGGGCATTGCAGAGTATGGGGGCATTGCAGAGTGTGGGGGTATTGCATAGTATGGGGGTATTGCATAGTATGGGGGTATTGCATAGTATGGGGGCATTGCAGAGTATGGGGGCATTGCAGAGTATGGGGGCATTGCAGAGTATGGGGGCACTGCAGAGTATGGGGGTAATATTGCAGAGTATTGCACAGGGAGGGAGGGATGGATCTCTGACTGCATGTGTCACAGATCCAGCCCGCAGCAGCAGCAGCAGCTGCTGCTGCTTCCGCTCTCTCCCCTCTCCTCTCTCACACTGTACCGTTCGGTACAGAGAGGAGAGGGAGGAACCGGCGTCATCACATGACGCCGGTTTGTTTAATAGTGATCGCTCCGTCATTGGACGGAGCGATCACGTGGTAAACCGCCGCTATCAGCGGCGATTTACCGTGATTCGTGATCAGCCGGGTCCAGAGGACCCGGCGGTCACGGAGACTCCCGTGTGCGCGCCCCACAGGGCGCGCGGGAGCGCGATTCTAGGAGGACGTACATTGACGCCCTTCTAGAGTTAAGCAACCGCCTTGTAGACGTATTTCGTCTATAGGGCGGTTGTTAAGTGGTTAATTAGTTAGTCAATGAGTTAATAGGTTAATGTTTAAATTGTAGTAGATTGATTAGTAAATTAGTATTGGATACATTTCTTGATTTTTTTTTTAGGATTATTTTAATCATGGGTGAGCTACAGCCATTGAACTGAGACCATAGTACAGGAAAATTCAGAAAATCTATGACATTTGTTTCTTAACTACAGTATATACAGGGAGTGCAGAATTATTAGGCAAGTTGTATTTTTGAGGATTCATTTTATTATTGAACAACAACCATGTTCTCAATGAACCCAAAAAACTCATTAATATCAAAGCTGAATATTTTTGGAAGTAGTTTTTAGTTTGTTTTTAGTTTTAGCTATTTTAGTGGGATATCTGTGTGTGCAGGTGACTATTACTGTGCATAATTATTAAGCAACTTAACAAAAAAAAAATATATACCCATTTCAATTATTTATTTTTACCAGTGAAACCAATATAACATCTCAACATTCACAAATATACATTTCTGACATTCAAAAACAAAACAAAAACAAATCAGTGACCAATATAGCCACCTTTCTTTGCAAGGACACTCAAAAGCCTGCCATCCATGGATTCTGTCAGGCCTCGTACACACGACAGAGTTTCTCGGCAGAATTCACCGAGAAACTCGGTCAAAACCCGGATTCTGCCGAGAAACTCTGTCGTCTGTACAGTTTTGGCTCGATGGAGCCGCCGAGGAACTCGACGAGAAAATAGAGAACATGTTCTCTATTTTCTCGTTGTCCTCGTTGTTCTATAGGAGAAGGCGGCCCGCCGAGCTCCTCGGCGGCTTCATCCCAAAACTCGACGAGGAACTCGACGTGCCAAGCACGTCGAGTTCCTCTGTCGTGTGTACGGGGCCTCAGTGTTTTGATCTGTTCACCATCAACATTGCGTGCAGCAGCAACCACAGGCCTCCCAGACACTGTTCAGAGAGGTGTACTGTTTTCCCTCCTTGTAAATCTCACATTTGATGATGGACCACAGGTTCTCAATGGGGTTCAGATCAGGTGAACAAGGAGGCCATGTCATTCGTTTTTCTTCTTTTATACCCTTTCTTGCCAGCCACGCTGTGGAGTACTTGGACGCGTGTGATGGAGCATTGTCCTGCATGAAAATCATGTTTTTCTTGAAGGATGCAGACTTCTTCCTGTACCACTGCTTGAAGAAGGTGTCTTCCAGAAACTGGCAGTAGGACTGGGAGTTGAGCTTGACTCCATCCTCAACCCGAAAAGGCCCCACAAGCTCATCTTTGATGATACCAGCCCAAACCAGTACTCCACCTCCACCTTGCTGGCGTCTGAGTCGGACTGGAGCTCTCTGCCCTTTACCAATCCAGCCACGGGCCCATCCATCTGGCCCATCAAGACGCACTCTCATTTCAGCAGTCCAGAAAAATCAGTCTTGAGATATTTCTTGGCCCAGTCTTGACGTTTCAGCTTGTGTGTCTTGTTCAGTGGTCATCGTCTTTCAGCCTTTCTTACCTTGGCCATGTCTCTGAGTATTGCACACCTTGTGCTTTTGGGCACTCCAGTGATGTTGCAGCTCTGAAATATGGCCAAACTGGTGGCAAGTGGCATCTTGGCAGCTGCACGCTTGACTTTTCTCAGTTCATTTGCAGTTATTTTGCGCCTTGGTTTTTCCACATGCTTCTTGCGACCCTGTTGACTATTTTGAATGAAACGCTTGATTGTTCGATGATCACGCTTCAGAAGCTTTGCAATTTTAAGAGTGCTGCATCCCTCTGCAAGATATCTCACTATTTTTGACTTTTCTGAGCCTGTCAAGTCCTTCTTTTGACCCATTTTGCCAAAGAAAAGGAAGTTGACTAATAATTATGCACACCTGATATAGGGTGTTGATGTCATTAGACCACACACCTTCTCATTACAGAGATGCACATAACCTAATATGCTTAATCGGTAGTAGGCTTTCGAGCCTATACAGCTTGGAGTAAGACAACATGCATAAAGAGGATGATGTGGTCAAAATACTCATTTGCCTAATAATTCTGCACTCCCTGTAGAACTGGCATCTATCAAAAACTAAAAATATATGGGTTCTCTATGAAAAAAAAATGTAACACTAACTTAAGATAAACTTAAAAAAATAAAAATATATATATAATTATTATACAAAATGCATTTTACAGTAGAGAAACAAGAACAGCGTTGCATTTTTGTCAATTCCCCTGCATATTAATATATCCAGGGCTTTCGTAAAGGCCCTCAATATGCTTTAAAAGAAAATGTTTTTGTTCTTTTGTTTTTTGTTTAAAAACATACTTGCCTAGGTGGATGCAGCGTTGGTTTGATGCTGCATCTGTACTCCGCCAGCTCTAATTCCTATAACTGAGCCATCAAACAGCACTGATCGCTCAGGTCTCAGTGCTTATTTTCAGTCACCACTGTCTGCTCTGCCCCCCCCCCCCCATGTTCACTGAAGCGCTGGGCTGTGGAGGGGGCAGGAGCAGCTGGTTCAGGCTCTCAGTGGCTTGTCCAGGTTCCTGGGTGGACCTTTCCCCAGCCTGGACCAGTTCTGTGACATCAGCCGGCAGAGAGCTTTGGCCCACTGTCAGCTGAGAATCGGTTACGGTAGCACAGAATAAACTGAACTCCTGTGACCCACAGGAGACGTACAAACAAGCTTTGGCTGTATTTCTCCTTTAAATACAGCATGAAAATAAACTGTTATGAAAAGAAGTTGAAAAATTACTGTTGAATAATGCATACCGAGGAGTTGATTGACTAAAGGCAAATAGACTCTTCACATCACAAGTAAAGTTGCATTTTGCAAGAGAATTTTCAACAGCGCTTAGTCAATTTGGTAAATTTTTACTTTGCAAATAATATCTAATCATATGTAAGGTAAACTAAAATACTGCATTTTTGCTTACATGATTGAATGATGGAATTCAGCAGAGCTTAACCTCACTCACTAACCTCTCTTTAGAAGTTGGTCCTGAGCACAAAGGTTTTTATGACCCTTGGAAATGAAAGGGTTAAAGTGAACTATGGGCAAGAAATAACATACATGATTGCCTGTTTCTTTTGCCAGTAGATCCCCTATTTTTCCAATGGGTCAATCTGTTTAGCATAAGGTTCAGTTACAGGGTTCAGAACAAACCATTTACCATTGGTAGACATGCTTAGAATGGCCATCTTTTATTCATACGGCTTAAAGCTGTTACAAAAAGGAAAAATAAACCCTTTCTAGTAACTTATTGGGGGTTATTTATGAAAGGCAAATCCACTTTGTACCACAAGTGCAAACTACAAGTGCAGAGTGCATTTGAAATTTCACTGAAAGTGCACTTGGATGTGCAGTCGCTGTAAATCCGAGGAGGACAGGCAAGGGGAAAAAAAACAGCATTTTAGCTTGCACATGATTGGATGATAAAATCAGCAGAGTTTCCCCTCATTTCAGATCTTCCCCTTAAGCCCCATACACACTATCAGTTTTCCTGATGGTTTTCTCTTGAGGTTTACCAAAACCATCTAATATGAGGTCAAACCTTAAGCGTTTCAATTTGAATGCAATCAGGCAGGTCCTTGTACTACATGATTTTGGTAAACCTGAAGAGAAAACCAGCAGGAAAACTGATAGTGTGTATAGGGCTTCAGATTTACAGTGACTGTGCTTCCAAGTGCAATTCCAAGTGCACTTTGCACTTGTAGGGCCAGATCCAGAGAGAATTGGATCCGCGCAGCGTGTCAGAGATACGCTACGCCACCGTACCTTACCTGGCGGAATTTCGAATCCTCAACGATTTTGCGCCGTAAGTTACGGCGACGTAGTGTATTTCTGGCGGCGGAATTCAAATCGGCGATCAGGGGGCGGGTTTCATTTAAATGAAGCGCGTCCCCACGCCGAATGAACTGCGCATGCGTCGTCCAGGAATTTCCCACTGTGCTTTGCGCGAAATGACGTGAACTTAGACGTGAGTTACGTCCATCCCTATTCACGAACGACTTACGCAAAAAAAATTTAAAATTCAAATTTCGATGCGGGAACGACAACCATACTTAACATGGCAAGTCTATATATACGCCGCAAAAATACCAGCTTTAACTATACGCCGGAAAAAGCCGACTACAGACAACGTTAGAAAATGCGACGGCCGCACGTACGTTCGTGGATCGTCGTAAATCGCTAATTTGCATACCCGATGCGAAAAACGACGCAAACTCCACCCAGCGGGCGCCGAAGTATTGCATCTAAGATCCGAAGGCGTACGAAGCCGTACGCCTGTCAGATCTTACCCAAATGCCGTTGTATCTTGGTTTGAGGATTCAAACTAAAGATACGACGCAGGAAATTTGAAAGTACGCCGGCGTATCAGTAGATACGCCGGCGTACTTGCTCTGTAAATCTGGCCCGCAGTTTGTACTTATAGAGCAAAGTGGATTTGCCTTTCATAAATAACCCCCATTGTGTTAGCTGAAGGTAGACTTTCATTTGTTTGTCCTTTATTTAAAGCGTAACCCCCCTCCGGGTGAATAAAGTACATTGCAAGGATTTTAACAAACTTTGTTGCAGATTTGTGTTTCTGCTCTAAAAGAATATCTATGCTTTAGATCATGTTCTGTGCATTGTGAATCTGAATGGGAGCGACCAATTCATTATAAGCAGCTTATGCACCATCAGGGTTCTGGTGAGGAAAGTTGCAGTGTCTGCATCAATCTAGTGATTAACCCTTAGGAGGTATCTCACTAAAAATTACATTTTTGTTGCAGAGGATGCCTAAAACCTGACTTGTATCGTAATTAGTACAGAGCTCTTCATTTTAGCAGGAAATAAACCATGGGCCAGATCCACGTAGGAGATACGATGGCGTATCTCCAGATACGCTGTTGTATCTCTGAGTCTGAGGCGTCGTATCTTGGCGCCTGATTCAAAGAATCAGATACGCCAGAATTTTGCTAAGATTTGATCAGCGTAAGTCGCCTACGCCGTCGCATCTTAACTGCATATTTACGCTGGATGCTAGGGGCGTGTATGCTGATTTACGCCTAGAATATGTAAATCAGCTAGATACGCCAATTCACGAACGTACGCCCGGTAGTCGCAGTACAGAAAGGCCGTTTACGTTAGGCTTTTTCCGGCATAAAGTTACCCCTGCTATATGAGGCGCAGCCAATTTTAAGTATGGACGTCGGGCCAGCGTTGAATTTTCCGGCGATTACGTCGTTTCCGTAAGTCGTTCGCGAATAGGGCTGTGCGTCATTTACGTTCACATCGAAAGCATTGGCTTTTTGCGGGTTAATTTGGAGCATGCGCACTGGGATACTTTCACGGACGGCGCATGCGCCGTTTGTAAAAAGCATCATTTACGTGGGGTCACAATACATTCACATAAAACACGCCCACATGTTCCATATTTAAATTAGGCGGGCTTACGCTGGCCTATTTACTCTACGCCACCGCAACTTTGCTTTGAGAATACTGCACTTGCCTGTCAAAGTAGCGGCGGCGTAGCATAACTACGATACGCTACGCCTGCTTAAAATTATGCCGTTCTACGTGGATCTGGCCCCATCTGTGTACAGAATGCCTTCAGGTTGCCATATTGCATTGAATTTTACAACTATAGTGCTGCAATTTGAAAAGAAAAGGTAATTTCTTACTAACATTAAACAACAATAAGACAATATGTGTAGCAATTCTATATGCAGATTTTTTTCCGTTACTTGCCATATTTTTCCACAAAAGTGGAGTTACCCTCAGAAATGTGTTTAAAAATATTAAGCTACATGTCCATCTAAGACTACCCTGTGCACAGCGAGACAACGATGATTAGAGGTTCCGCTGCAGAACAGCATTGTCATCCTATTACAGGAAGTGAAAAAATAATGGATCTACTGGCAAGATCAACCGGTAATAAAACTATGTTACAGAGGCAGTCAGAAAAAAAAAAGCTGCAGCGCTAATGCTAGGAAAAAATTGCCTCATATATGTTTACAGGAAAATAAGTTAAATTTAACACCACACAGACAGCAATTGTTACATGGTTTCTGTTCCATATTTAGTGTGTGCCATTTCACATATAAATACTTTGATTCTCTATCTGTTTAGGAACCAGCACAGTCAGCAACCCTACTGAATAATTGCTGTAAGAAGAAGAGCAGTTAGCCACATAGTGAGCTTGTTGCCTTGAATTAGCCCATTCAGAGGGGAGAGTTTACAAAAGCAGAATACTTTTCATTTAGATAAAATAAAAAAAAACGGTGTTCTTATTGAAACACAGCCAAGTGCAGAGTTTAAAAAAAATAAGATTGGATGGTAGCCACAGTTTCAGCTAAAGAGAAAAAAAATATTAAAGAAGAAATATAACTGCCCCCCAGGTTCACAAATATTTACAAATTATTCATAGAAACAAGAACAAAAAAATAACAAAATGATGCACAGTAAGTATATTCCCATTTTTTAAAAAGAAAAAAAAAGAAATAATAACTTGGATACCCACTAGCATTCAACTAAATAACCACACTGAAATTTTGTCAGTGAACCAAAACAAATATTTTAAGTGTCTTAAAACATTTAAGTCTTTTTATATATGCACATATAAAAATACTAAATTAAGCAAATTCCAAGCTGCTAATGGTGATCATTCTGTTGTTCTTTCTATTCAACATTTATGTTGTATATATATTTATAGTAGTTTTATTGTTGGGTTGCAATTAGCAGTTTTAATAGTACTTCCCTTCGCCTTTACTATTGCCCATTAATCTTTTAAACCTTGTTACTGGCATTGTATTGATTTCTTCTCTAGTACTGGCAGTATTTTTAAGGAGGAGCTGATCATACTTCCGTCTAACAACATAAAAAAGGATTTAAAGGAAGGCACTTACCATAAAACACTCATATACTTTAACTTTACAAGAGAGTTAAACAAGAGAACAGATGTTTTTAAACTGCTTTGGTAAATGCCTCTGTATTTTCAGGGGCAATCAATACATTTAATGCTAATTGTATTGTACTTTTGTACTTTTGTCAAAATAGTAGTTTATCTTGAAGTTAATTTCAGTTTTACTTCACTTTCCTTAAAATACAGCCAACATGCACTGATTATTGAGCTTATATTTTAAAAGAAAATTGTATGTATATATGTGTATATATATATATATATATATATATATATATATATATATATATATATATATATATATATATATATATATATATATGTATGTATGTATGTGAATATATATATATATATATATATATATATATATATATATATATATTTATATATATTTATATATATATATATATAATGTCTAACAATCGCATTATGACACATTTGATGGTGGTCAGGTCAAAAAACTGATGCCAGGCATGTTTTTGGTCCTATCCATATAAAGTTTGCTGGCAGCATCTGCTTTAGCTGCCCTTCACCTATAGATGGTGTGTACACAGTCAACTGCCTTCCTATGTTAATGGCCACCTTTAGGAAATAGAGCAGCAAAAACTGTTCTTGGTTGGTTTTGTCCTATATAAATTCCCAATCCTTTCACTTTCTTTATAATGTCAAGTCGACTAAAAAATAAATAAAAAATTAACAAGGTGAACAAGATCTTTTTTGGCTTCAGCAGACCATTTATATATCACCTGCCATTAGAGTCTCCAAAGGAGAAAACTGAAGATGTATTATTTGACGTAAACGTCAGAAGGTTGAATAATCTACTGACTAAATGAATGTTATTTTAAAAATGATCAATAATTTAGGTCGGAATCAAAACACTAGCAATAGGAAATGCTATTTATCATTCAGACTTACATTTCAGATTCTTATGAGAAGACTTCATTATAATGGGATTTCTTTATTAACCACTTAACCCCCGGACCATATTGCTGCCCAAAGACCAGAGCACTTTTTGCGATTCTGGACTGTGTCGCTTTAACTGACAATTGCGCGGTCGTGTGACGTGGCTCCCAAACAAAATTGGCGTCCTTTTTTTCCCACAAATAGAGATTTCTTTTGGTGGTATTTGATCACCTCTGCGGTTTTTATTTTTTGCGCTATAAACAAAAATAGAGCGACAAATTTGAAAAAAATGAATATTTTTTACTTTTTGCTGTAATAAATATCCCCCAAAAATATATAAAAAAATATGTTTTTCCTCAGTTTAGGACAAAACGTATTCTTCTACATATTTTTCCTAAAAAAAAATCGCAATAAGCGTTCATTGATTGGTTTGCGCAAAAGTTATAGCGTTTACAAAATAGGGGGTATTTTTATGTCATTTTTATTAATATATTTGTTTTACTAGTAATGGCGGCGATCAGCGATTTTTTTTCGGTACTGCGACATTATGGCGGACACATCAGACACTTTTGACACATTTTTGGGACCATTGGCATTTTTATAGCGATCAGTGCTACTAAAAATGCCACTGGCAGTGAAGGGGTTGTATGAACAGAGGATCAGCGTTTCCCCCCCTGACAGGACCGGGAGCTGTGTGTTTGCTCTGAAACGAGCAATCGCGGGTGCCCGGCAGCGATCGCGCCCGCCGGGCACCCGCACGGGAGTCACGGATGAGCGGGGGGTGTGCGCGCGCCCCTAGTGGCCACTAAAAGAGCCGAGGTATAGCTACAGGCTCTCGCCCAGGAGAGCCGACCTTTGTGCCGTAGAATGACGGCGGCTGGTCGGCAACTAGTTAATGGGCTTAAGGTCCAGTCTATAGAATCTAGTACATTATTGGACCTTTGTTAAGGTAAGAAAAAAATTCATACAAGTTCAAAAAATTAAGGAAGAAATACAAACAAAATATTTTTTCTTATTTGCATATGTTTGGTGTTATGTTGTATATTTTTCAGTTGTTTTTTTTAAACAGCAAAATACACAAAAAAACAAACACGAAAAAGATAAAAGATTTCCTATTTTAGGGTTTTATTTTAGGTAACTTTTTTATTACATCATGTATGATGCAAGCTGTGATAAAATAGACACAAAAAGCTGAGGTAAGTACTGGACCGATCGGCAGATGGGGGTAGTGCTGTGATGGGGGGTGATTAGTTGTTTGCCACCCCCTAAAGAAAAACCCACCAGCCGCACTGGTGACAGTGCATATTTTTAGCACTGTCTTAGTTTTGCTGGTTCCTGCAAAGTTTCAAAAGTGTCAGTGTCTGATTTTCCACTGCAATATCGCAGTCTCACTTTAAGTCGCTGATCGCCACCATTACTAGTATAAAAAAAATATTCCATAAATATAGTTTGTAGACACTATCATATTCACATAAACCAATTAATATACGCTTATTGTTTTTTTGTTTTTTTTTACCAAGAATATGTAGCAGAATACATATGGGCGTAAATTTATGAAGAATTTTTTTTTAACAATTTTTTATTGCCTATGTTATACGGCAGAAAGTAAAAATTACTGTATAGTTTTTTTTTCAAAGTTGTCAGTCTTTTTTTGCTTATAGCGCAGTGGTGATCAAATACCACCAAAATGAAGCTCTATTTGTAGTGGAAAAATGACATACATTTTGTTTGGGTACAGTGTCGCATGACCACGCAATTGAAAGTTAAAATAATGCAGTGCCGTATCGCAAAAAATGGCCTGGTCATGAAGGGGGTAAATCTTCCAGAGGTCAAGTGGTTAAAACAAATCAAAATAACAATAAAAAAAAATTGCACCGTTTCTTTACATTTTTCAAGTTACTATTTATATTGTTCTAGTCCTTTTTAATGAAGCAAGTTAAACAGTGGCTTACTAAGCCTTTGTCATCTTTATTTTCTCTAGAACAGAGAAGCACATTTTACCCAGGTGCTGCAGGTTCCTTCACTTCAGCTAACCTCAGCATCTCCCTACAAAAGTGCATTGGGGAGTGCGCTGATATATTTTAAAGTGCAGCATCAGTAACTTGTTGCAGGAGGATGTGAAATAATTCATGCTATCGAATGACAAGGAAAAAAGCACCGAGGGCCAGATTCTCAAAAGAGATACGCCGGCGTATCGCCTGATACGCCGTCGTATCTCTGAGTCCGCCGTCGTATCTATGTGCCTGATTCATAGAATCAGTTACGCATAGATAACCATTAGATCCGACAAGCGTAAGGCTCTTACGCTGTCGGATCTTAAATGCAATTTTTTTTGTTCGCCGCTAGGTGTCGCCGACGTTGTTTTCCCGATCGAGTATGCAAATTAGCAAAATACGCAAATTCCCGAACGTACGCCCGGCCGACGCAGTGAAGTTACGACGTTAACGTAAGATTTGCGACGCGTAAAGTTGCCCCTGCTATATGAGGTGCAGCCAATGTTAAGTATGGCCGTCGTTCCCGCGTCAAAATTTTGTTTGCGCAAGTCGTCTGTGAATAGGGCTGGACGCCATTTACGTTCACGTCGAAACCAATGACGTCCTTGCGACGTAATTAAGCGCAATGCACGTCGGGAAAATTTAGGGACGGCGCATGCGCAGTACATTCGGCGCTGGAACGCGCCTAATTTAAATGATCCACACCCCTACCCGGATCATTTGAATTAGGCCGGCTTGCGCCGGGGGATTTATGCTACGCCACCGCAACTTTACAGGCAAGTGCTTTGTGAATCAAGCACTTGCCTGTAAAACTTGCGGCGGCATAACGTAAATCAGATACGTTACCCCAGCCAAGTTTTACGCCGTTATACAAGAATCTGGCCCCAAGAGCGTAGGAACAACAGGCAAGGAGCATCCTTTGACACACATCCAGTCTGGGTGTCAAAAGATGTAGAGTGGAAAGTGAGTGAGAAGCACAGCAGCAACAAGGTAAGATTTTATCTAGGTGCTGGGCAGCTTACAGAGAGAGCAGGTGTCCTATTCTATTCGTATTCTTGACTGGCACTGTCCTATTAGTGCAGATCTCTTCTATCCCTAATGCCACTCTACATTACTCAGCAGTCTGGGCCTTTTTTCATACATCTGCTGCCAACAGCACCATTGTGGTTTACAGCCGCTGTCATCTACTAGTCATTTAGGTAGCACAAGCATGAAAAGACACATGATTCTCCTACATGAGCAGTACTTTAATGATGGATGTCAGCAGCAAACCCCCCCCCCCCCAACTCGACAATATTTTCCATCTGCATTCATTTCAGACTCAAGCAATAGTGATAGAAGTCCAATTGGGGGGGGTTTGATATGCGTACCTTACCCAATCAAGTGGGGAAGAAGGCCATGCTGAGTAGGGCTGTTTACAGGCTTGAACCTATCTGTAAGTTTTGTAATGGCATCCTGTCAATTCCAGCAGCATTCTTGACTGGGCAGGTGTCTCTTCTTCAATTGATCTTCGTTACCCTCATGCCCAGTGTCTTAATGTGAGTTTGACTAAATTGCTGCTTTTCATTTGATCTCATTCCAGCTGATAGCGTCTGCCCTCTAATGTGAATGTATGGCTCTACTGTGGCAGATACCCGACAGCAATTTTTTTGCCCAGAAGGCCATCCCTAACCTTCACCAAGGAAAGTAATGTCTCCATGTCAAAGAACCATTTGGTCAGTAGCAGGGTCCACATGACCAAAAGCACATTGTTCAGCAAGCATGGGCAGGGATGACATATCTCTTTTATGGTCTACTGAGAAATGTGCTGGTGGCTGGAAAGGATGCAGGATTAAACACACCACTTGAGCTAATAGTGCCACTGCACATCTTGCACCTTAGTGATGGTGACATCACAGTCATCTTTACCCTCTTCTCAAGAAGACACCTCAAATGAAATGTCCCCTGCAAGTGACCCAAAGCTTATGCAAAGACTGAGGAAAAATGCTGCAATGTCATTTTGCCACTGGTATTTCTAGGAGACAGGAGCCACACTGAACTAGACATTCTGGCTTATATTCAGGGGCAGACTGAGCGGTGGCTTATCAATGCCATCTTGTTCCAGGTAAGGTCATCTGTGACAAAAACACAAACCTGATGACCCCTTTTGGTTTTCAAAGTACATTACATAGTTTTTAACACATTTTATTTCAGAATCCTTTTGTTTCTATGAAGAAATAGCTGTTTCTTTCACCATGTCCTTTTTCAGACTGAATCTGAATAGGAGGATCTGGTTCATTACAATAATCTGGTGCATTCCAAGTGTTCCAATGAGAAAAAAAATGCATTCTATGCATTAAGGTGAAAAACCTTCTGTGGTGCCCTGACACAATTTTTCCCTGGCCGGTAACGAGCACACCAGCTCATGTCCTGATTGGATAGATTGATAGCAGCACAGCCATTGGCTCCCATTGCTGTCAATCAAATCCAATGACGTGGGCGCCAGGGGAAGGGGTCGAGTATTGGATTCTGTGTGAATGGACACAGAACCAGGACTCGGGAGAGCGCCCGCACGGGTGTCCAACTTAGGAGAGCCTTCCAACGTTGGCACTCGATGCGGGGAGGAGCCACCAGCGCTGCCGGGGGACCCCAGAAGAGGCAGATCGGTGCCACTCTGTGAAAAATGAACTGTGCAGTGGAGGTAAGTATGAGATGTTTGTTATTAAAAAATAAAATAAAACAAGGGTTTACAACCCCTTTAACTCATGCAGCAGTATTGCTGTATAGCTCAAAAATGTCAAATCCCTTCTCATCCAAAGGAGGAAAAGGCATAACTACCCTTCTTCCTGATATAATGCTGTGGAATTACATAGGCAGTTGTAATGTTGTAAACAATAAAATAATAAAAAATAATATTTTGGAAAAAAAAAAAAGAATTTTTAAAAAGTCAGCCTATTTCTCATTTAGACCATATTGTTTATATCTGGATTTAGGTAAATGTCATGAATTTTGCAATTCGTTAAAAAAAGAACAGTAATGTTATTGAGCCTTTGCAGCCAGATAAAACATCTCTCTGGACTTAAACAATATGGTAATAGCATGTAGCCACATAAAAATAATATTAGACAGTCCAAAGACTTCTGGGACACCTGCTGAAAGTGTTTACTCTCATGGCTGGGAGCAATTGCAGATGAGCACTACCTGGTATGCATAAATATTGATAAATTACTTCTTCTAGATACACTGAGGAATTCTGTCTGTGTTAAAAATTCAACCTTGCCACGAGCGCTTGGATACAGACATTTTCACAATGCAGATTTCCTTTTTCTCTCAGATAGATCTCCCTGTTTACAGTGTAATATATATATATATATATATATATATATATATATATATATATATGTGTGTGTGTGTGTGTGTGTGTGTATATATATATATATATATATATATATATATATATATATGCAATTTGCATTGCATTACATCTTCAAAAACCTATCTCTTCTAAAGTTAGCAAAGGAAGATACAGTATAATAAAGGCGCATGCATATGCAAGGAGCACTGTATTATTTCAATCATTTTTGTGTATGCATTCACCTTTATACACAGAGCTATACACAGAGCTATTTTAGCTCCTTCAATTAATAACTTATGGGCTGGTTCACGATAGAACATTTTGTTGCTTCTTGAAAGAGTCAGAGCTTTAGATTATTTAGAGAGACACTGATACAATGTGAATGGTAAAAAAAAACAATGCCGACAAAAATGGTTTTGGTACATTTTTGGCAATAAAGTAAACTCATTTGATGGTAGTATGATATGCAGATGTAGTATTAAAACAAGAAAATAGTATACAATACTGAGGTCAAAGGTAAACAAATTATTTCCAGTATTATTACTAATAATATTATACATCCCTTCTATGAAAGTGTCTATAGCAAGTCCTGTAAATTGCTTCTGTATAAACAGTACTTTCTGGCAATAGAATAAACTTTTTAAACAGCTGTCAGGCTATCTATGTACTGCAATATTAAATTAGGCACCACTCACTAATAATAAAATGTAACTCTTTTTTGAAGGAGATGGAGGAACTGATCCATATTGCACAGTACAAAGGCCCGGATTCACAACGGAGTTACGACGGCGTATCTCCGGAGTTGCGCGGTCGTATCTCTGAGTCCGAGCCGTCGTATCTATGCACCTGATTCTTAGAATAGATTTCCATTAGATCAGACCGGCGGAAGTCTCTTACGCCGTTGGATCGTAACTGCATATTTACGCTGGCCGCTAGGGGCGTGTACGCTGATTTACGCCTAGAAATATGTAAATCAGCTAGATACGCGAATTCCCGAACGTACGTCCGGCTGACGCAGTACAGATACGCCGTTTACGTTAGGCTTTTCCCGGCGTAAAGTTACCCCTGCTATATGAGGCGTATATGCGGCGTAGAAATGTTAAGTATGGACGTCGTTCCCGCGTCGAATTTTGAATATTTTACGTTGTTTGTGTAAGTCATCCGTGAATGGGGCTGGACGTCATTTACGTTCACGTCATAAACCAATACATCCTTGCGGCATACTTTAGAGCAATGCACACTGGGATATGTCCACGGACGGCGCATGTGCCGTTCCGCAAAAACGACAATCACGTCGGGTCACAAGTTATTTACATAAAACACGCCCCCCTGATCCAAATTTGAATTAGGCGGTGCTTACGCAGGCCTATTTACGCTACGCCGCCGCAACTTACGGAGCCAGTGCTTTGAGAATACTGCACTTGCCCATCTAAGTTGCGGAGGCATAACGTAAATCAGATACGTTACGCCCGCGCAAAGATATGCCGATCTACGAGAATCTGGCCCCCTATGTCCTTGTTTACTTAGACCTGGTATTGCTGGTTGAACTACAAATAATTAGTCAAATACCAATCCTATCTGGGTCTGTAGGACTGAGGTGTTGTTTTCAGATATCTGTTAGAGGGTCCCTTAAAATGTTACTGGTCCCCTCTCCTGGCACCTAACCTGCTTTAGTTGATTCCCCCCCCTTTTTTTTCCTCCTCCTCCCTTCTACACCCCTCTATCGGCTGATTTATCTCAAGTTCTTCTTTTTTCCTGTCTTCCCTAAATGAAGCTTCACCCAGCTGAAACCTTAAGGCCGGGTACACACGAACAAACATGTATGGTGAAAGCGGTCCGTCGGACCGTTTTCACCATACATGTCTGCCAGAGGGCTTCTGTACGATGGTTGTACACACCATCGTACAGAAGTCCGCGCGTAAACAATACGCGGGGCGTGTCCGCGGTGTCGCCGCGTCGATGACGCGGTGTCGCCGCGACAATGACGCAGCGACGTGGGCGGCCCGCCTTTAAAATGCTTCCACGCATGCGTCGAAGTCATTCGACGCATGCGAGGGACGGCGGGCGCCTGGACATGTACGGTAGGTCTGTACTGACGACCGTACATGTCCGAGCGGGCAGGATTCCAGCGGACTGTTTTAAAACAAGTCCAGGAATATTTGTCTGCTGGGAAAAGGCCCGGCGGGCAAATGTTTGCTGGAATTCGGCCCGCTCGCGCCCACACACGACCGAACATGTCTGCTGAAACTGGCCCGCGGACCAGTTTCAGCAGACATGTTTGGTCGTGAGTATGGGGCCTAAGGTTAACCAGCTCCATTCACACCATGGTTGTCAGGGAACAATTCTGAGAAGAAATGGCAAATTTGTGTATATGCAATATGGGCGCTCTAATTTGCAAATGCCCATTAGCGATCCACCAGCATCTCCAGAGAATCATTGGCTGTGATCACCATCTCTGCTACTGGGTGTCCCCACATCTGGAATCATCGGGCATCTTCACATTCAGGCAACCCGTGCATCTTAGGGCATACTACCCTCTATCACCACTTTCAGGGATACTCTGCACTCAGCCGCAAAGGGAGCTCTCTTATCACCTCAGCCTCCAGTCTGGTACATGACAATAGCATTCCGTTTTGCGGGCAGATTTGCAGCGATTCTGTCCACGACTCGGAATCAACGCAAATTGAAGGACATCCTTGCGATCACCATTACTTTGAATGCCACCAAATCACATCTCGATTCTGCCACGATTGTTGCCTAAGGAATCACGGTAAAATCGTGCAAACAGAATCATGGGACGCCTGACACCCAAAAGAAGTTCTAGCACTTCTTTTTGGGCGTCAGACGCCCCGCGATTCTGTTTACATCACTTTACTGCGATTTTTACTGCAACTCATCGGGGGACAATCGCAGAAAATTGTGCCACGATTTGGTGCCATTCAAAATAATGGGGACCACAAGGGCGTCCCACAATTTGTGGCATTTCCAAATCGTGGGAATAATTGCAGCGATTCTGCCCGCAAAATGGAACACCATGTGTGAATGGAGCCTTACTGGTGTTTTACCTGTGTTGGACGAGGTAAACTTTTAGGGCTCCGGCCTCATGTGTGTACCACAGTTCAACACCCGACTACTCCTTTACGTGGTGAACCATTTCTTGTATTAGTTGAGTGTACTTGTTATGATGCATAGATAACATCTATTTGGACTATGTTAGAAGTACATGATGGTTCTTTTACTGTGCACTACTTTTTCCCCTGTTTTCTTTAGGCTGTACCTTCGTACTTTGTACACTTTACCTTTTGCAATAAACTTTTATGAAACCCCCCAAAAATGCTTTTCCATTAGGAGCAATATAAAGATGCAACCTGCTGGACTTTTTGAGTAATGTCCTTGTTTTTACCTATTACGTGTCAGCACATTAACCACTATACTACCAACCAGCAAGGTAGCTCAGTTATTCTGATAGGACGTCATATGATGTCCTCGTCTTTTAAAGCCGCTAGGGGGCGCGTACACACCCGTCGTGTTACTGGGAACACGATGCGCTTTCCCAGTAACTGAGCAGGACCGTGGATCTCTGTGTGTAAACTCAGAGCTCCATGTCCTGTCAGGGAGAGGAGACCGATGCTGTGTCCCTTGTACATAGGGACACAGATTGGTCACCTCACCAGTCACCCCCCTCCCCCTACAGTTAGAATCACTCACTAGGCTACACATTTAACCCCTTCCCCACCCCCTAGTGGTTAATCCCTTCCCTGCCAGTCACATTTATACAGTAATCAATGCATATTTATAGCACTGTTCACTGTATAAATGTGAATGGTCCCAAAAATGTGTCAAAAGTGTCCGATGTGTCCGCTATAATGTAGCTGATTAGGGTTGCACCGATAATCACTGCACTAATTATCAGTGCAGACACCCACCTATCAAGAGAGCTGTTTTTCGGCTCTCCTCTAGTAACGCTCTGTCAGCAGTGAATAGAGGAATGCCAATTACTGGCACTTCCTATTTACACTGTAATCAGCTGTGATTGGACACAGATGATCACATGGTAAAGAACCTACTTTTTATTTTATTTTTTATCTGATATGCAGTCTGTAAGGGCGACACACTGCACCACCAAACACCATGTAAAAATGTAATGACTATACTAAAATTCTATTTAAACAACGGAGGGTTTAATCAGTTATGCAACGGTATTGCCTTTCTAGTCTTCTTTCTAGATCATTAGGTACCAGTATTTGCAAGTGAAAAATCCAGTATGTCTGTTGGAGACATATTCTTTTATATTTTCTATTTTCAGTTAGAGTATGAGACAGGAACTGTTTACAAAAAGAAACCTGTATGGATATTCTTAAAGTACCTGGGGATTATATGCTTATCCCACCCTTATTATTATTTGTGTTTCCCTATACTAGCCCATAATGTCCTTTTTGATTAAGCCACAAAGAGCACTCTATTTTTGTCATAAGAGACAGAGAAGACATTAGACAGCAAATTGATTTGCAGGAACAATTTAACTGCTCTCACTTCATGCTGTCCACCATGTCCCTTCACATAAATTGCCTCACTGATGGTCCACCCATCAATTTTGCCTAAAGTAAGTGAGGAAAAAGTCAGATAAGAAGAGTCATCTAAATGTCTAAGGACACATTTAGTTATTTCAATCACACTTGAACAATTACCTTGAATAAATGATGATGCTATATTATTAGGCTCCATGCACACTGGGCTTGAAAAAAATCTGTTCCCCACGTTTTTGTACAAAGTTTAGGCGAGTTTAGGAGAGTTTTGCATTGTTTCTGCCACAAAGCTCCAATCAGAAACACAAATCAGAAGTTTTTTTTTTTCCTGCCTCTAAACCTTGAGCTCAAAATATGCCTCTAATTACATAACATTGAGCTGCTTCTACAGGTAGTACACAAAACACCTGTAGAAGCAGCAATTGTTAAGCCAGTGTGCATGGACCTATAATGTGTTGAAACTTTTGGCTTTAGAATGCGATCTATGCCAAAAATGTACTACAGTAATCTGTGTACCAAAATGAACTGATCAGTTCAGAAGAGTAATGAAAGAAGAAGAAGGCAGCACTGTAAATCAATCAGTTGTTGTTAGACATGGTGCTTGTAACAAATGGCTGTTTAGGGATGCCACCATTTTTCTGCTAATTCTATGTGTGACACATATTACTCAGTTCAAAATGAAAAGTAGGACACACCAGGTGGAGAAAGTGTTTTTTTTTTTTTTAATTAGTGACAACAAAGTATGAAGGAAAAAGTAGCTGGGATCTCTGGCATCGGCAATGCTTCCTCTGCAGGGTGGTGGGGGCCCCTGGGCTTGAGTGTTGAAGGGCCCCCCTGGAGCCGAGAATTGGGGGGGTCGAAGATGTAGAGCGAGGGGGGGATCAAAGTTGTTGAGCAGGGGGGGTGTGCATTAAAGTTGTTGAGCGGGGGCGAATTGAAGTTGTTGAGCGGAGGGGGGAGCGCATTAATGTTATTGAGCGGGGGGGTGCCTCTCACCTGTGCACGGAATGTGTCGGCTCTCTTCCCTTCAGCAGACATCCACGTACCGCTCCAGTTCCTCCTGGGGGGGTTTGCAGTTGTTGAGCAGGGGGGAGTGCCTCTCACCTGTGCCGACAGCCGGGGCCACAGACTGTCATTAGCCCGGCTTTTGGCTTTCTTCCCTTCAGCAGCCACAGTCCTCCACACCCCGCTCCGGTTCCTCCTGCTTCCGTGCTGCCTCCCTCTTGCAGTGCGGGAAAATTAACCCTTTTGCGGGAAGAAGCTGTCTGTGCGGGAAAGTCCCGCAGAATCAGGAATTTTGGGGCCCCTTACACAGCTTAAGGCATGGGCCCCCTGGAGCAGAGAACCCACGGGGGGGATGCTGCCTGAAATTGAGAAGCGGGGGGGGCTGCCGCAAATTGAGAAGCAGGGGGGGGCTATATATATAAAAAAAAGTGGGTAGCCATCTGGGGCCCTCTGGGCCCTTTAATAAAAATAAAAAAATAAACCTCTGGGCCCTTTAAAATGTAAATAAATATAAATATATATAAATATATATATATATATATATATATATATATATATACAATTTTTTTTTTTAATAAAAAATAAATACAAAAAAAGGGGGGTTGCCGTCCGGGCCCCTGGGGACCTCCGGACCCCTAAAAAAAAGGGGGTTGCCATCCGGGGCCCCCTATTGGGCGGGGCCCATGGGCTTGAGCCCGGTCAAGCCCAATGGTAAGTCCGGCCCTGTTCCTCTGCCTCTCTCTTAGTTCTTAAATAAAAACGTTTTCTTGCAAAGGAAGTTTGGGATGTGGTGGTAGGATTTGAGGGAGTTCAAAAGCTCACAGTGGAAACATTGCGGATTTTGGAAGATATTTATGTGGGAATTATACGTTATTTAAAAAGATAAAATACTGGCAGATCAAATTGTAAGAAGTCCACTCATCCTTAATCTTTCTTTTTTAAATCCTAGCTGTAAATCCTTTACATTCTCTTTCAAAATCAGTACAAAAAAAAAGAAACGACAAGTGATTTGTAGTTGATTGATATTTATTGGGAAAAGCAGGTAAATGTATTATAGACAGTTGCTGAATCAATCAGGCCTGCAACTCCATGCATTATTTTTAAACATCTGTCACCATCAATCTAAATGGCCTTAGTGACAGCTCTTCAACACACAGGAAAGAATATGTCATAAGCACATTTAATAGCAAGTGTTAAAAATTCAACTGGCACATTAATTTGACTTTTGAAAAATGAGTGAAAAATGTGCACCATTTAATTTTTTATCCCACATCATGTGATATTTACTTACCAGAACCAACAGATATGAAATTGAAATAAAGACAATTTAAATAAAACATCCTTGTTCTTCCTATAATAAGTTCCCTCTAGCTGAACACTTGAATTGTAGGATCAACTGAGATAGGCAAAGCTGCATTCTTGTTAAATATAATTGCCTAAAACAGCTTAAACCTGACAACATGAAACTTTGAGGATAACAAATATAAAATGTTATAATAACACTTATAGTGAATTTATTTTCCTCATTATATTATATGCAGTGCATGTAAAAGTACAGCAGAACAAATGTATGCAAAATAAATATGGTCTGCATTTAGTAATGCAAAGTGTGATTATTCATGTCTTGGGCCTAGCTCATAACTTGAGTTACATAGAATCGCAAGACAATAGATAAAGAATGATTTTCAATGGTGGGCAGTCACATCAATGCAGCATAACTGCAATGCGAGTTTGGGGAAGGGTCCTGTACTACTTGTTGCAATGCAGTGTGAGTTTGTAGGCCATAGACTTGAATAGAAATGTATCAAAAACACATGTACGTGCATTTTTTATTTTTTTGCTGAAAGGGGAGGTTCACCCTAATGTACAACATAAGCTCTAACACCCAGGCTCAGGCCGTTTTTGCACAAATCGTTTTTTTTTTTTAATTTAAAAACGATTCCATACCTTTGTTCTGACTATGTCAGCTGCCACTTCCTGGTTGGGATCCCGCGGGAGTGGGCGTGTCCCTTCGTCGCCGCATTGTTTCCTGGGATTACTCTGCAGGGTCTCGTGACACTGCAGAGGATGAGAGAGAAAGGATTAGTTCAGTTGTGTGTCAGCACAACGGGGCGGGTCATTATGACGCCGGCCGTTGCGATGGCACCTGAGCAGTGTTGACGGCGCGGCTCGCCATCAACACTGCACATGCGCGGGATAGAGCGGTGAATGCTGGGACTACAGCATTCACCGCATCCCGGAAGAAAGTCCTGTGGGGCTTCACACTGCCAGGACATAAGATGGAAACGTCCATCTATAATTTATATAAAATATCTTTTTATGGCAATTCGTTATGCAGGCGCATACAACAGCAGGACGGGTGAGTAGACTATTGCATGTAGTAAAAGCGGGTGAAAGGCTTGTAAAAAAAAAAACGTAATTCGGGGGAACCACCGCTTGAAGTATCCTCCTCTTATCCAGGACAGTAGTAGTAGCACCTGCACCACATAATCACACCTCAAATCACATTCAAAACTTATCAAATTCATCTTAACCAGGCCTTTTATTTTACATTTAAAAAAAATAACTTGCCAAGTTACCATGTAATGAGTTCCTGCTATGCCAAGAAACACACATTTACCATAAGGTGCCTGTTTATATTATACATGGCAAAGCACATCCTCTATGTGACAGAATTTGGACCTGACAATAGGTCAATCAGATAGTGTGGATTACATTTTTGATGAGTGCTTGGAGTATGTAGGTGACGCTTATACCTACTTTGCTTTTTATGAGGCCTGCAGTGCAAGATTAGATAGGCAGGCAGAGCCATCATTTTAGGAAAATGCACCTTATGATCCCTGCTCTAAAACACCTATTACTTGGCTTAGTTGGCACCAATTAGAGATTTCACTTAAAGTATTTATAAACCCTACATGAATGACACATATTTTGGTAAGGCACTGTATGTCACAAACAATTGACTTCTAAATACTTGATGTGCCCTTTTGTTACATCTCGGTGCTGCTGGCCTCCTGCAGCTTTTTTGTAGCCAATTTATGTGCACAATACATACAGTATATGCACTCCAGTGATGGCTGCATGCCATTTTTCAGGGTGGGCTTCCTGATGGTGGAAAAAGTGGGCCATGCCTCTGCAGCAATTTGAAGTCTGCTGGGTGTAAGAGGGTGGCAATGCAATTAGGAAATGGGCATTCTTGTTATCCTATAACAGGAAGCGCTTAAAAAAAAAAAAAACATAGTTGGTTCATAATTTTTTTAACGAAAGCTTACATTTTTTCTCAAAATAGTGGATATTACGGTAAAGTCTACTGTACAGTAACACGTTAAATCAAATTTGAGATTTCAGTGATTGGGTATACATATATATATATTTTTATATATATATATATATATATATATATATATATATATATATATATATATATATATATATATATATATATATACAGTATGTATAAAACATACAAGTTTTATTTAACCACTACATTTCTACCTGTACATTACCTATGGACCAGAGTCATTTTAAAATTTCTGATACAAGCATATTTATTCAACAATGAACTTGTCCGTACTTAAAGGGGTTGTAAAGGTAAAAGTAAAAAAACATCTGTGCATTAGCAGTCCCCCCCGAGACCCCCTTTACTTACCTGACCCTTCGAAAGTCCCACGTCGTAAACGAGCAATCTACTCAGCCGTCTTCCCGGCTCATTCATTGGTTGATTGAAAGCAGAGCAGCGATTGGCTTGTGCTGCTGTCAATCACATCCAATGACGCGACGTGCTGGGGGAAGTGCCGAGTGATACAGAGAGCGGCTATGGCCACCGGCTGTATCACGGGAACACGCCCACAAGGACTCAACACCATGCGAGAGTTCTCGCATGAAGGTGTTGAGTCCTTGTGAGATGGAGCAGAGACAGCCGCCGAGGGTCCCCAGAAGACGTGGATCGGGGCAAAACGAGCTGCACAGTGGAGGTAAGTATAACATGTTTGTTATTAAAAAAATATATATATATATTTATCTTTAGTAACCCTTTAAGATAAAAAGATAAAAAAGGGGAAAGGTTTATTTCATACAAAAAAACAATTCACACATGAATGGATGTATATATACATCCAAACATTTACTGTCCCCTCAAAATAACTTAACACACAGCCATTATTGTCTACAACGCTGGCAACATAAGTGAGTATACCCCTAAGTGAAAATGTCCAAATTGGGCCCAAAGTGTCAATATTTTGTGTGGTCACCATTATTTTCCAGCACTGCCTTAACCCTCTTGGGCATGGAGATTACCAGAGCTTTACAGGTTTCCACTGGAGTCCTCGTCCACTCGTCCATGGCGACATCACAGAGCTGGTGGATGTTAGAGACATTGCACTCCTCCATCTTCCATTTGAGGATGCCCCACAGATGCTCAATAGGGTTTAGGTGTGAAGACATGCTTGGCCAGTCCATCACCTTTACCCTCAGCTTCCTTAGCAAGACAGTGGTCATCTTGGAGGTGTGTTTGGGGTTGGTATCATGTTTGAATACTGCCCTGCGGCCCAGTCTCCGAAGGGAGGGGATCATGCGTTGGCATTCATGGTTCCCTCAATGAACTGTAGCTCCCCAGTGCTAGAAGCACTCCTGCAGCCCCAGGCCATGATACTCCCACCACCATGCTTGACTGTAGGCAAAACACACTTGTCCTTGTACTCCTCACCTGGTTGCCACCACACACGCTTGACACCATCTGAACCAAATACGTTTATGCTGGTCTCATCAGACCACAGGACATAGTTCCAGCATTCCATCTCCTTAGTCTGCTTGTCTTCAGCAAACTGTTTGCGGGCTTTCTGGTGCATCATCTTTAGAGGCTTCCTTCTGGGAAGACAGCCATGGAACCCAATTTAATGCAGTGTGCAGCATATGGCTTGAGCACTGACAGGCTGACCCCACCTCTTCAACCTCTTCAGCAATGCTGGCAGCACTTATACATCTATTTCCCAAAGACAACCTCTGGATTTGACACGGAGCATGTTCTGAGTGGAATATGTGCTGTTAAACCACTGTATGGTCTTGGCCACTGTGCTGCAGCTCAGTTTCAGGGTCTTGGCAATCTTCTTATATCCTGTGTCATCTTTATGTAGAGCAACAATTCTTTTTTTCAGATCCTCAGTGAGTTATTTTCCATAAAGTGTTGTGTTGTACTTCAAGTGGGAGAGTGAGAGAGATAACACTAAATTTAACACACATGCTCCCCATTCACACCTGAGATCTTGTAACACTAATGAGTCACATGACACCGGGGATTGAAAATGGCTAATTGGGCCCAATTTGGACATTTTCGCTTAGGGGGTGTACTCACTTTTGTTGCCAGTGGTTTAGACATTAACACTGTAGGTGTGTGTGTGTTGAGTATACAAGCTGTACACTCACTACTTTACATTGTAGCAAAGTGTAATTTCTTCAGTGTTGTCACATTAAAAGATACAATAAAATATTTACAAAAATGTGAGGGGTGTACTCACTTTTGTGCGATACCGTAACACATATCTAGACCTCAAAACAAAAATGTAATATTTTGCAGTTTATTTTGCAAGTCCTTAGATATAGTGGTTGCATTTGTTTTTATTTTCATGCTAAAAGCTTGTTCATCAAGAACATAAAATACCTTTCCATCTAGCCAGAAATTCCAAGTGTCCTTGTCATTTCCTGTGAGCTAAAAAGAAAGCACAAACATCCCAATTTTTATTGTGTATACAGGCGATCCTCGGGTTACAAACAAGATAGGGTCTATAGATTTGTTCTTAAGTTGAATCTGTTTGTAAGTCGAAACAGGCAAATTTTTTAAGTGTAGCTTCAGCCAAAAAAAACGATTTTTAAGCTTTTTGGATAGCATAGGGAAGGGTTATTACTAGGGATGTCCCAACACCGATACTAGTATCGGTATCGGGACCGATACTGAGCATTTCCCCGGGGAAATGCTCCCGATGCTTTACCTGATACCTGAGCATGCAAGGGAGTTGCAAGTCTTCTCTCCCCCGTGCTCAGTGTTGTCTTCCCCCCCGTGCTGTTGTCTTCCCCTCGTGCTGTTGTCTTCCCCCGTGCTGTTTTTCCCCCGTCCATGCTGCTCTCTCACCTCCCCCTGTCCGTTTGTGCAGTTCTCTCTCCCCCCTCCCCATCCGTCCGTCCGTGCCGTTCTCTCTCCTCCCCTTCCGTCCGTGCCGTTCTCCCCGTCCGTGCAGTTCTCTCTCCCCCCGTCCGTCCGTCCGTCCATCCGTCCGTCTCTCCAACCCCACCTCCCCGTCCGTCCGTGCAGTTCTCTCTCCTCCCCCCGTCCGTGCCACTCTCCCCCCTCAATCTGTCAGGGGGAGAGCCGCTAAGCCCGGCTCCTACCTTTTCCAAATGAACAGAGTCGGTGATCACCGACTCTGTCCATTCATATAAATGAGCATCGTAACCTCCTGTGTTTACGATGCTTCAGTTTATGAATGGAGGAGCTTCTCTCTATTCATTTCAGCTGAGGCTGCTGAGAAAGGGACTGAAGAATCTGTGTCCTTAGTCCCTTTCTCTGTCTTAAAGGGGAGATGTCAGAGGTCTGTTAAGACCCCTGAAATCTCACCAAAGACCCCCAACAGGGCTGATTAAAAAAGATAAAAAATTGCAATAAATATTTAAAATAAATAAAATGTAAATAAAAAAAACACACTGACAATCCCCCCCCTAAAAAGAAAATAAAATCGCTGTAAAAAATAAACTAAAATAAATAAATAAATACTGCCACTGTCACATGACATTAAAAAAAGTATCGGTATTCGGTATCGGCGAGTACTTGAAAAAAAGTATCGGTGCTTGTACTCGGTCTCAAACCCTAGTAATTACCCCTGTAATGTGTGTTTTGCTGTCTGTGCCCCTGTTCAGAAGATTTCACCTCACTTTCTGTCCCAATGACAACTGGATTTTGAAATGTTTGGGTTGTTGTGGAAACAACCCTTGGTGATAAAGCATCAGTTGAGGTACCTTTTTGCCATCATAACTCTTAAAGGAGAGAATTTCCCTTCCTAGGGGTAGATTTCCTCTCACTTCCTGTTGTCTCCTTCCGTTTGTAAGTAGGAGTCGTTTGTAAGTCGGATGTTTGTAACTATTCTTACCAATCTACCAAGTAATGGAGATGAAGAAAGGCAAATTCAGTGGAGAACCATAGTCATGAAAGCACAGGGAGTGTGTTATTTTCTGGGTTACCAGGTAAAATAAATGGAAAAAGAAAACATCTACTACATCTAAGGACGGGTAGGCTGCAATATATGAAATGCTGTTTTCGGGGTTTACATAAGCTTTAAAATTGTCAAAATGAAGGTATACTGTATGTGACCAGTTTTCCATTAAAATATATTCTTTCTTTTCAAGAAAAGCAAGAATGGCTACAATATACAATACATTTTCACTCCCAGACATTAACCCAGATATGTTATTGGCCAATATGCATTGTTTCGCTTTGTGAAACAAATACAACAGCAGGGAATACAATGTTCAAAATATACAATTATTATATAAAGGTGTTGATCTTCTGTCCCATAAATATTTGTAGGTCTACTGGTTGACAGTCCATTTTAAATTACATCTATCTGGAGAACTGAAACAGCTGTATCTAAATTGAGACCACAGTTCAGTTATTTCAGCGCAGCTGATCTATTTCATGTTGTGTTTGCATTTCTGTCACCTAGCTTGAAACGTGGAGCAGTTAAATGAATTGCAATAAAGAGCGTAACAGAAAACTAAACATGGACACAGATGCTCAGCCTCCTTCACTTGGTAAACATGCAATGTGCACGCAACACTCCACCAAACTCTCTACAGAGTTTAACTGAGGCATTAGCATTCAGAAACCACCCTAAGCAATATTAAGAAATCCAAGTTTTTGGAAGGGATGCACAAAGTGTGCTTTTTTTTAAATTAGCAAATCCAAACTGTTTTACAGAGCTGTATTACAGTGCATGGTAGAAGCTTACGTCTGACACGATATTTTATAAAAAGAAAATAACTTTCAGCAAATAAAATGCATTTGTTTCACTCCAAAATATGACAGAAAAACAGCAACAAACATAATGACATGAGTGGAAATATGACAGCACCTGGGCAAAACCTGCTCCATTTACTAATTTACCATGTTAGATTACAGCAAAGAACAACATGAATTCAGGCAGCCTGGGTAGCACAGAAACAAAATGTTGACAGCTGCAACATTATTGTAGTTATTCACATAATGGTCACAATTATATAATATGTAGTATAGAAGCTATTGCACAATGACACTCTTTTTCAAAAGGTAATCTATTTGATAAAGAAGATTTTTGACTTAAAAAGTTTGATGTTATTTCGACTACAGTAAATTCATAAAAGTATAACCCTTGGTCAGTTTTGTTATTTTGATCAAAAGAGCTCCTATCTATTCCATGAATAACATTACCTCGAGATGAGCAAATTAGCTTTAACTGGGATTCAATACAGATTGTTAACAATTTACTTTGTTTTATGCCATTTTTAGTGCCTAGTGACCTTTAGTGATCCTTTCTATGCTACCTTGTATGATCTTCCATCCGCCTGCAATTTTTCACTCCATCAATAAAGAAAGCTTAATGCCCCTTACACACGATCGAAATTTCCGATGGAAAACGTCAGACGGTCTTTTTTCATCAGAAATTTCAACCTTTTGTATGCCCCATCGGAGTAATTCCATCCGAAATTCCGATGAATTCCATTGGAGTTTACATAGAGAACATGTTCTCTTTTACTCCGATGGAATTTCGTCGTAATTCCGATGTGAATTTTTTCGGAGAAAGGTCCAATCGTATGTACGGAGCATAAGAAAGCTTTAAAGGAGCAAAGCGGGTTGCATGAGCTAGACATTTTCGTCAAGCCTGCAGTGGCTGCTCAAACTCCTATTATTCTATAGTATTTAATATTATCATTGATCTTAGATGATCCTAAACTCTTTAGTCTGATCAGACAACCTTCTTTAGATTTACCAAAACGCTGAAATATGTGGACATACATACACAATCCATTCAATTATTAAATCAGGCAGCCTCTCGTACTACATAGTTTATTGTATATAGTACAGTATAATCATCTTAAGACTGGACTCATGTCAATAATACTTTTCACTAGAGATGGGCTAAACACCCCCCTGTTCGGTTCGCAGCAGGTGGTGAGGGGTTCCCCTTAAAATCCATACCAGACCCGAATGGTCTAGTATGGATTGGGGGGCCCATATGCCTTTTTTTTCTATTATTACCAGCAAACTTTTTTTTATTCAGCTGTAATCGGGGAAGCCCATTGACATCTGATAACATCCTGGCCATGCTCCTTAACAACCAGATTTTTCTGCACCCTGATTCGCAAAGCCCCACTCCAAAACACTATAAAAAAAAATTGTTTTTAGATATACTTTAAAGTTAACTCCTTCCCGCTGACTGTATACAAATATATGTTTTACGTGGTATTTTTCTGTTGGGGCCACATACATGTATATCTCTCTTTGTGCTGAGAGTGTGGCGAACAGTGCTATCACCTAGAGCCTCAGGTCTCGTACTAATGGTCGGGACCTGGGACTCCCAGTTTTGTGTCACCTGATTGCTGAGATAGCCTCTGATTGGCTATCACAGTGATCAGTCACTGTGAGCCCGCCCCTGTGTTTACTTCCTCTTCTGAATGGAGAGGAAGATATGTTGTATCTTTCTCCCCTTGCAGCCGATTAAGTAAATTGTAAAAAAAAAGTGTGCAAAAAATAGAATTAATGAAAAATTAACAATAAAGAAAAACATTAAGAAAAAATAAAGAAAAACTAACAAGATCAACATTTGCCAGTGTTAGGGTTATAGTTGGGGTCAAAGGTCATGGTCAGCTTATTTTGGCTAGAATTTACAAAAACTTTTTTTTCAATTTGTATTAGTTTCCGATAGTGTCAGTGTGTTTTAAGCAAGATAAACAAAATGCAAAATGAGCACCATTGTTTCTGGGCTCTACTATGGGAATAAAAAACTAACATACATATATGTAGTATCGCTGCAATTTTCAGGGGCAGGATATTTTATTTTGGTTTGCTCTTTGGTGGTAAATTAGAGTATTAGAAAGAAATATACAGCTAAAATTAAAAAAAATTTTTTTACTATTAATATACTTAAAATAAAAAATCATGAGATATCTATTACTATTTGCCACCAAAAGAAATCCCAAATTGTCCTGGAAAAAAACAAGGTATAATACATTTGGATACACTAAGTAGTTGTGATGATATGTACTGTTTTACTAACACATGTCAAAGATGCAAAATTGTGCTTAGGCTTTAACATTTGTTTTATCCTTAAGCTGGAAGAGGTTAATGTCCTTGGAATACTGCAATCATGCCTACTTTGCTAGAACCAGGGTCGGTACAAGGGGTGGGCGGAAGGGGAGGATGCCCTGGGCGGCACCATTTACTGGGGGAAGAGGGGGCGCAGTCAGTGGTGTACTAACTGGGAGGCAGCTCCCCCATCCTCCCATGTATGAAAAAAGTGAGTGAGAGCGGGCGGGCTCGATAGTGCCAGTAGCAATGTGACATTGTCATGCTGACAGTGCAGGGAGAGCAATGCTGTGCGTCCTAACAGCCCAGAGCAAGTACAACTCCCCCCCTTCCACAGACATGGAAGAGGATACATCGGCTCTGCCTCCCCCCCCCCCCCTCTGTTCCTGTGTCTGTCAGCCTGTGTGCTGTGTGCTGCGTCTGAAAGGAATGTGTAGGCGGGAACATTTAAACAAGTAGCCAACAGATACAGAAGCCGACTGAACTAGTGTGAGCATCTGGGAACATCCACATAAGTTATCAGCAGCACTGTCACTGTGTCCAGACTTTGCCCTCTCTCTCTCCCAAATATCTATCACTCCCCCTCTTTCCTTTGTTGTCCTCCAGCAGAGTCTTCCATTAACCCTATCCAAAGAGTTTTGTTTTAACCAGCCCATGCTAATAGTTGGCCCCATCATGTGGGGTTTTCACTAGTGTGATCATTGACATTGCATGTGATTCGCAATGCATTGCTATGCAGATCACAAGCGATGTCTGTGCTATGCGAATTCAGCCATACAAACTGTATGGCTGAAATCGCATTTGCACCAAAACAGTGCAGGACCCTTTTTTTTGGTCCGCACTGGAATCGGATCGCATGGGTGTTCACACCTATGCAATACGATTACAGCGCCATTTCACAGTTCTCACTGCGATCTGCAAACCGATCGGGGTGTCATTAATTTTTACATTGACACCCGTAACAGTTTGCAAAGGGCAGCGTGAACCACCGAAAAGCGTCAAGCAATGCAGGAATCGCACTAGAATTGTGCTGATTTCTGCATCGCATATATGTGAACCAGGACTCAAGTAGGATCACACTGATGCACTGCGGTTCAGTTGCAGTGCTGGGGTATATGCAGTTTTCCTGCATTTACCTAAATTTTCACTACAGTCCCACAAACATCTATTAGATTACACATTTTTGCAACATTTTCTGAAAGCGCACCAAATGTCCACTTTACTGCGTCTTACACAAGCTAATAGAAGTCTGTGGGACTGCAGCTAAAAATGGGAATAAAATGCAGAAACACTTCTTATACCTCAGCACTGCAACAAACTCCAGGACACCAGTGTGAACCCAAAGGCTTCAGAGTGCTGTGTAATGTAAAGGAGTCCAGAGGGTTTTGAAATGTAAAGGGGTCCAGGAGGTGCATGGTGCTGTGTAATGTAGTCCCCTGCTGAGGGGAGTTTGCTTTATTAGCGTAGGTATTGGTAATATGCAGCAGGAAGGGGTTTAATGCACTGTCAATGATGCATTAGTATAGAGCCCATCGTCTGTAGACACTGTAGCTTTTCACAGCGGGGGGGGGGGGGGGGGAGTTTTTCATCTTCGCCCCGGGCACCGGATGATCTTGTCCCGACACTGGCTAGAACTATGTTATGTTGTACCTGATGTGGACCCTGTTATGCAGTGCTAGTTGCTTGATAACAGTAATTAACATGTATTATGCATACCATGTTAACATTCACCTGGACCTTCTGTGTCAATGGTATACAATCATAATAGAAGCACAAGTGCAACAAGTACACCAGAAAATTATTTAAACTATCCTGCATTTTATACATATTTACCGTAGGTCCTATCTTATTTTGAAGAAGGGAAAAATAATGGGTATCTCCTGGCTATTTTAAAAGTGTAGAGAACACCAGCCTACATAAGTGAATTGTTCATAGTATGTCTACCTCCCCGCTAGCGTTTTCAGGAGTTTATATCTTGATTTATATAGCAGTGAAGTATCATATGTTGAGTACGATCTAAATATCTTCTTTATTTCTTTGCTATCTTTCTCCAAGAAAGATTGCCTCCTCTTAGAGCCCCCTATCACTTATAACAATTACTGCAGGCACTAGGGAACGCTAATACCAATAAGGTTTTGGGTGCAGATGGCCTGCTGGTTTAAATTTATAAACTTGGGAGGTTCTGCACCTGGAAATTCTGAGAGTGTTTAATACTGCCTTTGATGAGGGCACATTTTTTCAATCTATGAATCATAGTTATTTTGAAATTGGTAAAGGATCCCCTGTTGCCAGACTCTTATCGACCAATATCACTTTTGACATCTGATGTTAAGCTTCTTGCTAAAGTTTTAGCAACTAGATTGTCTACCATTATTGCTAAATAAATATATCCTGATCAAACAGATTTTAAACCTGAACTATCTAACGCCATCAAGATCAGGTGACTATTCCTTAATTTACAGTTTACATCAATCATTACAGGCAGCAGAGGTATGCTTTTCCTAGCCAAGGCATTTGATCGTATCTGTCAGGAGTCTGTGATAGTGTGCCCCTGTAGCTCGCCAATTTGGGGTTCCCAAGGACATGGAGTCTAAGATCCAGTCTGCTTCATTACCAGGGCCCCTGATGATGGAGATGGCCTTGCACCAAGCTGGTACCAGGTCGCAGCTCCCAGGTATGTCCAGCTATGAACGTGGAGACCACTTACAGCAGCAGGAGACTGAAGGGAAAACCAGGAAACAAATTTAGGTCAGGGTGGGCAGCAGTCAAGCACAGACCGTAGACAAAGTCCGGATTGGTACATGGGTAATCAGACAGGATACATGAAGTAGTAAGCAGATGAGAGCTCAGAGAACTGTGAACATGCTCAGGCAAGCACGTGTGTATATATAGGGAAGCAAACTGGAAGGCCGGACACAAAGTAATGGAAGGGAAAGAAATATAAAGACAGAGAATAGCAGACCACATTCATAGTTGAGTTCCGAAGCAAACACCCCATGTGAAAGAAATCAGAGAACTAGGAGAAGTACAGCAGCAAAGAGGTAAGAATACACAGGCAGAAAAACTGGGCCAAATCATGACAGTATTGGGTGTAACTCAGGTTAATGGCTATGTCTTGGATACTAGCTACAGAGGGCCGTGAATTCCTTTTTCAGGGATCTTATTTGAAAGCAACCCCAAATTAGACTGGGGATACTGCACCTTCCAAATGATGGAGGTGGTATGGCAGTCCCTAATGCCAAATTATATTTTATTGCTGGCTAACTTGATCTCTTAGGGGAGTGGTTTCCCTAAATTTAGGGGTGCTTATTCAGAGATTTCTTATTGTCCATCTTGCCTTATATCTCTATTGGAAGCTGGGCATTTTCTCACCAGATGACAATTTCCCATGCTTTTGTTTATTCATAAGCTTTGGTTGACCATCCAAATGATTTCTAAACATGCTGGGTATACCTAATATTCCCTAATTTGGAACAATTTGTATTTTCCTGAGCTACCCAAATTGGAGGAATATGGGAGCTGGAAACAGACTGGCATTCTTTTCAATCACCAGTTATTCAATAACAACATTTTACTTCCCTTTCAGTCTCTATCAGAACATTTTAAGTTACCTAAACAACCATTTTTCCAACATTTGCCGCTCTGTCACGCCCTGTAGGCACAATCTTGCACTGTTCTCTTGAGTGCTAATGATAGTTGCATCTGCAACGTTGACAAAGAAGGGTCTCATAGGGGATCTGTATTCCTCTCTTTTGACTGCTAATTGTGCCAGACAAGAGCTAGAAATAAGATGTGGGCCCTTTGGATGATGAGCAATGGAAAGAAGCTCTTGAGCTTATTCCCCTAGCTTCCTTATCTTCCTCTCAAAAGCCTACTCAATTGTTTATAGTACATAAAGCTTCTCAAACGCAACAGAAGTTGCACTTGTGGGAGTGTGCACCATCACATAATTGTTTTAGGTGTATGAGCAGCGTGGTACATTAATACATATGTTGTGGAGATGCCCAAAGCTATTTCGGTATTGGATCTCTATATTTGACATGAGTAAGACATTGGTAATATTAGTTTACCTATGGATTCTAATGTTGCACTTTTCAGTATCAAATTTGAGGACATTTTGTTGTCCCCGATGCATACCTTGAGGGTCATGGGTTTGATTTTTCTAACCCGAAAATGAATACCTCAGAAATGGTTGTTTCCTGTCCCACTACTCTTCAATAGCAAAATATGATCCCAAAAACCAAAAGAAAAATGAGCATACCAACAAAGGGTCTGTGTAATTTTGTTTTTTTATAAACTATGGTCCTCCCTGGCTAGCTGTGCATTCATTGCAGGTTTATTTTGTTATTTTACTGCTATACAGTTTTTTTGTTTTTTAGACATGCAATATTATGTTATGTGGTTTGATTTTGTGTACTCAAGCTGAACTGTTATATTTTGCTAATTATCTTACAATGTACTGTTGTTCTTTATTTATTTTTTTCCCTTTTTTATTTTTCTTTCCATTGTTGTTTTATACATCATACACTCAAAGACTCAATAAAAACTGATTGATTTAGAATAAATAAATAAATAAGTTTTTGTACATAGATCTTTTAACCTAACCTCTGGAGACCCTTCCTTAGGGGGTTTCCTCTGAAATGCCTGTTTTAAGAGTTAAAAGTATCCCTGTCAATTGAGCAACAAAAAAGAGCACAATGACCAATATGAAGAGCAGAAGGCTGGAAGTGCCACATCACATACTTGCATTAGTTTTTATTAACAATTTATTTGCCTAAAGTATATGGCTTCAAGGTAAATACTCATATATTGAGTGCAGAATCCAACTCCAATTTGTGATTTATTGTAGGAGTATGATCAGAGTAATCAATATTCCCTGTACCTACATAAGGGGCACCACTAAGATCATAGAAGAGGACCACATAATAATTTCATGTGTATGCTTCATAAAGGAGGAAAAGTAAAAAAGGCTACTATTCGTACTATTAGTACTGCGTTCTAATAAAGTGTATTTTCTTAAAGCAGAACTCTAGGCATATTTTGCAAAGTTCGTTTACCAAAAACTTGAAAATTTACCATGAAAAAAAAAAGGTGCTTGAGCGATATGTTTGGTGTTTACACATTTTTTTCTCAATCACAAGGCCCTTGGAGGGGACTTTCTGAAAAAAAAATTAAAACAAATGAGCTTTTACATTTTTTTTGTTGTCTAGTGGTATACACGATGGTGGAGGTGGTTTAGGAAGACCCATGCTGATTCATCCATTCTTCAAAATTTTCAATAGGTTGAAATAAACGGCCAACAGCACATGTGAAAAATGGCAAGCATGCCTAGTCTCCTTCAAGCTGTGAATCTCTGCTACAATTTTGTTATGTGCAGACTACTTCAGGAGTCATTCTACATGGTTCCCTACAAACCACATACCTACCACTGTTGCCCCTACCTTTGGGTCTGGCTAAAGGCATGCTTTTGTTAAGAATGTTTTAGAATAATGTTGCATATATAACAGTGTCAGTGGAGAAAAAAATGTATTTGTGTCATAAAGATGGTGTATTTTAAAATGCATTTTGGTCTTAGCACAGAGTTAGAAGACCCTTGCAAAATTGTCCCATACCACCCCATGCCTACCTATACTCTACTACATCTTAATGTAATGCAGGTTGTATAGGTTGGCCACACCACATAAGAAATTCTAAGCATGTCTGACCTCATGTAGGCTGTGAAGCCCTATTACAGTTTGGTTATGCTGAGGCTAATGGAGAAGCCAGTTTTCCTCATCTGCTACCACCACCATGCCTACTGTTACTGCCCCTTTCTTTTGGTTTGTCTGAAAAAGCAGTTGTTCTTAGGTGTTCAAGGCATAAAAAAATAGAATGGTCATCCAATACTTTACTTTTTATTTTATTTTTTTCAAACACCAGTAACAACTATTTGTGATAAGTCAGACACAAATGAAATGACAGACTTCCTTTATACCTAAATATACACTGTTACTTAGACATATGCATTTGTTTTTGTCCGAATGCATTTTCGTCCGAATTTCAGGTATTTTCGTTATCGTTTTAACAAACGAAAACGAACAGGCAGAATCCGAAAGATCCAACATAAAAAATGCTTTGTTTTCATTTTCGTTGCTACAACATTTTGATATAGATAGGAGATTCGACATGATGCTGACAATAGCAATCTGTTGTCTTTTGAACCTGTGGTGGAATGTGCCTAACCTTAACTCTATTAGTCCAAGATTATTCTACATAGAGAGGAAAGATTCAACATAGAGAGAAAAGATTTGACATTATAGAGATAGTGTTGGGGTAGACCATTCGACATGAACGACGAAGATTCGACGAAGCAGAGAAAAACATACAAACTGTCATTGAAGACTTATGGTGTCTGTCGAAAGTTCTAAGAAGATTAGACAAGCAGCTAAACTGTACGACGCTGCAATCGTACATTTTCGGTCAAATGCTCTGCCCATAGGCTATAGAAGAATTTGAATGTTAGTTGACTAGTAATAATAATTTATAAATATAATTATTACTAGTGTCATATAACATTAGAATTCTTCTATAGCTTGTAGGCGAAACATTCGACCGGAAATGTATGATTGTGGTATCGTATAGTTTAGCTGCTCCATCGAATCTTCTTAGAACATTCGACAGACACCATAAACCTTCAATTGACAGATTTGACCTTAATTAATTCGGATTTTCAGACGAATGCATTTTATAATAAAACAAAATAAATAAAAACGAATTTCGGTAGTAACTAAATAAATGTATTTTTTCGTACGAAAACGAAACTCCGAAACAAAATATTTCAGTGTGCACATGTCTACTGTTACTACAATTTAACACACGCTTAATTGTTTACTTTTTTTTTTTAATGGTAAAACTGACTTAACAAGAGAGAAAACACTACTCCAGTTCCATCAAGAAAACACTGCCGAGATAGCAGTGAACATGCACCTGCCCAGCTCAGAGCTGATGATGAGAGAAAACGGAAGTCCAGACAGCGGCACTACTGTAGAAATCACCTTTATTTAAAAAAAATTGCCAAACAAGGTAAAACACCAGAGGAAAGAGCAATGAAGGAGCAGTGTGACCTGTAATACTGACTTGTTCTGAAAAGTCAGGCACCAAAAAATACCAAACATGTAAACTGGATGACCAGTGGGACTACATATATACCCACACTAAGTAGTGTGTGTGCTTTAATTTTTTTCTTTTAAAAACAGTAACACAAAGTTATAGCAACAGGAAAAAGTTAACTCTAAAATGTAGCAGCACTACTGCCTGTCTGTTCTAATATGGTATAAAAGTTGTAAGATAAGCCCCATAGCACACAACAAACATGAGTTATACTATTCTAACCATGCAGCACTCGTGCTTAATGCCAGGTCTAATGTGCTGCAAAGGTAGTATAACAAATCCCACAGCAAAAAGCAATAATGAACAGTGAGAGCTAGTTTATGGCTATACAGTGCAGACAAGCAGCACTGATGCTCAATACCACCTATAATATGCTGCAATTGCAAATGTAGTAGAATAAGCCCCACAACACGAAGCAATGATGATCAACAGTAAAGAAAGTTAATAGCTACAATATGCAGAGAAGCATCACTGCTGCTCTAAGCCTGGTCTAGTATGCTGCAAATACTAATACAGTAGAATAAACCCCACAGCATAAAGCAATGACGATGAAAAGTAAAAGTAGTTTATGGATTTACTGTGCAGACAAGCAGTTCTGCTGCTCACTGCAGGGTTTATTATGCTACAATTGCAAATGTAGTGGAATAAGCCCCACGGCACTGCGACAATGAACAGTAAAAGTAGTTTACAACAATAATGTGCAGCCAAAAAGCACTGCTGCTCAATACCTGGTTTGATTTGCTACAATTGTAAATATAGTAGAATAAGCACAAAGAAAAAATGATGATGTTGATGAACAGCAAACGGTTGTTTATGGTTATACTAGGCAGCAGTGCTGCAGAAAGCTTGCTCTGATATGCTGCAATTGCAAATGTAGAATAAGCAAATCACACAAAGTAATAAGCAGTATTAGTGGTTTACAACACAGCTCTACAGTACGAGTCCCCGCCTGGCAATTCTAATATCCTGCAAATGCTGTAAAATATGCCCCACAAAGCAGTAGCAATGTGTTAAATAATCCCCTCCCCAAACAACATGATTAACTATTTCCTTAGCAGTGCACAACACTGATCTAAGATGTTAGACCACCAGACTGCATATGCATACAGATTGCAGTGATACAGTGTGACACCGGAAACTGAGGAAGCATATAGTACTGATGGACCAGGGTGTCTGCATGTTTTGCCAGGGTGTGTTCAATGCTCAGAGTCTAATCCCTAACTGGTTCAAAATTTTCTGAAAAAGACTAAAAGTATGCAATATTGCTGGATACAATGGGGTAGATCCACGTACCTGGGTGCATTAATACGTTGGGCGCAGCGTATCTAAGATACACTACGCCGCAATTTTTTTTTTTTTTTCGAATCCACAAAGAATTTGCGCCGTAATTTACAGCGGCGTAGTGCATCTCTGGCAGCGTAAGGGCGCGGAATTCAAATGGATGTAATGGGACGTGTTTTATGTTAATACGTCGTGACCCAACGTAAACAACGTTTTTTTTTAATTGCGCATGCGCCGTCTGTGGGGGTATCCCAGTGCGCATGCTCGAAATTAAACCGGAACAAGCCAATGCTTACAACGGTGACGTCATTCTACGCAAATCCCTATTCGCGAACAACTTACGCAAACGACGTAAAAATTTCAAAATTGTACGCGGGAACGACGGACATACTTAACATTGAGTACGCCTCATAACAGCACCTTTAACTATACGCCGGAAAAAGCCGAACGAAAACGACGTAAAAAAATGCGCCGGCCGGACATACGTTCGTGGATCGCCGTAAATAGCTAATTTGCATACTCGACGCAGATTTCGACGGAAACACCACCTGGCGGCCGCCTAAAAATTGCATCTAAGATCCGACGGCGTACTAAGACGTACGCCTGTTGGATCGATCCCAGATGCCGTCGTATCTTGTTTTGTGGATACAAAACAAAGATACGACACAGGAAATTTAAAATTACGATCAATAGATACGCCAGCGTAAACCTTTTGTGGATCTGCCCCAATATCTATCTTTTCCCAGAGTGGAGTGTCCTAGGGCCTAAGCTTTCCCTGAAAGTAAGGGAAACAATATTCACTATTTTGGCATGGTGAACGAAAAGGATATATGTTTGCAGTTTTAAATCTTAAATGTTATCTTAAAATTAAGTTATACTGCTGTTTTTTACAACAAGACTTAAAAAAAAAAAAGAGGGGAGGATTTCCTTTAGTGGAACGTAGATTGTAAACATCATTGAGACTTGAATTGATGAGGATCACATTGCTGGACACTATGACTGAAATATATTAAATTGTTAGATATCAAGAATAAATGCATAATTACATCAGGGAACATTAATACTTTGTGTATAGGTATTGTCTATCAATTAAATTACTTTTTATGTGTGTGTCAATATAATTCTAACTCTTTGTGTGAATGGGTTAGGGATACTAAAGTACCCTGTACTCTTTCCCTGGGAGGCGGTAGATTCCTAGGGACCCACAGAGTAAGCCCTCCATATTGCCCCCACTTCCTTCCTGGGGCACCAAGACTTTTTCAAGGTGTGTGTATATTTAATTTAAACACATTGTAGGAACAGATAGGGAGTACTCTCTTTTTGTAAATTGATACATTAACCTCCCTGGCGGTATGATTCTGTCTGGAATTACGTACCAAAAGCGGTACAATTATTTTGCAAGGAAATTTGGCGTTTTATACTGTAGGCCTGTAATTTTTAGAAATAACTCACTTAAATCTGACCAAGCAAGAGTCTTGTAGGCATCCCGGGTATGATTTTTTTTAAAAACAAAATTATAAATTATAATATAATAAATAATTATAACAAATAATAATATAATTATAATAAAAATTATTCAATAATGTAATCAACTCAAAATCACTGAAATGTGCTCAGTTGCAGAATTGTCGCTGTCATTATTTATTTATTTTTATGACGAATTTCCCCGCAAATCGCTATCGCACATTTCTGCAAGTGATTATAATTTATTATCGCTGTTTTCTAGCTGATCTAAAACCATTTTTGACATAAAGGGACACTTTTGGACAATCTACAGTTTTTAGGCAGAAATGACATTTTTTATTTTTATAAAAGTACATGCAGGGCACTGGGCAGACCACTAGGGACAAGGGGGGTGTGTATTTTTTACATACAGTACTGTAATCTATAAGATTACAGTATACTTTATGTAAAGTGTTTGTTTACTTTTTTGAATTTGGCGCCGTTCTCCGCTCCCGTGCGTCGTAACGTCGCAGGGAACGGAGATCGCCGGCACACAGGGACACTGTGAATCGAGCGAGGAGGTCCCGCTCGCTCACACAGCGTGGTGGCATCGCTGGATCCAGGGACAAGGTAAGTAACTTGCCTGTGGATCCAGCGAGAAGGTAAGCCGCGCCGCTGCACACTCTGCACGTCCACCCCGAGCGTGACTCGGGGTTACCGATCCTAGCATAAAAAATCAACCCCGAGTCACGCTCGGGTTTACCGCCAGGGAGGTTAAAACTGCAATAAGATTGACATGCAACTGTATGTAAACCAAGCTACTGAAAAAAAAAGTCCAAAGCCAAATACCATATGCACTGCCAGTGTATGCTGTCCCTGACACTGTTCATGAAAATTGTACTGCAAGGATCTGGTGAATATTTTATCCCACAGGTATTATACACCTTCTAAGAAATTTCAGATGATCCAGGTCCCACTCATCAGATTAGGTGAAATTCAACTACTAAGTGACACATTTTCTGTCACAATGCAACGAGATGAAATTAAAACCCAACTTCACCTTTTAGGTACATTTTAAAATGTATTGGCCCCAGATGTTAAAAAAATTAAAATTCAACTATAGCAGCAATACTCACCTTCTCTGGCACTGTCCTGTGTGGGCTTATTTCTCCTAGTCCCTAATGCTCTTTTGCGTTGAAAAATGCCCAACATCAACCAACACATTTCGAGTGAGCCCGATCTATCATGGATATGCCCCTGAGAGACTGTCATTATGCTGGACAGGGCTCACACTACTCCTGGATAGCATTGTCCAGAAGGACCATACAAAACCACTTGAGAAGTGAAAAAAAAGAAAGGAAAGTAAAAAGGTGGGGGCTTCAGGTATGGCAGAGGGGTGAGTGTACCCCAAAAGTGAAGTGGAGCTTTAAGAAAAAAAAATGCACAATTCTCTTCCATTTAATTCAAAGAAATACTGTTAAGAAATGGATAGCAGTATAGAAGTAAACTCATCTGTATATTTCTTCAACTCCTACAACAGTACAATTATTGTTGCATTTATGTGTATTTCAATGCTGTATCTCATTCTAAGTTGTTGTCATCTGACATACTGTAACTGTTGTAACCTATTACTTTAAAATAAAAACATTATAAGAAAAAAAAGAAGTAAACTCTATCAGAAAGATGAAATGTTAGTAGAGGTAAACTCTATCAGGGACAATCAATTGCTACAGCCTTCTGTCTCTGCTGACTAGGCACACTGTTGAATGTCCCACGTCACTCCCACCCACTGTAATCTAACTCGGTGTACCTCTGACAACTTTCTCTTAAAGTGGATGTTAACCCACTCTCATCCTTTCTAAACTACTGCCATAGTGCTGATCTATAAGGATATATATGCCTCCTGCATGTATCCATACCTGTCAAATGTCTCCCCTCTGTCTGTTATGAGACCCGAAAAACTGCAGATTCCGCGGGTGGGTCTATTGTCTGGAGCTCAGTGGGTGGAGTCGTGATGTCAGTAGACTCCCCACCCACCTCTATACTCTTCTTGCCAACATGCATTTTCTCTTGTACACTAAATTCTGCTATGATCCCTAACATCCAGTCAAAATCCAGAAAAGTAACCACATGACTTCAGAAAAGGAGTGGGGGTGGGAATTAAAAAATAATGCCTGTCTCCAGGCTAGTGCATGAGATATGTAAATAACCTGATGTTGCAACTGTGATCAGGTGACCTCAGAGACACACACACTGCAATTCTGCCCAGCTCTCACTAGATACATCTAACCTAAATCAGATCACTTGTCTGTGTATATTCTGCGTCCTGTTCTGTGTTTTTACTGCAATATACATGCATTTCCTCATAACACTGAAATGTGGATCCCCCCTCATGATGAGAAACATCCAGTCAAAACACAGTAAATGCAGCCAATCCTGGGAGAGCTGGAAGGGAGAGAGGGGTGGGGAGAGGGATGTGAATTGTGAACTTTTTAAACAGGATGTGCCTCTGTCTCAGGCTAGTTTATGAGATATGCAAATAACCTGTCACTCACAGCAAGGGGGCGGAACGGATTAAGGTTTTTCTCTGTTAGTCTGTTTTATTTTACTGAACAATAAAAAACGATTGCTCAGAGCTGGATTACCTCTGTGTGGCAAAACTGGGCACAGATGATAGGAAATATTATACCCTACATTGTGACATCCACTTTAAAGCCGAACTCCAGGAAAATATTAAAGCCACACAGATTATTAAAGATCTGTATTTTTTTTTCATGGAATCACTGTAAGTACCTGAACCTGGTAACAGCCTCTTGCACACCACTGTACACCTAATTAACAAGTACTAACAACTAACATGCTGACGGGAGGAGAGGGTAGACTGACAGAAAGAGGAGCTCATCAGTCTGCTGATTCTTTATTCATGTCCAGTAACAGGATAGGGAGGGACAAGACATGTAAGTGAAAATGCAGCAAAGTCAGATCTATTTTACCCTGCCACATGGGGCTGTGCTTTGTGGAAGGTCTACATTGACAGAAATACAAATCTTTTGGCATGTAAAATAACTCCTAAATATGTATTCCGTCTGCATATTTGGCCATTTGCATGAAATTCATTTTAATATGCATTATGCATGCTAATTAAAAGGGTCCATAACTGTCTTGGCAGCACTTTCATATTCTGTTTCTATCTTAATTCAATTTTTCAACTTGAGAGGAGCGAGAAAGAAAGTAAGAGAAGGTGATAAAAAGAAGTTAAAGATGATAAGGAGACAGAGAAAGGGGTAACAAATAAAACATGCAAGGAAGGGAGGATATGAAAAAGCCAAAGAAGTAGAAAAAATGAAAAAATGATAGCAAAAAGAACCACTGCATGTGATGGTATAATATAAAGGTTTGTTCCATTCTTCAAAAGGTCACTCTTGATCTGAAATATAAAGGAAAGCTGAAATACAGTCAGTGAAAGGGGTTGCTGTTTGTGCCACAGAAAACCAGACTAATAATCATAACTATTTCAAAACAGCATGTTACAGCACAAGAGCGTTCTAATGAATTATGTGTTGCATTTGCTGAAACATATGACAATTACAATACAATATGGGAAAATTGTTCTGTCATTCTGCAAAACACATTTTAAAATTACACTTGTCATTCAGACACACACATGTATAAACTGCAAACGTTAACAAATAAGTGTCGCAAAAATTTTAAAAATATATTGCAGTTTACTGACCATCATGTATTATACCAGGCTATTACCGTCAGATATTACATGTTTGTCAGTTATGTTTTTAGGTGTGTAATATTAGGATGTCAACGTTAACTGTAATCCAATTGTATTACATCACATTCATGAAAATAAATCAACAAATGCACAAATATGATATCTTTCATATGTTACATACAAAAAGAAAGCCCACTTAAGTTATAGCTTGATGTCAGACCCTCAAAGTCATAAAAGCTTTACTTCTCTGTTTGGTTTTCAAAATGATCCTATGAAAAACATTGTGGGGCAGATCCACAAAAGAATTACGCCAGCGTATCTATTGATACGCCGCGTAATTTTAAAGTTCCCGCTTCGTATCTTTGTTTTGTATCTACAAAACAAGATACCACTGCATCTGGGATCGATCCGACAGGCGTACGTCTTAGTACGCCATCGGATCTCAGGTGCATTTTTCCGCCGGCCGCTAGGTGGCGTTTCCATCGAATTCCGCTTCGAGTATGCAAATTAGCTAGTTATGGTGATCCACGAACGTACGTCCGGCCGGCGCATTTTTTTACGTCGTTTGCGTTCGGCTTTTTCCGGCGTATAGTTACCCCTGCTATTATGAGGCATACTCAATGTTAAGTATGGCCGTCGTTCCCGCGTCAAATTTTTTATTTTTTACGTCGTTTGCGTAAGTCGTTCGCGAATAGGGATTTGCGTAGAATGACGTCACCGTCGTAAACATTGGCTTGTTCCGGTTTAATTTCGAGCATGCACACTGGGATACCCCCACGGACGGCGCATGCGTCGTTAAAAAAAAACGTTGTTTACGCCGGGTCATGACGTATTTACATAAAACACGCCCCCATCACATCCATTTGAATTGCGCGCCCTTGCGCCGCCAAAGATACACTACGCCCCCGCAACTTATGGCGCAAATTCTTTGGGATTCCAAAAAAAAAGTAAGTTACGGCGGCGTAGTGTATCTTAGATACGCTACGCCCGACGCAAAAATGCGCCGATGTACAGTACGTGGATCTGCCCCTGTATCTTTATGTATGATTAAAATAATTGCTACATCCTAACTAACATAAGTAGCACAGTAAAATGTTTTTGGGCTGATGTCTATTAAATAGCACGCCAACTATATTTTTAAAAGCTTTAATTAAAAAATAAAATAAGCAAAAGGGACATTAGGGTCATTTGTGTGATGTGTTCTCCTTCCGATGCCCCCCCATCCCAGCCGTCGTAATCTTATGATGCAGTGGAGAATATCATAACCAGCTATCATCAAAGGTGTCCAACTATTTCCACCCTTTTCTCCAAAATCCTCCATTCATGAAACATAATTTATGAATGGAGAGAGTAGACCTTTCAATCATCCATCAGTTCTCTATTCATAGATCATGTTTCATACATAGAAGCTGTAGTATAGTTTATATGAATTGAGAAGCTAGGCATATAGGGCCAGATTCACAAAAGAGATACGACGGCGTATCTTCTGATACGCCGTCGTATCTCTGTGATCCACCCATCCTAACTATGCGGCTGATTCATAGAATCAGTTACGCATAGATAGCCCTAAGATTCGACAGGTGTAATTGACTTACACTGTCGGATCTTAGGATGCAATTCTATGCCGGCCGCTAGGTGGCGAGGCCAATGCGGTCGGCGTAGAATATGCAAATGACTAGTTATGGCGATCCACGAACGTCCGCGTTACCCTTCACTCTAACTTTACGTTGTTTCCGTCGAGATACGCACCGTAAAATTAGGGCTGAGCCCTAGGTGTTCTAAGCCATGTTAAGTATGGCCGTCGTTCCCATGTCGAAATTTAAAAAATCACGTTGTTTGCGTAAGTCGTCCGTGAATGGCGCTGGACGCCATTTACGTTAACGTCTAAACAAATGACGTCCGTGCGACGTCATTTAGTGCAATGCACGTCAGGTAATTTTCCCGACTGAGAATGCGCATTACGTTCAGCGCGGGAACGCGCCTAATTTAAATGGTGCCCGCCCTCAGTGGAGAAAAAGGAGGGAAGGGAGTGACCTCTAGGATCTATAAAATATTGAAGGAAGGGAAAAGTCTGGAAATACCGCCATACATAAAAAATTGGAAGGAGGAACTGGGGACACAGTTAAATGAACTAGAGATAAAACCATTAATGAACAGGGTACATTCCACGTCAGTGAATAGTAAGATGATCGAGTTAAACCATAAGTGCCTGGCGCGTTGGTACATGACACCAGATAAGGCACATAAATGCAATAAAGAAATATCAGACCTTTGCTGGCGTGGATGTAAAGAAATAGGGAATATGGCACACATATGGTGGACATGTCCGAAAATAAAAAACTATTGGAGTAAGGTTAGATATTTAATAACTGAAATAACCAATTTTGAGGTCCCAGAGGACCCGTGGGGATGTTTACATCACGGGATTAGAATTCCATCTAAGCGATATTTGAAAACATTGCTGCCACACCTGTTAAATGCTGCTAAGAGCTCAATAGCCAGACATTGGCAAGATAGGGAAAGCCCCTCGATGAGACATTGGTGTAATAAAATAAATGTGATGCAAAACTTAGAATATTTAAGGCTCTGTGACATAGATGGTTCAGAAGAGTTTGAGGAGAAATGGAGACAATAGATAGAATTTAAGCAGACAATGAAATATGCAAAAATTATGGGAGAATAAGAAAGTAAGACCGTTTTGAGGCGAGAAAAGAAAAGGGGCCTGGTGGTTTGGGACTGGACGGGAGGGGGGGGGGGGGGGGGGTGATGGGAATTATTACTATGTTCGATTTTTCATCTTTTACTTATGTAAGTTGTATACCAGAAGAGATAATTGTTAATGAAAATATGTCTTTCATGGAAAAAATTTGTTTTAATAAAGAAATATAATATCAAAAAAAAAAATCTTCTGATGCAGCGGAGGATAATACAACCAGCTATCATCAAAGGTGTCCAAATATTTACACCCTTTTCTCCAAAATCCTCCATTCATGAAACATAATTTATGAATGGAGAGAGTGGACCTTTCAATCAACCATCAGTTCTCCATTCATAGATCGTGTTTCATACATAGAAGCTCTAGTATAAAGAAAAAATTATGAAGCTAGATCAGTTGTTATGCAATTCCAAGGAATCACAATCACATCCCGGTAAAATTTGGAAATTTGTAGGAGAAAAAAGCACCTGGGATGGTACGGATTGTAATAATAGGATGGAATTGTCAAAAAGTATATAAAAAATAGAAAAGTTGATTTGGTATAAATCATGATAATCACAATATTAAAAAAAAAAAAATGAAAAAAATCATTTAAAACAAAGGAATTGTCATACAAAGTGAATTCACCAATATACAGAAATCCACACCCGAATACTGACAAATAAATCAAGACAAGCAAGGGTGGACAAAACCCGACATGTTTCGGAGGCAGACGGTTAGGTTAATTCATAAACCATATGCAAATTCCTTCTTATGGGATTCTTAATATTGGTGTAAACAATAATATTACATTTTTCCTAGTAAGGAGAAAAGAAAAACATACTGTATTTATTGGCGTATAACACTCACTTTTTTACCCTGAAAATAGAGGGTAAACTGTGCCTGCGTGTTATACGCAGTGGGCTGTGGAACGTTTTTTCCCTGAAACAACCCTCTTAAAGTTAGGGTGCGTGTTATACGCCTGTGCGTGTTAAACAGCGATAAATACGGTAATATAAATATGGTTTGTAGCATTGTTAATTTCTTAGATTGCTTCTAGAGCTTTTTGTTTTGCATATCATTTACAGACATTATGTCCAACATCAAATACAGTCTATTTAGTGACTAGAAAAAATACATAGGGCCAGATTCACAGAAGAGATACGATGACGTATCTCCTGATACGCTGTTGTATCTCTGTGATCCGCCCGTCCTAACTATGCGGCTGATTCATAGAATCAGTTACGCATAGATAGCCAAAAGATCCGACAGGTGTAATTGACTTACACCATCGGATCTTAGGATGCAATTCTATCCCGGCCGCTAGGTGGCGATTCCATAGCGGTCGGCGGAGAATATGCAAATGACTAGTTACGGCGATTCACGAAGATCCGCGCGTTCGTCGCAATCCCGTACGTCATCGCTAGTCGTTTTTACCCGTCGCAAAGTTACACCTGCTTTAACATGGCTTATCTTTAGATCAGTCATGTTAAAGTATGGCCGTCGTTCCCACGTCGAATTTTGATTTTTTTTTTTGCGTAAGACGTCCGGAAATACGAAACGCCGTAACGCACGTCGGGGCGCCGTAATTTCGCGCAATGCATGTCGGGAAATTTTCTAACGGAGCATGCGCAGAACGTTCGGCGCGGGAATGCGCCTAATTTAAATGGTGCCCGCCCCATTTGAATTAGGCGGGCTTGCGTCGAGTCGAGCGCATTTACGTTACACCGCCGCAAGTTTACAGGTAAGAGCTTTGTGAATCAGGCACTTACGCTGTAAACCTGCGGCGGTGTAACGTAAATGGGAAACGTTACGCCGCGGGGGAGCAACGTATTTCTTCGTGAATCTGGCCCATAGTACTTACATCATATGATGATATTTACACATGTGGATGAACTGGGCATGTCTGGTTGGATGAATCTCTGGGGAGGCCCAGCCCAAGTATAATGCGTATAGCCATAAATGATGAAAAAATAAATAATAAAACGTATATATATCTTGCCCTTTAAAAAGGTGGAAGTAGGGTCATTGTTCCATTGAAGTTTGGAATATTAGACAGATGGAACCATGCAGTGTTTCAAATCTCACGAGGATAGATGCAGGCAGAGTGCAGTGAAATCTATTAAAATAAATTATTATGTATAAGTATATATATATATATATATATATGGTATAGAGAAAAGGGAGAAAAATAAATAAATAACAATATTATAGTAAAAATGCCAACAGCACAAACCAAAGCACTGGCGGATGTGAGTACATACTGACCAGCCAAGCAGAGCTTGGTGTGCTAATGCAAAGCTTAACAAAGCAGCAGATTCTCATACCTTAGTTTGTGGATTATAACAAGATGCATGGATCCTGGCTGTGCAGCAGTAAGTACATGACACAGCCAGGTTTAAATAGAACAGCTGATGCTTGTCAGCCTATCAGACTGGCCCAAATTTGGTGCCAGGTGAGAGGCAAAGACAAAATTGCAGGTATATGCAAGGGGCCAATGAACTTGGTCCCCCCAGCATTAACTGTGCATTAGGTATGCATGTCGCGATCCGTGCCCTCGCAATCCCCCGTGCCACTGTGTCAAAAAACGCGGCAGCGGCACGCGTCGACGTGACCGCCAGCACGTATAGCGGGCAGAAATATCTGGACTGTTGGAAGTTGCTAGAGCGCATGCGTACAGGAGAAGTTAAAGGATCACTAAAGGATTTTTTTTAGCTAAATAGCTTCCTTTACCTTACTGCAGTACTGGTTTTATGTCCTCATTGTTCGTTGTTGCTTTGAAGTTGCTGTAATTCTGCTGTGATCTCCACACTTCCTGCTTGTCTGGCTCCTTATGAAAAATCTCATGGCAGCTTTTCACTGTGGTCCAAGCTGTGTGTCTAAAACTCCTCAGAACCAATCAGATTCATTTTTAAAACAAAACACTGCCCTTGATTTGTTTGTTTTTGTTATGTGGGTCTCTTTACTTCACAGAAACATGAAACCAGTTTAAAAACTAAAGTGAAACTGTAGGTACATTATATGATTGAATTTAATCTATTTTTAATCATTTTTAAAAGGAATCAGTTAACTTGTATGTCTCTATACCCTGTAAACAGTCATTTCAGCAAAAACATTTTTTTCCTTTAGTGACCCTTTAACTCCTAGGCAGCGTAACTGCCTGAAAACACTCAAAAAAAGAGTGCTGGCCCCTGAATGACAAAAAGTCAGACAGAGGCTCCTACGTGCTGGGGAGACTCGACACTACCAGATGGTCCAAAACCTACTTATCAGACAATTTAAAAAGTAATAATCAATATAGTTAAAAGATTATTAATGGGTGGAATCTACAAACCATCAGAGAATTCATCCATTACAGAGATGACATGCCATACAGATTTACAGAGTTATAAGTATCTACAAAGAAAAATATCACATCAATCAAAAATAAATAATAATAAAGAAAACACATATGAGTAAGCATAAATATAAGCATATTACACACTAGCAGAATGTGCACCGAGTTATTTTAAATATGCAAAAGAGAGTATAAATTAGTACGATGGACAGTAGAAACAATTTGGCTCAGTGTACACTCATAGTACCATAGATGTATACATTTGATGTTGGAAGATCAAGAAAGAGGGGTAAATGTCAGACAATGTACCGTATTTATCGGGCTATTGCGTGCTCCGGCGTATAGCGCGCACCCCTAAAGTGGACCCGCATTCCTGTAAAAAAATAAATTTTAGTACTTAGTTTTGGTGTCTTGCGCGGCGTCCATCGGCGGCCTCGTCAGGTCCGGCGTCCGTCTGCGGCTTTGGTGGTGTCCTCCTTGTCGGATCCGGCGTCCTTCTGCGGTGTCCTCCCTGCTCAATTCCCGCTTCCTGCACTGAGTTTGAACTACTACGCCGGCATATACCGAGCGCAGTACACTCGTGTATAGTCGGGCAGGCTCGGCTCCTCTCGCGGTCACGTCCTGTACGTCCAGGACGTGACTGCGAGAGAACCTGAGCCTGCCCGACTATACACAAGTGTACTGCGCTCGGTATATGCCGGCGCAGTAGTTCAAACTCGGCGCGGAAGCGGGTATCGGCGTATATCGCGCACCCACGATTTTGCCCTGAATTTCAGGGCAAAAAAGTGTGTGGTATACGCCGATAAATACGGTACACATCTGCAAGGAAAGAACAAAAAAAAAAAGAAACTGTAGTATAGCTTATATGAATTGAGAAGCTAGGCATATAGTCAGACACTCTAGATTAACTCTGGTCACAGCTCCATAAGCTCTGTAAACCCATGCCACACCCAAAGATTTTGGCAGGAGCGGTGAGAGGGCATCGGAGGAGAATGTTTTTTTAACTAAACTTATCCTGTATTAAATGGGTGCAGGGATGTGCAGTAAATGGCTTTCTGACTGGTTGGTTTAAGTTACTATGGTATATAAAGGGATATTACCACGCTGCCTAGTGTATGAAAAAGCTGCTGACACCAAACACATAGACAGTATGTGTAAAGAATAATAGTAAAAAAGTGCACCGCTAAATCAAAATCCCATAATGATATGGAACACAATAAAGTAAATCAATTTGTGATATATGGTATCACACAGATATAACAAATTATAAGATACTATTTTCATAGCAAAAAAAAAGGTATTAACTTCATCAACAGAAGTATAAAGCATAAATAAATAGTGCTGTGAACACACATTTACTGACATACGACAATGATTAGTGTATAATAAAGTCTATAACACCTAAAATGGTATATAGTAAGTGCTAAAATAAATGCTGCGTGTAAAAAAGTCCAAAACGTTAAAATGAATGATATCCAAAATACATTGATGTGGACACAGATGTATTAAGATGGTGGGTGGATGAACATCATTCCTAGCATCACACAGGTAACACCAGAAGAGGAGGCTGTGATTCCATCACCAGGAGAGGGGGAGAGAGTAGGTATTAAGGCCCCGTACACACAACCGAGTTTCTCGGCAGAATTCAGCCAGAAACTCGATCAGAGCCGTATTCTGTCAAAAAACCCGGTCGTGTGTACACTTTTGGCCGAGGAAGCCGACGAGGCCAAATAGAGAACATGTTTTCTATTTCCTCGTTGTTCAATGTGAAATTTCGGCTCGCCGAGATCCTCGGCGGCTTCACAAGGAACTCGATGAGCAAAACGATGTGTTTTGCCCGTCGAGTTTCTCGGACGTGTGTACAGGGCCTCACCATCAGGTGTGGACCCACACATCAGTCAGTGGTGAATCAAAAATCACAACTTCCTCAAACGGTCCTGTGGGGTGACATCCAATCGTTCCTCATGGTGACAGCTGGGCCAATAATAGATACTTCCGGATATCATATGGCTGAATGGCATTTGTAAAGAACCAGCTCAACCCCTCCAGGGGAAAGGATCACAGGAAGGTGTGAAAATATATAAATGGAGAAAAGAAAAAGGCCTCCACATGGAGTAGATCAACAATGACCAAAGAAATTTATTAAAACAAAAAACGAGTTAAAAAGTGGTACAATCATCCAGCGATGAATACATGTACATGTACTCAATGTATTTTGGATATCATTCATTTCAAAGTTTTGGACTTTTTTACACGCAGCATTTATTTTAGCACTTACTATATACCATTTATATGTGTTATATACTTTATTATCCACTTGAGACCCGCGCTATTGACAAAAGACTTCAACAGCGCGGCTCTCAAGTGCCAACTGGACGTCTTTGGACGTCATTTAAAAGCATTACCTGCGCGCGCCACTGGGGGGCGTGCAGCGGGTAAACACTGTCCCGGCGCATCGCTCGGTAGCCGATGCGTGTACCTGGCGGCCGCGATGTCCGCCGGGTACACGCGATTGTCGGTAAGACAGCAGGGACGTGGAGCTCTGTGTGTAAACACAGAGCTCCACGTGCTGTCAGAGGAGAGGAGACCGATCTGTGTCTCTTGTCACCTCCCCCAGTCACCCCCCTCCCCCACACAGTTAGAACACACCTAGGATACACATTTAACCCCTTCCTCACCCCCTAGTGTTAACCCCTTCACTGCCAGTCACATTTATACAGTAATTAGTGCATTTTTATAGCACTGATCGCTGTATAAATGTGAATGGCGCCAAATTTGTGTCAAAAGTGTCCGATGTGTCCGCCATAACGTCGCAGTCCCAATGAAAATCGCAGATCGCCGCCATTACTAGTAAAAAAAAAATCATAAAAAAAATCATAATTCTGTCCCCTATTTTGTAGGTGTTATAACTTTTGCGCAAACCAGTCGCTTATTGCGTTTTTTTTTTTTTTTACAAAAATACGTAGAAAAATACGTATCGGCCTTAACTGAGAAAAAAAATATATATATATTTTTTTTAAATTGGGATATTTATTATAGCAACAAGTAAAAAATATATATATTTTTTTTAAATTGTCGCTCTTTTTTTGTTTATAGCGCAAAAAATAAAAAACGCAGAGGTGATCAAATACCACCAAAATAAAGCTCTATTTGTGGGGAAAAAAGGACGTCAATTTTGTTTGGGAGCCACGTCGCACGACCGCACAAATGTCAGTTAAAGCGACGCAGTGCCGTAAGCTGAAATTTCGCCTGGGAACGAAGGGGGTTTATGTGCCCAGTAAACAAGTGGTTATACACTAATCATTGTCGTGTGTCAGTGACTGTGTGTTCACAGCACTATTTATTTATGCTTTATACTTCTGTTGATGAAGTTAATACCATTTTCTTTGCTATGAAAATAGCATCTTATAATTTGTTATATTCTGTGTGATACCATATATCACTAATTGATTCACTTTATTGTGTTCCATATCATTATGGGATTTTGATTTAGCGCTGCACGGTTTAAGTTACTAGTCTGAATCATTGCATTGAAACAATATTCAGATCACTGAATAATTTATTGATAATGGTTGCCATGGGCATCATATGATATATTGTTGGATCAGCCATTGCCAAAAGGAAAAATATTATCTGGGATATAGTAACCCACAATACTAAGCTCATAATGTAAATCAACAGGCAAAATTAACCAAAAATGATGTATAACTGGATGGTAGAAGGCATTGTACTTTGAATACTATCACTCCTTGCATTATTGTGTCTTTTTCAACTGCTTTATTCATTAAAGGGGTTGTAAAGACAGAAGTTTTTTATCTTAATGCATTTAATGCATTAAGATAAAAAGCCTTCTGTGTGCAGCAGCCCCCTAACACTTATCTGAGGTCCCTCTCAGTCCAGCGATGTCCACGAGTGTCTCAGCCATCTGAGATTCTCCCTCCTGATTGGCTGAGACACAGCAATGGCACCATTGGCTGCTGCTGCTACCAATCAAAGTGAACTAGCCAATCAGGGGAAAGAGGGAGCCGGGCCCAGTCTGAATTAAGCTGCTTGCTGTGGGGTACAGAACAAGAGGGAGGTGCCAGGATCACAGAAGAGGGACCCGAGAAGAGGAAGATCCGGGCTGCTCTGTGAAAATCCACTGCAACAAAGAAGGTGAGTATGACATGTTTGTTATTTTTATAGGAAGAAAAAAACAAGACTTTACAATCACTTTAAGGCTACACCACACTCTCAAATATGTTAAAGCAGAGCTATACTTCACATGTGGGTAGGGATGAAATTTGGTTTCACCGCTACCATGGGTAAGATATTTGCAGGTTAATCTGCACATAAATTTGCTGCTAGAATTTTTTTAACCACTTAACCCCGGACCATATTGCTGCCCAAAGACCAGAGTACTTTTTGCGATTCGGGACTGCGCTGCTTTAACTGACAATTGCGCGGTTGTGCGACGTGGCTCCCAAACAAAATTAGCGTCCTTTTTTTCCCACAAATAGAGCTTTCTTTTGGTGATATTTGATCACCTCTGCGGTTTTTATTTTTTGCGCTATAAACAAAAATAGAGCGACAATTTAAAAAAAAAAAGAATATTTTTTACTTTTTGCTGTAATAAATATCCCCCAAAAATATATAAAACAACATTTTTTTTACTTCAGTTTAGGCCGATACGTATTCTTCTACATATTTTTCGTAAAAAAAAATCGCAATAAGCGTTTATTGATTGGTTTGCGCAAAAGTTATAGCGTTTACTAAATAGGGGGTATTTTTATGGCATTTTTATTAATATATTTTTTTACTAGTAATGGCGGCGATCAGCGAATTTTTTGGGGTACTGCGACATTATGGCAGACACTTCGGACACTTTTGACACATTTTTGGGACCATTGGCATTTTTATAGCGATCAGTGCTATAAAAATGCATTGGATTACTATAAAAATGCCACTGGCAGTGAAGGGGTTAACACTAGGGGGCGGGGAAGGGGTTAAGTATGTTCCCTGGGTGTTATCTTACTGTGGGGGGGGGTGGCCTCACTAGGGGAAACACTGATCCTCTGTTCATACATTGTATGAACAGAAGATCAGCATTTCCCCCACTGACAGGACCGAGAGCTGTGTGTTTACACACACAGCTCCCGGTCCCCGCTCTGTAACAAGCAATCGCGGGTACCCGGCACACGCACGGGAGTCGGGGGCGAGCCGGGGGCACGCGCCCCCTAGTGGCGGCTCAAAGAGAGGACGTTATACTACGTGCTCTCGCCTAGGAGAGCCAACTTGCCGACGTAGAATGGCGGTGCGCGGTCGGCAAGTAGTTAAAACAAGCCTTGCTGTGAACAAGGCTATGTGCCGAAACGCGTCAAATGTCACATTTTAATGGTCATGTTATAATAAAAGATTACAGAAGAATGTCCAGAGTTGCCGGCATTTTGTTTTCTCTTTTTCAAAATATAATGGACTGCATAGAAGGGCTGATAGTGGGGCTTTTGGATAAACAAGCCCCATTAATATGTAAGTGAAGAATGCAGCTATTAAAGTATTAAGGGTTGTTTCCTGTATATGAATATGATAAATCCTTTATTCGGGGGGTAATTGCTCTTTTTTATGCAGATAGAGCAAGATAAGAAAATGCATAAAACATATGCTACTTCAAACATGAATCAAAACAGCACCGTAGTGAAGCTTAGATGTGGTTCCTTTCACAATACTTGTAGAAGAATCATTTCACTAGCCCACGATCTGACTTTCAACAGTGTCAGTCCTTAAGAAAATCGAAAGGTAATTCGCTACCACTTACCTTTTGAATAAAATGCATTCGAAGACTAACAAGGAAGCAAACTTCATAACATTTAATGAAAAGTCACAAATAAAACTATGAAGTCAAGGAGTGCAAGTTTTCAAATCACATCACATCACATCAAGAAGCCTTTTGCCTAGAGAGTATAGTACAATAGAGCCCTTGCACCAGAATGCATGCCTTCATTGAGCTGGGAATACAGATTGATTCCCTTTCGTCCTAGTTTCTATGGTAACAATATGATAGAGACAAGGCTAGATTTAGCAAGTGTGAGACTTGGTGAATATAAATTCAGCACATACATACAAACTCTTTCTAGGCAAGCTGCCGTATGAATCTATTCATAATTCGGAGGCATGCAGCAACATTGCACTTAAATGTCTGTCTTAATAGAAATTGAAAAAAAAAAAAATTTAGAAAACCCAAGTTATTTAAATCCAGTCTAATCTATATATTATTTGTTTTGCAACTTTCCTAGATTATACTTTGAGGTTCATCAAGGAATGTATCCACTATTTGGTAAACTTCTAACCTGGTGACATACAGGTCTATTCTGGAAGTGCCCTATATTATAATTGGCTGTTACCTGCACATTCCCAAGCCCAAGAGATTGCTCAGAAATCACCTATAGCATATCATCCAACTTCTGAGTTTGTTTAGTATTCTTCTCTCTATGGCTACACCAACACATCATCTATTTACATCAATATGTGTATGAGATTGGTTTGAATGTGAGTAGATGGTCTAATAATACACAGTAAATTATGGTCATTTATGTAAGTTTTTTTAGAACTAAATGGCAGTAGTGTACAATGTATGATGAAAAGACACCTATTTTATGAAAGAGGTTCAGGACAGAAGGAAGAAAAATGTTGCACATAGCAGCCACTGTTATTAACAGATACAGGCTGGAAAATAAAACAATGATTTGATTGCTATAGGAAACACATTTCATTCTGTTTTTAACGTATCCATGTTACTCACAACAAAGGGCAGGACATTGATCCCTTTAGCATTGATCAATGTAATTTTCAACATCATGGCTTGGAATTAAAGTGGCTGCTGAACAAAAAGGTTATGTATAAAAAAAAGTCAATAACTACCCTCTACCCTTGCCTACTAAAGATGGAGTTGGGATGTTTTGAGTAGATGTGTTGTAAGGATGAGGGTCTTATGTAAGGCATGGCAGTTTGGTTGGGGGAGAGTTTCCCTTTGTGAATTAGTACATTTTCATTATCTAGTCTTTTAACTATATCATTGAAAGTAAAAATTAGCTTTTAAATGTTTATTTTTTAGAGATCATCTGCTATCCGAACTTTAATCTCAGAGATTAAAGTGGAATTTCACTTTCCCAATCAACATTCATTATTTTTAATCCTAATGCTGCCACCCATAGTAAATAGATAGTAACGTATACCATATTTCCTTTTTTTTTTAAATTTCTTCAGTTTATTTCTGGTTTCTTGCCTAGACAAATCATGTCATACATTCCAGGAGTCTTCAGGTGGGGAGGAGGGGTTTCTCAGCTAAGCACACTATCCTGCATGCATGCTTGAGCTAAGGGCAGATGAATTCAAGGAAGTAAATGCTACACAAATCAATTGCCCTTACTCAAGATGGCCACAGCCATAAACGCTAGGGGGTTGTTTTTCAAAGTGATTTCTTAACAAAATGAAGCATGGATCCATGGATGGGGGAGTGTGCTTTGAATCTAAAAAAATAATTAAAATTGTGTTTTTAGTTTGTGGTGCTTAGATGCAATGAAGATCCACTTTAATCTCTTCCTTAGCTGTCTTGTCACTTGTAACATTTTATCCTATAAACTGAAATTTAAGTAGGGTACAATTTTTGAGCTGCACTTGTAGTTACTATATGGTCATCTACCAGGGGCGGATCCAGAGTCTGGGGGGGGGGGCATTGCCAGAATTTTTTTTTTGGGTGTTGGCATTTCAATCATCCCAGCACTATGGTTGATATGATGTCAGGATGATTGGAGCACATTATTTTTATTATTACATTTTTATATAAAATTAAATAGTTCAACTCACCATAATGCAGAATCAGTGGGAGCCCTGAGTTTGTCACTTGCCATGTCGCCTGTCACCAGCTGCAGATTGTCACTTGCCACGTCACCTGCCACATGTTGCAGATTGTTACTTGCCACATCACCTGTCACCAGATGTAGATTGTCACTTGCCACGTCACCTGCCATATGTTGCGGATTGTCACTTGCCACGTCACCTGCCACACGTTGCAGATTGTCACTTGCCTACTAAAATTGCCACTTGCTGTGTCACTTTCCTGCCAAGGTGCGGATTGTCACATGCTGTGTCCCAGAGTGAAGTCAGGCAGCAGATAGATGATGTAATCTCTCTTCTGCCCACGGCTGCCTGCACAGTGAGGGTGGAAATTCAGGGATGCAGGGCAGGTGCCGGGTGGTGAGAAATGATGTCATCTTTCTGCTCCCCCGCCCACTGGCCTGCTGATTGGCCAGCCGCCCGCTCACCCACCGAGCCACCCAGCTGCCCGCCAGCCAAGCCGCCAACCCGCTCACACACCGAGCCGCCTGCCTGCTCTCTTACCCTCCCAACAAGCCGCTCAGCGCTCACTCATCTATCGCTTATTTTTCAGGGAGGGGCAATTGCCCCCCTGAAACCGTCCCTCTCACCTACTGTCCATTGGTTATAGGCCCACCAAGATAGATAGCAGCTTTGATAAAAATAGTAAGTGCTTTGCAAATATCTATAACATTTTTCCTGCAAAGAACAACATAGTGTAATGATTTCTACAGGGAGAAAAAAAGGAACTGTTTTGTAACAATCACAATTCAGTAATGATTGTATTTGCTTATAGTTTAATTACATTTAAGACTTTGTATGAAGAATGAAGGCAAGGCATATGTAAGCTGCCATATTCACTTAACACTAATAACATTCATCAAACAGTTTGCATTTTTTTCCAGCAGTGCCTTTCTTTTTCTTTTTTTTTCTTTTCATTAGGTAATTAAGTAATATTAATATGGCATATACACACCCTTCTGTATCAAGTAAGTGCTTCAAAAAGGGGGGCCAAAGAAAAATCTTCCTGTGTCAAAAGTAGGTTGATAAAACTTTGCCTAGTAAACCAGTAAAGGGTCTCTTTTGACATTTTGATTATTCAGGCAATACAAAGTTGAAAAAAAATGTAATAAAGAGACGAATAAATAGGAATGAGATTTTGATTCTCTGCAACCACGGAGTTGCCGTGAATTCTGCTGGTTCACAATTCATGAACCATTGAATTTATGCACAAATTCAACTGACATTAAAAGGTCCAGTTATAACCAATAAAAGTGGGAGCTTAGTGCAGCCATAGTATTAATGTATTATAAAGCATCTGTAAGGAGGTGATAGGGAAAGCTGAAAACTGCATAGAGGGAGATTGGGGTCAAATAGAACACTGTGTTTTACATCTCAATGCTTAGACATGTATCCCCTTTTGCTGCCTTTTACTTTTTTTCTTATTATGCTCATTTTTTTAAAAGGGGATTAAAAAAGCTGACAAATTGAATAGGAAGAGATTGGGACAGTTAGGAAACTTTGCTTTACTTGATCACTTGATTGCCAGCATTTGCTGCTCTTTTTGTCTTTAGTTTTAGCGTGTGGTTAATTTGTTGGGCAGCTGTCACATTTAGCTGCTGTTCTATCCATAACAAACTGCTTTTCTTTTGATAGAAGACTAATCTATAATAAAAATGGGCTTTTGAAGGGGGTGAGGTTTTTATTTCTTTAATAGGCATATTATTTTTATTTCATGTTGATAGGGCCATCTTTTTTTTTTTTCGAGGTGCTCAAATTGCGCTCACTTGTTGGAACTAGCTTTTGTTCACAGCTTCATCATTTGATAACAAAAAAACATGTGCAAGAACAGTGTGCACTTAAACCACCTCATATAATGGCACTCACTTAAACCACAACCCCTATCCGCATAGTAAAAATAAAAGTCAGGCATTCATCAGTTTATATGATTTGGTAATCATATAAATGTGCAAAAAATAGAGTTGGTACTGAACTCGGTTCCACCTGCAAATAAATGTGCAAAATACAATGTGCAAAAATACAGTTTCAGTGCAAAATAACAGTAGGATGTAACATTACACCTCCACCTAATTGATGCTAGTAACGATCAAGTAATAGAACGGTGCTTTGCTAATGACACATAAAATGATATTAATTCAATTGCATATGAAGTGATAAACGTCTTCAGTTCCTTCCAAACTGAAGACTTCACCAAATAGTGCACAACAAATTGAAAGTGCTGGTGCTCTCCTCCACCTCAATATCCTAGCCGCTCACCTTAAAATCTGACCTCTACTTGGATTTGCAGGGTCCTAGAGGTGCAACCTATATATTGTAACCCGCACCCTCATTCCAGCATGTAGATAACACCAGTAAAGAAGCAGGTTAGAAAATCTTTAATCACATATTTTTTTCCTGTAAAATTCTCTTTCTAGTATTACTCCTGGCATGCCCTACATCTGCTCACGCAAAAAAAACTGTAAACACTCCAAAAAAGGAACCCTTCTGTTTATTAGAGGGGTCTATTACTTCTGGAGCTAATAAATCTTTAAGAGTAGGGGCCTTTCTATATACAAATCCTGGGAGAGCAGGTAGCTTGGGTCCCAACAGCCTATCTTTTTTTTAAATATCCCAATGTTTCTTAATAATTTTTTCCACCTGTCTAAATTGAATATTAAAATCAAGAATCAAATTAAAAGCTCGACGAAAGGGTCCTTGTGGTTTAATTTCCAATAATAATATATCTCTATTCATATTTAATACCTTAATGTTATCTTCCTCGACTTTTCTCATATCATAACCTTTTTCTCTAAATCTACTGTTTAATATTTCTGATTGTTTCAACAAATCTCCCTCTTTAGAACAGTTCCTCCATATCCTCATAAATTGGCCCTTTGGAATATTAATAAGTTAGGGTTTATGGTGGCAGCTATCAACCGGTAGGTACGAGTTCCTTTCTGTAGGTTTAAAATGATTTCTTGTAAACAATCGTCCCTCCTCTTTGAAACATTTTAAAACATTCAGTGTATGCTACAGCCTCTTGGTTTCTAAAACATTTTCTTTTTTATGTCAGTTACCCAGCTATTTCCGGTGGAGCCGGAGATCCTGATGTCACCAGGCCCACAGCTGACTGGCCTGAGCCACGGCTGTGTGAATGTCCATTTATAAACCTGTGCTGTTTCTAAAACATATTCTTTTTGATGTCAGTTACCCAGCTATTTGATTAAAGGGTATACCTTTTATCAAAGTTACTGCACCAAGAAGTGTTTTTTGTTTTTTATTTTTCCTCTTCCTAACATGGTTCCCTACATTGCTGTTTGAACCACTTAACTTGCACTGAGACAGTGAAGGATTTTTGCCCAGCTGACTGGTGGATTTAGCGATGGAAGGATGATCAGATTGCTGCTATTACCAGGAGGATTTAGTTTGATATTGAGCCCATAAGATCTCCGTTATAGAGATCCAACCTATCTGGTAAGCAGTCATTTTGCACTTTATTATCCTGTGTCTGCAGCGTGGAAACAGAGGAGGAAGATTTGTATCTTTGCTTCTTCGATCGCCACCAAGCCTTAGGGGCGTTCTAGAGTTGGACTTTTTCTTTTTTTATTCCAATTGGACTTTGTTGCTTCCTATGGACCTTTTTCTCTCTTATTTATTCTCTAATCAAATTTTTCTTTATATTTTGCACTGTGTTTTGCAATATATTTGGTTGCGCATCTCTTTTTACTTTTTACATATTTACATAACTGATTATTCCAGTCATTTTACATTTTAAAATATTACTGTTTTACTAGCATTCACTTGTTTTCACTTGTTTTTCATTACTGCTTTTTGCACCTATGCAAATTTGTTGCGCTATTTGCACTTTTTATGTACACGGGGGTGCCTGAAAATGGTGTACAAAGATCCTACATCTGCGGTGGCCAAGATACATTGATCTAATTTAGTCACAGAACCAAGACATTGGCTTGGTATCTCTAATGTATGTCTCAGTCTTGACCATCAGCGGTTGTAAAAATGTATCTATGTACTGATCTAATCTTGAACATACCAATTTGATTCCACTGATAATCTGCCTCCCTGGCGGATCTGTAATACTTTTATGAATTTTAGGCAAAAAAAATGATGAAGGGCGTGTGACATTGAATGGGGTTCAAATATTTAGCTTTATTAATGGATAAAATGTCTCGTTCTCCCTTTATTGACTACTCGCTCTAACTTGCTTTTATATTCCAACAAAGGGTTACCACTAAGCTTGTGATACGTTTCATTGTCCCCTAGTTGTGTCTCCATTTCTATTTTGTAATACTGTTTGGTCACAATTACAAGTCCTTCACCTTTATCAGCGGGTCATATTACAAATTTTTTACGCTGCTCAATGCTCTCAAACCCTTTCTTAATCCAATGGGGATAATTAACCTTTCTGACCTGTAACTTCTCCAAATCTTCTGTAATCATATTCTTAAACACATCTAAATATTTTTTATCTGCGTTGTGGGGGTTAAAAACAGACTTATTACGTAACAATGAATGATGGGAATTTTCAAATTGTTGGGGTCTCCGATCAGGTTTCCATAAAAAAAATAAGGTTTAGTGTACGTACATACTTCTGTATTGGAAACATAGGTGTCAAACTTATTCAGATTTTTAGTAGGTGCATACTTGAGTCTTTTATCTAAAATAATGATCTCCTCTTTGTTAAAATCAATATCACTTAAGTTATAAATGCCAGTCCCAAATGGTGTTTTTTGGGGGGCATCCTTCTTCCTGCTCTGTGCCACTTCCTGTTCCTGTGTGAGACGTGTGATTGTGTTTAACACAGCCTCTATCACTCTTATGCAGACGATACGCAACTGTATTTTCGCATCTGCAACAAAAAGGATCATCATCCCAGTTTAGAGAAATGTCTCTCTTTGATAGAAAACTGGATGACTAAGAGTTATCTTAAACTCAACAGTTCAAAAACAGAACTCCTTATGTTTCACGCCAGCCGAAAGAGTCAACTGGCAACAACCTGGACACCCCCGCCCATTCTGGGCCAAATCATCACCCCTAGCTCCAAAGTCAAAAGTCTCGGGGTCATCTTCGACACCTTCATGACAATGGACGCCCAAATAGGGTCAGTAGTCAGCGGAGCGCACCATCTGTTGCGCCTACTACGCAGACTTATTCCATTTATCCCCAAAGAAGACGTAGCAGTCGTGGTGGGAACAATCGTGAATTCCAGACTGGACTATGCTAACGCCCTGTACCTCGGACTCCCAAAGTACCAAATCTCCCGTCTGCAAGTCGTTCAGAATACGGCCGCCAGACTGGTGACTGGGAAAAAAAATGGGAATCAATCTCACCTTCGTTGAGAACCCTTCACTGGCTGCCAGTAAAAGACAGAATTGCATTTAAAGCACTCTGCCTGACACATAAGTGCATCCATGGGAAGGCTCCGCAATATCTTTGCGACAAGATAGAACCTCACAATTCGAATCGCGTTCTGCGATCCACCGACCAAAATCTGGTCAGGGTACCAAAAACCAAATACAAGTCCAAAGGAGAAAGAAGGTTTGCTTTTCAGGGTCCTAGACTATGGAACGCTTTACCAACCAGCATTCGGTTGGAGGAAAACCACCTGACTTTCAGAAGATGGATCAAAACTCTGCTCTTTTGATGTCATGAGACACGAACAACTAGCGCCCAGAAGCGATTCAGTTCGCAAGCGCCGCGCTTTATAAGTTTTTCATTCATTCATTCTGTTAAAGGAGCTGAATAGAAAAGTATGAGTTGCTGCACATCATGAGGGGATAGCAGTGTACACTGTATATAAACATCAGTGAGATATCCTGTCTCCGTCCCTTACTGATGAAGTCACGCTGAAGTGCTTTTTTTGTGAGTATACCGTATGTTGTTCCTACTTGGACAAATAAACCTTTGGCAAGCAGAGAGCACTAGATCTGATGTTTTTTTTATGTCGTACCGGAGTCACCTGAGGGAGGTCTGAGACAGGTTAAGCCAGTAAAGAAAGAGGGATTAGGCGCTCCACTCCGGGCTGATTCATTGATTACCCCCAAAGGGCATCTGCTTTATCTGATCTGCTGGTAAAATAGGGGTCAGATTCTAAGGTGAGCGGCTAGGATATTGAGGTTGGAGGAGAGCACCAGCCCTTTTTATTTGTTGTTCAGTATTTGGTGAAGCCTTCAATTTGAATGGAACTGAAAACTTTTTTCATCACTCTGGACTTTCATGTTTATCACTTTATCTGCAATTGGATTGATATAATTTTATGTGTTATTAGCGCAGCACCATTCTATTATTTGATCGGTACTAGCAGCAAATAGGCGGAGGTGTAATGTTACATCCTATTGTTGTTTTGCACTGAAATTTTATTTTGCACATCTGCCACATTGCAGGTGGAATCGAGTTCAGTACTAATTTTATTTTTATTTTATGATTTGCACATTTATATGATTGGCAGCGCAGCACTGTTCTTAATGTGATTAATGAAAATTAATGTGAAGTGGACACGTTTTCTGTGTTAGCAGTACCCAGGTGGGGGGGGGGGGGGCATTTTGCAAATTTGCACATACTTTGTTATTTTTCATTTCTTTTTATATGTTTAATATTTGTTGTCACCAATTTAAATTTTTTGCGCTGATAGACACTCAGGCTTCATACACACAACCGAGTATCTCGTCGTAAAATAAATGTTTTTTTCCTCGACAAGGTTCTTGTCAGGCTTGACGAGAATCTTGTCAAGCTTTCCTTGCATACACACTGTCAAGACGAAATCTCGTCCCTCTCAAACGCGGTGACATACAACACGTACAACGGCACTATAAAGGGGAAGTTCGATTCCACTGGCGCCACCCTTGGGCTGCTTTTTCTAATCACGTGTTACTGCATGTTAGTAAAAGTTTGAGAGACAATTCGCATTTTTCAGTCTGTTACAGCGTGACAAATGTGCTATCTCCATTACGAACGCTACTTTTACTGAAGGTGCGCTCCCGTCTCATACTTTATTCTGAGCATACACACGAACGTGTTTCTCATCGTGAACCAGCCCGCCGGGGAAACACAACGAGGAAATTGAGACTCCCGACGAGAAAAAAGAGAGTACTCTTTTTTTCTCGCCGAGATCCACGACAGTTTTCTTGACGAAAAACATAAACACGACCGCTTTTCTCTGCAAAAATGCTCTGCCAGCATTTTTCTTGATGGATTTTGCAGAGGAAAACGGTCCGTGTGTATGGGGCCTAAGTCTCAGTCATCAGTTAGGCCTATTATCTGTAATTGAAACTGTTCTAGACAATTTTACATTTCTTTAGCAATTTCAGTCTCTTTATTCTTAAGGGAAAACAGCTGCCTGTGCCCTGCATCTCTAATGTATTGTGGCCTAGCCTTGCTCTGTGCAATGATATTGTGGGATGGGCTTCTAACAACATTAAAAGCAAAAGTAAGGTAGGTAGTTGCCTACTGCCTGGATAACCAAAATCTTTATGGGATCTTTCTGTTTTAGTGACACCTGATGGAAAAGTTCATGCCAAAATATGCATCAGTGCTGATACTGCCTTTAAATTTACCTGGGATGGATTTCAGAATAGTTAGAATGTCCTTTGTTTTGTTTATGTGTCTTGTCTGTTTAAAGTGGTAGTACATTCATAGTTTAATCTTGTACTTACAGGTAAGATTATAATAAAGTCTTACCTGTAGGTACCTTGAATATCTTCTACACTTGTGCTATTAAGGAGATATTTACACCACCGCTTCGCCAAACCCCAAAAAAAGACAACAAAAACTCTGGACTCGTACGCTTCCCACGGACTGCCTGCTACTCCGTCTGCCAATTCTTAAATAGCTAAGGGGCAGAGTCACCCGATGGCATCAGTGGATGACCCCACTTGTAATATCTCCGACTGGGGCAGGCTGGGTCAATTGCATAACAAGGGGGCGGGGTCACCAGGTGTCTTGATTGATGATGGATCTACATGGGAGAAAATTGCCTTTTTTTTGTTTTGTTTTTTTAATAAAGGCCTTGTCAAAAACGGTCTACTGTTTTTATCTATGTTGACACTTTTTTGGTAAATGAGTAGGAGTGCAATGTACCCCATACTCATTCACATGGGAGGGCCGGGATCTGGGGGCCCAGGGTTGTTGGGAAGAAGCCCTTGTCCCTATCAACATGGGTCCAAAATGCATAACGTTCTATGAAAAAGATTCTGTCATTCAACTACTCTTAATCCATTTACAAAATGCCAGTGCATTGTGGGAGAATAGTAATATAAGCTCTCTGATTGGCACAGAGGACAGAAGGGGGTATGCAAGCGTGCAGCTTTTCTCAGTAGTATCGGCTCATGTAAGCTCTCACAGTTTTGAAAATCACCCAGCAGAAGGCGGATGACTAGGAATGTGTTAGCACCATAGCATTTTATTATGTTGTTCCCCAAGATCTTCCTGCAACTGTGAAAATAGTCATATAGACATCAATCTGGAAAATAGTCTGTGGATGTATGGGCCTTTTAGGTATGCAAACATAGATTTTTCAAATCAAATAGGTTGAGGTAAAGAAATAAGTCAGAATTACTGCAGATTTCATTTATCACATCTACTGTATAAACTTTAGTTCATGTTGTAAAGCACTGCACAGAATTATGTATGATAATAATAATAATAGTAGTAGGTTAATATGAATTCCTGACTAAAATATGTTATTTTCCAAATAAAGTATAGTTCAGTGCAACTAAAACAGGTAGCAATTTAAAATAATGAATATCAATACCAAAATATAAAAAATCCGGCAGATATAAAGCTCCTGTAACTGCAGAAACCTCCAAAAGCCTCTTTTCATGGCCAATTTTCATTCTAAAAGAGAAAGCTTCTTTATTTCCTCAATACTACCAGAGCTTCCTGTCTCTTCACATTACTTTTTGATACCCCTCCAGTCCTTGGGGATGAGAACAACTACCTTGAAACCATGGCCTGCCATTAAGATGCACCATCTTTTTTTTTTTTTTTTTGAGGGGGGAGGGGGGTATGATAGGGTCTCATTAAGTTTGTAACTGGAAACAGAAACATTTGTGTATATGTACACACAAATAACATATTAAAGGGAAATATGAAAGAGGGGTAAGCTAAAGTTTACTTCTTCAAATTAGTTTGTTGGTGTTTTGGAAGCTTGGAGTGAGACATGTGGATGCAATGATTTCAAGATAATTGTGAGTGAGTGAGTGAGTGAGTGAGTGAGTGAGTGAGTGAGTGAGTGAGTGAGAAACTTATATAGCGCAACACATGCGAACTGAATCGCCTCTGTAATACAGTAAGTCCTGAAAAATTCACAATAAAAAGTTTAACATGTCAGAAAAATGGTGTACCTATCTCGGGCAATAGTGTGGTGCTATTAGCTAACATTTTGCTAAATTAATCTAACCCTACCTATCAGAGACTATGGAGACCATTTTAGAGGCACATAGTCAAGCAGTCAAAACATGAGATATTAATTGCAGAACGCCATTTGCAGTTTTTTTTCAGAATGCAAGGATAGATATCACAATGCACATGGGTCTGCGAGTGCATGTGGTCTGCGAGTGCACATGGGTGTGCGAGTACCTGTGTATTGTTTTTTTTGAGTACCTGTGTATTGTCTTGTTGAGTATTAGTGTCAGGAAGCTAGTTGTTAGGTAATTTGGACAGGGTTTTATCCCCAATCCTCATTAAATTAGTAGGTATGATCCCCGGCAGGTGTGGAGATGTGACTTGGTGTACATCTTGCGGCATTTATGCGTTCCTTGATCATCCGATAGGAGGGCGAATACTGCTGTGCAAAATGTAAGCACATTGTTTCCCTGGAAGCCCAGGTTCTGAATCCTCACTGAGCACTGAGTCAGCACTGAGAAGACCCTTCAAACTAAAGGAAAGGCAGGAATGTACCCGGCAGGTGTTGGCAGGGGCCAGCACAGAGGCAGGTGGAGACAAAGAGGTGCAGGCACTAGTAAAGAGTAAAAGGGTCACAGTCATGAAGGGTAGAGGGGAAAGTGCCAGGGAGGCCAATCCAGAGCTGGAGCATCCCAATAAGTACGCTCCATTGAGCGACATTGGTGAAACCAGTCAGGGACCAGCACTGCTGGAGCTATGGGACTCTCCTAGCTGCCGGGGGAAGAACTCCTCCAGTGAGAGTGGGGAGGAAGCGAAGGGAAACGAAAGACCGATTCTGGTGGTATGGGACTCAATTCTTAGAAGGTCAGAGAGGGCAATCTGTAACATAGACCTGAAGCACGAACTGTATGTTGTCGGGTTGGGCACATTGCGGATCTGGTGAACAGATTACTGGGAGGGTCTGAGGAAGACCCGGCTGTCATGGTGCACGTTGACACTAATGAGAAAGTCAGAGGCAGATGGAGTGTCCTAAAGAACGATTTTAAGGACTTGAGAACTAAACAGAGGAAAATTACCTCCAAGTTAGTATTGTCAGGAATACTACCGGTACCTCGAGCCACACCAGAAAGGCAGAGGGAGATTATGGAAGTAAACAAGTGGCTGAGGATCTAATGTAGTAAGGAGGGGTTTGGGGTCCTGGAGGACTGGGCTGACTTTTCAGTTGGTCACCAGTACTATAGAAGGGACAGACTGCACCTAAATGAGGAGGGTGCAGATCAGCTGGGAGTGAAGAGGGCCAAAAAGTTAATTTTTTTTTAAACTAGGTGGCAGGGGAGGGTCCAGAGGTAGACATAGTCAGCACGGAACATATCCCAGAACGTAGTATTGGGGGTATAATGGAAGGCTGACTAAATCACATAAACCCAAGGTAAGTATAGTGACAAGTACTAGTGGCAATCTCAAAACACCCAATAAGAGGATAGTATGCGACCACTCTAAACTACGCGCCATGTTCACCAATGCCAGGAGCCTGGCGGACAAGATCAGTGAACTAGAGATACTGTTGTACGAGAAGGGTTTTGATTTTGTAGGAATTTCAGAGACCTCGTTCAACAGCTCTCATGATTGGCTCAAGAATAATGTACAAGTGAATGTGAGAGATGACATCACTAAGGGAGCTAGGGAGGAGATAGAATCCTTATGCGTATAGCTCCAAGGGTATGAACCTAAGGGGAAAATAATACAGGGAATATGCTATAGGCTCACAATTTGGATTAGCAGCAAGGATGGGAAGTGTTATCATAATTGGGGATGATATTTATCCAGACATACACTGGGTGGAGTGAACCACGCATTTGTCTAAGGCTCGCCCGTTCCTCGATGGCTTGCAGGAAAATTTCAAGGGTCAGATGGTAGACGCACCAACTAAAAATAAAGCGTTACTGGATCTACTGACTACCAACAATACAGACCTGATCATGGATGTGGAAATACGGGGGAATTTAGGGAACAGCAATCACAGGTCAATTGGCTTCAGTATAAATCACACAAATAGGAAACATAAGGGTAATACAAAGACACTGAATTTTAAAAGAGCCAACTTCCCTAAACTACAAACTTTTTTTTTTTTAAAGGTATAATTTCTTTATTGTTTACATACAGACAAACAAACAGACAGAAACATAAGTGTGTTTATAACAATAAAGGAGCAAACAGTGCTAACTCAGCAATGAGGTACAGTTACATGGTATCCAGCCAGTAAGTACAGATTGATTGAGGAGTTTCATTGTTACCTTCTAAATTCCAGTATAACAACTAGAAGTCAACTAATATTTTCGGAGAACTCAAGGAGCCGGTGGTATAGTGCAATCCAAACTAACCCATAGATTCCAGAACTTATAAAAAAAAATTGTGCATCGTCTGGCCTAATACATCAATTTGTATAAAGGTATAGCTTGATTGACTATAGTGAGCCAGAAGGCTATAGTAGGTGAGGATTGGGATTTCCAATGCATAGTTATTGTTTTATTTGCATAAAACAGGATAATTGTTAGAAAGGTTTGTATATTGTTAGATATATTTTCATTGTCAATATTTCCTAGCAGGCATCTCAGGGGATTACAAATGTTAGGCAACTGAGTGAGGGAGCTGATAAGGGCCGTGACCCCTGACCAGAATTTGCTAATCGGCAGGCATTCCCTTATTAAGTGTAAAATGTAAACTACGAACCTTGCTAGAAGGCATAAATTGGGATAAAATCTTAGGAACAAAAAACACAGAGGAGAGATAGGTTTGCTTTAAAAGCATATTAAATAAGGCCATTAGCCAATGCATCCCATTGGGTAATACATTTAAAAGAGTGGACAAAAGTCCTGGATGGCTTAACTCCAATGTAAATATGCAAATAAAAGCAAAGGAGAAGGCCTTCAAAAAGGTTGAGGGATCATCATCACCATTCAGACTTTTTTAAAGAATGCAACAATAAATGTAAGGGTGCAATTAGGGTGGCTAAGATAGAACACAAAAGACACATAGCGGAGGAGAGCAAAAAAATCCCAAGAAATGCTTTAACCTGCCTGGCGGTCTTCCCGTGTGTGACTCGGGGTGAGATTTTCAGGCTGCGAATGGTCACCCCGAGTCACACACGGGCTTGCCTCGCTCGATGCAGAAAAAAGGTTTTCTTACCTTTTCTCCGCGATCCAGCGTTGAATCCTCGCAGTGCACGGCGGGCGGATGTCCGCTCGATGCTGTGTGTTCCCCTGATTCCCTTCCCTGCGAGCGTCGCGACGCAGGGGGCGGAAGGAGGGGGGGCGGTGGGAAATTCAAACGTATAAAAAGTAAAACAAAGTAAAACACAGTAAAAACACACTGATATCATTGGATTAAATTTTAAAAAAATACAGTGACCTTTGATTGCCCCCCCCAGTGCTTTCCAGTGCCCTGTCTGCAGAATTACTGTATCAGTGTCTGTATATTGCACAGCAATAATGGCAAAGCGCGCCTCTGCATCAAACTTATTATGCGACTTGCTGCCAAACAGCGACAGCGATGCCGAATCCATTGCGGAGGAGCTGAGCGACAGCGACGCGTGGGAAAGTTCATCGTCGGATGCAGAAAGTGATGTGGTTGACGATCCTGCACCTGTGCCCAGCGACGTGCGGACCTGGTGCGCAATTGATTGCGCTACGGAGCACGTAGCGCCCCCTAGGTTTCCGTTTACAGGATCACCTGGAATAAAAGTGGACATAGAGGATGACAATCCCTTAGAATACCTCCAACTATTTTTGACCGATGAGGTGATCGACAAAATTGTTTTGGAGACCAATCGGTATGAAGAACAGCAATTTGCTACCCAGCAGTTATTTTCAAGACGCAGAAAATGGGAGCCTGTGACCAGCGAGGATATATGGAAATTCCTTGGCCTCCTAATTTTGCAGGGAGTGGTGGGAAAACCACTCCAAAAGTGGTACTGGACCACAAATAAATTATTGGCCACACCTTTTTTTGGAACAGTAATGTCCGAATATCGGTTTTCACTAATAATGAAATATTTGCACTTTGCAAATAATGAGGAATTTGACGAACGGTCTCATCCAGCTCCAAAGCTTAAAAAAATTTGGGATATTTACCAAATGGTCCTGCAGAATTTCCAGCGGACCTACATACCGGAGAGGGACATTTCAATAGACGAAAGTCTCATGGCCTACAAAGGTCGCCTAAGCTGGATTCAATTCATTGCGTCTAAGCGCGCTCGCTTTGGGATAAAATCCTTTATGTTATGTGAGTCCAGCTCGGGATATATTTGGAACTCAGTACTTTATACTGGCAAAGGGACCAAATTCTCCCCGAGATTCAGTGATTTTGGGATGGCAACCGCGTCAGTGCTTTCATTGATAGAGCCCTTGCTCAACCAGGGCTACTGTATCACTACGGACAATTTCTATACGTCCCCAGAACTATACGAGTTCCTACTTCTGAATAGGACAGACGCTTATGGGACTGTGAGGCCTAACCGGCGTGACATGCCGTCAGGATTTCCAAACAAAAAGCTCGGGAAAGGACAAGTAGCTGCATGGCAAAAGGGGAAAATGTTGGCTCTGAAGTGGCGGGACAAAAAGGACGTTTCCCTTTTGAGCACGGTCCACAACACCTCGACCGCCATGGTCCATACCAAAGGTGGGAAAGACGTTCTAAAGCCACAGGTGGTGTTGGACTACAACCACACGATGGGAGGTGTGGACAGGGCTGACCAGGCCATGACTTTTTACCCTGCAATGAGAAAGCAGCAAAAAAAATATTATAAAAAGATTTTCCGACATCTTTTGGAGCAATGTCTTTGGAACTCTTTCATCCTGCTCAAAAAAAAAAATGTCAGGTCTATCGTCCATGCGGACTTTATGTGGAAGGTGGCTGAACAAATTTTCCTCAAAAACCAAAAACCAACGGTGGTAAACCGTTCTGGACGACGGGCTTCTGGGGTTGTAAATCCAGAGCGACTAACTGGTCGACATTTTTTGGAATATGCACCACCCACTCCAAAAAAAGCAGCACCCACACGGATGTGTGTGGTTTGCTGCTCCAAGCGCGACGCCAGCGGAAGGAAAATTCGCAAAGAAACGCGCTACTGTTGTCTCGACTGTGATGTTGGACTTTGCGCCATACCGTGCTTTAAGGATTTCCACACCCGAGACATTTATTGAATTATCATTTTGCACCCCTGTTTGACCCCCCAAAAAATCAGAGTATCTGAATATATTATTTGTTAAAATTTATTGAATAAAAACTATTGTTATTATTAAATTATTATTTGTTATTATTTATTATATTATAATTTATGATTTTGTGTTTCAAACTTTGTCATAGTCTATTAGAGACTCTGGTTTGGACAGATTTAGGTGAGTTATTCCTAAGAATTGCAGGCCTGCAATCTAAAACGCCAAATTTCCATGCAAAATAATGGTACCGCTTTCAGCACCTTTTTTCAGAAAGAATCATACCGCCAGGGAGGTTAAGTATGTAAACAGTTAAAAGGGGAGGACAGACCATATTAGCCCTATAAAGAATGAGGAAGGACATCTGGTTACAATGGATTGGGAGATGGCAAAGGTATTGAATTATTATTCTCCTCAGTCTTCACAAGGGAACCGGGTGCTTCAGTAAACAAAACTGCAGTGTTTATCCTCATGACACATCACAGGAAGCACCTCCATGGTTAACAGAATTAAAATTAGACTTGGGAAACTTAACATTAACCACTTCAGCCACGAACCATTTGGCTGGCCAAAGACCAGAGCACTTTTTGCGATTCGGCACTGCATCACTTTATGTGATTGTCGTGCGACATGGCTTTCCAAACAAAATTGACATCCTTTTTTTCCCACAAATAGAGCTTTCTTTTGGTGGTATTTGATCACCTCTGCGGTTTTTATTTTTTGCACTATAAACAAAAATAGAGCAACAATTTGGAAAAAAATAGCAATATTTTGTACTTTCTGCTAAAATAAATATCCCCAATTTTTTTTAAAAAAAATCAATTTTTTCTTAGTTTAGGCTGATACGTACTCTTCTACATATTTTTGGTAAAAAAATCACAATAAGCATATATTGATTGGTTTGCACAGAAGTTATAGCGTCTACAATTTTTTTTACTTGTTATGGTGGTGATTGGCAACTTCTTTTGTGACTGTGACAGTAGCAGTGAAGGGGTTAACCACTAGGGGGCAGGAAGGGGTTAAGTGTGTCCTAGGGAGTGATTCTAACTGTTAGGGGGCATGGCTTACTGTGACAAGTCACTGATCGCTGCTTTCGATGAGAGGAAGCAGACGATCAGTGACATGTCACCAGGCAGAACAGGGAGATGCCTTGTTTACAAAGGCATCACCCCATTCTGCTGTTCCGTGACACGATCGCGGGACATCGGCGGATATCGAGTCTGCGTGTCTCGCAGGCATGGTCATGGAGACCGCAGTGGGCAGGTTTAAAGCAACGTATATATACGTTGCTTTGCCTGCCTGTGCCATTCTACCGACGTACATCTATTTGAGGCAATCGGCAAGCGGTTAATAAATCACCAATACCAGATGGTTTGCACTCAAGGGTACTTAGGGAACTCAGTCAAGTAGTTACCAGACCATTGTTCCTAATTGTTACTGCTAGTCTACTGACTGGAATGGTACCAGATGATGTAAAGCCAATGTAGCACCAATATGTAAGAAGGGCCTAAAATACATCCTTGTAAATTACAGACCAGTTAGCCTAACATCAATAGTATGCAAGCTCTTGGAGGGGATGATAAGAAACTGTATACAAGATTTTAATAATTAGAACGTTATCATTAGCAGTAATCAGCATGGATTCATGAATCGTTCTTGCCAAACCAATATATTAACCTTCTATGAGGAGGTGATTTGCCATCTAGATAAGGGAAGGCCCATAGATGTGGTATATCTGAATTTTGCAAAAGCCTTTTATACAGTTCCTCATTAATGTTTACTGTAAAACAAAGGTCAGTTGGCATTGACCATAGGGTGAGTACATGGACTGGAAAACTGGATATAAGGATGAGTTCAGAGGGCGGTGATAAATGGGGAGTACTCGGTGATAAATGGGGAGGACCTGGAGGATGGGGTAAACTGTTCAATCTCTGTATTTGCAGATGATTCTAATCAAAGCAGGGCAATAACTTCTCCACAGGATGTGGAAACCTTAAATAAATATCTGAACAAATTAATGGGTGGGTAACTACATGACAAATGAGGGTTAATGTAGAAAAATGTAAAATAATGCATGTGGGTTGCAAAAATATAAATGCAATCTATACACTGGGGGAGAACCTCTGGTGAAATCTAGGATGGAAAAGGACCTGGGGGCCCTAGTAGATGATAGGTTTAGCAGTGGCATGCAATACCAAGCTGCTGTTAACAAAGCAAACAGAATATTGGCATGCATTAAAAAGGGGATTAACTCCAGAGATAAAATGATAATTCTCCCGCTCTCCAAGACTCCACCTAGAGTATGCTGTCCAGTTCTGGGCACCATTCCTCAGGAAGGTTGTACTGGAAATGGAGCGAATACAAAGAAGGGTTACAAAGCTAATAAAGGGTCTGGAGGATATTAGTGATGAGGAAAGGTTGCAAGCACTGAACTTATTCTCTCTGGAGAAGAGATGCTTGAGAGGGATATTATTTTAATGTACAAATACCGTACTGGTGACCCCACAATAGGAATAATACTTTTTCACAGAAGAGAGTTTAACAAGACACGTGGCCACTCATTAAAATGAGAAAAAAAGAGGTTTAACCTTAAACTACGTAGAGGGTTCTTAACTGTAAGATCGGCAAGGATGTGAAATTCCCTTCAACAGGCGGTGGTTTTAGCAGGGGTCAACGATAGTTTAAAAAAACTATTAGATAAGCACCTGAACGACCACAACATACAGGGATATACAATGTAATATTGACATATACTCACACACATAGGTTGGACTTGATGGACGTGTGTCTTTTTTCAACCTCACCTTCTATGTAACAATAATACATTTTAGATCAGCTTTGTGGCCTAGTAACTCTCAGGCATAAACATTACCATTTTAAAAATCTGTAAGATTTCTAGCCAAAAAACAAAAAGTTATATCATGTGTTAGGTCCTGTGAACAGTAGGGTTTTTTTTTTCAGCTGGAACATAACGGAACTCAGTTCCGCCACATTCAGCAGCCCTGAGCACTCTTCTCTCCAACCTTGACACAGAAGTTGGTAGAGAAAGTTTTCTATACTTTTCTATACCGACATCAGTGTACTAGTGCTGGCACCCATGGCAGGTATCGCGCATCTGTTGATTGTTGCCCCGGGTGCCAACATTATTGGAGGGGAGAAGAAGCTGAACTGTGGATGGAGGGGAAGGGTGGGGAGTTGACTAGGAAGGGTGAGTTCCTGCACCCATTTTTTGAGAAAAAACCCTGGTGAGCACTATTTTACAAATGAGAACTACAGTCTGTATGTAAGATGGTAACGTGGAATTCAGCTCTAAAAATATAAAAGGAAAAGGCAATATGCAATTTTTCGATTTTCAGAAGAACTGGAGCACTGAAATGACAAGCTTGGATAGCACACAGCTTGTCACACATGCTGAATGTTATTGCACTGGCACTATGGACACTCAGTAGATACAAATTCAGAAGTACTAGAAATCTAGTACGACAACAAGCAAATTTAAACAGATATAGTAAGTTAACTGTAGACTCTTCTAACCTGGAAATGATCTGTGCTACCATTTTCTACCCTCTACACCCCTGCACAAGTGCCTATTTAGTCACCCCTATAGTCTAATGTATAATAGAACAACCATTGAAATTGAAACTGCAATATATACAGTAGATACTGTTTTTTTTTAGATATTTTTACATGCAAAACAGATAGAATGTATCTTGCCACATGATTATCTACTCTAAAGATCAGATTTTTTTTTTAAATTGAGCAGCTGTAGAAGTATACCATAATTAAGGGGTTTCTATTCCATATTGTCCCTGGGAATGGTGCATATGTTATCCTAGATTTAGAGGGTCGAGACAGGAAAATATCAAACTTTTTTAAATATGATTCATTTTCTAATAACTAAACTTGTCAGTTTCATTATATCATTTTTCAGTATGGAAAATATTTCTTCACATAAATTACAATCGGATTCCATTCTTTTATAATACTACTGATAACATTTTAATAAAAATTAAAATTACTTTCATGCTAAATTTTAAATGTTAAATCAAATGTGTACTTAATTAAATGTCATTGTCCCCTACAAATTAGAAGTATACTCAAAATGTTTTCGATCGGTTAAACCGATGAGAACGGTCTGATGGACCGTTTTCATCTGTCCAAACCGATCGTGTGTGGGCGCCATCGGTTATTTATCCATAGGTTAAAAAAAAGCAATCTTGTTTTAAATTTAACCGTCCATCGGTTTAAAATCCACGCATTCTCAGAATCAAGTCGATGCATGCTTGGAAACATTGAACTTTGTTCTTTTCAACACGTCGTTGTGTTTTACGTCACCGCGTTCTGACACGATCGTTTTTTTAACTGATGGTGTGTAGGCACGACTGACTATCAGTCAGCTTCATCGGTTAACCGATGAAAACGGTCCATCAGACCGTTCTCATCGGATGGACCGATCGTGTGTACAGGGCTTAGGTCTTTTCTCCACAGTGCCTGTTCTTATGTATTGGTTGTTCTGTATAGACAGCTGCATTTGACAGTTCTACTCGATGTAGACCTTTCTATCACGATGCAAGGCATTGTCAGCTAAACCCCACTAAGTCCCTGCGGCATTTCTTTGCACATATATTGACACATAGCAACATGAAATTCACCAGGTGCAAAGCTGAATTGTTCAAGTTCACTAAATGAATACAACAAAAAAGAAACAGTAAGAAAGACTAGGACTTCAGTAGAGTAGTGAAGTTTTAGAGTCAAACTGACTATTACTGTACTTACCATCTTTACAGAAAAACTATTCAAAGCATATTTTGGTTGGGGAAAATATACAATAAACCAAGCTCAGCAGTAAGAAATAAAGCTCACAAGAAGGCTAGACGCTCATACAGATTTCCTAGTGTGTTGTCAATAAAACACCTGAATATTTGTATTTTTCCTTTCTCATTAGTATACCTGCATCCTGTGCAGATGAATTACAGCATTTCTATGCCTTTCAACTATTTACTTTTCTGCCTTTATACTATAATTGTCGGTTATTAATTAAGATTGAATAGCTCTACATCGTTTTCAGATAGATCGTAAACAGTGTACTTCCAGCTTTATTGATACAGATGAGAACTTTACTTTACAAAATATTTTGATAAGTGAGTTACAATAATTTGCATAGTAAGTGCCAAAGCACTGCCTGTAACAAAGATTAATGCATACCTGAATGCTTCCCAAATAAGATGATGATGGCGGCACTAGGCAAATGGCAGATTCTGAATAAGATTGTTTATCTACAACAAGAAAGAAATGGAATTTGGTCTGCCTGCACCAGTTCTCCGTGTGACAGCTCTTTACACTATGTGCTTATATTTAATGCACAATTGTCTATGCTGAATTTACTGGAAATGTTTTGTTATATGCACTCACCAGTCTTCCAACACATGACTTTAGGTTCAACGGTCTAGAAACCATACATACATATGTTTTGTTTTGAAGCAGCATCTAGTAATAGGCATAGCTTAACCAACCAACATAAATATCTGAATCTGAGCAGTTAGGTAATATTGGCTAAAATGCATACTGCTGAAGAAATGTGAAAATTAAAGGAAACATATACTGAAGGAATATGAGGGGTGTCATTGCTAATTAATCCTTCTAAAAATCCCAGTTGCATGGCTCTCATGCTGATCTAGTGGCTTTAATAATTTCCAAAGCATTGACCTGGAACAAGGATGAATATCAGGAGTTCTGACTTCACTCTGACATTGTAATGTGCATGCTTGTTCAAGACTGGTGATTAATAAAGAATTAAAGCCAGAGACAGCCAGGTAATTAGTATTCTTAGAAGAAGGTCAGTAATAGTAGACATTGTTCTCTTCTCAGTAAAAATTGCTTTTGGCATACAGCTCTTTTGGAGTTTATGGGAAAAAATGTACATTTACTGGTAGTTTTTATTTGACTGCAGTTCTCACTTTACTTAAAGACAGGTGAATGTGTTATTATAAATCAAGAATAAAAATACATATATACTAGTATGGACATTTGGTTAAACAGATAGCTATTGTGGGCCAGATTCAGGTACCTGCGCCGCGGCGTAATGTATCCCGTTTACGTCACATCGCCGCAAGTTTTCAGCATAAGTGCCTGATTCACAAAGCACTTACCTGTAAACTTGTGGCGGTGTATCATAAAGACATCCGGCGCAAGCCCGCCTAATTCAAATGGGGCGTGTACCATTTAAATTAGGCGCGCTCCCGCGCCGAACGTTCTGCGCATGCTCCGTTCGCAATTTTCCCGACGTGCTTTGCGTGAAATTATGGCGCCCCGACGTGTTTGTGAATGGCGACGTGCGTAACGTACTTACGCCGAAAAAATTAATTAAAATTCGAAGCGGGAACGACGGCCATACTTTAACATGGCTGGTGTAAAGTTAAGAAATGAAAAAGATTGCTTAACTTTGCGACGGGAAAAAACGACGTTACGCACGCGAGTAGGTTCGTGGATCACCGTAAATGCTACCCGACGCTGGAAAACGACGCGAACTCCACCCAGCGGCGGCCGAAGTATTGCAGCCTACGATCCGAAGGCGTACAAAGCCGTAAGCCTGTCGGATCTTAGCCAAAAGCCGTCGTATCTTGTTTGTGAATCACAAATTAAGATACAACGCAGCAAATTTGAAAATACGCCGGAGTATCAGTAGATACTGCGGCGTATTTGTTCTGGGGATATGGCCCTGTATACCTAAAGCAGCAAAGAGATATCGGGGGAATCAAGATAAAGGGGATAGTAAAAAACGTTCGATTTTTTCCTGCATGTTTTTATTTAAGAATTTAAACTATTACAGTGCAAAGAAAACACATGAAAAGCACTCACTACAAACATCAGTAATATATAAACACATTTTGAATACTAAAAAATAATAATAATATGGACAACAAAAATATGAGTAAATGCAGTGTTAAAAATATATATTACATGATCATGAGATAACATAATAATTAATGGGGTAATAGACTGTATTATTGAGGAGAATAATAAGTAATACATAATAAATAAGTTAAATAAATGAATACAATTTATATAAAATAAAATATCATGTAGTTTAGTGATGAGGGGGATGGTGTAGTATTAGGTAGAGTATCACCCCTGATTAAATTGGGATTAGGGGTGGCATTGGTTTTAATAATTCATTTTAGTCCATAGATATAAAGATATTATAAAGGTGCTGAATGATACAAACACAATCTACTTTATTGGCTCTCCATAGAAAAGAAGAAAGAGTTATACAGTTATAGATGTACTCTTCAGAACAGGAGAAGTCTTTCCAGAAGGACCATATATTGCTAAAACTGATGGTTGTACCTTTAAGAAAACTGGTAAGGCTTTCCATATGTTCTATATCATGAATTTTATAGAACCATTGTCGCATAGTGGGAGGCGAAGAGGATTTCCAAAGAACTGGAATACAGGATCGGGCCGCATTAACCATATGAATAATGATTGGATTTTTGTACGTTTTAAGAGGAATTGTAGGATCTGTGATAGGGACAAGTGCAGCACAATGAAGCACTTTGGATCCAAAACTATTTGGATTCCTCAGATACACTTTGACCCATCTCAACTAAAGAGCTTCTTAATTTCCACAGCAACCATCAAAGTAAAACAAAAAAAGGACTCGATAGTGTGATAACTTTTAAAACTAATATTTTAATAAAGAGGAAATGTACCTACAATGAGAAGCACCAAATGAGCATTTTGCATGTAGCCATCAGCAGGATAACCTGAAGACTACCCACTATAGAGGCACCTCTCCCACTCAGCAGATGGAGCAGTTTAGCAGACAGACAATGTTCACCACTAGTTTTACCCCGGACCCGCTTTTCTTTCAGAATGGATATTTTCAATGGGACCCATTTACATCATTTTGATTCACAGGGTGTTTTAGAGTTTTATTTTCACATGTATTTACATTTGTAAAGTTTGGTGTCACTATACAGCATTAAATTTAAATTTAGTTTTTACTGATTATTATAATTTGTGTGTGTGATATATTGCAGCAGCAGTGTGATATACTTTTGGGATTATTTTATATTTTTAGATTTCTGTTTATTAGAATATATATATATATATATATATATATATATATATATATATATATATATATATATATATATATATATATATATATGATTTAAGCTTCAACTGTAGAGTTTTCATTCTATTCACCAACTTGTGTTTAAAGACTCTGCCCACTTTTGTCAAACAAAGAGTTACCCTTGCAGAGGTTTTTAGCATCACACCAACACAAAAACAGATGTTCAGCCTCCATGCTATTTCGCTACATAGTCTATCCCTCCTTAGAACAGAGCTGCCCCAGGCTCAGCCTCCCTCTATTCCTTCAGTCACCAGACTGGACCTGTTATCTGTTCACACAGTTAGGTAGATTCAGGTAGAGTTAGGCCGGCTTATCAGTAGATAAGTCGACCTAACTCAGAATCTATGCCGACTTATGTTTAAGCGTATGCTCAAACAGAGATACGCTTAAACATATCTAAGATAAGACGACTTGCGCCGTCCTATCTTAGATTGCAATTTTTCAGATGGCCGCTAGGTGGCGCTTCTATTGCAGTTGGCGTAGATTATGCAAATTAGTAGATACGCCGATTCACGAACGTACGCCCGGCCGACGCAGTACTTTTACGCCGTTTTACGTAAAAGATAGGCCGCGTAAAGTTAGAGCTAGGCCCTATTGGAATAACAATGTTAAAGTATGGCCGCCGTTCCCGCCGCGAGATTCAAATTTTTTACGTCGTTTGCGTAAGTCGTCCACGAATCGGCATTTACGTCGTTTACGTCCACGTCAAAATCAATAGGCCCGTGCGGCGTACTTAGCCGCAATGCACGCTGGGAAATGTAGGCGCCCGGCGCATGCGCAGTTTAAGAAAAACATAAAAAACGTGAGGTCAAGCCTCATTAACATAAAACACACCCCCCTCCAACACATTTTAATTAGGTGCCCTTACGCCCGCCGATTTGGGCTACGCTGTTATAACTTAGCAGGTAAGTACATTGAGAATCATGTACTTGCCTAGCTAACTTACGGCGGCGAAGCCTAAACACGCTAAGCTACGCCGCCGTAACTATAGGCTTAGCTACCTGAATCTACCTAATAGACTATACATTTTTTGACCCAAACCTAATTTCTCTCAGATGTCAGTCTGATCGAAGTGCATGCCTGTAAGGCCAGACCGGTCAGGATGCAGGCATACACACTCCTTGCTCCTGCATCCATTCTTCTTCCCGAGGGGGAACACTCATTGACTAGCCCAATCTTCATTTGTGGGGTAAAACCACCTTGAGATACTGAATTACTCTCATACCTGTTCAGAAACCCCTTGCATGCTTTACCAAGTTCAATCCATGTCACTACATGCATCTTTACATAGCAACAAAGTATCAATCAATAATGTATGCACACACACAATCTTTTTTATTATACATAAAAAAGTAAAAACTGGGTCACACTTGTTAATGAAAATTGGAAAACCTCAAAAGGGGCGGGATTTTTAAGGCAACAAATATTAAACTCAAAAAATTCATAAAAAGTATACAAATTTATTACATGATATAAATACAATTGAAAAATGACAATGCAAAATAAATAAAGATATATGAAAAAGATTCAGTTGGAAATATGACAATGATACTGTCCATCATGGGATACCCATCACCAGAGAACTGATGGCAAGTAAGGCATGTTTCGAACGTAGAACGTTCTTCTTCAAGGTATATAACAGTATCAAATCTAAAATAAATCAAAACACAAATAAATAAATATTAAGTATCTAGAAAATAGAAATCACCATCCCACATCCAAGAATGTGAAAATAATAGTGACTCACTTTACCTTTAAAACGTGTATACCCAATGTTTAGGGGTGTGCCTCTCACAATGCCCCCAAGTAGAAATGCTCACTCTTGTACCATGAATTCAGTAGCTGCTCATCCCTACAACACATAGGGAGGCAGAATAAATGAAATCAACGAATGGCGTTTTTAGTGCCCTCACTATATCAGGAGAAAACAAAGCAAAAAATGCAAAACAAATAATAAATAGATAGGCAAGCCAGAAAAGGGGAAAATTCAAACAGCTCTCCAATAAACATTTCCCAGATATCTATCTGGGTAAACACTCACCATTAACTATCAGGAGAGGATCCCCCAAATGTCCTTAAAAATAGGACCCGCACGTCCAAAGCAAAAAAAGGGCACAAAAAACACAGGACCGTCTGGTTTGCAACCAAAGCTGTTTGGCTCAAAGAAGCACCTAATGTAAAACAGATGCCTCCTGTACCTCCTGAGGATGGAGGGGGAATGACGCCGAACGCCCCCTTGGCGTTCTTAAATACTCACCTGTTCTCGTTCCAGGTAATGGTCCCCCCTCCTCCTCACTGCCGCCGCAGAAAGCCCCCCAGAAAAAAATACAAAAAGGGGGGCCTTGCTGACCAAAACCTGGAGGGACATTCCTGGAGTAGTTGAAATAAACCTCTAAATATGACATAATGCCCCCTGTTGGAAAAAATTGGCAGGGCAAAAATAAAGAAACAAAAACCACCGCTGCTAGGTGGTTGCCCTAACGGATGTGACATACATCCAAATGGGCATAGAGAAAGTAGGCAAAGCCTCTGTCTCTCCCCCCAGCAGCTGATATGAGAGGGATATGAGGAGATAAATCACGCAAAGAACAAAGGTGGGGAATTGTAATTTTTCAATTGTATTTATATCATGTAATACTGTAAATTTGAATACTTTTTATGAATTTTTTGAGTTTAATATTTGTTGCCTTAAAAATCCCGCCCCTTTTGAGGTTTTACAATTTTCATTAACAAGGGATGATGGCAACTACATGCTGCCTTACATGACTTGATTTTTTCTACCCTTGAAAATAGATTGCCAATGACATAATATTGTGGTTTTTCTAAAGAGTGAGCCTTAGGCCGGGTACTCACGACCAAACATGTTCGCTGGAAAGTGTCCGACGGGCTGTTTCCGGCGTACAAGGCTGTTTTGTCTTTTGGCCCGCTGGCTTGTACACACCAGCGGACCATATTTCCCGGCAGACCAGAACGCGTGCACGTAAACCACGTTTGACGTCACTATAAAGGGAAAGGCCAAAGTCAATGGCGACACCCTCTGTTCCGCTTTTGCTAGTTACGGCTTTGCTCGTGTTAGTGAAGGTTTGGTTAGAGCTGATTCGCGCTTCTCGGTCTCCGTGCTTTAGCAGGTAGTATTTTCTGGTTCAGTGCGTGTGCTTGTGGGTACGTAGTTGGCATTCGGGTACAGGCGTGCAGTTCGTTCTGCTTTGCAGCTTCGTACTGTGCGATCGTATCTGTGTGGTGTGCGTTCTTTGCAGGTACCGCTGGATTTGATTGTTCTTTCTGTTGGAGTGTGTTCTTGACTGACCAGCCGGCCGGTTTGAAGCCATGATGGAGCAGCAGCGTCAATTTTCGCGAGTTGGTGCTGTTTATGGGATGGCTGCTGGATATGTTCATTATTCCAGTACTTTGGCCAGAAACAGGGGGCGGAGGCGTTTCTGGACCAAGAATTGGTTGCGCCAGCGTGACCAGTTCTCACATATGCCTCTGCTTAGGGAAATCCAGGAGAATAATCCTAATGACTATAGGAATTTTCTCCGCATGACGGACCCCGTATTCAACAGTCTGCTGGATCTTCTGTCCCCCTATATCACGAGGCAGGACACTGTGATGCGCCAAGCCATCACGGCCGAGCAGAGGCTTATTGCCACGTTGCGGTACCTGGCGACTGGGAGGAGCCTGCAGGACCTCAAGTTCTCGACAGGCATCTCTCCGCAGGCGCTTGGGGTCATCATACCGGACACGTGTGCTGCCATCATCAAAGTTCTGCAGGAGGAGTATATTAAGGTAAGTTTGCTCATTTTAACCTCACAATGTGTCTTTAATAATGTGGCCAACTAACTTTTTAGTTTATTTCCCAGATATGCTGTGTTTTTAACTAACGTTTCCTTTTCTCCCTATGCATGTTGATATAAGCTTTCCATGTAATTTGTATTTTGTCCTACCTGCATATTTGTACCTTACCCAATATTAACCTGTCCAGCATGCTATCTTAGGGCCAACCCCCACCTTGCCTCTTTTAATTTATTATTTTTGATTTTTAAACAGTTTAAACACCCCCCACCCCCCCTTAAAAGTGTTTTGGTCCCCATCAGAGGGCTGTATAGTCTCTTATTAATTAAGTGGGCCTATCTATTTGTGCCCCGAAATTCTCCCTTCACAATTTAAAAATGCTATTTGAAAACTGTGAAGTTGCACAAGGATGCTTGTAGGATTATGTTTGCAATGTTTATGTGCCAAAGTACTAAATCTCTTTTTTTGTTTGTCCCCACAGCTACCCTCCACACCACAGGAATGGCAGTCTGTGGCTTCCCAATTTGCCCAGCGGTGGGATTTTCCTAACTGCGGTGGAGCAATAGATGGGAAACATGTCCGCATTGTGCCCCCACCCCACTCGGGGTCCTTCTATTATAACTACAAGGGTTATCATAGTATTGTGTTGATGGCGGTGGTGTCGGCACAGTATGAGTTTCTATATGTGGACGTGGGGAAGAACGGCCGGATGTCAGATGGGGGAGTGTTCTCACGGACTGAATTCTATGATCTTCTCCAAACTGGTGGTCTGGCATTGCCACCAGATGAAGATAATGTGGAAGGACTTCCGTTTGTGTTCCTAGCGGACGAGGCTTTCGGGCTTGGACCTCACCTAATGCGGCCTTTTCCCCAGAGGACCCTCACCTTAGAGAGGAAGGTGTTCAATTATCGGTTGTCCAGGGCTCGGAGGGTAGTCGAGAATGCCTTTGGGATACTCACCAACCGGTTCCGCCTGTTCCTGACATCGATACACTTGGCGGAATATAAATTGAACACCATTGTATTTGCCTGCTGCATTTTGCACAATTTTCTACGCAGGCACTCCCAGTCGTACCTACCCCCCATGGGCTCTGAGGCAGGACTACCCTCAGATAACATTCCTGGGCTGGACACTGGTCGCGCTGGCTTGGCCCCCCAATCTGCTTGTGAGGTACGCGACAAATATGTTGAGTACTTCATGGGTGGGGGGGCCATTGCTATGCCAGATCATATTTCTTTCTAATTCGGCCCCCAAAAGAAAGGAATATTCTCAGAACTAATAAATAATTAGACCATTGGACTTTATACAGTTGTTTGTCATTACTGCTTTTTCTCTTTTTTTCTGTCTTCCTGGTTCTCAAACTAACTTCTGCACTTCTAGTGCCAATTTTAGTTAGTCAGAATTATTAAATAACCACACTTGCACATTATTCACTCATCTACAAACTGGGTATTGAGTCGAGAAATAAGAAGCCACTCATTTTTCAGCTTTTGATGTCACCAATTTTTTGTTTATTTTATTCCTTACTCCAAAAAAAATTATGCATTTTTGGATTCCCACATTTTTTGTAATTTTGTGGTGTAAATTTTTTTGTAAAAAATTTTTTTGAGTTTTTATTTTTTTCTTTACAGTGATTAGCAAGAATACTCATAGAAACACAATGTTATAATTATTTTTAGAAAAATCTACCTAAGAATTTGCTGGCTTGTCTCTATCTATATATATATATATATATATATATATATATATATATATATATATATATATATATATATATATATATATATATATATATACATATATATATATATATATATATATATACACACTTCAAAATGTACAAATCTTTTTTTTTAGCATCAAAATCAAGGTTTTATTTTGGTTGGTTTTCAGTAACCAAGATGTAATATTTTTCTCATATTTTTTTTTTTTTTCTAAAACTATTCACAAAATGTTTTTGATGAGAATATTTTTTGGTTATTTCCCAAAAAAAAATTTAAATTTTTAAATTTTTGGGTTGTGTTTTTCTCCAAAAATAATTTTTGGTTAGGATTTATATAATTTTTTTTTTTTTTTTATTTAACCCAACAAAAATGTGAGATTTTTTTTAAAAAAAAATAGAGCTATTTACATATATTTTTTCGGGTCCTTATTTCAATTTTTTAAGGAAAATAATTATTTTTATTTCTGACATTTATTTCCCTTTTTATTTTTTGGATATTTATTGTTAGTTTTGGGATCTGAAACTGTAAACATTTACAACCAAAACAAGATCACCACCAAAAATAATTATTTTTTCTAAACAGCAGTCAGTCATGGATGGTGTGCTTTCACACTGGAACACGCCAAAATTTCAAGATGCACACATTCAGTGTGAATTCGCCAAATGTCATTGGTTAAACAGACAAATGGCCACATGTGCTATCTGACATCATGGGTGATCAATGTCTGTGTTTTGTGGGAGCAAACCCTTCTTCCTCTCAACTACTTGAGGATCGAGGAGGGGTTTGTACCCACAAAGCACAGACAATAGATATTCTGTGATGGCAGATAGCACATATTGGCACACTGTGTGTGCATCTTGAAATTTTGGCGTATTGTAAAGTACAAAAATTAAAAATGGTTTGGGGGCGGGGGATGGGCGGGGGGTGTTTCAGTCTTTGACACGGCCCATCATGTCAATGATATTTTTGAAATTCTGTTCGATGACTATCATCCTTTGGCGCATGTTGTCCATTTCCGTGCTGCACTCCGAAATGACATTTCGAACATTCTGCTCCATGACGACCATCCTTTCCCGCATGTTGTCCATTTCCGTGCTGCACTCCATTACCTGCTGTACAATTATTGAAGCACTTGCACGTGAAAAATGTGCTACACCATCTTCATCCCCTAAAAACAAACAAATTGGCATTCAAAATATGTAAAGAGTTTCCGGCCTATCTGCATATCTTTGGCCCTATTAATGTTGGGGTGACACTGACCTGATGGCCTGATAATTTCCACATCCACTATTTCGCCATCTTCTATGACTCCTCCTTCTTCCACCACCTCAGCCTCATCCTCCACGACTCCTCCTTCTTCCACCACCTCCCCCTCATCTTCCACGACTCCTCCATCTTCTTCAAGAACTCCTTCTTTATCCATCAATACCCCTTCAAAATCACTCAATTCTGCTTCGTCCAGTTCCGCCTCATCTTCCCTGAATTCTAACTCCAAATTTAATTCTTCCTCCTCTCTTCCTTCCTCCTCTCTTCCTTCCACATCCTCCTCTCTTCCTTCCACATCCTCCTCTCTTCCTTCCACATCCTCCTCCTCCTCCACATGCGGAGGTGTGTGATTTTGGGGGTGTCTGGCCCTCTCTGCCTCCTCCAATTGCTGGCGTCTTCTTTCCCCTATAAGAAATAAGAAAAAACAAAAGGTATACTCATCAGCACACAGATATTGTATAGCAGAAATCGCATAGACAAGACATTTTTGCGGATTTTTGTTTGTTTCTTCTTTCAGCAATCCTACATTTTTGGTGGAGTTCTAGGCCAAGCTCTGATCCTGCCCCTTTTTTGCTATGAAGTGACACACATGGATGTCCCCCCAAAACATTAATTCTCGTCGACCCTCCAAATAAATCTCCTTTGATTGTTGAGACACAGGTGCTTTGCATTTCCAGATGTTAAAACATATGCATTATTCGCATTGTTGAGAATGAATCTTGTTTGCCTGTCACATTCACTCAATTTAATTTCTGGGATTTTGCTTTTCAACAATGTTTGCAAACAAAGTTTGGGGCCAGTCAGCCATGTCCAGGTGTGTTGTTCCTGAACTAACCTCGCATTTCTGCGAAACGATGTCATATTACGCATGTTACTATTTCACAATATTTGGTAAAGGTTGTTATTTGACATAAACACAATACAGTATCTACACGTGTTCAAAAGTACAAGCAGGCCAAGGAGGCAGATGTCCAAAACTATATGTCAACACATTCTTGCAGACATTTCCCCCCCCCCTTAAATAATATGGACTTACTTTTCCGCAGATTTTTTAGGATCCTCTTCATGTGATGTGGCTCCCTCAATTTCAAGTCGGACCAACGCTTCCTGAGTTGCTCCTTGGACCTGGTGACACCAAACATTCTCCTCATTCTCCTCGCCACCTTGTCCATAATGTGTGACTTTCTGCGGATAGGTGTTTTGTAGGGCCCAAATTCACCATCATAGTCCTTCCTCCTCATGATGTAAACCAACTCCACCATTTCTTCGAACGCCATATTAGTGGCTTTATATCTTTTGGGCCTGGATCGGGATGGTCCTGCCTCTGTCCCTTCACTTGCGCCATGAGAGCTCCGTGCACGCTCGTGTGACATCGCCATCTTTCCTTCCCACAGAGATTAGGGGCATGGAAACGAGGAAATGTCCCGTCATGGGCGGAGATGAGGGCAGGGATTCATGCATATGCGGAGTGTCGCGAATGCAAACAACGTGTTGACGTAGGTTACGCGGAGAATATTCGCGCGATTCCAGAACCTACACAGTTAACGCCATATTTACATTTCCAATTGATTAGGGGCATGGCAAAGGTGACGAGGGCGGCGTTTCATACATACGCGGAGTGGATAAAAGGCGCACGACGTGATTACGTAGGTTACGCGGTAATTCATCGAGCGTGACAAACGAGGAATTTGAGAGAGGAAGGTAAGAAATTTAAACATGGGATCAGCAGCGGGCTATAAAATGGAGAGCCATGGGATGGGGGTTTGGTCTGTTGGTTGCACAGTTTTATTAAGCCATTATGTCTCTTGGATCCCAGAATGTGATTTTAGTAGCCAAATGCTTTTGTAGACATCACAAAATATAGATGTGAAAAATGCTCTACCTCATTCCAATTTATGTAGGGTGTATTCAGATCAGGCCAAGTATTGTTCTGTGTTGGTTGGACAGAGGTCATTAGGAAGTGTCTTTCATGTAATCAATGCTGAGGGGCAGGATATCTACACATGCAATAGTGCCTTGATGAATGCTGTCATTTGTAAGAATTGGGTATGGTTCTAGATTTCTATTATTTCCTGCAATGGAACCAAAGGGGCGGCATGTATAAAAACAATGTTAGCTACAACCAATGGGGCAGAGCTGGCCAGCATTTTGTAAACAAGAGACACTGTGTTTGTAGTTCTATATAGGTCCTACTTTTTTCGCTACATATTCTATCAATGTAAATGCTGAGCCTTTTTTAAATCGTGTTTTTGGTTTCTTTTTCTTTTTGTAATCTAGACAAAAATTACACCAATAAAAAATTGCAAATGGATCTACTGCAGACCCAAGACATTATCCAGCACTTGCTGGATAAATTTCGAGAAATGCCCATCCTGTGGGATTCCAAGCAGGACAATTACCACAACAAGGACATACGAGCGGCAGCACTTGAGCAGCTAGCAGCATACATGAGAACATGGGTGCCAGAATGCAGTGCCAACATGGTGAAGGATAAACTTGCCAACCTCAGGGGCACATATAGGAGAGCGTACAAAGCTCACCAAAAGCAGCTAAGATCTGGAGCAGCAGCAAGACCACCAAAGGAACCCAAGCTATGGTATTTCAACCAGATGTCTTTTTTGCGGGATCAACTGGAGGGCAGGCAATCAATGTCAAGTCTGACTCCCAGCCTTCCCTCCACGCTACCTTCCAGCGGGACTTCCCCAGATCACAACAGCCCTGCAGAGTCGGATGAAGAGGGCCTGGCTGACAGAGAGGCAGATCTGCGCCTCTACGATGATGAGGTATAGTAGTTTCCAAACTATTTATGGAATAATATTAATTATTGTTTGATTCTTGACTTGATATTGTTAAATCAAAGACAAGCTGGGAAAAAAAATTCTAAAGTCGTGGGCAAACAAATACGTGTCAGGGATGACAACTGCAGGGGTCAGAGGGAGAGTCTGTTTTCAAGTTTCAATTAGCCCCAAAAAAGGACATTCAAGCATGAAAATGTGAGTGATTATATTTATAAATATATTACAACATGTCCCTTTTTTTACACAGGAAGAAGAGACCAGCCAGGAGGTGGCAGATCCTCTCCTCACTGACAGCCAGGCCGAAGGGGTCAGTGGCAGCCAGGAGGAGGCCGGGCCCAGTGGCGTTCAGCAGCTCCCCAGGACAACCACCACCAGCCAGGCTCCTCCCCTCCAGATTAGGCCACCAGGCCGAAAGAAGAAATTGGGGCCAGTGGAGGAAGCCAGCCTCAAAATGATTAGGGAGGCGAGTGCCATCATGAGGGCCCCCCTCAACCCCACTGAGGCCTACAGTGCCTCCCTGGCACACGATCTGAACAAAGGGACGGAGGAGCAGAAGCAACTGGCAAAGGGCGTGATCAACCAGGCCCTTTGGTGGATGGAGAGGGAGCTGCTGACCCCAGACACTGGGCTATGTGACCCGGCCCGGCTTGCTGAACACCATACTCCTGCTGCCACATCATCCCCACCTGCAAGGGGCCAGGGAAGACCCGCTGGAAGGCAGCCTGGAAGGAAGGTTGCAAGGAAGAGGAGACGTTGATTCCCTGCCTTCCATTTGATCCCCCACAAATGGCATCTTGTTTGGACTACCACAGCTTGGGTTCCTTTGGTTATGTGCTGCTGCTTCTAATTTTTGTTTGTGTGCCTCCTGAGGTTTGCTAGTTTATCCTTCACCATGTTTGAAATGCAAGTTTGCATGTATTTTGCTAGCTGTTCAAGTGCTGCCATTCTGTTTTATTTACTTTTTAAGATTTGTCAAAATAAAAGGCTTTTTGTTGAATTTAAAAACGTGCCTATTGTTTGTAATACTGTGGGGATTATTTTAGGCATCAAACATTCCTAACAAATCAAATGTTTCATATAAAAAATTCACAAAGTCATGTGGGGGGGGGGGGTGCATTTGGTGTGCCAACATGGTAGACAATTGAAACAACCTTAAAAATAAGCAAGGAAAATATACAAACAAAAGCAAAATCTAAAAAATTAGGTAACACAAAAATCTAAATGGTGACATAACTAGAAACACATAAAAAAAGTGGCAAAGATAAACATTAAACAAAAAAATTATAAATATATACATGTGGAGGACCCCAAAAAATATGATACGTCGAGCCTATAAAAGATTGCTAAAATCTTACTACATCCCAGGCAACAAATGTCACTTTTCAGTATGGAACAACTCAGTTGAAATAACATGAGCAAAATAACAGGTTATTTCTAGCAAGAGAAGAATGAATAAAACGACGGCATCAAGTGTTGTTTATTGTGTCGTTTGCTTCAGTGTTCTATTGCTAGAATTAATCTTTGTATTGACGAATGTGCCATATCCCAAACAAACGTGAGTTTTACCTGAACGAGCGATCCCGTGGCCTCATTTAGTCTGAGCATGTGCGGGGTTTTTGTACGTTGCTTTTGTGTACTAACCACCAAACATGTCCATGACAGGATTTCAGCGGACGGTTTTAAAACAAGTTTGGAAATAAATGTCTGCTGAAAAACGGCCCGGCGGGCAAATGTACGGTGAAATTCAGTACGCTCGCGCCTACACACGACCGAACATGTCTGCTGAAACTGGCCCGCGGACCAGTTTCAGCAGACATGTTTGGTCGTGTGTACGGGGCCTAAGGCCTTGTACAGACGGGCAAACATGTACGATCAAAACGGTCCGCCGGACCGTTTTCAGCGTACATGCCCGCCCGGAGATTTCTGTATGATGGCTGTACACACCATCATACAGAAATCCGCGCGTACACGATACGCGGCGTCGAGGCCGCGCCGTCGCCATGACGATGACGCGGCGACGTGTGCGGCCCTGGCAGTTCAATGCTTCCACGCATGCGTCAAAGTCATTCGACGCATGCAAGGGATGGCGGCCGCTCGGACATGTACGGTAAGTCTGTACAGACGACCGAACATGTCAGACGGACAGGATTCCAGCGGGCATGTTTCTAAGCAAGTTTAGAAACATTTGCCCGCTCGAAAACGGTCTGGCGGGCAAATGTACGCTGGAATCCTGTCCGCTCGGCTGTACAGACGACCGAACATGTCTGCTGAAACTGGTCCGCGGACCAGTTTCAGCAAACATGTTCGGTCGTGTGTACGGGGCCTAACAGAAGTTGTTTTTTTTTAGACACTGGTATGGAGCCATCCGAAAGAAGGATGAGAGTAAGGAAAGAGACAATGCTCACTCGCTTATGGACAGAAAATTCATATTTTACATACAGTACATTTTTTTTAATTGCATGTTTCCCCCTTCCTGTAATAAATAAATAAAATATGTAAGCATACACTATTCATTTTTAAGTTTACCACATTAACTAAAAATACTTACAGAATGATTGCTATCATTTACTGCAGAATGTAAATTTCACTCTGCATGAAATAAGACACATCTGCTGAACTATACCATAATAGTCAAACAATCTATTTCTCAAACTGCAAAGAAAATTCATGCAGCTAGAGGTTAACCAAGATTGCAGTTCACAATTTCACATAGGTTTACTTGAATTCTTGCTTTAGATTTCTGTTCTCTAAAAGGCTTGTGTTTCTTCATGCATAAATTCTGTGTTTCAGCTTTTCTAATGCTTTTTTAACACAATAGATTTTACCCATTGTGGTCGCAAGAGACATAATATACCAGCACAATGACATAATATTTAAGGTGGTTGCATTACAGATTGCTTTAGACAGTATGGGGCTATAATTCATCAACTAAAATAAAAAATAAATACAAAAAATGAACCAATAAATTTTTCGGTTCTAATGTAAAGCACAGCACTTTGCTTCAGTGGTGTAGTTAAACACAACATATTTTTCAGCTTTATAAAAGAATCATAATTTAAGTAAAAGTGTGTCAGGTATGTAGCTTCAGATACTGAAAATGCTACACCTATCAAGTTAAATTGGTATGTTACTATATAACCTTCAGCTATATGCAGACATTTCTTTTAATGTTTAAAAGCATGACATGAAAATATACTGTATAAATAAGCAGTGAAAATGGTTCATAAACCGTAAAAAATGAGCAGGAAAAAATACTTTTGACACATTTACAAAGGTATGGGAGGATGCGACTTGTTCTGCTTTGGCACAGACAGTCATCTAGTGAAATAATGAGACTTTACTAGAAGTATATCCTAAAATCATTTTTATACTTTTCAGCTGATAACAGATCCTGTCAGTATTAACTCAAGTCAGAGTGAAAGAGAACTGCCTTTTCATGTTTTTCTTTCAGTGAAGGAGCCAGGGATGCTAGGTCAAAATATTCAAATAGTCACGTTGTTAATGAGGTTGACAAAGATACATCTATCAATAGCGATGAGTGCTTTGCTTACCTAAAATTGAATGTTCTCTGCGGAACACTGATTCACTCTGCCAGACGATTGACCAGCTATAAAATGATGAAGAATTCCTTAGAACCCCTTACTAGATTACTTTTTTGTAAAGTGTACAACAGTGTTAACAAAAAAGAAAAAGGGCATATGTGTGTGTATAACACACTAATATATACTCAAACACATTGTATACCCAGTATGGGTAGTGTCACTCTAGTCAAAGAATACTGCATATAAACAAAACAAGGGGGTATCCTTGTCTAGACTACAAGGAACCAGAGGACCAAATGAGTGACACAGTGTGCAATGAATGAGAAATTGAAAAGAGGTATTAGTTTATTAATGAATAACAACTATATTTCATAATAAAAAAGCTCCACAATGGAAGGAATTGAGGAGAGATGCTTTGAAATTTGACAAAAAAAACACAAGCTGAACATCAAAGAATGCCGCCTGATTGCAGCCACTAAAAAATACAAGACACAGGACAAGACATACAACAATGGGGAGGGTCCGGGACTCCATCGGCTGTCACTCTCTGGCTCCACCCTTCTGCCATTCCTGATTAGCTGTCCGGGGGGGCAGGTAATCTGCGCCGTTGAACAAGGAATCAAATTTTCTCACAGCGAGGAGCCGCAGGAGAACGGCGATGTGGGGTGGGCACTGTGAGATGATGTCATCTCTCTGCTCCCTGCCGCACCTCTGACACTGAGACAGAGCACTGGCTTTGAGAGCAGAAGAGCAGTGATGTGGGGCGGGCAGTGTGAGATGATGTCATCTCTCTGCTCCCTGCCGCACCTCTGACACTGAGACAGAGCACTGGCTTTGAGAGCAGAAGAGCAGTGATGTGGGGCGGGCAGTGTGAGATGATGTCATCTCTCTGCTCCCTGCCACACCTCTGACACTGAGACAGAGCACTGGCTTTAAGAGCAGAAGAACAGTGATGCAGGGGGTGGAGAGAGATGATATTATCTCTGCTTGCCCGTCCGCTTGCTTCTTCCATCCACCCAGCGCTCTCATGCCGGAAACCCAGTTTTGTCGGCTGCCCGCACCCGCGGCCTGGCTAGTGCTCACCCCACTGGATCCCATATACATGTTCAGGTGTTTTTAAATACAATGCAGTTTTTATTTCTGTCAATGTTGGCTGTAGCTCCACTCCTTTCTGAAGCCCAAATTATAGGCATTCATATATGGGAGTTACAGCCAGCACTGAGCCCAAACCCTTTTTATTTAGTAGCTCTGTGCCTCCTCGTCTCTCTGCTGCTCCCTTCTTTAACAAAAAAGACTGAGCACCATATAAAAAGCAAGTGCTGCAAATGTTCCACAAATACTATCCATCCAAAGCAAATGCTTCATATTTCTCTTTATGCTTCCACCCACTGTATAAAGTATTTAGGTAATGCTAGTGACTTGATTGACCAGTTATCTCTTGTTGTTTACAATGTCATTACTAGTGTATATGCATCAGGTTGATTATCGCTTCTTCCAGTTTGCTGTTCAATGTCTACTGCTTTGTCCTTAACACTGTAATCTTTTGTTTTTCTTTTTTTATTATTAAAAAGGGTATAAGATTTTTTTTATATATTGTTGTATATCATTCCTTATTATATCTTCAAATACTTTACACACAACCAAGGCATATTACAAGTCGACATTTTTCAAAATCTAGCTTATTGTCTTTGTTAAAATTGATATGACATCATCCAAACATCATTGCTTAAGAACTGACCCTGTTAAAAGAAAGTTTTCTCTAACAAACCAGGATTTAGCGGCTTGTAAGTTATTGAGCTTAATTCTTTTAGCGCAGGGAGATGGATACATTCTGTACTAGGTGCATCAATCTTAATTTTACTTAGGCATAGCTGCACCTGTTTTTGTGTAAGGTATGTTACATTACATGAAAACTCTTAGTTGCAATACTACTTTATACTACAGATTAGTAACTTTTTCTTATGAACGAAAATAAAAAAATTATGTAATGACCTTTTGATTTTTCTTCTACAGCTATTTGTCATTTATATTGTTTTTTGTTTGTTTGTAAACTTAAGAGTATAATTTATTCACAGTTGTTTCTATTTTTTCTATTGTTTTAAGTATATATATTTTTTTATTTAACATATTTTTTACATTCTTTAAAACATTCTTACTTTTATGCCTATACCTAAAACGTATTTATTTTCATACATTTTCTCCCCATAAGGACCAGGATAGTTAACAAGGGCCAGATTCACATAGGTGAGTGGCGGCGTAACATATCGTAGATACGTTACACCGCCGCAAGTTTTCATCGCAAGTGCCTGATTCACAAAGCACTTGCAATGAAAACTACGCTGGCAGCCTCCGGCGCAAGGCGGGCCAATTCAAATGGGCGTGTGCCATTTAAATTAGGCACGCTCCAGCGCCGGACCTACTGCGCATGCTCAGTTTCACAATTCCCGGCGTGCTTTGCGCGCTGTGACGTCATTTTTTTGAACAGCGACGCGCGTAGCGTACTTCCATATTCCCGGACGTGTTACGCAAACTACGTTAAATTTTAAATTTCGACGTGGGAACGACGGCCATACTTTAGACAGCAATACGATTGCTGACTAAAGTTAGGGCACCCAAAATGACGACTAACTTTGCATCGGGAAACTAGACTAGCAGCGACGTAGCGAACGCGAAAATCCGTCGTGGATCGCCATAACTCCTAATTTGCATACCCGTCGCTGGTTTACGACGCAAACTCCCCCCAGCGGCGGCCGCGGTACTGCATCCTAAGATCAGACAGTGTAAAACAATTACACCTGTCGGATATTATGGATATCTATGCGTAACTGATTCTATGAATCAGTCGCATAGATAGAAACAGAGATACGACCGCGTATCAGGAGATACGCCGTCGTATCCCTTTGGTGAATCTGGCCCCAAATATTTAATCCATTAATTTGCTTCTTTATTTAGTTATACACATTACCAATCTACAATACTAGTGGTTTTCTGTGCTTTTCTGAAATTCTTCATACTTTGCATAATTATGATAGATGTTGCAAAAACAGGCCCATGCCTGCACATTTGTTAAAATATCTGTTTTATTACAAAGCAATAGTCCGTTTAATGCCATTATGCACTGGGGATGAGTGGAGTCATTTGTGAGAAATAAAAAAATCTTTTATGTTCAATGAGCTGCTTTCTCATTGCTTTTACAAAGTTCTACTTTTCTCCAGTGTGTGTGTGCATGTGTGTGTTACACACCGTTGCAACACCTGCGCACTACGGTTTGGGTGCAGCATGGGTGCAGAACAATTGTATCTACATTTTACATGTGCTTTTAGGTGTGCTTTTCATGGGAATGTAGGCTATACCAAAGCTTAAATTAATAAATAATAACTCCAAACCAAGACCATCAAAGATGGTGATAAATAGGCCGCGGCACCTTTATTGGTTTAAATATCATACAAACATCATAATATAAAATTAAAACGTATCTTTATTAAATTCCATCAATAAATAAATAAATATTTAAAACTTAAATTATTTTCCAAATATTTCAAATCTCACTCAGTCTTAGGACTCGAGCGAGTACCATAAATAAAGATATTAAACAAAAGTCCCCCCTTGATCCAAGGGTGACAAACCACATAAAAGGTGCTGCGACAGGGTGGGAGGGATGGGGGAGCTCTTCAAACCTTGAGGTAAAGTGCCTGACTGCCCCTGAGAGAGGGGGTTTTTATACCCCTTGGTGCTCGTGCATGAGTCATGCAGTACACCTGGTGTTCCTGCTCAAAGACACCTGTGTCTCATGCACGCGGAACGTAACTTCCCGCCCAAACTTCCTCACAATACCAGAACTCCTATTAACCCTTTTAATTTCTTCAGCCACAATCCCATGCTGTGGGCACTAAACATGCCCCCTTGCTCATTCTATTGCATTTTCTGTAAGTGCATCCAAGATGCAGCCTGCATGACTGATGCGCTTTCATGAAAATACATGGTCTGATGGAATTTAACAGGAGTATACTTAAACCACCTGTATAATGTTCATAAATCAAGGTGCACCCAAACTGGAAAGTGTTAGTGTTGACCCGATCATAGTGTTTTTTATATGTTTTTTCTCTTTTTGAATGTGTATTTGAATATTATATTTGTGCTGTCACTTTACATTTTTATTGTATATTTTTGCTGTCTTTAGTTTCTTTATGTTAAAAATGTAAAACAATGATTCAGGTTAGTTGGAAGCAGTTTTTGTAACTCTTAGGAACAATTTAAAGCCTATTGTACCATTAAAGTACATAAAAACCCACCTTAAATTCATATTAACTTCAATGCATTTTGCACACAAAAAAAACGGTGCTTAGTGCATCTAATGCAAACAAAGTGGGGAAGCTGCATACTAACTTAGAATAGCACTAACACGCATAGGGGGTTAATTACAAAAGGCAAATCCTATAGGCACTACAAGTGCAAACTACAAGCGCAAAGTGCTCTTGAAATTGCTCTGAAAGTGCACTTGGAAGTGCAGTCACTGTAAATCACTGTAAGTCACTGTAAATCTGAGGGCTAGATCTGAAATGAGGGGAAGCTCTGCTGGCTTTATCACCCAATCATGTGCAAGCTAAAATGCTGTTTTTTATTTTCCTTGCATGTCCTTCTCAGATCTACAGCGACTGCACTTCCAAGTGCAATTTCAAGAGCACTTTGGACTTGTAGTTTGCACTTGTAGTGCAAAGTGGATTTGTCTTTAGTAAATAACCCCCACAGTAATGATAATATAAATAGATATGAACAAACATTATGTAATAAAGTAGGAGATTTACTAAAACTGGTGCGCACAGAATCTGGTGCAGCTGTGCCTAAATTCAGCTTGTTCATTTAAGCTTTCTCAATATAACCTAGAAGCCGATTGGTTACTATGTACATATGCACAAGATTCTGCATGCTCCAGTTTTAGTAAATCACCCCCACAGAGGCTTCTTGTGACAAAACAGTGCCCTACCTTAAACAAATCAATTAAATAACTTGTATAAAGTAATGTGGCATCACATGACTAAATAGTACACTTAACCATTAACCACTTAAAACCCGGACCATTACGCAGGTAAAGGACCTGGCCGGTTTTTGCGATTCGGCACTGCGTCGCTTTAACTGACAATTGCGTGGTCGTGCGATGTGGCTCCCAAACAAAATTGGCGTCCTTTTTTCCCCACAAATAGAGATTTATTTTGGTGGTATTTGATCACCTCTGCAGTTTTTCTTTGTTTGCGCTATAAACAAAAATAGAGCGACAATTTTGAAAAAAAATTTTTTTTGCTATAATAAATACCCCCAAAAAGATATAAAAAAAAAAATTCTCAGTTTAGGCCGATACGTATTCTTGTACATATCTTTGGTAAAAAAAATCGCAATAATCGATTGGTTTGCGCAAAATTTATAGCGTTTACAAAATAGGGGATAGTTTTATTGCATTTTTATTAATATTTTTTTTTACTACTAATGGCGGTGATCAGCGATTTTTTTCGTGACTGCGGCATTATGGCGGATACATTGAACAATTTTGACACATTTTTGGGTCCATTGTCATTTTCACAGCAACAAATGCTATAAAAATGCATTGTTTACTGTGAAAATGACCATTGCAGTTTGGGAGTTAACCACTAGGGGGTGCTGAAGGGGTTAAGTGTGACCTCATATGTGTTTCTAACTGTAGGGGGGGCGGGGGTGGACGTGTGACGTCATTGATCGCCTTTTCCTATATCAGGGAACAGACGATCAATTAAGCTGCCACCGTGAAGAATGGGAAAGCTGTGTTTACACACACCTCTCCCCATTCTTCAGCTCCGGGGACCGATCGCGGGACTCCGCCGGCTATCGGGTCCGCGGGTCCTTTCTGTTCTTCTGTCTGTAACTCCACACAGTAATGCAAGGCTTTCTCCCTGGTGTGGAGTGATCGCCCCCTCCCTTGGACTACAGGAGAGTCAGGACACTCTCTACGTTGCAGATAGAGAAAGGAACTTGTGTTAGTGGGCATCCAGACTCTCCAGTAGTCCAAGGGAGGGGGCGAGCACGACACTCCACACCAGGGAGAAAGTCTTGCATTACTGTGTGTAGTTACAGACAGAAGAACAGGAAGTGAGGATTTCTCAGAAGAAATAAGGACATTTAAAAGTAAAATCGAAGTATGAGGTAAGTGAAGGAGGACTGCACTAAGGTAAAGGAGGCTATTTAGGAAAAAAAATTACCTTTACAACCCCTTTAAAGTTCAAAAAGTCCAAACACATGTAAAAATAGTTGCGTTATGAAAATCTTCACTGTGAACCATGTGAAGCTCTGTGCACGAATGCCACATTAACACTCCACCTGTTTACTAGTTGGTATGACCTTCAGAAGTCCAATAACGCTTGTGTAAAGACATATTTTGGATCATCTACATACCAGTTGGACAGCCATCAACCTTTCCAGGCAAATCCTAGCTCCTATACACAACAGCCAAAACAGGAACCAGCATAGGGATCCTAGCTCTTATGGGGATAATTTCAACACTCACCACCAATCACGCATGCTCAGATTCAAGTCGACGCATGCTTGGAAGCATTGAACTTCGTTTTTTTCAGCATGTCGTTGTGTTTTACATCACCGCGTTCTGACACGATCGGTTATTTAACCTATGGTGTGTAGGTGTGACAGACCATCAGTCAGCTTCATCGGTTAACATATGACAACGGTCCTTCAGACCGTTGTCCTCTGGTTAACCTATCCTGTGTACAGGGCTTTACAGTTTTTGTTCTAAGATTGCCCTTCCCATCAACTCTGACCAGATTCCCTGTCCCTGCTGAAGAAAAGCATCCCCACAACATGATGCTATCACCACCGTGTTTTCAGAATGATGTGTTCAGGGTGATGTGCAGTGTTAGTTTTCTGACACATATTTTGCTTTTAGGCCAAAAAGTTCAGTTCTTCCACCTGTTTACTGTATCCCTCACATGGCTTCTCGCAAACTGCAAAAGGGATTTCTTATGATGATTCCTCATAATATGATTATCTCCTGGGGGATCAAGGAAGGATTTTTTTTCCCCTGACTGGAGTAAACTGGGCTATGCTTTCCACTGGATCAAGTGTGGGTATAACATTGTGTATATGGAGGTTTTCAATTTATTTAATTATTTCTATTGGTTGAACTTGATGGATTTGTGTTTTTTTTTTCCATCCTAACTAAATATGTAACTATATACATATGCTAATAATGAAAGCAAAGGTTTTCATAGTCAAGTCTTCTTCATTTGAAAACAAAAAACAAAAAAACATGTAAAATATAACCAACCTACAATATACACTACAATAATCTACAATAAATACTACCCCAACCTACACTAATATATAGTATACCCTATAATATACTGTATACTGTATACGTGCAGGTTTAGGAGATATCCCGACTAGCTACAGGTAAGTCTTATTATAGGCTTACTTGTAAGGGTTTACAACCACTTTAATGCGGAGCTCCACCCAAAAGGGGAAGCTCTGCATGTCCGTATCCTACCTACTTGATGTCTGTTTACCTGCACTGTCTCCATTGTTGGGGCCCCAGAGCATTACTTTGCCCAGCGGCCCATGATGCTATTAGGACAGCCCTGCCTGTAATGTTCTCTTGTTTTGTCGTATGTGGAGAATGTTGTATATCTCACTTCTTATGTTGTATATGACCTTTAAAATCTCCCAAATTAAAATTGATAAGGAACAAACCCTCAGGGTGGCCATTCTTCCATAATAACCACCTAAAATGTCCCTGTATTTTCCAATGTAATGCAATATCTCAATGTTCTGCTGAAAATGAATCAAAAAATCTCAACATAACTAGCATGGGCTGCTCTTTTGGTAAAAAAGTCACTCACTGATCTGGGATATGCACAACTGGATATATATATAATATGGACAGGGCAATGAGGAGGCTGTATGATTTGATGGCCGGGCAGTGGCTTTCCCATCCTGACTGGACACAGCCGATGACTGATCAGAGTACTGACTTGCTGCCGGTACAATGTAACCGCCATGACGAATCACAGCAGGTCACATGATAGTTGTACATAATGGAAGGCTTTTTTTCATGCCATTCTTTGTGTACAATTGTGCTGCTAGCTGTGAGTGGTCAATTTGATCACATGGGACAGACAGGGCCAATAACATCCCATCATTAGCTTTTACTAATCACAACAAAACAGACTGAATGATTCAAGTTCATTCAATAAAATGATTGCTTATAGCAATGTAATGCACTGCTATAAGCAAACATAGGCCCGGATTCAGGAAGATGAGCGAATCTTTCTGCGGGCGTAACGTATCTCTGATACGTTACGCCGCTGTAACTTTGGGCGCAAGTTCTGTATTCAGAAAGAACTTGCGCCCTTAGCTACGGCGGCGTAACGTATGTGTGGCGGCGTAAGCCCGCCTAATTCAAATGGGGATGTTGGGGGCCTGTTTTATTTAAATTTTACTTGACCCCGCGTTTTTGACGTTTTTTTTAACGGCGCATGCCGTCCGTAAAATATCCCAGTGTGCATTGCTCCAAATTACGCCACAAGGACGTATTGGATTAGACGTGAACGTAAATGACGTACAGCCGTATTCACGAACGACTTACGCAAACAACGTAAAAATTTCAAAACTCGGCACGGGAACGACGGCCATACTTAACATTAGCTAAGCCTCATATAGCAGGGGTAACTATACACCGAAAAAAGCCTAATGTAAATGACGTAAAAAATTGCACCGGCCGAACGTACGTTTCTGAATCGCCTTATCTACCTAATTAGCATATTCCTTGCGTAAACATACGGAAGCACCACCTAGTGGCCATCCTGAAAATGCAGCCTAAGATACGACGGTGTAAGACACTTACACCTGTCGGATCTTAGGGATATCTATGCGTAACTGATTCTCTGAATCAGGCGCATAGATACGACGGCCCGCACTCAGAGATACGACGGTGTATCAGGAGATACGCCGTCGTATCTCCTATCTGAATCCGGGCCATAGTGTGAAAAAATCTTGATCAATTTCCCAGAGCAGTACAATATTACTATGCTAACATTATATTGCTCCGGTCACAAAATGATATAAAAAATTAAATCGGGAAAAAAAATGTAATAGAAAGTATAACATTTAGGTTTTTTTTGTACTTTCATCAGTCAGTGTCCCTGATCACTGCAACACCAGTTATATAATGATGCTGTACTGTACTGGTGACAGTATGCACAAAGAAAACAAATGTGAGAACTTTTTTTTTCATTTTCCAAACAACTATGACAACAAATGACAACTTCATAAAACACACCATGCCAAAAAAAAGGGGTAATTTGGGGGGCATTTCTACTGTCCTGATGTTTTAGGGCCTTAGGAAGAAAGATAGGCTGTCAGCACATCAGGATCGATCAATTTTCAGATATATACCACAGTTTGTGGACTCTATAACTTTCTTGCAGACTGAATAATATGCACTGGTTTTGGTTATTTTCACCACAGAAATGTAGCAGAATACATTTTGGGCTACATCTATGAAGAACAATTTATTTGCAAACTTCTATAACAGAAACAGAGAAAAACATGAAAAAAAATACATGAAAAAAATCATGTATTTAGTAAAAAATAAAAAACCCAGTAGTGATTAAAGCGGGAGTTCACCCGAAAAACTATTTTTAACATTAGATTGAGGCTCGTTTTGTGAATGAATGAATGAATGAATGAATGAATGAATGAATGAATGAAAAACTTATAAAGCGCGGCGCATGCGAACTGAATCACTTCTGGGCGCTAGTTGTTCGTGTCTCATGTCATCAAAAGAGCAGAGTTTTGATTCGTCTTCTGAAAGTCAGGTGGTTTTCCTCCAACCGAATGCTGGTTGGTAAAGCGTTCCATAGTCTAGGACCCTGAAAAGCAAACCTTCTTTCTCCTTTGGACTTGTATTTGGTTTTTGGTACCCTGACCAGATTTTGGTCGGTGGATCGCAGAACGCGATTCGAATTGTGAGGTTCTATCTTGTCGCAAAGATATTGCGGAGCCTTCCCATGGATGCACTTATGTGTCAGGCAGAGTGCTTTAAATGCAATTCTGTCTTTTACTGGCAGCCAGTGAAGGGTTCTCAACGAAGGTGAGATTGATTCCCATTTTTTTTTCCCAGTCACAAGTCTGGCGGCCGTATTCTGTACGACTTGCAGACGAGAGATTTGGTACTTTGGGAGTCCGAGGTACAGGGCATTTGCGTAATCCAATCTGGAATTCACGATTGTTCCCACCACGACTGCTACGTCTTCTTTGGGGATAAATGGAATAAGTCTGCGTAGTAGGCGCAACAGATGGTGCGCTCCGCTGACTACTGACCCTATTTGTGCGTCCATTGTCATGAAGGTGTCGAAGATGACCCCGAGACTTTTGACTTTGGAGCTAGGGGTGATGATTTGGCCCAGAATGGGCGGGGGTGTCCAGGTTGTTGCCAGTTGACTCTTTCGGCTGGCGTGAAACATAAGGAGTTCTGTTTTTGAACTGTTGTCAAGGGGAATCGGTGTTTTTTTTTTTAAATCGAAGCAGTACTTACCGATTTAGAGATAGATCTTCTCCGCCGCTTCCGGGTATGGTCTTCGGGACTGGGCGTTCCTATTTGATTGACAGGCTTTCGACAGGCTTCCGACGATCGCATACATCGCGTCAAGAGTAGCTGAAAGAAGCTGAACGTTGGTGCGGCTCTATACGGCGCCTGCGCACCGACGTTCGGCTACTTTCGGAAAATCGCGACACAATGTATGCGACCGTCGGAAGCCTGTCGGAAGCCTGTCAATCAAGTAAGAATGCCCAGTCCCACAGCCCATACCCAGAAGCGGCAGAGAAGATGCATCTCTAAAACGGTAAGTACTGCTTCGATTGTAAAAAAAAACACCCGATTCCCCTTCACAAAACGAGCCTCAATCTAATGTTAAAAAAAAAGTTTTTTGGGTGAACCTCCACTTTAAGTACCACCAAATGAAAGCTCTATTTGTGTGAACAAAATGATAAAATGTAGTTCGGGTACAGTGTTGCATGACTGCTCAATTGTCATTTAAAGTGTGACAGCATTGAAAGCTGAAAATTGGTCCTGGGCAGGCAGGGGGTAAATGTGCCCTGTATTGAAGTGGTTAAAATACGATTAACCTTTAACCACTTCCCGACCCGCGTATTGTAAATGTACGTCCTGTTTTTAAACATGGATATCTCAGTAACGGCAGCAGCTGCTTCCACAACTGAGATATCCATGTTTTCAGCGGGCAGCCGTGTAAACGATAACGGCGGATTCGCCGCGAGATCGCCGTTATCGGTGGCGGGAGAGGGCCCCCCCCCTCCCGCCCCTTTTCCACGCCCTCCGCCGCTTACCGGAGCCGTCGGTAGCGGCGGAGGAGATCCGATGCTGCCGCCTGGAGAGTGAGGACTTGAGTGAGGGCAAGATGGCCCCCACCCGTCCTCATAGCTCTGCTGGGCGGAAGTGACGTCAAAACGTCAGTCCCGCCCAGCTTCTTAAAGAGACAATTTTTTTTTGTCATTTTTTTAAATGACAAATTTTCCTTTTTTTTTTTTTTTCTTGCATTTAAGCCTAAATATGAGATCTGAGGTCTTTTTGACCCCAGATCTCATATTTAAGAGGACCTGTCATGCTTTTTTCTATTACAAGGGATGTTTACATTCCTTGTAATAGGAATAAAAGTGATCATTTTTTTTTTATATATTTTAGTGTAAAAAATAATAAAATCAATAAAATTAAATAAGAAGACAAAAAACATTTTTTTTTAAAGCGTCCCGTCCCGACGAGCTCGCGCGCAGAAGCGAACGCATACGCGAGTAGCGCCCGCATATGAAAACGGTGTTCAAATCACACAAGTGAGGTATCGCCGCGATCGTTAGAGCAAGAGCAATAATTATAGCCCTAGAGCTACTCTGTAGCTCAAAAAATGCAACTTATAGAATTTTTTAAACGTCGCCTATCTAGATTTTTAAGGGTAAAAGTTTGACGCCATGCCACGAGCGGGCGCAATTTTAAAGCGTGACATGTTGGGTATCATTTTACTCGGTGTAACATTATCTTTCACAATATATAAAAAAATTGGGCCAAATTTATTGTTGTCTTATTTTTTAATTCAAAAAAGTGAATTTTTTCCAAAAAAAGTGCGCTTGTAAGACCGCTGCGCAAATACGGTGTGACAAAAAGTATTGCGATGACCGCCATTTTATTCTCTAGGGTGTTAGAAAAAAATATATATAATGTTTGGGGGTTTTAAGTAATTTTCTAGCAGAAAAAACTGTTTTAGTCTTGCAAACACCAAATCTGAAAAACACCTAAGGTTTTTAAGTGGTTAAATAAACACTATTGTAGAAAGCTGCATAGCTTTCTACAAAGACATTCTTTATACATTTTTTTTGTTTGCCTGAACATTACAGATAACAATTTCAAATGGCTATGTCCAAGATTCATTTTGCACTAGGATGTCAGGCATTAGAGAATGCTTACCTGACAGGTCACCTCCATGTTCTCTGGCTGAGCCTGTATTGTTTTCCCCATTACAGTACTCACTCCTCTTTTCTTCAACAGCACAACCATGCAAGTTCACCCAATTCAAACTATCATATTTGCATAAATCATTTTCATTAGACATCTGCTTCTTTCAAAAAGTCTTTTGTTTGCCACCTGCCCTGGAACTCTAGCTATTGCTTGTCTGCCACCTGCCAGGACATCTGAATTGTTTTGACTTGGATTGAGAGCAACCTAAGCACCACGCTCTGGAAATTGTCCACAGTCAATTTCATTCACACCATCAATTGCTCTGAACACTTAACTCCTGTGTCTCACTTAGAGCGTTTCTCCACCCGCGGGTGACACAAAGGATCCACCTCATCTATGGAAGTTTATGCAGGCCATATAGCCTACAAATATGTCCTTTTTCATGTGATAGTTTGACTGATAATTACTCTATCATGCAAAATTCACTTATGGTCATCTCATCTTTTGCCATAATTGTTTGGAAATTGGAAAACATGCCAATATTGAGGTGGTTAAAACATTGTTTAGGTGCAATTTGCCTTTTAAAGTCCTCACAGACGCAAATTATTCATTATTAGTGAAAGAATGTTCCATGGAGGATGATATATATTTTTTTTTTTTAAAAGGCACTGTGTGCAATGACTAGATCTCAAGAATAAACCCCAAACATGTTAACCACTTTTCTCCTCAAGCCTTTGTACACATACTTTTATTGCTGTCACATAAGAGTCCATTAGTCAGTAAAGGGCCGGGTGTCTATTAGAACCCTGATGTCTCCCCTGCTGAAGCTAATGAGGCACAAATCATGCTATAATATATTTTTTCACAGCAGCCACCAAACGTGACAGCCAAAACAAGAAGTAACGAAATACCAATGAGGTTGATTTACTAAAGGCAAATATACTGTGCACTGCAAGTGCGCTTTAAGTGCATATCTTGATCAGATGGGAAGCTCTAAAATGAGGGCAAGCTCTGCTAGTTTCTATCATCCAATCATACACAACAAAAAATGATGCTTTCTATTTTCCTTGCATGAATAAGTATGCGTTTTAAACTGGAACTTTACCTCATGAACCAAGCTCTGGAGCAATTGCACATGCAGTGCACAGTATATTTTAACTCAGTAAATCAACCCCATTGTTTCCATGTTTATTCAAATGGATTTTCACTGTTCTCCCTGTGTTCCACCCACCAACACCCACCATGCCAGTTCCAGGTCATGCAGGTAATCTCTGGCTCTGCAAATGGTGGTTTACTTGCTTCCTCCACAGTTGCACATATTCACCTTGAATTTCCTCCCCTGCTGCTGTGTTTACAACCTGTTGCTTGGGTAGGTCTTCTTTTCACAAAGCAAAAAATGGCAGGTGCTCAGATCAGTTTAAGGCCAGGTTCACATATGTGCGGCCGTGGGTTTGTGCCTGGGGTCCGGTGCATCCCTGTTCGCTGGTTCAGGTGCAAATCAGGTTCTAATTTTTGACTGAATTTGCATCTGAATTGGACCCAAAGACGCACAGGACCCTTTTTTAAATGTGGACAGCGCCTACACCGGACCTGTGTGAATACTCGCCTGTCGTGCGAATTGGATGCAGAGAAACCTGCATCCAATTTGCATATGTGTAAACCCAGCCTTAACATAGCAAAATAAAGGTGCACATGATCTGGGCAATACACAGAGCAATACAAAATTCCTGCAGAACACTCTTCAGCTACGTATAATTAATATGCTTTAACATTTTAGGTTAAAACAGAGGTTTTTGTATACATTTTCAAGTACTGTACTGTGAAGCCACACAGTCGCATCAAGGCACCCCTACAAAGTGTAGGGGCTTAACCCAAATTATCTGAACTCCCAACCTGAAAAATAAACAGAGTAAACCATATCCTCCATAAAGAAAATTTTTAACTTTTGCAAAAAATAATAAAAGTATCCATTTTGCAAAAAAATAAAAAATTCAAAAATGTGCATTTATTGTTTTTTGCATTTGAGTAGATATGTCTTTCTAACTCATCTCTATCCAAAATTCAAAGTTGCACTCTTTTCTCTCCAATCAGCGGCAAAGCAGGTATTTCCCTGCCTCACAACACACATACACATAGGGATGTTGGTGACATCAGCGTCCTTACACTGTATGGACATATCCATACTTAGCCAATGCCATGTGCATGCTACATTGCCACATGCCATTTTTTCATGTTACACTGTAAATATGAGTATAACATGGTATTATATTTGTTATGTTTTAAAGGTACAGCTACATACAAGAAGACCTGGACTTGCTTAAGACAGCTGAAGATCCCCAATGGGGAGCGGGGTCACTAAAGCTGGTCACAAAGAATCTGGTGCAGCTATGCACAGCATCCAATCAGCTTCTAGGTTTTATTGTCAAATCTTATTGAACAAGCTAGAAGTTAGAATCTGATTGGTTACTATGCACAGCTGCACCAGATTCTGTATGCACCATTTTTAGTAAATCCCCCCAAAGTGTCTGTATCAAATCAAACAAAGTAAAAATATCAGCCGCTCAGATTATTTTATAACTAGTAAAATAAAACTTGCTTGGCGCAGTAGTGTGCAGCTTCATCTGTATTTTAAACTGTATGCAACAAAAACCTGTTTATTATCTAATATGTATAATGGTTTAATTTGTCTTTTTGTTCTGACAAGCTTGAGAGGGTCCCCTGAAGAAGTTAATGGTTTGCAGGTCCCCTGAAGAAGTTGATGGTGTAACGCATCAAGACCTGTCAGTTCATTTGCATACAACAGAGCGACAGCAGCAGTCAGTCCATTGACACTATGGGGGTTATTTACGAAAGGAAAATCCACTGTGCACTTGGAAGTGAACCCCCTTTAAATCTGAGGGGTAGATCTGAAATGCTGTTTTTTATTTTCCTTGCACATTCCCCTCAGGTGACTGCACTTCCAAGTGCACTTGCAGTGCACTCGTAGTGCAAAGTGGATTTGCCTTTAGTAAATAACCCCCTATATCCCAGGCAGTGTTTGCAGAGTGGCGGGAGCTACCCTAACCCCTGGGCATTTAATGCTAATCTAGATTTTGTGGCTACAATTGAAAGTGCATTTTAATAAAGTTTTATGGATATTTTTACATAAATAGAGAGCACTATGAATAAGGCCTCGTACACACGACTGAGTTTCTTGGCAAAAACCGGCAAGAAACTTGCTGGGATTTTTTTTTTGCTGAGAAAACCGGTCGTGTGTACATTTTTCGACGAGGAAACTGTCGAGGATCCCGTCGAGCCAAAAAGAGAGCATGTCTTATTTTTTCTCGACGGGAATGGAGAAACTTGCCTTGTCGAGTTCCTCAACAGCCTAACAAGGAACTCGACGAGGAAAACAATGTGTTTCGCCCGTCGAGTTCCTCGGTCGTGTGTACGAGGCTTTACCTGTGGTGAACAGTATAGTGGAGTAAAATTATCATTGTTGGCCTGTCCTTGCGTAGGAGAATACACATACCTGATCTTCTATTATTTAAAGGTCCACGTTTTAAAATGAGCATAGGCCAACACGAGCAGTGGAAGTTTATTTACATTGACCCATCATTTAAGAAGTGGAAAATTGTGGCGGTGCAAGTGGAAATTAAGTGAACCTGTTGCTTTTCCCTGCTAGGGAATCTTAGTGTTATTTGTCCCTCTAAAACTCATGCAAATATATTTATTTAGTTTCTATTGTATGAACAAAATAAATATATGCTTTTTTTCAACCTAACTGCATATGAAATATGAAAAAAGGTGAAGTGAATATATTGGCCAGAATGCAGGACTTTAGTTATATTTTCAATCTTGTAAAGAAAATCAAGATGAAAGAGTTTGGCGGCATACAAATTGAATTCTTTAGGCTCTATATCTTGGAATGGCAGACCAATACCAATATCACTGTTTAGTTAGCCTGGGAGCTATACTAAAGAAAACAAAGATCTTGGTGGTTGATGAATAAAATATCAAAAAGAGTCTGAGGAAACTGGATATGAACTGCATTCAGGTGACCTTTACAATGAAAGCACTCAGCAGTTACCTTACATACCAGCATTGGAATTATTTATCCACATTCTGTAAGAATACCACCACTTTGATACCCTTACTAAGCTTCTAGTCAGGGAACTTTGCTCTCCAGCACAAAGAGGGCTAGAATGTAGATTTTTGACAAACATACACACTGCTTTCTTTCAAACTTTTGTATGCTGTACTGTGTTCCATTTTAGACTCAGCAAGAAACTTTAACCACTTGCCGCCCGCCCATTGCAGATTGACGTCGGCAAAGTGGTTTCAGAATCCTGACCGGACGTCATATGACGTTCGCCAGGATTCGCCGTTATTGCGCACCCCCGGGGACGCGCACTCCACCGATCGGTACTGTCGCTTGTCCCCCGGACACAGTGCATACCCGATCAGGGTAAACAGCCCAAAAAAATTGGTTGTTTTCCCACGTGATCGGCTGTGTCCAATCACAGCATGTCACATGGCAAAACAAACCAGAGGCGCGCCTAAAGCGCGCTGCCGGGGGCATACAGTGCGCCGATCGGAGATGGCGCGTGTCCCTTGGACATAGCTCATCCTCGATCAGGGTGAACTTTAAAATTGCTTGTTTACCCATGTGATCGGCTGTGTCCAATCACAGCCGGTCACAAGTATAAACAATGTGGCGGTTTCCAGGGATCTCTACTTCTCTCTCTCACGCACACACCGATTGTGTGAGGAGAGAGAAGATCTGAGATCTGTGAGTGAAACAATTTTTTTATATTTTACAGTCTGCACAACACGACCCCCCCAATAAAGAGAACCTGTCAAACTGCCATCAGTGCCGCCACCAGTACCATCTGGATCTGTCACAGCCCATCTGTCACAGCCCATCTGTCACAAAGGCCACCAACAGGACTGCCATCAGTACTGCTATCGGTACCCCCATAATTACCGCCATTGATACCGCCATCGGTACCGCCATCGGTACCGCCATCGGTACCACCATCGGTACCATCTGGATCTGACAGCCCATCTGTCACAGTCCATCTGTCACACAGACCACCAACGGTACCGCCATCAGTACTGCCATCAGTACCGCTATCGGTACCGCCGTCAGTACCACCATCAGTACCGCCATTGGTACCATGTGGATCTGACAGCCCATCTGTCACAAAGGCCACAAACGGTACCGACATCAGTACTGCCATCAGTACCGCTATCAGTACCGCCATCAGTACCGTCATTGGTACCATCTGGATCTGACAGCCCATCTGTCACAGTCCATCTGTCACTCAGGCCACCAACGGTACCGACATCAGTACTGCCACCATTACCGCTATCAGTACCGCCATCAGTACCGCCATTGGTACCATCTGGATGTGACAGCCCATCTGACACAGCCCATCTCTCACACAGGCCACCAACGGTACCGCCATCAGTACCATCTGGATCTGACAGCCCCTCTGTCACAGCCCATCTGTCACACAGGCCGCCATCGGTACCACTATCACTACCACCGCACAGTCCCACCATAAGTACCGTCACACAGGCCATCAGTAACCTGTCATTACCCTCACACAGGCCCGCCATTAGTGAGCTGTCAGTAGCGCCACCAGTACCGCCATCATGTCTCAAAGAATGTACATACCTGAGGGGGCATATAACATCCTCACCATGTCGGATATTGAGAGCAGCGGGGAGCTCTCATTATCCGATTCTGGTTCAGAATACCAGCCAGTGGAGGGTGGTGGATCGGAGTCCGAGTCAGCGGAGTAAACAGCCCCTCCTAAAAGAGTAAGGAGATCAGGACCTAGACCAGAAGACCTACCTACCACCAGCAGTGCTAGACCCCAGGAAGAGGAGCCCAATACCAGTACTGGAATTACTCATCCAGCCCAAGGAATCCAGGCCCAGTCATACCTTCCTGATGCCCTGCAAACCCTTTATGGTTGTCTGCCAACTCAGGATCCGCTACAATCACCCCTTTCACCGCACAGCCAGGTGTGCAGCTCAACACGTCAAATTTTTCCAAATTGGACTATTTTTATTTGTTTTTCCCCGAAGATTTGTTGCAGTACATGGTGGACCAAACAAATCTCAATGCAGAGCAATTTATTGCTGCCAACCCCAATTCGTCCTACACCCGTATGTTTACTTGGCGCCGTCTCACACTAGAGGAATTAAAAAAAATTTGGGCCTTGCTTTTAATATGGGGCTTTCAAAGAAAAACTAAACGCATTCCTACTGGTCCATCCGCCACATCAACCACAATCCCATATTTTCTGCTGTCGTGTCCAGGACACGGTTCGACATGATAGTGCGTTTTCTACATTTCAACGACAATTCGCAGTGCCCTCCCCGAGATCACCCCAACCATGACAAATTATATAAGTTTCGCCCCCTAATAAATTCTTTTACCAAACGATTTTCTGAAGTGTTTATCCCTGACCAAAATATTTGTGTAGACGAATCCCTTATCCACTTTACTGGCCGGCTGCATTTCAAGCAGTATATCCCAAGTAAGAGAGCCAGGTCAGGGGTAAAAATTAATAAATTGTGCGATCAAGCCACTGGATATGTGCACACATTTCGTATTTACGAAGGCAAAGATTCCCAGCTCCAGCCCCGTGATTGCCCCACATATTTAGGAACCAGTGGTAAAATTGTCTGGGACCTTGCATACCCCTTGTTCAAAAAAGGCTACCACTTATATGTAGATAATTACTACAGCAGCTTGCCCCTTTTCCGTCACCTGTATCGTGAACAAACCCTGGCCTGCGGTACCTTAGGAAGGGGTTCCCACAGAATTTGCTATCAAAATGGCTACAGAAGGGGGAAGCCGCATTCATGAGGAATGAGGAGGTGTTGGCCATGAAGTGGCGGGACAAGAAGGATGTTCACATGATGACTACAATCCACAATGACAACTTGGTGGAGGTTCAGAGAAGACTTGGCCCCGTAGTAAAGCCTGAATGTGTTCATGAGTACAATATGTACATGGGGGGGTGGATTTAAACGATCAGATGCTACAACCCTATTTACCAACCCGAAAGACAAATTATTAGTATAAGAAAGTAGCATTTTATCTGTTTCACATGGCCCTGTTCAATTAATTTGTCTGCTATTAAAAATCACCTGAAAACCAACCCACCACCTACCTCAAATATTATGAAGACATTGTCACTGTCCTGATTTACCAACAAGGACCCGCCCCAGAGAGCATGATAGTGTCAGTTGACATTATGAACAACATCTTCCCTATAACATTCCCCCTGCAGAATCCGGAAGAAGACGCCAAAAGAGATTGTTGTGTATGCTCAAGTGGAGGAGTTAGAAGAGATACAAGTTATCATTGTACCTATTGTCCCTCCCAACCTGGCCTGTGTATCGTGATTGCTTCAAAATCTATCACAGATCCATCAGATACTAGTTCCCCTTATTAGTAACAGACTGCTATTTCCCCCTTTCTAATACCTGTGCCTGTCTGCTACCATGTTTCTACCTTCCATGTAACTGACCCTGGCCTGTTAATCGACTATGTTTTTGCCTGCCACTTGGACTGATCTTTTACCTTTCTACTTTAGTACACAGGGGTCTCACATATGTGAGGGGCTCCAGAATAGCGTGTCTTGGATGTTGGGCCTCTATATATGGCCAGGCTGTGTAAACGTCTCACACATGTGGTATCGCTATTATCTCAGGAGGAGTAGCATAATGTATTTTGGGGTGTCATTTTTGCTATGTACATGCAGTGTGTTGGAAATATCTTATAAATGGGCAACTTTGTGTTAAAAAAATGCGTTCTCATTTTTTTTCCCGCGTTTTCTGAAAACTTCTGGAAAAAAATGAACCGTTCAAAAGACTCATTATGCCTCATAGATTATACGTTGGGGTGTTAGCTTTCCAAAATGGGGTCATTTTGCGGGTGTTTCCATTGTCCTGGTGCTCCAGGGCCTTCAAAAATTAGATAGGTCATCATGAAATTATGGCCTAGATTCACGTAAGGGTGGCACAACTATGTGCGGGCGTAGCGTATCTTATTTACGCTACACCGCCGCAACTTAGAGAGTATCTTGCTCATTTACATATTTGATGCGGAAATCAACAGAAGCGCCACCTAGCGGCCATCGTAAATATGCACCCAAGATACGACGGCGATACGCCGTTGTAAGTCTTTGGGAATCTGGGCCTATATGTGTAATTTTGCTCCTAAAATGCCTGGAGGTGCTATTTGGATGTTAGGCCTCTGTATGTGGCCAGGCTGTGTAAAAGTCTCACACATGTGGTATTGCCATACTCAGGAGGAGTAGCAGAATGTATTTTTGGGTGTAGTCGCAAATATGCATATGCTGTGTTCAAGAAATAACCTATCAAAACAATAAGTTTGTGTAAAAAAAAAAAAATCTTAATATTCCCAAGAATTGTGTGAAAAAATTACAAATTCGAAAAACTCACCATGCATCTTACTAAATACCTTGGACTGTCTACTTTCCAAAAAGTCATTTGGGGGGTATTTGTACTTTCCTGGATTGTTATTGAATCAAGAAATGAGATAGGCCTTCAGTACATCAGATGTGATCAATTTTTAGTGATTTGCACCCTAACTTGTAGACTCTATAACTTTGACACAGACTAAATAATATCCACTAATTTGGGTTATTTTTACCAAAGATATGTAGCAGTATAAATTTTGGCCCAAATTTATGAAGAAAATTTACTTTTTTGCAAAATTTTACAATAGAAACTAAAAAAAAGTGTTTTTTTTTAAATGTTTGCGTTTTTTCGCTTATATCGGGGAAAAAAAACAGTGGTGATTAAATACCACCAAAAGAAATCTCTATTTGTGAGAAAAAAAATGATAAAAATGTTGTTTGGATACAATGTAGTATGACTGAGTAATTGTCAATCAAAGCGTGAGAGCACTGAAAGCTGAAAATTGGTCTGGGGCAGGAAAGTGTCCTGTATGGAAGTGGTTAAACTTGCACAATTATGTGATACAAATACGTAATTACGTATAGCAATTGTGGCACACAGCCAAGTAAGGATATCAAACCACTTTGGTCCCAGGCAGGCCAAACTTATTAATTGTTCTTGTTTATCACAAAGCTTTCAGGACATATTCATTACACTGTATAATGGAATGTTTTTGAATTGCAGTCATATATTTTGAAATACATAGCAATTGACAGGATGAAAGAGCTAGGTAACACTCCTTTTCCATTTAGTGGAGAAGACTAGAAAATTCTGTTTACCGTACTCTGGGCTTGGATAATTGTTTTATGTTGTGAGTACATTATATCCTCTGCAAGCATATTTCCTTTAGTATTAGGGTGGTAAACTTTATTATATAGTTACAGCACAAACTATATTTAATGTTAACACATTATGCGCTGACTTAAGATCCTACAGCATCCCAAAGAGGTATAATAGTGAATAGTGAGGAAAGTACAAGGCAAAATTTTGACTATTACTTTTTGAGTTCAATCCCCTGGGAGTTCATGATCAGATAACAAGGTAACATTTAGCACTCCATGTATTACTTGAAACAATTAAAATTATTTATCTTTTTTCTAAATTAACAAAAAGTTCTTAACACAATAACATAATATATAAAAAAGTGCTATACTATAAACAAAATAAAGAAAAACAAGAAATTCAGCAGAGTTGTTTGCTTTATTTCTCTTTTTATTTGTATATCGAAGACTCTATCAAGCAATACACGGAAAAATCATGTGTAATTGACAAACCCATGTCTGGAAACCTGAAAGCTGTCTAACAAAGATGAGCAATTCCTGAAGATAATACCCTCAAGGAATAGAACGAAGACAAATGTGGAATTGACAACAAAACTGGCAGCATCCTCTAATGTCATTGTCCATCCATCAACGGTATGAAGGTCATTTGTGAAATCAAGGCTTAAAAGATTTGTTGCGGCATGAAAGTCTGTTTCGAAAGCACATCACCGGTGAATGGTTCTCTGGACTTCAAGCATCTGATGTTCAGTTATCTATATTTAATTGCAGACAGGATTCCAAACAAGTCAAATAAACTCAGATTCATTTTTTGACAACACCAGACTCTTACATGCCTGAAATACTTGGAGAAAAAAATCAACAGTTTATTAGTTGCAGTAACTATTAAGGAAATAAATGCTGAGACTATTTTGAAACACAATTACTATTAACAATTGCACAGGTGGAATTGTGTATTTAGCTTTGCTTGAATAAAAAGTGTTACACATTGGTCACCACTGAAGTCATCTCTATCGTGTTTAATGTGTCCTCATCAATCAGTACAAGAAGTAACAAAACCTCTAGGGCTGCTATACCATATATTAGTGGAGACTTAATTGGGATGATTTGTTAAAGGCAAATAGACTGTGCACTTTGCAAGTGCACTTGCACTAATTTTCCTCAGAGCTTACAGAATGTGGTGTAGCGTCACTTAAGAGAACCAAATCAGGTGTAAGGAAAAAAAACAGCATCTTTGCTTGCACAACAGAGCTTCTCTGCATTGACTAAGCTCTGGGGAAAATCAGTGCAAGGCCCCTTTCACACAGGATTTATGATCAGGTTCACCTGTTTGTTTTTCAGGTGGACCTGATCAGATGCTCCATTCACTCCTATGGAGCGGCAGATGTCAGCAGTGACATGTCTGCTGACACCTACCGCTATCCGATTTGATCCTGTCCGTGAAATCCAGATGCATGGAGACCCTGTTTTCCATTTGTCTGACGGTTTGGATAAAAACATACAGGCGGTCCGTTTTCATCCGATCTACCCATAGAGAAGAGCAGGGCTCTGACAGGCCCATCTCTGCACAGTGAGCGGAAACGGACCTGTTATACGCCTGCTCAGTGGAAATCAGCAGATCTATCCCCCACTGAGCAAAGCAGAGTCCACATTACACTAGTATAACGTTTATAACAATATATTGTGAGCAATATGTTAAATTGCACTCTAATCTGCTCTATCACATAATTTCACTGCAACCCCAGTCTTTCCATACCTTGTTAACCCCTATCATTTCTTACTGTTAAATTTGAATTCCTTTGCTTTACACTGAAACTGGACATACTGTAAATGGCACACTTTTTTTGTTTAAAGTGGATCTCCGCTGAAAAAAAAATATTAAAAGCCAGCAGCTACAAATACTGCAGCTGTTGACTTTTAATATTAGGACACTTACCTGTCCTGGGGTCCAGCGGCGTCGGCAGCAGAGGACAAGCGATCTCTCATCACTCTGCTGCCCCCACCGCCATCCTCGGTGAGGGAACCAGGAAGTGAAGCATTGATCCAATTCCTCTTCCACACATTCAAGGTGGATGAGGGAACCCTCCCCTCTGTGTCTTTGTATTCTGACAGCAGGGAGACTTCTCCATTCTCAGAATACACTGATCAGCACTGCATGCCCTACAATCTATATACAGTATATATAGATATCTATAGATAGATAGATAGATAGATTTATTTACTGTTACCAGAGCAAGTGCAGTGTCATTATGGTGACATTGTATCATTGTGATGGTGATCATCTACAATGGCTGTTTGCTCTGGTATCACTGTGGCATGCAACAAAGGGGTCATGCGCAACCTCAAAACTTTGCACCTTTGTGATGTGATCATTCTTCAATAAAAGCTTAGGACAAAACTTGATGTGCACTGATCTGTGATGTCTTCAGTCTCCAGCTGGTAGTGTCATTTATCATTGCCACCCACTTACAGTGTCCCTATCTTTAATTGGTTCACCTGCTGGTGGCATTGTGGCTCCCAGACCTATAGATTGCATTGCCGGTGTCCACCAGCGGGAGTCTTTTAGCAGCCAGAAGCTTAAAGGAATACAGTCATCACCTGATGCTCATTGCTGAAAGAGTATTTAGTCTTTCCTGTGCTACTTTCCCCTGCCTTAGTGTTCTGCCCATGTGCCCCAGATCTGCAAACTGGGTACCTGTATTCTGATCCTGGTCGGTCCTATTGCTGTAGCTGATCCTCCGCCTGCCTCCTGTTCCTGTGCACCCTCTCCCTGTCCTGGCTTGCTCTCTCTGCCTGATTTCATGTGTATGACCCTGGTTCTGCCACTGACTACACTTCTCGCCCAAATCCTACTGTTTGTATATATTTGGTTTAGGTAGTTGCTCATTCACTCATTAGATTCTCTGATTTTATTTTTTACCGTTTTGGTATATTGAATGCGTGTTTATATTGTTATTAACTTTGTCCTTAATAAATTACATTATTTTATATCATATTTGTACCTGGTGTTCGCTGTGCACACATTTCTTGTTACACCTGCTTCACAGGATAGCAGCACTTGGTATCCCTGACATTCCCTAATCACCACCACTCACTCATAGTATCCATCATTACTGCCATACTAGTCAGTCTCCTTAATCACTGCCACCCACATACAGTGTCCCTGATCACCTCCACACCAGTTACATTGTCCCAAATCACCTCCACACCAGTTACATTGTCCCTAATCATCTCCACACCAGTTACAGTGTCCCTGATCACTGCCACACCAGTTATATTGTCCCTAATTACTGCCACACCAGTCATACTATCCCTGATCACCACCACACCAGTTACAGTGTCCCTGAACATCCACACCAGTTATATTGTCCCTAATCACTGCCACACCAGTTACCGTGTCCCTGATCACCGCCACACCAGTTATATTATTCCTAATCCCCGCCACACTAGTTACAGTGTCCCTGATCACTGCCACACCAGTTATATTGTCTCTAATCATGCCACACCAGTTACAGTGTACTTGATCACTGCCAAATTAATTACAGTGTCCCTGATCATCACCACACCAGTTACAGTGTCCCTGATCATCTCTACACTAGTCCCAGAGCCCTTGCTCATCACCACACCAGTCATACTGTCGCTAATCACTGCAACATCAGTAATATTGTCCATTTTGTACAATCACTGCCACAACAGTTAAAGTAGTATGTAGATTCTGTCCTATTATGCTGTCCAGTTATGGTCCTTCTTCTTTCCATTTTATTATTTATTATATTTTTTATTTTATTGTTACTTTTTTTTTATCTGTGTGTGTAAACAGTGTTTAGTCATTTGGCAGCGTTCTGCTGCTAAAACACTGTGTTGCTTTCTATTTGATTGCTGTCCACAAGTCCTGCCCCCATTACAACACATATAATATAATAAGTCTAGCTCTTATGGAACCATTGTCACTGGCTGAAGAAGGAACCAATGAGCTGTTCCGAAATGCGCCACGCCTCTATGACACACTTCCTGCCAACTTCCTGTGTGTGTTCCATGCTGGTTTTTGTCTCGCTTCCTCTGACATCATCCCCAGGCTCCAGCACTATTGTGTCCCCTGAACATCCACAGCACAAGTTGGCTGTTATCTCGTGGACTTCCTTGGAAGCTGTACCATCAAAGACTGGAACTGCCCTGCCACTGGAACAAGTTCTGGACGCACTTACCTGCTACATGCCTGTTTCATTCACCATCTTGTAAGTGTTTTTAATCCCTTTAGGGGATATTAAATGTTTTATACTTCTGCACTTAGAGGCGCCTTGTTTGTTTTTCTGTTTACATATTGTTTATATATCTCATCTTGTGGCTAGCCAACAGCAAATACTCTGCTGTGTTGCTCTTTTTGTCTCCATGTTATTCAGCAACCATGAGTTCTATTTTTGCTTATTAACTGATTAAATCATATTTATTATTGAAATTTATGCGATGCTGTTTTAATAATGTATACTATTTCTAATTCCACGTAGGAGGTTCACATTAACCTATTTACTGCAGCCTAATGTATAGCATTATTTATATTATCAATGTTTGTTCTAATCAATGAGCCATGTTATATTAAGGTTTCTTGATAAATACGGCTAATCTCAATTCAATTATGTATGTACAAACAAGCATTTATGTTTATCCAGTGCCAGATTTATTTCTATTAATCACAGAGAGACCTATAAAGTGGTAATCAGGCATGGAAAATGTTGGAGAGAATAGAGTAGTGTAATAAAAATATTAAACATATAATAATCAATAAGATACTTTCTCTGACTCATTTAGATGCAATTGCAGCTGCTACAGATGATACAGAGGAACGGACAAACCCTCAGGCACATAGAATGCCAGCTGAGAACATACATAAATGCTTTCTTTATTTGGTTGGTTAATAGACTTATGTGAAAAGGAAAAACTAAGGGATTCTACAAAGAATGAAACTTTGTGCCCAAATGTCTTATGTCTATTTATTGTATGTAATATAAACGTGTCACAGAGTTTAATAAAAAATACTGCAAAATAGTAATCCCATATAGTCCTTCAGCAAAACATTGCAAAGACAAAACAGATCTATACAATATTTTACTGTCCTTAACCTCCCTGGCGGTATGATTATGTCAGATTTCAGGTGCTGAAAGCGGTACAATTATTTTGCATGGAAATTTGGCGTTTTATATTGTAGGCCTGTAATTCTTAGGAATAACACACTTAAATCTGTCCAAACAAGAGTCTAGTTGACATCCCGGGTATGATAAAGTTTGAAACACAAAATCATAAATTATAATATATAAAAAAATTATAACAAATAATAATATAATAATAATAAAAAATATTCAATAATGTAATCAAATCAAAAACACTAAAATTTGCTCAGTTGCAGAATTGTCGCTGTCATTACTTTCAGTGTCTGAAGACGAATTTCCCCACAAATCGCTATCACTCAATTCTGCAAGTGATTCTAATTTATTATCGCTGTTTTCTAGCTGCTCTAAAACCACTTTTGACGTAAATGGACCCTTTTTGGTTGCTATGGACAATCTCCAGTTTCCAGGCAGAAAGAACAGTTTTTATAATATAAAAGTGCATGCAGGACACTGGGCAGACCACTAGGGACAAAGGGGACGTGTAATTATTTTATACAGTACTGTAATCTGTAAGATTACAGTATACTGTATGTGTACTGTGTTTGTACATTTTTTAATTTGGCGCCGAACTCCGCCCCCATGCATCGTAAAGCCGCAGGAAACGGAGCTCGGCAGCACTCGGGCACTGTGAATCGAGCGAGGAGGACACAGTTCACTCACACAGCGGTGAGACATCGCAGGATCCAGGGAACAAGGTAAGTAACCTATGCCTGGATTCTGCGATGCAATCCCCAGTCTGGCTCGGAGATACCGCTAAGGGTACTGGAATTCCACCCCGAGCCAGACTCGGGATTACCGCCAGGGAGGATAAAGTGGAATTCCAGGCTCTTACTAACTAAGCTCAAAACTGCTCCCACCCCACTTCTAACTCCTAATTCTAACTATCCTAAAGAAGTAAGATACTTATACTTACCTATTCTCAGGGTGGTTTGTCCAGGTCACATGATCTCTCCAACAGCTGGCTTTAGTGGACAGAAGAGAACACCAGCAACACCTGGTAATACCTGGGTGATTACATCACCAATAGGCTTACTATGCAGCATATCTTGTCCGCTGTCCCTCCTCTCCCCTGAAGCTTGTACATGGTGCCAATAATGTGACCAGTCACCAGACCAGAGAGATACCCTGAGAATGGGTAAGTGTAAGCACTTTAACAACTTAAAGATACATTTTTAAAAATAACAACTCTTAAAGAGAACCTGAACTGTAAGAGATATGCCTAAACAAAAGCAATCCGAGGGCACAGGACTAGTCACCGGGTTTGTCTATAGGCTCCCTGCTGAAGATTTTTTTCCCATTACTTACTTACTGTGCTTATCTTGCTAGAGGCAAAGTTTTGCTCAATCATGTCAAAGTAATTTCCCTTGAAGTATCGCAATATCTGTGCAGTGCAAGTTCTCACTACATCTGCCTCTCTGGCAAAAAGGGCAATGGGTGGCACAGTAATGGCATCACCAAATAGTTTTATAAAATCAGAAAGCTGTTTGTGAAAATTTTTAAAAAGTGACGAAGAATTGCAAAAATGGTCTGGCTAACTGAGGTTAAAAGTGGACTTGGGAGCAAAAGAGTTAAAGTGCAGTGTGAAACAAAGTCAGTGTTCAATAACTTCCTATTATGTGGTCAAAGTTGTTTCCCAGTCGTTTGTGTGTTGTCAATCCTATCAAATGGGCCCCTTGTTGAGACTACAAGCAGTCATGCCAACACACATTGCACAGGCATGGTCGACTAATGATTGCCAATGAAGCAAGTGCATGAAAAAAGGGAGAAGAAGAAGAAATTGCCAAAAGAGCCTAATGGAAAGCAGCAGCACTTAAATAAAAAAAAAAATGAAAAACAAACCATAGTCTGTGGGTAGAAAAAAGCAATTGCTTATGATACACTGGGCCGGATTCAGAAAAGAGATACGCCGGCGTATCTCCTGATATGCCATCGTATCTCTGAGTCCGGCCGTCGTATCTATGCGCCTGATTCACAGAATCAGGTTACACATAGATATCCCTAAGATCCGACAGGTGTAAGTGACTTACACCGTCGGATCTCAGGCTGCAATCTCACGCTGGCCGCTAGGTGGCACTTCCGTTTGTATACGCGAGGAATATGCAAATGAGGAGCTACGCCGATTCAGAAACGAACGACCGCCGGCGTTTTTTTTTACGTCGTTTGAGTTCAGCTTTTTCTGGCATATAGTTACCCCTGCGGCCGGCGCGTGCGCAGTTCGTTTGGCATGGGGACGCGCATCATTTAAATGATACACGCCCCCTACCCGCCGAATTTGAATTCCGCCGGGTGGATTTACGCGACGCCGCCGCAACTTTACAGGCAAGTGCTTTGTGAATAAAGCACTTGCCTGAAAAAGTTGTGGCGGCATAACGTAAATGAGATAGGTTACACGGATCTAAAGATCCACTTACCTATCTGAATCTAGCCCACTGTTCTTTAGCAAACTGAATCTCATCCAACTTGAGTATAAATCTACTTAAAAAGTGAGGACACAGCTTTAACTTATTCACTAAGCTATACAAGCATTCATTTTGCAAATTGAACATTACCCTTTAGTAAATCAGCTTCTATGTCTGAAAAACAGTACACACGATTGGAATTTCCAACAACAAAACTGTGGATTTTGTCTCAAACTTGTGTTGCATACACACGGTCACACAAATGTTGTCGGAAATTCTAAACGTCAAGAACGCGGTGATGTACAACACTACAACGAGCTGAGAAAAATTACGTTCAATGATTCCGAGCATGCGTAGGATTTGTGTGCATCGGAATTGCATACAGACGATTGTAATCTCCGACAAGAACTTTTGCCATCTGAAAATTTGAGAACCAGCTCTCAAATTTTTGCTGTCGGAAATTCTGACAGAAAATGTCAGATGGGGCCTACACACGGTCGGAATTTCCAACCAAGATCGAACATTTCTTATCAGAAATTCCAATCGTGTGTACGTGGCATTAGAATTAGAATATATGTGGCCTGCACATTCTGAAACTCCAGAAATGGTATTCTCAAAACATCAGATTTCTGGAAACAGGACAACTTTAAGTAGGTGGCGTGGTGCACTATAGGTATATCTGATTAGAAAAAAAGATGTCTCCATGTATCAATATGCAGGCTTTTTTTTTAATTTTGACAGGTGTTTGCTCTTATGCATAGAAGCTGTTAGTTTTGTTTTATAAAAGAAAAATTTTCGCACTTCATTACTACATGATTTGGCAATGTTAATGCCCGAAAAAGTTTATATGTTCGCACTTGGTTCATGAAATAAACATAAAATTGCCTATTTTGGAGATCAGAATAACATATAAAAAATAAAATGTAAATCATACCAATTTTCAGTAGCACCAGCAATTTATAATTCTCAATATGCTTTGCTCCTTCTATAAAGGAAAGCTGTATCTTAAAATCTCTAGCAGAAAATTCATGAGAAGAGTGGAAATAGAGGAGGCTGTCTGTTTTTTTTTTTTTTTTTTTAGTTATTCTAGACATCCCTTTTTATGTTCCTTGTCAGTTGATATTAATAGCTGCTAACTATATATTACTTCAAAGTGGGCAAGTACAAAACCTAAGAGATTTGTGACTGGGAAAGCCCTTTTTTTGAACACTAATTAACTTAAAGTAAACATCCCTGCTATTTAGATTTACTAAAGGGTGAAACATGATTGCACATTTTTTTTTAGCCTGTTTTCACAAGCTCTTTTTTTTCCAATTGGACCTGATTCACAAATTTTTTAGCACTTCAATTATGCCATATACAAATTCAGTAAATCAACTAAATGGATAAGAAAAAAAGTCTGTTTGCAAATTAGCCATGTGCATTTTGTGGCAAATTTTTCAATGCCGTTTAGGTATTAAAGTGGGAGCTTAAATGTGAAATTTAAACATTTCAGTTCCTGCCACCTGAAAACAACATTTTAGGCTGGATCATTGATATGGTTTTCCTGTTTTCCAACACAAATTCACTCTCAGTTGCATTTGACATACAAATTATACTAAGGTTTTTTGTTTTTTTTTTAGCTAACAAACATGTCATACTTACATGCCCCCAATCCTCCTCTTCTGGGGTCCCGCAGCAGCTCCCCTGGGTCCTGTGTCACTAGATTTGATTGACAGCAGCAGGAGCCAATAGCTGCTGCTGCTGCTATCAATCTATCCAATGAGGAACCGAGACAGTGCCCTGAACACCAGGGCATATCTTGCCATCTATATACAGAGACCCGTGACTGGGGAATAGGTCAGAGGCTTATACAATCTCCTTAAACAAGAGATCTAGATATCTGGTAAGCAGCAGTGTTTTTACTGGTGGAGGACCTGTCCAATCGACCAATTTCACACATTCTTGGGTGTTAAAGTTTTGTGTCACAGCGGAACATCGGGTTGAGAAAACTTTATCTATGAATTGTCATCCTTGAACTTTATTTGGAAGACTCTTTTCAACAATTTAATAGAGTGGTTTGGCCATTCAGAGGACTCTCTGTCTTTTTACTTTTCATCTCTTGAGCATTTTTTGTATTCACTTATTTTTTATGTTCATTATTCATGTTTTATTAATGTATGGTTTATTATCAGGGGCAAAGAGGATTTATTAGTTCCCCTATTTCTGATATTGACACATCACTTTACTTAGCGCAGCTTATATATTTTATTTTATATTAAAAGAGGAACAAGGTACCACTTAAAGTCATATTGGTCAGTGTGCACATTATTTTTTAATTGAACTGTTTTTTTTTTTTGTTTTTTTATTCAAACATTTAGACTGCAATTTAGTGAATAAGGGTCATTTTATGTAGGTCTCATACACACTGGGCAAATAACCCCTGTGGATGAGGCTCCAAGCTTGTAGATGCAGCGGTAGGGCACAGGAGTTTACCATCCTGCCCCTCTGCTGGCAGCTTTTCAAACTCTATGAGAGTTTAACAGCTGGATAGAGCTGGGTGGTGCATTCAGCAGTACATTTGTTTATGGCAGTATGTGCCCATAGACTAATACCCAGAATGCAGACTGCTTGTGTTCCAGGCACTTGTTTCTGGGAGTAAATTGCTCTAAATGTACATACAGCTAGGTGCAATGCCCAACCCTGTCCAACTGCAGCAGCTGCCAAGTCACATAGAGGTTTAGAGGCTTCCAGAAATGGGGCTGGATGGTGCACCTGTTCCCTCTCAACCACAGCCTCATGCATCAGAGTTAAACACTCTGCATGAGCCAATAATTTTACCTTGTTCAATTAACACTGCTGGGCATATGCAGCATACTGCATATAGTGTACAGGATGGAGGGAATGGGTCCTGGACAGGGGATATGTGTCCCCACCCCACTGTTTGGGTTGTGGTCCATGTAATAGGGATAATCTTAGTAGTTTGGAGTGCTCAGGGGTTCTCACCTACGCAAGGTGACAGATTACGGTTAGAAAAGGGAAAACTGATTTAAAATTTTCCAAAAAATGGGATCCAAAATTTGGAGGCTCAGAGAGACTTTGATGGTAAAGAGGCTCCAACCCTGATTATAGGGACTTTGGTCATAAAGGGGTTACCCTATTTGCACAAGTGGCCTAAAAAAGAACAGGAAACCATCAGCAGGTGTCTGCTGTCATGCAGCTGTCATGGTACATATTGGTACAAATGACAAAGTTAGAGGAAGATGGAGCACCCTTCAAAATGATTTCAAAGATTTAGGTGCTATGTTAAAGAAAAGGTTCTCCAAGGTAATATTTTTAGAAATACACTCTGTACCTCAAGCCACCCCAGAGAAGAAACAGACGTTTAGAGAGGTAAATAAGTAGCTGGTGTAAGAAGGAGGGTTTTGGGTTCATGGAGAACTGGGCTGGCTTTGCAGTCAGTTAACCTCTCTACAGCAGAGACAGACTGCACCTAAATGAGAAGGGTGCAGGTCTGTTGGGGGAGAGGATGATCAGAAGGTTGGAAGAACTTTTAAAATAGAATATGGGTGGGAGTGATCAGTGAAAGGTACTGTTTATACTATGCCGTGAGTATCAGAGTGTGCGGATGTGGGCAAATTTGGGGGGGAAGAGGACCTCAAACCAGAGGATAGAGCAACTAAAATATCCAGGACCAGTACTCATAGGCTGGATGAATCTCACTGTAATCTAAGATCAAGCAAGGGTAAAATAATGTGGGCTTACACAAAATGTAAAGGCTCATTCCTTAAGGAAATGCTTGAAGCAATTATCATCACAATACCAAAGCAAGGGAAAGACCCGACGTCTCCAACTAATTATAGACCTATCTCGCTACTTAATTCTGATTTAAAAAATTTTGCTAAGGTTCTAGCTAATCGACTATTAGAAATTACTCCTTATCTGATTGAACCAGATCAAGTTGGATTTGTGAAGGGACGTCAAGGCCCAGATAGCACCAGACGGATGATTAATCTACTTAGCCATGTAGAGCGCGGTCGGATGCCTTCTCTGCTTCTCGGGCTGGATGCGGAGAAGGCATTCGACAGAGTGCACTGGGGATATGTAGCGGAAACCCTTAAGAAATTTGGTCTCACAGGATTTATTTTTGAAGCCATAATGTCTCTCTATACTACACCATCTGCTAGGGTATTTACATCGGGAAGTATATCTAAACAGTTTAGTCTCTCAAACGGTACTAGACAGGGATGCCCCTTATCACCCATGATATTCTCATTAGCAATTGAACCACTGGCGATATCTCTAAGATCTAACCCCAATATCGTAGGAATCAAGGTCGGTCAAATAGAACATAAATTTGGATTATTCGCGGACGACGTTCTTTTAACTTTATCCGCTACCGACACACTACTAGAAGATGTAACCGCTATCCTAGATAAATTTGGATCAGTCTCTTATTATAAGATTAATCATAGTAAATGTTTTGTACTACCTATGAACATCCCGCCAGACCTAGTTGTTAAACTAAAACAACAATCTAGCTACAATTGGGACAACCCCTCCATTACCTATCTTGGGATTCAACTTACTTACCCACCTAATAAACTGTATGAAGCAAATTATCCCTCCTTATTAACTCAAATCACTCAAGATACACAGTCTATTAAAAAGACACAACTATCTTGGATTGGAAGAATAGCAGCCTTTAAAATGAAGACGTTACCAAAAATTCTATATTACTTCCGCTCCCTCCCCATCCCATTACCGACTAAATTTTTCACACAAATTAACTCGAAATTGAGCAACTTGGTCTGGTTGGGAAAGAAATCTAGAATTGCTTTATCTACTATGTCATTGGTTAAAGCTAAAGGAGGCCTAAAGATACTGGTTCAGATATTCAAATGATAAATTATGGTTGAACATTGAACGAGAAGTGTCTAAAGGGAAGGATCTATTTTCCCTTTCCATGGCCTGCTATGCTCTACCAAAAATTAATACACCCAACTTCCTAACAATTAGAGCTACTCTGGCAGCCTGGAAGTTTGCGCTAACAAAATTACAGCCAACATGTAACCCAGTCCTAATGCCAATACCACTAGGAGTAATCGATTACTGTAAAGTGAGAATTACTACCACACCCTGGTCCAAGCAGGGAATCAATTTTTTTGATCAGCTATCACCCGATGATATACATAAAATAACGAATAAACTCATAGCCAAACCGTTCAATAAAAACTTTGACCCAAAGAAAAGTGTGGAACTCCCTAGGGCGCTGTGGGAATTCTTCACTTCCTATAAAATAAGTGGGAAGAGAGGCATATCCCATATATATAAACTACTTTCATCTTTTCCAATTCAAACCAAAACTTTAAATATGATTAAATGGGAGAAGGATCTATCACAAACTTTTACGTGGGAAGAATGGCAAAAAGCCATCCATATTAACAGTTCTTCTTCTGCATGTGTAGAACATTGGGAGAACACCCAGAAAATACTAAACCGCTGGTATTTGACCCCTTACAGACTATCCAAAATATTCCCTAGCTCCTCCCCCATATGCTGGTGATGTGAATCCCACACTGGCAATTTGTTACATACCCTCTGGGATTGTAAAACCTTATCTAGCTTCTGGAATAATGTATCCTCCTTTATCGCATCCTTCACTGGTAATCTAAAAATACTCACACCTGAATTAGACCTACTAGGTTTAAATCTAGATGTCTATCCTCCTCAATTTAGAACTATAGTTGCCAACTTCCTTACAGCAGCGAGACTCACCATAACAAAACTATGGAAATCTACCTTAGCACCTAACTTATCTGATGTTGTCCAGAGACTCAATACTCAGGCTCACTATGAGCTAATGTTAGCACATAGGAAAGGAACCATAAGTAAATTCATTAAAAATTGGAATGAATGGATTACTCATCCTAGGGCCTCAAATTTTCTGAAGAATTTTTATAATTATTAAGTGTGTTCCTGAACGACTACACTCCTAAACTAGACCGGATGTAAAAGATAACTTCCTACTCACCTTCCCCTCCCCTCCTTCCCTTGAAACCCCTTTATGTTAATTTTGATTTTATAATATAATATAAGATAATGAGCCATAATCCCTTGTTTACAGCATGATCCGTTGGGGTAAACAGGGATTGCTAGTTACTTGTTTAAGCATCTGACCACTATCCAACTGGACTAAGGCCCTATATGGTTACTGTTTAGTAAAATGATAATTTGAAGCCTACCCAGGCACACTGTTGAACACAAAGTATGACTAAGAAACTGTTGTATTGTTATGACTCTTATTTGTGCTTTATTGTGTATCTTTGAAAAATACAATAAAAAACATTTGAAAAGAAAAAAAAAGGAAGGGTTCTGGCGTTGCATTCGGCTCACTACCGACATTGACAGTATGCAGATCTTTTTTTTTTTTGCTGTGCATGCCTCGTATGGCTGTTTTCTTGGCCGGCTTCCGGGTGGTGGGTCCCGTGGGAGTGGGCGTTCCTGTGCGGCGGTTGGTGATTGGCGTGGTGGCAAGGACTCCCCCACTTGTCTCATAAGGAGCGTCACGAGTTGCCGAAAGAAGCCGAGCGTTGAGTCGGCGCTATACAGCGCCAGCGCACCGATGTTCGGCTTCTTTGTGCGAGGGGTGGGGGAGTTTTTGTCGTCGCGTTGGTCACTGGCTGCTGCGTAGGGGCGCCCACTCCCGCGGGATTCACTGCCCGGGGGCCGGCTGGGAGGGTGGCTGTATGAGGTATGTGCATCATGGGAAGGAAGGACCTGCATGCTGTCGGTGTCGGTGGTGAGCTGAATGTAATGTTGGAATTTTTTTTTAGGGTGAACCCCCGCTTTAATTAACATCATTGCACACTTTCAAAGGTTATTGTTGTTAACTGTTGATGGAGTATTAATATGATGCACTGGAAGCTTCTTGAATGCAGGAAACAACTTTACTTGCATGGAGGATAGAAGAACATATCTTAACAGCATGGAAACAGGAACACTGAGAAAACACTTCCTCTCATTGCATCATACAATAGATTTACATGCACGTTACACTATAACACTACAGCGCCACCTGCTGCATAAACAGGTATAATGCATATATAGTCACAGTACATAAGCAATTTGCTGTTGTTCTTCCAACATTAACTCGGTATTAGTGTATTTATATTCCCTGTTTTGTTTGTTTGCCTTACCCTGTAATGATGGACTCACATGCTGTGACTACAGTCTGTAGCGCCACGGCTGATCTGTTCCACCATGTCCATGGTTTGCTACATCTAGCCTGTCCCTATTCACCAAAAGGACAAGGTAACTTCCTGTTCCAGGTCATGCAATGCCCAATCCACGCCTTGCCATCCCCTCTATGTCACATCATAAATATGGGAGTGCAAATGTAATAAATAACATCTTGATAAAAAAAAAAAAAAAAAGTAAAGGCATGTACACAAATGCTAGAAGTCTGGTTATTAAAAGGCAAGAACTAGATCTTCTGCTGCATGATCAGGATTTTGCCTTCATGGGAATATCAGAACACTGGTTTGACTTCAAAAGGGATAAAACTAATTGTAAAAGACTCATGGGGGTAGGCCATAAGCCTTTTAATCTTAAGGATGATAATGCAACCCATATCATCCCACCCATTTCACGCTTAGAGATGGCAGGGAGGCGGGCAATATTTTAAATCATGATGGACTTCAATTAACCTGATATTGATCAGGGAGACAGAATTGCACACTCAATTAAGGCTCATTGTTTCTTGAACATGATGCACTACATTTTTATGAGCCAAATGGTTGAAACCCCAATGTGTAACATAGGAAGTAGTGATCATGGTGCAATTACATTTGCCATACATTATAGGAAAGAGACACATGGAGGAGCAAAAGGAACACTAGATTTCAAAATAGCCAAGTTAGCTAAACTGCGATCCATTATACATGACACTAAATGGGATCAAATTATTGAAACAGAACACTGCATAGAAGTGGGAGTGCTTTAAGAACATATTCAACAATGGTATTGCATTCCAATGGGCAACACATATAAAATAACAAACCATGGGCTGTGGTTGTCATGGTCTGCGGGTGGGGGCTTATCGGAATCATGTGACAACACTGAGGAAATTACACTTGACAATGTAAAGTAGTGAATGCACAGCTTGTAAATGTTAAAAACCATGCAGAGCTTTTTACCTTTCCCACTCTACCCAAAATAAAGAGGTATTGGTGTAGCAAGAAGTGATACATTTAGCAGAAGTATTATTACCACTGCTAAATATTACAGCTTCCCACTAAGGGCTTGTGGTTGTTAAGAATCTGGCAGCCGCTTGCAGTCCAACATCCAGTAATGCCTCGTACACACAATCCGCAAATCAGATGACAGATCGTCCGACTTTTTTCACTAAATAGTCGCAAGTAGAAATTAAATAGGCTACTAAAGACACGAAAATTCTCGTAGGACGGAAAAAAAATCGAAAGTGATGTCATGTGACGACAACTGTACTGACGAAATGAAAATCGTACGATCTGGTATCGTACGAAGAAAATTTCCGTGCTTGTCCGATCAAATCAATGAATTGTTGTGATCGGCTCTCAAAAGCTCTGTACTAACGATCTGATTATAGTACGATTCTTCCTCGGACGACAGTTTTCGTATGATATTCGGATCATGTGTATGGGCCATTAGTCATCCCTGCTCGGCTCATTTAGCTGTCAGCCGGGGATTCCATCCAGTTTTGCTGATCCTCATCAGTCTTGATGAATGACTGCCACCTGTCATGACCTGTGAAACTAAAAAAAAGTGCTGACCCACTGTCGCAATACGTAAGTGGCATTGCTGAATGATGTGATTGACGGTGAATTTACACTGAGGACTTTTTATTTTTACCATTTCTTGATAATGTTTGTGGATGTGTTTATTTACTACTTACATTTTTGTGCCCCTTATTCATTCCCATAGGGGATGGGATTTCTGATAAGCACCCCCTGCCCACAGACCCCCACAACCACTAGGAGTATGGGCATTTGTCCACATCAACATTGGGTAAAGGTGCCAGTCTGCATGCTTAAATAAAGGCCTGTTATGGATTGGGGGTGGGACTTTACACTTTATTTACTGTTTTTTGTGTGGGTCCCCCCTAGAATCTATAATAGACCTAAAGGGTCTGGAATTTCGGGAGTACTTAAAAAAAAAAATTATTATGTGGGTGTCCCGATTTACCAGACAGACAATCATTAAGGATACGCATAAGTAATAAGGAATTTTGCATTTTTAATGTTGCCTTTCAAGCAATTAATTGCCAGTTAACCTAAACAATTACCATTACTAATTTCTAAGGTTTGGCTCCTATTGACTTATGCCGCGTACACACGATCAGACAATCCGACAACAAAACCGTGTTTTTTTTTTCCAACGGATGTTGGCTCAAACTTGTCTTGCATACACACAGTCACACAAATGTGGTCGAAAATTCTGACCGTCAAGAACATGGTGACGTACAACACGTACAACGGCACTATAAAAGGGAAAATCAATACCCAGTGTGCCACCCTTTGGGCTCCTTCTGCTAATTTCGTGTTAGTAGAAGTTTGGTGAGAGACAATTTGCACTTTTCAGCCTTTGTGCTTTTCAGTCCATTACTGCTTTTCAGTTTGTGCTTGTGGGTTCATATATGTGTTTCACTGTGTGTAGTCAGTTCGTATCTGGTTTTCAGTGCGTTCTTGCTTGCTCATTTCTGATTTTCAGCTCGTTCTTCTCAGGCCTTTCTGTTCTTCAGTGCGTTCTGTTAGTTTGTTCTGACCAGCCGACCGTTTTCTAGCCATGTTGTGGCTACGTACTTATAGAGTTTGTGCTGTGCAGGGGATTGGTTTTGGGGTTCTTACTTTGACCCAAGCCCAGTCAATGAACAGGATGGGGAGGAGTTAATGGATGAAGAATTGGTTGCTCCAGTGTGACCAATTCTCTCATATGCCTTTGCTGCGGGAGATCGAGGAGAATAATCCTGATGATTTCAGGAATTATCTCCGGATGACGGACCCACGTTTTTATAGTGCCGTTGATAAGTGGAGGCTTATCAAGGTAAGGGGTTTCACCAGTAAGATTTTTTTTATATGTTTTCTGTAAGAATTAGCGAACCTCAAAAAAAAAATTATATCGCCTTTTAGAGAAATAACAAAGGCAAGGAAAGGAAGAGTGGTCTGTTCAAAGTCACAATTTCTGAGGCTTGGCGTAGAGGGAATGAGCTCTGAGTCTTGCAAGCAGGCATCCGACATGTTTCCGATGTTTCAATAGTTCAACTGAGCAATTAACTATGTCATCTAGACACACAACTACGCACATGTCCAGATGGTCTCTTAAGACATCATTCAGAAGGCTTTGAAGGGTGGGTGGAACTTTGCACGGTCCCAATGTCCATTTTTTCATCAAAAGGGGACAGACTCAATTTTTGAGGTGTAGGGACAGGTGCTGTGGAACATGATGAAGATTCAGCTTGTCTCTCTCTTAATCTACGATCTATTGTGATAGCACGCCGTATGGTATCATTAAGAGATTGGGGGAGATCTGCTCTAGCCAACTCATCCTTCAGTGGTTCGAAAAGGCTGAGACGAAAATGATTACGGAGAGTAACATCATTCCACTCAGTCTCAATGGCACACCTCTGAAATTCCGCTATGAAGTCCTCAACAGGTTCACTACCTTGTTTGAGATTCCTAATAGCATTTTCCGCAGTGAGTTGCTTGTTGAAGTCATCATAAAGCAAGGACATAGTTGCCAAAAATTAATGACATGAATTTAGGATTGGATCCTCTTTTTCAAGATAGGTATTTGCCCAAGCACGTGGTTCTCCACGTAAATAGGATATGAGGCTTAGCACTTTAATCCTATCATTTGGAAAGATGCGAGGGCGTAATTCAAACATTAATTTGCATGCATTAATGAATTCTCTATAGGTCTTTCGATCACCAGTAAAGGGCAGAGGTGTATTGACCTTAGGTTCAGGGGGAAAACAAAGGCACATTTGGATTTTGCGCAACTAATTCTTGCAGTGTTTGGTTCTGCAACTGCAGATTTTGTATAGTTTGAGCAAGTGCATCTACCTTTCGAGTAAGGGCGACCACATGGTTGGCAAGTTCCGCTGGGTTCATGATAAGGTTCTATTATTCTGTCACAGACTACGGTGAACGGGAGTGAACCACAACTGCGGCTAGCAGGGATTTCAATGCACGTCTCTATGTGAGATTTTAGTACTAGGCCCCAGGCATCACTCCAATCAGAGAACAGGAGTTTGGGGGGTCACTACATCATCTCTCTCACATATATCAATGCGTTGAGCTTCTAAGGGCAGAGGTATTACAAAATGCGTCCAACCCCTAGCGTTAAAAGATTACAATGCACGTGAAATTTCCAATACACGTCTATATGCAAGTGATTATCAGTACGGGATCCCAGGCGCCACTCCAATCAAAGAACAGGAGTTTGGGGGTTCTCTACATCATATCACTTCAAGATAAAGGAATGTATTGGGTTACTAAGGGGGGAGGTACCTGAGCCAATAAAAGGTATAACGAACATGTTCAGTATTTAAGGGCAGAAACCTGTATACATGCAACAACGTTTCTATATAAACTGAATGCCTTTATAGGCAGGGAACAGGTGCATGGAGAAAACGCTGGTGATCCGTGGCGCACTACTGCGTTCCAGGCTGGAACGCACGCGGCGTCAGGCGATGACGTCATCGCGTGGTCACCGTATGCGTTCCAGCGTGGAACGCAATACGGCGTAATCGAGTGCCTGTTACATGCTGTAGACTTTTAATGCTCCTTTTTTGGCCTACATGCATATTTGCCTTCACTAACCTCTCCAGCATGCTATCCTGGGCCCATGCACACCTAGCCTAGTCACTTATCGATGTATTTTGTCAGCTCCATTGTAGTACTTTACCCTAAAAATACCCTAAAAGGTGTACAAATGTTATTGTTGTAATTAAATTCAGGCAGAGTGCCAGAGGCTTTTTTTTGTGGGGTCCCAAACTCATTTGGAACCCTCCTCCCACCCTAAAATTGTTACAATGGGCCATCAGAGAGGGTGATAAATCTGATAAGTTGACCTTATATTTTTGCCTTTAAATACTCCTTAAAATATTATGTTATTCCGATGTTGGCCTAGAATGTTTGTGCCTAACCTGCTTGCAATGTTATGTGCAAAAGTAAAAAAAAAAATTCTGGTTTGACTCCACAGGAATGGCAGACTGTGGCTTCACAGTTTGCTCAGTGGTGGGACTTTTCCAACTGCGGAGGGGCAATCGATGGCAATCCATGGTAAACACGTCCACATCATCCCACCCCCTAAATTGGGGTCATACTATTACAACTATAAGGAGTATCATAGTATCGTTATAAGGCGGGGGTATCGGCAACATACGAGTTCTTGTATGTGTAAGTAGGGAAGAATGGACGGATATCGGATGGTTGAGTCTTCACCCAGACCGAATTTTACAGACGGCTCCAGAATGGTGGCTTGGGATTGCTCCCTGCTGAGGATAATGTGGCAGGACTGCCATTTGTTTTTGTCGCTGATGAAGCGTTTGGGCTGGGTGAACACCTGATGTAGCCATTCCCCATGAGGACCCTCACCCCAGAGCAGAGGGTTTTTAACTACTGGCTGGCCAGAGACAGAAGAGTGGTGGAGAATGCATTTGGGATAATGGCCAGCCGGTTCCGCCTATTCCTCACAGCAATAAACATGGCGGAATTTAAACTCAATCACATTGCGCTATAATGCTGCGTACTTCATAATTTTTTACAGAGAAATACTCCAAACTATGTGGGCTCAGTTGTGCCTGAGGCCGGAATTCATGACCAAAATATTCTGACAGCACTGGAAGTTGGCCGTCCTGGCTTGCCCCCCCAAAGCGCCCGTGAAGTCCGGCTAAAATATCTAGAATATTTTACGGGTAGGGAGCCATTGATATGTCAGCTAATTTCTGATTCTTTTTTTAAAGAAATAATTTTTTTGATCTGAAATAATCTTGAATTTTATTTACTGCTTGTGTTTCTTTTAGCTGTCTCCTAGGTTCTCCTAGTGCACTTGTAGTGCCAAGTGGATTTTCCTTTTTTAAATAACCCCCATTGTCACTGTAAACACCAACATACTTCAAAAACTGGTATTGAGCATTGAAAGAAGAACCCACACATTGTTGAGTAGAAAACCTTTTACTCCGTGCACATTCACATGTAAGAATTTTTTTTGTAAAAAAACAACATCTTTGTTTAAACGCTTCCTGCCCGGACCATAGTAATATGACGGCCGCAGGGAGCTTTTGTCTCTCTTTTGTCATATGACATCCTGCGATTCCCACAGTGTGGAGCGCGTGCGCTCAACGCATCACTGAGAAACCGGTTGCTCGTCACAGAGCCAGGGATGTGGATCTCTGTGTGTAAAGAGATCCATGTCCTGTCAGGGAGAGGAGACCGATGGTGTGTCCACTGTACATAGGAACACTGATCGGTTTCCTCCCCTTGTGAGTCCCCTCCCCCCACAGTAAGAATCACTCCCTAGGGAACACATTAACACCTTTATCGCCCCCTAGTGTTAACCCCTTCCCTGCCAGTCACATTTATACAGTAATCAGTGCATATTTATAGCACTGTTCGCTGTATAAATGTGAATGGCCCCAAAATAGTGTCAAAAGTGTCCGATCTGTCCACCAAAATATCGCAGTCCTGACAAAAATCGCAGATCGCCGCTATTACTAGTAAAAAAAATATATAAAAATTAATTTCATAAATCTATCCCCTATTTTGTAGGCGCTATAACTTTTGCGCAAACCAATCAATAAACGCTTTTTGCGTTTTTTTTTTACCACAAAATGTAAAAGAATATGTATTGGCTAGAACTGAGAAAAAAATGATTTTTTTTTTAATTGGGATATTAATTATAGCAAAAAGTAAAAAATATTGTGTTTTTTTCAAAATTGACGCTCTTTTTTTGTTTATAGCGCAAAAAATAAAAAACCCAGGGATGATCAAATACACAACTCTGGAACTTACAAAGTTCAACATAGAAAAAGTGAAGGCAATATCAGACATTATAGTATGTCAAAAATTTGTTGATCTTGTCACCCCTGTAAAAGACACATTTTGAAGATGCACACAAATTGGGAGTCAACATTGGAATTTCCCTCCTGATCCCATGCCTAATGTCAACATGTGCTATCTCCCATCATGGGGATCAATGGACGTGTTTTGTGGTGCAATCCCTTCCTCTCACCTACTTGAGTTGCGATGAAGGGGTTGCACCCACAAATGCATACATTGATATCCCCTGATGGCAGATAGCACATGTTGACACACTGTGTGCATCTTCAAAATGTGGCTTTTAAAATTGATAAAAAATGTATAAATAGAAAAAAAAATACACAACAAAATTCAGAATTTTTTTGTGCTTTAGATTCTGCCTAAAACATCAATGATGTTCTTCATTTTTTTTTTTCAACATCATTGATCTTTTGCTTTGTCATGTCTTGATTGCTCACCATTATGTCCTGGATGAGGATGTGTGCACTTGCACTGGTGAAGCGAGTATCTTCATCAACAACATCCACATCTAAAATAAAAAAAACACACCATGTATTATAAATATGTGTGTTTTGGCAGAGTTCCAAGCTGAAGACATGATTTGTTCCCTTACCAAAGCTGGAATACTTACTTTTTTTGGATAAGTTTCACACATGGTGACTCCCCAAGTATCCACTGGAGCACCTGTGTGGGACACCCTAAAAAAGTTGTTCTGGTGTCCTACACTAGTGCTCCTGAGTCCAGATGTGTAAACAGCTGCTGAGTGTCCTCTCCTTACACTGAATCAAGTTTGCATTTCATTCTAGTTACAAACACAACTAGACAACAATGTACTAAACTTCTTTTAATACAAATAGGCATGACCAAATGTAGTTAACCTGTATCTGCCAAAAACATTGTATTTAGTGGGCGAACGAACAATGTTTACTATGACCAATTACTGTGCCTACGAACCTGAAAGTTGTCATTTTAAACTGTGAAACAATAAAGAAAAGCACATGAGCAACATGTAAGTAACAATAATAATAGGAACACAGGACACTTTTTAGAAGCAGTTTCTGTACTGATCGTGCTTCCTCAATTTCAGGTCTGACCAGCGTTTCCTCAATTGCTCCTTGTTTGGGATTGTTGTACCCCAAAATTCCTATGCAGACTTCTCACAACTTTAGACATGATCTTGGCCTTTCTCACATTTGGGTTGGGGTACGGTCCATACTTCCCATCATAGTCATCCTCTTCAAGATGTCCACCATCTCCACCTTCTCCACAAATGACATATTTGAGGCCTTATATCTCCTGGATCGGGACGTTTCTGGCTCCAGGCTTTCCTTCTCGTTAGTGCTATTACGTACCTGCTGTGTCTCCACCATGTGTTCTCCCACTGCGCCGAAAGAGAAGGGGTGGGGAATATACTAGAAAGAACATCAGGGGTGGGCGATGCGGGCAGAGTTTCACACATGCGCAGTATATATAAAGCTAACACGCGTGTGTCGTACCTACGTTATGTGAGCGGAGCAAAGAGTAACGAAAGCGCAGATCGTCATTATGAAGTCAACATTTTAACTTGGGGCATCAGTAGCCTATACTGCTTCTAGATTGAGGTCTATATTGGGATAAGATTAGGAGAGTTTAGACTGATATTAGGGTTTGTCTTGTGTTTTGTCTTGCAAAGACCCAGATTTTCTGACCCATTTTATAGACAAGCTGACCTGTTTGTGGCAGGTTAAACACCCATTAAATAAAAACAAAAGAAGGCAGCGATGGAGAAATTGCTGGAATTTGTGAAGCCGCAGGTCCCCGCGACAGACATACCCTATTTGAAAACCAGAATTGATGGCTTGAGAAGCAATTATAAGAGGGAGTTTAATAAGGTCCTGGCTTCCTAGAGATCAGGAGAGCAGCAGAAGATATTTATGTACCCAGTCTGTGGTACTATAACAGAATACATTTTCTGGAAAACCAGATTGAAATCAGGCTATCAATTTCCACTCTTCCTTTATCCCTTACTTTAACCCCAGCTGAGGCTTCCAACGACCAACCTGGGCCTTGCAACCAGGAAGAAGTGGAGGAGCCCAGCTTGAGTCAGGTATAGTATTTTTCTACATATTTATTGTCCTAAAATTAATGATGTTAACTAGATGTTATTATTGATAACAAATTAATGATTTAACAAAAAGTGTTTTACATATCAATAAACAGTGGGCAAAAATGATTGGGACAAAAATGAAAACTGTTGGGGTCAGACTGATAGTCTTTTCTATTTATTAACATTCAATTTGCAACAGTCATGTGTTTGATTGATGAACCAAAAACTATAACTATGTCCCTTTTTTATACACAGGAAAGCCTCAGCCAGGAGGAGGCTCTGGAATGTGGCAACCAGGAGGTGGCAGGGGTAAGTGGCAGCCAGGAGGTAGCGGGGGTAAGTGGCAGCCAGGAGGTGGCCGGGCACAGTAGCCAGACACAATCCCAGGTGCCTCCCCTCCGCCTTCCAACCAAAAAGCCCAGGAAGGGGAGAAACTTTGAGGAGGCAGCACCTGGCCTCATTTGGGAGGCCAATGCAGCCCCCAGAACCCCCCTCAACCTTCAAGAGGCTTTTGCCTGCATGGCAGCATGTAAACTGCCAACGCCTCATCTGTGAGGAAATCATTGTTATGGCCCTAAATAAGAGGTTGAGGGGCGAACTCACCAGAAAAAGACTTTTGTGAGCTCGACCATCCTCCTCCTCCTCCTGCCACAACTCCACCACCAGAGCCACAGCCTGGAAGGAAGCGTGGAAGGAAGACAAAAAAGTGATGGCCTGGGTTCAGTCTGGTCTGACAGAAGACGCAGGCTGTGGTAGTACCACAGCCTGGGGACATATATGTCATCTGCTGCTGTTCCTGATCTGTCAGAGTCCAGGACCAGATTGGGCTCCCTATTATATGGACTCCCCAGGCTACCAATTTTGATTTTCAAATAGTTGATGTCTGCCCTGGGGTCCAAAGGCTTTGTACATTTCAGCAGTTTCTCCACCGTTGCCTTCCTCTTTATTTTGTTATAACCCATAATAAATGGATATTTTTAGTTTTTTGTTTTTCTTCAAATAGGACAGTTTGTTTGTGAGTAGGCAGGTACATTTCAAAAAATACAATGTCAAATTAACAAGGGACACCAACACCAACCAACCTCCTTGAGGTTAAAAAATACAAGATAATAATGGTGTTGTGGTAACTTGACACACAAAAATAAAAATAAATTAAATATGGAGATCACTAGAAAATAATTTTAAAATAGGAAAAAAAAAACAGGAGATCTTGATTAAAATAAAAAAAGGAAAAAAAGAGCACTATAAAAAATTCTAAACATTATTATGGAGATCTGGCTTTAAAAAAAAAAAAAAGATTCAGAAGATCTCAAGAAATAATAAAGAAATATGTTTGTCAGAATTCTGTGTGAATATCAGCAGCAAAACAACTTCATTATTCTTGCATTATAAAGAAGAAAATAATGCGCTGCATTAACCACTTAAGGACCGCCTAACACGGATATACGTCGGCAGAATGGCACGGCTGGGCCTGCGACCAGGTTCGAAGCTCCGTGATCGCGGCCGTGGGACCCGTGGACCCGATCGCCGCCGTGGACCCGATCACACTTAACCCCTACAGTACCAACTAGTGGTTAACTCCTAAACTGCAATTGTCATTTTCACAGTAAACAGTGCATTTGTATAGCACTTTTTGCTGTGAAAATTACAATGGTCCCAAAAATGTGTCAAAATTGTCCGATGTGTCTGCCATAATGTCGCAGTCATGAAAAAAATCACTGATCGCCGCCATTAGTAGTAAAAAAATATATATTAATAAAAATGCAATAAAACTATCCCCTATTTTGTAAACGTTATACATTTTGCCCAAACCAATCGATAAACGCTTATTGCGTTTTTTTATCAAAAAAATTGCAGCGTGACGAATGTGCTATCTCCATTGCGAGCACAAGTTTTACCAGACCGAGCACTTCCGTCTCATACTTGATTCAGAGCATGCGTGTTTTTTTGTGCGTCGGAATTGCATACAGACAATTGGATTTTCTGACAGGAACTTTTGCTGTAAGAAAAATAGAGAACCAGCTCTCAAACATTTGTTGTCATAAATTCCGACAGCAAATGTCCGATGGAACGTACACACGGTTGGAATATCCGACCAAAAGCTCACATCGAAGATTTGTTGTTGGAAATTCCGATTGTGTGTACGCAGCATTAGGGTTCAGAATTAGTAACTCAACTTCAGTTACATTCAACAAACCTACCCAAACCCAAATACATTTTGCAAATTTTTGTGTCAAATTTTGGGACTTATCATCACTTTCAGTCCTACAAAAGACATGACAGCTGTTCACTATACACTTTTTTTGAGGAATACCGCTTATAAGATTTTACCCTTATATGAGTGTTTAAACACTAAACAGTCTGTAATAATTCAAATACAGACAAAAGTGTGCAATACATGCCAATAAATATTAGAAGCAAATGCAAATTTAGGTAGGACACACATACACCTTGGAATCAGTGCAGTTGGCCTACTAAAGAAGACAGTTAACTTATCTTAGTAAGGTATTCACTTCTATCAATCAGTGATGTGCTAGCATAAACCATTATTTTTAATTCCACTAGCACATGTTTGGGCATTAAGGAGAAAAGAACTGGTGCATTAGAACTGTATTCAGACATAGTCTAGCCAACTTAACCACTTCAGCCCCAGAAGATTTTACCCCCTTCCTGACAAGAGCACTTTTTACAATTTGGCACTGTGTCACTTGAACTGGTAATTGCACTGCAATGCTGTACCCAAACGAAATTGCGTCCTTTTCCCCCCACAAATAGAGCTTTCTTTTGGTGGTATTTGATCACCTTTTTTACTTTTTGCTATAATAAATATCCCCAAAAATGTTTTCAAAAAACACATTTCTTCATCAGTTTGGGCCAATATATATTCTTCTACATTTGTTTGGCAAAAAAATTGCAATAAAGTATATTGATTGGTTTGCGCAAAAGTTATAGCGTCTACAAACTATGGGAAAGATCTATGGCATGTTTATGGCATTTTTATTTATTCATTTATTTACAAGTAATATCGGTGATCTGCGATTTTTAGCGGTACACACTTCTCCCAAAGATGCTGCTTGCAAGACTTTTTCTAATGTCCCGCAAGCGCACCGCCCCAGTGTGATAGCACTCGGGGGGCATGGTAGGTGGGTTTCAGGCACTTTACATATTCTTTTTCTAGCGCTAACACGCCTTGGAACTGCCTAATTGTGAAAGGGGTCTTAGGGCCAGATCCTCAAAAGGGATACGCCTGCGTATCTACTGATACGCCGTCGTATCCCTGTTTCTATCTTTGGAACTGATCCACAGAATCAGTTTCCAAGAGATAGACAGAAGATCCGACATGTGTAAGGGACTTACACTGCCGGATCTTAGGATGCAGTACCGCATCCGCCGCTGGGGGCATTTCGCGTCGAAATGCCGCCTCGGGTATGCAAATTAGCACTTACAGAGATCCACAAAGCTTTTCAGCTTAGTTTTTTCTCCGTAAGTTTTAGTTTGCAATCGTAAAATTAGGGCTGCGTTTACAAAGTGTAAACTGTTAACACCTTGTAAAAGCAGACCCTTCTGTCCAGCGACACTTTTTTTTTTTGTTTTAAATGTTTTTTTTCCTGCCGTATCTTTTTTTTTTCCCGACGCAACTTTATTGACCCGGCGCGATCCACAAAGCTCGGCATAATGTAATTTTGCGATATGCACGTCGGGAAAATGACGTCACGAGCATGCGCAGTACGGCCGGCGCGGGACCGCGCCTAATTTAAATGTGAATCGCCTCCATTTGAAGAGGAACGCCTTGCGCCGGCGGAATTTAAGTTACACAGCCGAAAATTTCTAGGTAAGTGCTTTGTGGATCGGGCACTTGGGTATAAATTTTAAGGCAGTGTAACTTAAATGGGAATTTTTACGTTACGCCGGCTCTTTGTGGATCTGGCCCTTAGTGTTCTTTTTTTCTAAATAAGAAATATGTTACTCACCTGCTCTGTGCAATGTTGGCCAAAGTGGCAGATGTCATTTGAAAATAAATAAATATGTTATGCAGTCCTGCCCTTGTGAAGAATACCCATTACCCTCTCTTCCTGAAAGATTTCCAAGGAAATGTGAAGTTAGGTGAGTTATTTTTTTATCACAGTGATTTCCATAAACATATGTAGATCCAGTTTGTGCATCTGCTTCTAAAAATACTGTTTGATCTATTACCAAGATCTAATGTTACTTGAATTTTCACTTAAGTGCTATGCCAAACTGAATCCGAAATGAGGAGCCATAGCATAAGGACAAATGCCAATTACAACTGCACAATTAGGTTCACATCCTTTTTTCAGATTTTTTAGTCAGCCGTGCAAAAAGGCTGTGAATTTATTCTACAACACCAAAAGGAAAAGTCTCTATAATTATTCATATTTAACTACCCCTCACACCTAAATTGACATGACTTCTACCATACACAGATAAAAAATGTTATCTCTTGTATAAAAATGTCATCTTTTGTCATCAGAATGTACAAACATGATCGTCAAGCATTTTCTACAGTAAGTCACTTTGTGGAACACAATATAAGAAGATAAGAACTTTAAGAGCATTGCAGAAAATACAGTTTAAAGTATGATTTTATGCAAATTGCTCCAAAGTCTTAAAAAAAGAAAAAGATTTCATATCTGAAAATCTCTGAGTACAAAGCACTGGAATAAAAAGATTATACATTTTGGTGAATATTTTTAAAGGGCTTTTATTACATGACTCTTAGTAGCTTTGTTGCATGAAATGACAATTGATATTGAACTATTTTAAAGGTCCTTTATCTATGCTGTGAATACACAAGGACACCTACATTAATTCTGTTTCATTGGGCACTCATGTTTGTCTTTTAAAGTAATTGTTTTGCATGCATAATAATGCAGTTCAGAACTCAAATGGCATATATTAAAAAAAAACACACAAGGCACTGTATGAGCCTCACAATTTTCAGTTGTCACCATAAGCACTTCTTTAGAATGAAAGGCTACGGCAATATGCTGAGCCTGCATGGGATAGCGCAGAGGGAGAAGTGGGCTGCCGCGCTCTGGGGTAGTAACAGCCTCTGATTGGTTAGTTGCGGCAGCCCCCTTCTCTGATAGGTCCGTTCGCGTGAGGTAATTCCCGCGCTGGGCGAGCCTATATAGGGGAGAGGCTGAGGCGATTCGCTCAGTCACGTCTCCTGACGAGCAGCGTCGCCCGCCTCTCCCTCTCTCTCTCAGGATGAAGCGCGCTGTTCCGGACAGCCGTGAGGAGCTCCTATGCAGACTCCTGGAGAAGGCGGAGAGCAGGGGAGGTGAGGAGTGGTTGAAGCGATGCTTGTCAGAGGAGAGTGGCTCTGCCTCGTCCGTTCCCAGCCCAGCTGCAGTACCAGAGACGAACGAGGGCGCCCCCAGGAAACAGCCTGGGAGAAAGAAGAAATGTAAAAGTAATAATTTAGCTCCTCAAGCTGAGGGAGCTGCAACAAGAAGTGCTTCTTGCCAGCAAGGGAGCAGCGCTGCCTCTTCCCCCCCTCCTGGGGACTTGGGTGAGCATGTTTTACCTGAAGTTGTTTTCAGAAATGTTAACCAGTTATCTGCATTTTCCAGTCTGATTGAATCTTTATCTGTCATTGTGCAGCAGTTCAAAGGGGTACATAGTCATGGTGCGGATTTTGCCTCACAAAATGTAAATATGTATGTACAACCAGGTGAGAGTCTGAGTACTCAGACATGCACAGTGAGTCAGAGTGCACAGGAGGCTGGTGCTGGAAATAGCGATAATGCTATTGATATGGAGGAGATTGGTGTGGTGTGGCATGAGGCTGGTCATCCCTCTCTGCTAGATAAAGATGTTACTATCAAATCGAATGTGAGGTGTCCTTCTGTACATAATACTTTACCCCTCAGAGCCTCTGCGGCTATGGTCAGCGAGTCTTCCTTTAAGGAACCCCTCCCTTGCAGTTTATCCCCGCTGGGTTTTCATCTGTCTAAATCAGTCAAAGAAAAAATTTGGAGGGGTGAATATCTTGACATATTATCACTTTTGCCATCTTCCAAGGAGTTTTTGGCTAAGTCTGACAGACAGTCCAGCGAAAGAACGGAGGAGGATAGGAGGAGAGCGGTTCCTAAGACCTTTCAAAACTGGCTGCAAGCATTCTGTATTTATGCAGCAGTTATGGGAGAGCGCTTCCCTGGGAAGTGTTCAGGTTTATTCCAACACCTGGATATCATTGCGGAGGCCTTTCGCCACTTTGGCGGCTCCGCATGGTTCTCATATGACGAGAATTTTCGTCAAAAACTAGCTGTGCACCCCTCGTTGCATTGGGGGGCTAAGGACGTGGGTTTATGGTTAAACCTTATGCTGCCACCAAGACCCCAGTTCACCCCTCGCCCCTCTCCTAATGGTCAGAGTCCAGTCAGGAAGGGTGTATGCTTTGCATTTAATGAGGGTCAATGTAAATTCTTATTAAATTGTAGATACAGACATGAGTGTTCTTATTGCGGTGGTACTCACGTGGCGAGCAGATGTTTTCGTAAAGCTGCCGCAAGTTCCTCTCATTCAGGACCCAAGGACACACATGGGAAAGGCCCCGACTCCGGTGAGCCTGGCAAGAATGCGCCCATGGCTCGAGCGCTATCCAGACCTCAGGATGGCGGCTCTGCTAACTGAAGGTTTTGCTAATGGTTTCTTAGTGCCATCCTTTACTGGTTCAGGGTGTGTACCAGTGAAAAATTTAGTATCTGTATCCATGCACTCTAACTTAGTACTTGAGAAAATTTACAAAGAATTGTCTGAGGGTAGGGTTGCTGGTCCCTTTAATGACCCGCCATTCGCTAATTTTCGGTTGTCCCCGTTAGGCATTGTACCCAAAAAAGAGGAGGGTGCGTTCAGACTGATCCACCACCTATCTTATCCCCCGCATTCGTCACTCAATGATGAAGTTGCCTCTGTGGAGGCTCCGGTCTGCTACGCCTCATTTGATGAGGCTTTGTGTCTTTTGAGGCAGGCAGGACAAGGGGCTGTGCTAGCAAAGGCCGATATTAAGTCGGCTTTCCGCCTTCTTCCCGTGCATCCACAAGGTTTCAATTCATTGGGGTTTCAATTTTTGAATCAATATTATTTCGACAAATGTATGCCAATGGGGTTTTCACTGTCGTGCTTTTATTTCGAGGCCTTTTCCTCCTTCTTACATTGGGTCGTGTCAGTCATTTTCCCTCAAGGCCTCATCCTACATTATCTAGATGACTTCTTGTTTTTAGGTCCCCGGGGGTCATCAGTGTGTATGGAATCTTTACAGGTTTTCTTTGACGTTTGTCATGACTTTGGAGTGCCGCTGGCACAGGAGAAGACAGTTTTTCCCACTACGGTTATTGAATTTTTGGGTATCACGGTTGACTCTGAACGAATGGAATTCAGATTGCCACAGCAGAAGATACATAAGATGAAGTCTATGATTGCAACTTTTCTTGTAAGTAAGAAGGTGTGCTTAAAGGAGGCACAGTCTTTGCTGGGGCTTTTTGCTTTTGCGGCCAGAGTCATCCCTATGGCGAGGGTTTTTTCGCGCAGGTTCTCGTTAGCCATAAAAGGTATGGTGAACCCTTACGCTCATTTCCGGATTTCAAAAAGCATCAAGGATGATCTAAGAATTTGGGATGCTTTTTTAAATGAGTTTAATGGTTCCTCGGCCTGGCAAATGGACTTTATTAATAGTTCTCAGATGGAGTTCTTCACTGATGCAGCTGGCTTTTCTGGGTTCGGGGCTTTCTTGGATGGGCGCTGGTGCGCCCAGTCCTGGCACCCTGATTGGCTCCAGAAGGAGATACTACAAAATCTAGTTCTGTTAGAACTTTTTCCAGTGATAGTGTCGGTGGTTGTTTGGGAAGACATCTTTAGGAATCGTAGAATTTTAGTTCATACAGATAATAAAGGTGTCTTTTTTGCCATCAATACTCTGTCTTCTAAGTCTGATCCCGTTCTGAGGTTATTACGTTTCCTTGTACTACATTGTATGAACTGTAATATATGGTTGAGAGCTGAGCATATTGCAGGTAAAGAAAATAACATAGCAGATTCTTTATCTCGTTCACAGTTCAAGAGATTCCGAGAGTTGGCGCCATCAGCGGATCAACATGGCACCCCTTGCCCAGACTTCCTCTGGGGCTTAATTTGGGAATAATATTCCGGAATCTCAAGGCTTCAGTAGCGGAAAACACCTGGAGGGATTATAGGCTTTCATGGCACAAATGGTGCTCTTTCTGTCAACCATTGGGTTTGGATCCACTAGCTGTATCTTCTTACGTGGCTTTGTCTTTTTTGTCCTTTCTCATTCAAGCTAATCTTTCCCCGGCTTCCATAGGTAAAATATTGGCGGGAGTTTCCTTTTTCCTTAAGTTTGCAGGCCTCCCTGCTCTTACTTCTTTCTTTCAGGTCACTCAAGTTTTGAAGGGCCTCAAGAAGTCTAGGCCCTCTTCGGATAATAGGCGTCCCATATCTATCCCCCTTTTGATCGACCTTCTGGGGATCCTTCAGGATGTCTGCTCATCTAGTTTCGAGTCTTTTCTTTTCAAGGCTGCTTTTTCTATCGCATTCTTTGGAGCCCTCAGGTTAGGCGAGTTTACAGCAGCAAACAGAAACTCTTTTTCATTTCTCCGTTTTTCTCATGTCCAGTTTGACGTCGGTTCTATTCGTCTGTTTTTGTCCAGATCCAAGTCCTCTCAGGTTGGTCAGTGGTTTTCCTTATCTAGTTCTCCTAATGAGGCTATCTGTCCTGTGTTTCATGTTCGTAATTATCTTTTGGTCAGACCATTTAGTAACGATTCCTTTTTTATCCATGAAGACTTGTCATCATTAACAAGGTATCAGTTCTCAGCTGTTCTGGCCTCCTGTTTGAAGCGCTTGAACTTATCTGGGTACCATTTTTCTTCCCATTCTTTCCGAATTGGCGCGGCCACCACAGCTGATTCCATAGGTTTTTCGGAGAGTAGGGTTAAGAAGGTGGGTAGGTGGGGCAGCAATAGATATAAGTTATATGTTCGTCCCAGTCTTCTAACTTTATGATTTTCTTTCAGATTTATCCAGGAATATCGCTTGGGTCATAGGTCACTCCTACGTGTTCTGGGCTTACAAGCACTCCGGATCCAGATCATACTCTGCTAACCTGGGGCTTGATCCCGATTTATTTTTAATTTTATGGTCAGGTGTTAGAGGTATGCGGTGGCGCAATGTAAAAGACCACCTAGTTTATTTGTCTTCTGTCTGGCCTCAACCCCAAGTGATAGTTATCCACGCGGGGGCTAATGACTTGGGTAAATTCAACACATGGGACTTGTTATGTGAGATAAAAAGGGATCTCTATTCCATAACTCAAATGTTCCCGGGTTCGGTGTTAGCATATTCTGAGATGGTTCCCAGACTGTTATGGTCGCCGCATGGCACCCTTTTTTACGTGGATAGGATCCGTAGACGTCTTAATAGGACAATCCATAGTTTTATGCCTTCAATTGGTGGCTCTTCCTTTCGTCATTTCGAGTTAGAGGGTTTTTTGCCCGGGTTGTTTCGGGAAGACCAAATTCATCTGTCAGGCATTGGCCTGGACATTTTTAATATGGGTATCCAGTCCATGATCGAATCAGCCACGGTGGTGGGGGGGCCTCGGCCAACAGCTTCGCGGTTGGCCCCGGCCGGTGGGGAGTAGTCGTCCAGCTTTTGCTGGATGGACAGCAATTAATTTGATTTTAAAGTTTTAAGTTTAGCCAATTTGGCCTTTTGTAATTTAATTTATTTATTGAGAAATTTTTGTAACCCCGCCCCCACATTTTATGGATGACACCGTGGCCAATTTTACCAAAAGATAAATAAAAATGTTGTATCAAATTGTTGTTTGGTCTCCTTATTTAATACCTCTGTACTAGCCCATGAAAGGCTACGGCAATATGCTGAGCCTGCATGGGATAGCGCAGAGGGAGAAGTGGGCTGCCGCGCTCTGGGGTAGTAACAGCCTCTGATTGGTTAGTTGCGGCAGCCCCCTTCTCTGATAGGTCCGTTCGCGTGAGGTAATTCCCGCGCTGGGCGAGCCTATATAGGGGAGAGGCTGAGGCGATTCGCTCAGTCACATCTCCTGACGAGCAGCGTCGCCCGCCCGCCCACCCTTCCCTGTCAGTTTGTCATAATAAGTCATGTTGTCGTCCGTATTGGGGGAGTAGTCGTCCAGCTTTTGCTGGATGGACAGCAATTAATTTGATTTTAAAGTTTTAAGTTTAGCCAATTTGGCCTTTTGTAATTTAATTTATTTATTGAGAAATTTTTGTAACCCCGCCCCCACATTTTATGGATGACACCGTGGCCAATTTTACCAAAAGATAAATAAAAATGTTGTATCAAATTGTTGTTTGGTCTCCTTATTTAATACCTCTGTACTAGCCCATGTTTTATGTTGTAACATGAACATTTATTTTTGTGGTGTTTTTTGCTTTGAACAATGTGGGAAAGGCTTAAAGTGTATGTAAACCTGATTCATGAAATTTGACCTAGGCACATATATCTGTAGGGCCAGATCCACAAAGAACTTACGCCGGCGTATCTATTGATACGCCGCATAAGTTCTACGATGCCCCGTCGTATCTTTGTTTTGTATCCACAAAACAAGATACGACTGAATGTGGGCTCGATCCAACTGACGTACCTCTTAGTACGGCGTCGGATCTTAGGTGCATATTTACGCTGGCCGCTAGGTGGCGCTTTCGTTGATTTCCGCGTAGAGTATGCAAATTAGCTAGATACGCCGATCCTCAAACGTACGTCCGCCCGGCGCATTTTTTTACGTCGTTTACGTAAGGCTTTTTTCAGCGTAACCTTACCCGCGGGTCTATGAGGCGTACGCAATGTTAAGTAATGACGTCGGGACAGCGTCAAATTTTCTGTCGTTTACGTCGTTTGCAACGTAAAACGTTCGCAAATAGGGCTTTGCGTAAATTACGTTCACGTCGAAAGCATTGACTATTTGCGACGTGATTTCGAGCATGCGCACTGAAATACCCCCACAGACGGCGCATGCGCCGTTCAAAAAAAATGTCATTTACGTGGGGTCAAGATGGATTAACATAAAACACGCCCACATCTTAATCATTTGAATTGCACGCCCTTACGCCGACACATTTACACTGCGCCACCGTAACTTACGGCGCAAATTATTTATGGATACGGAAACTATGCTCTAAGTTACGGTGGCGTATTTATCTGAGATATGCTATGCCTGCCTAAAGATAGGCAGATCTTTGTGGATCTGGCCCCTAGTGTTTACTTATATCTGTCCAAAGCCCTGCATCTCGTGTCTTTCTGCTGTTTTGTTCCTCTATTCTCAGCATGATAACTTCTGACAAGTTCTCTGACAACTAAAATAAACCCAGCCTGAAATTTGTGTCAAGGTGGGTGCTTTAAATAGATTAGCAGAGAGCTTGTCTTGTCACAGCACAGCTCTGAAAAGTATCTTTGTTCTTCTGCCTACTTGGAGGGGGGTGTGCCCGTCTTCCAATCAGCTGTCACACAATGTATGCCAGGACTACACTCCTACAGCTGAATGAGGAAGTAAAAATTCTAACATGATGTAAAAAATGTGAAAGAATATAGCAAGCAGTCAGCTGATATGCATGTAAAACTTATGTAGGGAGATTTGTCTCATGTGTATGTTCTGAGGCTGTTTACTGCACTGGGTATAGGAGAGGGTTTACGTCCACTTTGAGGCTGAATTGTATGCAAACAGCTAAATACATGAATGAAATGCATACTGTGTATTAGAGCTATTTTGTGTATTTCTGTCAATCAAGTCTTGAGATTTTCCCAGCTCTACACTACAGCAGTGCATGGAACCTTGTTTTTTTCCTGCTGCAGTTCTACATTCACTTACAGGCTTCCTTTCCACCCCCACCCTGCAAATGGATGGTGAAAGCAGAAGCAGCATACTGTTACTCTGCATCTACTCCTATCAGCATGCTTCCTGCAGAGCACCTGTATGCAATGCTCAGCAAGTCATGAGTGCTGGGATGTTCATTTCAATATAGGTCATTAGGCTTTCTGACACAGCCACCAAAGTATAGGTTGATTGAAATCAATTATAGCCAGAGGCGGAGCGGAGCCTTTGCAGCACATTATGGCCGCCACTCTCTGCCCTTCTCCTGACATCAACTGGTTCCTCAACTGGTTCCTCTGGAAGCTCTCACCGCCCTCACCACCATCTTTGTCTGTCTTCTCTTTTGAAGCTCACTTTATTCATCTAGTTTCTCTGAGGATTGCTGTGGTTAATTTGCCTTTTGGACCAGTATCAAGTTTTCTAGAAGACCTTTTTGCCTGGCTATTCTACATTCTTTTCTTTGAAACTTCCATGATCATTTTTGGCGACTTTAACATCTGTGTTAATGTTAACACTTCAGAAACCTCTATAAACCTCCCAGGCTAACCTCAACAGACACACACACTTCGACTCACTCTGATGGCAACTCCCTTGACCTTGTATTCTCCAGTGTCTGCTCTCCTTTCCATCTCTATAACAATCATTTTCCTCTTTCTGATCAATATCTTGTTAGCTTCACATTGTCCCTGTTTTTAACCTGCTATCTCTCCAACTGAGAATCAATTACCCATAGAAACATTCCACTTCTGCAAAAGACTACCTCCATGACAATATGTCAACCCTGTCCTGACACAGCCTCTTCTGTATAGAATAGTTGAAACGTATCCTCCGTGGACACACTTGCTCCCCTCACTACACGCAGAATCAGGCCTTGACTGCTGCAACCTTGGCAAAGCATCTGTGGTATAAATGAAATCCCTGAAAGACTTCACGTTGTATAATTCAGCCCTCTAAACATACAAGTGCTTCCTCTGAGCTGCCAAACTGACTTGTTTTACCACTCTCATTAACACCCTCTCATCTAGTCCTCCCTTTTCTACCTTTGACTCTCTACTTTTACCTCCTGTCATAAACTGGTGTGACCAGAACCATGTGGACTGCAACAGAGGAAACCAAATGTATGTAAAAGTGAATAATTAAGTTTATTAAGATAAATACACAAACACTTCCAATACAGTAAACAATAAACCAAACAGTGACACACAAATAACAAACAATTATACAATAGATGGGTAATACCGGAATCATAAACGTAGCCAGGCCAAATTCATAAATAGGAGATAAGCAGATTGGGGCAAGGAACCTGACAGGAAAGGGAGAAGGTGGACGGGATCAGGCTGCAGGGCAGGGATGCAGGATAACATGGTAATCAGGTTCAAGTATGGGTTCACAGGCTAACAGGATTAGGATCACAGGATAACAGGTCAGGGAACAAGATACCAAGGCAAGTGTGTAAATGCTTGCCGTGTATTAATACACACACGCCTGCAATTAGCCTCAGGTGATGCCTGATTGCAGGAGGTGATGTCTGCTCCACACTGCCAGGAGACACCCGCTGGTGGACATCGGTACTGCAGCCCAAAGATCTAACAGTGCCACCAGCAGGTGAAACCTTTGACAACTCCAGACTGTCAGGAGACACCCACTGGTGGACACCAGTACTGGGATCCACAGAGCCGACAGCACCACCAATGGGTAAAACCTTTCCTGACACCTTCACTGCCTCCACCCCACTTATTTACTCACTGTCCAGGAGATCACTGTAAACATAGGATTGAAGCAACTTGTGATAAGATTTCCACTGTGCAGATATTTCCCCCAGCTAACATACCAATACTTCCCTCTTTTAACCCTGTTACCATACCATAGATTTACAAACTTTTTTCTAACTCCCACCTAACCACCTGCCCCCTGGACCCTGTTCCTTTATAACACCTTCTTCTCTATCCAACACCCTCTAACTAACACCTACAATCTCCCTCTCTCTAATGACATTTTCCCTAACCCTCTTAAAAATGTGCTTTCTCCCCCCCAATACTGTCACTGGGCCGCATTAATCTTAACAACCTAGGACCAAGGATCTCCTAGCTCTTGTTTACCTCCTAACTTCTAAAACACCTAACCTAGTTTATATCCACCTGTGCTACCAAAACACTGATAACCTTTCTGACTTCTTTTAATCTGGATCTTTGTGTACTATGGCAATAAGCTCTGTGATTGGTCATAGTGATCTGAGAATCATGTGACGGAACGTCCCACACTCCACTCAAGTACTTCTGTCAATATATAGCTTCCTAAGTCCTGGAACATTATGAGACAAATGGATCTGATTATAGTTACCCCCAAGAACCAGACAACACCAGTCTTGGATAACACAAATATATACACCAGGCTGACAATACAAACTGTATCCAGAAACCTAATTAACATGAGCTAATTAACTAATCCTTTAACCAGACAAGGTGACTCAGAAATATGACCTTTCAAGGCAGCCTTGACGTCTCGTAGCTCACCGACTATACAATACATATTATCATAAATATCAATACAGAACTCCTTCACACAATAGCAGAGTTAATTAACACAAACAACAATGGGTGAAAGACTCTTAGAGGCCATACTATACTTATTTACAATAAACACATTATAGCAGACAACAGACAGACAGGTGACTGGAGTTAACAACATCAGCTTATTCAATATGGCATATACAGGGTTCCCAGAGTCTGTGTGTCTTGGGAGGGACATGGACTTGAATCGAAAGTAACACCACCTCAAGTGTCCCCAGGCATATACCTCACAAGGAGCACCATTCCCTAAAAATTTAGGGCCCATAATCAGCAGGCAAGAGGCCAGCATTTAGTCCCCTCCAAAAGCCTCTGTCCCGGGTGAGTCCATCACAGACCAAAAATGTAAAACTTCAAACCCATGGTAGTGGAGAAACATAACTTCATCCCTAGTGACGAAGAGGCATGCTTAGCTCTATCTGTAGGACATGTTTTTACATTGATCCTGCGGTTCATAAGCTTGTTTTTTTTCTGCACACAATGGGGTTGATTTTCGAAAACTGGAGAGTGCAAAAATCTGGTGCAGCTGTGCATGGTCTCCAGTCAGATTATACCTTCAGCTTGTTCAATAAAGCTTTGACAGAAAACCTGGAAGCTGATTGTTTTCTTTGCAGAGCTGCACCCGATTTTGCCCTCTCCAATTTTAGTAAATCAACCCAATTATATGAAGAAAAGATTCTTGTGTGTGAGAAATCAAGGGATTCTAACTCTTATCTATTTTTGTATAACCCTACAAAAGGGTAGAATGGTACCAATATAAAGCTATGAATGTGGCATTTCATCAGTCAGTTTATCTATAACCTGCAAAGGTTAAATAGTTGAAAAAAAGACACACGTCCAACTTGTTCAACCAATAGGAAAAAAAAATCTCCCTATACAAATTCATATACCCACAGTTGATCAATAGCAAGTTTGTTTGTTGCAATCAGACTATACTACTGACTCTTAGTGACTGCTTTAGTGTGTTATATAGTATATTGTATATAAGTAGAGGATTGGAGATTTAAAATGAATTTTGATATTATCTCATATATTGTTTTATATAGTGCTTCAATATGATTCCTGACTATATGTGTCAATGTAACCCTTGTGTGAGACCAGGTTCACAGTTATGCAAATTGGATGCGGTTTTCCCTGCATCCAATTTACATGACAGGAGACTGTGACAGACTTTCAATTGAGCCAGTTTACGCAGCTTCGGGGCGGCCACTTGGAAAAGGGTCCTGTGCGTCTTTGGCTCAGTTTCAGGTGTGAATTCTGAACAAAATTTGGACCTGATTCACACCTGAATTGGTGTACAGGGACGCACACTGCTGGGACCCGTGGCTGCATTAGTGTGAACCCAGCCTTCAACTCCCACTATACAAATTTGTTTGCTGGATAACTCTATTGTGTTTCTATACAGTGTTTTCCAGGTTTTCCATGTACCTAGGAGGCCCTGTGCCTTTGCGTCTTCCACAATGTTTGATTGGCAGCTAGTTTTCACAAAATGACTCCCACTCCCTCCTGAAATTGCAGTTCAAAGTGCTGGCCTGCAGAAGTTGGTGCCCATTTTAAGTCTGAGGGTACATTCGACAGGCAGGTCCTCCTTGATAGAATGGGTCTAGCCTCCCAAAATGTTGATATTTATAGGACCCTACTTCTGTCTGCCTAACTTTACAATTGTGGCCAGTACTGTAGTTCTAATTTTTCCAAATTGCTGTAGCAGTTGCAGTTTGTTTGTATTGATGGTTCATTGGTGAGGGGGTGCACTGGACACCTTCACTGTTATTGTGCTATTTGCTGGGTGTCCAGTGCACCCCTGGAGGAGGGGTAGGCTTCTTCCAGGCATACACTGTTCTACAATGTAAAGTAGTGAGCGTACAGCTTATATCACATTGTGTCAATTTGCTGTCCCCTCAAAATAACTGAACACACAGCCATTAATATCTAAACTGCTGGCAACAAAAGTGAGTACACCCCTAAGTGAAAATGCCCAAGCAATTTTCGCTCCCTATGTCATGTGACACGTTAGTATTAGAAGGTCTCAGGTGTGAATGGGGAGCAGGTGTGTTACATTTGGTGTTATCGCTCTCCTCTCTCATACTTTTCATTGGAAGTTCAACATGGCACTACATGGTAAAGAACGCTCTGAGGACCTGAAAAAAAAATTGTTGCTCTACATAAAGATGACCTATTAGAAGATTGCCAAGACCCTAAAACTGAGCCGCATCATGGTGGCCAAGACCATACAGCAGTTTAACAGGACATGTTCCACTCAGAACAGGCCTCACAATGGTCAACCAAAGAAGTTGAGTGCATGTGCTCAGTGTCATATCCATAGGCTGTCTTTAGAAAATAGATGTATGAGTGCTGTCAGCATTGCTGCAGAGGTTGAAGGGGTGGGGGGCCAGCCTGTCAGTGCTCAGACCACATGCCGCACACTGCATCAAATTGGTCTGCATGACTGTCGTACCAGAAGGAAGCCTCTTCTAAAGATGATGCACAAGTGTACTGTATGACAATAGGAGTTAAGCTATGGGCAATAACCATTGGGCTGACTCATTACACATGTTTATTTGCGATTGTCACCAGATTGTAACTTTCTACGTTGTTCATTGTAATATCTGTAAAACTGTCAAACACATTTTCAACCCTAAAGATGATGCACAAGAAAGCCCGCAAACAGTTTGCTGAAGATAAGCAGACTAAGGACATGGATTACTGGAACCATGTCATGTGGTCTGATGAGACCAATATAAACGTATGTGGTTCAGATGTTGTCAAGCATGTGTGGTTGCAACGAGGTGAGGAGTACAAAGACAAGTGTGTTACAGTCAAGGATGGTGGTGGGAGTGTCATGGTCTGTGGCTGCATGAGTGCTACCAGCACTGGGGAGCTACAGTTCATTTAGGGAACCATGAATGCCAACATGTACTGTAACATACTGAAGCAGAGTATGATCCCCTCCCTCCAGAGACTGGGCTGCAGGGCAGTATTCCAACATGATAAATACCCCAAACATACCTCCAAGATGACCCCTGCCTTGCTAAAGAAGCTGAGGGTTAAGGTGATGGACTGCCCAAGCATTTCTCCAGAACTAAACCTTATTAAGCATCAGTAGGGCATCCTCGAACGGAAGGTGGAGGAGCACAAGGTCTCTAACATCCATCAGCCCTGTGATGTCATCATTAAGGAGTGGGAGAGATCTCCGGTGGCAACCTGTGAAGCTCTGGTGAACTCCATGCCCAAGAGGGTTAGGGTAGTGCATCCAACCCCTGCCTTGCTAAAGAAGCTGAGGGTTAAGGTGATGGACTGCCCAAGCATTTCTCCAGAACTAAACCTTATTAAGCATCAGTAGGGCATCCTCGAACGGAAGGTGGAGGAGCACAAGGTCTCTAACATCCATCAGCCCTGTGATGTCATCATTAAGGAGTGGGAGAGATCTCCGGTGGCAACCTGTGAAGCTCTGGTGAACTCCATGCCCAAGAGGGTTAGGGTAGTGCTGGAAAATAATGTTGGCCACACAAAATATTAAGGCTCCATGCACACTGGAGCGGATAAACTGCAGTTTATTGGAGTTTGGGCGTTTTTTCTAAAAGCCCATAAACTCCTCTCTATGTTAGCTTATGTGTCTATGCACACATGGAAGTTTTTCAGCTTTAATGAGCAGTGGAGTTTATGGGCTTTCTTCCGAACGCCTGAAAATTGCATTCAAAGTGCTGTTTTTTACCTAAAAAAACACAAAAACCACAGCATATAAACGCCAAAAACGCTATTAAACACTCTAAAACGTGGCTCACCAGAGTTTTTTGCGTTTTTGATCCATTGAAAAAAAAATTTAAAAAAAAAACCACTAAAAACGCAAAAAAACGCTAATGAACGCTATTGCAAAAACGTTAAAAAACATTGAAAGACTCCCTGCAAAGCTACTGGCGTTTTTATAACATTATTTTAGCGCCCAGTGTGCATGTAGCCTAAGGCGTTTTTCAGCATTATCTTTTTTTGCTTTTTTTTTTTCAATGGATCAAACACACTAAAAAACGCTGGCGAGTGTTTATTAGCATTTATCAGCGTTCAGAAAACGGCACTTTGAACGCGATTTTCGGGCGTTTCAAAAAAAAGCCCATAAACTCCACTGCTCATTAAATCTGAAAAACGTCCATGTGTGTATGGATACATAGGCTAACATAGAGTGGAGCTTTTAAAAAAATGCCCAAACTCCAATAGTGGCCTGAAAGGTTCTGGTGTGATGTTGTGCTAAATAGCTAAAACACACTAATAACTTAGCATGTGCACTAGCAGCCCTGCAGAATCTCCAGCTGTAGTGGGGACCTGGGCAGGAGGGAGTGACAGTAGGATCAACCAGGGTTTTTGCAGAATATAGAAAATGAATACCATAGAGTGTATATGACCAGCATTTATTGATAGTGTTTAATGATGTAGGTTGAATGATACTTTCATAGTGGGTCCCTAATGATTAGAAGTAGTTCATGTATATGTGTTAATTTAGGTGCTTTTAGTGAATAATTTTATATTTACAAAAACATAAATTTTCTTTATATTTTTTCATGTTAAAAAGCTGTCATGTTTAATAAAAAAAAAAAATTATATACATATACATAAATGGAACTAACATATCTTTAAAGACAATGCACTAAGATACTAGGCACTAATAAACCTGTCATACCGAAAGTAAATGGGTTTCTGAGCACAAAGGATTTCATGAAAATTGTGTTATTTTATGTTAGATAGAAAAGATGTAGCAGAGGAGGTACCCAATCAATTTTTTTGTTCTATATTGTTTCAAAATTGCTTGTCCCACAGGTTCTCAATTGAAGACAAAATCTAGGTTATATGGGTCACCAGAGAGATATTGAGGATATATAAGTTAGAGAAACCTGTACACACCGAAGAAAATGAAAACACTGAAGTACGTAATTGACTTAATAATCATTTTTTATCTTCTTTTGGTTATGTTCCATTTATAATAGCTCTGCAGAGAATACACTGACTGGGGATGTCTGCAGAATTTATATGGCTCTTCTTGAGTTTTAGATTAACTGAGAATTACTATGGTATTATTCCTACTAATACTGCTTCTGACACTACCATCAGGAAATAAAGCAAAACAAAGCAGCAGAGTACATACTGAATGTTTGTCATGCTTAGCTTGACCATTCTAAATCTGTCCTAATTTTCCTAATAGCAATCCATGAGTGTTTCCAATCTATCACACAACATGACATTCTAGGGCTGTGCTGGGGAAGAATACACAGAGTAAAATTGAAGACAAGCCACTATGTTGGAAATATTGTTTGACAACAATTTATCTGCCTTGACAATATAAACTAAATAAATATATTAAATGTACAGGAGTAGTTTTATGCTACATGTTTCTATCTGTATAGAGTATTATTTTTGGTGACAGACCCTAGAGAGCTGCTGTAGTTGCCGGAGGCAGGAAATTCTTACACTTGCGTGGATGTCCATTTTGGCTTTTTTTGCAGACAAGCAAAAGCATATTACATATTTCAATAAACACATCATGTGAATACTGTGAGATATAAACAAGCATATGTCATACGTTATAGCAATTGAAAAGTTAGTGCAGATCCTGTCCTGGGTTAGTCTACAGATAATGTGCCTTAGAGCAGTATATGGTGGAATAATGGTAGAGATTGAAAACTTGGAAGAGAAAGTAGTTGTAACAGGCACAACTAGGAACACCTTAAAAGAAAAGTAACATATTTTTCGCTGTATAAGACGCACCTGACCATAAGACGCACCTAGGTTTTAGAGGAGAAAAACAAGAAAAAAAATATTCTGAACCAAATGGTGTACTAAAATATTTTATATTATACTACTACTATAGGTGGGTGGTGGACACACAGCAATACCACCCCACCTATCAAATCAGCTCAGCTACACTATATCTGGTGGTGGTGGTGGTGGACACAGCAACCTCCCCCCTTCCCAGCTCAGCTCAGGGTGGCAGGGCAGACACAAACACACCTTAAGCCTCTATCACATTAGCTCAGGTGATGAGCAATGGATACCATAACAGCTCACACCTCCCACCCCCTTATCAACAGCTCACCTCAGGCAGTGGAAGACACTGCAATTATAATCCCCTCTGGCTGGCTGGCTGGCTGGCTCTCATGCCCCGTACACACCATCACTTTATGTGATGAAAAAAAATGACGTTTTTAAAAACGTCACTTTAATTGACCGTGTGTGGGGGAAAACGTTGTTTTATGTCTTCTAAAAAACGACCAAAAAAAATTGAAGCATGCTTCAATTTTATGTGTCGTTTTTCAAAACGTCAACTTTTACTTCACAGAAATTGACCGTGTGTAGCAAAAACGTTGTTTAAAACGACGTTTTTTCACCCGCGCATGCCTAGAAGCTACTTATGAAGTGAGCTTCAATGGAAAAACGTGGTGAACGTAACCTCGCTTTGCTAGAACATTGTGAGAAAAACGATGGTGTGTAGGCAACTTCGTCTTTGAAAATTGAAGTTTCAAAAACGTCATTTTTTACTTCACAGAAAATGTTGTTTTTTTTCATCACATAAAGTGATGGTGTGTACGGGGCATTAGATGTACCCAGGAAGCAGCTAGGAATTAGTTGTGGTGACATATTCAGAGCACAGCATCTGCGGGGGAAGGAGCAGGAAGTCAGACAGGACTAGACCACGGCCCTGAAAGGGAGGGGGGGGGTTCGGCTGAAAAAAAAACCCAGCAAAGGCTCTCACTGCCTTCAGGATGGTGTCACCTCTGGCGGGTGACACCCGATCTGCACTGCTACTGACATCCCCCATGTTTTGACACCCGGGTGCAAAACGTCTCCCCCCACTCCCTCTTGGTATGCCCCTGCTAGGAATGCATCACATGTCCTGTCCTCTCTCCTATGAGAGAGGGATTCTGACACAGCGGCGACGGAGGGGGGGGCAGTGACTGTCAGCATTCGCAATATAAGACGCAGGGACATTTCACTCCGTTTTTTGGAGTAGAAAAACGGCGTCTTATACGGCGAAAAATACGGTAGTTGTGTCTGTAGTCGCCTTTTGCATCAAAGTAGTTCAGAGTGTTTGCCAATGAGTTTATTTAAAGCTCTCTAGAAGCACTAATGTTTTACCTATTGCAGGCAGCATTAAAATCCTGCCTACTATGAAAAACAGAAAAAAATATGGAAAATTAAACTCAGAAAAACATGAAATCACTCAGTCACTAAAAAACTGCATATGGCCATCGCCATCTGCTTTTATATGATATGATAGATTCAAATCAAATCCAACATTAAATGAATAAAACAATATTATACAAAGGTCATACAATTATGGCATCTGTGAGCCAAGAAAATTGGTGAAACTATAATAGCTGTTCTCATAACTTGGAAGAGAGAATTCTGGCAATAGGAAATAGATGGTAGTCAGGCAGGCCTTCACCATTTGACTGCTGAACATTTATTTTGGTTCAGTTAGTGCACAGACATGCATGCTAGAATTACACAAGAATACATCTTTGGAATTTGGAAAAATTAGAGTGTCTTCCATGTGACTGCCAACAGATCCTGCTAAAAGCTGCAGGACTAGGTAAAGATGCCTTAACTACTTGACTGACAGCTTGGAAATAGACTGTATGGGCCTGATCCACAAAAACCGGCCGTAACTTAACTTTTGCCATTTAAGTTACACCGCCGCAAAATCTCTACCTAAGTGCCTGATCCACAAAGCACTTACCTAGAAATTTTCAGCGGTGTAACTTAAATCCGTCCGGCGCAAGGCGTGCCTATTCTAATGGGGCGAGTCCCATTTAAATTAGGCGCGCTCCCACGCCGGACGTATTGGGCATGCTCCCGACATTATTTTCCCGACGTGCTTTGCGCAGATTTACGTTTCGCCGGGTTTTGAGAATCGCGACGGGCGTAAAAAAAAAAAAAGAGTTGCGGCGGAAAAAAAAAAAAATGACAGCGACGCGGGATAGAAGGGTATACTTTTACATGGTGTACTAACTTTACACTTTGAAAAAGCAGCCCTAATTTTGCGCTGGCAAACTAATACTTACGGAGAAAAAACTAAGCGAAAAAGTTTCGTGGATCTCCGTAAGTGCTAATTTGCATACCCGACGCTGGATTTCGACGAGAAATGCCCCCAGCGGCGGCCGTGGTACTGCATCCTAAGATCCGACAGTGTAAGTCCCTTACACATGTCGGATCTTCTGCCTATCTATGAGAAACTGATTCTGTGGATCAGTTCCATAGATAGAAACAGGGATACAACGGCGTATCAGTAGATACGCTGGCGTATCCCTTTTGTGGATCAGGCCCTATGTTCTTAGAGGCAGGCCAAACATTGACATACTATGCATTCAAACTATAATAGTAAATTAGCAAAAGAAAAATTATATACTGTATATACCTTTTGCTGAAAAATCTATTTGTCAGACTTTATGCCTCGTACACACGTACGGGTTTCCCGGCGGACTTTTTATCGCCAGGAAACCCGAGGGGAAAGCCGAGAACCTGCTCAGCAGCTTTTTCCCCCTACACACGGCTGGTTTTCCTGGCAGGAAAACTGCCATGAGAGCTTTGGCTGGGAAACCCAGCAGTGTGTATGCTCCACAGCAGTGTTTCCCATAGGAAAACTGCCAGGAAAAAGACCACCGGGAATCACAGCAGGAAAAAAGTTCTAATTTTTCCCACCGGTATTCCCGGCGGTTTTACTGTCAGAAAAACTGCCATGGAGCATACACACGGACAGTTTTTCTGGCCAAAAGCTGTCATGGTAGTTTTCCCAAAGGGAAAACTGGTCATGCGTATGAGGCATTAGTCTACCAAACAATAACCCCAGTGTTGTTTTTTCTGTGGGAGCTGGTGACATCATGTGCCTAAGATATTACCTGTAAATGCACATATGATGAGCAAATATACACACTTATAAGGTAGGAAAATGAAATGCAAAGTCCATCACACAGTAATCTCCACTGCAAGTTGTTGCAGCAATGGCATATTTCTAATTGAGGCATCCTTTTATGGAGTAACAGGTTCAGGGCGCAACAGAGGGCACCACAAGCATGGCATGTGTGTTGTGGTGTGTGCTGATAGCTACTGTATGTGTGTGATGGTTTTCCAATAGGCAGAACGACATATGCACATGGTACAATGTGTTAAATCTTAAATGCATCAAAAATAAAAGAACACAATAAATCAGCACAAGGGGCATAACTTACAGTTGCAAAAATGTGCCCCTTGTGCTAATGCCTCTCCATGCCCCCTATCAGCTGCCATAATCTTCTAGGTTTGGCAGTAAGTAATAGAACCGTGGGAGCTTTTATAGGCTCTCATCAAGAGTGCCTGACTATGCCCATCCTTTCCGCCCAGCTCCTTCATTCATAGAAGCTGTCAATGAAACAGGATCGATGAATGGACAGACCTGGGCAGGTACTCTTGATGGCAGCATTTCACAACTCCCACAGTTCTATTACCCCAGCTGTACTAGACTACCCGTATTAAGGCAGCAGGCGTGGAGGGCATGAACTGATCTATAAGATTTATCAGCGTAAGGGGCACATCCTACTGATTATAAGCCATGTCCCTTAGGTTGATTTTTTTAATATTGGCTACATTTAGGCTTTAAGGCGTGTTGCACTCATAAAACAAGCATGTTTACTGCACATGTGCAAAGGTGTGAAGCTAGCCTAAACATTTCTGTCTGCTAACATTCAAATTGTAGTCTTAGTAGTAGATTTTTATTCATGTGAGTTGTATGTATGTGGAGTTTTGTTTACAATTAAACCTTTTTTTAAATGTTATTAAGCTATTGCATGTCATTTTTCGCATGTGGTGTATATGAGACGAGTCTTTGAACAAACCAGGAGCAAATATTGGCTTTTGAGCTGGGCTTTTATCGGGAGGATCAAGGTACCTGTGTTTTACATCAATGTTCCATAACCTATATAGGACAAAGGAAATAAAGGAGGACCTCAGCAGGCTAATGCTATGAATTAAAGGCTTAGGCCCAGATCCACAAAGAAGTTACGTTGGCGTATCTATTGATATGCTGCGTAACTTCTAGGATGCTCCGGCGTATCTTTGTTTTGTATCCACAAAACAAGATACGCCTGACGTACGTCTTAGTACGCCGTCGGATCTAAGGTGCATATTTACGCTGGCCGCTAGGTGGCGCTTCAGTTGATTTCCGCGTTGAGTATGCAAATTAGCTAGATACGCCAATCCACAAACGTACATCCGCCCGGCGCAAATTTTTACGTCGTTTACGTAAGGCTTTTTTCGGCGTAACGTTACCCCTGCTCTATGAGGCGTACGCAATGTTAAGTATGGACGTCGGGCCAGCGTCAAATTTTCCGTTGTTTACGTCGTTTGCGTAAAACTTTCGCGAATAGGGCTTTGCGTAAATTACGTTCACGTCGTCTAGGCATTGAGCGGGCGTAATTTATTTGAAAATTCGACGTGATACTTAGCATGCGCGCGCATGCGCCGTACGAAAAAAGCGTCATTTACGTGGGGTCAAGCTTATTTTACATAAAACACACCCCCTGTTCCTCATTTGATTTAGGCGCGCTTACGCCGGGAGATTTACGATGCGGTAACTTTAGAGGCAAGTGCTTTGTGAATACAGCACTTGCCTCTCAAAGTAGCGGCGGCGTAGCGTAACTACGATACGCTACGCCTGCCTAAAATTACGCCGCGCTACGTGGATCTGGCCCCTATTGTTTAAGCCCATAAGGTGAGGGTGCACCTGGTGGGGGATGTGTGCACACCGCATAAAGACACAATTATCACATGATTGATGTTATTATGGACTTCTGTTGTTCAGTTTAATACTTTATTAAGGACTGAGTGTGAATCACGGAGCACAAGCACTTTACTTACTGTATATATATATATATATATATATATATATATATATATTATTTGAATTATGTCACGTTTTATATATTGTTATTTATAATATTTTCTTACTGGAAATTTGATCATCACTTATTTTAAGGGTTGAATATTAGCGCTACACAGTGTGTTTAATATATTGTATTATCACATCTTGGGGAAGTGTGGGAAGTGCGGGTGGCTGAATATAGTTTAATTTAATTAATTTTATGCTAATGCAGGTCATCTTAGGTTTAGTGTGGCAGCTCACAAGGTTTATCTATTTATTTTCTGATTGGATGCTAGGTATGATTAGATACTATATCTTAAAGTTTATAGTGTGATTATAAAGGATAGAAAAGACAAGAAAGGGGAAGGATTGGTCTGCATGCAAAATTGTATTTCTGACCAGCTTTGAATGAAAATGGGTGAGTACACACACAGAAGGTAATAACTGTAAAATACTTATTGGGGTTTGTAATACGTTTCCACTTTAGGCTTTTCTCATTTTGGCTGCAAAAACCTCCCTCTCAATATCCCCATAACATAGAAGAGAGTTGTGTTGTAATTCAGAGAATATAGCTGGAAAAGCTGATAACATTGTTTGAGGCTTCAGTTCAGTCAACAGGAAGTAACAAGGACAATTTGGAAAATGTTATTAGCCCGAACAAAAAAAAAAAACACATAGACTGTTGTCACCAGAACAAGTGAAGCTATTGAAACATCCTTCTTCTAATCTTGCTTTGGTTTCACTTTAAAATTTTGGATTTTTCTTCTCTTTCAGTCCCAGTGACAATGTCACCAAAATAAACAAACAGAATAAATCTCCTCTAAAAATAGACAACATTAATACACTGAACCAAACAAAAAAAGTTTTAGTTTTATATAAATAAACTAGATCCCAGTTTATTTAAACTGCTTGCCCCTTATCACATGTATAAGGTAACTTTCCTTCAAAGAGTTCTATATTCTATCATTCCTATAACACAATTAACCCAATGCAATACATTATGTGGAATTAGATGATTAATGTTCAGTTTTTGCAGCAGTACTCAATTAGTGGATGGGCAGTTAATATGAGAGTATCATATGTTTTTCTTTAGGGAAGGGTGTCACCATTTGAATATATCTAGGAAATCATAAACCCTTACAGGAAACCTGAGTACGTAAAGCAATCTTTTGAATCTTAACTTCAATGTCTTCAATAAAAGGTGCCATGTGTTTCCAAACTGGCAAAGAGAAAGCAAGTATGCCACCTTCTTTGACATTCCCAACCTTCCCTGCCATTCAACATAAAGAATTTGCAATGGCACTTTTACAATCTACTGTACATATTATTGTAAAGAAAATGGACGGATTGGGTGGGACTATATCGGTGCAATATGAAATCCAAACCAGAAAATAAAGTTAAAATTCTTCAATGTTTATTAGTAATACTTTAAAATGTAATTTTAGAGTATCGTTAATAAACATTGAATAAAATTAACTTTATTTGCTGGTTTGGATTTTATATTGCACCGATATAGTCCCACCCAATCCGTCTATGTGTTTTATTCTTTGTTCAGGCTAATAACATTTTCCAAATTGTGTTTGTTACTTCCATTTTTGGATTTAGGGATGAGGTTCTCAAGTTCTATGATGATCTATCCACATTAGACTACAGTATATTACATATTACTGTAGTAAAAAAAAAAGATTGTACAAAATCATATATTTTATACATGTATTCCTAAAAACAATGTTGCAATGTATCGGTATATTTCTGATCCCATTTTTTATAACATGTATTACTGTATTTATTGCCGTATAACACTCACTTTTTTCCCCTGAAAATAGAGGGTAAACTGTGCCTGCGTGTTATACGCAGGGGGCTATGGAAAGTTTTTTCCCCTGAAACTTCCCTCTTAGGCCTCATACACACCAGAGGATATCCACTGGAAACGGTCCGCCGGACCGTTTCCAGCGGATAAATCCTCTGGCGGATTTGGATCTGATGGCTGTACACACCATCAGATCGAAATCCGCACGGAATACATCAGCGGTGACGTCTCGCGCCGTCGCCGCGACGATGACGCGGTGACGTGCGCGACGCTGGAAGGCAACTACTTCCATGCATGCGTCGAATCATTACGATGCATGCGAGGGATGGGAGCGGACGGATTGATCCGGTGAGTCTATACAGACGACCGGATCAATCCGCTGGACACGATTCAAGCGGATAGCATGCTAAGAAATTTTTATCCGCCTGAAATCGATCGGCCGGATTTTTATCCGCGGCGAAATGTCCGCTAGGCCGTACACACGACCGGATCTATCTGCTGGAACTGATCCGCGGATCAATCCCAGCGGATAGATCCGGTCGTCTGTACGAGGCCTTAAAGGGTGCGTGTTATACACCTGTGCTTGTTATACACAGATAAATACGGTAATATCATATTAAATTATACTCAATAGTAACCTATGCTAAAATAACCAATTAATGAAAAATAATGGTGGAAAGTTTATAGGCGATCATAGAGAACTTCTGGTTGTAATGCTTTCTGAGTGAAAAGTAAGGAATGGGAGAGTTTTGGCCTCCTTTGATGCATATGTGTTCTGGATCAGTGAATGAAATATATGTGTAACGTGAATAATGGTGAATAGTGGTGATTAATAACAAAAAATAAAAATCTGCAACGTTGAAGTGATTAATATAATAAAGGAGTACATCGTGTAAGACATCAAGACAGTTTACAGATTAGATTTAGCACATAGGAATCCAAAACATGCAATGACTGAAAGGCCTTTAAAGGTGCAGCCTGGCAAACAAATGAACACAAGCCTCTGTATCAAGTGAGAGCACGAGACATTTTCTAGAGCATTCTGGCTGTGAGTGGGAACATCTGGGTCCTGTTATCAAATATACAGGTTTTCAGCACCATCCTGACAGGCAGGAAAGTGGCTATACGCAGGAACACCACTCACCTAGAGAAGATAGATAAACAATTGGCCTTTAAGCAGGTGAACATGATATCCCCTTGGGGTGAAGTTCATTGGGCCTGAGTCACAAAACATACTGTCCATGTAGTTGTGGCAACCAGTCATTGTTATGGGAAGGTACGGTGCCACAATCCACAATCATTAAAACAGCTGCCAAGTAAGTGTGACTGGAGTTAACCTACAGCAAGCCAGTTGAAGTGAAACCACTTAGGAACTCTTGTTTAGTGTTACATATATTTTATACATGTATTCCTAAAAACAATGTTGCAATGTATCGGTATATTTCTGATCCCATTTTTTATAACATGTATTACTGTATTTATTGCCGTATAACACTCACTTTTTTCCCCTGAAAATAGAGGGTAAACTGTGCCTGCGTGTTATACGCAGGGGGCTATGGAAAGTTTTTTCCCCTGAAACTTCCCTCTTAGGCCTCGTACACACCAGAGGATATCCACTGGAAACGGTCCGCCGGACCGTTTCCAGCGGATAAATCCTCTGGCGGATTTGGATCTGATGGCTGTACACACCATCAGATCGAAATCCGCACGGAATACATCAGCGGTGACGTCACTCGCCGTCGCCGCGACGATGATGCAGTGACGTGCGCGACGCTGGAAGGCAACTACTTCCACGCATGCGTCGAATCATTACGATGCATGCGAGGGATGGGAGCGGACAGATTGATCCGGTGAGTCTATACAGACGACCGGATCAATCCGCTGGACACGATTCAAGCGGATAGATTTCTTAGCATGCTAAGAAATTTTTATCCGCTTGAAATCGATCGGCCGGATTTTAATCCGCGGCGAAATGTCCGCTAGGCCGTACACACGACCGGATCTATCTGCTGGAACTGATCCGCGGATCAATCCCAGCGGATAGATCCGGTCGTCTGTACGAGGCCTTAAAGGGTGCGTGTTATACACCTGTGCTTGTTATACACAGATAAATACGGTAATATCATATTAAATTATACTCAATAGTAACCTATGCTAAAATAACCAATTAATGAAAAATAATGGTGGAAAGTTTATAGGCGATCATAGAGAACTTCTGGTTGTAATGCTTTCTGAGTGAAAAGTAAGGCATGGGAGAGTTTTGGCCTCCTTTGATGCATATGTGTTCTGGATCAGTGAATGAAATATATGTGTAACGTGAATAATGGTGAATAGTGGTGATTAATAACAAAAAATAAAAATCTGCAATGTTGAAGTGATTAATATAATAAAGGAGTACATCGTGTAAGACATCAAGACAGTTTACAGATTAGATTTAGCACATAGGAATCCAAAACATGCAATGACTGAAAGGCCTTTAAATGTGCAGCCTGGCAAACAAATGAACACAAGCCTCTGTATCAAGTGAGAGCACGAGACATTTTCTAGAGCATTCTGGCTGTGAGTGGGAACATCTGGGTCCTGTTATCAAATATACAGGTTTTCAGCACCATCCTGACAGGCAGGAAAGTGGCTATATGCAGGAACACCACTCACCTAGAGAAGATAGATAAACAATTGGCCTTTAAGCAGGTGAACATGATATCCCCTTGGGGTGAAGTTCATTGGGCCTGAGTCACAAAACATACTGTCCATGTAGTTGTGGCAACCAGTCATTGTTATGGGAAGGTACGGTGCCACAATCCACAATCATTAAAACAGCTGCCAAGTAAGTGTGACTGGAGTTAACCTACAGCAAGCCAGTTGAAGTGAAACCACTTAGGAACTCTTGTTTAGTGTTACAGAAGGATGGGTAGAGCCTCCATGGTTTTGCTATGATGGTGCAAGAATGCCAGTTAGGATACCTGTTTGCTTATTAATTTGCTTCCCCTGCCATTCCTGCAAAAAGGCAACAAGCCACAGCTAGTGCACCCATCAGTTTCTGATGTAAGTCATTTAACCTGCACATTTTTTTTAGGATTATGGAAGGAAATCTGCCAGAAACATCTACATTCATAGGAAAAGTATACCCAGAAGCTCTAGGAGATCATAGTAACATTTCTAACCATGTAGCCATCTGTACTTACAGCTACATTTCTACAAAATAATGAAAGCAATACAAGTCTCTTCAGGTACTCTTATTATATGCATCAGCAATTTCCATTTTAATATATACTGTTCACCATTACATGTATATTATGGAAATGTATGATATCATTATGCATCATAACAAATTCAAGTGGTCATTGTATTGTGGCATATTTCCATGTTAGGCAGCATCTCTGTAGCAGAGTATGTGAAGGTCAGACAAATAATTTGTTGATTTTTCATTGATCCAGCTGTATAAAAGGTTTATGTGTGTGGCTGTTTTTTATATTAGTGAATATAACATTGGTTTGAAAGCAGTTTATGGGCTAATATAAAAACATGGGTTGGTTTATATTCTCTATAAACATCATATTAAAACACTTAATCATGAAATACTTATATTGCTCTTCAGTTGAACCATCTCCCAAAAATACCTGAGAGGTAACATATTACTTTGGGCATATTACCATGCACTTCAGTGGATTCTGGAAATTGCTTAAATACTCTATAAATTAGAACAGACATTTAGAGTTTATATTTTCTATCATATCATATTTGGTTTGGCAACAGTTTTTTAAATGACTGCTCATGCACATACATTATTTAAACAATTTTGACATTCACAGTATATGCATGTAGTTTAAAGAGGAAATCAGCTTTAAAAAGTGCAACATTGTTACAATGCTCTTTATAGGATATCATAGCTCACTTGATTGTGTGTCACAGAGATGCAGCCCATTTAATTTAAATGAGTTGATAAGGCACAGGAATCCAGGTTCTAAAGCCGCGTACACACGACCATTTTTCATGTCATGGAAAAAAAAATCAGTTTTCTCGACGTGATTCTTGTCAAGCCTGCCTTGTATACACGCGATCGTGAAAAAAAATGCTCGAGCAAAGCGCAGTGACGTACAACATGTACGATGGCACTATAAAGGGGGCGTTCCATTCGGATGGGGCCACCCTTTGGGCTGCTTTTGCTGATTTTGTGTTGGTAAAAGTTTAGTGAGAGACGATTTGTGCTTTTCATTCGTTGTGCTTTTCAGTCTGTTACAGCGTGACAAATGTGCTATCTCCATTACAAATGCTAGTTTTACCAGAAGGAGTGCTCCTGTGTCATAACTTGCTTCTGAGCATGCGTGTTTTTTTCCCCGTCGTTAAAGCCTACACACGACTGTTTTTCACGACGTGAAAAACGACGAGAAAAATTAGAGCATGTTCTAAATTTTTAATGCCCATTTTTCACGTTGAGAAAAATGCTCTGGAGCCTACACACGATCGTTTTTAATGACCAATTAAAAATTTTTTATTTTTCATGTCATGAAAAACGGCCGTGTGTACGTGGCATAATGGATGCTCCCCTTTAAAAACACTACAGAGAATCACAACCAGAAAATAGAGAACAGATTCTGGGCAGTTTTTTTGACGAGAAACCTCAAAGCCTTGTACACACGCACGGTTTACGCACAGTGGTTTTCTTGCCGAGAAACCTTTTTGTGTGTACGAGGCTTGACAGTAGAGAAAGCTTTCCACACTCTAAGGTTAAACCTCCTCCTTTCTCTTACTTCAAATCATGGCCGCATGTTCTCTTGAGGGACCTTATTGTAAGCTTTTGATTATATGATTTTCCAATTCTTAAGAAGTAAGTCTCATTTACACATGTAGGGGTGTTTACAGTAAGTGAGAGTTGTAGGGAAAGTGTATTTCATTTCTTTTTTTCGGTTAAAAATCCACACATGCTCAGAGTCAAGTCGACGCATGCTTGGAAGCATTGAACTTCATTTTTTTCAGCACATTGTTGTGTTTTACGTCACAGCGTTCTGACACGATCGGTTTCAGTCAGTCAGCTTCATCGGTTAACCGATGAAAATGGTTCATCGGCCCGTTCTCATCGGATGGACTGATCGCGTGTACGAGGCATTAGAGATTTCCTACAGTTTACTGTATACAGATACTGTTGCATTCTGTTAACAAAATTAATAAAAAAAATATTGTAAAATAAGAAAATGGTGTACAGTGACACGTGATGCCAACCATACTGAAAAATAGATTTGCCATGTACCTACATTTTAAAAGAGAAGCACTCACATGGAGAAGTGGATTACATTATATAATGTTAAAAAAGATACTGGCACAAAATTTGATTTTTTTAAATTACTTTAAACAGTGACATTCCCTACACCATCCATAGGGAACAAAATGCAATAAAAGTAAACCAATATTTGCAAAACAGGAGCGTTTCAGACAATAGGTATAGGATAAAAGCATTTAAATCTATAAAATAGGAGGTTGACACAACAAAAAAATTAAGATAGCAAATATTATGATGAAAAACTGATTGATAATGACATTGAACTTGTTATTCTGGGAAGAGTAACAGCATCTCTTTACAACCCATTTTCTCTGCTACTCACATTTACCTTCCGAGCAAACCCCAACCAACCAGTTAGCTAACTGATGTCCCAAGAATAAGGCCTACTACAAGCTCCACATCAACGCTTTCACAGGGCAATGCTAGGACACTTCCCTTACTCTCACATGACAGTTGGGAAGTTTTGTTGGGAAAAACAAACCTCACCAGTTTTAAACTTTTCAAGGGTTCCTTTTCAATAGGAGGAAGGTCACTCCAGTAACTTCCTCCTATCTGACTGTTGAGCATGTAGTATTTTTTACTATAATCACATAAATAGCTGCTATTCTGCGAGTCACATAAGCCGAAAATATCATTCCTGGATGAGTTCTGTAAACAATCAGTTTACATAATGTATCCAGTTTTTGTATGTTTTTTTTTGGCAACAGTCATAGGTGTCGTTAAGGGTGGGGTATTGAGGCTGGAGCCCCGAATGTGGGCTCAATAGCCCCGACTGTCTAAGCGGGTCCAGCTTTTTGTGAAAAAGAAAGGGAGAAAGGACAGACAGCAGCGGCGGCAGCAGTCGCATTTTACCTTCTGTTGCGCCACCGCCCACTGCACTGTTACAGTGATATGCCACCTGACTTGCACATGATGACATTTCTGGCACATCGGTGAGAGGCATGATGATTTTTTTTACACAGTGATACTGCAGAGTGGGGTGCTGGCCAGAATAGTTTGGGGACGAATCTCCTCCCCCTGCTCTTATTGAGGTCTCTGACTGCGTGAACATCCTGGAAGTGGAGCCTGCCTTCTCCTTTGTTTGTCTTGCAGTGAGTAGGCGGGAGGGGGTGTGGCTGGCTGCAGAGATCACACCCAGCCAATCTTACTCACATTCCTGTTCTCATCAGTAGGATGCTAATTCCGTGCTGAGTGTTTAGCCCCAACCCTCCAGGAGACTCACAGCCAAGCTACTCACACTGAAGTACTTAAGTGGTGACAAGAAGGTATGTGTGCTCTGTTACAGAGACTAGGAATAGCAGGCTTATCCATTGGCTGTTGGTTGTATTCATAAACTATGGTATGGATAAGGCTCCAATAATACTCCACTCTGTATAGATATGTGTTCTACTGTGTCACTCAGCCCTATTGTCAGTAATATTTTATCATTTGATCTATGAAGATTGTGGAAGGAAAGAAAGGAGACCTAGGCATATAACTAGAAAATTGTCTGTGAGAATGCTTGAAATGACACAAACTCTGACACAAAAAATCAGTTCAACTTCAATTATACAGTATGGGCCAGATTCACGTAGACTCGCGGCGGCGTAACGTATCGTAGATACGTTACACCGCCGCAAGTTTTCATTGCAAGTGCCTGATTCACAAAGCACTTGCGATGAAAACTACGCCGGCAGCCTCCGGCATAAGCCCGCGTAATTTAAATGGGCGTGTGCCATTTAAATTAGGCGCGCTCCCGCGCCGGACCTACTGCGCATGCTCCGTTTCGGAATTCCCGCCATGCTTTGCGCGCAGTGCGTATTCCCAGACGGCTTATGCAAACTACGTTAATGTTTAAATTTTGACGCGGGAACGACGGCCATACTTTATACAGCAATACGATTGCTGTGTAAAGTTAAGGCACCAAAAACGACGACTAACTTTGCGACGGGAAACTAGACTAATATATAAAAAATATCAGAATTTATCCGAAGATAGTACTGATCCAAGCGCTCTATGGATATAGTGTGATATCTACTGAGATATGTGAAGTGGTAGTTTTTGGCAGAATAGCAGCTATTATAAAAGAAATGCTAGAAATGAGGAAAGGTGTCTCTATATGGAAACACTCTGGCCCCGTACACACGGCCGAGGAACTCGACGTGCTTGGCACGTCGAGTTCCTCGTCGAGTTCTGGGATGAAGCCGCCGAGGAGCTCGGCGGGACGCCTTCTCCCATAGAACAACGAGAAAATAGAGAACATGTTCTCTATTTTCTCGTCGAGCTCCCCGGCGGCTCCATCGAGCCAAAACTGTACAGACGACAGAGTTTCTCGGCAGAATCCGGGTTTTGACCGAGTTTCTCTGTGAATTCTGCCGAGAAACTCTGTCGTGTGTACGGGGCCTAACAGCGCTCAGGTAAAAGAAAAAAATCTAAAATTACCCCTCTGCTTATGGTGATAGATATTCACCCTTGGTGAGAGCATATGTCACTCCAAATCAATCATATACCATGAGTGAAAAAGAAGAGCACAAAACCTCACTGAAATGATAATGGTTGAAATTGCAAAAGAAACGATGATACAAAGTCCATTTACCAAAAAAACGCATTAGCATAAAAAAGTCTCAAAAATCATTGTAATTCCTGTGCGTTGTTATATTCCTGAAGTGTCCACACAGAGATCTTCACATACAGGTCTCCCTTAGGAGTTCTACTCACCAGATGCCTATGGTGTAATCAGCCTTGAGAACTCCTGTGATCCTGCTGGGCTCCTTCAAATGGTATGCCTAGGATGTATCCTGGAAGACTCTAAATATCTTTCCTCCTATTACCAGCGTCTCTCGGTGGAGTGGATGGGTAATCAAGGGCAGAGTATGATCATGGAAAATAAGCATAGGAAAGGAACATAGTGTGATATTGCTTTTTATTCAAACCAAGCTCCTCACAAAATGTTATGCTTACAATGTAATAGAAAAATACAGGCACATCAGATGTTAGGACTATTAGCTCACGTAGCTATGTTGCTTGTCAGCTCAGCTCCAGCTGACAAGTTGCTCGTTCTATACAACTGCTGTCTGTATGGGTGTAGACTCGTCGTGTAGCCACGCCCTGATGCGTTTCGGGATTGGTTCCCGTCTTCAGAGGGCGTAGCTACACAACGCTGGCTCCGAATTTAAATAGGCAGAGCTGGTGTGTCCATCCGCGCTCCAGCCTATAGTACATCAGCTATGTGTGCGGATGGTACTTGCCCACTCAGACCTGGAGTTCCCTCTCAGGTCCTGTTTTTGGCTGATGGTATCTCCCTATGCAAAACTATGGGCGCGGAGTGCATTGTAATGCCCGCGCTTCCATAATATGCCGGATGTGTAAAGCTTAGTGACACCTCCCTCCGAACGGATGACACGGCATCTGTGTCACCCTGCTCGAGGTGGTGTCTATGCAGAGATGGGGCAAATGAACGAAAACTCTGTTTAACCAGAGAAGTACTCCCCATCTCAGTGTGATAACCTGATCCCTGATGTTTTATCCTGCCCCCTGTTAACTGCAGACGCAGGACAAGGTTTGGGTAAATAAAGGTGTTATATCTTTAAACACCTGAATCAACATACTGTGTGTGCGCCTCATCACTATACACAATGTGAGCACGAATTTAAAAATAATGACAATGCTAAAATGGCAGCAAGTGCTGTGCATGATAAACAGTAAAAAACACAACATATTATATGTGCAAATACAATGTATAAGTCAACGTAAATCCATTGATATGCTCTGGCACTAAGAGCTCAAACTAGGAAACTGGGAAACTAGACTAGCGGCGACGTAGCGAACGCGAAAATAAGTTGTGGATCGCCGTAACTCCTAATTTGCATACCCGACGCATACCCGAACTCCCCCCCCAGCGGCGGCCGCAGTACTGCATCCTAAGATCCGACAGTGTAAAACAATTACACCTGTCGGATCTTAGGGATAGCTATGCGTAACTGATTCTATGAATCAGTCGCATAGATACTCTGAGAGATACGACGGAGTATCTGAGATACTCCGTCGTATCTCCTTTGTGAATCTGGCCCAAAATTCTTATCTTAGAAACATTTTCTTTTATTGCTGTGTCTTGTGACCCTCCAAAAGTGAAGGACTAGAGGTCCCAGCATGAACCCCTCACAGCATAGGATGCGTCACACCCCCTGCCCCCTCCCAACTAGTAAAGGACTACAGGTCACAGCATGAACCCATGAGATCTAAGGGGGTCACATCCTTAGATCTCAGGCATTAATGCTTGGACTTGTAGTCCTTCACTAATTTCTTCAATTGGCTGTTTTTTAACTGGACCCTGATGTAAGGGGGTCTCTCTGGGGGATCCTGATGTAAGGAATGGCTCTCTGGGGACCCTAATGTAGGTGGGAGGCTTTTTGGGGACCCTGATGTAAGGGGAGGCTTTTTGGGGACCCTGCTGTAATGGGTGCTCTCTGGGGGACCCTGATGTAAGAAGGGAGGCTCTGCAGGGACCCTGATGTAAGAAGAGAGGCTCTCTGAGAGACCCTGATGTAAAAAGGGAGGCTCTCTGGGGACCCTGATGTAAGAAGGGAGGCTCTCTGGGGACCCTGATGTAAGAAGGGAGGTTCTCTGGGGACCCGATGTAAGAAGGGAGGCTCTCTGGGGATCCCGATTTAATAAGGGAGGTTCTCTGGGGATCCCGATGTAAGAATGGAGGCTTTCTGGGGACCCTGATGTAAGAAGGGAGGCTCTCTGGGGACCCTGATGTAAGAAGGGAGGCTCTCTGAGGACCCAGATGTAAGAAGGGAGGCTCTCTGGGGACACCAATGTAAGAAGGGAGGCTATCTGGGGACCCTGATGTAAGGAAGGGCTCTCTGGGGACCCTGATGTAAGGAAGGGCTCTCTGGGGACTATGATGTAAGAAGGGAGGCTTTCTGGGAACCCTGATGTAAGGGGGGATTCACACACATATATATATATATATATATATATATATACACATATGCACACACACATGTATATTATATACATGTGTATACCCACCCAAGTGTATGACTTTATTTACTTTGTTGCTAGAGGCTCTAGCCCCAGATCTTTTGTAGACCTAGCAACGCCCCTGGCAACAGTTACCCTGAGGTTTTGCTTTGCCTACTTTCTGCACCAAAACCTCCTATGACCATTTACTCAAATAATTTTAGCTGCATCAAAAATTAACAAAATATGTGCAGCTTAAACTTGATGGACGTGGCTATTTTTAAACCTAGTAAACTATGCAAATATAATGTCTAATTATGGTTGCAAAGTATTATTGTACAGAAATCTAGGGAGTTATTTATTTCTCCGGTCCGCAGTTAAACACTCAAAGGTGCCAACAGGACAAGAACATAAGGGCAGTAGAATCTGCTGAATAAGGAAATATGCTGATTGGATCAAAGGTCTAATGAAGCAATCAAGATCCTGCACAGAAAACGTTTAGATTTAATAAAAAGATCTTGGTCTGTGAGTCCTTATCAAGAGGATTTGTACAAGCTAACTTAAAGAAAAAAACATGTAAAGTGCATTAACCCTATAACAAGCAGATTTGATCTTTATCCGTCATGAATATTTACACTTACTTTCAATCTTTTATACTTTTAGTATCAAAAGTGAGGTCCCAAAGAGTAAGCAAAAAACAGTAGCCAAGGCACTGGCGAGTCAAAAATAAAGAGCAAAACAAAAAAGTCACAGCAATATGTTACAGCCCACAATCAAATTGCCATCACAAATAACATCAGCCCGTAATATGATTTCAACATCAAACACTTTGGAAAAGGTTTACTACTCTTAACTAAAAGTGCAATACTCAAAAGAAAGGAAAAAGAAAAAAAGAGAGAAGTAGAAAGAAGTAAGAACATGGAAGAAGAGAACAAAGGGGGGGGCAAAGAAGAGGAGGAAAGGGAAAGAAAGGGAAACCTGGAGGTAAAAAGCAAAATGTGTCGGTCAAATTAAACTGGACAAAGCATGGCCATGATCACTATGGCTCAATATGGACATAACTAGCTCATGTGCGCCAAACCTTTTCAAATTGTTTAGTTGTATCATTAATTATATTAGCAAGCTTTTCATTAAGCATTGTCCAGGATATAGAAAAGTGAAAGGGCGCAACAAAAATTTGAATTACCACTTTTTAAAGTACATAACATTTCATCAAATCAAATACATATTCAAATGTCCATAATGAATGCAGATTGTAAACAGTTAATATTATAAAACAATAATTAATTCAGATCTTCTAATATTCCAACTCCGTGCTTCATAAAAAAGTGCAACGTGCATCTACTGAAAGTGCTTTACCCGAAGTGCCATACAATTGTGTTCACCAGATTTCCAAGGTCATAAATGAAAACCAGGCATATAAGAGAATCTTTCCTCAGGATCCTTCCTCTTTCAAGCCTCTCAGGCCCCGTACACACGACAGAGTTTCTCGGCAGAATTCACCGAGAAACTCGGTCAAAACCCGGATTCTGCACGTCTGTACAGTTTTGGCCCGATGGAGCCGCCGAGGAGCTCGACGAGAAAATAGAGAACATGTTCTCTATTTTCTCGTTGTTCTATGGGAGAAGGCGGCCCGCCGAGCTCCTCGGCGGCTTCATCCCAAAACTCGACGAGGAACTCGACGTGCCAAGCACGTCGAGTTCCTCTGTCGTGTGTACGGGGCCTCACAGGCTAAACTCAATGGGCCAGATTCACAAAAGAGATACGACGGCGTATCTCCTGATACGCCGTCGTATCTCTGAGAGTATCTATGCGGCTGATTCATAGAATCAGTTACGCATAGATAGCCTTAAGATGCGACAGGTGTAATTGACTTACACCGTCGGATCTTAGGCTGCAATACTTCGGCCGCCGCTGGGTGGAGTTTGCGTCGTTTTCCAGCGTCGGGTATGCAAATTAGCTTTTACGGCAATCCACGAAGGTACTCGCGTGCGTTACGTCGTCGCAAGTCGTTTATTCCCTTAACTTTAGACCAGCCATGTTAAAGTATGGCCGTCGTTCCCGCATCAATTTTTTTTTTTTTGGCGTAAGTACGTTACGCACGTCGCCATTCACAAACACGTCGGGGGGCCGTAATTTCGCACAAAGCACGGCGGGAAATTTCCAAACGGAGCATGCGCAGAACGTTCGGCGCGGGAACGCTCCTAATTTAAATGGTGCACGCACCATTTGAATTAGGCGGGCTTGCGCCGGGCGGCTTTACGCTACGCCGCCGAAAGTTTACACGCAAGTGCTTGGTGAATCAGGCACTTGCGCTGAAAACTTGCGGCAGTGTAACGTAAAGACGATACGTTACGCCACCGCATTTGTACCTGAATCTGGCCCAATATTCCCAGAGATTAACAGGAATCCCCTTCTATCCACTTAGCATGAAACAGCTCTTCATAGGAATAAACATAAACTTCTGCCGCCCCTTTAATATTCCTTTTTCAATCTGCAGTTTTTTTGGCTCCAACACAATGAGCCACAAGAAGTCAGAGCTAGTGTAATACAGTCTTTTTTATTTGATAAAACACTTACAAGGCTTGTATCTTGTGTCAGGTACAGCAGGGTTACAACGCAGCTTGAGGGAAGGCAGAGGCCAGTCCGTCACTAGCAAGTGATACAAATGAAAGTGACATGTGTCTCAGTTGATTCAGTGGTACAAAAGAGCTCCTATACCATGTGTGCTATGCCCCAAAATCTCTATACATTTCACGCTCGTGCGCGCGTCATCAGGAAAATGCCCATTTTTCTGATGACTCATGCAGGAGCGTGAAATGCATTTGCATTACTTCTACACATTCTACACCGTTAACCATATATATCTTACGCTCCCTACACCCCCTATCAATACCCAACTCATAAGAAAAACAACAGACAATGTTGCAGCATATGTAGCTATACACACCATTTACTGGGGAGGACGGCTCACAGGCTGTACTGCCGGTTCACCCAATGTGCAGGCAGTCTGCTGATTTATTAGCTCTGATAGAAATCTTAATAACCACTTAAGACCCGGACCATTATGCAGGTTAAGGACCTTGCCCCTTTTTGCGATTTGGCACTGCGTCGCTTTAACTGACAATTGCGCGGTCGTGCGATGTGGCTCCCAAACAAAATTGGCATCCTTTTTTCCCACAAATAGAGCTTTCTTTTGGTGGTATTTGATCACCTCCGCGTTTTTTATTTTTTGCGCTATAAACAAAAATAGAGCAACATTTTTGAAAAAAATTCAATATTTTTTACTTTTTGCTATAATAAATATCCCCCAAAAATATATAAAAAAACGTTTTTTCCCTCAGTTTAGGCCGATACATATTCTTCTACCTATTTTTGGTAAAAAAAAATCGCAATAAGCGTTTACAAAATAGGGGATAGTTTTATTGCATTTTTATTAATATATATTTTTTTTACTACTAATGGCGGAGATCAGCGATTTTTTTTTGTGACTGCGACATTATGGCGGACACATCGGACAATTTTGACACATTTTTGGGACCATTGTCATTTTCACAGCAATAAAAAAGCACTGTTTACTGTGAAAATGACAATTGCAGTTTAGGAGTTAACCACTAGGGGGCAGTGTAGGGGTTAAGTGTGACCTCATATGTGTTTCTAACTGTAGGGGGCGGGGCTGGACGTGTGACGTCAGTGATCGTCTTTACCTATATCAGGGAACAGACGATCGCTGACACTGCCACAATGAAGAACGGGGAAGGTGTGTTTACACACACCTCTCCCAGTTCTTCAGCTCCGGTGACCTATCGCGGGACACCGGCGGTGATTGGGTCCGCGGGTTCCGCGGGTGCAGTCACGGAGCTTCGGACCAGTTTGCGAGCGCTGTCGGTGGTGCACTCGCGACCCCACGGCTAGGCTTAAAGAGACAGGTACGTGATTGTGCCCAGCCGTGCCATTCTGCCGACGTATATTGTTGGTAGGGGGTCCTTAGGTTGTTAAAGGCTCCCACCATGTGCATACATCATACTCTGTCTTACAAGCTTCCTAAGGAGCATATAAAGAAAGGGAGAAAGAATAAAAAGGGGTACAGAAAATAATATATATGACTACTGGAGTGGCCCGGTGAGACGCCCTCCTCTACCTCACGTTGTTTTAGGCATCTTTCAGGTTTACTGATGCATGAGATCTTCAACATTTGTTACATCTTGATTATTAACTCACAATATACCGCACAACATTCTCGGCTTCCTGCTAAGCGAATAAGACACAAGCTACAAACTATACGAACCACCTTCCTACTTTAATTGTGATCATTTTGGTCTTATGTCATACTATGAAGCCAAGAGATGTTTACCATTGCTCATAATTACTTTTTTGCTTATTCATTCCTGCTAACCAGAATGATACAGTTAGACATGGAAAAATATAACTTTCCTGTACCCTCTATCTTAAGGGAATGAGTATACAGCCTATCTCTTTGTAGTTATCCAATCAGGTTTTTCAGTGCGTGAATATACAGTTGAGAATTGGGCCACCTGGGCAGCCAGATAATACAGTGCTAGATGCAGGAGTCCAAGGCCTCCTTTTAACTTATTGGCAAAAAAAGAACCTCTTTCGACAGCCTATAGCCCTACTCCTCCCCATATATAAAGTACAATTGCAGACTGAAATTTTAACAGATCCTGCCATACGATCGATATGGGTAAGGAGCAAAAATAATACTTTAAACGTGGTAACAAGGTCATCTTAATGGAGTGAATTTTGCCTAGCCAGGATAAACCATGAGACGCCCACCCTTGCAAATCCTCCTCAAATTTCCTGTAGAGGGGCAGGTAATTCATCCTATACAAAGAAGCGAGTGATGGGGTAAGGCAAATGCCTAGATAGGGGATTAAATCCGTCCCTCAAGTAAACAAAAATGCTGCTTGCAGATGTCAGGCCAAGGGGTGATTTATATTCATCGCTACCAATTTATGGGTGTTAATCTTAAGGCCTGAGAGGTTAGCAAAACAATGCAGGGTGTGATTTATATTAGGCAAAGAAATTAGGGGAGAAGTAATAAACAAAAGTACAGTAAAACCTTGGTTTGAGAGTAACTTGGTTTGAGAGCGTTTTGCAAGGCAAGCTACATTTGTTAATACATTTTTACTTGTTATACAAGCAATGTCTTGATATACAAGTAGCCTCATGTCACAACTGAGTTATAAAAGAGAAGAGAGGCGCCTCTAAGTGTAGCAATATGGTTACATTTAATGAAGATACAAAATTTAGAAACTCATGGTTGATGATTAAAGGAGGCACATCTAAGTATGCAGACATCTGGGGTAAATATGTCCACATAAACTGTCCTCCTCACTTCCATTGACGTCATTCCTTCCACGCTGCGCTCTATGAGCGATTCAAGCCTCAGATCGCTCTACTGCAGGGTAGTCTTCCCAGTCAGAGTTGCAGACAGCTTCTTTTTTTTTAAACAACACAGTGCTTTATTCAAGTAAAACATAACAATGCATGATAATACAGATCAGACCATGTCAAGTCTACACAAACCAGAGGTATCATAGATACAAAAACAAAAACAAACCATTGGGAGATGCAGATTCATAATATCCATTTCACAGTGTGGATATCATAAAAGGTGGAGGCACATATGACAATTTCAGAACATTCCAATATGATAGTAAGACTGTGTCCAACAGTGAGGTAACATGCGCCACAAATCCACTGTACAACCCAAAGTGGGTACTTGAGGGGAGGAGGAGAGCAGAAAAAGGGGGCTCAACCCCCAGCCCAGTCAACCACCCAGGACCTCCCAACGAAACAGCAACGGAGACAGGGAACACAAATAAGGCCATAGCTGGAGTAGGAGTCAAGTTTAGTTGCAACCTTAATTTAATTTCATCAAAAATCTCCCTTCAGTAAGATACAATGACAGGGCACTCCCAAAACATATGCATATAAGACCCCAGGTGAAGAGAGCAATGGGGGCAATTGGGGTCACGGTCCGGAAACATCCACTGAAGTCTTATAGGGGTGTAGTATACCATGTGGAGGACTTTTACCTGAATAAGTTTGTCCCTAGAGGAAATAACTAACTTGGGATCATGTTCCAAACTATCCTCCCAGGATTCCCTGTCCAAATGAGGGAATGTCTGCATTCCAATATCCCCATAGTTTTTCCATTTTGGCAGAGTTTGTGCAAAGGAGCGCACTATAGAGGGTTGACAGAGGTTTATCCAGCTCCGACGGGGACAGCAACTCCTCAATAGGGTCTATGGAGACGGTAGGGGGCTGAGGAAACTGGGACCAGATGTGCCTCTTTTATTCATCAACCATGTGAGTTGGTAAACGTTGTACCTTCATTAGATGAAACCATATTGCTACACTTAGAGTGTGCTTTGGATTACAAGCATGCTTCCGGAACGAATTATGCTCGCAATCCAAGGTTTTACTGTTGGTCATCTATGAAAAGGGCACATTTATGGGTCTGGTTTCCACAAGTTAACCTGTGTAAATTCAGGCCAGGCCGTATTGCAAGCGCAGGAGTCTCAATAGCTATGGCGAAAATCAAAGGGGACACCCTGCTTAGTGCCTTGCAAGATCGGGATGGGGTTTGAGTGAAAGCCATGAAAACAAACCTTTGCAGTTGGGTTTGCACAAAGCATCTGCAAGGAGGGAGGTAAGGGAGTAAGATCTGAAACCCCAGGCTCCCAACAGCTCAAACAGGTACAGCCACAAAAATTCTTTTTGGCGGTCAATGGAAAGCAGCATTCCCTCTTGAGGTGTGCCTCTGTCCCACCCGGACTGCAATAGCGAGATAATATTAAAAACGCGTCTAACCTGGCCTGGGCCCTACCTGCTTGTAATGAATCCCACCTGATCCTTATGCACATATTTATAAATAAATTAAGTAAGTCTTTTAGCCAAAATATTCATCAGCAACCTATGGTCATTATTAATCAAAGAGATCGGTCTATGGTTCTCAACTTCACCCGGGTCCTTACCCGGTTAAGGATAAATATTTCCGTTTAAGAACACATTTAGGTTAAAAAATTTGGAGAATAAAGTGAAACTCCAGGCAAACATTTAAACCATAATTATAAAATGTTAAACATTCAAAAAGTATTTTACGTTTCTGACTAAGGAAAGGCAGCTACTTGTTTCTCTATATCGTTCATCTGATGGATGAGTACCATTAGATATATGAAGAAGGGTGCTAAAAAAAATTTACCCTAAATTCCACTTATAAAAGAACACATCCTATTGCTATCAAGTAATCATAAAAAGCATATATTTAGCAGCACTCCAGTTAGTAATCTAGGGACAAAGGATATTCTAAGCAAGAGTTACAAGGTTTACGCATACAAAAATCCACACCACTTACCAAATAACCCTTGTCTCATAATATTTATTTGAAGACGTCCCAGTTGCTTAAAAAAATAAAAATTGTAATAAATAAATACTATGGCCCGGATTCACAAAGGACTTACGACGGCGTATCTCCGCGTACGCCGTCGTAAGTCCTAATGTGCGCTGTCGTATCTTCGCGCCTGATTCATAGAATCAAATACGCCTCACGGTTGCCAAGATACGAGCAGCGTAAGTCTCCTACGCTGTCGTATCTTGGGGTGCATATTTACGCTGGCCGCTAGGGGCGCTTCTGTATATTTCCGCGTCGAATATACAAATGAGCTAGATACGCCGATTCACGAATGTACTTGCGCCTGGCATTATAAAATACGCTGTTTACGTAAGGCGTATGACCAGCGTAACTTTACCCCTCATAAAGCAGGGGTAAGTCATGTTAGGTATGGATGTCGGAAACATTGGAACAATGTCGTATTTTACGTTGTTTGCGTAAGTCGTCCGTGAATGGGGATGAGCGTAGGTTACGTTCTCGTCAACTAAACATTGAGCCGGCGTAACTTAGGGAGAAAATTCAACGTCATACTGACCATGCACACGCATGCGCGCGCATGCGCCGTTCGTTAAGTGCGTCATTTACGTGGGGTCATGATTCATAACCATACAACACGCCCCCTACCAGCCTAGTTTGAATTAGGCGGGCTTACGCCGGCCCATTTACGCTACGCCACCATAACTTAGGGCGTGAATTCTTTGTGAATACGGTACTCGCCTCTCTAAGTTATATAGAGATACGCTACGCCCGCCTAAACTTAAGCCAATCTTTCTGAATCTGGCCCTATGTGCCTAAGCTGATAAAACACACACAATTCTTATTTCTTGTGTCTTTATTGAAAACACCCATTAAGCATTCACAGTGTTTGAGGAAAAAGTAATTGAACCCATAGACTAATTACTTCCACGAAAGCGAACTGAAAGGAGTCAGTAGCTTGCACACCTGGAGTCCAACTAATGAAAGAGGTGTGGTTTAGAGCTATTATGATTGATAAAAGACACTCAGACATTTTAAGGTTGCTGTTCATAAGAAGCACTAGCTAAAGTGAACCATGCCTTGCAAAAAGAAACTCTCTGAAGACATATAATCAAGAGTAGATGATGCATATAAGGCTGTAAAGAGATACAAAGCTATCTCAAAGTGTTTAGGCATCTATCATTCAACAATTACATGTTGAATTTTTCGGGAAGAATACTCAGCACTATATATGGTGCAAAAGGGGCACATCTTACCAACATTAAAACATCAACCCAACAGTGAAGTATGGTGGAGGGAACATCATGATTTGGTGTCAGGGAAGGCTTGCCCATAGTACAGATAATGTTCTGATGTGCATACATGTGCGCAGACTCAGGACTGCTATTATCCATGCAGATGTGTGCACTCGCCTGTCTAATATTGGCGCCAAGGGACTATTTAAAAGGGACTGTTCATTGCTGTCTGATCTACACCATTTCCACATTCCTGTTGCCTGTTCCTGTGATTGACTCTGTTACTGATCTGGCTAGCCTCTGACCACAATTGAATGCTATATCCCCTGACCTCAGCCTGTGTTTTGACTATTCTTCTGCATGCCACAAATGTCTAAGCTACCCATTTGTTACCAACCCAGCTTGCCTGACCTCACATCCCACCTCATCCTGTTTTGCTTCCTGACTGGTACGCTGTCTATCTGGTCTCTGGTGGCCTATATTTAGCATGTTTTATTCGTATATGAATCTGTGATCTGTAGCTCTCTCTGAGGAGATGTAGCATTATCTTAGCTTGATTACATAATGACTAATTCTAGTCTTAAAATGTCCAGTCAATTTCTAAATGCAGTCAGCTGCATTTACAGTATGGTACATCAATGTGATAAAAAAAAAAAGCCCTGATAGGATCAAACCACTTATAAACAAGCCTTGCCTGCTGTGGCCAGTATATTTAAAACAAATATGCAGGAAAGGTGGCAACCCTATCACCACTGCTAAAGATATATTTTCCAGGCTCTAGAACAGTGCATACTGATAACTGGTTTTCAGGCCTGATGACACCTGTGATCACAACATAACAAAATGTATTACCCCTATAAAATAGAATGGGGGTGATTAAAAAACGTACCTGCACCTATACAAGTGGAGCAAATGTACACATTTTTAAAACTGATTGTTTGGTAGGTTTAGAAACACTCATACTTAAAAAAAGGGTATCCTAACATTTAACTAAGATTTTTCACAGCTGCTGGTCATTAAATACAACAATTATTAAATGTCTTAGTTGCCATGACAACTTGGGAAAAACAAACTTCTGACCTAATGTGATCTATGTTTAGTGGTCAGTAAATTAAATTGAAACTCAATATAAAAAAAGATATGGGTTTGGGGGGGTCAGCGTAAAAGGTTAATGTTTGACTTGGAAACTTTCCTAGAAGCAGTTGTGAGTCAGGGCATTTCTGCCTTTGTCATTGTCTGTTAGCAGCCAGTGTCAACATCAGTCACGTACATTCTAAACACTGATGCACTCTCAACCAAAAAAATGGAATGTGGCACCTTGAATTATAAATGTACTATTTCTCAGACTTAGTGAGTTTTATTGTTATAAAAAAAATATTTTTGCAAAATAACAACCAATAAGATTATACTTTTATTTTCCAAAATCAAAAGTAATCTTTAGTGGTTACATAAATGTTATGTTTTGTCAGTTTTTGTCCTTTTCACATGTTTATAAGATTAGTCTTACTTTGCATTGCTTAAAAAATCCTCATGTTAACAGAACTCCAAAGCTTAAAGTATAACTAAAGGTAAACTTAGAGGGAGATTGACCCTCTCTATGTGTCCTGTTTACTATTATCATTGAAAGTAAAAGAAAATCCAAAAATGTTGGGTTGCCCCCCAGAAAAGTAATGTAGGGAAAATATTCCAATAGGAACACAAGTTTTGTTTGGTGATCTGAGGGGGGGGGGTTGTCTGTATATTAGACTTAAACACAATATAAATTTTTGTTTTACTAGCTTATGCCTATTGTCTTTACTTTCTCCAGTAAGCATAGGGGGGAGTGTTTGTTCTTAGGGTTCTGTACCCTTGGAGGAGGGTTCTGTACATGGAGGACAGGTATCTGTACTGAGTTGAATGTAATGGGGGGGATTTAGTAATGTTGGGGGTCAGTCTGTACTGAGGGGTTTGTACTTGAATGGGGGGAGGAGTCTGTGCTGAGGGGTCTGTGCTGGGGGGGGCAGTCTGTGCTGGCAAAATTAAAACATTATTGGCAGGCTGCTGTACATAGATTGCTGAAAACATCAAATCCTGCTTCAGTGCACCTCTCAGGAATGCCTGATGCAAGCAGTGGGCTGTCTTTTGGGAGGAGTTATACAGTTAACAAAATGCCTTGATGGGTGGTTGTCAGTCTGTAAGAGTGAGCATTACTAGGCAAAGCGCATATTCATGAAGACTGTCTAGGTAACATCCACATGTGTTGCTAACCCTCTATGATTGAAACAACTGAAATCTAATACTAAATGAAAGGGACAGAGACAGTAAGGCTGGGGAGGAAATGGCCAGATGATGCTCGATGTCCTCCAGTACAGAAAATAAAAGTGGGCTCTATCTGACTTGCTGTAGCTTCTAAAGCACACCGTAGGAAGCTCACAGTATGCTGTGAAATTAACAGAAACCATTTCTGTACAGGAGAGAAGCCTGAAAGACTGAAGGTAGTGCTGGAGTTCACCCATAATTCTTTGTGGTCTGTATTACTAAGGGTGTAGTAGATGTGTATCCTTTGCGTACAGACTTTGTATTAAGAGATGTTCCGCTTTCTCACCTCAGAAAGTTGAGTGGTATGCAGTAAGCCAATCCAACTTTCCTACATACAGACAAGAGACATGCTGACAAAAGGAAATGGGAAAATCATAGTCTGTTTTCTCATGTGCCTGTTGTCCAATAAAATGCTGGGCAGAGATATGGGAGGTCACCAGTCTGGTTGTGTAGTCATTTGTAAAACTGGTTTGACACACTTATAAAACCTGTGGAAGGTATACAAAATATCAAGCATCATGCATCTCACACCAACATATTACTTTAAGTTATTGCAATGAACAAATCACTAAATATAACTACATAACACAATTACCATATTTTCCGCACCATAAGACGCACTCCCCCCCCCCCCAAATGGGGGGAAATGTCCCTGCGTCCTATAGTGCGAATACTGACCAGGCACTAACCCCGCCGCCGTGTCAGAATCCCAGCGCTTGGCATCTCTGTGAAGGAGAGAGGACAGGATGTGAGGCGCATCCTAGCAGGGGCATACCAAGAGGGAGCGGGGGAGACGTTTTGCCCCAGGTGTCAAAACATGGGGGGTGTCAGTAGCAGTGCTATGGGGGTCACCCGCCAGTGGTGACACATCCCGAAAGCAGTGAGAGCCCTTGCTGTTTTTTTTTCAGACGACCCCCCCCCTTTCGGCGCCGTGGTCTAGTCCAGTCTAACTTCCTGCTCCTTCCCCCGCAGCTTCTACTGTAAACTATGTCCCCAGTCCTCATTTCTAGCTGCTTCCTGGGTACATCTGAGGCTGAGAGCCAGCCAGTCAGCCAGAGGGGATTATAATGGCAGTGTCCTCCACTGCCTGAGGTGAGCTGTTGATAAGGGGGTGGGAGGTGTGAGCTGGCATGGTATCCATTGCCCATCACCTGAGCTAATGTGATAGAAGAGGCTTAAGGGGTGTTTGTGTCTGCCCTGCCACCCTGAACTGATCTGGGAATGGGGGGAGGTTGCTACCACCAGATATAGTGCTGAGCTGATTTGATAGGTAGGGTGGTATTGCTGTGTGTCCACCACCCACCTATAGTAGTAGTATAATATAAAATATTTTAGTACATCATTTGGTTCAGAATATATTTTTTTTCTTGTTTTCCTCCTCTAAAACCTAGGTGCGTCTTATGGTCAGGTGAGTCTTATGGAGCGAAAAATACTGTACCTCTTTTCCTTGCAGTGGAGGAATTGTTAATACACAAAGAATGCCCAAATCCAGGCACACTATTTTGCAAGGAAAATGGGAGCCTGGAGGTTGGCTTTGTGACTGGCATCCAGAAAAATGTTGCATCTGGCCCCACCCCACCACTAATGGTACTAATTCATAACTTGTAATGCCACTCGGTGGGTGAGATTTATTTTTTTCTTTATTTTTTCTGAAGCTGTGAGTTGCTCAGAATGAGACAGAAAAGGAAACAGATCATATTTTTATTTTGTTTTGTTTTATTAGATATTAACAATTATACAATCAGGTACGGATGCAACAGTAAAGTAACATCATAAAGTACAATTGTGAAGATAGCTTCAAGACACAATATTAGATGATATAGACTCTAGAGGTCAAAAATAGGCATAGTAATTAAGAGAATTTGTTCTTAAAGGTGTTTGTAAAAGATCGAAATCCAATATAATAAAGAAGATTAGTATTAGAAAAATTTGTATTAAACAAGAGGTTATCGATCTTTGAAAATCACACATGGCATAAACATGAAAAATATATTGGGAGATCTATCTAGTATATGAAGCGTATTAGAGCTCAAAATTATAATAGTACAAATATAGAAAGTATAGGTACAATTGTTGCTACTTGGACCAAGAGGAAAAAAATAATGGGAGAGCAAAGCATGGAGAAAGGCAAGGGATAACAATTAAGAAAAGGGAGGGAAAGAGGGGAAAAGGAAAAGTAAGACAAATAGAAACATGAATAAGAATAAAGTAAAAATAAAAATAGCAATGAGAATAAGAGTAGGAATAGTCCTCGGGTAGAATGCAACTTCAAGCACCAGACACACACATAAGAAGTGTAAATAGAATTGTATGTTACCAAGGCATCAATAGGGACTCATCAAAATTAAACAACAGATCATATTTTATAACTTTATAATCCACATATTTCTCCAAATCTTAGTTAAATACAGAGTAGTTTACTTCCCAAAAATTGCTATTCTGAAATGTATGGTGCAAAATAGGACTCATACTAAGTCCAAAGTGTCAACTTATAGGGGATCACACTAATTGTCCTTAACCTCCTTAGCGGTGATCCCGAGCGTGACTCTGGGTGTTTTTTATAATGCTACTATCGGTAACCCCAAGTCACGCTTGGGGTAGCTGTGCAGAGCCTGCAACGGTGTGGCTTACCTTCTCCTGGCGATCCAGCGATGATCTCCCATTGCTGTGATGGCCGGCGAGATCCCCGCCACTCCGCCCATCGGTCATCTGACTTCCTGGTTCCGTTCCCTGCAGCAGCAATGGTGCATGGGAGCGGAACTGGGAGGGAAATTCAAACGCGCACAAACACAAACACATAAAAAGGAGGTGATACAATGTAATCTGAGAGGATTACACTGTGTCACCTTGCAATCTGACACAGTGCCCTTACAGTGCCCCTTGCCATTGTCATTCGTGACCATAAAATCTTTTGAAAATGGCACCAAAAAAGCACTGTCCTACAAAGGCACTGTTGGATCAGTTGAGCGACAGCGACACGGAGTTGCTCACAGAACAGAGCGATAGTGAGTCGTGGGGAGATTTGTCATCTGACTCTGACACTGACACTGATCCAGAAAGTGATAACGGCGATGATCCCGCACCTGACCTAAGTGATGTGCGCACTTGGTGCCCTATACACAGCGATACGGACCAGGTAGCGCCCCCAAGATTTCGATTCACTGGATCACCTGGGATGAAGGTAGATGTGGAGAGTGACAACCCTCTGGAGTAACCTGCAATTATTTCTCACTGAGGAGGTAATTTAAAAGACTAACCGCTACCAAGAGCAGCAATCCGCTACGCTGCATGCCAGGTTTTCCAGAACCAGAAAATGGGAACCGGTGACTAAAGAGGACATCTGGCAGTTTCTGGGACTCATCATCCTTCAGGGGGCGGTGGGGAAACTGCTCCAGAAATGGTACTGGACCACAAATAGGTTACTGGCCACTCCATTTTTTGGCACTGTGATGTCCGAATACCGTTTTTCGATCATTATGAAGTATTTACACTTCACTAACAATGAAGAGTTTGATGAGGCCACGCATCCTGCGCCCAAACTAAAAAAAATCTGGGAGGTATGCCAAATGATTGTCACCAACTTCCAGCAGACCTACGTGCCAGAAAGGGACATCAGTGTGGATGAAAGTCTGATGGCCTACAAGGGACGCCTAAGCTGGATACAGTTTATTGCATCCAAAAGAATTTTACATGCTCTGCGAGTCATCCACCGGATACATCTGGAATTCGGTCATTTACACCGGTAAAGGCACCAAGTTCAACCCCAGGTACAGCCGCTATGGGATGGCCACATCATCTGTCCTTACACTGCTGGACCCATTGCTGAACCAGGGATATTGTGTGACAACGGACAATTTTTACACGTCTCGAGGACTGTATGAGGTTTTGCTCCAAAACAAAACTGATGCGTATGGTACCGTTAGGCCAAACCGATGTGACATGCCATCTATGTTTGGCAAGAAAAAACTAAAAAACGGAGAAATGGTTGCCTTTCAAAAGGGTAAGATGATGGCAATGCGATGGCGAGACAAGAAGGACGTGTGTCTCATGAGCACCGTGCACAATACCTCCACTGCCATGGTCCGCACAAAACATGGGAAAGATGTGCTGAAGCCGCGAGTCGTGATCGACTATAATCACACAATGGGATGTGTCGACAAAGCCGATCAGGCGATCAGGCAATGACATTTTACCTGGCGATGCGGAAACAGCAAAAGCAATATTACAAAAAGATTTTCAGGCATCTCCTGGAACAATGCCTTTGGAATTCTTATATCCTTTATAGAGCAAACACTGACATACCTCTTGTTCATTCTGACTTTATCTGGAAGGTGGCTGAGCAGATTTTTGTCAACCACCAGTGGCCATCAGTAGCTGCTAACAGACCCGGATGACGTGCTATTGACGTTGTCAACCCAGAACGCCTGACAGGTCGTCATTTTATGGACTGCATACCGCCAACCACAAGAAAGGCAGCGCCTACCAGGATGTGCGTGGTTTGCTGTTCAAAGAGAGATGGCAATGGAAAAAAAGTCTGAAAAGAAGTAAGGTACTATTGTCCTGATTGCGACGTCGGACTTTGTCCAGTTCCATGCTTCAAAATGTTTCACACTCAGGATGTTTATTGAATTTCTTTGCTTGACAAATTTCATTATTTTTCATTACATTATTGAATAAAATTATATTATTTATTAGATTATAATTCATGAGTTTGTGTTTCAAATTTATCACATCTGGGATGTCTACTAAAGTCTTGTTTGGTTAGGTTTAAGTAAGTAATTACTAAGAATTGCAGGCCTATAATACATATCACCAAATTCCCATGCAAAAAATTGTACCACTTTTGGTACAAAATTCCAGACAGAATCATACCGCCAGGGAGGTTAAACTGTATAATTTCTGTGCAAACACCAGTTGTTGCAATTTAATAACTAATATGTGATGTAAATATTGGCAATATAGAAATTTATTTTTATTGAGTGTTAATTCCTGAATAGCTAAAAACAAATGTGACATTAAAAGGCATAAAAAAAATGCAAATTGTAACTGAATAGAATTAATCTTTCGCTGTCATGATTGTAGTAATTGCAGTTTGCACATTCCTCTCTGCAGTTGTAAAGTAAAGGGAGACTTTTCATGGCATCCCTTCTAGGTTTATACAGTTACCACCAAACAAGCATGTATGATTGATTTCATAAATGTGTATGCCTACAGACAGTTTGAGCGATAAAAATTTCTCTAGGCCTAGTGTTTCAACAAATCAGTTTAGGTGTCAATGGTATACAACGCATATTTGTTAGACAAGTATCTATAAACCGTAAAAAAGCTTAGCTTTATGCCTCTACTGTCAGCATCGAAGTTCAAGAAATGAAGGACAGAGCATGTTTAATTGACACCTTTGATAAAGCAGCAAAAGTTACGTTTTAAAAGCTTGGACAGTAGGATTCATTTCACAGATAGCTGGATTGGTGCCATGTGTTTATTGTAACTGGAGATCAATGGAAATGTTATTATCACTATAACAGAACAAGGGTGTGCTACACACTGTAAGCCGAGACACAAGTGCTTATGTGAAAATCATTTTAACAGTTATTCTGTCTTCAGGTGCCACGTTTTCTTGAAAAGCTTTTATGAGAAATAATAGACTACCTTTCCGCAATTTTACCTAGTAAAAAGGCATGACAATATGTTCCCAAAAGGTGAACCAATTAATAATGTTTATAGTATAATAACATTACTTCAAGCATCTGTGAAATTTGATCAAATAACATGATAAAAAGGAAAAAAATCTACAATCCCTATTTATATACAGTATATACAATAAGTAATCCAAAAAACAGAATCTAAGTGTGATGTAAGGGCATTTTAGTCATTAGTGGAAAGGGCTGACAGTTACCCCTAAAGGTATAAGTGACAGATTTAGGGCAGCATACAAGTCATAAATTAATCCATCTCATTTGATGGCTGGGGTGAAGGACTGAATAGGGGTAGAGTCTGATTATTGAACTTTGGCAAAAGGTTACTGGAATACGAGTGTCTGAAAGTTTAACAGGGTGACATAATTTCTGTTAAACAGGGTGCATACCGATTTTCCCGAGGCAATCCCCATTTTGGGATCCTTGTCCCGAACAGAGCTTGTCCCAATAAAAATCCCAGGATTTCGCTTTTGTCCGAGGAAATTGGGGACACAGCGCTCAGGCTCTGCTGATGGGGACACCAGATGTAAGGAGTCTCTCTCCTTTTCTTTCTCTGTAATGCCACGCCTACTAATGAATGTTCCACCCCCTAATTATAACAAAACTCCACCTACAGACAAATAAGTGTCCCTATAATTTTTTTTTACAGTGTTGGCAATTATGCATGTGACGGTCCTGCCGATAAAATTATCACCTTGAACTCAGGACAATTATGTGAGTCCTTGAGTAATGCTAGATGTATCACTTATATCTGTAAAGCCTCGTACACACGTCCGAGGAACTTGACGGGCGAAACACATCGTTTTGCTCGTCGAGTTCCTTGTGAAGCCGAATTTTCCCATTCCCGTCGAGGAAAAAGAAGACATGCTTTCTTTTTGGCCCGACGAGATCCTCAACGGTTTCCTCATTGAAAAGTGTACACACGACCGGTTTCCTCTGCAAAAAAAAAAAAAACAGCAAGCTTCTTGTTGGTTTTTGCCGAGAAACTCGGTCGTGTGTACGAGGCTTGAGTCTTTTGAAGATTACATTTTTTGCAATAAGTTTTTAGGAAATGCAGAAAGAAAATTTAAATAGTGCATTTTATACACAAAGTTATAAAATATTAAACTATATCTAAAAAATAGCATTGTCATAGTTAAAATGCCCCACAATTTTTCTACATCTTCTGAGTATGGGGATGCAACATATGTGAGACTTTTCATTGTTTGGACTGTTTATGTATCTTGTGGATCACAAAAACCAACCAACATTGTAAAAAAAACAGCGTACTGTAATGATTTTACGAGTGGTCAGGGAACATAGTTTAGTGCATCGTTACCTTGGGACATCTCTGTTCCTAAAAGCCAAGCAAGCCTAGCCTACTAGTACATGACGGCCCCCAGAAAAACTATTTTCATGGGCCAGTACGTAGAGGAGGCTGAAAAAGGGTGTACATGAGGGTGTACAAAAGAGTGCACTGGTGCTTTGCAAAAAATGGTAGTCAGTAAGACGTCCAGATGTGTCAGTTTAGATGTCAGGCAGAGATATGTTTATCAAACAAGCAAAGGAGGCAGGCAGATACATGGTCAATAAACAGGACTGAAGGGATAGCAAGCAGGAGCACTGTTGCTGGCTTACGGCGGTCTTGTGACACTGGGGTTGGTGTGGCAGTGGTCAGGAACATTATTTCTGGCTGCTGTAAAGGATAACAAATGCAGGTATCCAGTGACAACAAGGATGAAATGATTGATGGGCTACACTTAAGGAAGTTGGAAAAAGACTGAGTATGATTTAAGGAAAGTTCATTAACCTCTTGACCACCGCCCCATGTCAAAAAGACGTCCTCCTTTTTAAAGTTGAATATCTCGATAACGGCAGCAGCTGCTGCCACAACCGAGATATTCATCTTTGCAGGGGGCGGTGGTGTACACGATAACGGCGGTCTCCGCGGCGGATTCGCCGCGAGATCGCCGTTATCGGTGGCGGGAGAGGGGCCCCCCCCCCTCCCGCCGCTCTCCCGCGCTCTCCGCCGCTTACCGGAGCCGTCGGTAGCGGCGGAGGGGATCCGATGTGTCCGGCAGCTGAGCGGGGACGGGACTGAAGGAGAAATCTCCTTCACCCGTCCTCATAGCTCTGCTGGGCGGAAGTGACGTCAAAACGTCAGTCCCGCCCAGCCTCTTAAAGAAACATTTTTTTTTTTGTCATTTGAAAAAATGACATTTTTTTTTTTTTTTTTTTTTTTTTGCATTTAAGTCTAATTATGAGATCTGAGGTCTTTTTGACCCCAGATCTCATATTTAAGAGGACCTGTCATGCTTTTTTCTATTACAAGGGATGTTTACATTCCTTGTAATAGGAATAAAAGTGATCAATTTTTTTTATTTTATTTTTTTCAGTGTAAAAAATTATAAAACGAAATAAAAATAAATAAGAAAACCAAAAAAAAATTTTTTAAAGCGCCCCGTCCCGACGAGCTCGCGCGCAGAAGTAAACGCATACGCGAGTAGCGCCCGCATATGAAAACGGTATTCAAACCACACAAGTGAGGTATCGCCGCGATCGTTAGAGCGAGAGCAATAATTCTAGCCCTAGACCTACTCTGCAACTCAAAAAATGCAACCTGTAGAATTTTTTAAACGTCGCCTATCGAGATTTTTAAGGGTAAAAGTTTGACGCCATGCCACGAGCGGGCGCAATTTTTAAGCGTGACATGTTGGGTATCATTTTACTCGGCGTAACATTATCTTTCACAATATATAAAAAAATTGGCCCAAATTTATTGTTGTCTTATTTTTTAATTCAAAAAAGTGATTTTTATCCAAAAAAAGTGCGCTTGTAAGACCGCTGCGCAAATACGGTGTGACAAAAAGTATTGCAATGACTGCCATTTTATTCCCTAGGATGTCTGCTAAAAAAAAATATATAATGTTTGGGGGTTCTGATAAATTTTCTAGCAAAAAAATTGTGATTTTCACATGAAGGAGAGAAGTGCCAGAATTTACCTGGTGGGCAAGTGGTTAATACAAACCACACCCATCCAACACCAACAGACTGTAAACAAAGCAAAAGTAAAAAATGAATGTGACAGCAAAACAAATAACCAAACAAGCACCCTAACTATGACACACTATCTACAAATAGGGGAAATCTCACTAAGGCCGAGCATGGAGGGGGCTTGGGAACAATGAAAGTAGAGATGGGGTAACAGGATGCAGGATAATAGATAGTGTGTAATGGGTACAGGATCAAGCAGGAAAAAGGCTCATTGGCGAAACACTGAGGCACGTAAGAAAGTTAAGTAAGACCCGTTTCACATTGGGTAATTTTTCAGGCATTTTAGTGCTAAAAATAGTGCCTGTAAAGTGCCTGAAATGCGCTTCTCAAGCCACCCCAGTGTGAAAGTCCAAGTGCTTTCACACTGGAACGGTGCGCTTGCAGGATGGGAAAAAAAATCCTGCAAGCGGCATTTTGCTGCTCCGCAACACGGGCGCTTTTAACCCTTTCTTCGGCTGCAAGTGGGGGTTAAAAATCGCCCGCGAGTGGCCAAAAAGTGCCACTAAAACTAGTGGCGCTTTATCGCTAATGCCACCACTGCCCCAATGTGAAAGTACCCTAAGGGATTACAAACCTTCCCAGCAGCCAGCCTCAGGTGGAGCCTAATTACTGGGTTCTGCTGGCTGGGAGATATCAGCTGGTGGCCACTGTAACTACACCCTTCAGCTCTGGAAACCACAGTGCCACCAGCAGGTGATCATGGTCCTGACAGTTCTATAGTCTGGTGACACTGTGACTGGCATGGCAGCAACCAGAAACACTGTTACTTGCTGCACTGGTCCTGTGACTGGTGTGGCAGTAATAAAAAAAAAACATTGTTACTGGCTTACGCTGATCTGGTGACACAGAGACTGGTGTTGCAGTGATCAGAAACACCAGCTTACACTGGTCTGGTGATCTGAACTCTAATCCTGCTTCTCTTATAAAGACAACACATTTCTGCACCATTAGTGTGCTTGTTTTCTGCAAAAGCTGGCCTAGACTGCCATTGTACACAGTGGCATGGCCTCACCCTGCCACAGTGCATACAATAATTTATCTTGAACCATTTATCACTAAAGATTGTTTTTTCAGCTTCCTCCGACCGACGTAAGTGTTAGTACGCCGTCGTATCTAGGATGCATATTTACGCTGGCCGCTAGGGGCGCTTCCGTAGATTTACACGTAGAATATGTAAATGACCTAGATACGCCGATTCACGAACGTACTTGCGGCCGCTACGCCGTTTACGTAAGGCTTACGTCTGGCGTAACGTTACCCCTGCTATATGAGGCGCAGCCAATATTAAGGTATGGACGTCGGAACAGCCGTCAAATTTTACGTTGCTTACGTAAGTGGTACGTGAATGGGGCCATTCATTTACATGGGGTCACGGCTAATTTAAACAAAGCACACCCCCTACCTGCCTATTTTGAATTAGGCGGCCTTACGCCGGCCTATTTACACTATGCTGGCGCAACGTACGGCGCAGGATGTTTGAGAATACGGTTCTGGGCTCACTGTTTTACGTCGGCGTAGCGCATATGAGATGCGCTACGCCGCCCAAAAGGTACGCCGCTGTACCTGAATCTAGCTCATTATATTTTATTTGCGTTTATATATCTACTTTACGCAGTGGTATTTTTAGTTATTATGATCTTTATGTCTGATACATGTTAACACATGTTTGCACATGAACTCTAAACCGTTAGATCATATTGCATTGAAGTTGGGTTTGCACATTAATGCATGTCAGTTGCACATTTCTTTTAATTATATTGTGATTGTGCTGCACATTTTCAAGGAATATTTTTACCGTTGGTGCGGGAATGCATGTCACTGCTGGCTAAATTATTTTTTTCTTTTTTAATCATTCTCACTATCACTGGGTAGTGCGGAGACAACAATACTTTATAACAATAAAATACTACCTGTGTTCTTTATCCAAACTGAACAAAGATAGTTTCTACCATGGACATTGAGATTAAGCAATCTATTACAGATAAAAGCTCCAACCATTCTTCTTTGTTCGTATGTAATGTTTTAAAAGACAATTGTTTCTCTCTTACTAGCTCTTTTCTTTGATGATAAAGATGTATGCGACCCCCACACCAATTTTGGAACTACAAGCCCTCAGTTCTCTTTTTGGGCAATTATTATCATATTTTATCTTCCTTAGTTGCATAACTAGTGCTAACTTTGTACTCCTTTGTAGGAGGATTAGTGGCGTTCTCAAATGTCTTGATATAGTATTAGTATTACACTCTATTCATCAAGCTTGTGAGTTGCAAACACACATGAATTCCGTTAATTGGCTAATTTTCGCCTTCTCGGGTTCATCCACCCGCAATCAATTTCCAAATTCATTTTTTTAATAAAACCTTTCTTAATTAAGACCCAGTGCTCTCATCGCTGGGTGTCTGTGCTTTTTTAGGCAGATCATGATTGGTGGATAGGACTGGCAGGGTATTGCACATAAAGACAAATCTCCTGTGCTCCGGTGTTTTTGGAAGATGCTATGGGGTGGTGTAGTTCAATTAACCACTTACCCCCCGGACCATATTGCTGCCCAAAGACCAGAGTACTTTTTGCGATTCGGGACTGCGTCGCTTTAACAGACAATTGCGCGGTCGTGCGACGTGGCTCCCAAACAAAATTGGCGTCCTTTTTTTCCCACAAATAGAGCTTTCTTTTGGTGGTATTTGATCACCTCTGCGGTTTTTAGTTTTTGCGCTATAAACAAAAATAGAGCGACAATTTTGAAAAAAATGAATATTTTTTACATTTTGCTATAATAAATATCCCCCAAAAATATATAAAAAAAATATTTTTTTCCTCAGTTTAGGCCGATACGTTTTCTTCTACATATTTTTCGTAAAAAAAAAATCGCAATAAGCGTTTATTGATTGGTTTGCGCAAAAGTTATAGCGTTTACAAAATAGGGGGTATTTTTATGTCATTTTTATTATATTTTTTTTACTAGTAATGGCGGTGATCAGCGATTTTTTTTTTTTCGGTACTGCAACATTATGGCGGACACTTCGGACACTTTTGACACATTTTTGGGACCATTGGCATTTTTATAGCGATCAGTGCTATAAAAATGCATTGGATTACTATAAAAATGCCACTGGCAGTGAAGGGGTTAACACTAGGGGGCGGGGAAGGGGTTAAGTATGCCTGGGTGTGTTCTTACTGTGGGGGGGGGGGTGGCCTCACTAGGGGAAACACTGATCCTCGGTTCATTCATTGTATGAACCGAAGATCAGCATTTCCCCTGCTGACAGGACCGGGAGCTGTGTGTTTACACACACAGCTCCCGGTCCCCGCTCTGTACCGAGCGATCGCGTGTGCCTGGCGGCGATCGCGCCCGCCGGGCACATGCACGGGAGTCGGGGGCGAGCGGGGGGGGCGCACGCCCCTAGTGGCGGCTGGGAGAGTGGACGTCATACTACGTGCTCTCGCCCAGCCGAGCCAACTTGTCGGCGTAAAACGGCGGTGGGCGGTCGACAAGTGGTTAAAAGGTATCTTCCAGAGTCTTGCAGCACTCCTCAGAATCGTGAGAATTCATGAAACTAAGAAAAGAGAAAAGAACGAAGGGTGCACCGACCTAGTGTGATACTGCTAAATTAATTTTATGAAAATGTTAAAATCAATCATTATACTCACAATGTGGAGTTAAAAATCAGACCTTAAAAGACAGTACAGCAGAAATCCAGCAACATCAGCAGAACACGATAATCACTTGAATCTACAATCGATGTTAGGGCTGATGCGTTTTAGGGGTGTACCCCTTTCTTCAGAGCTTGGTGGTCTGCAGTGTTTCTGTGGACCCGATCGCCGCTGGCGTCCCGTGATTGGTCCCCGGAGCTGAAGAATGGGGAGAGCTGTGAGTAAACACAGCTTCCCTAATATTCACTGTGGCGGCGTCATCGATCGTGTGATCCCTTTTATAGGGATACACAATCGATGACGTCACACCTACAGCCACACCCCCCTACAGTTGTAAACACACATGAGGTCACACATAACCCCATTAGCGTCCCCTTGTGGTTAACTCCCAAACTGCAATTGTCATTTTCACAGTAAACAATGCATTTTAAATGATTTTTTTTCTGTGAAAATGACAATGGTCCCAAAAATGTGTCAAAATTGTCCAAAGTGTCCGCCATAATGTCGCAGTCACGAAAAAAATCGCTGATCGCAGTCATTAGTAGTAAAAAAAATGTTTTTTATAAAAATGCAATAAAACTATCCCCTATTTTGTAAGCGCTATAAATGTTGCGCAAACCAACCGATAAACGCTTATTGCGATTGTTTTACCAAAAATAGGTAGAAGAATACATATCGGCCTAAACTGAGGGAAACATTTTTTTTTATATATTTTTGGGGGATATTTATTATAGCAAAAAGTAAAAAATATTGCATTTTTTTCAAAATTGTCGCTCTATTTTTGTTTATAGCGCAAAAAATAAAAACCGCAGAGGTGATCAAATACCACCAAAGAAAAGTTCTATTTGTGGGAAAAAAAGGACACCAATTTTGCTTGGAAGCTACGTCGCACGACCGCGCAATTGTCAGTTAAAGCGACGCAGTGCCGAATCAGGAACCTGGCTGGGTCCTTTAGCTGCCTAAAGGTCCGGGTCTTAAGTGCTTAAGGGAGCAAAATTAGTAGAGCGAAAATTAAAGTGAATGTAATTTGGTGCTAATTTTAAAGATTAATTAGGAGAGCAGTGTTTGTTTTTAAAATCGTTTTACTCTTAATATATGTAATGTGTAATTAATGTGCAAATATTTGAACGTAAATGTAAATATTTGAATGGCCATAAACTGGTCACAGTGCTACTTAATATTAGCACTGTCTTTAATAAAATTCTAAACAGGCATACCTGGGAAAAAAAGAGTTAATATGTATCTTTTCCACTCTTGCACTGCCAGGACGCTGCTCTGTTTATGAGAAAGGTTCTGCCAAAGTCTGCTGGGAAATGGACACTTCCAGGAGTGTCGATCTCCTTGGTCCCCTGCAGTGTAAACTAACTTAAAGCAACTAATCAGAAAACATCTAATCACCTTTTACTGAACTGACCTTTGATTTAGCTGAGTTACAATTTTTTATTTTAATTTTAAACCATTGCTCTTTCTGCTTTAATGAATACGCCTGTAACAGAGAAGAAAAACATATGTGCTTTCAAGTAATATTATTACCAATTCATGTACGTAACGTAAAAAACTCCCTCTCAGTAAACTGTAAATACATTATTTATTCCAAAAGGGATACACACAGATTCTAATTTCTCCAGAGTACTTCAATTCAGCATTTGACAGCGTTATGATTTGATACAAGGTCAGACATTTCTGATTTGGAGTGGTTTTGACAGTATTACTATTTCGCTGATGGTTCACTTTGCTAATACTTACTGTAATTATGCATTTGATGTTTAGATTTTGAAAAATTTAATTTTTTCCTCTCCCAATTTTGTTCCAGGCAGCAATGAAAATTCCATTAAGGATAATATTCTTATCTCCTGCAGGCAAGGCTATCTTCTTTGTCATTAATTCAAATGCACTAATTCTATTCCTCAAGGATAAATAAATCATCCCCTAATGCAACTTAGGCAGCTTAGCTGCGACATGAAGGAATTGCATTTCCTTTCCGTACACTAAGAAAAAGTCTCTAATTTAGAATTATTGTATAGTTAGTCCCTGTCTCATCATCTTTTGTCTTGTCTAAAAATCATAAAGTCTTCTACTTGAATTTCTCAATCATTTATTGTTTGTGTCATGCCGAGTTCTAAAAATCATAATGTATATAATATATTCTGGGAAACTGAAAATTGTGTGTCATGCAATTTATTTACTAACCCTTATGAATTTTCATATGTGGTATTCTGGCCCGGAACTTCACTTAGTGTCACCATCTATAAGAAGTATTGGTTCCTTCATAACTAGTTTCAACGCTTTATTAAGTTTTGATAACCATATTAAATACCTCGCTGGCATCTGTAGTTTTATAGCTTTTGTTAAATTGCACGCCAAGAATATATTCTCCTCTGCTTAAAGTATTCTAATTAACTGTTGTGCCAGTGGTGCCACAATCTACAGCTTTAAGAGGATCACACATCAAGGTCACATAAGAATAAAGCTTGTAGAACTCAAAGCACTGATAAATAAGCAGAAAGGAATTTTGATATTTCATAGCACTTTTGACTAATAAAGACATTTATTTCAAGTACTACAATTAGGCTTCTGCTTCATGTAACACTATTGATGCCTAATTACACAAATGAAAACTGCTGCACCCATAACTTTCCAAATGGTTTATATCCACAAGTTTCCTCATGTGGCTACCAATATAAATGATGGACACCTATGAGAGCTGCAAACTAGTAGTAGTTAATCCAAACCCATTGAAGTCAAAATGAGCCAAACCTTTAACCACTTCAGCCACAGAAGAATATTTTTTACTTTTTGCTATGATAAATATTCCCAAAAAATATATATATAAAAAAAATCTCAGTTTAGGCCGATACATATTCTTCTACATATTTTTGGTATAAAAAATCGCAGTAAGGGTTTATTGATTGGTTTGCGCAAAAGTTATAGCGTCTACAAGATAGGGGATAGATTTATAGCATTTTTATTAATAATTTTTTGTACTAGTAATCTGTGATCTGCGATTTTTATCGTGACTGTGACATTATGGCGGAAACATCGGACCGTTGTCATTTATACAGCGAACAGTGCTATGAAAATGCACTATTTACTGTGTAAATGACATGGGCAGGGAAGGGGTTAAACAATAGGGGTGATCAAGGGGTTAAGTGTGTCCTAGGGAGTAATTCTAACTGTGGGGGATGGGCAGGACACAGTACTCACTGTGGAGCAGTCACACACGGTTTGCCGCTCTGCAGAGGAGTCTCAGGCCCCGTACACACGACCGGATCTGTCCGCTGATATTTGTCCGACGGACAGTTTCAGCGGACAGATCCAGTCGTGTGTACAGCCGACCGGACCGGATTCCCGGCCGAGCGGACTTTTTCCAACGGACTAAAATTTCCTAGCATGCTAAGAAATCTGTCCGCTGGAAACCTGTCCGTCGGACGTGTTCGGTCGTCTGTACAGACTCACCGGACATGTCCGACCGACCGCCATCCCTCGCATGCGTCGTACTGATTCGACGCATGCGTGGAAGCTTTGAACTTCAAGGCCGCCCACGTCGCCGCGTCATCGTCGTGGTGACGGCACGGCCACGTCCCTGCGTATTGTTTACGCGCGGATTTCTGTCTGATGGTGTGTACAACCATCAGACAGAAATCTCCGGGAGGACATGTCCGCTGAAAACGGTCCGGCGTACCGTTTTCAGCGGACTGTCCATCCGTGTGTACGGGGCCTCAGGAGGGGGAAGCTTGATGCCGGGAGAGAGAGAGGTGGGGCAAATACAGAAGGTCAGCAATCCTAGGCTCTCCAATACCCGCACTCACCTGGTGCTCTAGCAGTACTGTAGATCCCTGTCATGTCACTAGGCAGAACAGGGAAATGCCTTGTTTACATAGGCATCTCCCTGTTCTACCTCTCTGTGTCACGATCGCAGGCCGCCAGCGAACGTCGAGTTTGTCACTCCCGCGGGCACGCCTAACGACCGCCCACTGTATATATACGTCGGCACTTTAAAGATGGATATTTCGGTAATGGCAGCAGCTGCTGCCCTAACCAATGTATTCATCTTTTCAGCGGGTGGTCCAGTTTGCGATAATGGTGGTCTCTGAGGCGGATTCGCCGTGAGATCACCGTTATCAACAACAGGAGAGGGCCCCCCTCCCGTGCCCTCTGCTGCTTACCGGAGCCATCGGTAGCAGCAGAGGCAATCGAGTCCTTCTCCTTCCTGGTTATGGATAAGAGTGAGGGCAAGATGGCCCCCACTTCCGCCAAAACCTCTTAAAGGGTCATATGAAAACGGTGTTTAAACAACACATGTGAGGTATCGCCATGATCGTTAAGGGAGACCTCTTTAATTTAAAATATGCAACCTGTAGAATTTTGTAAACGTCGCCTAAGGAGATTTTTAAGGGTAAAAGTTTGACGCCATTCCACGAGTGGGCGCAATTTTGAAGCGTGACATGTTGGGTATCAATTTACTCAGCGTAACATTATCTTTCACAATAGATAAAACTTTAAAAACATTTGGCTAACTTTACTGTCTTATTATTTAATTTTAGAAAGTGCGCTTGTAAGACCGCTGCGCAAATACGGTGTGACAAAAAGTATTGCAATGACCGCCATTTTATTCTCAAGGGTGTTAGAAGAAAATAACTTGTAAACACAGAGTCTGAAAAACAGGATCGGTCCTTAAGTGGTTGAAGGCTGATATTGCAAAAAAATATAAAAATAAATGGGAGCAACCCTTTTAATAATACTTAAAATTGAAACATTAAAAATGGAAATCTCCTTTAAAGGGTAACTCCATTTTCAGGGGGAAAAAAATAGCAAATCAAGAAAAAATTATATAGCACATATAATTGCAACACTAATCATATTGTTATTAACCCCCTTAGCGGTATTCCCGAGCGTGACTCGGGGTGTTTTTTTCCTGCTAGGATCGGTATCCCTGAGTCACGCTCGGGGTAGCAATGCAGAACCTGCAGCGGGGTTCTTTACCTTCTCCTGGCGATCCAGCGATGATCTCTCATTGCTGTCATAACCGCGGAGATCCCCGCAGCGCCGTCCATCGGTCATCTGACTTCCTGGTTCCGTTCCCTGCAGCAGCAATGGTGCATGGGAGCGGAACTGGGAGGGAAATTCAAATGTTGCACAAACACATAAAAAGGAGGTGATACAATGTAAACTGAGACAGTGCCCTTTCAGTGCCCCTTGCCATTGTCATTTGTGACAATAAAATCGTTTAAAAATGTCATCAAAAAAGCGCTGTCCTACAAAGGCGCTTTTGGATCAGCTGAGCGACAGCGACAGTGACCTGGAGGTGCTCGCAGAACAGAGCGATAGTGAGTCGTGGGGAGATTTGTCATCTGACTCTGACACTGACACTGATCCAGAAAGTGATAACGCTGATGATCCCACACCTGACCTAAGCAATGTGTGCACTTGGTGCCCTATAGACAGCGATGTGGACCAGGCAGCGCCCCCGAGATTCCGATTCACTGGATCACCTGGGATGAAGGTAGATGTGGAGAGTGACAACCCTCTGGCGTACCTAAAATTATTTCTTACTGAGGAGGTCATTTTAAAAATCGTCACAGAAACCAACCACTACCATGATCAGCAATCCGCTATGCTGCGTGCCAGGTTTTCCAGATCCAGAAAATGGGAACCGGTCACTAAAGAGGACATCTGGCAGTTTCTGGGACTCATCATCCTTCAGGTGGTGGTGGGGAAACCGCTCCAGAAATGGTATTGGACCACCAATAAGCTACTGGCCACTCCATTTTTTGGCACTGTGATGTCCGAATACCGCTTTTCGCTCATCCTGAAGAATTTACACCTCACTAACAATGAAGAGTTTGATGAGGCCACGCATCCTGCGCCCAAACTAAAAAAAATCTGGGAGGTATGCCAGATGATTGTCGCCAACTTCCAGCAGACCTACGTGCCAGAAAGGGACGTCAGTGTGGACGAAAGTCTGATGGCCTACAAGGGACACCTGTGCTGGATACAGTTTATTGCATCCAAAAGAGCGCGGTTTGGCATCAAATTTTACATGCTCTGTGAATCATTCACCGGATATATCTGGAATGCGGTCATTTACACCGGTAAAGGCACCAAGTTCAACCCCAGGTACAGCCGCTATGGGATGGCCACATCATCTGTCCTTACACTGCTGAACCAGGGATATTGCGTGACAACGGACAATTTTTACACATCTCCGGAACTATATGAGGTTTTGCTCCTAAATAAAACGGATGGGTATGGTACCGTGAGGCCAAACCGGCGTGACACGCCATCAATGTTTGGCAATAAAAAAAATTAAAAAAGGAGAAATGGTTGCCTTTCAAAAGGGTAAAATGATGGCAATGCGATGGCGAGACAAGAAGGACGTGTGTCTCATGAGCACCGTGCACAGCACCTCCACTGCCATGGTCCGCACAAAACACGGAAAAGATGTGCTGAAGCCGCAAGTCGTGATCGACTATAATCACACGATGGGAGGTGTCGACCGAGCCGATCAGGCAATGACATTTTACCTGGCGATGCGGAAACAACAGAAAAAATATTACAAAAAGATTTTCAGGCATCTCCTGGAACAATGCCTTTGGAACGCCTATATCCTTTATAAAGCAAACACTGAAATACCTCTTGTTCATTTGGACTTTATCTGGAAGGTGGCTGAGCAGATTTTTGTCAACCACCCGACGCCATCAGTATCTGCTAACAGACCCGGACGACGCGCTGTTGACGTTGTCAACCCAGAACGCCTGACAGGTCGTCATTTTGTAGACTACGTACCGCCAACCACAAGAAAGTTAGCGCCTACCAGGATGTGCGTCGTTTGCTGTTCCAAGAGAGATGGCAATGGAAAAAAAGTCTGAAAAGAAACAAGGTACTATTGTCCTGACTGCGACGTCGGACTTTGTCTAGTTCCATGCTTCAAACTGTTTCACACTCAGGATGTGTATTGAATTTCTTTGTTTGACAAATTTCATTATTTTTCATTACATTATTGAATACAATTACATTATTGATTAGATTATAATTCATGAGTTTGTGTTTCAAATTTATCACATCTGGAATGTCTACTAGAGTCTTGTTTTGGTCAGGTTTAAGTAAGTAATTACTAAGAATTGCAGGCCTATAATACATATCACCAAATTTCAATGCAAAAAACTGTACCGCTTTTGGTACAAAATTCCAGACAGAATCATACCGCCAGGGAGGTTAAAATGAGCTTTCCTTTTCAATCTGCAGCCAATGTAATTTTCTGAGAATGCGTTGCAATATGGCTATCTGGAGTTGTTCTGTACACAGAGTGTGTACTGACCGCTCCCCAGAAACATAATTTCCTGCTTGCGTGATTGGCTCACCAATTTTCCCAGAAGTCCGCCTAAAGCCCCATACACACTATGGCCTCGTACACACGACCAAGAAACTCGACAGAATCCATCAAGAAACTTGGTGGGAGAGCTTTTTTGCCGAGGAAAAAGGTTGAGTGTTCGTTTTTCATCGAGGAAACTGTCGAGGAACTCGACGAGAAGTCGACGGGAGTCTCAATTTCCCCGTCGTGTTCCTCGTCGTGCTGGTTTTCGACGAGAAACGCGAGTGTGTGTATGCTAAGAAACCCGCGCACCTTCGGTAAAAGTAGCGTTTGTAATGAAGATAGCACATTTGTCACGCTGTAACAGACTGAAAAGTGCAAATCGTCTCTTACCAAACTTTTACTTAACACGCAGTAACATGAGATTAGCAAAAGCAGTCCCAAGGGTGGCGCCAGTGGAATCGAACTACCCCTGCCATTGTATGTGTTGTACGTCACTGCGTTTGAGAACGAGGAGATTTTGTCTTGACCGTGTGTACGCAAAGCAAGCTTGTCGAGTTCCTCGACAAGCCTAACAAGGAACTCGTCAAGGAAAACGATGTGTCTCGCCCTGAGTTTCTCAGTTGTGTGTACAAGGCCTATCAGTTTTCCTGCAGGTTTTTCTCTTCAGGTTTACCAAAACCATGTAGTGCAAGGGCCTGCCTGATTGCATACAGATTGAAACTCTTATGCCGCGTACACACGATCATTTTTCGGCATGAAAAAAACGAAGTTTTTCGACATTTAGAAAAAACATTGTTTTTTCCAACTTCATCATTAAAACTACGTTGCCCACAGACGATCGTTTTTAAAAAAGGCTCTAGAAAAGCGTGGTGACGTACAACACGTACGACGACACTATAAAGGGGAAGTTACATGAGGATGACACCACCCTTGGGGCTGCTTTAGCTGATTTCCTGTTAGTAAAATTTGCACTTTTCTGTCTGTTACAGCGTGATGAATGTGCTTGCTCCATTACGAATGGTAGTTTTACCAGAACGAGTGCTCCCGTCTCATAACTTGCTTCTGAGCATGCGCAGGTTTTTAACGTCGTTTTAGCCCACACACGATCATTTTTTACAACCCGAAAAACGACATTGTTTAAAACATTGTTAAAAAATGCAGCATGTTCGAAAAAAAATGTTGTTGTTTTTCAGAACCTGAAAAATTATTAGAAGCCCACACACGATCATTTTATATGACATTTTTAAAAAACAATGTTTTTTTCATGACGAAAAATGATCGTGTGTACGCGGCATTAAGGTTTGACATCATATTAGATGGTTTTGGTAAACCCGAAGAGAAAAACCTGCAGGAAAACTGATAGTGTGTATGGGGCTTAAGGTACAAATCAGATTTCAGGCATCTACAAAAATAGTGAAGTCCCTGGCCTTCTTTCACTATCACGGCACTACGGGATTCACAGGCTTCTTAAAACCGATTAAAATCTAAACATAATGTTACCATTAATATTTAAATAATCGCACATCTAAAATTCAGCAGCCACTAAAAAGCAAAAAATTGCACATTCATAAAATCAAAATAATAAAACTCCAACAGCGTCCTTAAACAAGGGGGGCTTTTGTGGATTACTAAAGCAGCGCTAATTGTCACCAGTCCACCGTGAACAATCTTTCTTATAACAGTTCATAAGAGAAATGTATGAAGGATAGAAGGTGTGTCAAAGTCCCGGAAAACCCACAGGTGCTTCTGGAATGCGATGTGCTCTCTCACTGCAATCAGCTCCCATTGTGTGTCACACACCCCTTTCGAGTTTGTACTCACCAAAAGGTTGAGTTTATCAGGCAGACAAACTGGTTCATCCCGAGGACAATCTCTTTCTCTCCATGTGTACACGCTCACAAGGACAAATCTCTTTCTCTCCAGGTTTTCACCTGGAGAGAAAGAGATTGTCCTTGGGAGCGTGTACATCCAGGATGTGGAAGATGGAGGGATGAACCAGTTTGTCAGTGCCTGATAAACTCAACCTTTTGGTGAGTACAAACCCGAAAGGGGTGTGTGACACACAATGGGAGCTGATTGCAGTGAGAGAGCACATCGCATTCCAGAAGCACCTGTGGGTTTGCCGGGACTTTGACACATCTTCTATCCTTCATTAATTTTTCTTATGAACTGTTATAAGAAAGATTGTTCACGGTGGACTGGTGACAATTAGCTCCGCTTTAGTAATCCACAAAAAAAAACCTTGTTTAAGGACGCTGTTGGAGTTTTGTTATTTAGATTTCAGGCATCCCCTGCAAAAATGTCATTTTTGGAGAGATACTTTCAATAGGAGCACATCTAAAGGGATGCAGGCCCAGCAGATTTCCTCATCAGTGCCCTGCAACTGCACACCTGACAGTTAATTATGAAACCACTCCCATTAGACTCACTGAGTACAGAGGCACAGAGAAACACACATGGATTTCTTCAGAATAACAAAAGGTAAAAGTAACAGAGGTTGTTATAATCCTTGCAATGTACATCAATCACCCAGGGGGGATGTTTTTTTCTCAACAAAAGTGGAGTTACACTTTAAAATGACATGCTTATGGTTGCCCTAAACCTGCTTCTAAAGAAGTGCCCCAATGCGATCTTTACAATGTACTACAGCATAAGTGACATTTACAAAGACAAAATACACAGCTCCCTGGTGCACTGTTCTCTCTGTAAACAAAGCGGCTGAGGATTCCCAATGCTTCACCTGGATGGGGGTCTGATATACATCTTAAGGGGGAACCCCACACAAAAAATGGCTGAAATGCTTGAAGTCGAAAGGAGGAAAAAGCAATTGGCAGGACCCTAGTATAGTATAAAGTGAGACATTTTCCCAGCTGTGTTCTGTCCAAGCCAAGATATGCTGTGTTTTTTTCAGAAAGTCAGTAGGGCATATAGATAGGTAAATAATTTAGGGCAGTTGCCTTGATAGAGGGTTTTGTATACAAATGTGAGGTGAAGGTCCAGAGAACCCAAGTAAAGGTAAAGGAGTGCTGCAAGGATTCATGAAGGTGACTGGACTAAAAAAAAGACTTAGTTGTGGTAACATGCAACCCCATAAGGTTGCCTGATTCCATGTGCAATGGCATCAAGTTCAGTAAGGAGATCAGTGAATTGGAGTGGATCAGAAGTGCATTGTCCCTGAATATACAGATTGTGTGATAATATCCTGCCACCTCCTTCTCCCAAATCCAGTTTGGATAGAGGACAGCCCTGTCTTGTGCCTTGACATAGCTCTCCCCCTATATGCATTATGCCTGAAATCAGGCATCCTCAGTAGGTGACCTGAACAGATGTGAGAAGAAACCTAATCTGACTGAAATGTATGGGATTATACTTAGCAAATGTTAAGGGAACATTGTGAACTGATCCAATCAGGACTAAATATCTACCCTCTGGGTTTTTGATCTGTCCATCACGAGAACATTGAGATAAGCACTTTAGAACTACTAGGACTCCCCTCTGTTATTGTTTTGCACAGCCAGTATATATTTAGGCGTAGGTGTGGTGCAGGAGTAGAGCTCTGAGAGAAATGCATTTCTTGTAATCAGACTAAGCCTGCATGGTGAGATTTGAATTAAAATAAAAAAAATTCCCACAATGTAATACAATTGTAAAACAATGTAGAGCCATATCAATTACAATAAACAATAGCAGACACGAGAAAAAAAATCACTGACACATCCTTTCCTAAGAGACACTTATTGTTAATGACTGCTCCCTAACTGGCAGCAGAATGTAAACAAAGGGGTGGGGTATACCTGGTGATGTTGTTGACAATGTATGGACATAATGCTGCCGACATCTTGAGAAATAATGAGGCTGTGCAAAGCTGGGAGTGTTTTTTCTTGGTGGTAGTAATACTACTAATAATTAAATGACTTAGGCCAATTTAGAAAAACTAGCTTACTTTTCAGTACATTTATGGGCAGGCTGGTGGCGTTTTTCCCAAACAATCTGTGCCACCGACTATAGTCGGCCACATTGATCACTGTATTCTGACAGTGGGGAAGTTTACTCGCTGTCATAATACCATGGGAATAATTTCCCCATTCACATCCGATGTGTGAATGGAGGAATTAGATCATAAATTGTTTTCATTTAACCCACTTGTTGAAAAAAAAGGTCAATATATGTGCTGTTTTACTGCTACAGAATCAACAAGATGTTCAGGCAAGAAAACTGACCAAATAGTTTAGCCAGTCCACCAATGCCAAGCATGCAAAGTCCAAACTGAACTCAAACTCCCAATCTGTAGTGCAAACTTTTGCATAATTGCAAAGGCAGGATGAAGTAAGGCTAGTAAATTTATATTACTGAATCGTCTTCCTCAGCTGATCAAACGGATTATGTTTGACTATAAAACAAATGTCCATGATTACGAAAAAAGCCCAACATATAAAATATCTCAATAGATTTCAAGATTTGGGAATGTTTACATTTCTAAAATAAGAACTAATAAGAACTAATGATACTGTTTTTTTTTTTATTTGATTTTTAAGAAATACAACAAGCATTTCATTTTAGTGGCCATTTAAGTGTACTATAGCTTAAAACATCTCATAATTTACTATTAGTTGAAGGTCACATGCACAATAAAAGCTAGTGGGCAATTGAGAACATTAGATCTTGCTTGGAGTAAAACCTAACTTTTATTTTGTCATTTTGAAGAGGAATATCTAGCTTGTTTTGGAAGACAGAGTGTCCTTTATCCTAGGTTATGATTAAAGACACTTTGTCATTTGAAACTGGTTGAAAGTTCTACTTTTAAAATGACAAAATAAAAGTTAAGTTTTACTCTAAGCAAAGTCTGCAGCGCTGACAAGCTACTATTATGTTTGTTACCTGCTTCTGAACCTCAGCAGTCAAACACACAGCAGGTGATGGTAGAAACAGCACAGGGGTTTGAGTGGATGCATTTTTTGACTGAAGTGTACGTAAGTGCCTGAATGTGAGGTAAAAAAGGAAATTCTAAACAAAAACAGTGTGTCAGTGATGCTGAAAGTAAAAATAGGTTTGCTGTACCTAGAATGATAAAGAATAAATACTTGTTAACAAAAAATATATATATATGCATCTCTAGTCATAGATGTTGATGTAATTAGTTGAATCAAGGCAAGCAGATAAATACACAGTTATAAAATATATACATGAACTGTTTTATCTTCCAAACCAGTCAGGCCGTCAGCATTCACTGCTTAAGAACAGTTTAGCCAGGAACACATGCCCACCTACTGGTTGAATAATAATGTAGTATCCATTGGTGTGTGCAGCCTATTGCATTAGGGTGTGCACCCCAGAGCACAAACACACATGTGTATATATATCAGCAGAGCAGTAGACAGAGTCAGTAGAGCAGGAATTGGTGTCAGTTGGGTAGTGGACGGTGTCAGTAGTCTTTATTTTTCTACAATTTTATTTTTGTAACAATTTTTTTACAATATATATTTCAATATAAACAGAGACAAAGGGATTGAGGACAGAGCTTCCCCAGTTCCTTTGTCTGCAACCTCAGCTGCACTGGACAGTGAGCAAATGAGAAGTGCTCCATGCTGAGCACCTTCCTGTTCATACACTGTGTTCTGTCATTCATCCATCCTGAATCATCGCCCACAGCAGCCAGTGGGAGAGGAAATACGGGAAGCTGTCAGCACTGCAAGGGAGAGACGGGGATCCCAAGAAGCAGGGGGAATCTGCACCACAGAGGATGATTATGGTGTGCCCAGGCACACACAGCACACACTGTGTTGCATGCCTATGGTAGCATCCACACAGTGATAAGTCAGAACTCTCCTCTTTCATTTGATCAATCCACACCCTGCTCACAGAGTCCTCTTCTCTTATCGGTTACTCAGAAATAGAGTTTCCTCTCCAACTCCTATCTGGGTCCTAGGGAGAGTGTCTGTTAACTCCTTCAAGCCTAAGGGTAAAACTAATATTAATGCCTAGTAGACATGTGCACACTGAAATATTTTGTTTCGGAATTTAGTTTTCGTCCGAAAAATACATTTATTTAGTTACTCCCTAAATTTGTTTTTATTTATTTTGTTTCATTTTAAAATGCATTCGTCCGAAAATCCGAATTAATTAAGGTCAAATCTGTCAATTGAAGGCTTATGGTGTCTGTTGAATGTTCTAAGAAGATTCGACGGAGCAGCTAACCTGTATGATGCCGCAATCATACATTTCCGGTCGAATGTTCCGCCTACAAGCTATAGAAGAATTCTAATGTTGTATGACACCAGTAATAATTATATTTATAAATTATTATTGCTAGTCAACTAACATTCAAATTCTTCTATAGCCTATGGGCAGAGCATTTGACTGAAAATGTACGATTGCGGCGTCGTACAGTTTAGCTGCTTGTCGAATCTTCTTAGAACTTTGACAGACACCATAAACCTTCAATGACAGATTCAACGTTTGTATGTTTTTCTCTGCTTCGTCGAATCTTTGTCGTTCATGTTGAATGGTTTATCCAACACTGTCTCTATAATGTCAAATCTTTCCTCTCTATGTAGAATAATCTTGGACTAATAGAGTTAAGGTTAGGCACATTTGACCACAGGTTCGATAGACACAGATTGTTATTGTCAGCGTCATGTCGAATCTCCTATCTATATCGAATTGTTGTAGCAACGAAAATTACAATAAAGCATATTTATATGTCGGATGTTTCGGATTTTGGATTCTGCGTGTTCGTTTTCGTTTGTTAAAACGATAACAAAAATACCAGAAATTCGGATGAAAATGCATTCGGATGAAAACGAATGCACATGTCTAATGCCTAGGCACAATTTTGCATGCGTGGCAGAACTTACCTTTAATGCTCATTGGCAGGGTGAATTTAGTAAAGATGAAATTTTTACCTTTATTTCTATATATATTCCAGAATTCACCTGTCTGGATACCAAAATATATATTCATAACGATTGATCAGCTTGTGGTGACTTTCCTGTGGCAGGGGCGGCACCCTCGGATCAAACTACAGATGTTGCAGTTGCCGTGGAAACAAGGGGGGCTGGCAGTTTCTGACTTTTAGGCCCCATACACACAAGAGAATTTATCCGCGGATACGGTCCAGCGGACCGTTTCCACGGATAAATCCTCTCAAAGATTTCCGCAGATTTCTATGCGATGGAGTGTACACACCATCGCATTGAAATCCGCGCGGAAATCCTCTGGCGATGACGTGTCGCGCCGTCGCCGTGATTATGACGCGGCGACGGGCGCGACGCTGTCATATAAGGAATTCCACGCATGCGTCAAATCATTACGACGCGTGCGGGGAATCCCTTTGGACGGATGGATCCGGTGAGTCTGTACAGACGAGCGGATCCATCTGTTGGGATGGATTCCAGCAGATGGATTTGTTGTGCATGTCAGCAAATATCCGATCTGCTGGAATCCATCCCAGAGGAGATTTCTCGTACACACCATAGGATCTATCCGCAGAAACCCATTTGCTGGGATTTATCTGCGGATGGATTCTATCGTGTGTATGGGGCCTTACAGGTACTTTTTAGCGGGTCAATTGGTCTTTGCTCATAGGTGGTTTAGTCTACCTGAAGACGATACCGCTAATACATTGAAAGTGGCTATTGTTGGCTCATATGAGGCGCTGACACATCTTTTTCTATGTGCTAGTATCCATGCGTGCAACAGGTAGGGTGTGGGTAGTGGCTAATAAGATAAGTAGTGATTCAGCAATCTCTCCTCACACACCAATATGGAAGAATCCCAACCTGACATATTTCCTAGAGTACCCCGATCCAATTATTTGGACTAAATATGGTATTAAGACCCTGAAAGATATAGTGGGTAATGGGAAAAATATCCAGTTTGATACTTTGAAGACTTTCATCTTCCTGACACTCACTTATTTTGTTATCTGCAGCTTATCTGCATACGCGAGGGAGTGAGTATTACCGCGCTACCAAGAAGTGGGGGAAGGGGAAAAATGAAGGGGGTACGGCTGCGGCACTGAAAGGTGTATCAGACCATAACAGATATAAAGAAAAGGGTAGTGCTGCGCTGTAAATAGGGAATGGGGTACAAGTGTAGAGGAAGTGTAGCAAATCCTTATATGTAAAAAGATACAGTCTGACTAATGATCAAAATGACAATGTGAAAAAATATTGACATCAAAATTAACGTGCTACAGTGCAGCTAATCCAGCTGGCAAAAGTAGGATAATAAAATGTGACAGTGCTAATATCATACAGTGTAATACAATAATAATTGGTGTGCTGTTAACCAATGGGGTGTACAGCGTGCATAACACAACACACAACAGTGACTGAAATAGGCTAAGTTAAATGTCCATGCACCAAAAAGCATATAAGCATAACAAAGAAAAAATCCAAAAATAAAAGTGCAGGTGTAGATGCCAAAATAACGTGAAGAAAAGGTAGGTTTCCAGTGTTCTCTTCAAAATAAAACAATACTGCACTATTGGCACTTTATCTCCCTGGGTGCGAGTCACTGTCATTTCTCGGACGTGACTACCGAGAGGGATCTATCTCTTCAATTACAGTCCATCCGGATAACATCCTATGTGGATACGACCAGAAAGTGTATTTGGGCTGATATGCTGTTACCTTACAGCAGTAAGGTAAGGGGACATCCTCACTTATTTTGAAGAGAACACTGGAAACCTATCTTTTCTTCATGTTATTTTGGCATTTACACCTGCACTTTTATTTTTGGATTTTTCCTTCGTTATGCTTATAGGCTTTTTGTTGCATGGACATTTAACTTAGCCTATTTCAGTTACTGTTGTGTGTTGTGTTATGCACGCTGTACACCCCATTGGTTAACCACTTAACCCCCGGACCATATTGCTGCCCAAAGACCAGAGTACTTTTTGTGATTCTGGACTGCGTCGCTTTAACTGACAATTGCGCGGTCGTGCGACGTGGCTCCCAAACAAAATTGGCGTCCTTTTTTTCCCACAAATAGAGCTTTCTTTTGGTGGTATTTGATCACCTCTGCGGTTTTTATTTTTTGCGCTATAAACAAAAATAGAGCGACAATTTTGAAAAAAAAAATATTTTTTACTTTTTGCTATAATACATATCCCCCAAAAATATATAAAAAAACATTTTTTTTCCTCAGTTTAGGCCGATAAGTATTCTTCTACCTATTTTTCGTAAAAAAAAATCGCAATAAGCGTTTATTGATTGGTTTGTGCAAAAGTTATAGCGTTTACAAAATAGGGGGTATTTTTATGTCATTTTTCTTAATATATTTTTTTTACTAGTAATGGCGGCGATCAGCGATTTTTTTTCGGTACTGCGACATTATGGCGGACACTTCGGACACTTTTGACACATTTTTGGGGCCATTGGCATTTTTATAGCGATCAGTGCTATAAAAATGCATTGGATTACTATAAAAATGCCACTGGCAGGGAAGGGGTTAACACTAGGGGGCGGGGAAGGGGTTAAGTATGTTCCCTCTGTGTGTTCTTACTGTGGGGGGGGTGGCCTCACTAGGGGAAACACTGATCCTCTGTTCATACATTGTATGAACGGAAGATCAGCATTTCCCCCGCTGACAGGACCGGGAGCTGTGTGTTTACACACACAGCTCCTGTTCCCCGCTCTGTACCGAGCGATCGCATGTGCCCGGCGGCGATCGCGCCCGCCGGGCACACGCACGGGTGGCGGCTAAAAGAGAGGACGTATAGCTACGGGCTCTCGCTCTGGGAGAGCCGACCTGCCGCCGTATAATGACGGTGGCTGGTCGGCTAGTAGTTAACAGTACACCAATTATTATTGTATTACACTGTATGATATTAGCACTGTCACGTTTTATTATCCTACTTTTGCCAGCTGGATTAGCTGCACTGTAGCACGTTAATTTTGATGTCAATATTTTTTCACATTGTCATTTTGATAATTAGTCAGACTGTATCTTTTTACATATGAGGATTTGCTACACTTCCTCTACACTTGTACCCCATTCCCTATTTACAGCGCAGCACTACCCTTTTCTTTAGACATGCATACACCACCCACTTTGGAGATACTAGTATTAACCTGAAAATGAGTGATTTAGAATCTCTACTCAGAGAAGACAACTTCGATAAGGTCATGTCTATGATATACAAGCAACTGTTTACAGCAGCTGGCGAGCTCCTATCTTGGTGTAGAGAGGGGTGGGAGGCAGTGTTCCCCCAGATGGACCGGGCCGACTGGGATGACATACTGTATGGGATATTAATTTTACTGGACTGGTGTCAGCCAGAGATAAGCTCATCCAGTATAAATTTTTGCATCGTATATACCTTACTCCAGCTCGATTGGCTAAAATGTTCCCTACCCAGTCGCCCTGTTGCTGGTGGTGCACTTCTCCCACTTCAGATTTCCTACATGAATTCTGGTATTGTACAGTCATCCACGCATTTTGGCAGGGGTCACGGAGTGTATCAAATAGGTTACCCCCATCCATATACAGCCAACGCTGGAGGTTTGTCTCTTTTTTTTACACACACAGTGTAATACAATATATCTTTCCTCTTCATTCACAGAGAGAGAGAAACACAGGGGTGAGCTTCACAGTGATTGAATCAATGTGGTAGCCAATCAGAGGCTACTAGAGCAATCAGGCGATCCGGAATCGAGTGTTCCGGGTCCCGAACGTTAGTATGGGACCTGGGGCTCTCAGTGAGACTGTGCTGGGAGCGTGCTGTGTGGTGCGGCCCCATGGCAAAAAGCCCACTGCAGTGAGGACACAAATGTGTTATGTCTGCATCAAGGGATTAATGATTGCTTCTTGTATCTAAACCTCCCCCTCATTCCCAATGCTGAGCACTGATTAACTTCCATGCACATCTCCAGAGGGTTCCTCTACTACTGCTAATAACATATTAGGAAACAAACTATTTCTTGTTGGCTACTATTTGCTGCCACTAAGAGGATACTTACCTCACTTTTTAATGCAACCAGTGCCTGGCTCCCTCGGTCTCAATGCATTTTATCAGGGGAATTGTTAACATTCGAATAGATGTTCCTCCACTTTACTTCAACTTTCTAGATGGTAATACATTTTAATCGACTTAGATCACAAATATGTTGGAACCTAAAATGTCCAGAGAACTATAATCTTTTCTCCCATTTAGATTTAACTTTAATAGTGTGCTTCTATTAATACATGTCATGTAATGTAATCAAACATTGAAGAAGTTGTCAATGTAGTATTGCACATAAGAAAATCTCTCATTTCAAAAGCCCTTCTAGTGGTATTTGGTTGTGACTTTGTAATATTTTTATTTCTAAAGTCATATCACCTGTGGCAGCACCCAGATTCCCCTCTCCTAAGTAAGTAAAGTGCACAGGGAAAAAACACATTCATTGCATAATAAATACATACTACACATTTAATTTACCGGTATCTCTAAAAAGCCTCTAGCATTCAAAAAAAGGTACGGACAGCGGAACTAAGCTGTTTTGCTTATTGATGCACATAAATATCTTTATCAGAGCAGTTTTGTCTATGTCTTAAAAAATGGTCCATGACTTGTGATGGCAACTCTCTACAGGCACACAACCATTACAAACAGTCTCCTTCTGATAGACTTGCACTACATCTAGAAACTGAACTTCGCTATTACTGTAGGAGGTGGCAAATTCTAAATTCCAGTCAGGATTGTTCAACCAACCTATGAACGCCTGTAGGCTGACCTCTGCATCACCCCCCCCCCCCCATATCATGCAGACAGAAATCAGTGTACCTTCTTCACATAATCAGTTCTGAACTTTCATTTATGAAGGTGCGTTCTTTATCTCCAAGAAGAAAGTTAGCAGACATATGCTAGTGGTTTTATCAACAAAAATAGGAAAATATACACCAATCAGCCACAACTTTACGAACACTGACAGGCTAAGTGAACATTGATTATCCCATTAAAATGGCATTTGAAATTTAGTGGGATATATTAGACAGCAAGTAAACATACACTATGGGCCAGATTCTGGTAGATCGCCGCATCTTTGCGGCGGCGTAACGTATCTCGTTTACGTTACGCCGCCGCAAGTTTTACGGGCAAGTGCTTGATTCACAAAGCACTTGCCTGTAAAGTTGCGGCGGCGTAATGTAAATTCTTCCGGCGCAAGCCCGCCTAATTAAAATGATCCGGCTAGGGGGCGTGGATCATTTAAATTAGGCGCGTTCTCGCACCGAACCTACTGCGCATGCGCCGTCCCTAAAATTTCCCGACGTGCATTGCGCTAAATGATGAAAACTTGCGGCGGTGTAACGTATCTACGATACGTTACGCCGCCGCTCCCCTACGTGAATCTGGCCCCAAATGACCGCCACAATATCGCAGTCCCGCTATAAGTCACTGATCACCCCCATTACTAATAAAAAAAAAACAATAAAAATAGTTTGTAGACACTATAACTTAACAAGAAGAAATTAGATTTAAAAAAAATTGTTGTTTTTTATTTGTTCATAGCGCAAAAAAAACGCAAATGTGATCAAATACCACCAAATGAAAGCTCTATTTGTGGAGGGGGGGTGGAGGACATACATTTTATTTGGGAACAGTGTTGCACGACCACGCAGTTGTCAGTTAAAATAACGCAGTGCCGTATCGCAAAAAATGGTCAAGAAGGGGGGTAAATGTTTCAGAGGTCAAGTGGTTAATAAGCTGAACAGCATTTATATCACTGACAGTTCTACAGTGCTCAAAAAGACACTCCTGATCCCATGGGAAGAGTTATGATGATATTACAATGTAGACATAAAATGTTTTCTTTCTGAGTATCGATCTGCTCTAAATAGCCTGCAGATGCAGGCTTCCAACTGAGATACATTGTTGCCTCACGGAAATCACACTTTGAAAACCATGGTTATTTTAATCCGGGGTGTTTTTCAGCATACAAGGCTGAACAAACCCTTGCAACTAGTATGCTAGTATACCTGATAAACAGAGAAAGACACTCAAGTGTACACATCCTAATATTATCTAAAAATTGTGATGGCTTTATACTGGGAATAGTTCTCAATTTCTTTTCCATTTTAAATATGAATTGCATTCAAATCTCTTTTCTGTTCTCAGCGTGAACACACTGTTTTGAGTATATAAATATATTGCTTTTAAAACTTGTTATATACTGTAGCAAATTTGCAATGGAACTAAAGCCACGATTCTTTAATCCTAGCTTGGTGTAATATAATGAAAATAAAAAAAATATATATTAATTTGTATAACCATTTTAGTGGAAGTAGATGACTGCTAACACAACGGGCAGTCTCCAAGGTCATTCTCATGACTGTTTAGGTCACATAGAGCACATTGGATTCAATTGCCTAGATGTACTCTGCATGCACACAGCGCTCTAGGACTTGTTAGCCAATTTATCCAACACCAGGAATTTAAGTGCTATGCATTTGTTAGGAAACAGAGATAAGGAGCTATAATATAGATAATGTATGTTTCATAGGCAACAAAGTTTATAGGCTATATCATTGCAATAATTTGTCTTGGGAAATAAATTGCTTCTTGTTCAACTTCTGACTATCTTAGATTATATTTAGCAATTTATTGTGTTGTAGAAATAATCACAATATAATGATTCTGAGCAGCAGCTTGAACCATAGTACAAATGGATTAACAATAAACATCCCTTAGAGTCTCTTCCGACAAAACCATTAACAAAATTCTCATGTTCCATTGATTTTTGGGATTTTCTGAATTTCAGGTAGCTAAAAAGATTTTTATTCATGGATTTCTTCATAAACTGAAAGGGGGGAGCAACACCCCCATCAAATCATTCTCCGCAGCTATTACCTTTTGTACCACCACTAGGGATGAGCCGAACACCACTGCGTTTGGTTCGCACCAGAGCGTTCGAACAGACTGAACGTTCACGCAAACATTTAGAACCCCATTGAAGTCTATGGGACTCAAATGTTCGAATTTAAAAGTGCTAATTTTAAAGCCCAATATTCAAGTTATTGTTGGAAAACGTCTTTGAGAACCAGCGTCTTGCCCCAGGGAACATGTATCAATGGAAAAAAAAAGTTTTAAAAACTGTATTTTTTTCTGGAGCAGCGATTTTAATGATGCTTAACCCCTTCCCGACCGCCGCATGTACATATACGTCGGCAGAATGGCACGTACAGGCACATTGGCGTACCTGTACGTCCCTGCCTAGACGTGGGTCGGGGGTCCGATCGGGACCCCCCCCGCGACTTGCGGCGGTCGGGTCCCCTCGGGGAGCGATCCGGGACGACGGCGCGGCTATTTGTTTTTAGCCGCTCCGTCGCGATCGCTCCCCGGAGCTGAAGAACGGGGAGAGCCGTATGTAAACACGGCTTCCCCGTGCTTCACTATGGCGCTGCATCGATCGAGTGCTCCCTTATATAGGGAGACTCGATCGATGACGTCATTCCTACAGCCACACCCCCCTACAGTTGTAAACACACACACAGTGTACACCAAATCCTACAGCGCCCCCTGTGGTTAACTCCCAAACTGCAACTGTCATTTTCACAATAAAGAATGTAATTTAAATGCATTTTTTGCTGTGAAAATGACAAAAATCCCAAAAATGTGTCAAAATTGTCCGAAGTGTCCGCCATAATGTCGCAGTCATGAAAAAAATCGCTGATCGCCGCCATTAGTAGTAAAAAAAAAAAAATTAATAAAAATGCAATAAAACTATCCCCTATTTTGTAAACGCTATAAATTTTGCGCAAACCAATCGATAAACGCTTATTGCGATTTTTTTTACCAAAAATAGGTACAAGAATACGTATCGGCCTAAACTGAGGAAAAAAAAACATTTTATATATGTTTTTGGGGGATATTTATTATAGCAAAAAGTAAAAAATATTGCATTTTTTTCAAAATTGTCGCTCTATTTTTGTTTATAGCGCAAAAAATAAAAACCGCCGAGGTGATCAAATACCACCAAAAGAAAGCTCTATTTGTGGGGAAAAAAGGACGCCAATTTTGTTTGGGAGCCACGTCGCACGACCGCGCAATTGTCTGTTAAAGCGACGCAGTCCCAAACTGTAAAAACACCTTGGGTCTTTGGGCAGCAATATGGTCCGGGGCTTAAGTGGTTAAAGTGAAAAAAAAAATGAAAAATTCCTTTAAATATCGTACCTGCTGGGTGTCTATAGTAGTGGCACATGTTTAGAACTGTCCCTGCACAAAATGAGATTACTCTCAGAATTTTTTTTTTTTTTAATACTGCTCGCGGCTTTAATGTAATGTTTGGTCCCTGCAATATGGATAAAAATCATTGAAAAAAATAGCATGGGTTTCCCCGCCACCACTCCCCCCAGGTCATTACAAGACCCAGTGCTGATCCTGACCTCCCTGGGGCCCTAAGCAAAATGACATGGCACATTAAAATCGAGAAGCGGGGGGCGCTGATGACGAAGCGGGGGAGGGGGTGTTCTGCTGTGGGAAATGACTCAGCCAGCGAGTTTAGAACCGGGGTGAGGGGGCGAAAATGACTTCTCACCAGGCGGGGCCTCTAGTAAATTGGGGGCCCTTTGCAGCTTTGCGGGGCCCTAAGCGGCTTGCATAGTGAGCCTATAGGGAGGATCGGCCCTGACAAGACCCTTTGGCCCTATATACTTTGAACAGCAGTATACAGGCGGTGCAAACAAGATAAGGACTGTAGGTTTGTTAAAGCGATTGTAAACCCGCATCCAAAAATTTTTTTTTTTTCTCCTGCAAGGCAAAAGTCATAATGAGCTAATATGCACCGCATATTAGCTCATTATGAAATAATTACCTCGGAACGAGGTGTGTAGAACTTACCTGGTCCACGCCGAGCGAGATGTCCTCTTGCCTGGCGTGTCTTCTGGGTATCGCCGCTCCAGCGCTGTGATTTGCTGGAGCGGCGATGACGTCACTCCCACGCGTGCGCGGGAGATTTAAATTCGGCAAGGTCCGGCGGCTGCCGGTCCTTTCGCCGTAGATCCCCCCTGCGCAACCGTGCAGGTTTAGGAGATATTCTCCTTACCTACAGGTAAGCCTTATTATAGGCTTACCTGTAGGTAAAAGTCAAAAAAGTGGGTTTACAACCACTTTAAGTAGAATCTGAACCATGTCATACTTTGCTCCTGCATATTGCACAATTTCCTAAAGAGACCCTCAACAAACTACATGATACTTGTGCCTGATGAGGCCACTGATGTTCCAGTGGTGGTGGCCCGTGAGACTGTCCATACAGGCTTGGCCCCCCAAATTGCACGTGCTGTGTGGCAACAATATGTCGATTATTTTAGGGTTGGGGGGGGCCATTACAATGTCAGATCTTGGCTGAAGATACATTCGACTCGAACACAAAGCTCATCCCTAACCACCACCCCTTCCCTTTAGAATGTAAGCTCTACGAGCAAGGCCCTCCTGTCCCTTCTGTATTGAACTGTACTGTAATTGTGCTGTCTCCCCTCTACATTGTAAAGCACTGTGTAAACTGTTGGTGCTATATAAATTGTGTATAATAATGATAACAGTAAAGTGGGACTTGTCTTATATTAATAGCAACACAAATGTGACAAATGCATTTCCAATACGATATTCTACATAAAGGACAAAAATAACATTGGTTATCATTTTAGGCATTCTAAGCCCTATCACTGATGTGTAAATGTGCAGTGAAAGGGGGTGATTCACAGAGAGTTAGGCCGGCGTATCAGTAGATACGCCGACCTAACTCGGAATCTACGCGACGCAAATTTAAGCGCATTCTGGAAACCAGATACGCTTAAATTAGGCTCAGATACGAGTGGCGTAAGTGTCTTACACCGTCGTATCCTAAAGTGTAATTCTTAGGCTGACCGCTAGGTGGCGCTTCCATTGTGGTCGGCCTAGAATATGTAAATGAGTAGATACCGCGATTCACGAACGTACGCTTGCCCGACGCAGTAAACGCCGTTTACGTAACGCACTTTCAGGCCTAAAGTTATTCCATCAAATATCTGGAATAGTAATGTTTAGTATGGCCGTCGTTCCCACGCCGAAATTTGAAATTTTTACGTCGTTTGCGTAAGTCGTCCGTGAATAGGGATTTACGTCATTTACGTCCACGTCGAAACCAATAGGACCGTGCAGCGTACTTTGCCGCAATGCACACTGGGATATGTACACGGACGGCGCATGCGCCGTTCGTAAAATACGTCAATCACGTAAGGTCACCCCCCATTACCATAAAACATGCCCCCTCAGCTAAATTTGAATTAGGCGCGCTTACGCCCGATTTACGCTACGCCACCGTAACTTAGCAGGCAAGTACTTTTTGAATCATGTACTTGCCGCACTAACTTACGGCAGCGTAGTGTAAACATGATGCACTACGCCGCCGCAACGATACTCCTGCCTACCTGAATCTAGCTAAAAATGTATCCAAGAGACCTTAGGCCCAAGGCCTGTACTCGTAGAACACACAGCATGTGCTCCCGATGTTTGGACTGAGAGAATGCACTGAGCCAATATTATAAAAGACGTGAGAAAAAAAACGCGCTAAGAAATATTCTGAATGAAATGTGTAAGCAGCAAACCTTCTGTGAGACATATACACATTAAATATAAGATAGCTAAAGGTCATGCTATTCAATCATGTATATACAAATGTAAAACTTAGATGATTAGAACAGTCCACAAATGATGTGAAAATAAATCCTGATGTCAATCTCCACCATCCACCACCGTAGTGATCTTAAATATCAGTGTCTCCACCAACAGCTGAAAAAAGGCTCGCTTACCAGCTCCTATTGATCGCTCATTACAAGGGATCATTGGCGCTTGTGGCTTTAGCCCAGCCAAGGCATTTCTCCAGGTCCAAATGGTCTCCCAACAAGATCAATCCTTGGCACCGTATAAGATGTGAAGATTTCTCACTCAGGTTCCAGGTGATGCATCTCCTCCATCCGGAGGAAACACAAAGACTTGTTGTCTGGGGGGCACAGGGTGCGCCTGCCGAAGCCACGCTCCTGCTGTGATTGGACATAGCGGGAGCCAATCAGCGGGTCTGGTGGCCCTGATCATTCGTAGGAGAGGCAGAACGGCTGTCTGCCTATGTAGACAAGGCAGATCATCATTCTGTCAGACAGGAATAGAGAAGGCTTATGTTCCTGCTAATCAGAAACACAGATGTCTCTCTTCCTCTAGTAGTGCATCCATCCCCCACACAGTTAGAAAGCATTCCCTAGAAGCACACTTAACACTTTGATTTCACCTGAAGTTAACCCCTTACCTGCCAGTGTAAACTGGAGAGAGTGCAGATAAGGGCAACAAAACTAATAAAGGACTAGAGGATCTCAGCTATGGGGAAAGACTACAAGCATTGAACATATTCACTCAGGAAAAGAGATGTTTCACAGAGTGATGTACAAATGACCCTAGCATAGGGAAAAACTTTTCAGCTCTGTAATGATGTGGAATTCTCTTCTACAAGCAGTGGTATCAGCAGGAAGTGTTGGTAGTTTAAAAAAACTATTAGATGGGCACCTTAACAAAGATATATGATGTACTATGATGTACTATTGAGATAAACACAAGCACACTCACACACCACAGGTTGAACTGGATGGACTGGTATATTTTTTTAACCTTACCAACTATGTAACTATGTCAAAATATAAATGACACTCTAGTGTGAATTTTATACTAATAGAACATGATAAGCTCAGCTCATACTTTTCTTTTTTTTTTTAAACTACAGGGTCAGGATGGGCAGAAGTTTTCAGTGTAAAGTCTAATACACACTGCTAGTTCTTTTTCCGTTCAACCCAGCGGGTCAGAGCCACTGTTAGTACAGTAATCTCCCCTGCTGTTCTATTGTGTTCTGACATAGGGAAGGCCCCCCATCAGAACACTCAGGTCAGTGCTCTCAGCCATTGGCGTCGAAAGGCAGACTTTTTTTATTTAGTCATGCCCCTTCAACAGAAGCCAGCCGAATAGACAGCTTCTGACAGACCAGCTGTAGTACACACAGGCTGAATTCCGAACAGTTTCTATTGAACCGGCCGATGCCACCCAACATTTGGCTCATTTGTACGGGGCTTAATAAACACACTTCAATACATTTCTGACTATGGCAATCATATAATGAGAGTAAAGGTACCCCCCGATCGCAGTAGTGTATTCTGACAGGACGTCATATGACGTCCTCGTCTTTTAAAGCCGCTAGGGAGCAGTAACTGAGCAGGACCGTGGATCTCTGTGTGTAAACACAGAGATCCACAATCTGTCAGGGAGAGAAGACCAATGCTGTGTCCCTTGTACATAGGGACACAGATCGGGTACCTTCCCCAGTCACCCCCCTCCTCCTACAGTTAGAACACTCACTAGGCTACACATTTAACCCCTTCCTTGCCCCCTAGTGTTAACCCCTTCCCTGCCAGTCACATTTATACAGTTATCAGTGCATGTTTATAGCACTGTTCACTGTATAAACGTGAATGGTCCCAAAAATGTGTCAAAAGTGTCCGATGTGTTGCAGTCCCAATAAAAATCGCAGATCACCGCCATTCCTACAAAAAAAAAATCATAATTATATCCCTTATTTTGTAGGCGCTATAACTTTTGCGCAAACCAGTCACTATACGGTAATGGTCATTTTTTTTTACCAAAAATATGTAGAAAAATACGTATCGGCCTAAACTGAGAAATGTATTTATTTATTTTTTAAAAATTGGATATTTATTATAGCAAAAAGTAAAAAATATTGTGGGTTTTTTTTCAAAATTAATGCTCTTTTTTTGTTTATAGCCCAAAAAATAAAAACCGCACAGGCGATCAAATACCACCAAAAGAAAGCTTTTTTTGTGGGAAAAAAAGGATGCCAATTTTGTTTGGGAGCCACATCGCACGACCGCGCAATTGTCAGTTAAAGCAACGCTGTCCCGGAAGCTGAAATTTTGCCTGGGCAGGAAGGGGGTATATGTGCACAGTAAGCAAGTGGTTAAGCACAAATTTCAGATAATTTTATGGAGAGGACTTAGAAAATATAACCATGCCAATGGTGCAACAGAAAACATATAGCACAGTGAGGAAGGTTTGTGGTCCAGGATGATAGGACAGTCAAAATGTGGTTCCCCCCCACAGTTGCAGAATGCCGTCCGCCCGCATCCCGGACGCTTTATGGGGGCACTAGACTAATTTGCCTAACAGTGTAGCGCAAGCCGCGGGGACTCTTTTCGTGCTGCCCCCCTGCAAAGTGCTGCCCTAGGCCTGGGCCTTGTCAGCCTAGGCCAGGATACAGCATTGCCTGATCTAATATAAATCTGCTTGATTTAGCTAAAAAAAACATTTGACATGAGGAAAATGGCATGCTTTTGGATAGGTATTTGCTGACCAATCAATGCCAAGTAAATAAATGAATTGTTTCTCTTGGACTTTATCAGGGAAGGGGGACTAAACAGCTTCCAACTATTAGGGACCAATTAAAGTCAAGCATTAAAAGGAAATAATATGGTGATATGCCCAGTCAGAAATTTTCAACCTAAAACTCAAAAATGTATGTCATGATCCAAAAGACACAAAAAAAAACAAGGTGCTTTATACGAAAAATTCTATTTTCATTTTAGTACGGTTAGGTTAAAGTTGTGAGAGTAATCTCATTGAAATGCTATGGTATAATCTGATTTAGGCTATTGAAGCAATACATCACAAAAGTATGGAGCTTTTTGCAATACAAAATAAGCAAACTACTTCTTAAGAATTATGCAGACCTGGGTAGCAGCTGCAGAACTATTTTGTTTGAAATGAATACCAATAATTGATATAAAGGTGTGCATGCATATATATGTACATAGTTGGTTAGGTTAAATAAAGACACCAGTCCATCCAGTTCAACCCTGTTCAACATTAAAAAAAGAAAAGCAAATGTTGGCTTTAATGTACTAGGTGCATAGCATCCTAATTAGATTGGCTATTATTTATTTTAATCACATAGATGACGATTAGGTCACTTTTTTACATTTTAAATTGTAAATATATATATACAAGTATATACCATCACAATATAAATATGACTAGACATATAAAAAATCCTATGGCTAACACGATTCGCTTAGTTTGTGGTCATTTATAAAGTTAACATTCTGTGCAAACTGTAGCTTTATAGACACAAGCCAAATGCTTTATGACACCTGAAATGTAATTAACTATATTGAATTTAAATTAGATTTGCAACTGAGCTTAAATGTGAACTTATCTGCTACCAGATATGACTGCCAACCAATCCAAACCATTTACTATGTTCAATATCCATTAAACACTCTTTTTATAGCTCACAACATTTGCTTACCTATTAAGAAAGTGTTTAATCAGGGCTATGCTGAAACACAGCTCTTGTGATTTAAAGTATTTCAGTTCATATGCTATCGAGCTGTCCAAATCTGATCAAATATGATATTGTGATATTGTATAATAGGAACCCGTGGGAGATTAAAAGAGGAGACAATGACTCTGACACTTCACTAACTCATCTAAATTAGAGCAGTTTCCTCCACACTGACAGGCCTAACGGACAAAGTATACAGACTTTATATTTGTATTTATTTATTTATTTTATTTACAGCACTTGAGAGTGAATAACGTCAGGTTCAATTTCTTCTTTACCTTCCAAAAATGAATGCTGTACTACTAACGTGCCTGGGGGAGTTGCCAGTTAGAAAATATGCACTATGCTTAATATAAATAGAAGGGCTTATGTTGTCTGGAAAGGGAAAAAAAAATATATAACACATAGCATAAAATTGCTAACTTGGCTGACTCCATAATTAGTTTGGAGATCTGAGCTTGTGATGGATGAAAAGATACAGCACTTGTAGCAGAAGGCCTTTGCCTATTGACAACTCAGCTATGGATATATCATTTCCATCCGTGTCATCCTGCCAGGCAATTTGGTCTGTATCCTGAATAAAGTCCAGAGCCCATCTGGAGTCAAGGCTGTGAAGTGTGATGATTGATGTCAGATAGCTTTTGTTGGGTGGCCTAATGCCCGCTCATTTAAAAAACGATGTTCTATCAAGCTATACATAAAACTTTAATCTGGATATTCACTGAAAGTATTAAACAGAAGTGTGGAGGCTTAACAAATCCAGGGAACATGCCATGCCAATTATATTGAGCTGGGAGGTCACCAGACCACTGAAGAGATGTGGAAATCAAAACAACTATATTCCAGCCCTGCGGGGATAGGGGAAGAGGAATCTTTCAGCAAAGCAACATTTTAAACAAACATAAAGGCTTTATATGAATCCATACATCTTGCCCCGGGATATAATGCACAGCGTATAAACTGCTAACAACAATCTTCCGCACTATAAAGAACAACCCATTTCCAGTGTGTGTGTGAAGTGTTTCCAAGGTCAATACTATAGTATGACAAGAAGACAGATAAATGTGAAAATATGATAAAAGCCTGTAATATGTAAAATTTGCTGAACCAAAATCCATTCATTTGACTATATTTTTATTTAGCAAATCAAATTCACCCCTATGGTGTACATGTATGTTTTTTTTTATCATTAATATTATTATTATTTATTATTACAGGTACTTATATAATGGCCTCAAGTTACGCAATCCTTTACGTACATATTGTACATTCACATCGGTTCCTGCCCTCAAGGAGCTTGCAATCTAAGGTTCCTAACTCACACTCATACATACACATACTAGGGCCAATTGACACAGGATCCAATTAACCTACCTTTGGAGTATAGGAGGAAACCAGGGTACTTGGAAGAAACCCAGGCAGGCACAGGGAGAACACGCATACTCCAGGCAAGGTGTGTCATGGTTGGGATTGTTGGGATGTATTTTAACAACTAGGAGCTATTGACTAAAGAATATGTTAGGCGACAACTAAGAGAAACATTAGTCTCCTGCACATGTCTGTAACAGCTCAGTAGGCTATAAGTATTGTTCTACTGCATGACTGGGTAATCTTGTAGAACTTTGCTGCCCTCTAGGGATGTCCTATGACCACTGAAAAATAATCAAAACAAAAGAGGGTGCATAGGCCTAGTGCATTATCACACACATTTTATATATAAAATAGATGTAAAAAACTACTCACAAACACATGAGATAAAAGTGCTTGTTCAGCCACTCACCCGTGGCTTGGTACTTCCAGATTGGACAATCACCAGTACAAAAGTGGGAAACCTCAACGAGGTCCCTGCAGGCTGATGTGTTTCAAAGGGGATTCCATCAGAGCCAAGCAACAAGTGATCTTTCAATCCCATTTATATACACACAAGAGAGTAAGCATTCTGACATGCCCACAGCATGGGAACCAACGTTCCCTCCCCTTAGTGGGAGGAGTAAGGTCATGGGGGAAAAGAGGGAACTGTTATTATCATCGGAATATAAAAATAAAACATAGACATAAAAATCTGCATGCATGTATAAATATATCTATGTCTCTCTCATCTAGGGTAAATAAAAGGAATACACATATCTCCCTATATAGATCTATTTCTTATAACAGGGATGCAATATTAAGTGCAATATATAGATTTAGGCATAGCTAATTCATGTCAATGTTTTATTTTCTGTTAATGATAACAGCTCCCTTTTTTCCCCTATGGCTTTACTACTCCCACATAGGGGGAGGGACATTTGGTTCCCATGCTGTGGGCATGTCAGAATGCTTATTCTCTTGCATGTATATAAATTGGGCTGAAAGATCACTTGTTGCTTGGCTTTGATGAAGAAGGGATCCCCTTCGAAATGCATCAGCCTGCAAGGACCCCAGAGAGGTTCCCACTTTTGTACTGGTGATTATCCAATCTGGAAATACCAAGCCACAGATGAGTGGCTAGACAGGCGCTTTTATCTCATGTGTAGTCGTTTTTTAAATACATTTTTTATTAAAATTTGTGGGATAATGCACTAGACTTGTGTGCCCTCTTTGGCTTTAATATGTTAGGAGACACTGACACAAATATTAAAAAAGTAGGCCAACTTCAAATGGTTAATGATCTAAGTTATCAATATAATCTGATATAAAATCATAAAAAAATTAAACAGCCTTTATGTATTATTATCTATTGTAGTCTAGCAATCTGGCAGACTTCTATGAGTAGACGTTCACATTTAATCTCTCGATTTTGAAACTCAGATGTTGTTTAAAAAGTTTGTTTTAGTTGAGCAAAAGCTTGCTCCCAGAAAAAATGTCAATATCATCATATCATTAATGTTATTCTCAATACATTTTTGAAAAAAAGATGAACTAATATCTGCGCAAACTTAAAAATAATAATACAGAAACAAAAGCAGCTAGCACAATTTGTGGATAAAACAAACAAAAATAAAAGTTCAATAGTGCAGCGTTCTAGTGAGTTGAATTAAATAATAATCTCCGAATGAGTATGATCATCAAAGTAGTTGAAACAAAGGATAGGAAGCATCCAAAACTCATGAGGATCCAAAGGTATATATTGCGTTCATCAGCAAGAGTGTTACCAAAAAATGCAGAGAGGAAACAGCAATAGTGAAGCCCGTAGGTAAAAGCAACATTTATATAACAGGTTGACAGGCATCAAAACATAAAAGGATTCTGTGGCAGCGTACTTGTGGTGTGTTTCTATGTCTGCACATTGAAATCTTGGTGGAGGTCCTTTGTTTTAACTACTTTGATGATCATACTCATTCGGACATTATTAATTAATTCAACTCACTAGAGCGCTGCACAATAATTTTTTTCTGAATTTTAGACATACATCGAACATAAACAACATAAGCGGGTATGTAGCAAAGTAAGTAATCGTTCTCAAGAAAGCTCCTTGAATAAAGAGGAGAAATAAAATAAAACACAGGCAAAATAATAACAGTGAAAGAACATACAATAGTACACAAAGTGGGATGATATACTTTAACATGTTCCATCCATATGGTCTCCAAAGAGGAGGTTGAATCAACACTTTAACAAAAGATATACAACAACATTATCATTTATTGGGCAAGCAAAATAGTGAAGAATTAGGTGGTCGACCTTTTACAAAGTCATCATGCCAGCTGAGCCATGGTGCCCATCTTTGTTTTTCCTGTAGATAGGCATTTTTAGTTGTAATTGCGTCATTGTGATGACATCTAATGCCCCGTACACACGATCGGAATTTCCAATGGGATATAATCCGATGGAATTTTTTGTCGGAATTCAAGCTGTCTTGCATACACACTGTCAGACCAAATTCCGACCGTCCAAAATGTGGTGATGTAAAAAACAACGACGAGCCGAGAAAAATGATATTCAATGCTTCCGGGCATGCGTCAACTTGATTTTGAGCATGCATGGGTTTTTTCTCCGTCGGAGTTGCACACAGACGATAGGAATTTCCTATGGGTTTATTTTCCATCGGAAAAAAAATGTTCTATTTTTAAACACCGATGGAAAAAAAGTCCGATGGGGCCCACACACGATCGGAATTTCCGATGAAAAAAATCTATCAGACTTTTTTCATCGGAAATTCCAATCGTGTGTACGTGGCATAACAGTGTTGGGGGTTGGTTAGATTTCCAGAGTCTGGTCAGTGACAATCTGGCTGCAAGAAGGATGTAAATCGTCACTTTGCGGGAGGTATACGGTCAATGGCTAGGTTTAGAATTGCTAAGTCAGGTGTTGGGGAAATGGTAAGGCCTGTATTATTGTGAGTTTTAAGTGGACAAGATCTATCTGTTGTATGGAACGGCTTTCTCACCCAGCAAATGTATCTCTTAGGCCGGGTACAGACGAGCAAACATGTACGATGAAACCGGTCCGTCGGACCGTTTTCACCGTACATGTCTGCCCGGGGATTTCTGTATGGTGGCTGTACTCACCATCATACAGAAATCCGCGCGTAAACAATACGCGGGGCGTGTCCGCGCCGTCGCCACTACGATGACGCGGCGACGTGGGCGGCCCTGCCAGTTCAATGCTTCCACGCATGCGTCAAAGTCATTCGACGCATGCGAGGGATGGCGGGCACTCGGACATGTACGGTAGGTCTGTACAGACAACCGAACATGTCCGAGCGGGCAGGATTTCAGCGGGCTGTTTTAAAACAAGTCCAGAAATATTTGCCCGCTGGAAAAAGGCCCGGCGGGCAAATGTTTGCTGGAATCCTGCCCGCTCGGGCCTACACACGACCGAACATGTCTGCTGAAACTGGTCCGCGGACCAGTTTCAGCAGACATGTTCGGTCGTGTGTACGGCCCATTAGAGACACAGAAGATCTAAAAATCTACTTTGCACAGTTTGGCTTATGTAAGTAAAAATATTAGGGGGCAGATCCACATACATCTGCGCCGGGCGCAGCGTATCTAAGATACGCTATGCCGCTGTAACTTACTTTTGTTTGGTTTGAATCCTCAACGAATTTGTGCCATAAGTACCGGCGGCGTAGTGTATCTGTTGCGGCGTAAGGCCGCGGAATTCAAATGGAAGAGATGGGGGCGTGTTTTATGTTAATACGTCGTGACCCGACGTAAACAACGTTTTTTTAACTGCGCATGCGCCATCCCTGGGGGTATCCCAGTGCGCATGCTCCAAATTAAACCGGAACCAGCCAATGCTTACGACGGTGACGTCATTCTACGCAAATTCCTATTCGCAAACGACTTACACAAACGACAAATTCAAAATTGTACGCGGGAAGGACGCCCATACTTAACAATGAGTACGCCTCAGAACAGCAGCTTTAACTATACGCCGGAAAAAGCCGAACGCAAACGACGGAAAAAAATGCGCCGGGCTGACGTACGTTTGTGGATCACCGTAAATAGCTAATTTGCATACTCGACACGGATTTCGACGGAAACGCCACCTAGCGGGTGCCGAAAAATTGCATCTAAGATCCGAAGGCGTACGAAGACGTACGCCTGTCGGATCAAGCCGAGATGCCGTTGTATCTGGTTTTGAGGATTCAAAACAAAGATACGCAGGAATTTTGAAATTACGCCGACATATCAATAGATTTGTGGATCTGCCCCTTAATAACTAGAGAACTATCCAAAGCTAGCAGTGGTTACTAAGTAGAGCAGCAAGAAGACAACAAAACCACCACAGCACACCATTCATCAGGAGCTACTGATGAGAAACAACTTCCGTTACACTTCGCTGGGTTCCATGATGCCTTCACTCTCCTCACTCTTTCATTAATTAAACTCAGTGGGCCAGATGCACATACATTTCGATCGGCGCAGAGTATCAGAGATACACTACGCCGCCGTACCTTACCTGGCGTATATTCGAATCCTCAGCGAGTTTGTGCCATAAGTTACGGCGGAGTAGTGTATTTCTGGCAGCGGATTTCAAATTGGGCGGGTTGGGGGCGGGTTTCATTTAAATGAAGCGCGTCCCCGTGAGTAACGTCCATCCCTATTCACGGATGACTTACGCAAAAAAAAAATTAGACGCGGGAACGACGGCCATACTTAACATGGCAAGTCTATCTATACGCCGCAAAATACCAGCTTTAAGTACCAGCTGAAAGTAAGCCGGCGTATTAGTAGATACGCCGGTGTACTACCTATGTGGATCTGGCCCAGTGTTTCTTTTATCTACCACATGTTAAATTACAGCCTGTGCATATTATCTATCTGCCTGTGACAACGTACCAATTCCTAATTTTTTACATTCCAGCAATGATAGATAAATTAAGTATGTACCACGTACTTTAAACTCTAAATAAAATATCAATTACTGTATTTCTATCTTACAATTATATTAGGATATATGCATTAGGTAAATCAAGAAAACACCATGTCAACCTTGACCCTACTGTGCAAACAAAACGGAAAAAAAATGGGTTCAGTACCTCTAATCACATAGACAATTGAACTAAGTATGACATTTGATATCTAAGCAACTCTAATAATACATTTCTGAGAAACTACAGAGAAAACAAAGTACATACTAATATTTTATCATTTGCATTTAAAACATTCAAAAAGAAATGTGCAACAGGCTGATGACAGTTATATCACATCCTGCTATTAGCAATATTTACTACTAATTCTATTACTATTGAAATTATAGCTTAAAGTGTTTCTTAACCCAGGGCCCTGCATTCATTATCTCACTATATCTGGTCTCCCACAGTACACAGAACACGGAAATGCAATTATTTTAGTAAATATAAACTGCTAAATACCTTTTCTCATCAGCAGTATGTAGCAGTCTTGTGACTTCTATCAGTGTCTGGTCAACCTTGTAGGAGGAGTTTTCATTCTGCACTCACTGTCCTATATGGATGCAGGACCCCTGACCCTCTGTCTGGACAGTGCTGATTGGCCCTGTGCTGATCACATGCACCCTCCCAAGAAAAATAAAAAAACTCTCTAGCAATACACACATGTGCTGAGTGCCCCCGGCTCTGTATTATCAGGCAATATATTGGACAGTGGAAGGAGAAGAGGATCAGAGGAGACAGCTTTTTTTACACAATGTAAAGGATTAACCTATTAGGTTTCACAGTGAGTATAACAGTGAGTATTACAGGCATGCTTTACTGCATATACAGACTGATTTTACTGTTGTGGGTTTAGTAACACTTTAAAGAGGATGTAAATCCCATTCATGAAATTTGACCTAGGCACATATATTGACATTGTTTACTTATTTCTCTCCAAAGCACTAAGTCCTGTGTCTCACTGCTGCTCCGTTAATCTGTTATCAGCATTATAACTTCTGACAACTTCTCAGACACAGGAGATAAAAGCAGCTGAAAATTAGGGAGGGTGCTATAAATAGATTAGCAGAGAGCTTGTCTATTAATAGCACAGCTCTGCAAGTTTCTTCTTTTCTCTGCCTATGTGGGGAGTGTGTGCCTTTCCTCTAATCAGCTGTCACATAGTGTATGTCCATACTCCTCTCCCACTGCTGAAACAAAAAGAAAGATTTCTAACACAATGTTCATTTTCTAAAGAGTCTAGAAAGCTGAAGACAGCAGATATACAAATAAAACCTATGTATGGAGATTTGTTTCATCCCTGTGTATCATCTGAGGCTGTTCACTTCACTGGGTATATGTGAGGGTTTACAACCACTTTAAGCATATGATCATTTAAAGAAGTATTGTCAAATCTATTTTGGCTATGCTTCTCCTTTGGAATGAAGGAGCACTCCTGTGACCCATTTTCAACTGACAGCAAGCTAAAGTCAAGTCCGTTGAGAGCAGACATGACTCAGCGGGTCCAGGCTCTGAAAACCTGTGAGGAGGGAGTGTAGGCAGAACCAAGTTGCACTGTGTGTTTGTCTATGGATGCACACAGCCAGGAGTGCCCCAATAGCACACAGACTTCAGAAGGAACACTCGGAGAAACAGAGGTGCTGACAGTGACGGCAGGGGACTACAGAAGAGCAGGTAAGCCACCGCTCTGTGCAATACTATTGCACAAAGCAGGTGTGTATAACATGTTTATTAATTGAATTACAGAAAAACATGTAAGGTTTACAATTACTTTAAAGCATATCAGCATATTGAGCTATTTAAAAAATAGAATAAACTGCAGGCTTATAATATTTCACAGTGTTAGTTTTCCAAAATATATGAAGTTCCCAAATACTTGAATAATTTAAATGCTCAAATATCCAAAATCTCAGTGGATCTGTTGTGCATTGAAAGCTACAAAGCAACTTACAAAATCTATAATTATAGAGCTGCACTCTTTAATCTATCCTTTTCCTTCCAACCCTCTCTAGCTGCTCTTTCAATATCTTGATGATATTAAATGTGCCGAAAATAAAACCCTCCTCCCTCTCCCATACTTATCCTATTAGCCTTTAGTCACAAACGGCTCAATAAATAAAATATCCCCATCATACCTATTCACTAGTTGTGGGTAGATAATTTGATACAATGTTTAATAAAGTGTTCACTCTAAAGCAAAATACATTTTATTAAATATTTAGTCATTTGTATACAATGCAGCTTAGAAGCATATACTGTATAATACACCCTATAAAATGCCAAAAACATATGCAATTATACAAATAAAATGCATAAAATGTGAAAAAAATTATAATTAAAAGTCCTTTATAAATGTGAAAGACATATACTTAATCACTCTTCAGTTCATTGAAACATCCACAAGCACACAAAAAAGTGCAATAAATATATGAATAAACAAAAACCAAAAGGTTGACGCTGCGCTAAATAAAATATTGAATTCTAAATGTAAATAGCTGCTAGCACTAAATTGTGTACAACAACTTGGTAACATAAAAAAGAAAAAAACAGTGCAGCGCTAGTGAGTGATATTGTGCTCATATAAATTAATAATAAACAAAAAAAGTCATTCTGGAATAAACTGAAAATATAGCCAGAATAGGAAAAAACATAAAAATGCAGATGGATATATGAAGAAAAAGTCTTAAAAAGCCACGAAACAAAGTTCATATGACTCTATCCAGTAATTTTCCTTGTGAAAGAGAAGTGGATTGTGCAGACAATGTGAAAGACTCTTGATTGATGTGAGGTAAGCTGTCACCAATACACCCGTGAGGAAGGATAAGATTGCCTGCTTACCAGATGAAAAGACTGTTTTGCATCAGTCTAATAGGGCCTGTGGGAAGTCTGGTCTCCCAATACCTTAGCCGTCAAGATAACCACGGTATAGCTCAGCATACAATCCGAAGAGTCATAAACCAAAAAAAAGAGAAGAAGGACCTCTCATAGCGTATAACGTTTAAAAATAAAAGAGGGTTTAATAAAAATTGCACTTACAATTAGGCAATATAAATACAGCATGGATAGCAAAACGTCTCCGATCTCTTGTTCCGATGCTTCTCGCTACTCGGTCAGGAAAACACAGCCGGCGTTCAGGACGGAACGCGATGACGTCACGGCACCCTACGATCGTTTCGTCGCTAATGGACTTCAACGGGGGAGTAAGCCGGATGTACTCCCCCGTTGAAGTCCATTAGCGACGAAACGATCGTAGGGTGCCGTGACGTCATCGCGTTCCGTCCTGAACGCCGGCTGTGTTTTCCTGACCGAGTAGCGAGAAGCATCGGAACAAGAGATCGGAGACGTTTTGCTATCCATGCTGTATTTATATTGCCTAATTGTAAGTGCAATTTTTATTAAACCCTCTTTTATTTTTAAACGTTATACGCTATGAGAGGTCCTTCTCTTTTTTTTGGTTTATGACTCTTCGGATTGTATGCTGAGCTATACCGTGGTTATCTTGACGGCTAAGGTATTGGGAGACCAGACTTCCCACAGGCCCTATTAGACTGATGCAAAACAGTCTTTTCATCTGGTAAGCAGGCAATCTTATCCTTCCTCAGGGGTGTATTGGTGACAGCTTACCTCACATCAATCAAGAGTCTTTCACATTGTCTGCACAATCCACTTCTCTTTCACAAGGAAAATTACTGGATAGAGTCATATGAACTTTGTTTCGTGGCTTTTTAAGACTTTTTCTTCATATATCCATCTGCATTTTTATGTTTTTTCCTATTCTGGCTATATTTTCAGTTTATTCCAGAATGACTTTTTTTGTTTATTATTAATTTATATGAGCACAATATCACTCACTAGCGCTGCACTGTTTTTTTCTTTTTTTCTTTTTTAAATATATGAATAGCCAATCTTTGAGATTCACTTACCAAATGACTCCTTAAATGAGTTGTAAAGGAAAACATGTTTTTGATGAAATTACTGTTTACCCTAAAGCTTATGTTAAATAAGTCTGACACATTTGATATCAGAAGAGGAACACGTCAGGGCTGCCCGTTATCCCCGTTATTATTTGCCCTCCTTATCGAACCGCTTGCTCAGAAAATCAGATCAGACCCCACTATCCTAGGTATAGAATTAGGAGGTCATAAACATAAATTATGCCTATTTGCGGATGACATTCTTTTATTTCTTTCTTCCCCGCAAGTAACTGGCCCTAATCTCATCCCAATACTTGATAGATTTGCGACGTTCTCAGGTCTAGCCATTAATCCCAAGAAATGTGTAGCACTAAACATATCCCTCTCAAGACTAGAATTAAGTGCAGCCACAGTAGGTCTTCCATTTACATGGTCGGATAAGAGCATCCCGTACTTAGGAACACACGTAACGGCTGATACATCTGATTTATTCTCTTATAATTATCCCCCTCTTCTTAAACAGATAACAAACTTACTCAAATCCTGGTCCCAGCTCCCATTATCCTGGTTAGGTAGGATCAATGCAGTTAAGATGACAATATTACCAAAATTGTTGTATCTTTTTAGAGTGCTCCCGAGTCAAATACCGGCTTACTTTCTGAGGATAATACAAAACAGAATGACGACCTTTATATGGGGCACATCTAGGCCCAGAATAAAGGCGAAAATCTTGCATCTCCCCAAAACTCAAGGAGGGTTAGGATATCCGAATTTTACAAACTACTATAGGGCAGCGCAAATTTCAACCTTGGCCAAATATCATGCAAAAAAGGAAACACCTCTCTGGGTAGCGATTGAGGCAACCGAGTGTGATCCCATCCCTCCAGCTAACTTAATATGGATTCTTCCCAAGCTACGCGGGAAAATCTGCAATCCAATTATTAAACATTCTCTCTCACTATGGGATAGCTATAAATCCAAGTATTCACTGGTGTCCCCTCTCAACCCACTGCTTTCATTTTATAAAAACCCAACATTTTATCCGGCATGGATCTTCCCTAACACATTCAAGGAATGGGTAAGGAAAGACTGTATATATGTCTATACATTTTTGGATTCATCGGGTATCATGCCCTTCCCGACAGTATGTAAAAAATACGGTATACCTCAATCAGAATTGTTTCGATACCTCCAAATAAAAAATTTTGTGGAAACACATCTGACTTCTTCGGCTCTGAAAAACCAGATGTCACCTTTTGAAAGTATATGTAAAGATAATCCACATGTAAGAGGTACAATTTCGGTTCTGTACTTGCAGTCACTATCCCACAATAACACAACAAAGCTTCCTTATGTTCAGAAATGGGAGAGTGACCTGGGTATAGAACTGAATACCTCGGATTGGAATCAAATATGGCGAAACACTAAAACGGCTTCCTCGAATATAATAGCATTGGAAGCGGCCTATAAGGTATTAATGAGATGGTACCTGGTGCCAAGCAGAATAGCTAAATATGCACCAAACTGCACCGGACATTGCTATAGGGGTTGCATCACCGAAGGTACATATTTTCATACTTGGTGGACGTATCCAATAGTACAGAAATTCTGGGATAAGATTTTCAAGATGGTAAATGTGGTGACTAAATTGAGAATACTTCCAGACCCTAAATTGGCACTACTGAATTTAAAGCCCATCAATCTAACACACACGCACTTCAAGCTACTAACACAACTCTTTACGGCAGCCAAACAAACCATAGCAAAAGCTTGGAAAACTCCAATTTTATCAACGACGGAAACAAAAAATAGAATGAATATTGCTATGACGCACGCCAAAATGGAAGCGTTAGAAACGGACACGATCGCCAACTTTTAAAAAATATGGAACCCTTGGATACAATATGCTATACCAGAAAATGTTAATAAAGGTGTAATGATGCCATGGTAGCTTTCCTATACAAAAATAACCATTGTACATTTCATGCTTTGACGACGGATCCTAGCCCATCCCTGCAGACTTCCTTACCTGACCCCCCCCCATTTTCCTTCCTTTTCTTCCCTTCTTCCTTTTCCTGATCTGATACTGCATAAGGTAGTACCCTTGTGTATCTACCGTTAACTTTGAAAAGGTAGCACATTTTAGAAATTTAAAGTTGATAGGTAGTAAGGTTACATTAAATAAGGACGTATTATCTTTGATATATTATCCACTAGCCACTAGGACAAGTTGTAAGGATTACATATTTGGCTATGTTAACTACTTAAACTCTTCCTGCGATAGTACACAGAACATGGCTAAAATATTCCCGTTTATTGTTGTTTAAGAAAGATGATACTGTTAGTCAATCTTATGTTATAATAACCACCTGATTACTGTAACGAATGTATGCTTCATGTACAATTTATTCTTGCATTTAATAAAGATATTCTTGACAAGTAAATTACTGTTTACAGGGTATAGAGACATAATAGTTAACTGATTCCTTTTAAAATTGATTACAAATAGATAAAAATCAATCATATAGTGTACCTGTAGTTTAGTTTTTGCATCTACTTTCGTTTTTGCATGTTATCCTGCCTGTGTGCATGTACAGAGCCATAGAGCAGTGATGGGTTGGAAAATGAAACTAGAATCTCCCAGTACTGTGGTCCTCAGGAAACAGACAACCAGGAAGTGTCCAGAACAGACAACAATTACAGCAACATCAGAGCAAAAACGAACAATGAGGACATAAAAAACAGGACTGCAGTAAGGTAAAGGAAGCTATTTAGCTAAAAAAAAATTCCTTTAGTGACCCTTTAAGGCAAATATGTTTGGTCTAGCACCTTTTATATCTCAAACCTCCCTCCACTTCTCAGTCCTGTTTATCAAACCCCAATGATATATATGAATCAATTATTGTGTGTGGGGAGTTAAGCCTCGTACAGACGCTCGGTTTACTCAGCAAAAACCAGCAAAAAAACTGCTGGCAGAGCTTTCTTGCTGAGTATACCGAGCGTGTGTATGAGGATTTCAGGTTTCTCGTCAAGAAAACTGCTTAAAATCTTGACAAGAAAAATAGAGAACCTGCTCTCTATTTTCTTGTCGTGATTCTCGGCAGTGTTTTCCTGTCGAGAAACCCGAGAGTGTGTATACTTATCTGTCGCCGTGGAAACCAGCGCATGCTCAAAATGACTTCAACAAATGCGCGGTAGCTTCCTAGGCATTGGTAGGGTTCAGCAAACTGGCGGCGACGGCATTGAATGTGACAAGCGCATGGCAACTTTAGAAACAATCGGCGATACGACCATCAGTGAATCGCGCATGTGTGAGATTGTGAGGTGAATGCTGGTTACCCAGCATGCACCTCTCCAACGCTAATCCCAGAAGAGGTATATTTTATTAACATCCACAATTAAACATATGTAATTGTGTTTCTAATGTAATAATGCATTATGCTCATATCTATAAAAACAAAAGAAAAATGTTGCCGGAACTTTGCTTTAAGATTGGTTATTTATATATTTTTTGTAATTTTTGTGGACCTGTGGATGTTTCACTGAACTGAGGAATAATCACTCATATGTCTAGTTTATTGATGACTTATTAATTGTGTGGTTTTTTTTACATTTTATGCAATTTATTCGCATATATGGCTATGTTTTTGGCAATTTATAAGATTTAATAAAAATGCTTTTCATTTGTATTGTTTACAATTTATGATAAAAGCACTATTAAATCCAAAACCAAAAATGTAATATAGTGCAGCCTACCAATTATCATTTGCTATCCCTGAGGAAGTCACGTGACCAGTGACGCAACGCGTCAGGTGGAGCCTTGTGACGTCAGTTCCGGTGTTTTTTTTTAACAGAAGTATGGTGAGGAGGCCTGTGTGTCACTACTCCCATTGCTTTTTACTGCGGATTTTATCCTTACTTGATGTAAGCAGGTTTTTTACTAAATACATTTACTTTTCATTTGGCAATATTGCACTATGGCTGTTATTTTTTTCCTTTGAGCGCCATTTATACAAGAAGTGCCATTCCTTGGAGCGAGCTGTTTCCTCTATATGTTGAATTACCCAAGATGTTTTGATGCCAAGTTTTGGACGTAGTTCTTCGTCTTTGCCTGGAACCTGGATGCCTTTACAGATCCATCAGCAGGATTCCTTATCTGACTATCTGATGAGCCTTGTTTGACTCTTGGGTCATTGTTGGAGGTGAGCGGCCAATTCATAAATTTAACAGTCAATGCTTGGATCGATGTTTTATCTGTTTTTTCTATGAGATTTTTGCCTTTATATGAACTAACTCCTACCATTGGGCTTTAGTTGGACTTTATTCACATTTATTTATTTATTTGTATGTTTGGATACTCAGCATATTTTTTCTTTGAGTATACTACTTTATGGCACATTATTGAATAAGCGCACCATTCTCATCTTTTTCTTTTTACCAATTATCAGTCTTTTCATTTTGTGATGTGGCCAGTAACACACCTCTTGTATTAGAGCATCTGCTCTGGAAGAAAGACACCTTGGGACAGCAGCATTGTCAGTCTGGGCAGAGGGCAGTGTTAAATGTATTGGAAGATTTAAATGCATTAACTAAATTAAGCCAAACTCCGGCTAACACTTCATAAACAGTTACAACAACCTTTTTGGATAAAGGTTTTACATGAATAAATACAAGTTTGTTATTGCAAGCATTGTAAGACGGCTGTACACGGAACAGGGACGGCGAATAGTAAGTAAACAGAGCGCGACCCACGTGGCGGGAGGAGGGGGGAATTGGGCGCCGTTCTGACACAAAAAACTCCATCGGTACAAGACAGGGAAGGGAATATGGGGCAAATAAAGTAGTGGTTCCAGGGAGAAAAATGGCGGCGAGACAACTTCCGGTCCGCCCATTTCTGGGGGGGGCATGGGCGGAAACCTCTAATTAAAGTCGGCCATAGAGGGGTATAAATATAGAGCACAATAAAAGTACAGCAGCTTCCTGATGACGCAATATATCTTGCGAAACGTGTAGAGGCTGCTGACACACTACGGTATACCACACCGATCGCAAGAGAGGCTCGGGGGGAACGCAATAGAGGAACGATATTTCTCTCATATGTTTGCATACACGCCTGGAGAAGCTTGGTGTCGGCAAACAGGCACACTAAAATGTGAGTGGAATATATGCTTTATATTTTAAACCAAATACATTTTTTACTTACTACACTATGATGGGCATCCTTTCCCTGTGAGTTTTTATAGAGAAAGAGAGGCCATAGTAATACTATATCCAAGATACCTGACAGCTGTGGTGACCCTAAACAGGAGTGGTTATCCTGGGAATGAACCAAAGGCTTTTATTGAATAGGATCTGGAGAGTGGCCATTTTTAACGGTGACGGGAAGATCACGGAAGTGGTGAAATCACGTTGCATTTGAACACTTCACAGGAGGAATATCTATTGATTAAGAGCACATGGTTATCACATTGGGACTTTTCTAGTAAAGAGAAGAGGATTCATTTAGGAATTCTCCTTTATATATATCATTTTTTAATATTTGTTAAATAGTTTCACCATACCAATTGTGGTCTAGTGACACAAAACATCTTCTATATATATATTTTTTGTGAACCCGCAATAGGGTAGAGCACGTTTATTGAGCACTATTTTGATATACTAATACATGTATGTTTTTTATATATACATATGCATTTTTTTTTAGAAGACCATGGCTTGGATTCTTGTACGAGTTACGCCGGCGTATCTCCAGATATGCCGTCGTAACTCTGAGTCCGAGCCGTCGTATCTATGCGCCTGATTCTTAGAATCAGTTACGCATAGATTTGTATTAGATCCGACCGACGTAAGTCTCTTACGCCGTCGTATCTTAACTGCATATTTACGCTGGCCGCTAGGGGTGTGTACGCTGATTTACGCCTAGAAATATGTAAATCAGCTAGATATGCCAATTCACGAACGTACGCCCGGCCGACGCAGTACAGATACGCTGTTTACGTTAGGATTTTCCCGGGGTAAAGTTACCCCTGCTATATGAGGCGTACATGAGGCGTACCAATGTTAAGTATGGACGTCGGGCCAGCGTCGAATTTTTCAAGTTTTACGTCGTTTGCATAAGTCGTTCGCGAATAGGGCTGGGCGTCATTTACGTTCACGTCGAAAGCATTGGCTTCCTGCAGGTTAATTTGGAGCATGCGCACTGGGATACTTTCACGGACGGCGCATGCGCCGTTCGTAAAAAGCGTCATTTACGTGGGGTCAAATTAAATTTACATAACACACGCCCACATCTACCACATTTGAATTAGGCGGGCTTACGCCGGCCTATTTACGCTACACCGCCGCAACTTTGGTTTGAGAATACGGCACTTGCCTGTCAAAGTTGCGGAGGCGTAACGTAAATAGGATATGTTACGCCCGCACAAAGATACGCGGTTTCTACGTGAATCCGGGGCCCATATGTACAACGTTTGGTGGATTGTCACTTATCAGTAAATTTGTGGTGGAATAGCACAAGGTGATACTTTTAGGTGTTAAATAACTTTGTTTATTGTACATGATTAGGTAGATATAGGTCACCTACCAGGGTAGCGCAATCCTTATATTATATCAATTAGACTTTGGGCAAGCCAACTTAGAGTGACTTGCACCCTTTTGATTGCAACAAATCATTCAATATAGAATAAGAATCTTTTTCCATTTGCGCCAGTAACATTCATCCCATATACAAAGTCAACTGGCCTGGCCAATTGTTTCCACAAATTTTTACATTTCCTGTGCAACCCCCATCCATTCAACATGTTGAACATAGAGATGGCATGGTAGACCAATACCTGATGGAATATGGTCTCCCAAAACTATCAACCCAAGTTCAAGACTCAATGGAATGCCTAGTGAGGATGAATGTATATGCATATGGAAAAAGCACCTGGTTCTGATGGGTTCATTCACATCTACTACAAAACCTTCCAAAAGCAGTGATCTACTTAGCTTACCAAGACATATTATTCTATCCTGTGGGGACAACCTATTCAAAGATATCCTCTGCTCATATAATGGTAGTGCTCAAGGAAGATAAAGACCCATTACTCTGTGCAAGATATATGGTAGGCCAGTCTAACTCTTAAACGGTGATTTGAACCTATTTACTAAATTACTGGCTAACCAATTTCAATTTGTCAAGGATCATTCACTATTACCAGGTAAGATGTATGCCCCGTGAAAAAGACCAGAGGCAACACCTGTAGGACCCACAATCTCATACACTTTGCCAGGTTAGAGTTACTTCCTACAGCTTTTGTAAGCTGAAGCAGAAAAGGCCTTTAAAACGACTCTTTCAAACCCGTTACTTTTTTTTTCTAAATAGTTCAAACAGTGCTTTTTCTTATAAGCAAATTTAAAGCAGTTAATCCCTCATCTTTATTTCTATCTACTTTCCCTAGCTGATAACATTTTCAGAGAGCAGTGAGGCATGACAATTGCAGGATAGGTAGAGATTTTTGTTTGCTGAATTTGCAAAAGTGGATAGTTAAAAACCTGAATAGTTCATATTTGGTAAGATATTATGTAAAACATGTCAAAGCAAAGGATTTATTTAACCACTTAACCACTTAAGGCCCGCCGCATGTACATTTACGTCGGCAGAATGGCACGGACAGGCACATCGATGTACCTGTACGTGCCTGACTTGACGTGGGGTCGGGGGTCTGATCGGGACCCCCCCTGGTACTTGCGGCAGTCTGGTTTGCTGTGAGAGCGATCCAGGATGAGGGGGCGGCTGTTCGTTCCTGGCCACCCCCTCACGATCGCTCCCAGCTAATCACCTTCCGCCTCTGCCTGTGTAATGTAAACACAGGCAGAGGAAGTGATGTCATCTCTCCTCCTGGCGGTCTTTTCGTCCGGTGAGAGGAGAGGAGACATCACACGTGAGTTGCACCTAACAGTACACTGACACCAGGTACACATAGGCACACTTACACGTACAAAAAAGTGTCTCTATACTTATTCCAATTGGCTTTACTGAATGCTTATGTCTTATACAAAGGTTCAGGACGGACTGGATCCTTCCTTCAATTCCAGTATGAGATCATCATAGAACTCCTGCATCCAGGCGGTTCTGCACCTCACCATCCCCTACAAAATGCAGTAAGCCGACTGCATGAGAGAAATTTTTCATATGTCCTCGAGAGTACCCCTACCCGACGAGCCCCCCAAAGAAGATGTCGTGTCTGTGCCAAGCGCGGATATAGGCGTGACACCCGTTATTTTTGTCCACGCTGTCCTGACGATCCTGGTCTTTGTATTGGTGAATGTTTTGAACGCTTCCACACACGAGTGAAGTATTAGCGTAGGGTAAAGCATTTCACAGGCTAGGCACACTTACACAGGGTCTCCCAAGATGCCATCGCATTTTGAGAGACCCAAACCTGGAACCGAAAAGTTGAACAGTTACAGTTACAAAAAAAGTGTTAAAAAACAAAAAAATAAGTAAAAAATAAAAACACAAAAAAAATAAGGAAATAAAATAAATAAAAATTGTTGTCGTTTTATTGTTCTCTCCCTCTCTATTCTCTCTCTATTGTTCTGCTCTTTTTTACTGTATTCTATTCTGCAAAGTTTTATTGTTATTATGTTTTATCATGCTTGCTTGTCAGGTATATAATTTACTTTACTGTCTTCAGGTACGCCATTCAGCTGTTGCGCAGACTTCTTTATCTTGACAGCAACAGCGCTTGCTCCCACGATATATAAAGCCGCGACTCCAGTGCTGTAGGAAGTGATTTCACCACCACAGTTAAAAAAGAGCATATATGCCAAAGCATGGGGGAATTAGGGGCGAAGGAGCGATTTTGCTCCTAATGCCGCGTACATACGGTGAACATTACTATGTAGGCTTTCCCGTGGAAAAGTCAGACTGTGTGTACGCTGCATAACTTTTTATGCCGCGTACATATGGTCGAAATTCCAACGGAGGCTTGCCCGTGGAAAAGTCTGACCGTGTGTACGCGGCATAACTTTTTTGCGGGAGGATGCCCCCATGCTTCAGCATATATATATTTTAGGCACAGGTTGCGTTAATTTATTTTTTATTTTTTACTATGTGTTTTTTTGGTATTTGCTTTGCATATGTGGGGGGACTTGGCTGCATATATGGCGGACATGGCTGCATATATGGGGAACATGGCTACATGGCTGCATATATGAGGGACATGGCTGCATATGTGGGGGACATGGCTGCATATGTGGGGGACATGGCTGCATATGTGGGGGTCATGGCTGCATATGTGGGGGTCATGGCTGCATATGTGGGGGACATGGCTGCATATATGGGGGACATGGCTGCATATGTAGGGGGGCATGGCTGCATATGTGGGGGACATGGCTGCATATGTGGGGGACATGGCTGCATCTGTGGGGGACATGGCTGCATCTGTGGGGGACATCGCTGCATTCGTGGGGGACATGGCTGCATTTGGGGACACATTTAAAAAAAGTATCGGTATTCAGTATCGGCGAGTACTTGAAAAAAAGTATCGGTACTTGTACTCGGTCCTAAAAAAGTGGTATCGGGACAAAGCTAATAGAGACTGAGGACATAAAGATGGTAAGAGAATGCAGACATGCTACAAGAGACAGTCAGAAACTGCAGACATGATACAAGAGCTCAATGCATCCTCACCAGTGCCCATCAAATGCAGCCTCACTGTGCCCATCAAATTCCGCCTCACTGTGCCCATCAATTGCAGCCTTACTGTGCCCATCAATTGCAGCCTCACTATGCCCATAAATGCAGCCTCACTGTGCCCGTGAATGAAGCCTCACGTTGCCCACCATTGCAGCCTCACTGTGCCCACCATTGCAGCCTCACTGTGCCCAACATTTCAGCCTCACTGTGCCCATAAATGCAGCATCACTCTGCTCATCAAATGCAGCTTTACTGTGCCCCTGAATTCAGTCTCACTATGCCCATGAATGCAGCCATACTGTGCCCATCATTGCAGCCTCACTGCTCATGAATGCAGCATCACTGTGCCCATCAAATGCAGCTTTACTGTGCCCATGAATGCAGCCTCACTGTGCCCATCAAACACAGCCTCACGGTGCCTGCAGCCTCACTGTTCCCACCATTGCAGTCTCGCTGTGCCCATCATTGCAGCCTCACTGCCCATGAAAACAGCATCACTGTGTCCATTAAATGCAGCTTTACTGTACACATGAATGCAGCCTCACTGTGCCAGTGAATGCAGCTTCTCTGTGCCTGTGAATGCAGCCTCACTGTGCCCATCAAATGCAGCCTCACCATGCCCATCAAGTGCAGCCTCACCATGCCCATGAATGCAACATCACTGTGCCCATCATTGCAGTCTCACTGTGCCTGTGAATGCAGCCTAACTATGCCCACCATAGCAGCCTCACTGTGCCTGTGAATGCAGCCTCACTGTGCCCACCATTGCAGCCTCACTGTGCCCGTGAATGCAGTCTCACTGTGCTCGTCATTACAGCTTCACTATGCCCATTAATGCAGTCTCACTGTGCCCATCAAATGCAGCCTCACTTTGCCCACCATTGCAACCTCACTGTACCCATGAATGCAACATCACTTTGCCCGCCATTGCAGCCTCACTGTGCCCACGAATGCTGCATCACTGTGCCCACTATTGCAGCCTTACTGTGTCAGTGAATGCAGCCTCACTGTGCCCACCATTGCAGCCTCGCTGTGCCCATGAATGCAGCCTCACTGTTCCTATGAATGCAGCCTCAATGTGCCCATGAATGCAGCCTCACTGTGCCCGTGAATACAGCCTCATTGTGCCCGTAAATACAGCCTCACTGTGCCCATGAGTACAGCCTCACTGTGTCCGTGAATGCAGCCGTACTGTGCCCATAAATTACAGGCTCACTGTGCCCATTGATTGCAGGCTCACTGTGCCTGTGAATGCAGTGTCACTGTGCCCACCATTACAGCCTCACTGTGCCCATAAATGCAGTCTCACTGTGCCCACCATTACAGCCTCACCGTGCCCATGAATGCAGTCTCACTGTGCCCACCATTACAGCCTCACTGTGCCCATGAATGCAGCCTCCCTGTGCCCATCAAATGCAGCCTCGATTTGCCCAACCATTACAGCCTCGCTGTGCTTATTAATTCAGACTGGTAAATCACCTGGTAAATAAACACACAGCGGGCATCTCCCACTGTGTATCACGGAGCTGGCTGGGTCTGTGTTTGGCATGCGCGCTGTAACAAAGTCCCGCCCCTCTAGACCGACTTGTGTGGTAGACAGAACACTACTATCACACAAGCTGGTCTAGGGGGCGGAACTTTGTTACAGTGCACCCACCGAACACAGACCCAGACAGCTCCGTGATATACACAGGATGAGGAGAGAGGGAGAGAGGGGAGCGCTGCAGCCACAGCTCAAAGCTGCCCCAGGGCAGGTGGCATAACGGGAAATTTCCTGATATCCCGGTAGGCCAGACCGGCCCTGCCGATCAATGTTCCTCTGTACTGGTAAAACACCATCGGTCTCCTCTCCCCTGACAGAATGTGGATCTTTTTGTTTGCACAGACAGATTCCTGTACCTGCTCTGTTACAGGCAATCGCGGGTGCTCGCTGGACATCACGGCCGCCGGGCACGCACATAGGCTCCAGGCGCGCACGCATCCTAGACGGCTGGGAAGCTGAGGACGTCATATGATGCCCACCCAGGTTGGGAGATCCCTCCTGTGGACGTCATATGACTATGAGCGGGAAGGAAGTGGTTAATAAGTTAATGAATTTCCACTCTTACTCTTCCAGCGTCAATCATTTTCAGTGGATAAAACCTTCCATTTTCAACTTTATGTGTAAGGGCTCTTTCACACATATGGACCCGTTGAGGTCCACCTGTCAGTTTTTCAGGCAGACCCGAACAGACTCTCCATTAACCTCTATGGAGAGACGGATGTCCGCTGACAACCAATCTGCTTCGAGCCGCTAAATGCAGACAGATGGAAATGGACAAGCGGTCCATTTCCCATAGAGGAGAGCGGAGATCTGACAGGTCCGTCTCAGCACAGTGAGCAGAGACGGACCTGTCATCCGCCGGCTCAGCGGGGATCTACGGATTGATCCCTGCTGAGCAAGCAGAGTCCATGAAAACAGACAGCCCCGTGTGAAAGGGGTCTTAAGGTTTGATGTTTTTATGTACGGTGCTTCGCATGCTCTTCCTCTGTAATGTCTATGGGTACTACTGAAATGCATATGTTCTTCTATCAGAGGTAGAATATGACATTCTTGGTTCTAGTTTTAGTCTTTTTTCCAACTTGTTATATTCGAATGGGCTTTGTTGTACTATCTTGCACTTCTCTGTACAGTCCGTAACTTTATTTGTTCTTAATGACTTGTCAGCTTACCAATTCTCTGTGTAAATTATTCCTTCTTTTCCTACGTATTACTTTGACTGAATATGTACAGTGGAGATGCATGTCTTTGTATGCATTGATACTGTTAATATATGTCACTACCAATAAATACATTTTTTAACAATAAAAAAAACAGGACAAACAAAAAAAAAATCCTCCCTTGCAGTGTTTACATGCTTGTTTATGGTTAGGGTACCAGTCATAAAAAATGTGCTTACCCAATTCCTGCTCCTGCAAGCTTCCTTCATGCTATGTGCACCTGGTCTCCGCAGTCACAGGCATTATTCCATCATCAAGTATAATGCAGGACCAATAGCCCTGCATTGTGGGAAATCCCTTAGCCCCCATCATCTGTAGTATCAGGGAGAAGAGGAAAGTTCCGGCTGCTGGGGGAGCAAGGGATGAAGCAAGTAAAAGTCCTGTTTACAGGTACCCTAGGAGTAAAAGTATAGATAACCCTTACCATGTGGGGGGGGGGGAGCAGCACTGCAGTGTAGGATTTTCATTTTTTCCTGGGGTTCAACTTTGATGAATAACCTAACACATAAGCACAATAAAATATTATAAACAGGTCAACGTTTAAGGTTAGCCCAGAATCAGAGCTACTAAGCATTCATCTATATCTGAAAATTCTTTATATGAATATGGAATAGCAAGCAATTTTATCATATTTTCAGAGACAAATTAACAGATTGCTTATTCGTTTCCAAATATAAACTGGATGAATTATGAGTAGTGATTATCTTGGAGAAACAGCTGGATTTTTGCAGACTTTTAAAAGCTGTTCTTTTTGAAAAACATAAATTTCATAGCAAATGCTTGTTGAATAAATATCTGCTGTAGAGATACTGATCTTCTGTGCTTAATGCAAAGCAGCATTTTTTTTTTCTTGCTTTTGAGGCTTGTGATCTTGTGATTTAAATAGGCTTTAAATATCGTAAAAAGAGGTAAGCATTACCTATACTGTGCATGCGATTTTGAAAATGATTTTAAATATGTTTCTGACTTTGAGCAAGTTCATATTTTATGTTACTTGAAACCGAGAGTATTGTCTTGGTTTTAGTGTCAAAACACCTTATTCTTACAATACTGTGATTTTTTTTTCTCAACTGCCCTTTCTGAAGGGATAACAAATGACATAAAGGACATCCTGGGAAAATGTAATTCACATTTGGATGGTTAGAAGAACATTTATTATTATTTGGATATGAATATTAACTATGACCCTTGCTTTACTAAAAGTGTCAATAAATGCCAAAATTGTATTTGTGCCTTAATTCTTTAAAAGTTGAACCTGTATGCAAAGGTTTGTCAGAATAAAACTTTTCCTTATTGGAAAATACATGGCGGATGCTGTAGTTTTCAAGGACTGTTAGTGGCAAGGATGTGGCAGCTGATCCTCTGCCTGCTATGCTGCCCCCCCCCCCCACCCCAAATTACATAACTTAGGCCCCGTACACACGGTCGGACAAAACCGATGAGAATGGACCGAGGTTCAGTTTCATCGGTCCAAACCGACCGTGTGTATAGCCCATCGGTCTGTTTTCCTTCGGTCCAAAATTTTAAAACATGCTTCAAAACCGAACCGATGGACCGCTGCCCGATCGGTCCAAACCGATGGTTAGTACAGAAAAGCATCGGTTCAGAATCAAGTCGACGCATGCTTGGAAGCATTGAACTTCGGTTTATTCAGCACGTCGTGTGTTTGACGTCACCGCGTTCTGACTCGATCGGTTTTTGGAACGATGGTGTGTACGCACATCAGACCATCAGGCCACTTCAGCGGTGAACCGATGAAAACGGTCCGTCGGACCATTCTCATAGTTTTTTTGTCCGACCGTGTGTACAAGGCCTCACTGGTCCAATAGCTCCCCTGTACAAGCTATTCCATTTCTGTATCCTGTCCCATGTGATCCTTTTGGTTGTCTTGAGGAGTGACTCTAGCAGGTTAAATTACAGGTGCCTATCTCTGTTCTTCCCCAGGCAACTCTTAGCTGCTTTTGCCCGTCCCTGCAACAACCAGTATTTCTTCCAGCAGTGGTTGCCCTTTCTTCTCCTGCCTGCATGCTGGCACCTGAGGGGAGAGGGGTGGGCATTATAGCATTGTGGGCTGCGGGGATATGAAGAAAAAAGTGGGGATAAAAATAACTGAGCATTGGCCTGAGGAGGGACTCAGATGGCTTAGGAGTGTTTGTCTAGCTCCTTACAAAGACATCTGCTTCCTCTCACCTGCTCTCCCTCCTTATAGTATTTTATTTTTTAAGAGACCACAATAAACTAAACTTTCTGCTTGCCCCATCCCCTTATTTCACAGTGTAGTGTGGAGCATATCACAAGAGAAAACTTTATCACAGCTAAAAAAGGTATTTAGTTTCTTGTGAACTATACACTCTTGCTTTCATTGATGGGTTTGCTGATGATAACTCTGAACTTGCTAAAAAGGGTGTACTGACAGTTTAATGATTGTATTTGTGAAGGCCCCTGATAGATAGTAAGAGGGATGTAATGAAACCAACCTTGTTCTTTGAGAAGTGCCTAGAAATTAGGGCTTACCGGCCCAACCAAAGCTGGGGTGCCACTAGTCTAGATTTAGTGGGCAGATAGACTTGGCTCTAATATTATTGTTCTCTGCATTTGTTGGGTTTCCCCTAAGAATGGAATATTGTCTGCTTCTGTCTGTTAATGAGCAGTGTTCTTCAGTAGACTAAAAAATAATGAGTTATGAGAGAAAGAAAAAGAGAGAAGAGGGGGAAAAGCGAGTTAAACCTGCATAGGAACTGGAAAAGGTATGTCTTTAACATTCTGTATACTTCACTATATTCTACTCCCTTTTAAAATGTCTTTGCCCTAGAAGATTCACATACTTTTCCACCAGACCTTGACTATTTTAATAATTTTTTCAATAAAGATGAGAATGAAAAATGAAGTGTAGTATTTGTTTGACAAGATCTGTTTTCACTATTGTTATTATGACATAAGCATTACATTTTTTTTGAATCATACTGAAAGTCCCTAATGGTTCACTCAGCTCTGAATGCCTCTGACACTTGACAGGTTCACTGGAATGTTATTGTTATTGTAGAATTCACAACAAAGGTATTTTAACTATCTTTGCAAGCGTCAATGTGGAATTATTTTTACTAAGATGGTATAGGAATCATGTACCAATTCATATTTTTCAATAGATGTTCAGTGACTGCTTTCGATGAAAAGGAGGAAAGCCTCCAGCTCCAACCTCTTCTATTTGGTGGTCCAGCTTGCTCTGCTGCTCATTGTTGCCCAGTAGCTGAAAGAGCAGTAAAAAGATCTCCCAACATTACCTTCCCCTTTCAGCCATAGTAAACAAGAGATACTGATAGGAGGATCCTCTTTATACCAAAGGTAACAGCCATTTATTGATCTTTAGGTGGTCAATGACTTTTGGAAATCTGAACTGAAGGGACCATATATTACACTTTTCTAATAAGCCTCACACTCTTCCTCAAAACATTAACACATGGCTAGGTGTTACAGAATAACTTATAAATGTCATATATCGCAATAAATTTAAGGCAGACGTTTAATGCCAGTGAAGCCCACTTTTGGACGTGACCCTGCCACTAAAGGGTGCAAATCAAACTAGAACTATCCTGTTAAAAACAGTTTTTGTATATTTACTTTTCTGGAAGTCAATGTAGTCATAAACCACTGTGTAGAAGATGCCTGGCTGCTGCAGGTATCTGACAATACACTCACCTGCAATGCATGCTGTGACTGGCTTATGTGTCCCGTGGTGAAATCAGGATGTAAAAGGAAACCTTCCTAACAAGGATTCAAGCAGTAAAAAAAAAAAAAACTAACAAATGGTATAAGATATCCCTGTTATATTAAAGAGAAAACACTTTGGCTGGACTTGTTATGGTTCAGGTTAGTAGTTTAGAGTTTACTTTAAGGCCTTGTACACACGACCGAACATGTCCGCTGAAACTGGTCCGCGGACCAGTTTCCGTGGTCATGTCCGACCGTGTGTAGGGCCTAGCGGACAGTTTTCTGGCCTAGCGGACAGGTTTCCAGCGGACAAAAGTTTCTTAGCATGCTAATATTCCCGCCCACATCCCTTAGGCAGCAGAACAGTGTCTGTCGGGGAGAGTGGGCGGGGCAGACACATGAGAAGAGGACGAGAGGAGGGGGAGGAGTAGAAGCAGCTCCTCTCCTCTAACTGGTCCTGCGGGCAGCAAGGGGAGGGGAGAAATCGCCCTGCTCATCTCTCTCTATCTGGCGCTGTGTTGTGGCGGGGGTGGGGGATCTCTGCTATCAGGTAAACTGGGTGTCCCCTCTTGGCCTGCAACCCCTTGGTACACCCCTGGGGAGATGTGACATGCGGCCCGCCGAGGGCTGTTCGTGGCCGCAACCGGCCCGTGGGACGCCGCGGCCCACCGGGCATATGCCCGGTTTGCCCTATGGCCAGTCCGGGCCTGTATCCACCACCAAAGCATATTGGAATCTGTGCTACAGAACCACAACCTCAATGGTACAGATGCCGGCCTACAAACTCTAAATTACGAAGAGCTCATGGATTCAGGTGTGCATCCAAACCATATCACTTCCACTGGTACTCTTCTAGAACAACAGGAATCATTATAAAAATTCTCCTCCCATCAGGGTGCCTGGAAGAAGTCATTTCTGACAAAATGCATAGGGGAGAGCTATGTGCTGATGTCATAACGTTCTCACGTTGCCCGAAGTGAGGGTGGATTTGTTGTATTTGCCACCTGGATAAAGTTTTCTATTACGCAATCATTTTAATCTTTATGTAAGAGTAGTTTTTAGCTTAATAAACATTGTTGTGAAAGTTTTACACTATGTGGGATTTTTATAAGTTCTGCTAGAATGGTGATAGGTGGAAGATTTCTGTGAAGATTCCTGTTGTTCTAGAAAAGTACTAGTGGAACTGATGTGGTTCTGACACACTCTTGAATCCATGTTTTGTTATCGCAAGAGATGTTTACATTCCCTGTGATTTCAATAAAAGGGACAGTGTAAAAAAAAATGAATTAAATAAAATATATATATTTTTTTAAAGCACCCCAGACCCCGAGCGCACAGTAGTAAACTCTTACATTGATAATGCCCACACATGTAAACTGTGTTCGCACCACGCATGTGAGGTATCGCTACGAACGTATGAGTAAGAGAAATAATTCTAGCACTAATCCTTCTCTGTAACTCTAAACTTGTAAACAGATAAACAAACAAAGGCGCCTCTAAGTGCAGAAATAAAAACTTTTTAATATCCCTAAGAGGATTAAAAAACACTTACAAGATAGAGGATGAGAAGGAACGTGTAATAAGTGTATCCCAGTGATGTTCCGATGACAGGAAGGTCCCAGTATGTAATACTTCCAGTAAGATCCAGGATAAGACAGCTGGTGGACGCTGCAGGCTCTGGAAACACAATAACGATGTCTGGGTCAGTGTAATCGGCGCTCTCTCGTCGCTGTATTGCCTTCCACGCTGGAGCGCATACGGCGACCGCACAATGACGTCATCGCCCGGCACCGCGTGCGTTCCAGTGTGGAACGCAGAAGGGTGAGCCGAATCAGTGCTTTATGCACTACACATGTCTCCCTTCTATAAACAGGACAGCGTGGATAGTACACGCTGTCCTATCATTGTCGGCCATAGCCGGACCACGCTACATACCAACTACTGGCATATCCCCCCAACTGGATAGCAGCGCAACCTGGATCCGAGCTACCTCTTAGTTATCCACTGCCTCCATCCATGCTGCCAATCTTACTGCTGTGGCTGGGGACACCCTAAGATATCCTGCACCAGGAGACCCTCCATGACAGATTCCTAATCCGCTACAAGACTCTGCTTACTCTCATCCTCTGCAAACGGATAAGTACCGTTACTACGTTACATTTATTGCTTTGGAACTAACCGGTTCACATATAGCTTTACTAAGTACTGTATTTGAATCTGTCTCTACTTATACTATTATGCTGCTTGGCATTACTTGTTGTGCTTTCAAGTAACAGTTGTGGAATATCTTAAAAGCCACATACACTCTCAGATCATTTAAGCTAAAAATAGCTCTCTCAAGTAATTGCTAATTGCATACAGTATTTTCATATGCTACGTGCGTGACATTTGTTGTTAATTGTCTACGGGCTTACGCCCTAAAATACTGAACATGTTCACTGTACCTTTTCAACGCTAGGGGTTGAAGGCATGTTGTAATACCTCCACCCTTAGTAGCTCAACGCATTCTTATATGTGAAAGAGATGATGTAGTGAACCCCCAAACTCCTGTTCTCTGATTGGAGTGACGCCTGGGGTATAGTACTGATATTCACATCGCATAGAGAGCTGCATTGAAATCTTTCCTAACCTGCAGTTGTGGTTCACTCTCGTTCACAGTAGTTTGTGAGAGTCAGTGTGGAGCATGGAGCCCGGAAATGACGTCAGCAGAAGCGGGACGAAAACCAGCATGGAACGCAAACAGGAAGTGTGTCATCAGAAAGGGACGTGTTTCAGAACTGCTAATTGGTTTCTTCTTCAGCCAATGACGACAGCTCCATAGAAGTTAGACTTCTTATAGTCTATGGGCGGCACCGTACAAAAGGACACTGGTACAAAAAACAGATATCAACATAAGGTTTTTTAAATACATTTTAGATATTCTATAATAATACAAATTCTTACTCATAATATATAATTATCTTAATGAAGCTTATAATAACGTTTACCCCCAGTGCCATTTGTTTATGCTGGTTTGTTGTTATGCCCTTTTTCTTTTCTTTTTTAATGTTGTCAATGCAATGCCTGTCTGCACCTGTTTGTTACATTCCTTCTGTGTCTGTTTTTATTGTTCCCGAGTTTGTGTCTAAAGTCTGCAGTGACTATTCGGCGGACTCCTGCTGTCAAAGCACTGTCTTTCCTCTGCCAATTACCGCCCATAGCCCCGCTCACAGTGCCACCCATAGACTATATGAAGTCTAGCTTCTATGGAGCTGTCATCATTGGCTGAAGAAGGAACCAATCAGCAGTTCCAAAACGCAACCCTTTCTGATGACACACTTCCTGTTTGCGTTCCATGCTGGTTTTCGTCCCGCTTCCGCCAACGTCATTTCCATGCTCCATACTTTTCACTGACCCAGACAGAGTTATTGTGTTTCCAGAGCCTGCAGTGTCCACCGGCTGTCTTCTCCTGAATCCTACTGGAAGTATTACATACTGGGACCTTCCTGTCATCAGAACATCACCTGGATACACATATTACATGTTGCTTCTCATCCTCTATCTTGTAAGTGTTTTTTTAATCTGCTTGGGGATATTAAAAAGTTTTTATTTCTGCACTTGGAGGTGCCTTTGTTTGTTTATCTGTTTATCATTAGCGATCGCTTTGTCTCTCTGAGTGCAGCCTGAAGTGTATGAAGATGCCTATCTCTTCCAAAACAGACTATTTGCTAGGTCCTGACATCCGGAGCACCCTTGATATATACTTTTTTCTGAACTCTAAACTTGTAACCTATACAAATTTTTAAAGCGCCGCCTACGGAGATTTTTAAGCACCGTAATTTGGTGGCATTCCACAAGCACAATTTTCAAGCGTGACATGTTAGGTATCTATTTACATAGAAAAAATGCATTACAAAAAAAGCTGTGCAAAAACCCTGTGACCTAATAAAATTGCAACAACCACCATTTTATTCTCTAGTGTCTCTGCTAAAAAAAACGAATGTTTGGGGGGGGTTACGTGATTTTATAGCAAAAAAATACAGATTTTTACTTGTAAACAAGTGTCAGAAAAAGGCATGGTCCTTATTGGTTAAAAAAAATATATTATGTGTGGGGATTCTAGCCAAAAATTATGATTTTTACAGGTAGACGAGAAATGTCATAACTGGCCCCGACTGGAACTGGTTAATTTGAATACATGTCCAAACAGATTGTCAGAGACTAGCCACTTAAGGACCGCCTCCTGCACATTTACGTCGGCAGAATGGCACGGCTGGGCACAAGCACGTACATGTACGTCATCTTTAAGTGCCCACTGACCCGCTTGCCCGCGCCAACTGGTCCGAAGCTCCGTGACCGCGGCCGTGGGACTCGTGGACCCGATCGCCGCTGGAGTCCTGCGATCGGTCCACGGAGCTGAAGAACGGGGAGAGCTGTGTGTAAACACAGCTTCCCCGTTCTTCACTGTGGCGCTGTCATTGATCGTGTATTCCCTAATATAGGGAAACACAATCAATGACGTCACACGTTCAGCCCCGCCCCCCTACATTTAGAAACACAGATGAGGTCACACTTAACCCCTTCAGCACCCCCTAGTGGTTAACTCCCAAATTGCAATTGTCATTTTCACACTAAACAATGCATTTTTAATGCACTTTTTGCAGTGAAAATGACAATGGTCCCAAAACTGTGTCAAAATTGTCCGATATGTTTCCGACATAATGTCGCAGTCACAAAAAAAAATCGCTGATCGCCGTCATTAGTAGTAAAAAAAATAATAAAAATGCAATAAAACTATCCCCTATTTTGAAAACGCTATAAATTTTGCACAAACTAATTAATAAACGCTTATTGCGATTTTTTTTTACCAAAAATAGGTAGAAGAATACGTATCGGCCTAAACTGAGGAAACATTTTTTTTTATATATTTTTGGGGGATATTTATTATAGCAAAAAGTTAAAAATATTGAATTTTTTTCAAAATTGTCGCTCTATTTTTGTTTATAGCGCAAACAATAAAAACCGTAGGGGTGATCAAATACCACCAAAAGAAAGCTCTATTTGTGGGAAAAAAAGGACGCCAATTTTGTTTGGGAGCCACTTCGCAGGACCGCGCAATTGTCAGTTAAATCGACGCAGTGCCGAATCGCAAAAACTGGCTGGGTCCTTTACCTGCCTAAAGGTCCGGGTCTTAAGTGGCTAGAATAGCCATTTTTTTTTTAATAAATTCTGCTATTCCTCTATTTGAAACTGCTCCTGGAAAAATATTTTGTCACTATATTTTAAACTAATATCAGAAGAATTCCTTGTTCTACTGTTTATCATTGGTGCTGTATGTGTATTAATCTGCATTTTGTCTGGGCTGTGTCACAATATTTTAACTGAAATGAATTTAGCCCTATATGCCACTTGATTGGAACAGATAAGCATTGGTTCTACAAAGATATTATGAAAAATTGCAAAGCATGTCAGCATTCAATACTTCCTAATAAAAAGAGAACATTTTTCTTTGTGGATACCCATTGTAGTTTTCTCTTCCTGCCTCTAAATGACTAAATGTTACCTACACATAATAGTAGGAGGAAGGACATTGTACAGTTGACATTGCTCATAAAAGGTCTGTGTGACAATAAAACTTTGATTTTTAGAATTTGACACAAAATAGAAATACACAACAAAGAACAAATGAACACTTTAGCATTTTAAAATATAGCCTTTCTTCTATTTCTTTTTCAATGTCTATAATTTTAGGTTAGCAATGGACTTTATTCGCAGAGGAATTCTTGGATAAATGTAAATTGCTATCATGGAGATATAACCATAAAACGGCAAAACATTGTAATATTTCTAACACCAGTGTTAGCTTGCAGGCACAGTAACAATGCCATTATGTTCCTGAAGTTAATTTCTTCAGTTTAAAATTCTTAGGCAAAGGACGATAATACAAAATATAATAACTGTTCTATAACTGCTCAATTAAATAGGGTACTGCACATGTCTTTTAAGATGTGCATTCCTATTAGGTATTTGCAAATAGGAAATCGGTACAACTAGGCTTTTTTTTCTAGATTTTTTAAGAAACACTACAAAGGCCTGTCCAGGTAGCACATGTTATGTTCCGTATTATTCGGGGGAAATAATTATTTGATCCCCTGCAGATTTCATAGGTTTGCCCACTTACAAAGAAATGAAGGGTCTACAGTTTTCATAATAGGTATATTTTACACGATAGAGGCAGAATATCAACCAAATATCCAGAAAAAACATATGATACGAATGTCATAAATTGAGTTATAGTTCAGTGAGTAAAAAAGGTATTTGATCCCCAAGCAAAAAATGACTTAGTACTTGGTGGAGAGACAATTCCTATAGATGGTGACTAGGTTTGCACATACCTCAGGAGGGATTTTAGTCCACTCTTCTTTACAGATCTTCTCTAAATCCTTAAGGTTTCTTGGCTGTTGCTTGGCAACTTGAAGTTTCAGCTCCCTCTATACATTTTCTAAAGGATTAAGGTCTGGAGCCTTGCTAGGCCACTCCATGACCTTAATGTGCTTCTTCTTGAGCCACTCTTTTGCTGCATTTGTTGCATCATTGTCATGCTGGAAGACCCATCCATGACCCATCTTCAATGTTCTGGCTGAGGGAGGAAAGTTCTCATCCAAGAGTTTACAATACATGGCCCTGTCCATTGGCCCCTTAATGCGGCAAAGTCGGCCTGTACCTTCAGCAGAGAAACAGCCCCAAAGAATAATGTGTACACCTTCGTTCTTGACTGTAGGTGTGGTGTTCTTAGGGTCATAGTCAGCATTTTTCTTTCTCCAAACACATCGAGTTGAGTTAATGCCAAAGAGCTCAATTTTGGTCTTCTCTGACCTCAGCACTTTATCCCAATCCTTCTCTGAATCATTTAAATGTTCCTTGGCAAACTTCAAACCGGCCTGTACATATTTTGGTATACAATAACATTATATACACAAAAGTAACATTAGGTGCCAAAATGCAAAGGGTACTGTTGAGCAGATGTCAATCCTTCAGTCAGTTATGCAGGAGTTTAAGGCTTAATTGGATGGACACAATGGCGACCCTAGGGGGTAGGGGGCAGAGGGGGCCCTGACCCCCCCAACATTATGCTGTGCCCCACCATTTTTTTTTATATTTTGCTCGGGCCGCCGCTGGAATAACAGTCTCTCCTAAGAGGGAGAGCCTCCCCAGTCAGCTCTGGGGGACATTCCTCCCCCCTCCCTCTGCTCGCTGACACTGCATAATGCAAGCACTCACACAACCACAGCCGCCCGATCTGCTCCTTCCCCTGCATCCTCATTGGCACGGAGAAGAGCGAGTTGCAGAAAGGACTCCATGAGCACTGTGGGGCCCAAGCCTTCATCTCAGTTACTGAAAAAACAGACTGATTTCTCCCATCCTTAGGACAGGGGAACCAGCCTGTAAATTCCAAGAATGGTGACGGCAAGCTGAGCCGGGTGTCAGTCTATGACACTCTTTTACAGCCCAGCGAGTCCATGTGCTTGGGCTAACGCTGGAGTAACAGTCTCTCCTGAGAGGGAGAGCCTCCCCATTCAGCTCTGCGGGGCAATCAGCAGCATTCCTGGCTGTGTGTGAATGATGCCTGAGATTCTAGCCGGGACCGTGGGTAAGTGTGTGCACTGCAGACTGTAGTACACTGTAATCACTGAACTGCATTATCTCTATCTCTTCTCTCCCCCTTCTGTCTCCCTCCCCCTCTCCTGTTCTTTCAAGACATTCACAATTTACTTTTACTTTCAGTTAGGCAGGTAATATACGGTGCAAATTTATTTCCTGCATCCACAGATTGCAGGAAAGAAACTTGCATGATTCCACCATCAACACAGACAGTGCTGACAGGGGAATATCCCTCCTGCACAGCAATTGTATTCTCCCGACAAACAGTGATTATCACTAGTGATACTCATAAGAGAATCTGCTCATTAATGGTTCAAATCTCAGCCAGTTCCTGCTGAACCAGCTGAGATTTAAACTGTCTATGGCTGGTCTTAGCTCTTAGGCAGCCCATACATTGATCACTTTTTTTCATTCAACTATTAGGTTGAATAAAAAAAATAAAAAAAAATAAATGATCCAATTCCCCCATCTACACATTATAGGGGGATGGGGGAATCATCCCAGTGTGGACCAGTGCTGGAATAACCAGAGTTGCTGTCCTGTCCCGGCTTATCACAGCGCTGGTCTCTGTCTCCATGGCAGCAGCGGCAGCACATTGGAACCCAGTGCTGGTTACTTTATGGGGCTGATGTACAGGAGGGCCAGTGCAATTTGTTGTTAGAGATGGACTGGGGGGCATGTTCAAAATTCCACATGCCAGAGCCTGCCAGGAAGCCCACACTGCACAGCGCTGATCACAGGCAGTGAGACATTTCCCGGTCTGCAGCTGCACAGATCAGGGAAAGTCTCACTGGCTGTGATTAGCACTGTGGAGTGTCGGCTTTCTGGAGGGATCGGGCATGTGGGATTTCAAACACACCTGAGCCCATCTCTGTTGGTTGTAGACAGTTGAGCTCCCTGCAGGTTGCTTAGCAGCAGTGGAACCTTCTCTGACATGCTGATCGTGATGCAATCTAGGTGATGCTCCTAGTCAAATCCTAGTGTTAAATATCAGTGATTTTATTGATCAAAGCCCACACTTTACAAGCATAGAGCCCACATGGCTGCCGAACATATGATTGATTGTTTATATATATACACGTGGTTGTACTCTTGATGCTAATAAATACTGTGTTTATAAGATCTGACTGGGAGCATCACCTGGATCACATCCCGATCAGCATGTCAACAGAGAAGGTTATACAGCATTACTGCTGCTAGGTAACCAGCTGGGGACTCGGCTCTCTATAACCAATAGTGCCAGCCTTCCCCTGCATGCACCCATAATGTCACCAGCACTAGGTCCTAATAGACTGCCGCCGCTGCCAAGGAGACAGATGCCAGACTAGCGCTGTCAATAGCAGGGACAGGACAACTGGGGAACCCCACAGTGGCAGAACACCAGGGCCTGGTGGCAAGACAACCTTTGCAACCCTGAGAGTTCTCCCACTGCTTTGGACCCTTATATTTTCTTGGTGTGCTGGTGACATATATCTCTTGTTTTCTGCCACCCTGGGGGAGCCCCAGTATAGTAGGAAGGGAGCTCACTGCAGAACATGTGAAAGGGCCCGTTGTGGGATCGTAGTAAAGGGCCCCAGGATATATATATATATATATATTTAAAATTGCATTTTATAGTTGGCCCCCCTACTTTTGTCCCTGTCCCCCCATGTGCCCACCCTAAATATGAAAGCTGGAGACGCCACTGGATGGACATGAATCAAATTCAGCGATGGCTAGTGGCAGAACCTTAGGGCTTTACATAACCATGGTTGAGACCCTCTGATATAAAGTATATTTTAAACAGAATACAGCAGTAGCTGCCTCTGTCTGATTAGCACATCAAACAGAGCCATGGAGGGAAGGGGATGGGGAGAAGTAAGTCACTTATTTACTGTTATGTGTAAACTCCAGCTTGAGATGCTGAACTGCAAACAGCAGGAGATATTGAGAAACTAGATAATATGTGAAAAGGTCCTGGGAGTTCTACCTGATGTGACGCTTTACCCAAACAAATTTGGTGGTATTTGATTACCTCTATGTTTTTTGTTCTTTTTTCTGCTATAAACAAAAACAAGACTGACAATTTAAAAAAATATATATATTTTTAACTTTTTGCTATAATAAATATCCCCCAAAAAATAAAAATAAACAAACGTCTTCATCAGTTTAGGCCAACATGTATTCTTCTATATATTTTTGGTAAAAAACAAAATGCAATAAGCATATATTGATTGGTTTGCGCAAAAGTTATAGCATCTACAAAATAGGGGATAGATTTTTGGCATTTTTAATATTTATTTATTTTACTAGTAAAAGCAGTGATCTGCGATTTTTAGCAGGACTGTGACATTGCAGCTGACAGATTGGACACTTTTGACACTTTTTTGGGACCAATGACATTTATACAGTGATCAGTGCTTTAAAAATTGTGTAAATGTCACTAACAGGGAAGGGGTTAACACTAGGGGGGCGATTAAGGGGTTAAATGTGTTCCTTGGGAGGTGTTTCTAACTGTGGGGGGTGGGACAGACTGGAAGAGTAAAGAGATCACTGTTACTAATCACTAGATTTCTCTCTCCTCCTCTGTCAGAACAGAAATCTGTTCCCTGCATTGATTCCCCCGCTGTCCCCCGGGCGCGCCTGCTATGGCTATTAAAAGAGCCAACATACACCTACAGCGATTTGCAGGAACGAGACAGCCTGCAGCAGTATAATGATGGCGGCTGGTCGGCAAGTGGAGGGTGAATCTCCCTAGTGGGGACATAAACAATATTCAAATATTGATAGAGGATATTAACAGAGGATCTTACCCTCAAACTATCCACAATTGAGAAAAAATGTTTTGCATTTACATGCACTTTAAGTACAAATGATGAAACATTAAACATCTGTGCAGGAAGGAAGATGGTGTATTGGATATATAAGAATTGATTTCACAACTAGGCCCTGTGCAGCCGAGGTAATCCTCTGTATACACACATATTTATTGTTTTTAAGACCATGTGACTTAATGCATTGAGAAGGGCAATGACGCTGTTCAATACAGTATGTAATAAAAAATCAGACTACTTTTTATCAGTTATGAGTAGTTGCAGTAGTAAAAAATAATTGCTTCTAATGCCGCATACACACGATCGGATTTTCTGTCAAAAAAACCTTGTATGGTTTTTCCGACGGAATTCCGCTCGGTCTTGGCTGGCATACACACGGTCACATACAAGTTCTCTGAACTTTCGACCGTCAAGAACGCGGAGACGTACAACACTACTACGAGCCAAGAAAATTAAGTTCAATGCTTCTGAGCATGCGTTGATTAGTTTCCAAGCATGTGTTGGAATTTTTTTGCGCGTCGCAATTGCTACAGACGTTTGGATTCTCAGATCGGAATTTTTTTCCGTCTGAAAATTTGAGAGCCAGCTCTCAATTTTTTATTGGCGAAAATTCCGACAGCAAAAGTCCGATGGAGCATACACATGGTCGGAATTTCTGTTCAAAAGCTCACATCGGACTTTTGCTGTTGGAATTTCCGAAACATGTGTACTAGGCATTAGGGTTACTGCACATTGTTTTTCCAGTGTCAAAGAGGGAATAACAAGCGTGCTTGCAATTCTAAGCATATCATCCATGAATGTTTAGTAATGTTTTCTACTTTAGCTAAAACAAAGTTGACTGAGGCTATATTTTGCGGAAATATTTTCTTGTCATTGTTTCATACTGTATGTCTTATATTATATTTTACACTGTACCTTATTTGTAAATTGTAATTTTGAAAGCCCTGTGTAAACTGAAGATAATTTATAAGTGTCAAAGAACTTTTTTTTTTTTTTAGGGAAAAACAACTTAGGCAAATATTACAAAGTTTAGATGTGCAAAGTTAGAAGAGACATATCCCAAATAGACAAAAGGCTGTAATTAAAGTAAAAAGCTGTTCAACAAAATACTGACACAAGGGTGATCCTTTTTCCAACTCAGTGATTTTGTTTTTGAATATTTTTTTTTTCCGACATGTTAGTGTTATATCTTTCACTTGGGTGTTGTAAGTTGCATTGATTAAATACAGATGGATAAAACATAATTCTGTGTCGGTCTTCATTTCAGGATGCAAAGCAACAAAATATGTTTTTTTTAAAGGGGGTGATTATTTCCTATACCCACTGTACATTGCAATGAATTAACAAACTTTTGTTGGAGTAAATGGGAAAATAGTGTCTGGGAATGCTTTTCAAGAGCTATCTTAAAGGAATTATTATCTAGTTAGAAACTTATTACAGCTCTTTTGTTTCCACAATTTGAGTCAATGAGAGGAATTTACTTAAACTGGAGCAGACAGAATCTGAAGCAGCTGTGCATTGAACCTGTAACGGCAATCCAAGGATGAAAGGGGTTAACGCCGTTTAGGATATTCCATTCCCGAACAAGGCAGCTACCGACACTCCAGTCAGGTGAACGAGACCTAAAAGAATAATTCTCCCTCAATATGTGTGGTTTAAGCAGGAATGACAATCTTTATTGAAAAGACCACAAGTTTTATACATGGTTAACAGAGGAGGTGCATCAACTCTGAAGGTGCATACTCTGAAATTACACCTGTGACCAGACCTAATTAGCATGCTAATTACCTAATTCCTTTTAGCAGCTGATGAGTTTCCTAGCCTGGCTGTTTCCTAAACTCCAATACACATCATCAAAGTACTCCTTCATACAATACAGGGTCAATTAGCCCAATCCACAAATAGAAGATCTTTAGAAGTTATTCTGGATTCATTAACATTACAACAGAAGTTGAACACATCAGCCTTTTTCAATTAACCTGTTGAGTTCAGAATCAACAAACAGTAAATAGACCTTTACAGATATCCTGGAATATTGGGGGTACATATCACTGTCCCATTTTAGGTAGTCCAAGATATATTTTCTCCGTCACCCTATGCCCCTATTAGAGACACAAGGTGATTTAGACATAAGAGGTGCATGGGGAGCTGAAGCAAGGGTATCTCATACTTTCTAAAGGATTCTGGGTTCCACTGGCCCTCTTGTTACAGAACCCAATCACAGCTTCTTAGTTCAGCTTGCTCAGCTAAGCTTTGAGGCTGGTTTCACACTTATGCATTTTCAGTGCTTTTTGCATTTTGCAGATTTTCACTACAGAGCGTGTTCCATAGGAAACCATGTTAAATGGACTGTAGTGCAAATCTGCAAAATGCAAAAAGCACTAAAATTGTATAGGTGTTAATCAAGCCAAAAACATAGAATCTGATTGGGTGTCATGCACAGCTGTCTCAGATTCTGTCTGCGCCAGCCTTGGTAAATTCCCCTCATTGACTAGGAACACATATTAAATGCATATCATATCAGGCTTTACCAACCTGCATATTTGTTTGGGGTCAGAACCTTAGAATGTATTAAAGCCATTGTCTTACCAAAAGTCAGGCAAATCGAATGTCAGAGGTCAGCAAAGCCAGCCTTCGTATTTATCTCAGAAAAGGTCTGTTTTTAAAAGAACACCCAAAGGAATAAGTGTTTCTTAGTCTAGCCGAAAAGGTTTACCCATCTGAATATCATTATTTTTTTACACTATAGCCAAGGTGAAAAAACATAACTAGGCAATTAGTTTTCTATGTTCCTTTGCATTAACTGATAGAAAGGAAATGAAAGCACTGTAAAATGAAATTCCTGCATAAATGACCATCACAAAGAATGTATAAAGAAGAGCATAGAAAAAAAAAAAGAACTTTCAATTAATAACAGGTCAAGGATTTTACCGAGAGAAAAAAAAAAGCTATGAAAATCTATGCAAATGTTCTACCACATGAAAGAAGAGAACTCTAGGTGTTTTTTCAGAGTGCTGAAATATTGCAGTTCAAAATTGATAATAAACTTGTTTAAATGTCAAATATCTTATCAATTAAAAACAAAATGTCATATACTTGATGTGCTTGAAAGGAGATATTTAGAGGAACATGTGGAATAAGGTTTGCTTCCCTAAATTTACATTCATTAGGCGCTAGCAACAGGAGCCAATAACATACTGCAATTTTGAACAGGTCATAAACAGTCATTTTTGAAAATTCACACTTTTGACATTAGATTTTTCCTATCATTAGTGACAAAGGTAATTAATATGTGTTCAAGCAGCAAATATTTGTTTAAAGAAAATCTTTAATACAGCTTTGTTTGTATCTCGTGAATTCAACTCAGACTTGAATGCTTCCTACATTGGACATACACAGCTTGTGTCAATCAGGCTGTGTAGGTCCTCCCTAGGGAACGAACACAAGTGCTTGAGATCACTGGACACATTTTTAATCACAAGCAAAACTTTTTAATGTTTTATTTGTGCACAGATCCCTCCTGCTTATTTTCAGACTAGAGAACAAAAGTAAAAATATGCAACTTTAAAAGTTTTCATTTCCCTAAATGTTTTGCCATTTTGTCAGAATGAATAGGAGCCAATAGGTAAGGTAAATGAATGTGGTATTTGGTGGATGCAATGCGTTTTCATGGGCTCCAGAAAGTTATGAATGTTCTTTTCAAGTCTCCTGGACTTGTTCTTCTGCCAAAAATATCACCTCAATAGTCGAATTATTTATTTATTTATTTTACACAAAAAAACAAGGAATAAAAAAAATTATACGTTTAACCACTTAAGCCCCGGACCAATATGCAGCCTAAAGACCCAAGGTGTTTTTACAGTTCGGGACTGCGTCGCTTTAACAGACAATTGCGCGGTCGTGCGACGTGGCTCCCAAACAAAATTGGCGTCCTTTTTTCCCCACAAATAGAGCTTTCTTTTGGTGGTATTTGATCACATCTGCGGTTTTTAGTTTTTGCGCTATAAACAAAAATAGAGCGACAATTTTGAAAAAAAAGCAATATTTTTTACTTTTTGCTGTAATAAATATCCCCCAAAAACATATATAAAAACATTTTTTTTCCTCAGTTTAGGCCGATACGTATTCTTCTACCTATTTTTAGTAAAAAAAATCGCAATAAGCGTTTATCGATTGGTTTGCGCAAAATTTATAGTGTTTACAAAATAGGGGATAGTTTTATTGCATTTTTATTTTTTATTTTTTTTACTACTAATGGCGGCGATCAGCAATTTTTTTCGTGACTGCGACATTATGGCGGACACTTCGGACAATTTTGACACATTTTTGGGACCATTGTCATTTTCACAGCAAAAAATGCATTTAAATTGCATTCTTTATTGTGAAAATGACAGTTGCAGTTTGGGAGTTAACCACAGGTGGCGCTGTAGGAGTTAGGGTGCACCTAGTATGTGTTTACAACTGTTTGGGGGTGTGGCTGTAGGAATGACGTCATCGATCGTGTCTTCCCTATAAAGGGAATGACGCGATCGATGCGCCGCCATAGTGAAGGACGGGGAAGCCGTGTTTACACACGGCTCTCCTCGTTCTTCAGCTCCGGGGAGCGATCGCGACGGAGCGGCTATAAACAAATAGCCGCGCCGTGGTCCCGGATCGCTCCCCGAGCGGACCCGACCTCCGCATGTAGCGGGGGGGGTCCCGATCGGACCCCCCACCCGCTAATAGGCGAGGACGTACCTATACGCCCATGTGCCTGTACGTGCCATATTGTGGACGTATATGTACATGGGCTGGTCCTTAAGTGGTTAACCACTTCCCACCCACCATATAGTGGAATGATGTGCACAAAGTGGTTTAGTTATCTTGACTGGACGTCTTATGATGTCCAGCAGGATAAGCCACAGGGGTGCACAGCGCGGCGATCGTTGGTGTGGTGTGTCAGTCTGACATATCGCATCACCGATCTTAGTAAAGAGCCTCTGACATAGGCTCTTTACCATGTAATCAGCTGTGTCCAATCACAGCTGATTCCACTCAAATTGACAGACGTGAGTAGAGGAGAGCCGATTGGCTGCTCTCCTGACAGAGGGGCCCACTCAGGACCACCAGGCATGCCCACCCAGGACAACCATGGTTGCCAATCAGTGCCTATCAGCAGGGCCGCTGTTAGGAATCATGGGGCCCCGTACAGCCTACCTGACGGGGCCCCCCGGGGCCCCCCCCACACACACACACCTGACAGTATTCTAAACAATATTTTCATAAAAAAAATACATTATTAATGGACACAAATGCCACTTAAATTCCCCCTCCTAGTACAAATCTCCCCTGCCTGCACAATTCCCCCAATCCCTCCTATTAGCCCCGAATTCCCTCATCGGCTCCTGGTACACAATCACCCGCATTCTCCCCTTCCAACACAAATCTTCTTTCTTCAATCCCTCTCCTAGGACACATTCCCACAAATCCCTCCTCCTAGCACAACCCCCTCTCGGGGCAGGGGAAGAAGCTCAGCGGGGGCTGGCCAGGTTCATTATCCCCCCATGTCTCTCACCCAGCAGCTAAAAGCCGACGGGAGGGACAGGGGGAGAAACCTGGGTGAGAGACACGGAGAGCATTGTTCTCCACCAACCCTCCTGCTGTCTGGGCCCCTCTGTGTGCCGGGGCCCCCTACAGGAGGGCTGGTGGTCCCCCCTATCAGCGGCCCTGCCCATCAGTAATGCCTGCCAGTGCCTCTTCATCAGTGCTGCCTATCAGAGCAATCTATCAGTACCTATCATTGCTGCCTATAAGTGCCGATCAGTGTCACCTATAAGTGCCCATCAGTATCACCTATAAGTGCCCAGTGTTGGTTATCAGTGCCACCTATGAATGCCCATTAGTGCCGCCTATCAATGGCCATCAGTGCTGCATATCAGTGCCACCTAGCAGTGCTCATCAGTGCTGCATATTAGTGTCTCATCATCAGTGCTATTAGTGCTGCCTTATCAGTGCCCGTCAGTGCAGCCTCATCAGTGCCCATTAGTGAAGGCGAAAACATACCATATTTTCCGCACCATAAGATGCACTTTTTCCCCCAGAAATATAGGGGAAAATGTCTCTGCTTCTTATGGTGCGAATATACATCAGGCTCCGCCCCCCCCCCTGCCGCTGGCTCCGCCCAACCACCAACGGCAATGTTTCCCGCCATTACCACTGGAAGAGAGGCAGAAGAGTGCGGGGACAGACATCCATACCCCCCATGGGCGCCAGGCAATCTCCTGACTGGGCATGACAAGAGGTCAGTCTGCATTCAGACAGAATTCTCACCGCTCCAGGTGAGCCTCGTGATGATCAGGGGTTGTTGAACCACCAGGGTGCTGGCAATGCGGTAATAGCAAAAAAACAAAAGAACAAAAGCTGGACAGCCGCACTCCAAAATTTTCTTTAAAAGAGATGTCTTTATTTTCAACTGTGCATACAGTCACTGCAAGCCCACAAAAATCAGTATGGCCAACGTTTCACACTGGCGTCAGTGCTTAGTCAGTCTGCATTCATGGCATTGGTCACTCTCCGTGTGAGTCTGCATTTATGGCAATGGTCACTCTGTATTTATGGAAATGATCACTCTGCGTGTGACCCTGCATTTATGGCAATGGTCACTCTGCATTTATGGCAATAATTACTCTGCGTGTCACCCTGCATTTATGGCAATTGTCACTCTGCATTTATGGCAATGGTCACTCTGCGTGTCACCCTGCATTTATGGCAATGGTCACTCTGCATTTATGGCAATGGTCACTCTGCGTGTCACCCTGCATTTATGGCAATGGTCACTCTGCATTTATGGTAATGGTCACTCTGCGTGTCACCCTGCATTTATGGCAATGACCACTCTGCATTTATGGCAATGGTCACTCTGTGTGTCACTCTGCATTTATGGCAATGTTCACTCTACGTGTCACCCTGCATTTATGGCAATGGTCACTCTGCATTTATGGCAATGGTCACGCTGCGTGTCACTCTGCGTGCCACTCTGCATTTATGGCAATGGTCACTCTGCATTTATGGAAATGGTTACTGTGTGTGTCACCCTGCATTTATGGCACTGGTCACTCTGCAGTTATGGCAGTGGTAACTCTGCGTGTCACCCTGCATTTATAGAAATGGTCACTCTGCATTTATGGCAATGGTCACTCTGCGTTTATGGCAATGGTCACTCTGCATGTCACTCTGCATTTATGGCAATGTCCCCTCTGCGTGTCACTCTGCATTTATGGGAATGGTCACTCTGCGTGTCACCCTGCATTCATGGCAATGGTCGCTTTGCATGTATGGCAACGATCACTTTGCATTTATGGCAATGGTCACTCTGCATGTCATTCTGCATTTATGGCAATTGTCACTCTGAATGTGTGTTATGGAAGGAAAAATACGGTACTTATTTACAATTTTTTTTTAATTACGGTACGTCTTTTTTATTTGTTTAGCAAAAAATGAAAACTCCAGTGGTGATCAAATACCACCAAAATAAATGTTTATTTGTGGGAACAAAATGACAAAAATGTGGTTTAGGTACAATGTTGCATTACGACACAATTGTCATTTAAAATGTGACAGTGCCCTGTATTGAAATGGTTAATAATAAGTACACAACAATAATCAAATATGCAGGAAAAAAGGGGAATTGCCATTAACACCTTTTTTTCAGTTGAATCCAATTAGGAAAATGTGTGAATCCTGGGTGGAAGGTATGTGAAGTTAATTGAAAAAATATATAAATAGACCCTTCCAAGGGGCATATTAAGCAGTCAATGTGACAAATAAATATACTAAACTACCCTAAATACAAGGAGAATAGTTAAATTACCTGTCAACTATAAATAGGCACCACATCCCTTATTTGAAGAGTAAATATAGGAATTGAACAGGATTTTTAAGGTGCATACAAAATACAAAAATGTATATAAAAAAAGACAATTTTCTCGACATGTTTCGCCATTTATAATTTGGCTTCTTCAGGAGATTGTCTCACACTCCTGAAATATAAATTAAAGAATAACATAATATAAACACATGAAACAAAAAATTAAACACATTAAAATATGCACAATAATGTAAAGATGATGACCAGATCATGATCAATATCATAGTCAGGATGCCTAACGAGTATATACAATAGCAAAAAATAAAATGAATAAAATTAAAAAGGAGGGAGAGATAAAAAAATATATATAAGGGAATATTACTTCCAGCGGGTGACGCCAGCCCAGAAACTCGAGAGAAAAACCCTGGGGCTTTGGGATGAACACCCTGGGTGCCCATATGGTCACCTAGCTCCATGAGGTTTCGTTCCAACGTAACAAATTTTGGAAAAAATAAATTGAAAATAAAAATTGAGATTATATATATATATATATATATATATATATATATATATATATAGAAAAAAAAGTATAATAAGTTAAAAATTAAATAAACTAAATAGAAAAATAGTTATTAACCCAACCAACAAACAAGAAAGGCATTCTGAGTACAGAGACCATGATCTGCCATTTACAAAACACAAAATAGACAAAAATAATATATAAACAAATATATTTTGTTTATTCTAAAGTTCAATTGTGGAAAACAGGCTCAATAAAAACCCTAGAGGAATGGCTTAAAGCTGATGGACTCATTGATTCCGGGATACCGGGTAGTTGGCAATAAATGGATCCATTTGGTATCCCTTTGGAGAAGGGTCTTATCAACATCACCCCCTCTTTCATTCAACGATAAACAATCTAAAGCAAAAAATTCCATTCTTAACGGGTCAAAAGAATGAAAGAGACCACTATGTCTACTTATAGGGGTCTCCATTTTCCTTTTCTGAATAAGAGACACATGGTTTCTGATTCTGTGAAAAAAGGCCTCTTTGTTTTGCCTACATAGAAGGCATTGCAGTGACATTTCATAAGGTAAACAATCCCTATTGACTGGCAATTAGCAAAAAAGTTTGGTCTATAGATGGTACCATTTGGAAGAACAATTTCAGTTGAATTGGAAACAAATTTGCAAAAATAACATCGTCCACAAGGGGCCATACCCCTACGTTTAACCCCAGATTTGGTTTGGAGGTGGCTATGGGCGAGTTGATCTTTCAAAGATCTGGACTTTCTATAGGTAATTTGGGGAAAAGGCTTGATATACTTGGAAATTGTCTCATCGGCAAACAATAAAGGGCAGAATTTTTGAATCATTTTTCTAACTTTCTTGTGTTCGGCTGAAAATCTCGTAATCAATCGTATCTGTTGGCCATCTTTAGGACTCTTTTTGAATCAACTCGGCTCTGATCTTATTTTTGGCCCGTTTATATGCCTTTTTAAGGGTCGAACGGCTATAGGCCCTATTTAGGGGCGAAACATGTTGAGAAAATTGTCTGCTTGCATTTATGAAATTCTATTGAATATATGATGGATTTTTATATCTTTTCAATCTTTGTATAATAAAAAAAAAAAATTTGATATACATTTTTGTATTTTGTCTGCACCTTAAAAATCCCGGTCAATTCCTATATTTACCCTAAATACAACAACAACAAAACTGTGGTAAAATCAATGTCCCCATCAACACTCAACTCCTAAAAAAATATCAATGCACATCAACTATGCTGCAGAGTAGACTAATGTATGTTCTAACACCCTGGTACTTACTTAAAAATAGGAAGGCATTTCAACACCTGTTTTTCATTCATGATAAAATGTGCATTAATTATTTTAAAACCACAGCAAACAATGCCATTCACAACACCGCCCCCATCTATATCACCAAACTCATCTGCATATATCACCCAAATCGTCCCCTCCGCTCCTCCCAGGACCTCCTGCTCTCTAGCTCCCTTGTTACCTCCTCCCATGCTCGCCTTCAGGACTTCTCCAGAGCCTCTTACATCCTCTGGAACTCCTTGCCCCAGTATGTCCGATCAGCACCTAACCTCTCCACCTTTAGGAAATCCCTGAAAACTAATTTATTCAGGGAAGCCTATCCCACACCCACACCTAACAACTGTCCCTGAGCCACCCCCAACAAATCATTCTCTGCAGCTATTGCCTTTTGTACCACCACCCCCTCCCTTTAGAATGTAAGCTCTGGGAGCAAGGCCCTCCTGTACCTTCTGTATTGAAGTGTACTGTAATTGTACTGCCCCCCTCTACATTGTAAAGCGCTGCGTAAACTGTTGGCACTATATAAATTGTGTAAAATAAAAATAATAAAATAAATAAATAATGCACATTTGTTATTAAATCAATTGCATGCAACACAGTGTGCTATTCTTCTCACTGCAAACTCCTTCTATTTGCCCACCTGGCTTTACTTTGAATTTAGTAATCTAATTTAAAATCAGTTCATATTTGATTAGCAATGCATTTTCAGCTTTAATCTTATTAATTACTCTATGCCATGCATATTTTCCTGTCTTGGCGTTAGGGCTGATAACCTGGAGTGAAGGTTTCATCGGAAGCTATGTGACAGAAGGTCTTTTTTAGTACTGGCTGTACAAAGATAATGGCTTGTTAAAGGGGAGAGGTACTTTGCCAGATCCAAATACATCAGTGTTTTCTTGTTTACAAGACTGGATACTTTTCAGCTCTATTTAAAAAAACTGCAATTTGCACAACCAGCTGTGAAAAACAGGATAGGTTCAGGTGCAGGAGAAATGGGACCTGGGTCTGGCATATCATATAACTACTGATATTTTAATGCGCTATAAAATAGATATTCCTTTTTAAGTGTTACTATCACAGCCCTAATAGCCCAGACATTATCCAAAATGTTCTTTTATCGACAGTTTTCAAATTTAAGTAAAGCTTCAGTAGACACAAAGATTAATGCAGCTGTAATTCAAAATATTCATTTGCTGAAAAAAAGCAAATGTACAGTGATATCAAGTGATTAAATTCCTTTAAAGTGAACGTTTAAATTTTAACAATAAACTCCTTGCCAAAGAGAAGGCACCACAAGATGCCAATGTTACATCTCCTCTGCACTAATCTGATTTAGCATCACTCTGAGATTGCCTTTACTAGCCACTGAGGCACCTGTAGCAACAATAACCGCTTCTGGTGTGCTCCATTGTCTGGGTAGGGGGTGCGCATGTTTGCCGGCACCCGCTGATGATCCAGCAGAGAGGCGGAACAGCGGTCTGCCTATGTAAACAAAGCAAATCGCCATTCTAACAGGAGGGAAGGCAGGGATCCTGTGTCTCTGCAAATCAGGGACATGGATCCATGTCTTCCCCTAATAAAAGCACCTCCCACTATGTAATAAAACACAGGCTAGGCACACAGTTAACCCTTTGATCACCCCTGATGTTAACTCTTCCCAGCCAGTGTCATTAGTATGGTGCCAGTGCATATTTTTAGCACTGATCACTATATTAGTGTCACTGGTGCCTAAACAGTGTCTAAATGTCCGCCGCAATATTGCAGTCTACTGTAAGTTGCTGATCACTGGCATTACTAATAAATAAATATATATATATATATATATATATATATATATATATATATATATATATATATATATAGATATACAGTTGCAATAAAAGTATGTGAACCCGCTTGGAATGATATGGATTTCTGCACAAATTGGTCATAAAATGTGATCTGATTTTCATCTAAGTCACAACAATAGACAATCACGGTCTGCTTAAACTAATAACACACAAAGAATTAAATGTTACCATGTTTTTATTGAACACACCATGTAAACATTCACAGTGCAAGTGTAAAAAGTATGTGAACCCTTGGAGTTAATAACTGGTTGAACCTCCTTTGGCCGCAATAACGTCAACTAAACGTTTCCTGTAGTTGCAGATCAGACGTGCACAATGGTCAGGAGTAATTCTTGGCCATTCCTCTTTACAGAACTGTTTCAGTTCAGCAATATTCTTGGGATGTTTGGTGTGAATCGCTTTCTTGAGGTCATGCCACAGCATCTTAATCGGGTTGAGGTCAGGACTCTGACTGGGCCACTCCAGAAGGCATATTTTCTTCTGTTTTAGCCATTCTGTTGTTTATTTACTTCTATGCTTTGGGTCGTTGTCCTGTTGCAACACCCATCTTCTGTTGAGCTTCAGCTGGTGGACAGATGGCCTTAAGTTCTCCTGCAAAATGTCTTGATAAACTTGGGAATTATTTTTTCTTTTGATGATAGTGTAGCGCTACCCCAGAAGGAGCCGCTGGTAATTGATTGGGCCTGTACTCTGCTTTGACACCCCCCAATAATTTGGTCTCACTCCCCTTGACACAGCTGTGGTGCAGTGCTGGTGTAAAGCTTAATAATAAAGGACAGGTAAATAAACACAGATCATATACACTTGACCTGTGTTGTCACCCAGGCATACATTGTTACACCTGCTTGGAGAATTAACAAGCCTCACAACAGATTATGTTAAAGCAAAAGGTAACTTTACTAGAACAGGTTTTTAACGTTAACATGGAATCACAATTGGTATACAACAATGAGACAAGAGGCTATAAGTGGCAACCGCCTGAGAGCCTCCTGTATTGCTTCAGCAGGAGTGTCTCCAAGTGGGACTAATGCTCAGGCAACAACCTCAGCACTGAGCACCTTCCCACTTCCAGTTCACCATGTAGACACTATGAAACCCACTATGCAGCACACAGTATTCGGCAAGAATGATACACCACAGTACAATTAACTCAATATTCCCCCCTTACAGTCTCTAGTAAGTGGTAACAGCACTGCAAGGCCTTGCGATAAGAACACAGCACGGTCTCTGCTCTTCTTTCTTCTGCTAGCTATAGTGAAACAAAGATTGTAATCCAAAGGGCTTTCTGATCAATAAGCAATGTAGAACAACATGGAACTGTAGTTCAAATTGTGAAAAATATCTGCACACTCCTTCCCAGAAGCGTACCTTCAGCAGCAGTCACCAAACAATCAATTCAGGCTTGAGGCCTATGCACATGTGGCTCTATTGAACTGAACTGTTCCGTGGGACTACCGGTCCCAGCAATACTATGCACTCAGTCTCGGTGTGTGAAAAGCAGTACAAAGTTCTGGGCATCAGCCCTCTCACTACACGATGTCCAGGCAGATGGATGCCTCCGCTCCACAGGCTCTCAGTCTGTTTGCTGCGACCACACTGTCACACTGTTCTGCTTCACAGATGACCAGGAGTTCTCGGTTACCTCCTTCAGGAGTCGCTGGTTTGATCACACTGCTGCGTTGTTCTCTTTCACAGACGACCGGGAGTTTTCAGTTACCTTCTCCAAGAGTCGGTGGTTTGATCAGCAAAATGTAGGCCAGAGCTCTGTGGAACACACACACACACACACACACACACACAGAGCTCTACTGCAGGCCATGCATCCCAGGAACAAAGAGACCTAAGATGGCCACTACAGGTTTTTTTTATCTCCTTCCCAGCATGCACTTCAGCCCCAAGTGTTCATGGGTAGGTGATTTGCATAATACCTCACTGTGTTCTTGAAAACAAAATGAATGAAGTTCATTTCACATTTTAACCACTAGATGGTGAATACCAATTTATAGAATTTATGGCATTAGTCATGAAACAATATTGCACAACATTAACACAAGATTAAAAGGCAAAAATGTCCCCGCTACATAAGCAATCCGTCCAGGCCCTAGAGGTAGCAAAACAGCCACAAACCATGATGCCCCCGCCAGCATACTTCACAGTTGGGATGAGGTTTTGATGTTGGTGTGCTGTGCCTCTTTTTCTCCACACAGTGTTGTGTGTTTCTTCCAAACAACTCAACTTTGGTTTCATGTGTCCACAGAATATTTTGCCAGTACTGCTGTGGAACATCCAGGTGCTCTTGTGCAAACTGTAAAAGTCCAGCAATGTTTTTTTTGGACAGCAGTGGCTTTCTCTGTGGTATCCTCCCATGAAATTCATTCTTGTTTAGTGTTTTACATATCGTAGATTCTCTAAAAGGGATGTTAGCATATGCCAAAGACTTTTGTAAGTCTTTAGCTAACACTCTAGGATTCTTCTTCACCTCATTGAGCAGTCTGCGCTGTGCTCTTGCAGTCATCTTTACAGGACGGCCATTCCTAGGGAGAGTAGCAGCAGTGCTGAACTTTCTCCATTTATAGACAATTTGTCTTACCGTGGACTGATGAACAGCAACGCTTTTGGAGATACTTTTATAACCCTTTCCAGCTTTATGCAAGTCAACAATTCTTAATAAAAGGTCTTCTGAGAGCTCTTTTGTGCAAGGCATCATTCACATCAGGAAATGCTTCTTGTGAAAAGCAAACCCAGAACTGGTGTGTGTTTTTTACAGGGTATAAAAGAGAAGAGAGGCACCTCTAAGTGTAGCAATAAGTTGCTAAATGTTGTACCTTCATTAAATGTAATCTTATCGATATTCTTGGACGCTCCTCTCTTCTATTTTATACTCAGCTGTGACATGACGCTACTCTTATAACAAGACATTGCTTGTATATCAAGGCAAAATCTATTAAAAATGTTTCTTGTCCTGCAAAATGCTCTCAAATCAAGTTACTCTCAAACGAAGGTTTTAGTGTGTATATATATATATATATATATATATATATATATATATATATATATATATATACACATTTCATAGTTTGTGGACACTATAGCCTTTGCGCAAACCACAAACCAATCAATATACCAATATAATCTTATTGTGATTTTTTAACAAAATAATGTAGCAGAATACATATTGGATTAAATTTTTTGAAGAAATTAATTTTTTTTTATTTTTATTTATTGGATATGTTTTATAGCATAAAGAAAAATACTGTATATATATTTTTTTCAAAATGTTTTGTTTATAGCGCAAAAAAGGGCAGAGATGATCAAATGCCACCAACTGAAAGCTCTATCTGTTAGGAAAAAAAGAAAACCTATTTTACTTGGGTACCCCGTTGCACAACCGCACAATTGTAACAGTGCGGTATCACAAAACATGGCCTAGTCATGATGGGGGAAAATCTTTCAGAGGTCAAGTGGTTAAAGCAAACTAAATCGGAGAAGGAACTTTTTGAGTAGCAAAGATAACATTAGGAATGTTGTGGTGTTTGACCTCCAGCAGCACTTTTACTGTAAAGGTTTGGAATAGTGCACAGATTCTGTTATAAATTCCCACTATAAATATTTAGTGGTATTGTTAGAAGCCAATTGATCATTTCTTGCATGCTCTGAAGATAGATGGCGCTTCCTAAAATGTAATATTGAAAAACGTGAATGCAATTTTATTCACATCATTGATGCCAATAAAATTCCAACTTGGGTTTCAGTAAAAGTAAAAATAGAATCTATATTCAAAACATATTAAGATCAGCAGTAAAGAAGTGTGCTCTTGTCCCGTGTGGCATCTTTGTAAGCATGGATCATATTGCTTGCTTCAGAAAGAACTGGCGAAGGCTCAGAATGTCATCCTGCACACAAAAGGTCTGTATGGTGTTGGCCTACAACAAGAAATTAGGAGCCAAGTGCATTTCTGGTGCATTTTCCTGTACTCGGAGGAATAAAACATGAGGAAATGTGTATGTATTGCAGATATGTTTTGCAAATGTGTGTTTTTTTTTGTTGTCTTGAAATACACTTTAGGTAAATAAAAAATTGTTTCATGGCACTATGCTTAAAGGTGTTGTAAAGGTACAATGTTTTTTCCTGAATAGCTTACTTTACCTTAGTGCAGTCCTCCTTCACTTACCTCATCCTTCGATTTTGCTTTTAAATGTCCTTATTTCTTCTGAGAAATCCTCACTTCCTGTTCTTCTGTCTGTAACTCCACACAGTAATGCAAGGCTTTCTCCCTGGTGTGGAGTGTCGTGCTCGCCCCCTCCCTTGTACTACAGGATAGAGAAAGGAGTTGTGTGTTAGTGGGCGTCCTGACTCTCTTGTAGTCCAAGGGTCCTACAATCTAAGGTCACTATACATTTGGTATAGTGACCTTAGATTGTAATCTTCTTAGGAGATAAGATTGATGTGGATGTACATTAGATAGAGTGCTGAGTTAATTGTCTGTGCTAAACAAATACATATAACAAATAACAAAATGCATCACTTTGAGCGGGTGCTGCATGGGAATCAATTTTTTCGCGTTATCAGATGATGGCAGGATCACCTCTGATGACCCACGTTGCCTCCAATCCTTTGATCCTTGAAAGGAGAAGCAGTGGCTGACTTAGCACCAATTTTAGGAGTTATTTTAGGCCACAGTGGACAGGCCCAGCAGCAGGAAATACTTATGCCTCGTACACACGATCGGTTTTCCCGGCGATAAAAAGTCCGCAGGGAAAACTGAGGGGTAAACTGAGAACCTCCTTGCTTGCTTTTCCCCGTGTACACACAGCCGGTTTTCCCGACAGGAAAACTGCCATGAGAGCTTTGATCGGGAAAACCAGCCGTATGTATGATCCACTGCAGTGTTTCCCATAGGAAAACTACCGAGCAAAAAAACGCAGAGAATCGCGGCGGGAAAAAAGAGAACAGTTTTCCTGTCGGGAAAACTGCTATAGAGCATACACATGGCCAGTTTTCCCGACCAAAAGCAAGCATGGCAGTTTTCCCGTCATGGAAAACCGATTGTGTGTACGAGGCATTACAGGAAGCAACTGAATCACATGGTTGCTGATTAAATTGAGTCAAGGGCTGATGCTGATACAATTACAGAAGTAAGGATCTGAAAAGCAATGTGTCTCTGAATAGAAGCACTAACAGCGCTAAGGTGACTAATTAAACCTGTAATTAACCTTCTGCTAAATTAGTCTCACTGAGTGAGGATGAATGCAATGTGTATGACCACAAAATGAAATAGGTTTAAAATATAAAATCATGTAAACCAAAAGGAATAAAAATGCATAAAGTCCATTCACAGAAAAAACTGTAAAAAGTCTCTTAAACCGATGTATTTCATAAAATCCTTGAAACTTCCCAATTGTAAAATAATCTTCATACCGGGTCTCCCTTAGGAGTTCTACTCACCAGATGCCTATGGTGTGTTCAGCATTAAGAACTCCTTGCTCATACTGGGATTCCTTTCAATGGATTGCCTTAAAAGTCTCCTCAATCTTCCAAAAATATCTCCTTCCTCCTGTTGTCACCGTATCTCAGTAGGTTTGGTATAGGTCATAAATGAGGGAGTGTTTCATGTAAGGCAAGTGAAAAGACATATAGTGTAATACTGTTTTTTATTGAGAACCATGCCCCATAAAAATATATATATGCTTACAAATGTTGAAGATAAAATACAGCACATCAAACGTAGTGAACTGCAGCTCTCGTCCGCTCTAGGTGCACAGTCAGCTCAGCTCCAGCTGACAGGCTCCCAGTTCAGTGTAAACGCTGTGTGTAGTGGAAGAAGCACGTCGTGTAGCCACGCCCTAAGTAAGGATCTATTGAACTATTGGATGTCCAAGGTAAGACAATGGCCAGATCCTGCAAGTATGTTCTGAAGCTTCTGGCTTGCCCCACAGCCAGTCTGCTGTCTGAAAGGGCCTTCAGTGAAGCAAGAGGATTTGTTACACAGAGATGAATTTGCATTTCCCCAGCTTGCAAACCATTTAACTTTCAACAAGCTGTGGTTGGACGTACCAGGACTAGCCCAGGTGGAATTGGTGGCAGATAGGCTACTGGGAATTAATGTTGGGTGAGGTATGGGATGTGTGAACTAATATAGGGGAGAATGTGAAGTTTTAGACGTGGTTCTATTGTTGGTAAATGTTTTATTTATTTTTTTCTCTTTGGCTGGACAGTCAGCTCTGAATCCAGTACTGTACTGCACTTTATGTACGCTATGTTTTGTTAGCCCCACATTGTCACGGGGAGTGTGTATCTCTTGTACCTCTGCTGAACTCAATAAAATGTTGTTGGATTAAAAATAAATAAATAAACAAGCTGTGGATTACCAAGGACTACAAAATCCCTGCTGCTGCTATTACAGACCAGACTAAACTGCCAGCTATTACTACCTGCCACCATTACCAGCTCCTACCACCTCTTTTGACCTATTCTGTTACTCCAGTTCCACACAATGTTTTTGCAGATGGACCTCAGCTGCCAAACTTCTGTTTGCTGAAGGACAAATTCTGCATTGTACCCAGTAGTTTGTGGCCATTTTCAGTGCTCTGGCACTGTAAACAGTGCCACGCAATGTTTCCATAGCAGTACCCTTCCTGCAGCGTAAATTCTGAATTGTGCCTCAAACTTAGCAGCCTATTTCAGAGCTCCAGCACTGTCAATGTGACACAGAATGTTTTCCCAGGTGACTTTAGCTGACAAATTTCTAACGTTTGCTGCAATATACATCTTTTTTAGTGTCTTAGAGTTTGCAGCCTATTTCAGTGCTAAGGATCTGTAAAGGCGCCAAGTGTAAAGTTGGTCCACAACTGCCAATTTTCTGTTTGCTGTAGGCTGTGCCTTGAAATTTACAAACCATTTCAGTGCTATTGCACTCCAAAATATTTGTCACTATTGTCTCTCAGATAATGCTTATTTCTAGAAAAAAAATGCTTCTCAGATTCAAATTTTCAGCTATTGTTTCTCAAATAATATAGTCTAATTTCTGTTTTCAGATAAAACATGCCTTGTCCCATATTGCAGAACACAAATTTTTTTTGACTACTGACTCTCCAATAACACACTTTCATTTTGATTGCAAGATAATTCCTGACTTGCCTATGTTTGCTGCCTTTTCAAATGTTTATGTACTGTCTTGATTTTATTAAATTTCTACAAAAAATACACCTGAAGTCTATTAGGTAGATTCAGTAAGAGTTAGGCCGGCTTATCAGTAGATAAGCCGACCTAACTCAGAATCTACGCCGACCTATGTTTAAGCGTATGCTCAAACAGAGATACGCTTAAACATATCTAAGATAGGACGGCTTGCGCCGTCCTATCTTAGGTTGCAATATTTTGGATGGCTGCTAGGTGGCGCTTCCATTGTGGCCGGTGTAGAATATGTAAATTAGTTTATACGCCGATTCACGAACGTACACCCGGCCGCCGCAGTCGATTTACGCCGTTTCCGTAAGGCATTAGCAGGCCTAAAGTTATTCCACCTATTAGGTGGAATAACAATGTTAAAGTATGGCCGCCGTTCCCGCCACGAGATTCGAATTTTTTATGCCGTTTGCGTAAGTCGTCCGCGAATCGGGATTTACATCGTTTACGTCCACGTCGAAATCAATAGGCCCGAGCGGCGTACGTAGCCTCAATGCACACTGGGAAATGTAGGCGCCCGGCGCATGCGCACTTAAAAAAAAAACGTACAAAACTTGGGGTCAAGCCTCATTACCATCAAACACGCCCCCCTCCAACACATTTGAATTTGGCGCCCTTACGCCCGCCCGCTTTAGGCTACGCCGCCATATATTAGCAGGCAAGTATATTGAGAATCATTACTAGCCTAGCTAATTTACGGCGGCATAGCCTAAACAGGCTAAGCTACGCCGCCGCATCTTTAAGCACTCGTACCTGAATCTACCTATATATCTAAATTTTTGGGGGAATAATCAGGGATGGGAATGGGTTCAGGGAAATGGGGACTGTGGTTTTGTGCACTCAGTTTAGATATTTTATTAAACTTTTAACTATTAAACTTTTTCTCTCTCACTTCATATGACTTCTGCTGCCTTCACCAGATACTACAATTTTACATATAAGTGTGCTTTGTTTTTTATGAAATAAAATCGTTTACCTATTTTACTCCTCCTGTGGCCTTATGCTTAATATCTGCTTACGTTCCTATAGCTTTAAGACATGTTGTTGTTACTTCCATCATTCAAATTCAGACCTACCAATAAAAACTACCTAAAATGCAATTTCTTCAAGTTATTATGAATCAGATTGGGGTACTGTTGTACTTAAAGTGAAGCTCCACCCAAAAGGCAAAGCCCCACTTGTTTGCATCCTCCCTCCACTGGCACATTTGGTACTTGATGGGGGACAGGTACCTGGTGTTGACTGGTACCCGCTCCTAATTCCGGCTAAGATTAACAATCAGCCATCTATGACATTTCAGGCCCCTCCTCCTCCCCCTGCTGTCTTCTAGGACACACACAGGTCCCAGAAGACGGCCCGACCATTCAGAAAGTGCATTGCGACTCGCGCATGCACAGTAGGAAACAGACTGTAAAGACACATGGCTTCACTTCCTGTTTCCCATACTACAGATGCTGGTGCCTGCACCAGAAGCAGATTGAAGAATTGGCTTGGGGTGCTGACATTGCAGGATCCTATGACAAGTAAGTGTCCTTATATTAAAAGTCAGCAGCTACTGACTGAAGGAGCCTGGATCTCCTCTTTAAGCCAACTTAAAAGTGAAAGTAAACAAATCAATTAGACATTAAGGCTCCTTTCACACTAGGCGGACTCCGTCGCTATGGAGTCTGCCTGCTCCCGCCAGCTCAGCGGGAGGGGCTTGTCGGGTGCCGCTGTCTCCTATGGAGCGATCTGATGAAAACGGACAGCATGTCCGTTTTCACCCGATCTGATATGGACGGATGGGGACGTATCTCCATATGTCTGTTTTTAGCGGATGGGGTCGGATGTCAGCAGACAAGTCTCTGCTTACATCCGACGCTCCATAGAGATGCATGGAGTGGCCGATGAGGACCGCCGTCAAAACTGACAGGCGGACCTGAACAGTCCTGTCTGTGTGAAAGGGGCCTAAAAGTCACATTAAAATGGTTCCTCTCCCTGTTGTACAGTGTTTTAGCTTTGTTTTGTTTTTTGTTTTTGCTGCGTTAAATGTTCCCTACAGCAATGCCCAGATCCCTGTGTCCTTTTTGACCATTGCATACCTATTATCCTTGAAAATTGCAAGAATTTAGTATCAGGGTTAGCATTACCATGGACTTTAATGGGGTTTGCTGCAAAAAGTTGGGTTTTAGATGTTATGGGAAACCCCATAACATCTAAAAAAGACAGTGGATGGGGAAGTGGAATGAGCCCAGCATGGGCTGTTCCTCACTATCCTGAGTCCCATGCACTCTTCCCCCCTCTTTTTCCCTTTTTTTTTTACAGCTGGGCAACTCAGGAGTGGAAAATTAGACACAGAACACAATGTTAAAATTCAAATATCTTTAATACATCATTGAAAAATATACAAAAAATTTGCCTAAAAAACATGCAAATGTATACTGACTGTAGAATAAAATATTCACCACTCATACATCAAACAATTGCACTACATAGAAAAGGACATCATTCTATACGGTAGAATTAATTCCAGAGTGCTTGATGTATTGTAGAGTTATAGCGTACTGTATCTTGGCTCACTTTAAATGTTGCGCGACGAGTGCTTCTTCAGGAGCCTAAGGCAATGTATAATCATAATGCCAGCAGTTAGTTAAGAAGAAATAAGGCAGGGTGTTTGTTCAGGGACCAGAAAAAAAACCTCAGGACATGTATGCTGGTACAGAAGTCTAACTGTGGGGACAGTAACATCTATACAATGAAGTATAGAGGAATATTAATGTTTATAATGCATCCAAATAGTGAACAAGGTAGGTAATTCCATAGACTTCCTGTCATTGGTAATAGTAGGAAGCAAAGGGCACAGAATGCACAGAGCATAGTCCCCAATCAGCGGACAAGCACTATGTCACCTGACAGGGGAGCCCTTAAGACAAACAACCGCTGTTCAATACCATTCAGAGGAGACTTTATAGCTGAATGGTATTGAGCAGAGATTGTTTATTTTAAGGGCACCCCTGTCAGATGATATAGTGCTTGCCTGCTGATTGGGGACTATGCTCTGTGCATTCTGTGCCCATTTGCTTCCTACTATTACCAATGACAGGAAGTCTATGGGATTAACTACCTTGGTGACTATTTGGATTTTAAATTTAACCGTGTGTACTGGTGTGCCTAAAAAGTTCAAGTTCTATGTTCTTTTGTTAATTTCCAATCAATTTGGACGTGACATGTGTGCTATTTTTGTATCCACAGTACCACTCTGTAGTGATACAAATTAGAATTATAATCAACTCAGGAGTTGAGCTTCCTTAGCCTGTCAATCCTGGGCTATACTTTTGCCTTTCCCCAATATATTTTTATGGTGTGGGGTGGGAGAATATAAAAATGTATTTTGATTTTTTTTCCAAAGTAATATGGAATAGTGAATTTGTTCTGAGATAAAGAATGTCCATAACGGGCCTGAATGTGTAATTATGAGAGAAGGAGGGATAAGGGGATGAATATGAGAATACCGTGAGGGTGGGTATGGGTAGAATTGAGGAGGACGTTAAGTGTAACTCTCGCTAGTTTTGCCCCATAAATTACCACAATTGTTTTTTATTTTTTCCTTTAGGGCTTAAGACATGGTTGTATTTTTATTATTTAGTTGTTACACAATACAGTAAGTATGTGGTGATTGGGGGTGGTGAATGGGGAAGGATAGGGCATGGGAGACGACAAAGATTTAGTGGAAAAGCCTGGTAACCCTTAAGGGTTATTTTTTCTTTTTGGGAAAGACTGGTCTGAGTTTTGTGGGAAGCCTGCACCTCTCACGTTGCCTCTTGCCTTCACTTTGGGGAACAATTATCATTATGACTATTATGACAAGGTTCTATGGGATACACCTTGTATATATGTTTGTAATAATATTTATCGTGAAGCTGTGTACGAGACCTGATTTTTTTTTGTGTTGTATTTCTGTTTTGATCATTGAATAAATATTGGCTTTATGGTGATACATTGTCTTTTGCTAAAATGAATAAAAATAATGTAAACCTTAAATTTGGGTTTAGTGTATTTCAAGCAGGATTCAAAAAATTCCTTACAAAAGGAGTCCAAACTTATTCACTCATCCCTTAGTATATGTGTAAACTAATTCAGGATTGGTACACAAATGCTCCTTATTTGGATCAGAATGCCAACTTGCACAGGCACCTGGGAATTTGCCTGCTATGATCCTGAACACTGCTTTCCCCCCAAATGTAATGGGTAGTTGGGGGCTAACTAATTGGGGCCTTCCTCTTGGCATGATGTGTCGGTCTTAGGTGGTTCAACTTATTCTTTAAACCACTTATAGTTGTTCAAATTATTTATTCCTACACACAGCACTATATAATCTGCATGTGAAAAAATAACCATTTCAATTTGAATGTGCAGTATAAATTAGAGATGGTAACTCTGAAAATTCCTTTAATGCAAAGTAAACAAATGAATCATTTTATTCATAACATCAATCCGATATTGAAATAAAAGTGGCTATAAAAGTGGCAGGTGTTGTTTTCATATAGCACTGAATTTGACCATCTGTACAAAATCTATGCATTATTTAAGGAGATGCCAAAGCTGTGCATGTTAAATTTTGTAACCATCACACACTAACTGAATTTGTATTCCATTTGTTTCAATCACAGAAAACAATGTTTCCTATTTCATGCAAAACATTAACACATAAAATGTTATGCAAGTCTTACGTTACCATATGTCTGCCAAGCCCAACGTATATATTTCCATAATTTCAGTCCATATAATTAAACAGTGATATAGCTCTGATCCTCCCTAGTCTATGATGAAAGAGTTGTGCCTTGTGCCCCACACAGCCACATTAAAGTTACCTGAATATTTCTCTTCCTTTAAAGGGGTTGTAAAGGTTTGATTTTTATTTTCTAAACAGGTTCCTTTAAGCTAGTGCACTTACCTTTTCCTTCGATTTCCCTTCTAAATGTTTTTTTTCTTTGTCTGAATTTCTCACTTCCTGTTTCTCCTCAGTAAGCTTGCCACCATCATTCAAGTGGTGAACAGAAAAAGCCAAGGGTGGGACTTTGAATGAAACATTTTTTTGTTCAATAATTTTATACAGTAGGCGATATTGTGTCAATCTCGCTCCCTTTCTCGGCGAGATTGACCACCTACGAGCACCCGTCGCGGGAGCCAGCGCCAAGCCGGCATAGAAGCGAAGGAGATCCGACTTGGATTCCCGCCGCGGCGTTTGGTATGAATCATGAGGGGGAGCGCCACGCCAAATTTTAAATAAAAAACTGGCATGGGTTCCCCCCCAGGGGCATACCAGGCCCTTAGGTCTGGTATGAATTGTAAGGAGACCCCCCTCCTGAGCTGTACCAGGCCGCATGCCCTCAACATGGGGGGGTTGGGTGCTCTGGGGCAGGAAAATGAGAAAGAAAAAGAAGTCCCAGGAGCCATACATTTAAAAAAAACCCTCATGTAAAGAGTGGAAGCAGCCTCAGCCTAGACTCTGTGCAGGCCACACCCCTGACATGTCATGGGAATCCGTGGGCAGGACAAAACATGTCAGGGGTGTGGCCTGGATGGAGTCTGAGGCTGCATCCACTCTTTACGTGAGGATTTTTTGTAATGTGAAGCTCCTGGGACTTCTTTTCCTTCCTCATTGACTTCTATGGAGCTGAGACAAGCTTTTGCTCTGCCTGCACTCCCAGTAGTTGTCAGCATACTAGAGCCTGAAGCAGGCCGCCTGTCACTTCCTGGTCTCCTGGCGGCCATAGCGGAAAGTCCTCTGTGGAGGCTAAAATTGATACCCTCACAATAGAATGCAGGCTAATCAGACAGGATATGGACAAATTCAGAGACCGCCTCACAGATGTAGAGCACCGTATCTCAGAGGTGGAAGATGGTCTGCTTCTTCAGGACGACAGGTAGTTTATAGTATAAAGAAGAAACTTACATATATAAAATAAAAATTACATAAGCATATACATTTTAACACACATGATAAATAAACAAAAACAAAAAGGATACATACAAGCAAACAAGTGTAGTTCAAAACTGCTCCCAAATAAAGTGCTCCTGTAAGATGGCTGGATCTAGCACACAGGTAAGGCCTACTTAATTATCTGGATGGCTAGTCCAAACCAGCAAAGGGCCAAGTAATGATTTTTTTTTTGGAAGCATTTCTTGTTCCAGCTGGCAAGTCTCAAATATAGTACAGATCCATGGACCCTATGGCGCATGATTTGACTCTGTGCTGGTCTTGACTCGCAACAGAACTTAAAACTGTTTTTAAACCACTATGGCTATATGTTCTTCATACAAAACATTTGTTCAAACCACATGTATAGTTTTTTGTTACACCCCTGAAAAAAGGAAAAACTGAAATGCGTAGGGTGTTTCTTTATCTACAAAGTCATCAAGAGGCCATGTTTTGTGGAAATAGAATCTAAACAATGCTCATATAATAATAACAGCTGAATACTATGCATATATGTCAACCTTTACTATAAGCCATATTTTATATTATATTTTTATGATTATTACCAATAAAATACATAATTATTTTTACTGGAATAATATGTAGGTGTTACCTTTAAAGTCCCAAGGGGATATCATGTCTTCTTTGGATTAAAGTGCATCTATAGCCAAAACTTGTTTTGTTTGTTTTAGATACCGTAGTTAGAGGCGAGCTAAGATCCCTGCCAGGTTATTTATTTGCTGTTTGTATTCAATTGTGGAAATTTCTCTTCACTTCCTGTTCCAGAGATGCAACAGAAAGTTACAGCAATTCTACCAAAGTGAGGGGAATTTCACACTTAGACAGTTGTTCCTGGAACAAATGTGCTCATTAGGAGATTTCCCCTTACTTTTCATCCTAAGATTTCCACTTACTTTTTGCTCAGTGACAATATTAATCAGGACAATCGCCCCAATAGGGACAAATATTGCAACAAAAACTTCACAGAGTATAATCCTTCCTTACGCCACCCAAAATGAGATTTTTTTGTCTAGAGATACATTTAAAAGAAATGATAAAGGCATTTTTGTTATTGTATAAAAATATAAAGCAGAGAAAAGAAAATAAGAAAGGAAAATAAGTCCCAGGAGCCATACATTTAAAAAAACCCTTATGTAAAGAGTGGAAGCAGCCTCAGCCTAGATCCTGTCCAGGCCACACCCCTGACATGTCATAGGAATCCGTGGGCAGGGCAAAACATGTCAGGGGTGTTCGCGGGCTCTGGCCCTATGATTGGCCAAAGCCGCAATGACGTCTCATGCATGGGCTGTTACTTCAGTGCGCTTGTGCCGATGATGTAAATATGTCCTAAATGGGGGGCGTGGCCCGGGATGTGAAAGAGGGCAGACTTGTTCAGCTGGGACTCCCGCCATCCGTCTGCACTATACGCCGGAATCCTACCTTGTAACCTGTCATCCTGCTGAGCAAAGATGGTCTAAATGGCTCCAGACCCTCTGAGAACCCTGATTGGGCTCCAGTCAAACCCCTCCCCAAGGGGTGATCTACTCCGGCAGAGTAAAAGCTACATTTTGTCAGTCTTTCCCCAACAGTTCTCTCAGGTCCTCTGTGAAATAAATGGGAAATTAATCTTCAAATTTTTCAATCTCTCATGGCACCCCAGGTTTGTAATTGCTCTGGAGACCCCTAGTGGCACACATAGTCCTAACATTTAGGGAATCAAAATAAACCGACTCCCACAAACTAGCAATATTTGCCAATGATGTCTTATTATATGTAACATTTCCTCATACTTCCCTTCCCAATTAACTTTATATCTAATGCGACCTTGCCTATTTATCAGGGCTCTGTGTCAATCAAGTTAAATCATATGCTTAAACGTCTCATTATCAGAGACCACCTTAAACTGCTTACAAGCCTAACTCCTGTTCCAATGGCCCCCATCTATTTCATATTTAGGAATCAACTTGATACCAACCTATTATTCCTTGTACGCTGCCAATTATCCTCCTCTTACTAAATCAGAAAATTGTATGCTTGATTCATGGGATAAGTACCACGATTTCAGAATATGATGCATATATGCAATCAAAATGACCCCCCTTCCAAAACTTTTATACCTATTTAGAGTTCTGTGGATCCTAGTCTCCCCATGCGTTCTTTGACTGAGACTAAATGGTCACATAATTTACAAGTAAAAGGCTAAAGCAGGCTTAGGAGTACCTACTATTACTCATTATTATAAAGAAGAACAAATTGCCCCCCCCCCCCAGTGCAGTTATTTCCAGATAGGACCTGGTGGACCTACTGACCATATCCCACCTTTGTCTCTCCTCCCAGCTCTGTCCTAAGCCTCTAAACCCGATCCTGCCCACAACCTTGCAGTTTAGGATTCCGTTAAAAACTCAGCGGGCCTCATCTTCCTGCACATGACCTTTTTGCAGATATTCAAATGCCCTTTATTTAGGTTTAGAGAACATCTGTAGCTACTGTTGGTGGTGCATTATGGGTCTGACAGTGGTACATTCTTTATTGACCCCCCAGGGCATATACTTTCAATGATGATATTCAGGATTCTGTAAAATGTCATCATCTCCAAATTAGCCACCCTCCTGGAATCCCTAACTAGGATTCATTGGTCCATGCTCTCAACAGCTTTTGAAACAAGGTGTGACAACTATCCAATGACCAAGGGTCTTATATTATTACTATATTATTTTCTTTTGAACATCTCTCATGCCTAGGGTCCCCCCTTTTTTGAACATCTCTCATGCCTAGGGTGCCCCCCCCCCCCACCATTAATGTTAGGAACAAGATCTTGGTATTTAGCAATCCCATGAAGACTGGGCAAGCATGTGGGAGGCATTGTTTCATTCTTCGCATAATGTGGTTGCCCTAAATAACCCAGTCAAAGTAATGTCTAGGTGGTTTTACATCCTATCAAGAATCGCAAAATGTCTCACCACATACTGTATCCCGCTTCATGTTTCCGGGATGTTCAGACCTGGACGACAAGAAACACATATGGTGGACATGCTCCAAAGTTCAACGCCATTTTGATCAATACAGTTTTACAATTACATTTGCATAAAGACTCCTGGGAAGCACTTACACTATACAAACTAATAAAGGAACAGTAAAACAAGTGTGTGTCCTTGTGACTCATATTTAATGGTCATGAAACAAATGATTGAAAAAGCTTGGATAATGCCAATCCTCACCTTCGACGAAGTACACAGTACACTGGTGAATGAAAAACATGACTACCATGGGCCTCTCGGTATGAATTTCCCGCCCTCGTTCTCTTCTTAGTGTCTTGTGTTCTACTTTCTCTTTAACAGACACATTACCCTCTCCGCTTCCTGAATAACTCTCTCTTCATATAAGTATATATGCTATTCACTATTGCACTGTCACAAGTCTGTACCTGGACTTGATGAAACCCTTGGCAGCCTTTCCATGTATCTACACCAGATTGCTGCTTAGAGATACTCATGCACACCAACTCCAAATACTACTCTGGATCCAATCTATACCTAGCTTTACTGCTACCTAGATTTCTGGTGTAAACAGACAATATTTACTTCAATTGTCACCAGCTGCATCCACCATCTACTTGGCAGAGAAAACGATTGTTTTATATTGTAACTGTCACCCAATGCGGTACTTTGTCTTATTGATAGACATTTCATTTTTATTTATTTAACAACATATGCATTGTCAAATTCCATCTCGGTTTGCTCTGTACTTTGTTAGCAGTAATTAAAAAAAAAAAAAAACATTGTGAAAAAAAAAAAATATTAATTAACATACTGTACATACTTGACACTTGGAGGGCATAGTGAAATGGAGCACAATAATGCTACTGATTTATGTAACTTAACAGCTCTCCTGTTTAAACACTTACATTTTATATATCCACACACACATGAAAATGATGACTAGAATGAAGCATTGTAAAGGCACAGCAGAAAGGTGTGGGAAGACTATTCATGATTGTGCACATCCGATCATCCATCATGTTTGTTGTTCAGGAACACTTGCTGCTTCAGTCTCTCCTGGCTGAACACGTTAATAATGCCACCAGCTGGTTTAGCCAGACAAAGGTCTCTGCACTGTTCAATGTACAATGGTCCATAATATTATGTCATAAAATGTAAGCCTTGTGTAGTAACATTACAAAATACATTAATGGATTCATCATACGCACACTGTAACCTGTCTATTTTTTTTTTTTTTTTTACAATAGGTAGCTTTAATAATTTACAGTTATTATATACTTTATCTGAACAAAGACACTGTCAGAGTTAGGGCTTTTCGTACTTCCTAGAGCACAAGTGAAAATAATTCAACCGAGTCTCCAAAGAAGATGTAACGGATCATTCTAACCCTTCCATGTCACTCAGATATTTAAATATTGTAAACAATTACTCAACTATACCACAAAGCATGTGACCGTGTTGAGTATCAGTGGGGATTTACACAAACACTGACACTTTGTCATGGATGGGCAAAGAGAAAGCATCTATATAAAAGCAGAGGTCTCTGTTGCATATATTTGAATATAGAAACTCAGGGGCCATTATATTAAAGAGTAATAAAAAAAATCTATATAATAATAAAAGCACATCTTTTTGTAGATAAAAAAATGTGCATTATTTTTTATTGCAGCCTTTAAAGCATTGCAGCCAGGATCGGTAGATCGCGGGTACAATGTGTGGATCCTGCAGACTCTCAGTACAGTGTCTGCCTGTAATTCCAATACAAGCAGGCAGTTACTTAATGGCAGAAATAAACAATAGACTACAAGAGCGCTCACCAGCACCACCACAGTTCATTGATAAGTACAAGATGTCAGCCACAATGGCTGACTGTACTTGTAGTGTAATTAACTCACAGGAAACTGTGCTGTTTTTTTAAATTGTGACAGTGAGTGCGGGAAGTCTATCCCCTGCCCGCTATCACAAAGCAGGGAGCACTGGCAGTGAGTCACTAGGAGCATGTTGCAAACAAACACTAAAGCGCTGCCTAATTAAATACTACCATGCATAAACAACAAATTCATTTAAACATATGCAGAAAATAAAATAGTGCATATCCACAAGTATCTTCCAGAAATTAACAAAAGTGCAGTCTTTTAGTAGTGCTTCGTGCTATTCCTATAACTAAAGTGCAAAATAGTTTCAGTGTGGTGCTTCACTCCAGTGTCCTCACTCACTCACCAACAGTTGTGGATTCTTACATATGAGATAAGAGCCATGTGAGCTTGATATTCTGTTCTGGTGTTGCTGCGATTTGTGTTCCTCCTCTGGGAATGGTCCTTTAGTGTAGTATTAATGCTCATGGCGATGGTTTACTCTCACATGTAAAGGGTATGACAGAAGGGATCCACATAATGTACTCAGACATTATGTGGATCCACTATGTACTCAGACAAAATATATCACATCCTGTTATAAGCAATATTTACTATTAATTATATTACTATAACCACTTAAGCCCCGGACCATTTTGTAGCTAAAGGACCAGGCCACTTTTTGCGATTCGGCACTGCGTCGCTTTAACTGACAATTGCACGGTCGTGCGACGTGGCTCCCAGACAAATAGAGCTTTCTTTTGGTGGTATTTGATCACCTCTGCGGTTTTAATTTTTTCTCTATAAACACTTTTTGTTATAATAAATATCCCCAATTTTTCCTCAGTTTAGGCTGATGTGTAATCTTCTACATCATGGATATGCAATTAGCGGACCTCCAGCTGTTGCAAAACTACAAGTCCCATCATGCCTCTGCCTCTGCGTGTCATGCTTGTGGCTGTCAGAGTCTAGCTATGCCTCATTGGACTTGTAGTTCTGCAACAGCTGGAGGTCCGCTAATTGCATATCCCTGTTCTACATATTTTTGGTGAAAAAAAAATTGCATTAAGAGAATATTGATTGGTTTGCGCAAAAGTTATAGAGCCTACAAATTAAGTTATTGATTTATGGCATTTTTATTATTATTACTAATAATGGCAGTGATCTCTTTATTGGGACTGTGACATTAACCACTTAAGCCCCGGACCATTTTGTTGCTAAATGCCCAGGCCAGGTTTTGCGATTCGGCACTGCGTCGCTTTAACAGACAATTGCGCGGTCGTGCGACATGTTTTCCAAACAAAATTGGCGTCCTTTTTTCCCCACAAATAGAGCTTTCTTTTGGTGGTATTTGATCACCTCTGCGGTTTTTATTTTTTGCGCTATAAACAAAAATAGAGCGACAATTTTGAAAAAAATTCAATATTTTTTACTTTTTGCTATAATAAATATCCCCCAAACACATATATAAAAAACATATTTTTTCCTCAGTTTAGGCCGATACGTATTCTTCTACCTATTTTTGGTAAAAAAATCACAATAAGTGTTTATCGATTGGTTTGCGCAAAATTTATAGCGTTTACAAAATAGGGGATAGTTTTTTTGCATTTTTATTAATTATTTTGTTTTTACTACTATTGGCGGCGATCAGCGATTTTTTTCGTGACTGCGACATTATGGCGGACACTTCGGACAATTTTGACACATTTTTGGGACCATTGTCATTTCATTTTCACAGCAAAAAATGCATTGTTTATTGTGAAAATGACAGTTGCAGTTTGGGAGTTAACCACAGGGGGCGCTGTAGGAGTTAGGGTTCACCTAGTGTGTGTTTACAACTGTAGGGGGGTGTGGCTGTAGGACTGACATCATCGATAGAGTCTCCCTATAAAAGGGATCACTCGATCGATGCAGCCGCCACAGTGAAGCACGGGGAAGCCGTGTTTACATACGGCTCTCCCCGTTCTTCAGCTCCGGGGAGCGATCGCGACGGAGCGGCTATAAACGAATAGCAGCGCCATCATCCCGGATCGCTCCCTGCGGGAATCCGCCCGCCGCACGCAGCGGAGGGGGTCCCGGTCGGACCCCCGACCCGCTAGAAGGCAGGGACGTATATATATACGCCCATGTGCCTGTACGTGCCATTCTGTGGACGTAAATAGGCGTGCGGCGGGCGTTAAGTGGTTAAGGCGGACAGACCGGACGCTTTTGACACTTTTTTTTTTAAACCATTGACATTTATACAGCAATCAGTGCTATAAATAGCCACCGATTACTGTATAAATGTCACTGGCAGGGAAGGGGTTAACACTAGGGGGGCAATCAAGGAGTTAAAAGTTTTCGCTCACTGTGTTCTAACTGTGGGGGGATGGGACTGACTGGGGGAGGAAACCGATCGGTGTTCCTTTGTACTAGGAACACACAATCTGTCTTCTCTCTCCTGACAGGACATGAATTTGTGTGTTTCTCAAACACAGATCCATGTCCCTGCTCGGTCACAAGTGATCACAGATGCCTGGCAGACATCATGGCTACAGCTACACCGATTTGCTCATGGGAAACATTCTGCCGTTATTGGACCGGCTCACATACATATACGTCATCACAAATTAGTATCTCAGTAACGGCAGCAGCTGCTGCCACAACCGAGATATCCATCTTTAACATGGCCAGTCCTGTAAACGATAACGGTGGTCTCCGTGGTGAATTCACCGCAAGATCACCGTTATCGGCGGCCGTTATCGGCTCCCGCTTACCGGAGCCGTCAGCAGCGGCGGAGGTGATCGGGTCCTTTACACAGAGTCTGAAAAACAGGCAAGGTCCTTAAGTGGTTAAATGACGGCGGGTGGTCGGCATGTGTTTAGAGAATTAGCTCCATCCAGCAAGGGATCCCAGCTTAAGCCAAAGTTTTGACTGTTGAGTGTCACATAAGCCTTAACCAGCTAATCAATGACTTGACACCATTTCTGATTGATGCCAGCACTCACATGACCTTCCAGCAGTAGATGGGACCAGAAGCTTGATCAAATGTGGATTGGGTGATAGGTAACTACCACATAATATGTATGCAAACAAGGATTTCTGTAAATGATGGCAAGTGAAATCAGAGTGAACACTAAACTAATCTGCATACACGATAATACAGAGAATATTGAAGGCATGTGATCAGCATGACAGCCAAACTAGAAGGAGAGGTCAGCAATTTGTTTATTTTATGTATTTATTACAGGTACTTCTATAGAGGTAGATGTACGCAGCACTTTACATTTGTGTGAAAAAGTATTTGATTTTTTTTTTTCATACTTGGCAAACTTAAATGACTCAAATCAAACAAATTTTATTATTACAAAAAGATAACCCGAGTAAATACAAATGGCAGTTTATAAATGATGGTTTCATTTATTAAGGCAAAAAAGGTGTCTGGCTTTATGTGAACAAGTAATTGCCCCCTAAACCTAATAACTGGATGTGCCAGCCTTGGTGGCAACAACCGCAATCAAGCCTTTGCAATAACTGGCAATGAGTCTTTCACATTGCTGTGGAGCAATTTTGGCCCACTCCTCTTTGCAGAATTGTTTTAATTTAGCCACATTGGAGGGTTTTCCAGCATGAAGGGCCTGTGTAAGGTCATGATCTGAATCGGATTTAAGTCCGGGCTTTGACTAGGCCACTCCAAAACCCACATTTTGCTTTGTTTGAACCATTTGGAGGTGGATTTGCTGTTGTGTTTCGGATTATTGTCCTGTTGCATAACCCAAGTGCACTTGAGCTTGAGGTCACAAACTGATTGCCGGACATTCTCCTTTAGGATTTAGCTCAGAATTCAAGGTTCCATCAATTACGGTAAGTCGTCCAGGTCCTAAAGCTGTAAAGCAGCCCCAGACCATCATGCTACCACCACCATGTCTGAGTGTTGGTATGATGTTCTTGTTATGAAATGCTGTATTAGTTTTATGCCAGATGTAACGGGAAGCACATCTTCCAAAAAGTACATTTTTGTCTCATCAGTCCACAGAATATTTGCCTAAAAGTCTTGGGGATAATCAAGATGTTTTTTGGTAAATGTGAGGCGAGCCTTTGTGTTCTTTTTGGTCAGCAGTGGCTTTGGCCTTGGAACTCTCCCATGGATGCTGTTTTTACCCCGTCTCTTTCTTATTGTTGAATCATAAACACTGTTTACCCGAGGCAAGTGAGGCCTGCAGTTCTTTAGGTGGTGGTCTGGGTTCTTTTATGACCTCCTGAATGAGTTGTCGTCATGCTCTTGAAATAATTTTTGTAGGCCGGCCACTCCTGGAAAGGTTAACCACTTCTCAAAATTATCTCTATTTGTGGATAATGGCTCTCCCCCATGGCTCACTGGAGTTCCAAAGCCTTAGAAAGAGACTGAAACCCTTGCTAGACCGATACATGTACATTACTTTGTTTATAATCTATGCTTGATTTTTTTAGATTGTGGCATGATGTGTGGCTTTTTGTGATCTGTTATGCCGCGTACACATGGTCGGAGTTTCGGACAACAAATGTTCGATGTGAGCTTGTTGTCGGAAAATCCGACCGTGTGTATGCTCCATCAGGCATTTGCTGTCGGAATTTCCGACAACAAATATTACATTTTTCCGACAACACAAGTTTTTGTCGGAAATTCAGACGCACAAAAATCATACGCATGCTCGAAATCAATTCAACGCATGCTCGGAATCATTGAACTTCATTTTTCTTGGCTCATCGTAGTGTTGTATGTGACCGCGTTCTTGACGTTCGGAATTTCCGACAACATTTGTGTATGGCCGTGTGTATGCAAGACAAGTTTGAGCGAACAATCTGTCGGAAAAAATCCACGGTTTTGATGTCGGAATGTCCGATTGTGTGTACGCGGCATTTGTGTGCTTCACTTTGTCAGACAGCTTTTATTTATGTGATTTCTTGATTAAACAGATCTGGCAGTAATTAGGCCAGGGAGTGGCAAGTGAAATTTAACTCAGCTTTCCAAAAAATTGTGGTTAATCACAGTTCATTCATGATTAAGCATTGAAGAGGGCAATTACTTTTTCACATAGGGCCAGGAAGGTGTGAACAGCTTTTTTCCCTTAATAAATTAAATAATAATTTAAAAACTGCATCTTGGATTTACTCGGGTTATCTTTGTGTAATATTAAAATTTGTTTGATGATCTGAATCATTTAAGTGTGAGAAATATGCAAAAACATAAAAAAATCAGGAAGGGGGCAAATACTTTTTCACACAACTGTATATTGTACATTCACCTCAATTCCTGTCCTTAAGGAGCTTAGGAATCTAAGGTCCCTACCTCACATTCATACATACACATACTGGGGCTAATTTAGACAGGAGCCAAATAACCTAACAATAACAAACTACATGTTCCTTCCAGGCACAGATATATTGCCATGATTAGTAAGTCCAAACAAGCAGTATACTGGAAAGGGCAACATACCTACGGGAACCTAAACATTTCAATCCAATTGTATAACAATGCAATTTGCTATTATATGGATGGGAAATTAAACTGTGTGTGCAGTTTTCAATAAATCACCTTTGAAATAAAAAAAGGCTAGAGTGAAAGATATAATACTTTTTAGCTTTGTAGCATGCATATCATATCAAACATTGTTTTTAATTTAAAGAATAAGTTCTGCTTTTTGCAAAAAATATTAAATGCACATTATTTTGCAGGTAAAACATTGTGCATTGTTTATTTTTTGTTGTAGAAGACTGTAAAGCATTTCACCAGCAGTCAGCAGATCACTGATGCCATGCAGTACTCCTGCAGACCTGTCAGTGTTTTTGCTTCCTCGTACGGGTAAGCCGCGTGGTAGTTCATTGAGAACTACAAGCAGATAGCTGCTAAAGCTGTTGGGACTTGTAGTTTTCCATTCACAGAACACTGTTAATGAGTTGTGCGGCTGTGACAGCAGGTGCCGGGAGAAAGGTCCCTGCTAGCTGTCGGAGTGGGGGATTAGGGGCCAGTCCTTTCATAACATGTTACACCCTGAATATGGGTATAACATGTAGCATGTTATGAAAAGTGAACTTATCATTTACGTCTTGTTAAATAGATAAAACATTATCTTTTGAAACAATTGTAATTTTGACACGTATTGGATTGCAAAAAAAAAATAAAAAATTAAAGAAAAACATGATGTGTGTGTGGTCAACTTAAAGAAAACCTGCAGTGAGAGAACATAGAAGCTTGCCATTTACCTTTCCTTTAGCACAATCCTGCATGCCTGGCTGTCAAGTGATTAAGTGCCTGTAATCGATTCTGGGCTACTGTCCTAGAACAAGTGTGCAGATCAGCAGTAATAACTTCTCAGTGAGTTTCTAATCTTTAAACTTGTTATGGGTCAGTGACTGACAAAGCATTGATGCCACGAACAGTCAGACTTCATAAGTATTTTTAGGAGGGAAAAAATACAACCCCCGTATTACTATCAGTATAGGTTTTTCTACAAGCACTAAACATATCACAGTGGGTTCCCACTATATATCTTGTAATGTATGAATATGTTTTCTTTTTTTTTCTTAATGTGGACCTAAACCCTAAGGGCCAGTCCATTCTCCCTTCCCCTAACTCCAAAAACAGGATTTACTATACTTACCCAACACATACTCTATTTTGGTTGGCACTGCCTAAGCAGCCAACCAGCAGTTTTGTCTGAAGGCACTCTGAACACAAACCCCCAGATAGCTGTACCTGTTCCCATGCCCTGTAAATAGGCCAAGCCCAAGGTAGGTAGTAAGTATAGCAATTACTTCATTTAGGTAAGTTAATTGGGGGAATTCCAATTACAGACATGTTCCCAGAGTTTAGGGACACTATATTGCCAAAATATATAAAGACTGTGCCTTTATACACACAGTCTTTGTTCATAGGGTTCAATATTGAGTTGGCCCCACCCTTTGCAGCTATAACAGCTTCAACTCTTCTTGAAAGGACGTCCACAATGTTTAGGATTGTGTCTATGGGAATGTTTGTCTATTCTTCTAGAAGCGCATTTGTGAGGCCAGGCACTGATTTGGACGAGAAGGCCTGGCCCGCAGTCTCCGCTCAAATTCATCCCAAAGGTGTTCTTTTGGGTTGAGGCCAGTCAAGTTTCTCCACCGCAAACTTGCTCATCCATGTCTTTATGGACCTTGCTTTGTGCACTGGTGCGCAGTCACGTTGTCCACATCAGTGTCTGACCTCACAAATGGGATCCTGTAAAAATGGTCAAACATTCCCATATAGACACACTCCTAAACATTGTGGACAGCCCTTACCAGAAGAGTTGAAGAAATTATAGCTGCAAAGGGTGGGCCAACCCAACATTGAACCCTGCAGACCAAAACTGGGATGCCATTAAAGCTTGTGTGTGTAAAGACAGGAGCCCCGATACTTTTGACAATGTAGTGTATGTTTAAATGGAGATTCCTAAAACCCTTGAATATCCTGGGGTAACAAGTCATTTCCTATGGTAACTACATAGTTAGCAGCCTTGATATTCTGTATAGAGTTTGTAGATTCTCCCTACATTTGGTTAATTGGCTTCTCTAAAGAAAAAAACAACATTGTGACCCTATCAAACCTCAAAAATACAGTTCACATACTTGTTTTATTCATTTTTTTGTAAAGAGGATTTTATATCTTTTTAAAAAAAAAAGTCATATTTGAAATAATAATGAAAGTGCCTGTACTTAAATATTTTGTTAGCACTTATACTGATGTTTGAGCTGATAGAACATATCCTCATTTCAGGATAGAAATATGGGCGCTCTCAGTGCTAATTTATTTTTGATGGTGCAAACTCTAAGACCATTATCCTCCATCTAGCTTTACTCCCTGGTAATTTGAGCTATAACAAGTATGTAAATATTAAGTGTCCTGTGAGCTTCATTGGCTGCATATAAAGTCATAATACAAACATTAAAATGACAGCCCAGAGTATGTACGTGCTAAAAAAAAATAAAAAGTCAGCAACTCTTCCCTTTAAAGTAAATAATTTTCCAGTTAAATCTGCAGGGAGCCGATGTTAGGGTTTATATCTCTGAATAATCTGAGGGCCTATGCTGTTATTTTGACAGGCAGGTCCCACTCTGTTTTGGGTGTGCTGACTGCTGCACCTGCATGGGTTTTGGACATTCATGAATGCTATGAAACAACATTGTTATAATGTATTTTGGTGGGTATTTAACCACTTCAGCTCTGGAAGGTTTTACCCCCCTTCCTGACCAGGCCATTTTTTTTTTTTGCGATATGCCACTGCGTTACTTTAACTGACAATTGCATGTTCCTGTGACATTGTACCCGAGACTGACAATTTTGAAAAAAATAAGAAAGATATTTTACTTTCTGCTATAGAACCTATCCAATAAAAAAAATCGAATTTGTTCATCAATTTAGGCCAATTTGTATTCTGCTATATATTTTTGGTAAAAGAAAATCCCAAAAAGTGTATATTGATTGGTTTGCGCAAAAGTTATAGCGTCTACAAACTATTGGATAGATTTATGGACTTTCATTTTTTTATTGTTTTTACTAGTAATGGCAGCGATCATGGATTTTTAGCGGGACTGTGACTTTGCGGCGGAGGAATCTAACACTAAGTGACACTTTTCGGGGACCATTGACACCAATACAGTGATCAGTGCTAAAAAAAATACACTATCAGGGAAGGGGTTAACATCTGGGGCGATCAAAGGGCTAACTGTGTTCCCTGGGAGTGTTTTCTAACTGTATGAGATCAGTGTTCCTGCTTAGCAGAAACAAAAGATCTCTGTCATTCTTACTTGCAGATCTCCGTTCTGCCTCTCTACGAATGATTTTAGGGTTTCTGGCAGACGTGGCGTCTGCTGGACCAGCTGCTTGGACACAGCGGAAGTGGGTCTCTGGCAGCACGTGCCCCAGACCCAATAAAATAAATTGCGTATAGGTACATGGATTTTTTGCTTAAGGGTCGTCCTGCCGCAGTAAATGTACGTGGGGCGATCCTTAAGTGGTTAAGGGAAGACAGAAGAAAGAATATTGCACTTTGGGAAAACAGGATTGTGTAGATCGAATGAGTGGAAGCGGCTTCAGCCTGGCTCCTCCCAGACCACACACCCTGATGCATTTTGCCCCATTGACAGTGGGTGGAATGAAACTCTTTAGAGGGCATGGTCTGAGTGAAGTCAGGGTGGAGCCAGGCTAAAGCCGCTTCAGTGCTGCTGTCCTTCATTTTATTCACATTTGTTTTGTAGCACCCCAATTAAAAAAATACAAAAAAGCCTACTGTATATTTGTTCCACCGCACTATATACCAGAAAATGAGTTTTAGTGCATATGTTGTACATAAAACAGACAAATCGGTAGCCACCACCCTCACAACCTGGCACAAACTTGCAGGAAAACACGGTCTTGCCTCTATTCCCGGCCCCCTCACACCAATTTTCAACAACCCAGACTTCTACCCAGGTCTTAATAGACAGGAGGCCCCTAACCTCTTAGCCAGGCACTGTCTGACCGGCCCCACAATCAAAACATTTGAGACATTACTAAAAGAACAGAATAAACCACTCCCTGGCTTCTGGTTTTACCTCCAGCTAAGAGACTTTCTGGTAAACACCAAATTCCGCCCCTCATTCTACAGACCTATGACAAACCTTGAAAAAATATGCTTCAAAGGATCGCAGGTGACCCATACCACCTCCCTAGCTTACTCTTGGCTAATCCAGCCACTAACCAACGAAATTAATAAACATAAAATAAGATGGGAGGGTGACCTGGGTATTCAGATAGAAGATTCACATTGGGAAAAAGCATGCATTATGGCGCACAAATGCTCCCTGAGCACTAAATACCAGGAAATCTCTTATAAGATCCTCACCCAATGGTACATCACACCTCAAAAGGCTAAAAAATGGTTCCAAACAGCATCCAATACATGCTGGAGATGTGAGAGAGACGTTGGCACCTTCCTACACATCTGGTGGGACTGTCCACGAATTCTTGACTACTGGAGGGGGGTGATTGAGTGGATCAGACACATCACAGAGACCTCTATAACTCTTGACGCAGCCGCTTGCCTGCTCCACATTAATCCCATGACGATCAGTAAATACAAGAAAACACTCACCAGACACCTATTAAATGCAGCCAAAACCCTCATTCCCCTACACTGGAAAACTAAACACACCCCGACAGTCAAGGACTGGCTAAACAGGGTTGCATTCAAATATAAAATGGAAGAAATACTGGCAATGAAAAAAAAAAACAGTGACAGTTTTAATGCCCTCTGGCAACCATGGTTATATATCAGACAGGAGGCTCATATCTTATGCATTAACTTTCTTTATTTAATGCCCATAGCAGACACTTTAAAACTTTTCTATAAACTTTTAATGTAAAAAAAAAAAAAAAAAAAAAAATTTCAGTCAGTAAGACTACGACTCCCAGCAGTCCTTGTAATCCGTAGCCACGCCCAGGTCGGTGACCTCTATATAACAGACTGCCCGACTAAGATCCTCTCTTTCTTTCTGCTCATAGAAAAAGATAAGTACTCACGGCAAATTTTCTTATATATTTTATTATTATAAGTGTATTTACTTCAGTATATATATATATATATATATATATATATTTAGATTGTACTTAATCGTCTGATTAGTGTTAATAGGTAGTCACTTCTTAGCTGTTAGTGATTTATTTATATATGTTTATAATGGTGCTGTATTACTCATAACAGGTATATATGTAATCATATTAGGTATATAGGTTACCTATTTCATTTTGTACCAAACGTTTTTCCCCTTTTTTATTTCACTGACCTGTACCTTTGCCCAGTTTTTCCCCTGGGCTGCTGTACAGTACCTGTACCGCCGAGCGCCGCTCTTTTTAAAGTATTTTTTCCCTCTTTTTCCCTCAGAGGTGCTGGTGCGTCTGTTTACCTCACAGAGGCACATATTCTCCTTCCCTCCCCGTCTTTCCCGCGCACCGCGGGGGGGAGAGATTCGTCTCCCCCTCCTTCTCTCCTCAGACAAGCTTGTATGCTCTCTCAGAGCTGGAGGAGGGAGGGGCGACCAATCAGAGGAGAGTCACAGGACATGTGACTCTCTCTCTGCTCAGGCAGAAGGTGTAGGTTTTCTCCTCACGCTGCAAAGTCAGTCCCTGCACTGACGGCAGTGAGGAGAGAGCCTGGTATTGTAATTTAACCCCTGCCTGCCTTAGCAAGAATTATTTTCTCTTTGCCTTACTCCTGGCAGCGTGGATTAACCCCTACCTGCCTTTAAGCAACACTACCCATATTGCCTTACTGTTTGTGTCTATAGCCTAATTTTAAGAGCTATCCTTACTAAATATATAGCTATACAGAGCGGCAGCATGTCTGACCTCCCTGCCCCTACGGATCCTATGGAGGATAACACCAATAGGGACACAGCCCCAGCCCTGAATGCTGCCCAGATTCAGGAGCTAATTAATAAATCCATCCTGGCTGCCCTGTCCTCTGCTGCCTCCTCCAGGGTATATATACCCATGGCCCCACAGTTACCGACGCCGCAAGGCGACGAACCACCGCCCAAAAAAGGCAAAGCCTCTCAGAAGAGGAAGCACACCCTGGCGGTGATTGACTCCCCGGCAGGGGAAGGAAATAATATGCCTCAGGTAAACCCTAACACGGCTTACCAACCCCAGCATCAGACGCACTCAAATAGACCCCTGGACCCCAGGGAGTTACAATTTAAAGGGACTAAGGCCGCAAGAAGGGCCAAACCGGACTCATACATTGACTCTCCACAAGAGGATTCTGATGACCCCTTAGAGGGATCGGATGAGTCAGAGCCGGATTCATATGAGGACGATGCTGGGGAGACGGCGCTCACTACAGCTGCCAACCCTGCCACGCAGGGAGATATTCTCCTAGACTCCCTAGGAGAACCGTTCTTTGATCCAAACGCTATTAGTCACCCGCGTTCTGGAGAATGGACCCCTCTACCAGAGGTGAACCAATACATAGAATTATGGGCTAGAAAATCCCTTGACAGGGTTAGTCGCAACAAACTTAGGGCTGAATGCCCTAGACCCCTTATACCCAATAAAGTGGTGGCTACCCCTGAGATAGACCCCATTTTAACCAAATATCTAATGAAATCTGGCAAATTCCAGAGAAAAGGGGTAGAACGATCATTCCGATCCATTCAAGATCGTGTTCTAGACATGATGGGGCCCCTGACCAAGATCCTCAATCTTTCGGAACAGGCGGCAGCATCCGGGCAACCGGTCGACCTACAACAGCTGAGAGGCTGGGCGCAAAGAGCAATATGCCTGGCTGGCACTGCCAATACGGCATGCTCGATTGAAAGACGCCGATCTATACTGATGCGTCTGGACCCCCAGTTAGCCCACCTGGCGGAGTCAGAACCCGGACCGTCTGCGGACGGCATGTTATTTGGAGACTCTTTATTGAAAGACGTCAATAAATTTGTGGGCCTTTTTACGAGCCTGGACAAGGCTCAAAATTCCTTGAGGAAAGCTGGGACCCCCAAGGTTTTTAACAGGGCCGGCAGAAACAGAGGCCGATCTGCCGGCCGTGCCCCTTCCTACAGGCCACAAAATAGAGCCCCAGTACAATACCAGTACCCGCAGGCTCAATCCTACGCCGCTCCAGTGGCACAACCTGCCCCCTTCTTTCCACCACGAGGCAGACCATGGCGAGGACGAGGGGGACGAGGTTACCCACGATCCCGACCTCCCACCGGTGAGTATGATGCACACACCTCTCAGGCACATTCCTGTGGGGGGACGTCTCAGGTATTTTATCCACGCCTGGTCTGCGATTACGGCAGACGCGTGGATATTACACACTGTAGCGGGGTTCACTGTGGACATCGTAACATCTCCTCCACTCAATGTTATACCGCCACCCATCCGCTTCGCAAACCAGAACGTTGCTCTAATAGACAACGAACTGCGAGATTTACTGGCCAAACAGGCTATCATAGAAGTAGACCATTGCTCCCCAGGGTTCATCAGCAATATATTTTTAGTGCACAAGAAAGACGGCGGTTATCGCCCAGTGATCAACCTCAGGGAGTTGAACCAATATGTCGTATACCGACATTTCAAAATGGAAGGTATACACTTCCTCCGAGACCTCCTACACCCAGGGGACTGGCTCGTGAAAGTAGATTTGAAAGATGCCTACCTTACGGTCCCCATACATCCAGAATCACAACACCTCCTACGGTTCCTATGGAGGGGCAAGATGTGGCAATTCACTTGCCTTCCATTCGGACTAGCGTCCGCCCCATGGTGTTTCACCAAACTGCTGAAACCGGTGGTGGCGGCACTGAGGAGCAGGGGGGTTCGTCTGGTCATCTACTTAGACGACATCCTCATTCTAGCCTTCTCAGAGACCCAGGCCCATCTTCACATGTCATGGACTGTGTCATTGTTACAACAACTGGGTTTCATTGTCAACCAGGACAAATCAATATTGATTCCTGCTCAGCAGATGGAATTTTTGGGTTTTACGGTGGACACCATCCAATCTACCCTCAGCCTCCCCAGCCCCAAACTCGCTCTGATCCGCAAGGAGATCCGGACTACACTGCGGAAGGGTTGCCTATCCCTCCGCACGCTAGCGCGTCTTGTGGGCCTCTTAGCAGCTTCCATCCAAGCTATTTTCCCGGCCCCATTACACTACAGAGCCCTCCAGAGGCTCAAAATCATGCACCTGAGACAAGGTCTCAGGTACACCGACGAGGTTCCCCTATGTCGGGACACGATCGAGGAGTTGAAATGGTGGCTTCGCCATGCCGTAGAATGGAACGGCAGGACCATCTTCAATCCCTACCCGGATGTGGTCATAGAATCGGACGCCAGCCGCAGGGGCTGGGGCGCCAGATGCGGCAGGGCATCCACCGGAGGGACTTGGTCAGTAGAGGAAACCAAGCTCCATATCAACGCCCTAGAACTCCTGGCAGCTCTATTCGCTCTCAGGAGTTTTATGCCTCGTACCTCTACGTGTTGTATTCTATTCCGCATGGACAACGTGGCGGCGGTCCAGTACGTCAACCGCCTGGGGGGTACCAAATCCAAGGTCTTAGCGACCATCGCGAAAGACTTCTGGCACTATTGCTTAGCCCACAATATAACCCCTGTCGCGGAATACATTCCGTGCGTGTCCAACTCAGTGGCCGACTGGAATTCTCGGTACTTGCGAGATTCCAGCGACTGGCAGTTGGATCGTTCAGTATTTCTCCATCTACAACAGATCTGGGGTCCACTATACATAGACCTGTTCGCCTCACGCCTCAATCATCAGCTGCCCCGCTTCTTCAGCTGGAGGCCGGACCCAGAGGCCTATGCGGTCGACGCGCTGCACCAACCTTGGCCGGAGGGCACCCATTACGCATTCCCTCCCTTCCAGTTGATCCCCAGACTCCTCATTCGGATTGCCACCCTGGAGGCAACTGTGGTGTTGATCACACCGTGGTGGCCGACCCAACCGTGGTTTCCCCTCCTGTTGGGGATGACCGCGGATCGTCCCAGGCTCCTGCCTCACTTTCCCCACCTTCTCACCAATCCGAACGGGGAACTACACCCCCTAATTTTAGAAGACAACCTACCACTCTTGGCGTGGCTGGTTTCGGGATCGCGGACGCTGACAACGTCCTTTCACAGTCAGCTCAGGACCTCCTCGCCCTGGCCTGGGCCCCCGGGACTCGATCGGCATATCGATCAGCATGGGGGCTCTGGGTGCGTTGGTGTGATCGACGGCAGGTCGATCCTGTATGAGCCCCTGTATCTTTAGTGGTGAATTATTTGGCAGATTCCTTTGAATCTGGCAAATCGTTCAGCTCCATAAATGTTTACCGGTCAGCTATTTCGGCATACCACTGCCCTGTGGATTCCCTACCGATCGGCAAACACCCGTTAGTCTGTCGACTCATGAGAGGCATAAGATTCCAACGTCCCCCACGGCCTAGATACCAAGCAACCTGGGATGTTTCCAAGGTGCTGGATATGTTCGCCAGGTGGGAGGATAATTCGGATCTTCCTTTAAGACTCCTTTCCATTAAACTGACAGTCCTCCTCTGCCTAGTGTCCATTAAAAGGGTATCCGATGTTAAGGCCTTGGATATCTCTAGACGACAATTTTCACCGCAAGGAGTCAAGTTTTCTGTAGTGCGCAGGACTAAGACCGGTATTCAATCGGTCTTCTACCCGTTTTTTCCTGCTCATCCACTCCTCTGCGTGGTTCGCTGCCTACAGGCATATGAACTACAGACCGCTAGCTTGCGTTCCCCGGGTTTGTCACAACTCCTGGTGTCTTATGTCAAGCCACACTTTCCAGTATCGTCGGCCACGCTGGCACGCTGGGTACGTATGGCCATGGACATGGCTGGTATTGATGTGTCCCTCTTCGGAGCCCACTCCGCCAGAGGGGCCATGGCCACCAAAGTAGTCACGTCAGGGGGCTCCCTCTCCGATCTTCTAGTGGCGGCAGATTGGTCTTCAGAGACTACCTTCCGTCATTTTTACTTTAGACCGCAAGAGCATGTATCCATGGCAGTTTTACCCTAATATTGTATGTGCAATGTATTCTGTCAGGATATGCATATTATGTCTGCAGGATTAGATGTTAAGCTTTAAACTTGCATAAGATATGAGCCTCCTGTCTGATATATAAATCTAGATTTTCCTAGCTTGTGACGGAAAATATAAGTTATATGAAGACAGGAGGCGAGTATCTTCCCTCCCGTCCCACCCTATTATGTATATCTCTGATTTCTTCACAGGTTACTGAATATCGTACCTGGGTAATACTCCGGATTGGGATACTTGAAAGTTCTACTGTCTTCTTACCCCTGTTGGGACGGAACGCCTATTGAACCCTCGTTGGGTTAAAATTTCTCCGAGACCCCCGTTGGGACTCGACGAACGACTCTGATCCAAGTTATGGATTCCTCGGACCCCGGCCGGACGGATACAGTTCAAGACGACGACATCCGACGGGCAAGATCTTCGCAGCAAGAAAGAGGAGGATCTTAGTCGGGCAGTCTGTTATATAGAGGTCACCGACCTGGGCGTGGCTACGGATTACAAGGACTGCTGGGAGTCGTAGTCTTACTGACTGAAATTTTTTTTTTTTTTTACATTAAAAGTTTATAGAAAAGTTTTAAAGTGTCTGCTAGGGGCATTAAATAAAGAAAGTTAATGCATAAGATACTCGCCTCCTGTCTTCATATAACTTATATTTTCCGTCACAAGCTAGGAAAATCTAGATTTATTGTTCACACTATCTGCTGAATTCCAAACTCTAAGCTCATGACGAGCTAAGACTCCATAATCCTCCAGTGCTCTATGTATTGTATAATGTTGATGTATAACTAGTTCATTACAGCTACTCCTGGAAACGTATGACTTCTCCTTCCTTTTTCACATTCCTGGCCTATCATCCGCCCCCTCCCCCCCCCTTCTCCTCTCCTTCACTCCTCCCCCCATGTCCCTCCCTCTCACCTGACCTTTTCGGTCTCTCCTCTCTCCCCAATTCCTCTTATTTCCATAGCTACTATTTCAGTAACTAGACTTCACATCCTGACCTCTAGTAAATATTCGCTACTTATGATATTAAATGTACTACCCTCTGACATTGATAAAATCTTTTACTACTCTGTATAACTCTTATAAATGCATTATATTGTAAAAGAAATGTCATCTGTATACTTTGTTTAATCCTTCAATAAATATCTTGATTGTGAAAAAAAAAAAAAAAACAGACAAATCACAAAATAAAATATGAAATAAAGTGAAAAAGAATTACAGCGCTGCTAACAAATAATCTCAAAGAAACCACACAAAAAATAACGAAATAATACAGCAGCAATCAAAAAACGGTGAACTAAACCAAATGATAAATGAATAAATACTGATGCGCTCGTATTAACTCATGTGCAATGTGAATCGTACATATACAATCAAGCAAAAAACCTGGTGAGAAAACTCTTAATATATGTGAGTAGATCATTAAAAAAGTCCTGATGATTGAATCAGTCAGTCTGCAGTGCTCCTTCCCTAATTGCCAAGCTCTCACTTCAATGTGATCAGGTTACAACAACCTCCAGCAGTCGATCATATGTTTACAGTTTCATTCAGTCACATGCAAAAGAGGAGGAAAGGAAACATAGCGCAATATTGTACCATATAGATGTGGATAAAGGTTGCACTTAGTGCACTCACGTATCCTCGCTTATAATAGAATAGGGTATGTTGCCGCTCCTCACTCGGGATAGACATCCCATGGTCCGTCACTGTAGGCTCCTCCCCCACATGTATCGTCACGTGACTTAGTGACGAGAATATATGGACTAAAATGTAATAACCCCAAGACCAGAGGACAGCTTGTTTTTAACCGCTTGCCAACCAGCTGTTGTCATTATACTGCAGCAGGTCGACATGATCCTGCGAGCCGTCGCAGCTGTACTTTGGCTCCTTTAAATGGGATAGTATCGGGAGGCGCGCACGCTGCACCGGAGCCAGATCAGGGATGTGTGACATCCCATTTTTGTGAGGAGGAGATGCAGATTGTGAGTTCCTACTAGCTAGGAACACCAATCTCTCTCCCCCTAGTCAGTCCCATCCCCCTACAGTTAGAACACACACTAGGGAACAGAGTTGTCCCCTTGACCATCCCCTAGTGTTAACCCCTGCCAGTGACATTTACACAGTAATCAGTGCATTTTTATAGCACTGATTGCTGTATAATTGTCTTATGGTCCCAAAAATGTGTCAAAAGTGTCCGATCTGTCTGCTATAATATCGCAGCCCGATAAAAATCGCAGATCACCGCCATTACTAGTAAAAAAATAAATAAAAATGCCATAAATCTATCCCCTATTTTGTAGACACCATGGGCCAGATTCTCAAAGGCGTTACGACGGCGCAACACCATTAGCGCCGTCGTAACACCTCATCTGGCCCCGGGTATCTATGCGACTGATTCTCAGAATCAGTTGCGCATAGGTACCCATTAGATCTGACATGCGTAAGGCTGTTACGCTGTCAGATCTTAAAAGTAATTTTTTTCCCGCCGCTAGGTGTCGCATCGTCGCTTTTCCCCGTCGTTTATGCAAATGAGGTAAGTACGGCGATTCCCGAACATACGCGAAGTCGACGCAGCGAATTAACGTCGTTTGCGTAGCGTACCCGACGCGTAAGGTTGCCCCTGCTAATTAGCAGGCGCAACCAATGTTAACGATGGCCGTCGTTCCCGCGTCAAATTCAATAAAAATTACGTCGTTTGCGTAAGACGTCCGTGAATGGCGCTGGACGCCATTTACGTATACATCTAGGCAAATGACGTCGGGGCGACGTCATTTAGCGCAATGCACGTCGGGTAATTTACCCGACGGAGCATGCGCAGTACGCTCGGCGCGGGAGCGCGCCTAATTTAAATGGTGCCCGCCCCATTTGAATTGGGCGGGCTTGCGACGAGCAATCTAACGCTACACCGCCGCAAGTTTACAGGTAAGTGTTCTGAGAATCAGGATGTAAACCTGTAGACCTGCGGCGGTGTAACGTAGATCTCATATATTACGCTGCCCAGGAGCAGCGTGAATGTATGAGAATCTGGCCCCATAACTTTTGCGCAAACCAATCAATATACGCTTATTGCGATTTTTATTACCAAAAATATGTAGAAGAATACGTATCGGCCTAAACTGAGAAAAAAATTAGTTTTTTTTTTTTTTAAATGGGGATATTTATTATAGCAAAAAGTATTGTGTGGTTTTTTTTTCAAAATCAATGCTTTTTTTTTGTTTATAGCGCAAAAAATGAAAACCGCAGAAATTATCAAATACCACCAAAAGAAAGCTCTATTTGTAGGGAAAGAGGAATGTCAATTTCTTTTGGGTACAGCATTGCACGACTGCGCAATTGTCAGTTGAAGTATCGCAAAAAATGGCCTGGTCATTGAGCAGCCAAATCTTCTGGAGCTGAAATGGTTAATAAGTTGCTATAATGCATTCAAGACTAACACAAACAGTAACACATGAACTATGTATGGTCTGCCAATTTATCTAAAGAAATAAAAATATTCAGTATGCCTACAAAATCCAAATGACAGCACACGTCCGTCATGATTTTTTAACAAGTGTTCTTTAGTTTGAACTAGATAATACACAGAATATGTTTGACTTTGTTTCTGAGAATCTCCGCATAAATAAACAACAGTGTGTACCCACATAGGGTTTTGGAAGTTTATTTTAACTGCCGTTCCTAAGTTGTCTATAGAAGAACTATTAATCTAAAACATCTAAAGACATCCACGTAATAGACGGGACTGATATATCCGTCAATATTAACTGTAACATCAAATAAATTATTTATGCCCTACATGTTCCCAAGGATTAATGTACACTGACATTGTAAGAGGAATATGAAAATAACCACTGCACAACACAAAGCAGATTTCAAACAAAACCTTGAAATCAGAAACAATTGTATGCTATTATATTCAGTAAAACATAAATCAGCTCTTGCTTGCTCTTATTTATTGTTCGGAAATGTCACATTTTAATGGATCAGCTAGTAAACAATGCAGATTGGATATCCAACTAGGTTTACTGCATATGGAAGAAACACATTGGGAGGAAAAATGCTCCTCTATAAAATATGATTTGCTTTATATGCCACCAAGTAGAACCTAAGGGCTGTTCAGATAAGTAAAGAGTATCATTACACTGTATATACATATTAAGACAACAGAAGATAGTTTAGAACAAATGTGAGTAAGAATGTATTTTTTGTTACAACTAATATATTGAAGAAAAAAAGAACCTATCCAAACAAAAACATTTAATTAGTTGCTGATGGTAGAGCTCTTAGATCTTTAACCACTTGCCTACAGGGCACGTACACCCCCCCCCACCTTCCTGCTCATTTTTCGTCTTTCATCGCTGTCCCACTTTGAATGACAATTGCGCGGTCATGCTACACTGTACCCAAACACAATTTTTATAATTTTCTTCAGACAAATAGAGCTTTCTTTTGGTGGCATTTAATCATGCTGTTTTTTTTTTTTACCAAAAATGATTTTTACTTAGTTTCTGTCAGTACATTTTGTAATTTTTCACCTTCACTGATGTGCACTGATGAGGGGGCACTGATAGGCTGAACTGGTGGGTTCAATACAATAAGTATAATCTCAGCTTTTTTTTTTTTTCAATGCAAGCACTAAAATGTTATGCCTCATACACACGATCGGAGTTTCCGATGGAAAAAGTCAGATGGACTTTTTCCATCGGAAATTCCGACCGTGTGTATGCCCCATCGGAGTAATTCAATCTGAAATCCATCAGAGTTTACATAGAGTAGCCCTCAAAATTTCCACTCGCCTGCTAGCATTTGGCGAGTGGATTTAAGCTGGGGGCGAGCAATAACAGTTCTGCATGACCAACAGTCCAATCTGTGCCTACACTTAGAGCCACGCTGCAATTGGCGGCTGAAGAGGAAAGGTGCATGCCCAGGAAAAGTAGTCGGGTGAGCCGCACACATGCAGAGCAGTACACAGGTGCTCTCCTTACAAATCTCGTTAAGCCATGGGACCTGATAGTATGACCTCTCTGAGTCTGGTTTCCCAACCTGACCAATGTAGCAGAGAGCAGGAAGGAACAAGTGAGCTGGAGGACTGCGATTATCACCACTCTGGGTGTCCCAGGTAGACAGTGCAGCACAGCGCTCACCAAGAGTTGCCCTGGCAGTATGCTGTGCGGTGTCAGTGTGCGCTGTGTGGTGGTGTCAATGGCTATGCAGGTGTGTGAATCTCATTGCTGGAATGTACTCCCTCCCGCTGTGCTGCAGCTCCTCTCCTCATTGCCCGACAATGAAAGGGGGAAGTGGGGACATGCAAGTGTGGAGCCACACACAGGGGCTACTGATTATGAGAGTGAGTAGAATAGGAGAGGGAGAGAGAGAGGAGGATGGATGGGGGTTGCAGAGGAGACAGCAAGAGAATGGGGGAAAAGACCTGGTTCTAGAGAGAAGGCAGAGGAGGAGGAGGGAGTCTTGTACATAAGAAGAGGGAGAGCAATATTTTCAGAAGTAAAAAAGTCCATGTCCCTCTGGTTTGCCCCAGTGCCATGTCCCTCTGGTTTGCCCCAGTGCCATGTCCCTCTGGTTTGCCCCAGTGCCATGTCTCTCTGGTTTGCTCCAGTGCCATGTCCCTCTGGTTTGCCCCAGTGCCATGTCCCTCTGGTTTGCCCCAGTGCCATGTCCCTCTGGTTTGCCCCAGTGCCCTGTCCCTCTGGTCTGCCTCAGTGCCCTGTCCCATTTTGTTAAAGTTGTTGTTGGTAATATTTAATTGTGTAACTTGATTCGGCATAAAACATTTAACAGTGTCATTCCAAGAGATAATCTACAAGGGCGTTTTTAGGGGCGGAATTAGGGGCGGGGCAGTGTATGGGTTAGGTGAGGCAACTGGTGGCGAGTAACACTTGAGGCCTGGCTAGAAGCTCAGGGCTTGAAATTTTGAGCCCTGACATAGAGAATATGTTCTCTTTTCCGATGTGAATTTGGTCGGACAAAGGTCTGTATATTTGCAAACAGGCAAGTGATTAAAGCGGTGGTTCCCCTAAAAATAAAATGTTGACATCGCATTTAGCAAATAAATTACAGTTAGAATCGGGTTGTTTTATTTAAAAAATACCTCCGTACGTATCGTTTCCATTATTCGGTCCCACCGCCACTTCCGGGTACGATGCAGGCGGTGGGCGTTCCTAATTGATTGACAGGCATCCGAACGACGCATCCATCGCGTCACGAGATGCCGGAAAAAGCCGAACGTCGGTGCGCATGCGCCGTATAGAGCCGCACCGACGTTCGGCTTTTTTCGGCATCTCGTGACGCGATGGATGCGTCGTTCGGATGCCTGTCAATCAATTAGGAACGCCCACCACCTGCATCGTACCCGGAAGTGGCGGTGGGACCGAATAATGGAAACAATACGTACGGAGGTATTTTTTAAATAAAACAACCCGATTCTAACTGTAATTTATTTGCTAAATGCGATGTCAACATTTTATTTTTAGGGGAACCACCGCTTTAATACTGCACAGAACAGTGGCTCTTCCAAGTCTTGTCCCATGTTCATTTAACATAGATTTTTTTTAAACAAATAACAAACAAAAAAGAAAAGGAGAGAGAAAGGATTTGGCAGAGATAGAACCACCCTATTACACGTCCTGTTCCCAAGAATGAAAAAATGTAATCCTACATGGTACTTACGGTACATCACTTTCCTTAGATGGTAGCACCCCATACAGCACATTTATCTAATGCTGATAACCAGATTAGGCAAGATGGACTATGAAACCATGAAATATGGATAATGCATATGCAAGTATGCCGAATTCTTAAAGTGGCGTTAACCATCTCCCGCCTGCCATATAGGGAAATCACGGCTGCCGGGTGGTTCCATTGTCCTAGGATGATATCATATGAGTAGACACTAATACAACAGGTGGTTTACTTGCTCGATCACCAGGTGAAAACAGAGGGCGAAAAAGCCCCAAAAAATTAAGCAATTAAGTAATGCAGCCACCACATCTAAGGATTGGTAAGCTGCAATATATATATATTTTTTATTGTACCTACACGTAAGCCTATAATAAGGCATTGTGCATTCAGAGTGCATACGGCCAATGACATTATCGGCGCATGCACTCTGAGGGTCCGGCTTACTGTGCCGGACCTTTAGAGCCTGTCCCGTAAACGGCAGCTGCCGCGCACATGCACAGGAGTAACATCATTGCGGCTCCGGCAACTCACAGCACCAGTGCACGCAAATCCAGAAGAAACACTGGGGAAGATGTCAGCTGTCTCTGTGGTGTGCGGGCGCCACTAGAGGGCTTGGGTAAATATAAGATAAATATTTCATAATGAGCTAGTATGCAATGCACACTAGCTCATGCTTTCGTCTTACAGGGTTTTTTTTCCTCTGGGTTTACAACCTCTTTAACTTGCATATTCAGTGTTTGCATTAGAAAATTAGATAATTTAACTCTGCTTTAAAAAGGGACCCTTTCAGGATCAAATATTGTAGATCCTTTGTACACTTGTTTCTGAAGGGGTTTGCCCCAGGGCTGTTCTTCCTACCCTACCCTTTACTTTTTGGTTATGAAACAATTGTGTGTACCAAGTATCCTGACTCCTGATTAGGAGCAAGTAGTGCTGCTTACTTTTTTGATCCCAAAATAGTACATTTTTTAAGTGTTGGTTTTTGGTCAATTTTATTTTCTTATTTATTTTTTTGGTTGCTATGGTTTTAAAGTTATTGTATATCTATCTTTTAACGCTATACAGTCTCTGTTTAAACACAAATGCCAGCCTCACCAATGAATGCGGGGTGCCAAGCTCCTCACTATCCAGCTGCAAATGTGTTTCAAATCATATGGATAGAAAACGAATAACATGCAATAATTCATATTTTTTGGACTAACCAAAGAAAAGCATATTATAAACTTAAATACATTTTAGTCCTGGCCAGAAATAAAGGGCATATATATACAAAATAAATTACCTTATGCGTCTTTTAGCTGAAGTTTGGGATTAATGAATAACACTGTTAATAGGACTGCTGGTGTAGCCACAAGCATATTGCAGTGCTGAAGCTGGTGTGATGTCCGCTAAAATTTCGATTACAGTTTGTGTCGGCGTTCTTTTTAGGATTTGTATATTAAACACTTCCAAAATGAAGCTGAAAGTTGGTTTATAGGGCACATAGCAGGCTAAAATTGCCTTTAAGGGAAGCCTGTACTAGGGATATGTGGTGGGTCAAGAGTCTTGATGTCACACTGACTTTCTAATCTGCATGGGTGATTGAGAAAGTAATGAGGCTAAAGACAGCCAAGCAACTAATATTCTTAGGAGAAGACTGGCAATAGTACAGGTTCACTTTGAAATACAATGCCCCCAGCTGTCATCCTTTATTGATGAAATGGATACATATCATATTGGGACACGATCATATATTTATATTAAGCCATAATACAAGAGGGACCTATTGAACCACCAAAATACGTTGGTTTACCGACATGTATTCTGCACATCCACACAATTTGTCTGGTACTTTCCTCCTTCGCACCTCATTTTTTTACACAAAGCAATTCCAAGTTGAAATTGTTGGTCTGCATACTTGTTCCATGTCAGAAGCACCATAAGAAGTGAAGGCAAAAAAAAGGAAGACACCCTGGAGGAGTGCACACCGAGAACACAGATGCGGTTTAATGCTTGTCACCATTTCACAGAGTGCGAATGCTGCAGATACAGTATTTTAATTAATCTCCTAAATTAGATTAGAATCTATTTTTCTGTTCCTGGGGAGGGGGTGCTATAACTGTGCCCACCCAATACTAATAATTATGACATACTGAGGAAGGTTAGATGATAGTTCTGCATTTCTTCCACATGTTGTGAGAAAAGCTTTGGAAATTTTAGCTAGAAGAACCACTGGCGACTCAGGTGCAATTTGGGAACCCGCACTAGAATCACAGTGGTTCCCGCATCGCACAAGTGTGAACCGAGCCTTAAAAAGGAAGCAACTGCTGGCACAAGGGTCTCCTAATGGGATAGAAATATGGGAAGAAGGCGAAAAAGAGAGAGAGGGACCTCGTGCTGGCAGCCATGTAAGGGTTTATGTTTTCTGGAGCTTGACACGCGAAGGCTCATCGACCTGACACAGCTGTACTCAAATGTATAGTAGGAACTAAAGAGACTAGGATTTATTTATTTTTTTGTACAAAGATTAGTGTATTGAATGCTGGAAATTTTGTTTACATTTGCTTTAACGCATGAAACACAAAGCTGATGAAGTCAGCGTAAACTTAAAGTGGTTGTAAACCGTTACATATAATTAGTGAAGTGACTGACCTCATATGATATACAGAGATGAAACAAATCCTCTTACATAATTTGTACCTGTTTATCTGCTCAGAGGAGCAGAAAGCTTAAGTCACACTCTGCAGAGCTCAGTGAGGCAATTGGGAAAGGATTATTTTACTTAAACCTGAACTCCGGGATAAGCAAATATTGTCTAAATACAAGGGTCATGTGTTTTCTAATTTATATATCAGTGCACATTATGTATTTCTTCCAGATCTGTGCAGTAATCCAATGTGATGCCGCGTACACACGATCATTTTTCGGGAAGGAAAAAAAAGACGACCTTTTCGGCATGTAGAAAAAACAAAGTTTTTCCAACTTCATCATTAAAACGACGTTGCCCACACACCATCGTTTTTAAAAAATGCTCTAGCAAAGCGCAGTGACGTACAACACGTACGATGGCACTATAAAGGGGAAGTTCCATGCGGATGACGCCACACTTTGGGCTGCTTTAGCTGATTCCGTGTTAGTAAAAGACGATTTGCGCTTTTCTGTCTGTTACAGCGTGATGAATTTGCCTACTCCATTATGAACGGTAGTTTTACCAGAACGAGCGCTCCCGTCTCATAACTTGCTTCTGAGCATGCGCGGGTTTTCAACGTCATTTTAGCCCACACACGATCATTTTTTACAACCCGAAAAACGACATTGTTTAAAACGTTGTTAAAAAATGCAGCATGCTCGAAAAAAATTGTTGTCGTTTTTCAGAAGCTGAAAAATGATGTGAAGCCCACACACGATCATTTTAAATGACATTTTTTGAAAACGACATTTTTTTCATGCCGAAAAATGATTGTGTGTTGCTCCACTTTTTCCTTCTGCAGGGTGACTGATCTTTTCTCTGTCACCCCCCCAATTGCTTTGTCCACTTGCACAGGCTGTCTACAGCACATTCATGTCATCACTGCTACTTTTACAAGATAATGGATTTCCAAAGGCATTTGGTGCACACAAAATGGATTTTACTCATACACAGGGGCGGACTGACCATTGAGTCACTCGGGCACTGCCCGAGGGCCCCATGCCACTAGGGGGCCCCATCCGGGTTGCCAGGCTCAGTAAAACCAGGGACAGTATGTAAAAATCTGTGTTTTTTTTAGATCTGTCCCTGATATGTCCGAAAATGACATGCTTTTAATGTGAATATCCCAAGATTTTAGCTGCCCGCCTCTGCACTACCTCCTGGCGTGGTGGTCATCTGTAAGCCAGAGGGGCCCCATAATCTTCTATTGCCCAGGGGCCCCATGAGTTGTCAGTCCGCCCCTGCTCATACATGGCTTATGAGGAAAACATTGAAATTGAAGTATTAATGTCCAGAGTTCAGCTTTAAAAATGACGTGTGGCCGCTGCCTCCCTTTACCAAAATCTTTATTTGAAGTTGTCCACCCCAAGAGACAGTGGAAGCATGGATGCTATGATCACAATGTGTAGGATTATTAAAGGCATGGTGTTTCCATAAACATTACGTTAATTTATTTTGGCAAATGGCTGATTTTTCTGTATTTGTACTGGGAATCAGTTTATATCTAATTAGTGCTTCATATGAAATGATGCTTTACACCACTTACATTATCTAAAAATGACTATAAAAAGAAATAAAACCCAGAAGCATTGCAGCAAGGAATTGCCTGAAGCAAGCAAGCAGAGTGATCCCTGAATATGGCTGAATGGATTATATCAATTCATCAATTGGCAGCACAAAGGAGAAATTATCTTCCTGTGGCTCATGTCAGCAATTCTGACCAATGTATTTAGTATTTAGACTGGATTTTCCATTACTTGTTGAGATACATTAAAAGTGTGAAAAACACATCTAATGTTTGATCCATAAAAACATTGTATAACTTGGATCACATCTAATAAAGAAAGTTTAAAACATTACTCATTGTGCCACTGATTATGAGTGCCAGGCGACTTTACAAAAGTTTAAGTGCACAAAAAACACTACAGAAAGCTTCTCACGTGTGACGTGGACAGGTCTATTTCCTAAAGCCATTACTCAGATAATTGCCAAATGGGAATGAGGAGGATTATTGCCCTGCAGCAATGCCTGGAAGGGATCATTCACACTATACCAACCTGTTGTGGTGTGTTACCACATGCATGTTAATATTCATGAAAAATGGCAACACCCCATTTTTTTGGCAATGCGCCACAATGCATGTCATGATATGCTGAAGCATTGCCAAGAACAGTGGTCGTGCTATATTTATGGCACAGTGTAATGCCTTATAACGTGGTGTAAAACACACACTATATTGCATTAAAGCGGGGGTTCACCTTAAAAACAATTTTCTAACATTACATTGAGCTCAGTCTCGACATTGATAGTATGCCGATGTTTTTTTTTTTTTTTGCTGTACATACCTCGTATAGCTATTTTCTTAGCCGGCTTCTGGGTAGTGAATCCCGCGGGAGTGGGCGTTCCTATGCAGCAGTTAGTGATTGACGTGATGACAAAAACTACTCCCCCCGTCGCATAAGGAGCGTCACGAGTTGCCGAAAAAAGCCGAACATCGCTGCGCAGGCGCCGTATAGCGCCGACTCAACGTTCGGCTTTTTTCGGCAACTCATGACGCTCATTATGCATCGGGGTTAGTTTTTTAGAAAAAAAAATCGGGGGGAACTGGATTAAAAAAAAGGAAGTACACTTGGGGGACATAATAAAAGATGGTGAAATTAGGACTTGTGAAGAACTGAAATCGCGAACCGACGTTTGGAATTAACTCCTCCCAGCCCTTTACGGACTGGGGAGGAGTTAACACCACTAGAGAAATTATGTAGAATAGAGAATTCAAGGGGCACTGTTTCAAAACTATACAAATTACTTATAAAGATAGATTCACAGGGTGAACCTTATTTTGTTCAGAAATGGGAGAGGGAGTTGGGCACTGCCAGAGGGAAAAATACTTTGAAAAGTTGATGCAATTAACTCATTCGTCCGCGACCGACACGTGAACCGCCGAGACAAATTATAAATGTATCGCTGGTTGGTACATCACCCCTGACAAAATTAGTAAATTCAGAACGGATCAGCCTGCCGGGTGCTGGAGAGGCTGTTCAGAAAGGGGAACGATGGCCCATTTGTTGTGGACCTGTCCTAAAATCCAAAAGTATTGGGATCTCATTCTGAGGCAAATAGAGGAGATCACAGGAAATAAGATCAAAAAAGATCCCTGGGTAGTTCTCTTCCATGGTACCCAGGAGGGTATTAAAAGATACAGGCAATCACTCATACCCCATTTGCTAAACGCGGCTAAAAGGCTTATACCAAGAAAGTGGCAGGAGGTCGAAAGTCCACAGATATGGGAGTGGATTGACGTTGTCGAGGAAACTTATAGGATGGAAGAACTAAAGGATAGGGTTGTTGAGAGGAACTTAGGGCCAGATTCACAAAAGGGATACGCAGGCGTATCTGCTGATACGCCGTCGTATCCCTGTTTCTATCTATGCGGCTGATTCATAGAATCAGTTACGCATAGATATCGCTAAGATCCGACAGGTGTAATTGTTTTACACTGTCGGATCTTAGGATGCAGTTCCGCGGCCGCCGCTGGGGGGAGTTTGCGTCGTAAACCAGCGTCGGGTATGCAAATTAGGAGTTACGGCCGATCCACAACGGTTTTTCGCGTTCGCTACGTCACCGCTAGTATAGTTTCCCGTCGCTAAGTAACACTTTTTTTTTGGTGCCTTAACTTTAGTCATTGCTGTCTAAAGTATGGCCGTCGTTCCCGCGTCGAAATTTAAAAATCAACGTCGTTTGCGTAAGCCATCCGGGAATACGGAAGTACGCTACGTGCGTCGCCGTTCAAAAAAATGACGTCACGGCGCGCAAAGCACGGTGGGAGTTAGGAAACGGAGCATGTGCAGTAGGTCCGGCGCGGGAGCGCGCCTAATTTAAATGGCACACGCCCATTTGAATTGGCCCGCCTTGCGCCGGAGGCCGCGGCCGTAGGTTTTCATCGCAAGTGCTTGGTGAATCAGGCACTTGCGATGAAAAATTGTGGCGGTGTAACTTATCTAGGATAAGTTACGCCGCCGCGATTCTTCGTGAATCTGGCCCAAGGAGTGTAGGGAAAAATGGAAAAAGTGGCGAGAGTATAAAAAAACATGGTGCTATGTGGAAAAACAGAGTAGACGGTTGAAACATGTGGAGAATATGGTGACTTTGATCTATTAACTACTTAACCCCCGGACCATATTGCTGGTCAAAGACCAGAGCACTTTTTGCGATTCGGGACTGCGACGCTTTAACTGACAATTGCGCGGTCGTGCGACGTGGCTCCCAAACAAAATTGGCGTCCTTTTTTTCCCACAAATAGAGCTTTCTTTTGGTGGTATTTGATCACCTCTGCGGTTTTTATTTTTTGCGCCATAAACAAAAATAGAGCGACAATTTTGAAAAAAAATAATATTTTTTACATTTTGCTGTAATAAATATCCCCCAAAAATATATAAAAAAAAAATTTTTTCCTTAGTTTAGGCCGATACGTATTCTTCTACATATTTTTCGTAAAAAAAATCGCAATAAGCGTTTATTGATTGGTTTGCGCAAAAGTTATAGCGTTTACAAAATAGGGGGTATTTTTATGGCATTTTTATTAATATATTTTTTTTACTAGTAATGGCGGTGATCAGCGATTTTTTTTCGTTACTGCGACATTATGGCGGACACTTCTGACAAATTTTTGGGACCATTGGCATTTTTATAGCGATCAGTGCTATAAAAATGCATTGGATTACTATAAAAATGCCACTGGCAGTGAAGTGGTTAACACTAGGGGGTGGGGAAGGGGTTAAGTATGCCTGGGTGTGTTCTTACTGTGGGGGGGGGGGGTGGCCTCACTAGGGGAAACACTGATCCTCTGTTCATACATTGTATGAACAGAAAATCAGCATTTCCCCCGCTGACAGGACCGAGAGCTGTGTGTTTACACACACAGCTCCCGGTCCCCGCTCTGTAACGAGCGATCGCGTGTGCCCGGCGGCGATCGCGCCCGCCAGGCACACGCACGGGAGTCGGGGGCGAGCGGGGGGCGCGCACGCGCCCCCTAGTGGCCGCTCGAAGAGCGGACGTATAGCTACGGACTCTCGCCCAGGAGAGCCGACCTGCCGCCGTATAATGACGGTGGCTGGTCGGCTAGTGGTTAATGGAGTTACCCCGACGATTTTAACTTGTTAATATAACAGTGAAAAATGTATACGCAAACAATCATTTTACAATGTTAATGGTGTCCCGAGAGCCGGGGGGGGGGGGGGGTAGCGTGGGGTAAATACCTATCTTTGTTGGGAGGGCTTAAGCATAGTTTGACCTTTGTTAAGGAAAGGCACATGTCACATCGACAAAAAAAAAAAAAAAAAAAAGTAACAAATAAATGTATAACTCTACAGATGATGCGGAAGTGCAAAGGGAGACAATGGCAAGCATTTGACCATGAGCTGGTCTCTAGTCCTCGGTTGGAAGCTGAAAAAAAAAAAGAAGACACATACACAAACCACAGACCACGATTATTAAATATATTTTTTAATTTTGCATTGCTATTTACAATGGTTGTCTCCATGCAAACAGAACATAAACTTGTTTAACACACACCAATAAGTTGTCATGGATAGCTGCAACAATAAACTAAACCTGAGAACACATGAGGATGGTTTCTTTTCCATAAAGCTTGCAGAACAGTGTTTTCTTAATATGATCAGGCACAGTGTCACAGTACTAATGTATATTTATTAACTTTGCATAGGAAACATTACAAGGCCTCATTTCTAGTGAAATATTACCCTGTACAAAACTGGTTACAGCCATCAATTAAATCTGACCCATGTGCCCATTATCTGTGCTCTTGTTGTTCTCGCAAAGAACATGACACAACCATGCCATATGCTTGCAGTGTAAAAAAGGTGGACAGTTGCTGAACTGTGTGAGGCATTTGCAACGTTAATGGCTTTTTTCCGTAATAAACATGTAGTGTTTATTGAATATAAAGCACTGTGGTAGTTTAGAAAATACAATTGAATAAAGAATAACAAACATAAGACTGAGGCTGATGTGTATACATGAAAGGTACGCCTTAAAGAAAAGCAGGAAATTTTACTGCCACATTCATAACGATATAAACTGGCATGTTTTCAGCCAGAGCCGTGGTGGTCTTCTATGTAGTGACTTGCCAAAAGTGAAATTTTGTTGGCTTTGAGCTCATGGCAGAGATCAGCATGTTCCTTATCACACACTGTGAATGGATATCCAGCATTGCAATGACAGTAACATTTCTCCGCATGGGGTACTTGTATTTCAGTCTCCCTGCTTCATTAAGAGCATTGTGTTATATATTACGTTTCATAAAAGCTGGAGAACGCACATACAGACTCAACATAAAAATGTGTGTTCAAAGACTATAACTTTGTGTACATGCATAGAAAGCCGAGTTTTCATATAAGAATACATTGGAATTTTTAAAGAATTGTAAGACTGTATAAAATAAATATATGTGCATGTAAAGCAGATGCTAATATTATACATTTGGTATCCAAGATGTCTTGCATATTGCCTCTACAATCTTTAATAGTGTACAGAAAAAAAACAAAGATTGTCCTCTATTAGCAGCTATACATGGTAAAGTAAATGTCAGTTTTTATTTCCACTTTTCCAAAGGCAACATTTTTGCCAATACCCATGTAAAGAACATCTCCTCTCAAACGCATCCAGTACTGCAAAGCAAGCCAGTGACAAAAATGACAAATAGGATTCATTACCTACCAAACAAACTAAACAACTGTTAAGTCATTTAAAGAATACTCGTACACCTTATTTCCTGAGTTTACACTATTTCTACATTTTACTTTAGATGGAATGGATACTTCAAATGTGTTCATACGCGAAAAAGGAATAAGATGAGTAAATTGCATTTACATATAAAATGTAATTATTCCACTATTCTGCCTTATAAAATACAATTAGTCATTAAGGTTACTCTTACTGTCTTATAATGGATTTAATATATCTAATGCCTGCCCCCCTTTAAAGTAATGCATATTTCCTGCGGTTGCCTAGAAATTTTTTCAAGAAGATTGCACTCTCATTGATTTGCACAGTTAATACATTTCAAGATTTATCTATCTGGTAACATAGTTATAGTAGAGTAAAATATACCAGAGAATAAATGAAAGCGAGAACAAATCTCCACTATAAAAGAATGAAATTTTTCATTAACTTTTAAGACTTTGTGCAAGCAAAAACAAGACCCATGGCATAAAACATCAAACTTTGTTTTCACTCTGCTGATGAGAAATGCAGCAATGGTATAACATTCCACACAGAAAGCAATTTCCCTCTTCTCTACTCCATGTTCAAGGTAAAAAAAAAACATCCCTTATGGATTGTGTAGAATAGTCAACTACATGGCATCATTGCCAGCAACACAATAAATATGACAATTTAAAGCAAATCCTTTAGCTTGCAGTGTTAAAGTAAACCTGTTACAAATGGCTCAGTTCAAACAGAGCTTATAATGAAAACAATGCAGAAACACTTTTTTTTTTTTTTTTTTTAAAAAAGGAAAAAATGTCAAAACTATCTGTAATCTAGAGGTTTAGGAAGCTCAATTTATATGCAGATTTAATTTTTCACTAAAAAAACATGACCCCTTTCCTCAGCCTTGAGGGCCACCCTAATTAATGTTATACTTTACACATAAAGAGAAGTCTGGGAGCTGGAGCAACCTTGACTTATATCCTACTATTTTAGCTGCCTATATCTCTGAATCTACTCCGTACTTACATGGATTTCACTGCATATGAGCCATGGTTTGGATTTCTTTTATCTCATGAACTGTGTGAAATTCTTAGGTTTGCGACCAGTGTAATTTTAGAGAGTTGAAATAACTAACGTCCATTGCAGAGTTATACATGTCATTGAGAGTGAATCATGTTCACTTCATTACTGCATTTCTGAAATCTTTTGGTGAAAAGCCTAATTATCAAGAACCGAAAAAATATGCACAGCTTAGGGGTCATCATTTGGTTGAGAAATCTTTAGGCAATGAAGAAAAATAAGATCATTGTAGGCAGGATACAAATACATGGATATTGGGGAGTAGACACTGGTTTGAGACTTTTGTTGAATCAGGAAGGCTGTCAACTTGGATGCTCTTGAACAAAAGTACTTTATTTGTGACATAGATACACGGGTACAAGCTTTATGTATATTGCCTGTACCCATGTATCCTTGTCACAAATAAAGTACTTTTATTCAAGAGCATCCAAGTTGCCACCCTTCCCGATTCAATAATTGCACCTGTGGGGCCTGAACGCCCTGGCTAGAGCACCGGATCACAGTTCGTAGACTCTTATATTGGCAGTGGAGCTGGGTAATATTTTTTTTCTTTCATTACTATTACCAAACGGCAATGAAAAGTCCATGTCTGACTTAAGAGGGTAGGTACAATTTTACTTGCTAGATGTCCAAATTACAATTTGTTTTTGAGAAATCCTTTGAATCAAAGCAGTGTGGAAGACTTTTTTTTAATCACAGAGCACGCAACCTTGCAAGAAGAGCTTCGACTTCAGGAATGGATTCTGGTTTGGCGGCAGAGCTTTGGCCTGGACCTTTGTCTTTGTGACCTTCCGAGCTGCACACCTCTTTTCTAGCTGTAACCTTGCTTTTTACTGTAGAAGAATGAGATTCAAACTCATAACTGAGTTCCTTAGCAACTGGAGCCCTTGGTGCATTGGAGTAGAGATTTGGTCGTGAGCGAGACCTCTCAAAGTGTGTCTTTTTGTTCTCTGTGGAAATCAAATAAAAAACAGTTATTGAAATTAATTATGATTTAGGTATGCAAATCATTAGATTTTGCATGCACATGTCATTGAATATGTAATTTACACACAGCAGAAAAGCAAAAAAAAAAAAATATATGCCTTAAATGCATGAGCATAAAGGGAAAAAAACACACAAGAAAATATATACTGGTATTAAAGAAGAGTCTCTAGAAAGAAGCTGTTTGTAAAGTAGTTTATAGCTGATTTGGCCCGAGAGGGGAGGATATTGATGTTGGTAATACATCTTTATCAGAGTAATTTGCATTTCCACATAAAAATGGCTTTGATAAAGAGAGCGGGTCACAAGTAAATATATTTTATTTTCGTTTGCATCCATTAGAAAGAATAAGCAAGCTTGTGTTTCTGGTTATAAACCGGCTGTCGGGAGGAAACTTTACATCATGAATGGAAACAGCATTGCGGTTTAATGTTCCCAAGAAATCTACATTCCTGTGTTGCGATCTGGGTTTTGGAAGGCTACTATTAAAATAATCTCAACGTATTACATGGGTGAAAAATATGGCCACACAGGCCAATTCTTAAAGGGATATAAAATAGTAATTATATATACATTTTTTTTTATGTGAATGTTTAAAGAAGCAATCATGTATAAAATAAATGAAATTTGGAAAAATTGATAGATTTTAATATAAATGTACTATCGTGGGATCAATGAAGAACAATATTTTCTGAAACACAGCTGGCCTTCCGACCACTTATAGTGCAGCACTGCAAGTTGTCACTTTGCTTTTCAGTAAAAAGAATGATATAACAGAGCAATTAAAAAAATAAAATAAAATTAAGACCTGTCAAAAAATATAAGGGCTGCCATTGCTAACCTTTAAAAAAAAAAACTATCTGGTAATATTGACTGGGTGGGGTTGATTTAATAAAGCATTTAGGCTATTCACTTTTCAAGGGAAGTTGCATTTTGCAGTGAAATTTTACCCTAGAGCTAAGTAAATGTGGTGAAATGGCTCAGTGAATACCCACTCTCTTGCAGGGAAAAAACAAAACAAAACAGCATTATGGAATATGATGGATGTTATCGGATGACGGAAGTTAGCAGAGCTTCACCTCATTCACCAAGCACTAGGGATAATTCCCTTGCAAAGGGCAACTTCAGTAGCCAAGACAAGAATTCCAACCAGAATCTGTATACTTGATCTGTTTACTAATATAATTCAGCCCTCAAATTGCCTACTTGCATTTTGCAAGTGGAAAATGATGGCTGGTGAACATGAGCTCGGAGCAGGGGGGGCCAGCACCGTGGGGTTGAATTGGAGCCATTCTCCCAGCGATTGCCGAGGGGAAGAGAGAGGAGAGCAGGCGGCCAGAGCTTCAGAGAGGGGGGAACATTGCTGTAACAGCTTTCATTTGCATTGCCGTGTTGTCCCACTGCGCGTTGTCACATACATACCCGCCTCCTGGTCCGGGTACTTTGACAGACAGATCACCTGTCCAATGCCGGGACGTGCAACATATATCAAAGTACCCAGGCCAGGAGATGGGGCTGTGATGGCGATCGGCGAGAACACACAGCAATTCAAATGAAAGCTGTTACAATAATGTTCTCCGCTCTTTGATGATCCGGTCGGCAAACCTCTCCTCTCTTCCCCTACACAGGTAGGCTGCATTTTAGCTCACAGGTAAGGCTGCATTGTTGGGCACAGGTGAGGCTGCATTGTTGGGCACAGGTGAGGCTGCATTGTTGGGCACAGGTGAGGCTGCATTGTTGGGCACAGGTGAGGCTGTATTGGTGGGCACAGGTAGGTTGAATTGGTGGGCACAGGTAGGGTGAATTGGTGGGCACAGTTAGGGTGCATTGGTGGGCACAGGTAGGTTGCATTGTTGGGCACAGGTAGGCTGCATTGTCGGGCACAGGTGAAGTGGCATTGATGGACACAGGTGAAGTGGCATTGATGGACACAGGTGAAGTGGCATTGATGGACACAGGTGAGGCTGCATTGTTGGGCACACATGAGGCTGCAATGATGAGCACAGGCGAGGCTGCACTGATGGGTACTGATAAAGTTGTTGTTATATATATATATATATATATGCTTGTCTATTGTCTACTTAACTCACAGCCATTACAAACACAATTCTAAAGACAAAGTATTATATATTTACAGAGAAAGTTATCCTTTAAAGCAGGGATCTCCAAACTACTGCCCTCCAGCTTTTGTGTTACTACACGTCCCATGATACATTATGAAACTCTGGCGTTCACAGACGTGAGTAGGACGGATGGGAATTGTAGCTCCTGAACAGCTGGAGGGCCATAGTTTGGAAACCCCTGCTTTAAAGAATAAGTTCTCCTTGCAAGAATTGTTTAAAAAAAAATCAGGGGAAAAAAAAAGGGCAATTATCTTTTCCTGCAGGAGCCTGAAAAGCATTGCACCCATCACGGGTGCAATGGTCAGGCTTCTGCAGACAAGCCCTGCAGCTTTCTGACCGTACATAGGACTGTCTGTTGAAAGCTGCAGGCCTTGAGAACAAACTACAAATGTGCTCATCAGCACCCTTGCAGTTCCTTCAGATCTGCAAGCCATCATCTGTGGTGGATGATGGTAGTTGTAGTTCATTCATTCACAGGAAACTAGTGAGTGGGAACTGGCGGCAGGAGATGGAACAGGTTACGTGTTCCACCCTAAATATGGGAGGTACACGTAACACATTGCAAAAAGTGAACTTAGCCTTCAATTGTCCACATTCTTGTGGGACCCTCTGGCAGCCACAAAAGCAATGTCCGCTCAGCAGCACCCAGATACAGAGCTGCTAACCTACACAGATATACATCCATGCTAGTCACTAATGGAAGGTAGTTACAGCAACAACTGTATCATTGGCTTTATATATTACCAGTTCATAAAGAAAAGTTAATGCTCTAACATTGCTAGAAGGTTTTACGCTGAGATATATACGGTCAGCGGTATATATCACATGCATAGATATGGAATAGCAAGGCCTTTGTAAAAGAATATCTGCTACACAGTTGCCGTGCAAGGGAAAATGTAGTGTTTCACATAATACTGCATACACATGAATATAAAGTACATGATTAGGAGACTAGTATTAAAAATATATAACATGAGCATTAAAAAAAAGTATGCAAGCAATTCCTATATGGTAACAAACAACCTGCCTCATTTTACGTGCAGATAAGTAAACTTTTATGCGCACATTTGTGAATGTTTCTAGCAGAGATGTAAGTTTACTAGTTCCTGAAGAGACTGACGTCACAAACCCAGTTTCCCTTCTCATGAAAGATCACTCTGTAGATATGCTGTTGTCTAGATTCAGGTAAATTCAATATTCAGGCAACCTTGTACTAGGGGATTGGGCATGGCTTCAAAAACTTGGTATGACATTTAAAGTTTTTTCAGTTATCTGCTGAAAGATGTCCTATCATCTCAATAGTAATGACTTTGGAGCACAGGCAGTCACTCATGACAGTGTGGTTTATGCGGGTGCTGAAGATTCCTTCTGAAAGCAGCTTGTACATTAAAAGGTGGTTGCTGAAGATATTTACTGCATTGTCATTTTCTGACCAGGGGCTCAAAGTGATGGATGAGTATTTTACACAGAATCCTGGACAAACTTGACAATTCACCTTCTGGTTACAGAAAAATATAAAAATTCTACAGAACCAAAGTTACATAAAATGTTTGTATTTCAGCAAGGATTTATTGGATTTGAAGATATTGGCATAACTGGCACATATCTATTGCTACTTTTTACTTTCAACATTTTTTTATTGAGTACAAAGGTGTAATACACATTACAGGTAATACATTAAATACATTGAAAATAGAGAAGCTCAAATATTCTTAATCCAATGTGTAAATATACAAAGTAAATATTTGTGGACAAAGTATGGTGTACTATTTAGTCACTAATGACATTAAGATTATTAAGTTTAGAGGTTTTATGTAGTTATTAGTAACTACTGACACTATATATATATATATATTGTCCTCTGTGAAGCAAAGAGTTATTAACAATACAAAGGGAGCTTCAGCCCTGGTTCACACTGGGCTGCGGGAGTGAAGCCGTGCGAGTTCAGCTGAACTCGCACGATTTCACTCTCGCCGGCCGTCCCGATTTCGGCCGCGATTTAAGAGACATCTGTGCAGGTTTCTGCACAGATGTCTATGTAAATCGTGGCCCGAAATCGCATAAAGTAGTACAGGAACTACTTTTTGAAATCGGTGCAGCGCCGCAGATGCGGCGTCGCACCGATTAGGACAATGTCATTGCCGACAATTGCCGGAAAATGCCGCCGATTTGAGATGCGATTTCACATGGGAAATCGCATCTCAAATCGAAGGAAATCGTACCCAGTGTGAACCTGGGCTCAAAACCATAACAGTAAAATATCAAATAACATCTATTGCTGCTTTTTAATTGTTTGTTGCACAGCGTATTTACTCTCAACCAAACTACAGGTAGCGACACTGAAAATACCAGCTACATTAAGCTTAAACATATTAAAAGAGGAGTAGTCTTACTGACTTATGTTCCATTTAGCTTTCAAGGATAACGTCACAGCAGGCAGAACAACAAAGAAAAGTCTCCAATGCGTTTACAAGAGAATAAAAACATAATTTTTTAAACATGGCGAAAAGGTATAATGCTTCTATATTACCATGCACATAATAAACAATTTAAACTACTTTGATTAAATGTACACTTCAGTTGTACCCAATTATTAGAACTTGCTCAAACACTTTAAAGCAGGGATTTGCAATTAGCGGACCTCCAGCTGTTGCAGAACTACAAGTCCCATGAGGCATAGCAAGACTCTGACAGCTACAAGCATGACACCCAGAGGCAAAGGCATGATGGGACTTGTAGTTTGGCAACAGCTGGAGGTCCACTAATTGCATATCCCTGCTTTAAAGTGAAACTAGACAATTGTCATTAAGTCTCAGAAAAATTGGAAAAGATAATCTCTGTTAGTTTTGTGTTCTATAGGACTTCAGTGGAATAACCTCCCTGAGTTACTAATCAAGACACGAGAGAGGAACCAAGCAATAAAAACAATACAAGTGTTAGGATAGTAAGAACCTCTTTTTTAGATTTTTATTTCTCCAAAAATTAAGAGATTTACATGAATCTGTGAGATTACCCCATAATCCTATGTATCTAGGGTAAGTGTCAAATCTTATGTAATATTTATGAGCAAGAAGAAATGCTATACAAGGCATTATCACTAGAAGATTGTACTATTGAAATAGATTGACTTATACCTGCTAAATTACGTTTATTTAGTAGGTTATTGAATTCAGCTTCAACACACATTAACCTCTCTGGCGGTATGATTCTTTCTGGTTGTAGGTGCTGAAAGCGGTACAATTATTTTGCATGAAAATTTGACGTTTTATATTGTAGGCCTGTAATTCTTAGGAATAACTCACTTAAATCTGTACAAACAAGAGTCTAATACACATCTCGGGTATGATAAAGTTTGAAAAACAAAATCATGAATTATAATATAATAAATAACTATAAATAATTATAACAAATAATAATGTAATTATAATAAAAATTACTCAATAATGTAATCAAATCAAAATCACTGAAACTTGCTCAGTTGCAGAATTGTCACTGTCATTGCTTTTATTTTTTTATGACGAATTTCCCCACAAATTGCTATCGTTCAATTCTGCAAGTGATTATAATTTATTTCTAGCTGCTCTAAAACCACTTTTGACATAAAGGGACACTTTTTGGTTGCTATGGACAATTTACAGTTTGCAGGCAGAAAGAACAGTTTTTATTATACAAAAGTACATGCAGAACACTGGGAAGACCACTAGGGACAAAGGGGGTGTGTATTTTTTACATACAGTACTGTAATCTATAAGATTACAGTATACTCTATGTAATGTGTTTGTTTACTTTTTTGAATTTGGCGCCGTTCTCCGCCCCCGTGTGCCGTAACGTCGCAGGGAACAGAGATCGGCGGCACAGGGGGACACTGTGTGAATCAAGCGAGGACCCACTCGCTCACACAGCGCAGCGGCATCACTGGATCCAGGGACAAGGTAAGTAACTTTGTCTCTGGCTGCAGCGAGGCGAGCCCGAGTCTGGCTCGGGGATACCACTCTTGGTATAAAAATCTTACCCCGAGCCAGACTTGGGAATACCACCAGGAGGGTTAATGAATGAATGAACAAACTACCAGTCTGGTCTGCCACTGCGGCAGGGAGATTTGTTATTAATGGAACTCAAGTGCGGAACTCAAGTGCGGAGGATCACCTCAACAGTAGCCCATCTTCCTCCAGCTCTCAAACTGAAAGTCCATATTTCAGTATCGACAGAATTGAAAAAAAAAAATAGTCTGCAGGAGCCTGCCATTGCACCCACAATCCACTGATTAGGGTTGCAATGTTTTGTAGTCGCATTTGCAAAAAAATATTAATGCACACATTTTTCTGCAAATATATGCATGCATTTATTATTTTTTTGAAATAGTGGAGTTAGACTTTATGGAGACCAAAACTAGTAAAAAAATAAAAAATAACATGTCATGCTGTGAAAGTTAATTTGCCTATTGGGCCAAAATAGCTGAGCCTAAAGCAAATCATTTGCTCCTGATCCTTCGCTTTTCTTCTGAACTGCAAAAACATGCCAGTATCTTGGTATCTGTCTAAACTGAGTCTACTGTATTTGTATGACTACTGTAAAAATGATAGAAAGACAGCTTCCTTGCCCAAAGACTATTTATATTGCGGTCCCTTCAATGGACAGGTTCACAAAAGAAACATGATCAGATTTACTATTTTCTTGAGAATAGTTTTATCCCAAACGTCAGGTCTAGACTTTTTCAGTGGGTTGCTACACATGTGTTATACATCACAGGTGCCATGGTCTGCACGCAATGTTGTGACAGCGGTGTGTCTGCATGAGGATTGTATACCAATTCAGTTTATTAAAGTGTTACTAAACCCACAACAATAAAATCAATCTGTATATGCAGTAAAGCATTCTTGTTATACTCACTGTGGAACCTAAGGGGTTAATCCTGTAAAAGGGTTATTTGATCTCGTCTTCTCTGATCCTCCCCTTATATTACTGCCCCCAATCCATTTCCAGATATCACAGAGCCCTAGGGGGGACTGTGCACTTGCTCAGTTTGGTGTGTATTGCTTAATTTTATTTTTTTAGGAGGGTGCATGTGATCAGCACAGGGCCAATCAGCACTATCCAGACAGAGGGTCAGGGATCATGCAGCATCATAGGGCAGTCAGGAGGAGAATGAAAACTCCTACAAGCTTTAACTAGTGATCAGCCGGACACTGATATAAGTCAAAATACTGCTATATACTGCTGATGAGAAAAGGTATTGAACAGTTTATATTTACTAAAATAATTGCATTTCCATGGTCTGTGTGAGACCAGATAGAGTGAATGTAGGGCCCTGGGATTAGTTACACTTTAATGACTTTTTATTACACATGTAATGTTTAACACATAAAATCTATTAATATGCAACTTGTTTATAGGTCACTCTTTATATTAGGCCTTTTTAAAAACAAACATAAAAAGTAACCATATACATGGAAAAAAAAAAAGACATTTGTTGCATGCCAAAAACATTCAATGCTTTTTTTTTTGACCGGTTTAGCCATATATTAGATAGCAATCTGTTGTCAATTTATTGCTAATTTCGTACAAACAGCAAGACAGTAAGGTATAAGTGACTTGCAAACAAAGTGCACTTATCTTTACCCCCCCTCCCTTTCCAGACGCATATTACCTCGCAATTGCACTCCTGGCTATTGGTTTATGTTAACATCCTTGGCGTATAGATACACAGCAGTGGGCAAGATTGCAATTTATGTAAGCATCTTGGGAAAGCTAGTCTAGCTCAGCAGGGGATAAGCACCAAAAAGGGAACGTGCATTCTCTTTGGAAGATATTGTTTAAAGATAAATGTGCTTTCAATCTCTTCTCGATGAGTTTCTGTATTGATATATGCCGCTCAAAGTCTCACAATAAACAAACTTTTATAACAAGTCCGATCAACCATTTGTCTAGGTATCACGCTCTGATCACAAACATACAGGCATGAAAATCATGAAAATACTCAAAATTGCCCCTATTTGAAGATTTTTTGTGTCCATGCATGAGTACCTTTAAAAAGAGCAGTGTACTACAATATCTGTGCATTCTGGGTAAAAAAAACGGCAGTTTAAAGAGAACATCTGCACATAAAAACCCATTGTGATCATTTTTACTATTAGTTAATATCACTGGTTGATATGGTTTTCTGCTTGTTACCTTATTAACAACTATTAATAACAATGTCATAATGCGTTTCCAAGAACATTTACTGATTCGGAATGATTTCATTCGAAAAATACAATGCATTTAACTTCTACCAAGCAGTAAGCCTACTAAGGTGTTAATTTTTTTTCATTAAAGTCGTGTAAATTTGGAAAAAAGTAATGCCTTTGAAAAATAAAGCTATTACAGGAAATGCTGCATTATTGAAAGCAGCGCTCTACATGAACAAGTAATTAATATAAAGGTTAAATCTATTTACATTGGTAGGTGAAGAAAGTTATATAGACATTTTGCATAATTGGCTTGTGACTTTTTAAAAATGCAGTTATAAATAGTGCTTACAATGCTTCATTAACCTATAATTGAATTACAAATTTAAGACTTGGTCTTGCTTGTGTAAGGAGAACAGCTTTATGATAAGAAACAGATAGTTATAATACATTTTTAGAGAAAATTCTGGAGGTGAATATGGAATTTGTTCTCCATATGCTGCTATAGGAGCTAAAAGTGAAAGAAGCACAGAAATTCAAAATCTCTTTTTCATTTTGATGGCTCTAGCATATAGCAGTGTCTCACATAAGTGCTGTCTGTATTGGCCACAGCAACCGAACATTCTCCAGAAGAATTTGTGACATACTTTGAGGTAGCCCAACTAGTAAATGTTAACACCTTCCCGTCTGACCTATAGCAGATTGGAGGCTGGGCAGGTGCTTTACCTTCCTGAGTGGACTTCATATGATGTCCTTCACATCGCGCTGCTCATTTGCGCCCCCAAAATTCAAAATTGCATAACAAAAACGGAAAAAAAAAATATTTCCTCCCAAAATTTTTGGTCTTTCTTTCATTTGTTTAGTAAAAAATAAAAAGCCCAGTGGTGATTAATTACCACCAAAAGAAAGCTCTGTCTTAAAAAAAAATTCATGTGGGTACGGTGTTGCATGACCACGGAGTTGTCATATAACCTCTTGAAGGTTTTACCCCCTTCCTGACCAGGCAATATTTTGCGATATGGCACTGCGTTGCTTTAACTGACAATAGCGCTGTCGTGAGATGCTGTACACAAATAAAATTGATGTCCTTTTTTTTAACCACAAATAGAGCTTTCTTTTAGTGTTTTTTTTATTATTTGTGCTGTAAACAAAAAAAGACTGAAAATTTGAAAAAAAAAACTATAATGGCCAAAACTATATTGGCCATTAAAAAAAAATATGAAAAATCTAAATTTTTCATCAATTTAGGTCAATATGTATGCTGGCACATATTTTTGTTTAAAAAAAATCCCAATAAGTGTATATTTATTGATTTGCACAAAAGTGTCTACAAACCATGGGATATTTTTATAGACATTTTCGTTTTTTATAGTTTCTACTAGTAATGGTGGTGATGAGTGATTTTTAGTGGGACTGCGACATTGCAGCGGACACATCTGATTCTAAGGCCCCGTACACACCATAGAATCCATCCGCTGAAAAATTCCAGCAGATGGGTTTCAGCGGATAGATCCTATTTCTCCCCTGGGATGGATTCCAGCAGATCGAATTTTGCTGACATGCCAAGCATATCCATCTGCTGGAATCCATCCCAACGGATGGATCCGCTGGTCTGTATAGACTCACCGGATCCATCCGTCCGAAGGGATCCCCCGCATGCGTCGTAATGATTCGACTCATGCGTGGAATTCCTTATATGACAGCGTCGCGCACGTCGCCGCGTCATAATCGCGGCGACGGCGCGACACGTCATCGCCAGAGGATTTCAGCGCGGATTTCAATGCGATGGTGTGTACACTCCATCGCATGAAAATCTGCCGAAATCCTCGAGAGGATTTATCCGCGGAAACGGTCCGCTGGACCGTATTCGCGGATAAATTCTCTCGTGTGTATGGGGCCTAAGTGACACCAATACAAAGATCAGTGCTTAAAAAAATGCACTGACACTGTATAAATTACACTGGCAGGGGGCGATCAAGGGGTTACGTGTGCTCCTAGGGAATGCTTTCTAACTGTGGGAGGAGTGGAGGCACTGGATGATCTGTGTTTCTGCTTACCAGAAACACAAGATCTCTCTTTTACGCCTTGACATAACCGCGGTCTGCCTTGTTTCCATAAGCAGACCGCTGTTCTGCCTTTTCTCTGAACTATTGGCAGGACCCAACAGCCATCGTGTACATCGGACACGCTAATTGGCTCACCTTGTGTCCAATCACAGCGGGAGCAGCACGTGCCCCAGGTTGCGTGCACAAAATCACGAACAGGTAAGTGATTTTGCGCAGCCGTGCTGCCCTGCCACAGTATATATGTGGTGGGCGGTCCGGAATTAATGGCTTTCTGATTTAGTCACAATGTAGAACCTAACACTGCTTCCACATCAGACATATGAAGTATATGTCCATCCAAACTACTAGACATGGAAGACCAAGGAAAACACAATGTGGCCCTGCTGAAAACCAAGGGCCACAGGTGGCCACACACGAGTTGTCCTTTGTATAATCCAGGGACACATCTTTTGGCTAAGTCAGCTTTAAGCTCCTCCAAAGGCGTAAACATATATTCAGGGTTCAGCATAAATAAGTACACCCCAACAGATTTGTCAGAAAACCTTTACTTTCCATTTAAAAATCAACATTTTCTATGGGACACTATACTACAAAATACTCCCACAAATGCGGGTCAATGACTACAACCAAGATTTGCTAATTTGCACACACAAAAAAGTATTTTTCCTAACAAATTCATTGAAGACCATGTTGAAAAAATGAATACACCCTAATGAAAGTCTTAGGAGTAAAGCTCCATTTTAGACAACAGAATGCTAATTAACAAGAATTCAATTATTCATTAAACAGGTGTCCAGCAGACAACCGATTATAAAACGGTGTTACTTCACATCATGAAATCCCCATCCCAGTTCATGATATCAGCAATGGCATCACATGGAAGAGAAATGTCACAAGGCTAAGAAAGAAAATAATCTCTTTACACAAGAACGGTGAAGGGTACTTATCAGTCAGAATACTGTAGTAAAAGTAATACAAAAATGGAACTGCAACCATCTCACGGAGAAGTCCATGGCGTACACGGAAGTTAACAACTCGACAGGAGCGTCTTCTGAGGAGATGGGTTGAAGAAAATCACTATGCAAGTTCACTGCAGTTAGCCACAAAAGTAGCAAGTCAAACTGGGGCGATTGTTTCCTGTGACACAATATGGCATATAAGGATAAGCTCCGGCGTGTTCGCAGGACCCACATGCAGAGCCCGCCAGGAAGTTGGCGCTGTGCCAATCACAGGCAGTGAGACATTTCTCGATCTCTACAGCCGTGCATCGGGAAAATGTCTCACTGCATGTGATTAGCACAGTGCAGACTTCCTGGTGGGCTCTGCATGTGGGCTGTGCGAACACGCCAGAGCTCATCCTTAATGGCATACACTGCAGGGGAATGGCATGCATGGGCGTCATCCACAAAGGAAGGCTGTCCTAAAGACCATGCACAAACAAGACTGCCTAGAACTTGCCAGAGTCCATGCTGAAAAAGAAAGACTACTGGGATTCTGTACTTTGGAGTGATGAGACCAAGATAAATGTTTTTTGGAACTGATGGCTTCAAAACGGTATGGTGTCGCAAAGGTGAGGAGTACAAAGAAAAGTGCATGGTGCCTACAGTGAAGAATGGTGATGGCAGTGTCCTTCTGTGGGGCTGTATGAGTGCTGCTGGTGTCGGGGAGTTGCATTCCATTGATGGTATCATGAATTCACAGATGTACTGCTCTACAGTATATTGAAAGAGAAGATGCTACCATCACTTAGTGCCCTTGGCTGGTGTGCACTTTTCGAACAGGACAATGTTATTATTATTAACCTTACTTTCATGTAATGGACTAAACAAATGTTCTATAAAACGGTTTTGTCAACATTTTGGAAATTGTTCTTGTATTCATTGAGATATTGATTTAAAACTTACTTTTCACAAGGGGTGTAGTCATTTATGCTGACCACTGTATAATCCTCCAATACATGCTAAATCATTCATGGGACAATCTGATAAAACATATTAATGTTAATCGTAAAACACTTGGGCTGTGCCTTTACGTCTGTCCACTCTCTAATGTCAGCTTAGGATCAAAAGGAACATTTGGGTTTTACTTTAGAAAAGGAAACCCAAAGTATATACTTTTACAGATGAATGATCATTTAAATATAAGTTATTTGAAAATTTGTCAAACCTAGACATGCACACAGCATATTCTCTTTTTTGAACTGCAATGTACAGTATAAAGATTGATACATATTGCAGTAAATGGCAGCAGTGAAAACACAGATTACATCGTATAGAAGAACATAACTGTACCACACCTCCATTTGCCAGTAAAAGCTGAAAATTGACTGCTTTGGCAATCTCCCCAGACATTTGAATGTGTATATAATGCTAAAATTGAAAGATTTTCTTATTTGACCTGTAATGGCATTCAGTCAATTGGCCACGTGCATGAAAGGATACTAGCACGCTTGCAGCGCATCTGCACATTAGCACGAAAGCCTCTATCAGACAAGGTTGATATTTTAAGCAGCAGGATCTGCCCTGATCACTTCTTTTTTTGGGGGCATAATTTGCCTTTAGGTTGAATATAACAAATGTGACTGAATTAGCATTTTAATGAGCTGTTGATAGAAAATTCACACTCCTGGGCTACATTAGTAAAAATTTGACCAAATCATAATGGTAATCTGGGTTCATTAACAGAAAACCCAATTTCACATTAAAAATTAGATGCTGCAAAAACTATTAGAAGTAGCTGTGCCAATTGCAGACTTCTTTCTCCCTTCTTAAAATGTAATAAAAAAGATGATTTTTCATGCAAGAAAAAAAAAAAAACTGAACATTTCTATGGATGGCATTGTAGTTTCAGGGATTTCATTTGTAACATATACATATCCAATGCATTATTATCAAACAAAATAACTGATCTGATAGAATGATCATTTGAAAATCAGGCCTTGCAGACCCGTGAAGAACATAGTCTTTGAATGTGCCGAGTCCATATTTGTTAGTCTGCACATGTACCTGCTTTTTCTTATCAATTTTCCAGGTATTTTACTTGTCTGATATTTGAATGTAATCCCCTTCTGCGGATGTCTTTGGCATACTAATGTGATGGCTGCAGATCAATAGCTAGGCATTTTTAATCATGTCAAAGAAAATGATTGGTGTGGTGTGACTTAAACACAAAGATGTTCAAACTTTCATGCCTAGTCTCAGAATGTTGTCCCAGTTAGATTTATGTGTCTTTGAAGCCAACTGTCATATCACCTGCATTTAATGTCTTCATGTACCAGTTTTGCTTTAGAGATTTATAAATAATCAGAATATCTTAAAGACAACAAGATTTTTTTTAGTATGTCATGCAAGTAGAGTTAAAGCTTAAATACAGGCAAACATATATGTACACTGTTTCACCAGTCAAAGGATTTGTAATTCTGCTTTGCCAGGCTTGTGATCCAGACACCTCTGCCATACACTTTAGCCAGATCCTGGATTTGCCTTTGGAAAACACTATGGGCCAGATTCAAAGCTGAAATACGCCGGAGTATCTACTGATATGCCGGCGTATTTTCAAATTTGCCGCGTCGTATCTTTAGTTTGAATCCTCAAACCAAGATACGACGGCTTCTGGCTTCGATCCGACAGGCGTACGGCTTCGTATCATAGGTGTAATACTTTGGCGCCCGCTGGGTGGAGTTCGCGTCGTTTTCCTCATCGGGTATGCTAATTAGCTGTTTACAGCGATCCACAAAGTTACGCGCGGTCGTCACATTCTCTTACGTCGTCGCTAGTCGGCTTTTCCTGGCGTAAAGTTACAGCTGCTATTTTTTGGCTTAAATTTAGACTTGCCATGTTAAAGTATGGCCGTCGTTCCCGCGTCGAATTTAAAAAAAACTTTTTGCGCAAGTCGTCCGTGAATAGTAAAGGACGTAACGCACGTCACCGTTCAAAAATTACGTCGGTGCGACGTCATTTCGCGCAAAGCACGGCGGGAAATTTCAAAACAGAGCATGCGCAGTACGTTCGGCGCGGGAACGCGCCTAATTTAAATGATACACGCCCCATTTGAATTAGGCGGGCTTGCGCCGGACGGATTTACGCTACGCCGCCGCAAGTTTACAGGCAAGTGCTTTGTGAATCAAGCACTTGCCCGTAAAACTTGCGGCGGTGTAACGTAAATGCGATACGTTACGCCGCCGCAATTCTATGTGAATCTGGCCCTATGGTTTTGTAAAGCAGACTGGTATAGTCTGCCAGAACCTGAAATTAGAATAAGCAGTAACACGCCAACAATAGATTTTGAGTGGCCTGAATGACCCTCCCAATCCCAGTCTAAGTAATACTGGCTGAACAGAGAATTACAGAATGCCAATAAAAATAAAGTATATAAAAAGAGTCTGGTACTTATCTAAAAAATACATGAATATATATTTGGATTTTTTGTAATTTTTGCAATAAAATCCAAGTGCATATGTTACTGTAATGTTGTATTATGCCGCGTACACACCATCACTTTATGTGATGAAAAAAAACACAATTTTTTTTTGTGATGTAAAAAACGACATTTTTGAAACTTCAATTTTCAAAAACGACGTTGCCTACACACCATCGTTTTTTCACAATGCTCTAGCAAAGCGAGGTTACGTTCAGCACCTTTTTTCCATTGAAGCTCGCTTCATAACTAGCTTCTGGGCATGCGTGGGTTTAAAAATGTTGTTTTAAACGTCGTTTTTGCTACACACTGATTTTTTGTGAAACAAAAAACGACGTTTTGAAAAACGACACAAAATTGAAGCATGCTCTAAATTTTTTTTGTCATTTTTCACAAGACATAAAACAACGTTTTCCCCCACACACGGTCATTTAAATTGACGTTTTTAAAAACGTCGTTTTTTTTCATCACATAAAGTGATGGTGTGTACGCGGCATTACAGTAATCTGTCGACACAGGTGATACCTGAATATTATACCTAAAATGCAAGGTGTCAATTGATACAACATGCTGGAAAACCTATGGCTGCAGGGTGTCCCAGAGCCTCTAAAACCCTTCATGTATAAACCTTTTGAGCTCCTGCACACAGGCATATAAAACGCTGCCTTCAGTTACATACTGCATACAGTTTTAGGCCTCCTTCACCCCTGGTAATTTGATCCATGCCTTGTGCAGGTCTGTGTTTACCCATTAAGGATGCAGACAAAATGTCTTCTCCCAATAAGACATACGTGTAGGTGTATGTCTCTGAAATCATCCTGGGTACAGTCAGGGCCGTGCACCTGCATGATTGGCACATTGGAAGAAATGGCTGTGTCCGTGCAGCTGCTGCTTCTCATTAGACATCTAGCTGAATGCAGGCACAAGGATGCATGCAACACCTCTACATCCTTGTGCCAGTAAAATATGGCCCTGAACTGGACACAGAGTAAATCGCCCCATTTGAATGAGACCTTATATGGATCTGAATGCAGTACAAATGTATGCTAAAGGCCCAGTCTGATTTTGGCCATATATTATAAAGTACACATGTAAACATTTGTATGAATGATGACTTGTGTAATGCATAAATGAATGTATGCACCACCACTGCTGCCCAGTGAATTCAGCACCAGGCGATATGTAAATATAAACAATGCATATGCAGCAATGGTGCTAAATGACTGAAGGCCAAGGTCATTCTGCACTGCCGCTGACAAGTGAATGACTCACTCAGGGACAAAGGGACAAGTAAATATCAATATTGCAGATGGTTCTCAGGATTCAGTCATTCTAAATGGATGACCTTGTACATAATACGTAACTCAACTCTATATGGACATACAGTACATGTGTAGAGACCACCTTTTTCTAAGGATCTTGCTGTCAGTTTTCTGAAAGCTCCTTTGCCCGTGTGCAGAAGTCCTTTGACTCTTACTAAAGTTAAGGGCAAGTCTCTAGTACATCCTTTAGGGAAAATTGGGCAAACTCATGAGCTATGAGTAAGGTCATCTTTTGACTTGATTTGCTCTATCGAATATTTTACTCCTTGAAAATAATAAAGAAAAAGCTTTAATACTCATCTTATAGCCAATATGTCGTGACTTGGATGTCTATGCACAAGCAGATGGAGACTGCAAGTCAGGTATGGTGATGGTTGAGTTGTTTAATCAGGTTGTAGCACCCAATTCTTCTTTTGAACTGTATTTAACCACTTCAGCTCCAGAAGATCCCCCCCCCAACCTTCCTGACCAAGCCATTTTTTGCGATATAGCACTGCGTTACTTTAACTGACAATTGTGTGGTCGTGTGACGCTGTACCCAAATTCAATTTATGTTCTTTTTTTCCCCACAGAGCTTTCCTTTGGTGGTATTTGATAACCTCGGCGGTTAAAATTAGTTGCGCTATTAACAAAAAAAGACCGACAATTTTGAAAAAAAAAAAATCGAATTTCTTCATCAATTTAGTCCCATATGTATTCTGCTACATATTTCCGGTAAAAAATCCCAATAAGTGTATATTAATTGGTTTGCACAATAGTTATAGCGGCTACAAACTATAGGATATATTTATGTTTTTTTTACTATTAATGGAGGCGATCAGTGACTTACAGCGGGACTGTGACAGTCGGCGACGGACAAATCGGACACGAAGTGACACCTTTTTGGGGACCAGTGACACCAATACAGTGATCAGTACTAAATAATATGCACTGTAGCAGTACTAATGGCACTGGCAGGGAAGAGGTTAACATCAGGGGCAATCAAAGGGTTAAATGTGTTCCCCTGCTTTCTAACCGTGTGTGTGGTGTGTTTGTACTGTAAGATTACAGAGATCTGTGTTTCACAAGATCTCTATCTTCTGCAACAGAACAGCGATCCACCTTGTTTTTTTTTTTTTTGAAAATATTTTATTGATTTTCAACATTCACATTCAACAAATATTGATGTACAAATGTAGGATGACTCGCAGGTCAAACATTCTTACACAATAAGCCATTACCCCTTCCTGAGATTTAACCCCCCCATCCCCTCAACGGAGGGACAATGACTACGGGGCACCCTACTAGGGCCAAATTTGCCCCACGGTCATAAGAAACCAACAACCTCTGGAGATAACGGATAGAACCCCCAACCATGCATACCCCTCCAAGCACACACCTCCATACACACCCACACACCCCTCCATCTCATACAGACATCCCTACCCTCCCCCCCCCTCCCCCACATTCAGTCCACATACCGTTCCTCTCTCACCCCCCTGCGACCATCAGAGCCCCCCACGCCCACCCCCCACCCGCTGCCGTTTATGACTGGGATAGCGGGGTGTCCTTCCAGAAGGAGTCCGCTATATCCAGCCAGGGTTGCCAGATCTTGCTGAACTTTTTGTGACAGGCCCTGCCCTTATATATACACTTAAACATGGGTAAAACTTTGTTGACCATACGGTATAGCATTTGGATGTCCGGTGCCGAGGTGCTCTTCCAATGCAATAATATCAACTTTCTGGCATAGAACAATACAATTCTTATCAGAATTCGAGCATGAGTTGTAGGTACAGAGTCATTAAGCACCCCCAGCAATCCAGTTTCCGGAGTAAGAGAAACCGATACATGTAGATTGTCCTTAAAAAAAGAGAACAAGTCCCTCCAGTACGGTACAACAGCAGGGCATGACCAGAACATGTGTAGATAATCAGCCTCAGTGGAGTCACACCTGGGACAGGAAGCACTAGACATCAGACCCATGCGGGTCAATCTGGCAGGAGTATAGTGTAGCTGATGGATAAATTTGAACTGTACATACTGATCACTCAATCCCACAAGATCAAGGAAGCACGCCTCCGAGGCCTCCTCCCACCCCTCCTCAGACAGCCCCGGAATGTCCACCTCCCACTTCCGTCTGGCGACCTGAAATGGTTTAACCCCCGCCGCCTGGAGGCGAGTGTAGAACGTTGTGACCAGTTTCTCGATATCTGAATATGACATGAGCGCCTCTAGAGGCGATTCCGTGAGCTCCAGGGTCAGGCCCCCAAATTGAGTCCGCACCGCATGGCGGAGAGACATGTATCTGAACAGACCGCTCTGCTGTAATATAACAGTGCGTGCCCTCAGTTCCTCAAAAGAAATAAATTGGCCATGAACAAAAATGTGAGATACACGCGTGACACCCATCCGTGTCCACCACCCCGAGTCCGGATGACCCAGGAGCTCAGGGAAATTAGCATTTTGCCACAGGGGGGCCCTAGGGGACACCCCTTCCAGGATTGTAAGCACCCCGTTACCCTCGTGCCAAGCTGACCAGCTAACCTCTATCGGGGAGTTACGAGAGCATTTACCGGCCCTTGACCTGAGTAGGTCGTCAACCAACATGTCCCTGGAGCCCAACTGAGCGGTCAAGAGAGCGGTGGAACAGGACGGGGAGGCCTCCAAGAACCAATCATAAACATACGTGAGCTGAGACGCTATAAAGTACTGTCTCAGGTTAGGACATGCCAGACCCCCATCCAGCTTCGCAGCCTGGAGAGAGGCCCTAGCAATACGTGGGTTCGACCCCTGCCAAAGAAAACCAAACAGAATCGCATTAAGTTTCTTAAATAGTTTTTTTAACAAAAAAATTGGGGATGCCCGGAATACATATAAAAATTTGGGTAGGTATATCATCTTAAAAATATTTACACGGCCCATGAGATTCAGCGGTAGAGAAGCCCAGGTCTTAAGCCTGGTCTCCATATGTGTCACAATGGGGGCAATATTGAGAGCTTCAAAGGAAGACAGGTCTGCATTAATATGTATCCCCAGATATTTGAAAGTAGGGTGAATGGACAATTTAGATCTAGAGAGGTATGAGTAATCAAGTGCAGGACCTATAGGAAATGCCACCGACTTTTCCCAGCCCACCCTCAACCCAGAGACCCCGCCGAACTCCTCCACCACTCCCATCAGAGAGACAAAGGACCGCTCAGAGCCATCCAGGTAAATTAGGGCGTCATCTGCATACAAAGAAATCTTTTCAGAAAGGGAACCAAAACAGATGCCACCCACCTCCGCCGTCTGCCGCACCGCCAGAGCCAAGGGCTCAATGGCCAACGCGAACAGGAGTGGCGAGAGCGGGCAGCCCTGCCTGGTACCCCTCTGCAAAGGAAATACATCCGAAACATCTTTATTAGTGCTGACCCTGGCTCTGGGGCTGGTATACAACAATCGGACCCACTTTATAAATTGAGTGCTAAAGCCCATGCGATGCATGACCTCCCATAAAAATGACCAATTGACTGTGTCAAAGGCTTTTAACACGTCCAGAGACAGCACCAGCCCACCCCGCTTGAGGGCCTCCGCCCCATGGATGTGCAAGTATAGTCGCCGGATGTTATCGTACGTACTCCTTCCAGGCATGAACCCCGCCTGGTCCCTATGAATGAGGTGCAGAATAACCTTCTGTAGTCTTAGGGCCAGAATCTTGGCGAGCACTTTAACATCACTGTTCAATAGAGATATGGGGCGGTACGACCCGCACATCAACTTATCCCTGTCGGGCTTAGGGAGCACCACAATTAGGGCCTCCCTCATAGAAGAGGGAAGCTCACCCTCCTGCAGAGCACGCCCAAACAGGGAGTGTAGCCTTTGTGCCATTTCTTCCGCGTAATTTTTGTACCATTCGGCGGGCAAGCCATCCAACCCGGGTGCCCTATTGGGAGGAAGTGAAAAAATGGCCTCAGTGACCTCCTCTACCGTAAGGGGTTTATCTAGTATTGTAGTATGCGATTCTTCCAGGACTGGAAACTGAAGGGATTCAAGGAATCCCATGGTCTCACACTCGTCTGGGGGGGGAGGGGCAGTGTACAGGTCCTCATAAAAGGTTCTAAAAGCATGATTTATAGCTAAGGGGTCCGACGTGACAGAGCCGTCCAGCAGCCGGATGTGGGGAATCGTCCGATCCACATACTCCGTGCGTGACAGAAATGCCAACATCTTACCATTCTTTCCACTATGTTCGAGCAACCTGGCTGACAGAGACAACTGCTGTTTCCGCGTTGCATCCACCCTGTGAAGGTCCAAGGCCCTATGCGCTCCCACCAGGGCCCCGTGCGAGTCCGGGGTGGGGAGCGCTGAATATCGGGCCCTGGCACTCTCCAGGGAGGATTCCAAGGCCAAAAGGGCAGCCCGGGAGGATCTCCTGTGCTGAGCTATATTAGAAATATACGAGCCCCTCACCGACGCCTTAAAGGCATCCCAAGTGGGGCCAAATGAGGCCGAGCCAGCATTGTCCCCCCAATAGTGGGCCATAGCCTGCCGGACCGGCTCCTGAAACTCAGGAGTGGAGACCCAGAAAGGACTGAGCCGCCACACCCGAAAGGAGGGCCTATGTCCTACCACCATGTCCACCGCCAGGGCAGAATGATCAGATAGTGTCTGAGGTAAGTGGGAAACCGACTGTATAAAGGGAACCAAATCTGGAGTCCCCAAAGCATAGTCCAACCTGGAGAGAGTACGGTACGTCCTAGACTGGCATGTATATTCCCGAATCCCAGAGTGGCTACTCTTCCAGAGATCTACATAGCCAAAGGAGGTACACCACTGGCTAAACAACCTAGATTCGTACTGAATGGGCTTCAAACGGTCCAGAACAGGGTCGAGTACCGAGTTGAAGTCCCCCACTATAAGGGCGGCCATTGCAGGGAACGTGGCAAATTGCACACTTAAGTCCGTGAAAATGTCCGCCGTGACAGGGGGGGGGGCATATACCACCGCCAACAACAGTGGCGTGGCATGTACCGTGCATTGGAGAAACACGTATCGACCCTTAGGGTCCAGCACCACCCGCTCACAAGAAAAAGGGAGACCTTTCCGCACCAACACGGACACCCCCCTTGCATAGCTAGAATAGGTAGAATGGTAACCATACATAACCCAACACTTCTTTAGTGCCATCACCTTTGACCCCAGAAGATGCGTTTCCTGCAGACATAATAAATGGGGATTGTGTGCTTTGAGGAAGTTAAATAATAAAGCTCTCTTAAATTTGGAGTTTAACCCCCTGACATTCCAGGAGATACACTTTACCACAGACATGTTAAAGCTTTAAACATATTGAGACACAGAGCAAGTCATTTAGCAGTATCCCAGACTGGGCATACTTGGGGGCAGAGAGAGGGCCACACTCATACACACCCAGACTCACACACAGACACACCACACTCATCCCCACAGACAACCAAACAATCAAACTCCAAAACAAACCCAGTCTAGGCAACAGCCCAGTAACATTAACCCCTGCCAGGCCCCAAAAACGAGGGGCTGGCCTTGACCCTGAACTGCATGTAACTGCTAGGTACATGGCCCACCGCTAGCAAGCCAGCAGGCAAAATAGGAACAGTCAACGTCCATTAAACTAATGGAAATGAAGTGAGGAAGAAAAAGAAGTAGTCGTTGTTAACATTTTAGCAGCACATTCTTCCCATAGAGACCCATGTCCTCTTGCCACAGCAATTAGCTAGAATCTCCTGCCCCAGGAGCATTTCAAATGAAAAAGAACCCGGATGCAGGAACAAATGAAGAACAAAATTGAGCAAAAAAGAAAAAGAAAATAGAAGAATCAAGCATCGGATGCCCTGTCAGATCCACGGCCAGGCTGGTGCAGGGATTCAAACCAGGACAACGCATTAGCAGGGGTTTGGAAAAAATGCACTTGGCCTTGATGCACCACCCTCAGCGTCGCAGGAAACAGCATAGAATACTGGATGGTCTTCTCCCTCAGTTTCTGCTTGACATGCTGGTACTTTGCTCTCGAGGCGCGGACAGCAGGGGAGTAGTCAGGGAAGAGGGACACAGAGGCATTGTTAATCTTCAGGCTCCCCTTAATACGGGCAGCACGCAGGATAGAGTCCCGGTCCCTGTAATTAAGGAGACGCATTATCATAGTGCGAGGGGGGCCTCCAGCAGGCAGCGGTCTGCCAGGCACCCTATGGGCCCGCTCCAGGACAAAGCAGGGGGATAAGCAGTCCCCCCCAAACTCCTGGACGAACCAACTCTCCAGGAAAGCCACCGGGTCAGATCCCTCGACCCGTTCAGGAAGGCCCACCAGGCGTAGGTTATTCCTGCGTAAACGGTTTTCCAAATCGTCCATTTTGTCCTCCAGTGAACGAATTTTGGTGCCCTGGGCCTTCACTATAGGATGGATTGGGCCTACAGTGTCCTCCAGATCACTGATGCGGCGTTCCGTCTCAGTGACCCGGTCCCGCATTTTGTGCATGTCTTGGCGCATTATAGTAATGTCCAACTTAAGCTCCTCCATCTTCCCCATAGTATCAGAATGGTTTACCTTCATCAGTTTGAGGACCGCCAACAGCGTGGGCTCCGGTTCCGGGCCTTCCTCCAGACCATCCTCGCTGGGCGACCCAGGGGGAGGCAGCGCTGGTGTGGTAGAGGTCCCAGGAGAAGGTGGGGGAGATGTCTCAGGGTCCTCAGCAAAGAGCTCCGGTGTGGATGCCAAGGAGGAGAGTGGCGCGACGCTGCGGCGGCCATCATGGCCGGAACGCGTGGTGACATTCATCCTGACCGCGGGCTGTTTCTTTCGCCTTCCCATCCACCAGATTCCTCTCAGAAATATCCCGGGGGTTTCCCCAAGGGAATAGTAAAGTTTTTAGCCGGTTTAGTAGGGCAGGATCACAGGATGGCGCAGGATTGTTCAGAGGGATCTCGGAGCTGCTAGGAAAGACGTCTGCTCACATGCTGCTCCAGGCCACGCCCCCGCGATCCACCTTGTTTACATAGGCAGACCACTGTTCTGTCTGCCTCTTGAACAATCAGTGGATTTGCCAATTGGCGCCCCACTGTGTCCAATCACAGTCACCGGCGGCATATACCCCAGACCCGAAATAAAAAAAATCACGTACATGTACATGATTTTGCGCTAAAGGGACACAGTATATATACATGGGACAGCATACAGCCCTGTGTTCTGGATGCAAGCTGAGACCTTTCTGTCTCATACCTGGAACACAATAGAGTCTATCTGTTTTGGGCCCAGCCAATCAAAGAAGCAATGTATTTTAGCAATGAATACAAACTTCCTCTGATTGGCTGAGACGGAGGTTGTAACATCATCACCCCGCTACTTCGTATCAACCAATCAGAGGAAGCTTTGTATTAATTGCTAGAATAAATTGCTTTCTCTGAATGGCCGAGCGCTCATCAGATAAACTCTATTGCATTCTGGGTATGACACAGTAAGGTCTACTGTATGTAGCATCAGCTACATACAGTTTATACAGCACATCCGGCGGCCTCACATGTTCGTGGCCCAAAAACAATATGTAAAGTGTGTAAAAAGCTGAAGTTCAGCTTTAAACCAAGTACAAGTTGTAAACTCTAGGACTGGTCTTATGACACATTAGAACAAGCTGAAGCCTAACAGTGGTGGCCTGAGCAATATACAGTGTTTGGCATTTTGTAATGCACACGCTGTAACATTAGTGTGTGAATGCTAATATCCTTCTAGGTGTCAGGTCTAGGCCAGAATATACTGTATGTATCAAAGTGTTCATAGCAATTGTGAAATAACTTCAATTCAAAACCATTTGTTTGAGCCAAGTATGCATTAAACACTTCTCACTATGCGACATACTAAGTGCCCTTTGTAAACTTCTCACTTGCTAATCGCATGCATTCTTTGCTTTGTTTGAGCAATTCTCCTTTCCCAAAGGTTTAAACGAATGGTATGTTATTTTGTTAAAACAAGTTTGGAATCAATGTACTGTCTTTACAATACTTCTTACAATTGACAAGGCAGCATTTGTGGTTTACCTTTTTCTTAGCAAAAAGTCCAAGTGTTTGATATTCCTTGTCTGTGATGTCCCTTCTTCTTCAGTACCTTCACTTCAGTACTGAAGGTTCTTTTGTCATTGACACTTACAAACTTCATGTCACAATGAATATAAAAATGTCAAGATTTTTGGCAAAATTTCAGATGTAATTTGAAAAGTCCTCTTGTCTTTCTAAAAGCACTTTTAGTCACTTAACCCCCTGGGTGCTGTATGTCCAATGTCTTATATTTCATTTTCTTTCAGCCAGCAGAACAAAGACAATGTTTATGTTTCTAAAGTAACCTCTTGCTTTATGATGTCTATTAAACTATATTACAATTTTTGCCAACTAAAAAAATGGATTATAAAGAACCATTCTGGTAACACAAGGATCAAGAACTTTGGCTCCTAAATGCTACAAAAGTGATGCATCAGACTGCACAGAGACTATGTAGGCTTGAGCAAGGCTCTATGTAGGCTTGAGCAAGGCTTTTGTTAGTATGGTTACAAAGGACAGCTTGCTATGGTCACATGACTGAGGAAACCCTCAAATGTTCCTTTTACCAAATGTCCCTGCAATGCCTCTGCACTCCTGTATTTGGAGGTCACCAATCAGAAGAAAGGGTCAACCTTTACCCTTGGAAAAAACGTCACTGTAAACGTGATGCCCTCACCCATTAAACAAGATTACAGGGAACAAAAAGCACACAAATGAATGCAATATAGTGATACTAGGTCACATTAAGGTAGAATTAAAGTCAGCAGATACAAACACTGCAGCTGCTGACTTTTAAAAAATGGACACTTACCCGTCCAGCGCACCTGCAATGTCAGCAGACGAGGCTAAGCAATCGCTCGGTCCTCGGCTGCTACCGCCGCCATCTTTGGTGAGGGAATCAGGCAGTGAAGCCTTGCGGCTTCAGTGTTTCCCAGAAGACAGTGGGGGGGGGGGTCACGTCACTCCTGCGGGAGTTATAACCCGGAAGTGGTGCAAATACCTGTCTCAGACAGGTATCTGCACCCCCTCCCCCCTGAAAGGTGCCAAATGTGACACCAGAGGGGGGGGGGGAGTGATCCAAAAAGCGGAGGTTCACTTTTTGTGTGAACCTCTGCTTTAATGTGATCTAGTATTGCCATATTGTAATTCCCTATATGGTATAACTGCCAGAATGAGGGGCAGCACAAGAAGTCAAGCAAGTATGCTGCAGTGCACATGTGAACACAAGGAGCATGCAGACAGGAGGACAGTCTTGACTGAGCAGATGGATGAGTTCATCAGTCTACTGCTTTTACTTCACTACAAACCATAGGCTAGAGGTAGTGTTGTAACCAAGCTGAGTTACTTACAAGTGATTCTTTGGTCACTTAAAAAAAAATCTAAGTCATTAGCTACAAAAACTGTAGCCGCTGACTTTTAATAAAACACTCACCTGTCCTCACCTGAACCAGTTTCTTCACCAGTCTTTGGTCCCCAGTGTCGGCATGTTAACTGTGGGTAGCCAGCTGCGATTCATTGCAGCTTCACAGTCAGCTGCCCACTGTGTAAGCCGTCCCGCAGCTTTCTGGGACCTGTGAAGTGGAGGGGGACTTTTCTACTTGGATCAACTAGGCAATGTCAGCAAAAGTGGATACCTGTCAAAACCAGGTACCAGTCCCCCCCCCCCCCCCCAAGAAATGTTTAAGTCTCAAAGGTTGAAGAGGAGGGGGGGGAGAGAGTGGAACATCCACTTCTGTGCTTTAATTGCAGTTGAGAACACACACACTCACCGGTCACTTTATTAACTACACTTGTTCAACTGCTTGGTAACACAAATTGCTAATCAACCAATAACAAGGCAGAAACTCAATGCATTTAGGCATCTAGATGTGGTGAAGATGACTTGCTGAAGTTCAAACACAGCATCAGAATGGGTAAGAAAGGGGATTTAAATGACTTTCTTTGAATGTGGCATGGTTGTTGGTGCCAGACAGGCTGCTCTAAGTATTTTTTTAAATTGCTGGTCCACTGGGATTTTCACGCACAGCCATCTCTACGGTTTACAGAGAAAGGTTGTGTGGACAAAAATGCCTTGTTGATGTCAGAAGAGAATTGGCAGACTGGTTCAAGATGATAGAAAGGCAAAAGAAACTCAAATAACCACTTGTAACTAAACTATGCAGAACACACTCTCAAATCTTAAAGCAGATGAGCTACAGCAGCAGAATACCACACCAGGTGCCACTCCTGTCAGCCAAGAACAAAAAACAGAGGCTACAATTCACACAGGTTCACCAAAATTGGACAATAGAAGATTGGAAAAACATTGCCTGGTCTGATGAGTCTCGATTTCAGCTGCGATATTTAAAAGGTAGGGACAGAATTTGGTGTAAACAACATGAAAGCATGGATCCATCCTGCCTTGTATCAATGGTTCAGGCTGGTAGTTGGGCCCCTTAATACAAATTGAGCATCATTTAAACACCACAGTCTTATGTTTCCAACACCTTCTGAAGGTCCAACCCAGGACTAGCAAGGCGCACCTAATAAAGTGTCCGATGAGTATATGTGTACACCCCTCACATTTTTGTAAATGCTTTATTATATATTTTCATGTGACAACACTGAAGAAATTACACTTTTCTACAAAGTAAAGTAGTGAGTGTTCAGCTTGTATAACAGTGTAAATTTGCTGTCCCCTCAAAATAACTCAACACAGCCAGTAATGTCTAAACCTCTGACAACAAAAGTGAGTACGCCCAAATTGTGCCCAATTAGCCATTTTTCCTCCCTGATGTCATGTGACTCATTAGTGTTACAAGGTCTCAGGTGTGAATGGGGAGCAGGTCTGTTAAATTTGGTGTTATCGCTCACACAGAATTGTTGCTCTACATAAAGATGGCCTAGGCTATAAGAAGATTGCCAAGACCCTAAAACTGCGCTGCAGCATGGTGGCCAAGACCATACAACGGTTTAACAGGACATGTTCCACTCAGAAAAGGCCTCGCCATGGTCAACCTAAGAAGTTGAGTGCATGTGCTCAACGTTATATGCAGAGATTTTCTTAGGAAAATAGACGTATGTGTGCTGCCAGCATTGATGCAGGGTTGAAGGGGTGGGAAGAGGGGTCAGCCTGTCAGTGCTCAGACCATACTCTGCACATTGCATCAAATTGGTCTGCATGGTTGCCGTCCCAGAAGGAAGCCTTTTCTAAAGATGATACACAAAAAAGCCTGCAAACTGTTTGCTGAAGACAATCAGACAAAGGACATGGATTACTGGAACCATGTCCTGTGGTCTGATGAGACCAAGATAAACTTATTTGGTTTAGATGGTGTCAAGTGTGTGTGGTGGCAACCAGGTGAGGAGTACAAAGACAAGTGTGTCTTGCCTACAGTCAAGCATAGTGGTGGGAGTGTCATGGTCTGGGGCTGCATGAGTGCTGTCGGCACTAGGGAGCTACAGGTCATTGAGAGAACCATGAATGCCAACATGTACTGTGACTAGTACTGAAGCAGAGCATGATCCCATCCCTTCGGACCCCAAACACACCTCCAAGACGACCACTGCCCTTGCTAAAGAAGCTGAGGGTAAAGGTGATGGACTGGCCAAGCATGACTCCAGACCTAAACCCTATTGAGCACCTGTGGGCGTCCTGAAACAGAAGGTGGAGGAGCGCAAGGTCTATAACATCCACCAGCTCCGTTATGTCATCATGGAGGAGTGGAAGAGGACTCCAGTGGCAGCCTGTGAAGCTCCAGTGAACTCCGTCCCCAAGAGGGTTAAGGCAGTGCTGGAAAATAATGGTGGCCACACAAAATATTGACACTTTGGGCCGAATTTGGAAACTTTCAGTTAGGGGGTGTACTCACTTTTGTTGCCAGCGGTTTAGACATTAATGGCTGTGAGTTGAACTAATTTGAGGGGATAGCAAATTTACACTGTTATACAATCTGTACACTCACTACTTTACATTGTAGCACAGTGTAATTTCTTCAGTGTTGTCACATAAAAAGATATATTAAAATATTTACACAAATGTGTACTCACTTTTTTGAGATCCTGTATTTGCTGGCGTATAATGCAAAAGAAGAGAGCTATGGACAGCTGCACTCCAATTTCTTAAAAAGACGTGCCCTTTATTGGGTAAAGGAAAAATGCACTACAAGTATCAGCACACAGTGGGAAAAACAGCTAACACGTTTCGCATTGGATATCAATGCTTAGTCATAGCTTCCTACTTGCTGGCGTATAAGACTACCTTTTACACTTAAAAAAAAAATGGCCAAAAAGCAGGGGTCTTCTTATACGCCGGGTCAGCTGCTTGGATGCCTGCTGGATGTGCGGTAATACTGTATGTAGCTTCGGCTAAAATTAGGGGGTTGTCTTATATGCCCGGTCGCCTTATACACCGGCAAATACGGTATATGGACTTAAAAGACCATTTGCTTACTGCACCATTGCAGATTAGATGTCAACTTCTGATTCCTCTGGTCAACTTATTGACTATGGCCTTTACAAGCAAGTCTGGGCCACACTTTTGCTTTATTCTAGACAATTTTTTTTTTTTTTTAGACATAGCTATCCTGATACTGTTTTTCATATCAGCGAAGAAATGTACTAAAATACAGTATTAGACACTTGCTATAGGAGATTAAAGGATGGTGCAATAATACAACATACAGTAAAACCTTGGTTTGCAAGCATGATTTGTTCCAGAAACATGCTTGTAATCCAAAGCATTTTTTTACAGGGTATAAAAGACAAGAGAGGCACCTCTGATACACGCGGTCGTTTTTTGTCTTGTAAAAAAACATAGTTTTTTCTCATGAAAAAAACGTTTTTCAAACTTCATTTTAAAAAAACGACGTTGCCTACACACCATCGTTTTTTCAAAATGCTCTAGCAAAATGCGGTTACGTACAACGTCACTCTGTTCCATTCAAGCTCGCGTCATAACTTGCTTCTGAGCATGCGCGGGTTTAAAAACATCGTTTTAAACGTCATTTTAGCCCACACACAATCATTTTTTTATCACACAAAAAACTAAGTTTTTCAAAATTGAAGCATGTTCGAATTTTTTTTTGTCGTTTTTCAGAAGACATAAAACGACGTTTTGCCCACACACGATCATTTTAAAAATGTTGTTTTTTTTTATTACAAAAAACGACCGTGTGTACGCGGCATAAGTGTAGCAATAAGTTGCTAAATGTTGTACCTTTATTAAATATAACCATATTGCTACACTTAGAGGCGCCTCTCCTTTTTTATACTCAGTTGTCACATGACGCTACTCTTATATCAAGACACCGCTTGTATATCAAGGCACATTTTATTACAACATTTTGCTCGTCTTGCAAAACGCTCTTAAACCAAGGTTGTACTGTAATGAACAGTTAAAAAAAAAAATGATCTTTTGCAAGAGCATTGTGTAAAACAACTAGCAGAGCCAAGTCTGCCTTGTGTTATTTCAGTCACATCATTTCCCAGCAGACAGTTATGCTTTTGAAAGGGTTAAATGAAACATTAAATAAAGTCAGAGAGACCAGGGACAGCAGACTTTATGAAATGGTCGCATGAAAGCAATTTGAAGTCACCGGTTTAATAAAGTACTCACTCCTAAATATATTGTACCTTTTCCTTCAGAAACCTGGTATTTGTCTTTACAGGTAGTGGATATAATACACAGGGGAGCACTAAACAAACTGACACCATATAAGCACAGCTGGTGAAAGTGCAATCCTTCCTCTTAAAAAAAAAAAAAAAAGCCTGCAAACGCAGCAGCGGGATACCAGTGAAGGGTTAGTGGAGAAGTGGTTAGAAGGGAAATCTGTCAATGCTTGAAGAAAACAGTTTGACAGTCAAAAACAGAATAAACCAATTGAATGCCCTCAGAAAGCTCAACAGGATATTTTTTTAATTTGTTCTTGAGGAAAAACGAAGCCCTGGAGTAAAAATGTTTGAAGCTTGAAATGTGGAGTTACACATTGTGGCCTTGTCAAAGAAACATGTAACTGCAAAGTTTTTAATATTTCATGCGTTTTATTTAACAAGTAGTCCTGGAGAATTTGGGTCCCAGATGATGACGACTCGTCGGTAATAAGTTCTCTTTATGGCAAGGCAGACCCCCTACGAATATTTTCGCGATTGGCTTTAGCAAACACGGTACATACTGCAGTGTTATGTAAAAGTATTCATTCTGTCATCTAAAATGAAATTGCACAGCTGCAGCTTTTATATGCCGGGTAAGACTCTTGAAAACGGATATAGTTCAGTTTTATGTGGAGGTTGAAGTCTTGAATGAACCCTAGCAAATATCTCTCAGAAAAAACTCGAGCAGATCTCCTCACCCAACTAACCAGTTTTATCCACCTGAAGCAACTTGTATGCAGAAGGAAGGGGAATCTCACTTCACCTGCTGAATTATTCGCAAAGTAAATATAGAAGAACGCTTGAAGCCTCACGTGTGGTAGGCAGCTGGAAATGTGTGCATCTAATTTGCCAAAAAAAAGAAAAAGCTGAGTGACAGAGAGAGGAGCTCGTCACTGCGCAGCTTCTTCTTTCCCGGTCCAGTCACAGGCTGGAGGTGGGTGCAAGAAGTGCGTTGAATGATGCTTGCTGTCAGACCGAGGACATCTAGCAGCAGAAAAAAAGTACTGCAAGGGAAATCGTTGGAATGAAAAATGTATATTGCAGCAAAAGTTGGTTCTGTTATATTATCCTTTAAAGGGCTATTCATATTGTTATTTATGGCTAGTGAGCTGCTCTACCCACTTGCCGACCAGCCACTGTATATATACTGTGGCAGGTCAGCTCTCCTGCGCAAACAGACGTACCCTTACATCTGTGCATGTTAAATTGCAGGCCCGCTGCACACATGCGCCCGCGGATTAGATGTCTGCCGACGATCTGCAATCAAGGTGAGGGGAACAGAATGGGGAACTGCCAGTGAAAACAAGGCGGATCCCCGTTCTGTCAGGGGACAACTCTGAGATCTGATGCTCCTAGTGATCGGGAACAGCGATCTCTTGTTGTCCCAGGCAGCCCACACACAGTCAGAACACACCCAGGGAACACAGTTAACCTCTTCCCTGTCAGTGTCATTTTACATTGATCGGTGCATTTTTATAGCACTGATCAATGAAATAATGTCACTGGTCCCCAAAAAGTGTCACATTTGGAGTCAGATTTGTCTTTCGCAATGTCGCAGTCCTGCTAAAAATTGCGGCCATTACCAGTAAAAGCATAAAACCTTCTGGGCCTGAAGTGGTTTACCACTTGCCGCCCGCCATATAGCAATATGATGGCGGCAAAGTGGTTTAGTTATCCTGATTGGACATCATATGAGGCGATCAGGACAACAAGCCGGTGTGCAGCGCGGCGATTGGAGGTGTTGAGTGTCAGTCTGACACACCGCAACTTTGATCATGGTGTGAACCAGGAAGTGCCGGTAAGCGGCTTTCCTTGGTTCACGCTGACAGGGTGAGCCAATCGGCTGTCTTCCAGAGGGGGGGTCTGCACTGATAATTAGCACATTGATTAAGATGTGCCCATCAGCTGCCAATAATTGCTCATCTTTTGCCAGCTTGTGCTCCATAATAAACACATGCCAGTGCCCATAAAACTGGCAAACAGTGCCCACAACAGTGCCAATCAGTGCCCCATCAGCAATGTCAGTGGCCTTCAGATGCAACTCAGTCATGCCTGTCAGTAGCTCATCAGTGCTTCCTATCCAGTGCCACCTATCTGTGCCCATCAGTGCTGCCTATCACTGCCCATCTTTTTTTTACAAAATTGTGTTTTGTTTTTTGTTTATAGCGCAAAAAATAGAAACCACAAGGTGATGAAATACCCCCAAAAGAAATCTCCATTTGTGGGAAGAAAATTATAAAAATGTTGTTTGGGTACAGTGTTGCATGACTGCACAATTGTCATTCAAAGTGCGACAGCTATGAAGGATGAAAATCGTCCTGGGCAGGAATGGGGGAAATTGGCCGGTATTGAAGTTGATAAAAAGAATTCTGGGGTATGACCGTCAGATTGGAACATGCTTTGTACTATGTAAAGCGTCTGAAATGCACATGAGACAATACTTGGGGCGTTCCTGAATTGACATCCCAGCTAGAGGATATTTTTTATTGAGAGATGATCTACACATGGCTGGTGGTTTTCTGTGACGTTCTGCATTACATTGATTTGTTTATTTGTAGACTATGCATTGAAAGTATAGCAGCAACTGACATCAGCTTGGAGTGGACTGATCCTAATGCCAAATGTGAAAATTCGTTTTTCACTGAATAATCCCATATTCTACAGACCCTACACCATACTATTGCTATCAGCACCAATCTTTCCATAAAACGATATGTCAAATTACATTGTTTCATGCATTTAACCACCCTGTAATTATTGATGATAATGAACAGGCCTGACACAGCTGCTGTGCACTGCCATCTAGGATGTGACATCAGCAGATTTGGGTAGACATAGAATATTCACTCAAGTATTCCCCAGCTATTAATTATGTTTGACGCTAACTGAACAGTCTTTCATTTGAGGATAGGGCAACAAGGTTGATCTTCGGGGTTCGCACATAACAGTGTATTGAATAAGTCCAGCGGTAACACCTACTCTACTCTGCAAATATTACAATCTAGGCAGCGATCACCGCAAGAAAGGGGGGGGGGGGCACATGGATTAGGGGGTGGCACCCTTGAGCCCTGTATGGAGGGGCCACCACTGATGTATAGGCTCCTGCTGTGCTATTTTCAAGTTTGATGTGTCACAAAATAGAAAAAACACCAAAAATAGTGTAGCACTACCCCTACAACCCCTTTTTCATAACAAATTACATGTGCAATATAAATGTGTATATAATTAAAATGTTAATAAACATGTCTACTATCAGTGAAAGAATATATCTACAAACTACACTCACCGGCCACTTTATTAGGTACATCTATTCAATTTCTTGGTAACACAAATTGCTAATCAGCCAATCACATGGCAGCAACTCAATGTATTTAGGCATCTAGACACGTTAAAGACGACTAAATTTCAAACCGAGAATCACAAAGCGAAGAAAGGAGATTTAAGTGACTTTGAATGTGAATGCAGACAGGCTGCTCTAAGTATTTCAAAATCTACTGGGATTTCCACACATAACCATCTCTAGGGTTTACAGAGAATGTCCCAAAAAAAAATATCCAGTGAGTGGCAGTTGTGTGGACAGTTGTTGATATCAGAGGAGAAGATGACAGAAAAGCAACAGTAACTCAAATAACCACTCCTTACAACCAAGGTATGCAGAATACAATCTTTGAAGGCACAACACATCAAACCTTGAAGCAGATTGGCTACAGCAGCAGAAGACCACACTGGGTTCCACTTCTGTCAGCTAAGAAGAGGAAACTGAGGCTAAAATTTGCATAGGCTCACCAAAATTTAATAGATTGGAAAACATTGCCTGGTCTTCGAAATCTCGATTCCAGCTGCGACATTCAGATGGTAGGGTCAGAATTTGGCATAAACAATATTAAAGCATGGATCCATCCTGCCTTGTATCAATGGTTTAGGCTGGTGGTGTAATACTGTGGGGGATATTTTCTTGGCACACTTTGGGCTCCTTAGTACCAATTGAGCATTGTTTAAATGTCACGGCCTAGTGACCGGTAAGCATATATCCAAGTAAGTACATCAACATCAAAAGTGAACAGTCCACCAAACTAAATAACAGATGCCAAATCCATGCTGGGAGAAGTCCGTCATTGTGGGGTTCATTTGCTAAGACTGGAGAGTGCAAGAATTGGTGCAGCTGTGCATGGTAGCCAATCAGCTTCTAACTTTACTTTGTTCAATTAAGATTTGACTAAAAAACCTGGAAGCCGATTGGTTTCTATGCAGAGCTGCACCAGATGTTACACTCTCCCGTCTTAGTAAATCAACCTCAACATTTCTTAGTGTGGAGAGAACAAAGAGTACCGATGCCCTTGTATCATCTAATCAGCAGTTTTATTTCAGAGCACAGATTCAGATGGACTTTTTGTGTGAGTGCCTTAACTTTTATTTCTATTAAAGATTCATTACAGAATGACTTATAATTTTGGCTTAAATTCTGCCTTTATGAGCTACCATGCTGGGAAGAAGATACATGAGTTGAGATTTGGAATTTAATGCTTGAAGGGCAAAAAGCGCAATCTGACTTTACTCTCAAAATAAGGTCCACCTAAGATGGTGTGTTTCAATTGAAATATGGGCGTGGGCGAACACTTAAGCCCTGTACACACGATCGGTTTGTCCGATGAAAACGGACCGATGGACTGTTTTCATCGGACAAACCAATCATGTGTGGGCCCCATCGGTTTGTTTTTCAAAATGTTTTCCTATGGATAAAAAAACGATAGAAAAAAGCGATCGTCTGTGTGGAAGTCCATCGGTCAAAAACCCACGCATGCTCAGAATCAAGACGACGCATACTCGGAAGCATTGAACTTCATTTTTCTCAGCACGTCGTAGAGTTTGTCACCGCGTTTTTGCACGGTCGGATTTTAGACTCATGGTGTGTAGGCAAGACTGATGAAAGTCAGCTTCATCGGATATCCGACGAAAAAATCCATCGGATTAGATTCCATCAGATATCCGATCGTGTGTACAGGGCTTTAGGGTGTGACATGCAAGCACCTATTATCCTCTACTGCTACAATGTTTTCATTTAAAATGTGAGGTCTTATTACGGGGTTTCTTAAAAAATGTCATGAAAATATTATAATAAAGATGTATTGCTCCAATAATAAAGCCTTGCCTGCGTAGTGTTGTGCCAACGAGTATAAAATACATGAGTGTTTTGCATGAAGGCGCCCTCACAAGAATCTGCTTCACTGCACAAGAAATGTACTGGAAAACACACGCCACCCTGATCTGAAGGATTTTAATTTGCACAATATGGTTGAGGGATATAAATAATTATATATACCATGAATATATAATAAACTTTACTAGATCATGTCTTCAATTTGCAGCAAACTAGAATGTTTTTGGGACACCTATTTCTACGAGGCAGGCTGGAGTGCCTGTGTTAATGTTTTAACAAATGGTCTAAATGCAGCAAAACTACATTTATGCTAATTTGCTATGCATGCCATGCTTGTGCAGATACATTTAGAAAAGTGATAGGCTGCTAGGAATAAATGAGACATAAATTAGTAATAGTATATTTGCATAGTAATTGAGCACTACCCAACACACCCCGAACAAATTCAGCAGGAAAAATGAGGAGAAAAATAAATAGTAATTTGACTGCTTCTAGGATGATGAGGTAAACAGAACTGTATATCTAACAATTATTGACGTTATAGTAACAGACATTCTTCTCTAATTACATATCTCTACTTCTTAACCAAGTACATATTAGGGGCACTAAGAAAATATTTCAGAAGTGTCACCCTGTATTTATGTTTTGTGACTCAATGAGAAACTACCCAGGAAAGTCAGTTTAAATATTGGTTCCTTTTCTCTCCTTTGCTGAAAGCCGTACTGTACAGGTGAATTATTTTTCATCAATTTTAAATGCATTAACTCTGTTGTAAAACCAAATAAAAAATTAATAAAAAATAGTCTCCTAGGGTCCCGTTTAAGCCTCTGGGCTGCAATGAATTATTACGCAACATGTTGTATTTTTTTCCCAGTTATATCTGTACAGAAAACATTAATCATTAAGTATAAAGAGCTAAGGAGTGGTAAATCAGAGGGAAGAAGCGGCATGCAGTGATAAAGACACATGCCACTATTTGAGCAGACATTACAAAGGCTTCAACCACAGGAAGGCTGACTTTGAGCTCCGTCCAGCAGAGTGACATGGTATTTACTCTCAGTCCTGGGAGTTTTCAACTATAATATATTTACTATTCCAAAAAATATTCAGCACAAAAATGTACAGCCCCATTGCACTTTAAAGAGGTTTAACCACTTAAGGACCCGCTTATGTACATATACATCGGTACTTTAAAGATGGATATCTCAGTAACGGCAGCAGCTGCTGCCACAACCGAGATATCCAGCTTTTCTTTGAGCGGTCCTGTAAACGATAACAGTGGTCTCCGCGGCGGATTCGCCGCAAGATCACCGTTATCGGCGGCGGGAGAGGGCCCCCTATCCCGCGTCCTCCGCCGCTTACTGGAGCCATCGGCATCGGCGGAGGCGATCGGGTCCTGTCCCCTGCTCCGCTGGGATACAAGTGAGGGCAAGTTGGCCCCCACCCGTCTCCATAGCATAGCAGGGCGGAAGTGACGTCAAAGCGTCACTTCCACCCATGCTTCTTAAAGCAATATTTTTAATTTATTTTTTTGCATTTAAGTCTAAATCTGGGATTTGAGGTCTTTTTGATCAAAGATCTCATATTTAAGAGGACCTGTCATGCTTTTTTCTATTACAAGGGATATTTACATTCCTTGTAATAGGAATAAAAGTGATCAATTTTTTTGTGTAAAAATTTAAAAAATAAATAAGAAACAAAAAAATAATTTTTTAAAGTGCCCCGTCCCGAACGCATACGTGAGTAGCGCCCGCATATAAAAAAACGGCGGTCAAACCACACATGTGAGGTATCACTGCGATCGTTAGAGCGGGAGCAATAATTCTAGCTCTAGACCTCCTCTGTAACTCAAAAGATGCAACCTATAGATTTTTTTAAACGTCGCCTATGGAGATTTTTAAGGTTAAAAGTTTGACGCCATTCCACGAGCGGGCGCAATTTTGAAGCGTGACATGTTGGGTATCATTTTACTCGGCGTAACAGTATCTTTTAAAATATAAAAAAATTGGGCTAAATTTACTGTTGTTTTATGTTTTAATTAAAAAAAGTGCGCTTGTAAGACCGCTGTGCAAATACGGTGTGACAAAAAGTATTGCAATGACCACCATTTTGTTCTCTAGGGTGTTAGAAAAAAATATATATAATGTTTGGGGGTTTTAAGTAATTTTCTAGCAAAAAAAAATATTTTAATCTTGTAAACACCAAATCTGAAAAACAGCCAAGGTCCTCAAGTGGTTAAAGAAGAACTCTGCTTCCTGATAAATTAGAGCGCCCCTACACACTCAATTCTGCTTTACAGTAGTTGCATTTTTGGTGACATACGATTACTTACTTCAGACCATAGCGTTATGGTGTTTTGCGTTAATACTACTTGTGGGTGTGCTAGCATGTATTGCTTTAAAACAACCTATTTATTCTAAACCAGTTATGCAGCAACTTTTTTCTTTTTTTACACAATGCGCCTTGCTCTGTGCTGCCACACAGGTCTGTTATCCCCTGAACACCATAGTAATAAATTACAATTTTATTTCAAGAAATGCCAATGGCATAGCTGCTCCAGAGGTGTTGGGGAATTTCCCACTGGGACACTAAAGAGAGATTAAAGACCTGGTGGGGAACTAAACAGCATATCTTTAAAATGACTAACCAATAATTCAGACCTATAAGCAGAGATTTCTTTTAATTGCAACATAGACAGCCAATTGTCACCATATAAGACTTACCTATTGGGATAGTAAATAGTATTCCTCATCTATCATTTTGTAATGAAACAGGCTCTGCATTCATTGTGCCAATTGTTTCTATTCCCAATTTTCAGTGTAGAAGCTGGAGAGTACACAATCTGGTGCAGCTCTGCATAAAAACCAATCAGCTTTCAGATTTTATTGTCAGAGCCTAATCAAACAAGCTGAAAGTAGAATCTGATTGGCTACCATGCACAGCTGCACCAAATTTTGTAATTTCCCGTTTTAGTAAATCAACCCCAATGTTTATACCTGCATTGTGCATGGAAGCAATCAGACGTATTTTGAATCTTACTGTTTTAATGTAAAAGCAAGTAAACTAACCTGCAAGTAAAGCACATGATCAGAATACAAAAACTGCAGTGAAAAAAAATATTTTCTGCTTACTTCAATATGTTACTACAAGATAAGGAAAGCTTATTGTATTTGAATGAGGCCTTAAAGCATAGGTCCGCCTACAAAAAAAATTAAAAGCCAGCAGCTACAAATACTGCAGCTGCTGACTTTTAATATATGGACACCTGCCCAGGGTGCCCGCGATGTCAGCAACTGAAGCCTTACAGCTTCACTTCCTGGTTCCCTACTGCACATGCGCGAGTCACGCTGCATGTCCTCATTGGTCCCTGTTGTCTTCTGGGACCTGTGTGCCTCCCAGAAGACAGCGGAGGAGGACAGTGTAGACGCAGGAATTGGCATAGGTCAATGTGATGATCTATGCCAGGAAGTGGGAGCAAATACCTGTATTACACAGGTATCTGCTCCCCCCTGAAAGGTGCCAAATGTGACACCGGAGAGGGGGAGGATTCCAAAAAGTGGAAGTTCCATTTTTGGGTGGAACTCCACTTTAAGTTGGTCATACATGCATCAAACTTCTGTCTGGTTCAGTGGGGACTAGCTGGATTTTGATCTATGTATGGCCAGGGTGGTTGTACAGAAATCCATCTACAGATCGACGTCTGTGAAACCGTCCTGTTGCAAAAATTCCACTCAATCTCCCCGCTGTCAGAATACAAGTCTGCCCGCTGTCAGCATACAAATTCACAATGGGGGAATCAATTTTTTTTTTTCATATAACGAATGGTTAAAAAAGAAAAAGAAAAAAAGAATCATCTATGGGCTGCCCAAGAGATTTCTAAACTGTTTACTTTAACAGACTGCATAGGCATAACTGATAGAAAACTAGATACGTTAATATGATTACTATTAAATAACGAATTTCTGTGTTTAATAATGCCACGTCAAAACTGTGGAGAAAACAGTATTAAAAAGAAACTGATGGAGGTTCAAGTTTGGTAAAAAGAAACTTCACCAAAAAGAATAAGGTGTTAAAGTATTGCTTAAAAAAAAATAAAGATATATTCTGTTCTGCATCTAAGTGCTTAACTATGAAGAAAACATCTAAGGACAACACTACAAAACATATTGACAAGAGGGAATCAATAAATAGTTGGCATTGTTTTTACATGTTTGTGTGATGAACAGAAAAATGCCTAAAGAATATATATCTATATAATATTCACTTTATCTCCAAATCTTTGTTTCATAATTAATACTATTAGTGCTCCAACCAGGGGGCATAAATGCATTTTTTTTGTCAGAACAAAACCAGTTAACAAGAGACCCTACAATTTCATGCAAGTCTGTAATTCCTAACAGTTCACCCAGTGCCTTCTCAAAAGTTGGGTTGGAAAGCATTGATGATACAAATGAAACAAAAACATTTGGGCTAACTTTACTGTTTGTTTATTTTTTTTTAATTCATTGAAGTGCATTTATTCCCAACAATGTGACATAAAATATTGCAACGACTCATTTTATTCCCTAGGGTCTCTGCTAAATATATATATATATATATATATATATATATATATATATATATATATATATATATATATATAAAATGTCTGGGGGTTAAAAGTAATTTTCTAGCAAAAAATATAGTTTTTTAACTTGTTAGCAACAAGTATTAGAAAAAGGCTTATGCCGCGTACACACAACATTTTTTTTAATGTCATTAAAAACGATCGTGTGTGGGCTCCAGAGCATTTTTTGCAACGTTAAAAATGGGCATTACAAATCTAGAACATGCTCAAAATTTTCACGTTGTTTTTAACGTCGGAAAAAATGGTCGTGTGTGGGCTTTAACGACGTGAAAATAACGCGCATGCTCAGAAGCAAGTTGAGATGGGAGCGCTTATTCTGGTAAAACTAGCGCTCGTAAATGGAGATAGCACATTCATAGCGAATCAGCAAAAGCAGCCTCAAGGGTGGCGCCATCCGAATGGAACTTCCCCTTTATAGTGCCGTCGTACGTGTTGTACGTCACCGCGCTTTGCTAGAGCATTTTTTTTTAACGATCGTGTGTAGACAAGGCAGGGTTAACAATAATCGGGTTGAAAAAACGTCGTTTTTTCTAGACCATTAAAAATGGTCGTGTGTACGCAGCAATAGTCTTCGAGTGGTAAAGATGACCTCATTTACAGACCAAAGTTCATCTCTTTGATCTAAAAGATCTAAATGAAACAATGTTTATATTCAAAAACACAACAAAGTCCAGCAAACCCAGGCAGCACTATGCACATTGCGCTAATAAAAAGTACAGACATATACACATTTATTTTTAGCTATACGTCGGCTATCGAAGCGGCCACTAGGGGCGCGTGCACGCGCCCCCCCACTCGTCCCTGACTCCCATGCGTGTGTCCGGCGGGCACGATCGCCGCCGGGCCCCCGCGATTGCTCGTTACTGTAAATACACAGCTCCTGGTCCTGTCAGGGGAGAAATGCCTGACCGTATGAACCAATGTATGAACAGCGATCAGTCATTTCCCTACAGTTAGAACACACCCAGGGAACATACTTAACCCCTTCCCTGCCAGTGGCATTTTTATAGTAATCCAATGCATTTTTATAGCACTGATTGCTATAAAAATGGCAACGGTCCCAAAAATGTGTCAAAAGTGTCCGAAGTGTCCGCCGTATTGTCGCAGTACAGAAAAAAATAATAAAAATGCCATAAAACTACCCCGTTTTGTAAACGTTATAACTTTTGCGCAAACCAATCAATAAACGTATATTGCGATTTTCTTTTACGAAAAATATGTAGAAGAATACGTATTGGCCTAAACTGAGGAAAAACTTTTTTTTATATATTTTTGGGGGATATTTATTATAGCAAAAAGTAAAAAATATTTTTTTTTTTCAAAATTGTCGCTCTATTTTTGTTTATAGCGCAAAAACTAAAAACCACAGAGGTGATAAAATACCACCAAAAGAAAGCTCTATTTGTGGGGAAAAAAAGGACGTCAATTTTGTTTGGGAGCCATGTCGCACGACCGCACAATTGTCAGTTGAAGCAGCCAAGTGCCGAATCGCAAAAAGTGCTCTGGTCTTTGACCAGCAATATGGTCCGGGGGTTAAGTGGTTAAAGTTCATGTGCGTGTAAAGGCAGGCATCCCAAAACTTTTGGTAATTTAGTATATATACTAGCACAATGTTTTCTGCATCCCTGGTGAAGTCACGGTAAACTACTGACCATGTAGTAAAGAAAAAATAAGTCTGGGTACTTGCACTTTCAAGGTTACGTTTAATCTACATTCACATGGCCTATAAGAAGAATGCAACACATTCTTATGGCTGGACTTACAGGTGTATGTAAACAGCTGTGGCCAGGAAACCTGTACAAAGCAATGACAGGGAGAAAGGAGCCACAGCTATTCACACGTTTTCACACATTGTCTGTGGTTAGGAATGGATGAGCGACCCTGGACACCAAAAGATTATATTAATCATCAGACCCTAATTAAGGTAACCGCTGGATGTGCAGATAGATGCAAAAAGCCACAGCTTCTGTCAGACTGCCAATGCTTTAAACAGGCTTCCTGGCCCAAAGGAAAAAAAAAATGGTGCTGTAACTTCTTTTGTTAATGTATCCAACGACAATTTGTTAGTGGATCTAAATCTGCTTTTAAGGCCGCGTACACACGACCGGTTCATCCGATGAGAATGGTCCGACGGACCGTTTTCATCGGTCCACCGCTGAAGTGGTCTGATGTGTGTACACACCATCAGTTCAAAATCCGATCAGGTCAGAATGCGGTGACGTAAAACACAACGACGTGCTGAAAAAAACGAAGTTCAATGCTTCCAAGCATGCGTTGACTTGATTCTGAACATGCGCGGGTTTTGTACCGATGCTTTTGTGTACTAACCATCGGTTTGGCACGATCGGTCAGCGGTCCATCGGTTCGATTTTAAAGCAAGTTTTAAAATTTTGGTCCGAAGGACAAAAGACAGATGGGCCGTACACACGGTCGGTTTGGACCGATGAAACTGAACTTTGGTCCATTCTCATCAGTTTTGACCGACCGTGTGTACGCGGCCTAACACTTCCCTTCCCCTAGATTAAAGATGCTGCCATCAAAATGTGCCATCTATGTTCCTTTTTAATAAAGATTCAAAATCTGCTTACAAGCAACAGATGTAAATGCGAGTACAAAATACCGGTCGGACGGGGCTCCGCGTCACTTCCGGTTACGTCTTAAGGACAGCTAGACGTAACCGGAAGTGACGCGGAGCCCCGTCCGACCGGTATTTTGTACTCACGTTTACATCTGTTGCTTGTAAGCATATTTTTAATCTTTATTAAAACAACCCCCTGTTATACGTACTTCACCATGGAAGCCCATTTCTTTTTTCCTGCCTGCTGACTCTTGCTGATCCCTGTACCCCACGGAGAGTCTCCATTTTGTTGAAGACCAGGTTTTGCAAAACCACCAGGACGCTACAGTATCCATCAAGTTCTGTTGCAGTTGCAGTCACTTCAGGCTTTCTTTTTATCGAGGGGAGGTAAGCGCTCTGTGAGCTCATTATTTTGGAAGATTCGTCTGTGAAACACACGTCGTGTTGCTATTGATGCCACTCAGCTGACAGCTATTGGACTGATATATTTTTCAATTCTTTACTTTATTTGGCACAGATTTGCTACCAGCACTTATTCATTCATCTTTGATTTTTGATTCCAGTTTTATTTTGACACTGAGGTGTCTTTAAGACTTTATTTGTTTTGATTGTCTAGACACTTATTTTCACTATGTCATTACACTCGGCATTTGCTTAATGTTTTTTGATGTGATCTGATTATCTCACAATTTTAGTGCATTGAGTATGCGCTCATCACTTCCACTTTATACTTTTTTTCTTTTGGTGGTATTTGATCACCTCTGCAGTTTTAATTTTTTTGCACTATAAACAAAAATGGAGCTACAATTTTCAAAAAAATTCAAAACTTTTTGCTACAATAAATATCCCCAAAAAAAAGATATACATTTTTTTCCCCTCAGTTTAGGCCAATACGTATTCTAATACATATTTTTGGGAAAAAAACACTGCAATAAGCGTTTATTGATTGGTTTGCGCAAAAGTTATAGCTTCTACAAAATAGGGGATAGTTTTATAGCATTTTTATTAATAATTTATTTTAAATTTTTACTAAAAATGGCGGCGATCAGCGATTTTTATCGTGACTGCGACATTATGGCGGACACATCTGACACATTTTTGGGACCATTGTCATTTTTACAGTGATCAGTGCTATAAAAATGCCCTGATTACTGTGAAAATGACACTGGCACAGTAGGAGTTAAGTGTTCCCTAGGGAGTGATTCTTACTGTAGGGGGCATGGCTTGCTGTGAAACATCACTGATTGTTGTTCCCGATGACAGGGAACACGATCAGTGACAGTGTGACTAGGCAGAACGGTGAGATGTTGTGTTTACACTAACATCTCCCCGTTCTATCTCTCTGTGAGACGATCGCGGGTATGCCCACGACGATCGAGTCTGCGGAACCCACGAGCGGGCTCATGGAGATCGCGGTGGGCGCGCGTGCCCACAATAACCGCTTCTTAAAGGGGACATATATATACATTCTTCTGCCTGCCCGTGCCATTCTGCAGATGTATATCTGCGTGCGCCAGGCGGCAAGCGGTTAGGCAAAGAACTAGGCAAGAGAGTCTAAATGATACTTTTAACACAATACTGTGTGTTTGGCAAATATTCCCAATATGACCCAATGACAGCACAAAACTGGATGTATTCCATAAAAATCATAATAGCCTTAAATATGCTATGAACATAGCATTCCATTTTTTGCAGTGTAAGGTAGGCTCACAACATAAAAAATAAAAAAATGCCTTTTGATAAACATCAATTTTTTTTTAGTATGCATTTCAGACTTTTATACTTTAAAGTATACATGCTTTATCTCACGGAAGTACAATTTTGTTCTGATGTGATTGCCACATTATTGTATAGTTGACAAGAAAGTAGTCAGTACCAGAAATCTGTCTGCTGAAAGAAACACTGTATTTAAAATGATGTATCTGGCAAAAATGCTGAAGTATATCTTTTGAAGCAACAATTTAATTTTATGATCCATTTACCTTGTGGTCTGTTGATGTGTTTGATTGTTGTTTATATTATTTTCCTGCATTTCAGTTTTCATAAAAAAGGGGGAAAAAGCTTGAAGTTGAGAAATAAAAGTCAACTCTTAAAATTTAGAGTTACTGTCTGAATAAGCTCCTTTGTGGTACATTAATTGATGTGCTTCAGTAAAGCATATTGTGAATGCTTAGAAAATAAGTATGAAAGATGTGTGCTGGTTGCTAAGGAAACAGCAAAAAAAAACAATGAACCCATAAATCAAGGTGCTGGGAGAACAATTATTCCATGAGCTGTCACTTTTAGGGACTTGCAGAGCAAAGACCTGAACATAATCACACATTAGGAAACTACTAAAGCAATAATTAAGAAAACAATACACAATGCAATGACTCAATTCCTGAGCTTCTCCGGTCAATGGAAAACCATTAAATGTATAATATACAGATGACTGCATGAACATATACTAAACTTAAAAACTTAGCACCATCTACAAGGACATACTTGTAGAATGCATGACATGTATGCATCGTTTTAAAGTGGTATTAAACCCCCAAACCAAAAATGTAATATATTGCAGCTTACCAATCATTAGACGTGGTGGCTGCTTTCACCTGGTGATCTGGCTAGTAACACACCCCCTGAATTAGAGTGCCCTCACTCTGGATGAAAGAGCACATGAAACACATTTGGACAGAAGCATTGTCAGTCTGGGGGGTGTTAGATATACTAGCAGATTTACACTAACAAATGGAAAGACAAACTCCAGCTCACACGTTATAAGCAGTTCTAGCAAACTTTTTTTTTTGGGATAACGATTTCGGATAATGAATAGAAGCTGGTCATATTAACCACTTAAGAACCCCTTTACGCCGATATACGTCGGCAGAAGGGCACGGCTGGACACAAGCACGTACATGTACGTCGCCTTTAAGAGCCCACCTGGTTCTGTGCTCCGTGACCCGATCGCCGCCGGTGTTCTGCGATCGGGTCACAGAGCTGAAGAACAGGGAGAGGAAAGTGTAAACAATCCTTTCTCCGTTCTTTCTAGTGTGACTGTCACTGATCGTCTGTTCCCTGTCACACGGAACAATGATCAGTGATGTCACAGCCAAGCCACGCCCCCACACAGTACTAATCACTCCCTAGGAAACACTTAACCACTTCAGCACCCCCTGCAGGTTAACCCCTTCACTGCCAGTGTCATTTTCACAGTAATCACTGTAAAAATTACATTGGCCCCAAAATAGTATCAAAAGTGTCCGATGTGTCTGCCATAATGTCACAGTCACGACAAAAATCGCTGATCGCCGGCATTACTAGTAAAAAAATAAATAATAAAAATGCCATAAAACGATCCCCTATGTTGTAGACACTATGGGCCTAATACTCAAAAACCCGGCGCAACGTAACTTTTTCCATTTAAGTTAAACCGCCGCAAAATCTCTAACTAAGTGCCCGATCCACAAAGCACTTACCTAGAAATTTTGAGCGGTGTAACTTAAATCGGGCCGGCGCAAGGCGTTCCTCCTCTCGAGGGGGCGATTACCATTTAAATGAGGCGCGCCGGCCGTACTGCGCATGCTTGTGACGTCATTTTATGTTACGTCGGGCTTTGTGGATTGCGACGGGACAATAAAGTTGCGTTGGGTAAAAAAAAAAGATACGGCGCCAAAAAAAAAATTTAATTTAAAAAAAATTGCGTCGCGAGCAAGAAAGGTCTGTTTTTACAAGGTGTAAACAGTTTACACCTTGTAAAAGCAGCCCTAATTTTGCGTTTGCAAAATAAAACTTACGGAGAAAAAACGAAGCTGAAAAGCTTCGTGGATCTCCGTAAGTCCTAATTTGCATACCCGAGGCGGCATTTCGACGCAAAATGCCCCCAGCGGCGGATGCGGTACTGCATCCTAAGATCCGACAGTGTAATTCAATTACACATGCCAGATCTTCTCCCTAACTATGGGAAACTGATTCTGTGGATCAGTTCCATAGTTAGGACCAGGGATACGACGGAGTAACAGCAGTTACTCCGTCGTATCTCTTTTGAGGATTTGGCCCTATAACTTTTGCGCAAACCAATCAATAAACGCTTATTTTACCAAAAATAAGTAGAATACGTATCGGCCTAAACTGAGGAAAAAAATGTTTTTCTTATATATTTTTTTGGGGATATTTTTTATAGCAACAAGTAAAAAATTGTGAATTTTTTTCAAGATTGTCGCTCTATTTTTGTTTATAGTGCAAAAAATAAAACCCGCAGAGGTGATCAAATACCACCAAAAGAAAGCTCTATTTGTGGGGAAAAAAAGACTTCAATTTTGTCTGGGAGCCACGTCGCACGATCGTGCAATTGTCAGTTAAATCGACGCAGTGCCGAATCGCAAAAAAGGGGCCTAGTCCTTTAGCTACAAAATGGCCTGGGGCTTGAGTGGTTAAGCACCCCAGTCAGTGGGAAATGTTTTTTCTCAGCCATCTAACTGCTACATTTTAAGGCGAAGTTAAAAAAAACAACCAGATGAAAATATAAGAAAAAAAGCTTAAAATTAAAAAAAAACATGCAGCCATCACATCTAAGAATTGGTTACAACCCGTGTGTGTTTATGTGAATAGTACATTAATTTAAAAGCGGAGAGTTTAGTGGGACTTTATACAAATAACAGGAATGGAGGTAATTGACTGCGTCATTTCCTCATATAAAGGAAGAGCGAAGGAGAGCGGGACTTTAAATGAAGTGTGTGCGGGAAAAGTGAAAATTACATTGTTTATCCGAATTATCCCTGCATGTTGTGGTCGTTAAGGTGCCCATCTAATAGTTTTTTTTTAATATATATGACCCCCCCAAAAAAAATAATAATATACAGTGTATATATATATATATATATATATATATATATATATATATATATATATATTCTAATTGCAAAAACAAAACAAAGGGGCATGTAGACGCCATACAAGATAACCCGGAGCCCATAATAGGAATAATAGTGCCTCAAATAATACCACAAGCAGCTAGGTAAAATAAGGGAAAACAGAGTACTTGATCAAGATTTTGTTTATACCCATGTATCCTGAAAGAGCTGAGCTCTGTTGTCTTAAAGCCACTGTAACTAAACTTTTAAATGATTGACTTGGTACCAGTGCAAGGCCATTGAGGCACCTATATTTAACCACTTGCCTACTGCTGTGGATCTAGGAATGATATAGTGATGGGCATATTTAAAAAAATGCCACTGCAGAAATATCTGCTGGGTGGCAGTTTGCTTGTTAATGCCTCTGAACTAAGCCATCTTCAGACAGCTTGGTTCACAAACAATGAGAAAATAATACATGTATAAATTATTCACTAGTTCCAGAGCAAAAACATAACATGGCAGCAGCAAGTTCAAGTTTATATCTGATTACAAGCCTGCATCTTCATTGACTTGTAAAATAACTTTTCACCTCCATTATCCTACACAATAACCCCCGTTATCGCCTCACTCCCACTGTATGAAATCTGTACATTAAATCGTTGACCACCTCCCTCTGCATATGGACAGTATTGTGCTTTATCTAGAACACCATTATCACGCTCCATTTTTTATTCCCCTCAATACCAGCATGTTTCTAAATTTCCAAAAATATTGGCAAAAAAAATTGATTACCTTGGGGTATCTACTTTTGAAAAAGGGGCAATTTTGGGGTTCTCTACTGTCCTGGCATTTTTATTTCAACATATAGTAAGCGATCAGAGAAACATGAGCATTGAGCAATTTTAAGTCCAACTATCGCCGCACTGAAAAATTGTCCTGTAAAGAAGGGATAGTACAGGCTGATACTCAAGTAGTTAAAATGTGTCAAAAGTCTTTACCAAGTAACCTTAGACCTGTAAGCTGTCAGAAAGATACTCGAGTGTCAACAAATGACCATACAGACAGGTTTTTGCTAGAAAACATTATAACTAAAACCAATTACGGAACTGCTGCGCCCGGAACTCCAGTTGGCATCGCATATTTTTACTGCAACTAAATTGACCATAGCCAGGGCTTGGAAATCCCCGGCCCTTAACTTCGAGGCTGTTAAAAACTGCGTGAATGACATCATGATAAATGAGAAACTGACGGCGTGTTATCAGATATCCATGATAAATTTCGCAGAATCTGGCAGCCTTGGGTGGATCATGACCACTCTTCACGATTTGACCCATTACTTCTTTCCCTTTAGTACGTCTCGGCTCCCCCCACCCCATGGACTCCTCCCCCCCCCTTTTTTTATTTTTTTTGTTTTCTTTTCTTCTTTTTTCCCTTTTTCCTCCTTTCTATTTCTCATCCTAGTTTCTCTTACTCCTTTCTTCTTTGGCCTATTTTCTCTACCTTTACATTTTTTTGTTCTGCCCCACAGGCTTAGTCCTGTTGGGAATGGTAAATCGCTCTGCTGCTCTCTAAGGAAACATTTTTCTTTATTTTTCTTCAGCTATTGTCAGTTGATATTCAATTTTGTATACATATATATATATATATATATATATATATATATATATATATATTTTTTTTTTTTTTTACTGTCTAATGCCTCATGTTTTCACTCATGGTCCTGCAAGATCATTGGCATGCTAATCTAACTTATCAGGATTTTCACTTACCTGTCTGTAATCTGATGTCAATATCCTGCTGACCTCACCTGACTACTCTTGGATTTCCAGTTTTTTTTTTTTTTCTAATTGGGCATTATAATGGTCGTTCTATTTCTACTAGTTTATTTATTTTATCCTTATATATATATTTTTTTTTTTATATGTATATATTTTTTTATTTATTTTTTGTTTTTGTTTACATCTGTGTTTCCTATTGGGCTATCTCTACAATTGTTTTGTATTACAATGTTGGATGTGACTTTTCAATAAAACCCTTTGTACAAGAAAACATTATAACTAATAGTCAAGCGAGTCAGACAAAGTACGGTCAGTGGCATCAATTGTGAATAGAGTGAACACAGTTCCATGGAAAGGTACAATATATTCCAACTGCATTAAGTCAATGGGCAAGGAAACAACTGGGAGCTAGGGTTTTCTGAGGAATCATGTTGATCAGCCCAAAACAATTATAAAAATGGCATATGAATCAAGCAAAATGTGAAAATCATATAAAATATGTTTTAGGTATACCTTGCAATCCTCATTAAAACTGTGCACTAGCTTCCTTTAGAAATACAAGTTCACCCTTAGCTAATGTGTACTGTAAATAGTTGCCCAACCAACTTAGTACAGCCTGCTATGTTACTTTGCCCCCCATTTCAGCAATCTCCACAGTGCAGCCCTGCCCAGACCTACACAACCTTTCTAGTGAAAATTTCCCTACTGGCCAATTTACTTACACATGCTGTGACCCTATTCATTACTATGGTTTAGCTGGAATACAGCGGATGAGACATCAGTAAGTGCTTTGAGGAGAAGCTGGTGGGGACATATTTGCTAGTGGCAGTACAGCACAAGGCAGGGCTCCAAATTGAAGATCACACAACAATGGGAAACAAGGTAAGTTTCCCTTGTGTAGATATCCCAAAGCTTCTGAATGCTGCTTTATATACTTCCAGAAAGGGAGAGGGTTATGATGTGCAAGATTTTTTTTTTTTTTGTGCATTTTTACCTGCTAGTAAAAAAGAAAAGAGTTCATCTCTGCATTACACATTTCACTAACACTGCACTAACATATACTTGATCCCGCTAGAAAGCCAATGAACTCATATCTTCCTCAGAACAAACAACTCCGTTGTACTCTGTACTAAAATACAGAAATTAGTGTTATTGGCAGTATCTGAGTTATTTCTTCTGGGCTACAGAGTACCTCTACCTTACATTATGGAGATGAAAAGGGGGTGTTCTGTAGTTCAGAACTGGGCAGTTCAAGTCATATTTTTGAATCCTTATTTGTAAAATTAGCAATCATACCCATCTCATTTACATAACCTCTCAAGGGAAGAAAAGCATATCAGGAGACAAAATGTAAATAATATTGGCTATATAAGAATATTAAAGGGAAACTCCACTTTCATGGGATAATAAAATGACAAATAATAGCAATAAAAGAATAAAGCATATATAACTGCGACTCAAGTCATATTGTAATTGAATGGTATCAAAATGACCTTTCCTATCTGCAGCTCTGCAATTTTCTACAACATGCAATGTTGGCTACATGTAAAGAACGTTCCCCAGAAACATAATTTCCTGTTTGAGTGATGGGCTCACTGATTTTTCCAGAAGTCTACACTAAGATACAAGTCAGATTTCAGGCATCCCCTTAAAAAAATATATATATATTTTTTGGTGAGATATTTCCAATAGGAAATCACATCTAAAAGGAATGCAGACCGTGCAATTTTCCCTCATTAGAGCCCTGCAGGTGCAACAGATGATTGATAATTATAAAACCTTTCCCATTAGATTCACTTTCCACATGGACACAGACAAACACACAGGGATTTCTTCAGTTTAACAAAAGTTAGGAATCTGCAGCAAAGTTTGTTAAAAATCCTTGCAATGTACATAGATCACCCAGAGGGAACGTCTTTTTTTTCTCAACAAATGTGGATATACTCCTTAACTATTTTCCTGTAGGGTGTATGCAGTAATTTTTTACATGTGCTTTGTATTATGTACATTTGTATTATTCTCTCAAAGCAGGGCACTTTCAATCAAAACAACCCAAAAAATATCCAATAACAATTAAAGAAAAAAAAAAGAAAGAAAGAAACCAAATCATAAAATAAGGCCAATTTATATTACATGCAAAGATAAGAGTAGTGATTACTGTCACTCAGGTGTAAAATGGCAGTAATGTATACATGTTTTCTATAATATAAATAGCTTAAATCATTTAGGAATTTAGCTCTGAAATGTTTCCCGTATGCATATTTATCAGGAAATGGTGTCTTAAAAATATCTTCTTTTGCCAAAGTGAAGGCTGGATCTCGAGGTGTCATGAATGCTGACACCTATTAATTTTAATTGCCTGAACTTTCCTCTGCTCCATCCATGTCATAGTGCCACACTTAGCACTTGCTTGCTAATGTTATTTCTGGGGAAAGGAAAGCAGAACTGGTGCCAAAAAACTTCTATTGCTATCTTCTAAGATTCATGTGAAAGGTCCCCCAGTGTGCTTGTTGACAGTTGTTTCTACATTTTCAATATATTATCTATGCAGAAAACATGCAACATGGGCAGAAGTAGTTTAAGAATAATAAGTCCAAGTTAGCCATTACATTTTTTAATATGTTGGGCATCACTAATAATTACCCATAGGTCATAATGTTCTACTAAGTAAATTGTCTATCACTTATCATCACTATTATGACAAGATAACATTCCAAAATAATTAAGGGGTAGTGATATATCCAATTTTTTGGAGTAAAATGTAAGGAATGATCAACTGTTAGTGAAAGAAAGATCTTATGGCTCTCCTAGGTGATAATTGTGATGATTATGGCTTACAGCTCATGAAAACCCCAAATTCACAATCTCAGAAAATTTGAATATTACATGCAATCTCTCCATGGTGATACAAGAAAAATGGGTGAAAGATACGGAGGAGGCCTGATAAACAAAAGTGTCTTGGAGACTAATACATTGCTACCTGTAGCAAAAACGGTATTAGTGCTCAAGGACATGGACAATTTTTTTCAACTCTTAAACAGATTTAATAACAGCGATCGAACAGATGTGTTATAATAAATAAAATCAATTGTTGGTACGCGTTGTAGACTCTTTTCATATATAACATTTTCTTTTCCTTTTTTTTTACATGCTCAAAAGCTGGTTGAGATTAGTTAAAACTGCAAAAAAACTTCCCTGTGTATGGGCAGAAGATGTCTTTAACCACATGCCGACCAGGCCATAGCCGAAAGACGGCTACATCGCGGTCGAGTTATTCTGAGAGGCCGTCTATGGACACCCTCCCAGAATCTTGCTCCTGCCCCCTGTGGCACACTCCCGGAAATATCCTTGACCGCCGGGTCTGGAGGATTGGGCGCATCTCGGATCGCGGAAATTGGCTGCTGATAGCGGCCGTTTACCACGTGATCACTCCGTCAAATTACCAATTTTTTTGTATTTTTTGATTTATAGCGCAAAAAATAAAAAAAAAAACAGCCATGATTAAGTACCACCAAAAGAAAGCTCTATTTGTGCAAAAAAAAGGACAAACATTTCATATGGGTGCAGTGTTGCATGACTGAGTAATTGTCATTCAAAGTGTGAGTGCACCGAACGCTGAAAATTGGTCTGGTTAGGAAGGGGGTTTAAGTGCCCAGTGGTCAAGTGGTTAACGTCTGTGAAATTTCACCTTTTTTATCAAAATCCCCAGCAACACTTTTATCCTCTAAAACACAGTTTACAGTATATATTCCAAGGAAATATGCTACTAACTAAAACATTTCACACATGCCATCTTTGGGAGTATTATGTTTTTATGTTAATATTTGCACTTCATGTACGGCACCTCTGTGGGCTGTAAAACAATATAAGAACAGGAGAAAAAGGGTGTATGTAAAGCTAATAAATAAATAATAATAAATATGAATACATACATACTGGTGAAACTCAAAAAATTCAAATATCATGCAAAAGTTCCTTTATTTCTCGAATGCAACTTAAAAGGTGAAAGTAATATATGAGATAGACATGCAAAGCAAGATAGTTCAAGCCGTGATTTGTCATAATTGTGACGATTATGGCTTACAGCTCATGAAAACCCCAAATCCACAATCTTAGAAAATTGTAATATTACATGCAATCAATAAAGCAAGGATTGTACATAGAACAATATCGGACCACTGAAAAGTAGAAGCATGCAAATGTACTCAGTCCTTGGTTTGAACCCCTTTTGCAGCAATTGCTGCCTCAATGTGGCGTGGCATGGAAGCCATCAGCCTGTGGCACTGCTGAGGTGTTATGGAAGACCAGGATGCTTCAATAACGGCCTTCAGCTCTTCTGCATTGTTCGGTCTCGTGTCTCTCATCTTTCTCTTGGCAATGCCCCTCTCATCTTTCTCTTGGCAATGCCCCATAAATTCTCTATGGGGTTCAGGTCAGGCGAGTTTGGTGGCCTATCAAGCACAATAATCCCATGGTCGTTGAACCAGGTTTTAGTGCTTTTTGGAAAATTAAGTCAGCATCCCCATAGAGCTCGTCTGTGGAAGGAAGCATGAAGTGCTCCAAAATCTCCTGGTAGACGGCTGCATTGACCCTGGACTTAATGAAGCACAGTGGACCAACACCAGCAGATGACATGGCTCCCCAAATCAACACAGTGTGGAAACTTCACACTGGACTTCAAGCATCTTGCAGTGTGTGCCTCTCCATTCTTCCTCCATACTCTGGCTCCTTGGTTTCCAAATGAGATGCAAAATTTGCTCTCATCAGAAAAGAGGACTTTTGACCACTGAGCAACAGACCAGGTGTGTTTTTTCTTTAGCCCAGGTAAGACACTTCTGATGGTTATTGTTGAGGAGTGGCTTGACAAAAAGAATACGACATTTGAAGCCCATGTCCAGGATCCATCTGTGTGTGGTGGCACTTGATGCACTGACTCCAGGCTCAGTCAATTGACTCCTTGTCAATCCTCTCCAAGCTGCAGGCATCCCTGCTGCCTGTGCACCTTTTTCTTCCACACTTTTCCCTTCCACATAACTTTCTATTAATGTGCTTTGATACAACACATCCAACTTCTTTTGCAATTACCTTTTGAGGCTTTTCACAATATTCAAATTTTCGGAGATTGTGGATTTGGGGTTTTCATGAGCTGTAAGCCATAATCATCACAATTATGACAAATCACAGTGTGAACTATCTTGCTTTGCATGTAATGAGTCTATCTCCTATATTAGTTGTATCTTTTAAGTTGTATTAGTGAAATAAATGAACTTTTGCACAATATTCAAATTTTTCGAGTTTCACCTGTATATACTGTATATTATACACACACACACACACACACACACAAAAATATATATAAATATGTGTCATTGTACTAAAAAACTGTACACTGCCAAGTTGTGACTTTTTTTTATCCACGAGTCATTGAAAAAAGGCTGGCAAAAACATCTGAAGGACATGTTTGTTGCATCACTTGTCACGCGCAATACTTATTATAGAGCTACAACTAGTTTAATAAAACAAGACACATTTCTGAACATTAATTAAATACCATTCACAGCCAGTGTCAGTAGAAGGAATTGCTCTAATCATGTACTCTCTTCTTTCCATTGCTTTTATGTCTCTTGAATTTAACTTTACTAAAACTTCAAGCACTCCTTAGCTGGATGCTTGGCAATGAACTGAAAACATAAGCACACAATACTTTGGAATGTTAATGAAATCTTCAATTCTGTCTAAAGGCCTATTTTTAAAAGGGATGAATTACAATTTTGCTTCTTTGTCCCTTTTTTCCCATTTCACCTGTTCCTAAAAAGGCACAGTTATTACATTTCTACAGAATGTCACATTTTTTCATTACAGCATTAGAACAGGAAAATCTAATTTCTAATTTAATACATTACCCCAATTTACAGACATGTGAAATTAAATCACTGATTTATACTGAAAATGTCCCTGCTCTCACACCACCCCAGAATAGAACACTTACCACTGCTACTGTAACAGAAAATGGGCACTACTGAATTTGAATTAACATTTTTCTTCATATCTTTTTGATTAGCTTTGATTTTACTGCATACACATTTAAAACAGATCTCCAGCCTCCAGCCCTTCCAATGCCTCACTCCCTGAACTCAATTTTTTTTACATACACACCATATATATAGCTGTCTTCTGGTCAGTCCAGTAACACCATAAGGTTTATTCATTAAAGGCAAATATACTGTGCACCGGCAAGTGCAGTTGCGCTAGATCCTAGGGAAAGCTCTGCCGATGTCTATCATCCAATCATGTGCAGGCAAACATGCTTTTATTTTTATTTTCCTTGCATGTTCCCCTCAGATCTAGAGCAACTGCACTTGTGGGTGCACAGATTATTTGCCTTTGGTAAATCAACCCTCAGAGCCCTTCCTCTTCTTGCCTGGTAGTCTGTAGTTCCTAATACAGCACTAACGTGTATTTATGTAATGATGTAGAATTGACTTATTGTGGGAGGGCACTGAATGTCAAATCAGAGGGTGTGCCAATGGCAGTCTGGGCTTACAGGAAGGGTTTGAATAACTCTGTTCTGCTTTAATATTATACATAAGTAAAAAAAAAAAATAAATAAGATTTAGCCCTGGTTCATATTGATGCTACTTTGAAATTGCGCTACTTCACTTTAAGTAGCGCAATTTCAAAGTAGCCACGTCAGCGCAATATTAGGTGCTACTTGATAGTGCTACTTGATAGACATCTGTGTGGCTTCATACACAGATGTCTATTGAAGTCACACCTGAAATTGGCAAAAGTAGTGCAGGAACTACTTTTGCGAATTGGCGCCGCACCGCAAAATCGGTGTTGCACTGATTGGAACAGTGCCATTGTCGCCAATAGGCTGCGACTCGTCATGCGATTTGATAGCTAAAATCGCATGTCAAATTGCTCCTGTGAACCTAGGCTTACAGCAAGGTAAATTACATCATAAATCTTACAAATATTTGTAAACATCACTAACTTTACAACTACTTTAAGGGTGATGACTAATATCTACTCCATATGCATTAAAGCGTTACTAAAGGATTTTTTTTTTAAATAACAAACATGTCATACTTACCTCCACTGTGCAGTTAGTTTTGCACAGAGTGGCCCAGATCCATGTCTTCTGGGGTCCCTTGGCGGCTGTCTCTGTTCCTCCCCGCAATTAGTCACCACAGTCATGCGAGAGCTCGCATGGTGGTCACTAATTGCGGGCGCGCTCCCGTGATACAGCGAGCGGCCATAGCCGCTCACTGTATCACTAGGCCCCGCCCCTTGGCGCACCACATCACTGGATGTGATTGACAGCAGGGCCAGACAATAGCTGCGCTGCTCTTAATCCATCCGCTCTAGCCAATCAGCGGCCAGGCTGAGCGGCAAAGAGGATCGCGGGACCGGGCGCTGGACTTCCGAGGGGTCAGGTAAGTAAAAGGGGGGCTCGGGGGGCCGGCAGTATCAGATGTTTTTTCACCTTAATGCATAGATTGCATTAAGGTGAAAAGACATTTTCCTTTACAATTCCTTTAAGGGCATTTCACCATGGCTGTTCTGTCTAGTAAAATAATGAGAAACACAGAGTACTTTACCTACCAGCACCCTACATATGGAAAAAAACATATGCTTAAAATGTCCACCTAACTTCGCTCTAGTGGAAAATTGTTCCTAAGGCCAAATTCACATATGTGCAGCTGCAGGTTTGTGCCTGGGATCCGATGCATGTCTGTACACCGGTTCAGGTGCGATTCAGATACAATTTTTTGGCTGAATTCGCACAAGACCCAAACAGGCACAGGACCCTTCTGAAATCTGCTCAGCAGCCGCCCCGGATCTGTGACCCTCCATTGAGAGCTAGTCACACTCGCATATAATGCAAACTGGATATTGGGAAACCCGCATCCAATTTGCACATATGTGAAGCCAGCCTTACTTAGATAATGCATTAGGTATCATCAACCTGGCACCTGATGCTTTAGAGAAGCAGGAGAAATTAGTCAACAAAAAAAAGTTGAAAAGAGTTTTTTGTTGCATCAGAATTGTCTTGCCATCACTTAATTAGTGCTAAAACAGCTACCTAAGGCATCCTACTAAAAACCTCAGATCATCTATAATTTCCGACAAGCAGGAAGAACCGAGAAACCATAGAACAAGGAAACCATTTAGGCATTCTTCCGAAATATATTTTAGCATGTTAAATGGAAATCTCAGTTTATTACAATCTACTTCTATAATTGTATGCTACCTTTTTAATCCTATGTTTGCCTTACTCTAATCCATCACTCCCTAAGGCTGCTCATTTCAGTCAAAACTATATTTAAATGTATTACTCATATGTGGTAAAGCAATCTTGCTATCATCTCTTTCTACCTTCCCTTCTCCATGTTCCCATCTCATCTTCCTCACACAAACAACTTCTTCCACAACTGTCAGTGCATGACAAGAAAACGTTCAAAGATAGCTTCCAATGACTCAAAAATATAACCCATTGCCTTATACACATCTACATGTCATTTTTAGGATAAAACTAAAAGACAAGGACTGATCGCAAGCCTAACTAAAAAGAATCTCTCCCACTCTGCTCATTAATGAGTTGATTAATGACCTGTATTTTAAAACAAGAGACATTTCTTAGGCATCTACAAGGTATAACTCATCTTTTTTCTTCTAATTAGCCTATAGATAGCACTGCAATTTTTAATGAAATATAAAGTAGCAATCTGTTGCCATTATGTCCCCATGCAGGCTGTGATGTCCTAGTTGTGTTTACAGTAAATTATGGCCTTATAAATGGTGAGATCTGCTTAAGATTCTCTTTTTCTGCACATCAATAACAAGGTCTAATAATGATGACTAGCTGATGAAAGGCTTCAGTAAAACAAGGATCTAATAGATGGTTTACCTTTATAACGTGACTTGTAATGTGTCAGAAAAGTGACATTTTTCCAAGTACTGTAATATGCACAAGCAGGATTTCCAAACAATTTAGGCTTGTGTAAACAATACAACTGCTTTTCGAGATAAAGTGGATTGTGAATCCTAGGTCAGAGCTGCATATCAATTTGCAGTATCTGGGACTCCATTCCCTACTTAAAGAAAACCTGCCATGGGAGAAACATGGAGACAACCATTGCTGAGATCTCCTTAAAATGCCGGTTGTCCTGATTACCCAATGGATTTCTTTGTCACTGACCTAATAAAAATTGTAGATAAGCACCTTGACTTATCCCTGATTTTCCTTATCTGTATACTTGTTCAAGATAAGATATTAAAAGTATTGAAGGCATGACTCCCAGCATTGTTTTGTTGAAGGTAGTTAGCAAACACGCACACTATACTTCTCTAATGACAGAGTCGCTTTAGTTGCTTACCCGCTTGCCAATGTAGGAGTACAGCGGCAAAGTGGCTATCCTGCGCTGGATCATGTACTAGGTCCAGCACTGCTGGGTAGGGGTTGTGCTGTGATTAGTAAGTGCTGTGATTAGTGGGTGCCAGCCAATGATTGACCATGGGCACCCACTGATCAGCGAGGATGAAGACAGGACAGAGCTCTGACAATGTAAACAATAGAGAGCTCAGTCCTGCCAATGGGAATATGCTGGTTCCAGCCACTGCCACTAGTACAGAGACAGAGTGCATATTTTTAGCACTGATCACTGTATTACCATAGTGTCAAAAGTGTCCAATTGCCCACCATACTATCACTGTCCTGCTATAAGTCGCTGATTGCTTCCATTACTAGTATAAAAAAATAAAATTCCAGTATACATCCCATAGTTTGTAGACGCTATTACTTTCACGCATACCAATCAATATATTCGCTCACATTTTTTTTGCTCCCTAAAATGTGTAGCAGGATACAAATTGGTCTAAATTTATGAAAAAATTTGTTTTTATTGGATATGTTTTATGTCGGACAGTAAAAATTATTATTTATTTATTTATTTTTTTAACCATAATTTTTTTTATTATTGAAAAGTATAGAGCAATGAGTGATATACATTACAAAGGGTAGTATGCAATATCATGCAAGTCATGTTATACATCACAATGCATTAGGTAAAAACAAAACAAAACAAACAGTAGATATTCTAATTGGTATAAGGTTATCCAATACAGTGTTGTAATTGTATCGTTAGTTTGCTTACATATTTACTTAGGGTGTCCTCTTATCAGTAGCCATAAACCCCAACTTGGGGTGGAGCCAGTCACCCCATATGGGTACAAACTGTGTGCAGGCTCCTGTTTCATCCTAAGAGAGGGCACCACACCTAGGGTAGTACTGAAGACCCTAGGAACGATATAAATCGCAATACATCACATTCTATGAATTATGATTATAAATGAGCGATAACCGGAAAACTAAAACATTGGAAGGACATCATCGTGGTAGATTGCAGTAAATATAAGAACACAATACAATGGAGATCGAGCCAAAAGATGGGAATTCCGTAGTAGTTCTGCACTTCAACCAACATTGGCCCTAGCTAATAACTAATAACATGGGTTCCTGTCACAGAATGGTAAGTCATCAATTCAGGGTTTCAAAACATATCATATGTCATATGTCATATGTGAGGGGAAGCAAATGGTGAAGTTTTCCAGATCTCCCAATGTTTATGGAAGATCTGTGCCCTTCTATCTTTATAAGCGATCATTTTTTCCATAGTGTAATGAGTGTTTACTCTGGAAAAAACTGCTTCAATTTTTGGCGGCAATGGTGAGCGCCACTCCCTAGCTAGTGTCATTCGTGCTGCAGTCAATATATGGATTATAACTTTCCTAGTCAGAGGGGGGTAATTTTCAATTCCCAATCCTAATAGAGCCAGGGCCGGAGTAATGGCGAGATTGATAGATGATATCTTATGGATAATGTCAGCTACTTCTCTCCAAAAGAATTCAATAACCACACAGCCCCACAACATGTGTAGAAGATTACCATTGGAATTACAGTTCCGCCAGCAAGTGGGTGGGATGTCTGAATACATTTTGTGAATTCTCACCGGGGTGAAGTACCACCTATGATATACTTTTTGTGCGTTCTCCCAATGGTCTACACATGCTGAGGATCTTGCGCCATATTTAATAGCTAAAAGCCATTGATGTAGGGGGTATTCTATTTTTAATTCCTGCTCCCACTTGATCATGCACGGGGATTTGTTTTGCAGATATAATGGAGTGGAACATTTGTAGAATAAAGATATCCCTTTCTGTTTTGTCGGTTGCCTACTGAGAAGATAGTCCCACAGAATTTTGGGGATCTCTAGTAATTTGGGGGGATTGGATTTGTTGTAGTGTGCTATTTGTAAGAGTTGGTAGTTATCCCTCGCTTTTAGATGATTTACTTGTGGAGTGATGAAATGCTCTCCTTCCTTCCTCCAAGCCAGTGTAGAAAAGTTTGGTATTAGGTAATCATATACCGCTAGGGGAATTTTTAATCTATGTATTGGCATGTCTCTAAATTTTTGCTTGGTCAGTAGGGCCCATGCTGAAAGTGTGGCTTGGATGGTGGGGTATGGGGGCGCTATAGGTTTGTGGTGTAGGCTAGCCGCAAGTGTTAATGCTGGAAGGTTATGTCCTGGGACAATCGTGTGCTCTATGATTGACCATTTAGTGTCTGATTGAGATGAGAACCAATACCGAGCTTGGTCCAAAATAGCCGCCTGATAATAGGAGTATGCGTTTGGTAGGCCTACTCCACCTAGAGTTTTGGGTTTATATAAGTGGTTTAGTGCTATCCTAGCTTTTTTCCCCGCCCATATGAATTTTCGTAATTTGGTAGCTAGTTGAGTAAAGAAGTTTTGGGGAATAGGGATTGGCAGTGTACGAAAATAATATAGCAGTTTGGGAAGTAATTGCATCTGGTATGTGGCTATCCTCCCCATCCAAGTCAATTGTAATTTGCTGATATGGTCCATTTCTTCACTTATCTGTGCCAACAACGGAGGGTAGTTGGCCGAGTACAGAGTAGTGGAGGAGGAGGTCAGCCGCACCCCCAGATACACAATCGACGGGGGATTCCAATTGCAGGGAAATATTGTTTGTACCTTCTTTTGTGCCTCTAAGTTTAAATTAAGAGATAGTGCGAAGCATTTATTCGTATTTACTTTGTAGAAGGAAACTTGGCCAAATTGGTGTAGCACGTCTTTGATTTCGCCTGTGGAGAGTTCTGGGTTAGTGATTGTCAAAATGACGTCATCAGCAAATAATCCTATTTTATGGGTTTCGTGGCCTATTTTAATACCTTGTATTTTCTTATTACACCTGATGCTTTGTGCCAATGGTTCAATAATCAGAGAAAAAATTATTGGGGATAGGGGGCATCCTTGACGTGTGCCATTAGACAAACGGAAGGGGTCAGAAAGAATGCCGGATGTAAAAACTTGTGCTGTAGGGTTGGAGTAAAGGGACATAATGGCTGAAAATATCATGCCAGATATGCCAAATTTTTGCAGGGTTTTTGATAGGTATTCCCAGTGCACCCTATCAAATGCCTTTTCGGCGTCTAGAGCAAGGAAAATACTGGGGATTTTATTTAATTCCGCGTATCGCAAAAGGTCGATCATCCGTCTGGTCCCATCTGGTGTCTGTCTGCCCTTTACAAAGCCCACCTGATCTAGATCTATAAGGGAGGGGGTAATTTCCATTAGTCTGTTGGCTATTAGTTTTGCGTAGATCTTTAGGTCCGAATTGAGCAGTGATATTGGCCTGAAATTTTGGGGGTGTGTGCTATCTTTTCCAGGCTTGGGTAACGTAACTATAATAAGCTTGCTTGGAGCATTTCCTTCGGAAACGAGCCTGTTTCTGCTGCTGTGCTGAATACATCCACTAATTTTGGTGCTAGGAGGGAGGGAAATGACTTATAATATTCTGCTGAGAATCCATCTGCTCCTGGCGACTTATTATTTTATTTTTTTAAATGTTGGCCCTTTCTGTTTTTTTAGCGCAACCCTACCCCCCCTCCCCACGCAATTGACAGTTAACTGCCTGGTCATGAAGGGGGATAAACCTTCCAGAGGTCAAAAGGTTAAATAAAAGCCACCCACGTCCTCCTCTTGGAACTAGCAAGTCGTGGAACACTGCTTCCACTAGGATATATATTTTTACAATTTCACCAAATGTGAGTGCCACCTTTTATCTCTGGCTTCAATTGTTTTTAGTCTAATTGTACGTAGATGACGGCGCTTTCCACTCCACACAGATCATAAGGTTTCCAATTATTTCTTGGGACAGCTGCAGTCTGAATCCTAATAATCCACACTATAAGAAAATCGGGGAAAAGTTTGTCCGATTTTTTTCCCTCTATGTTTTACAGCAAAATCGCAACCGATAAACGAAAATTCATATGAAAATTCTCGCAAGACAAAGGCTTTTTTTTCGGTTTATTGTTTCTGATCATGCGCAGTCTTTCTTTTATGATTTTTCTTGTACGAAAACGGTACACATTAAAATGAAAATCATTTGTTCTGTTTCCATATGAGAAAAATTTGTCCCTGTCCCTGTTTTCGTATGAAAATTCGGTATTGGGTTTCAAAGGTTGTGTACACGTTATACGAATCTTATGAAAATTCGTTGGACTTTCTTATAGTGCGTACGAGTCTTTAGTGGTTTTATGATACTATCTCCCAACATATTGTTGTTGCTTTTTTATTTTTCCCCCAAAAAACAAGTCCATCCCCCACTCTACTTTGTGTCATAATTTACTTGTTTTTTGGCTATTAAAAAACCCTGTTTAGCTCTAAAATTATTAAAACCACACATTAAAACATATGACACTGAGTGACCCCAAAGGACTTCAATAACATCTCCAACATAATTATATGTAATAAACTAAGTTGGTACACTCATAGAATACAGGTAACCAATCCAGTGAAGATGGAATGCGTGGAGAAGTTGAATCACAAAATGATGTGGCACAGCAAGTTCACACAAAGCGTTGCCACATTAATATTGGTGTATCCACAGTGTCACCCTGTGAGGATACATGTTAAACTTAAATTTCTTTCAATATTCATGCAATACCAGGCCATTTTTTCAGTCCTGTGACAGATAAATACGCGGTCATGTAACACTGCCTACGAGGAAATTTTATATGAATTTTTGAGTGAGATGGAGCTTTTTTGATTAATAGTGGTTCACAGTGATTAAAAGGTACAGAGCACCTCTGTACATCATGCCTGTGATTTAAGCTGTCCAATATCATCGCTATCCCTGGATGCACTGGGTGTGTTTTCTACGGCATTATTTTAAAATTGAACTCCAGAAATACACATCCATCAGTTGGCCATTTTAAAAACATATGGTGGCAGTGAATTGTTTTAAGCTTCTATTGCAATATGAGCTGCTTAAGGCCTTAGGCACACTGGACATTATAACAATGCCAGCAGCATTAGCTATAGAATGAGTTTTGCAGCGTTTCTACAGTAGCGTTTTTCAGCAAAACTATACTCCCAAAAAAGCTTATGTCTCAAAAATGTTGAATCGCCAAGTTTTTCAGCTTTTACCAGAGTTAAAGCGTTTTTACAGCTAAAAACTCTTTTTAAAATCTGCTAGTTCTGGGGGGGGGGGGGGGGGGTTCCAGCCAGCAAACACTAATAACTAATAACAGCCTGTGTGTGCATGGACACAAAGGATAACATTTAACAAAAAAAAAAAAAAACAGAATTAGGAAACTACAAAATAGTGAGGTTCAGCATAAAATCTCAGAAAACCTACCAACTCAATATGGTAAAGTGGGGCTCTAGCAAAGCTGCCTAAGGACCATAATGATGAGCCACCAGAGTATGGTTACTTTTGCAAAATATGCAGTTATGGCTAAAAAAACAAACATATTTATTGACAAAAATATTAGAATCACAACAATGTAATGAAAAAAGGGAACTACCCACCATCACCAATTAAAAGACAACGTTGTCTAAAGATAGAAAATGCGCCACACTCACATACACACAGTTCAGACATAACCAAAGGAGTAAATAATAGAAATAGACTAGGAAGAGCATTGTGTGTATGAGACCCCCTAGCACAATTCAGAGGTATGGCGATACCGCAGGTACAGAACCATGGGGAAAAAATCCAAGGACACAATGATAAAACTGGGGCTAATATGGATCTGTAAATGCAGCAGCATCAAAATCTAATTTGTGGGTACTTGGAACCATAATAAGAAGACACCGCAGATGTACGGTGCATTGAACAGTCCAGGGGAGAATAACTTAAATAGGCTAAATCATGGTGGCTAAATATCTTATTGAATAGATTCCCACTGGACAGTTCTGATGGCACATCATTGCAATGGACTAGGCTACAATCCTGATCTGAAAGATGGTAATCTTGACATGAAGGAATGTCATGTATAATGAAAACAAACTCAGGAGCAGTGTGCAATTGAAACTATGCAGCAAATAGACATTCTAGGTGGTCTCATACACACAGTTTTCATCCAAGTCTATTGCTATTATTAGCTCCATTGGTTATGTCTCAACTGTGTGTATGCGAGTGAGGCGTCTGGTGCATTTTCTACCTTTAGATACCGTTGTCTTTTCATGGTGATTGTGGGTGTTTCCCATTTTTCATTACATTGTTGTGATTCACCTGAGGCCAAAAACAGCAGCTGTAAAAACGTCCAGTGTGCATGAAGCCTAATAATAAAAGATATCCATAAAGATAAATGTAAGTACTGGCTTCAGAAAAGTGGGTGCAAGACAAAAATGTATACATTAGATCACCGTGGGTCCTGTGTTGCCTGAAGTCCAGTCACTTCGATACACATAGCTTTAAAATTAAATGTATTATTTTAGTCCCACTACTAAAATCACACAGATATATAACTTCCAGAACCCCTATCCATTTTATCTTAGATAGAAGGTGCAACGTTTGTACAAAGAAAAAAAAACACTAATTCAGTTGTTAAGTAGGAACTCCTTAAAAAAATAAACTGTACTGTATCACATATTTTTCATACAAGCCCACTACAAAAATTAGCACTAAACTTATATAATTATTCTCATGTGTAAAAAAAAAAAAAAAAGCATTGCAAGTTTATATGATTTTTTTTTTTTTACCAATAAGCTACAACTTTGAGTGATTCGGGGACATAATAACATTTAATGCCCTCGAACAGAAAGGGACTCAACAAAGAGTTGATTTTGGTACAAGTTTTGAGACGAATGACTATGTCTGCCTCTCTACGACTCCACTGGGAACAATGTAGCACAATTCTAAAATCAATAGAGTGCTAATGGATTGCAGAGGCTGACCTATATCACCTACTTTATCAAACAGAATGTTGTTTTCATAGTTAAAAATGAGAAATCGCTACTGTAAAGATGTGGCGGTAAAAACCAAAGATCAAAGCATACAGTTATAATGAAACATGCATTACATGCCATGTATTCTACATATTTTCCAAATCACATTCAGGATATTTATGTTCAAATACAGAACAATGATCCTACACAATAAAATAAATTGTTATAAAAAAAAACATACATACACGCAAAATAAATAAAAATACAGCCCCTGGTTTATAAAGTATACGTTTCATTTTCTCATGCTTATTCATGCTTATTTGGGGATACGTCATCCTGTCGAGTTTAGAAATATTTTTTTTAAATCTTTATTACTGGGAACAAGACTGTATATTTTGCCCCTTTTAGTTTACCATTCAATACAAGAAAACCTAATCTTTGCTTACAGAGTATGTTTTGTAATAGAATGATCACATTTAAATATTTAATAATGATCATCACATTTTAAGGTTAGTATTAATGTAGTGTAGAGAGCTGCAGGAGAGACAGCAGCTCTTATATACACAACATATGTTGCATAACAAATCATGAGACACGTCACTGTCTCTGCTATTGCACTAAAGAATGGAAACGGCATGAGGCCACTTCTAACACTGCTGTGAATAATGCACAAGCAATGAACATACCTGTATAAACAGCTGGTATAAAAGCATTTCCCACTGTTAAATATAGGGATATAAGGGACTGCACACTAGTTCTATAACCATACACATACAAATTGTTATATGGAAACTTCTTTCCATATTAAGAGAGATTAAAATATTTCCAAATAATGATTTAGGAATTTCTATTGCGCATTTTTGCTGAAAAAAAAAAAAAATTGTTCTCCAAAATGATGACCCATTCAAAATATTATTTCATATAGAAATGTATAGGTATTAGACATTTTTTATTTGACATTAAGGTTTTGTTCATAAATACAATGAATGATACAGGAAACACAACACAGACTAAAGAAGCCTCCTAGGGAGCGACATAGTTGGAAAAACCATAGGCAGACATACATATGGACACAAGGAATGAAAAACAACCAAGGAGTACAGGATTTGAAATGCAAATGCATCAAAAGTATGTAAAACCTTTCCAGAATGGACAAGGCACACTGTGAAGTGTACATAGCAAAGCAATAGACAATTTGCAGGTGTACAGTTGTGCTTATAAGTTTACATACCCTGGCAGAATTTATGATTTCTTGGCCATTTTTCAGAGAATATGAATACAAAAACTTTTCTTTCACTCATGGTTAGTGTTTGGCTGAAGCTATTTATTATCATTCAACTGTGTTTATTCTTGTTAAATCATAGAAATAGATGTGTGGCGCGGATCGTCCTGCCATCAAATGAATTCTTAAAGAGGGGATCATCCATCCCTGGTGGAAAATATGGGTTGCACAGCATACAACCTCATTATGAAATACTTACCTTAGAATGAAGCATCGGCATTGCATCCCGGTCACAGCAGAGGGAGCTGACATTTTCTCCATCTGCGTTTCTTCTGGGTTGGCAGCTTCTGCGCTGTGAGTGGCCAAAGCCGCAAAGACATCAAGATGTCTAATGATATGATATCAGCGGCTGCATGCAAGGTGAATATCTCCTAAACCGTACAGGTTTAAGCGATATTAATTTTACCTACAGGTAAGCCTTATTATAGGCTTACCAGGAGGTAAAAATCACCTACAGGGGTATACAACCACTTTAACAGGTGGACGTCTCCCATTTGATAGGATAAATATACCATTAAAATATTTTAAATATATTTGTTCAATATATCCCCCCCCACAAAAAAAATGATTCCCCTACATTTGATCTCCACCCTGTCTCTATGTGATATGCACATTAAGCCTTCACCTTTCTTACCCTGTACATCTGAAAATAACACCCTTATCGTCATATTCCCACTATATGTGGCCGATAATCTTTATCCCCCTCTTCTCTATATGTGTATGACCTGTATAAGCAGTATCTACTGCACCATTATGACGCTCCATTACCTGTCTGTTGGCAGTTTACATTAACTTCCGTTTGCAGCAGAGCTCTTGGCACTGATCCTATTCTACTCTTTTGGGCCATGTGGTTCTGCTGGCTGCAGTGTTTCTCCCAATAAGCCTTACATCATTATTGTGTCCTGTAGTGACTAGGGGTCAGCCACCAGTGTGTGTGTGTGTGTGTGTGTGTGTGTGTTGGGGGAACACTCTTCGACCAGATTGAGTCATTTAATAGCATTGGCACCGGGGGCTTTGCTATAAAGCAGAGTTTTAGCAAACCCACTGACAAACAGGTAAGTATGAAGTCATTTTCTTCACATGGTAGTGTTTTGGGCATTTTTATAATCCCATTTAGGGAGTCACTTTAGGTTCTTTTCTGGGCCTTTGTATCTGGTTACTATTTTGCCTGTTACAATGATATCTAATCTACTTAATTGCTTAGTTTCATTGTCTAAAATATGGCCATAATAGCATCCATAAGGAAAGTGGGTTTCCCAAAGCAACCAGTCAGATACTATACTGCTGGTGCAGGTTAAAAATTTAAGGAAAAAGCAAACAGTTTTTTTTATGGGGGAATGAGATGCTTTTCTTTTAGACAGGGCATCTTTTAGGCCATGGCATCAATAAATTAAAATTATATAATCATAGTGTTGCACAAACATGAAGACCTCAAACCCAATGCTCCTTACATTATTTTTGGAGTCCAAGCACTGAAATTCAATAGACCTCATTAATGTGCCTTTACTGCAATACCAGATTTTTTAAATACAAGTCTTCAGAAGAAGCTCTCTAGATATGGCTGTACTGCAACACCCGATTTTAACAGCAGGTAAAAGGGTTAGGAATTCCGCAAATTGGGCTCACGATTCTGATTCATACAGGTTTTTTAAATTCTGGATGCTACACAAGCACTGCTGAATATATTTGAGTACAGAAACAAAAACTATGCAGCTCCTTTTTCTATCTGAAGACACCTATAAAGAACCATAAATGCCAAAATATCTTTAAATTAACTAGGAGTTTCCTATATTCTACAACAGACAATGCTGGAATGCACAGGCAAGTTCTCTTTTCACTGGCTGCAGATAAACCTGAAGCATTTCACATTCATGTTAATTTATTTCATCATAAACATTGGTAATATAAATTAATTCAGTAGGAAAACACAGTATACAGGTATGTCCTGTGGGGATAAAGTACAATTTCATTTTTGTCAAACTAATTTACTGTTTAACACATCTTAAAACAAAACAGAAAAACTGCAAAGTTAAATTAAATATGGTTAATATGATTTTAAAACAATTCAGCCTTGGGTAGATTCTGCTTATGGCAAGCTGATTTTAAGTTTAACATATGAATATTGTATTGATGTATTAGAAATATCCAAAGAAATTACAGGGGCCGAATATTTAAACACTTGCAGAGGGAATTAAAGCAAGCAAACTGTAGCAATTGCATATCAGTTTCCTGTGTTTAACAGTATATAAACCCAAAACCTTTTTTTCAGCATGTTTGGCCTCATGTCTCACTGTGCAGTTTTTCAGAAAAGAAAAACAACACAAAACACTTTTTTGATTCTGTTGCAAAAATACTTTACCTGGAGATCCTTCCAGTAACAGCACTTCCTGTTGTGGAATGACATTGCTAAGCCACTGCCCCATAATTACAAGCAGCATTGTCAGCCTGCTGTGGATGTCTCTGAAGTTGGCCACTGACCTGCCTATTAAGTCTTTGCATGCAGGCAGCCTGACTGACTGGCTACTGAAGAAACCTACATGGCGCAACAATACTAAATTGTCAATTATGGGGCAGTGGCTTAGCATTGGCGGCTTTCAACAGAGAATGTTGTTACTGGAAGCAGCTGTAAGCAGGAAACTGGTCAACAGAGTAAACAAAAAAGGTTGCAAAAGTGTGCACACCCTCTTATAACTGGGGATGTTGCTGTGTTCAGAATTAAGCAATCACACTCAGACTTATGTTAAATAGGAGTCAGTACACACCTCCCATCATTTAAAGTGCCTCTGATGAACCCCAAATAAAGTTCAGCTGTTCTAGTAGGTCTTTCCTGACATTTTCTTAGCTGCATCCTACAATAAACGCCATGGTCCTCAGAGAGCTTACAAAGCATGAGAGGGATCTCATTGTTAAAAGGTATCAGTCAGAAGAAGGGTACAAAAGAATTTCCAAGGTATTAGATATCACATGGAACACAGTGAAGACATACATCATCAAGTGGAGAAAATATGGCACAACAGTGACATTACCAGGAACTGGACATCCCTCCAAAATTGATAAAAAGATGAGAAGAAAACTGGTCAGGGAGGCTGTCAAGAGGCCTACAGCTGCAAGAATATCTGGCTGTGTGGCACATGTAACAATAATCTCCCGTATTCTTCATATGCCTGGGTTATGGGGTAGAGTGGCAAGACATAAGCCTTTTTGCAAAAATACATCTAAAGACTCCCAAAAGCATGCAGGAAAATGTGTTATGGCCTGATAAACCCAGGTTGACATTTTTGGCCATAATTGAAAAAGATATGTTTGGAGCAAAAACATTATTGCACATCACCAAAAGAACACCATACCCACAGTGAAGCATGGTGGTGGAAGCATAATGCTTTGTGACTGTTTTTTTCAGCTGAAACAGGGGCCTTAGTTAAAGTAGAGGGAATTATGAACAGTTCCAAATACCAGTCAATATTGGCAAAAAAACCTTCAGGCTTCTGCTAGAAAGATGAACATGAAGAGGAACTTCATCTTTCAGCATGACAACAACCCAAAGCATACATCCAAATCAACAGAGGAATGGCTTCACCAGACGAAGATTAAAAGATTTGGAATGGCGCAGCCAGAGCACATACCTGGGACCAATTGAAAATCTGACAGATTTGGAGTGAATATTTTGCCAAGTCATGATGTAGTATGCCGAAAAAGACGCTGTAATAGAGCTGTAAGTGCTGTAATAAAATCAAAAGGTGCTTCAACAAAGTATTAGTTCAAGGGTGTGCACACTTATGCAACCATATTATTATTATTATTTTTTTTTTACTTCCCTCCACCTAAAAGATTTCAGTTTGTTTTTAAACTGAGTTGTACAGTTTATAGGTCACATTAAGGCTGGGTTCACACTATTTTGAAATGGAAATTTGCAATAGCAGGAGATTGTGACTGGCTCTCTATGGAGCCGGTTCACATATCTCTGATGCAGCTCTTATTGACCCCGCATCTCTCTATAAAGAGGACCAGTCACTAACAATTCCTATTACAAGGGATGTTTACATTCCTTGTAATAAGAATAAAAGTGATAAAAACAAACAAAAATAAAGTGTAAAAAAAAAAATATATAAAACATTAAAAGCCCCTGTCCCCAGTAGCTTGCGCTCAGAAGCAAACACACACGCAAGTCCCACCCACATATGTAAACGGTGTTCAAACCACACATGTGAGGTATCGCTGCGTGCGTTAGAGCGTGTGCAACAATTCTAGCACTAGACCTCCTCTGTAACTCTAAACTGGTAACTTGTAAAAAAAAAATTAAGCGTTGCATATGGAATTTTTTTTTCGTTTAAATGTTTTTAATAATAAAAAAAGGCATACATTATGGTACTCACATGGATGCATTAAAAACAGGCATAACAACAAGTGACAAGTTCGCAAGCGCCACCTCCCAGTGGACTCCGGACTCCCACACGTACTTGTCACGACATGCCACTTCTTCAGTGTCATGTCTCTTATGGCATATGGAGATTTTTAAGTACCGAAGTTTGGCGCCATTCCATGAGTGTGCGCAATTTTATAGCGTGACAAGTTAGGTATCTATTTACTCGGCGTAACATCATCTTTCACATTATACAAAAAAACGGAGCTAACTTTACCGTTTTGTTATTTTTTAATTCATGAAACCGTTTTTTTAAAAAAAAATGGCATTTGAAAAATGATTGCGCACATACCGTGTGAGATAAAAAGTTGCAATGACCGCCACTTTATTTCCTATATATAATGTTTGGTGGTTCTGAGTAATTTTCTAGCAAAAAAAATATGATTTTTACATGAAGGGGTGAGGTGCCAGAATTGGCCCGGTAGGGAAGTGGTTAATATTAAGTTGGCCCACCCTTTGCAGCTATAACAGCTTCAACTCTCGTGGGAAGGCCCTATGCAGGCCAGTCAAGTTCCTCCACCCCAAACTCGCTTATCCAGGTCTTTATAGACCCTTTTTGTGCACTGGTGGGCCAATGTAATATTGAATCCTACTGACTAAGACTGGGATTAAAGGGCCAGATCCTCAAAAGGGATACGCTGGCGTAACTGCTGTTACGCCGTCGTATCCCTGTTTCTAACTATGGAACTGATCCACAGAATCAGTTTTCCATAGTTAGGCAGAAGATCCGACATGTGTAAGGGACTTACACTGCCGGATCTTAGGATGCAGTACCGCATCCGCCGCTTTCCCGACGCAACTTTATTGACCCGTCGCAATCCACAAAACTCGGGGTAACGTAATTTCGCGCTATGCACGTCGGGAAAATGACGTCACGAGCATGCGCAGTACGGCCGGCGCGGGAGCGCGCCTAATTTAAATGGGAATCGCCCCCATGAAAAGAGGAACGCCTTGCGCCGGCGGAATTTAAGTTACACAGCCCAAAATTTCTAGGTAAGTGCTTTGTGGATCGGGCACTTAGGTAGAAATTTTAAGGCAGTGTAACTTAAATGGCAAAAATTAAGTTACGCCGGATCTTTGTGGATTACCCCCAAAGTTCATGTGTGTGTATAGGCAGACATTCCAATGCTTTTGGTAATATAGTGTAAACTTCATAATGTCGCCCACTTTGTGGGTAGACAGTGGTTGGTATAAGATATTGCTGCTTGAGTCTTGGTGACTAAGCATGTTGGTCTGTTAATGGTTAACAGCGATTCTGTTTGGTATTAAAGGTTAAAGTTTAAATTAAATTAAATTTAATTTAAATTAATAATTAAAGTTATTTTAAACTTAATAAAGGGGCTGCCGCCTAATCTTTTCCACAATCTTTGTGTGTTTATTTTAGATTTTAGGTATGTTTTTATAGTATGATTACTGGGGTGTACAATCCCATGTTGTTTATATGTGGAATAATAGTTCTACTGTGAATTAAAAACCTATTTAATAAGAAAATGCAAATGTAAATGTACAAATTGTATTGGATGATGTAAATTACAAACCAAATTATAACAATAAATCATCCTGTTTCACTATAATGTAAAAAGAGATCAAAATGTGTACAACACTGCAGGGAGAAAGAGAGAGCGGTGATAATTTCTACTAAAGCTGGCCATACACTAGTAGATTTTCAAACAAACATTTGTATGAATATTCATATGAACATTTGTGTGCAATTTCTCAGTACATTCGATACACTGACCGACAAATGTCATTCAAAATACTGGTACTTCAAAGTTTGGTTTGATTTTAACATTCGATTTTGGAATAAATTGACTTTCCTGAAGAAAAACACATACACTGTTAGAAATTGGTTTGAGCCTAGGTTCACACTGCTGCGAATTCAAAATCGCGGTAAAATGATTTTACCGCGATTTTGCCGCGATTTCGGCCGCAATTTAATGTAAAACAGGAACTACTTTTTTAAATCGCAGATGCGGCATCGCACTGATTAGGACAGTGCCATTGCCGACAATTGCCGCCGATTTGAGATGCGATTTGACATGTCAAATCGCATCTCAAATCGTTCCAAATCGTACCCAGTGTGAACCAGGGCTGAGAGTGTTTTTTCTTTCTGCTTCTTTGAATTTTTCCATCACTGTGTTTGAAAAAATAAATGTTGATTTGACCTTGATAACTATTAGAAAATCAAATAAAAAGTTCTTAAAATTTTTTTTTTTTAAAACAATATTGTACTAGTATATGGCCAGGTTTACTATAGCTAAACAAAGCTTCCATTGTCAGTGCAGAATGAGGGCTCCAGGAAGTAAACACAAGATAAAGAAATCTGTCCAATGCTCTTTTCCTGTTGTTTTCAATAACATATTTACATGTGTGTTTCCATAATTAGCACACCTGGCACAGAGAGCACATGAATATACCCTGCAACTTCTGGTGTAATCATTTCTGGCCTGCCATTTCACACAAACAGCAGCAAAATAAGTATGTACAAAAATAGAGAGCAAATTCTAAAGCAAAATGCTTAAAAAGAAAATCTGTTTGAAGGCGCCAATAATGGGGGTTTCGCCGTTTACAACTACTTTCTAATCTATTAAACGACTGTGAAAATTGATGCGCTGTATGAAGTGCCTTTATTTACTTGAAAAGGAAAAACAGTTTATGTTGAAGCTTTTTTTTTCCCAAAATACAGAATGTGATTTTTCGAAAAGTTGATGTTTCTCTCCATCTGTGGGTCAGATGTGACATCTAGAAAGCCAAGTGTGTTCATTTGATGATGCTAGCGTCTGCAAAGCAAATGTGCCTAATGTATTTACTATGAACAGTTTTCTATTACACTGTAATGAAACTTTATAGGTGAAATGTAAACACATGCATGCATACATTGATGATGTCTTTGCTTTTCAAGTGTTCCATTATCCAGAGAAGATACATGTTTGTAATATAAATATGCATATGTTGCATCAACAGCGCCAATAATTCCCATTCTGAGAAAGGAGCAGTAGCTTCACTGTTATTAAAGCAGTATCAAAGAGAAAAGCAAACTTAGATTATATTGCGGTTTACCAATTCTTAGATGTGGTGGCTACATTCCTTTTCTTTTAGGCTCTCTGTTATTTATTACATGGTGATTAGGCGAATAAATCTTTTGATTACAATGATCAGTTTTTATTCATTTATTGAAAACGTTTATCTCAAAAAGAACAAAATGTTTGTGGTAGCTGCTTATAAAATGTTCTGGAGTTCAACTTCAATTTGTTTGTGTATTTACATCTTCTAGTACATCTAACACCCCCCCCCCAGACTGACAATGCTCCAAAGGTACCCCCCTGTGCTCTTTCATCCAGAGTGGGGGCACTCCAATACAGGAGGTGTGTTACTGGAGAAATCACCAGGTAAAAACAGAGGGATTGGTGGTTGGTACATTTTTGATTTTGGGTTTACTAGCACTTTAATTTAAAGACAAACGTGAAGATGTTTAAAAAAGAAAAGACAAATTGTTTTTGTTTGTTTTTTCAAAACAATGGCATATGATTTTGCAGCATTTGAAGATCCTGAATTGAAAATACACATGAAGGATGGTGAAATTCACTAATTCTAGAAAACATTATCTAACTGGGAATTTAACACGTTAATTATCTCTTCAATACTTTTATTTGCTATTCCAAGAACAAATTTGTACATGAGCTATAAAGACTGGAGGGCCGGATCCATTTCACACCATAATTTAGTTTGTGTGAAGCATACAGGTGTTATAAGTACCCCTTGCAAATGCATCATACTTGCAGCCAGCATATTGTACGGTACCGCAGTATTGTGCTATTTGGTGTGGACATTCTGAAAAAGTAGTGCTTGCGCTGCTTTTCTGTGTTCCAGTGCATTTTGCAGCACACTCATATGATATACAACTATATACAGTACGAAATTCCCAAATTTCCCATCGGTGAAAAAACGTAGAACCTGTTTTAAAATTATCTGATGGTTAAAAAAACGATAGAAAAAAATGATCGTCTGTGGGGGAAATCCATCGGTTAAAAATCAACGCATGCTCAGAATCAAGTCGACACATGCTCGGAAGCACTGAACTTAATTTTTCTCAGCACGTTGTTGTGTTTTACGTCACCACGTTCTGACACGATCGTTTTTTTAACTGATGATGTGTAGGCAAGACTGATAAAAGTCAGCTTCATCGGATATCTGATGAAAAAAACCATCAGAGCGTTTTCATCGGATGAACCGAACGTGTGTACAGGGCATTAGGACCAGCAGCTATCCATTATTTTCACTTTTTCACATGGCGTCATATGCAGGCGTGACTTACGTGTGTGTTTTCTTTGCTGCAGGAGCTCGCTGGGACGGGGAAGCTTTAAAAAAAAAAAATAAATATATATATATATATATATATATATATATATATATATATATATATATTTTTAATTGTCACTTCAAATTATTCAGATCGCCAAAACCGGCGAGTCTGAATATTGTTTTTTAAAACCTCGCCATTGGCAGTCGAGTAAACGGAAGTAAAGTTGCTTCTGTGTTTACATGAAGCACACTGGAAGGTAGCTGTTTCAGCTTCCTTCCAGTCTTACTCTAGCCGGTGAAAGCTCCAGATCGTGTCTCCCGGTGGGACGGGAGGCCCAGGAAGAACTGCTACATATCATTGGTAAAAAAAAGATTTTAGGGACACATGGCAATATAGTTCTGATTATGATCAAGATACTGATCCATACAGACACTATACTGGTAATGGCGGTGATCAGCAACTTATAGTGTGACTGTGATAGTGTGGCGAGCAATCTAGCACTGACACTGGCTGGAAGAGGCACGCACACTGACGTCGTTAATGACATTAACACAGTGATAATACTGTACTGATGGCACTGGCTGGGAAAGGGTTAACATCAAGGAGCAAGCAAGAGGTTAATTGTGAGCCTACCAAGTGTAATGTATGCTGCTTTTTCTCCCTGAAATCAGAATGGAAGGATCAGATCAGACAGATAGTTACATAGTTAGTCAGGTTGAAAAAAGACACAAGTCCATCCAGTACAAAAAAAAAAAGTACAATCCCATAAACCCAATTATATACACACAGTTAATCCAGAGAAAGGAAAAAAAATGCAAAGCATGCTCCAATTTGCTACAGCAGGGGAAACATTCCTTCATGATCCCCCGAGAGGCAATCGGATTTTCCCTAGATCAACCCAGTTATATTATGTACATTTAGGAAAGTATCCAGGCCTTTCTTAAAACAATCTACTGAGCTGGCCAGAACCACCTCTGGAGGGAGTCCATTCTATTTCCGTATTTAGAGATGTAATCTCTTCCCCTAGACGAATAGTGCCCCCTTGTCCTTTGTTTTGACCGTAAAGTGAACAACAACACCAAATTCACTATATGGACCCCTTATATATTTGTACATTTTGATCATATCTCCCCCCTTATTTGCTTCTCCTCAAGAGTAAATAAATTCAGTTCCTCAAATCTTTCCTCATAGCTGAGCTCCTCCATGCCTCTTATCAGTTTGGTTGCCCTTCTCCACACTTTCTCCAATTCCCCAATATTCTTTTGAGAACTGGTGCCCAAAACTGAACTGCATATTCCAGACGAGGTCTTACTTATGATTTGTACAGGGGCACAATGATATCTCTCTCTCTGGAGTCCATACCTCTCTTATTACAAGGACTTTGCTTTGGAAACCACAGCTTGGCATTGCATGCCATTATTGAGCTTATGATCTACCAAACCCCCTAGATCCTTCTCCACCACGGATCCCCCCAGTTGTACTCCCCCTAGTATGTATGATGCATGCATATTCTTAGCACCCAAGTGCATAACTTTACATTTATCAACATTAAACCTCATCTGCCAATTAGTCGCTTAATTAGACATTGCATTGAGGTCAGCTTGTAAATTGGAGCCATCCTGTAAGGACATTATTCCACTGCATAGTTTAATGTCATCTGCAAAGACAGAACTTTTACTTTTGATCCCAGACCCAATATCATTTATAAAGATATTAAAAAGTAAGGGTCCCAGCACTGAACCTTGGGGTACACTACTGATAACCTTAGACCATTCAGAGTATGAATCATTAACCACTACTCTCTGAATTCTGTCTTTTAGCCAGTTTTCTATCCATTTACAAACCGATATTTCCAAGTCTGTAGACTTTATCTTACACATGAGCCATGTGTGCGGAACTGTATCGAACGCTTTTGCAAAATCCAAGTATACCGCGTCCACAGCCACGCCTCTGTCCAACGTCTTACTTACCTTTTCATAAAAAGAAATCAGGTTTGTCTGACAACGTCTTTCATGAATCCATGCTGTCTGTTGCTTAAAATGTTTTTTTTTATTTTTTTCAGCAAGAACTCGTCCATGTGGTCTTTAATTCATCTCTCCAGTATCTTCCCGACTATAGTAGTTAAACTAAGAGGTCTATAGTTACTTGGTAAAGACTAAAGTCCCTAAAAATTATATACAATGGCATTGAAATTACAGAGCTCAATTCTTTTAGGATCCGTGGGTGTATGCCATCTGGTCCAGGTGCTTTATCCACCTTTATCCTGTCTAAATATTTCTGGACTATATCACTTTTGAGCCAATGTGAATCATTTGGGGCTGTGTCAATACCACCCCCATAATGGACATGAGCACCCCCATGCTCCTTTGTATACACAGAGCTGAAGAAAGTATTTAATAAATTAGCCTTCTCTTTATCCCCAGTCACCCACTCTAGATTATTTTGTAAAGGGTCTACATCCTCTCAGACCTGACCTTTTTACTATTAACCGCTTAAGGACCGCTGCACGACTATTTACGTCGGCAGAATGGCACAGCTGGGCACAGGGGGGGGGGGGGCGTACAGGTACTTCCCCTTTAAGATGCCCAGCCGTGGCTCCTGTCCTCTGTGACCGCGCCTGTGGACCCTATCGCCGCCGGTGTCCCGCGATAGGGTCACAGAGAGGAAGAACGGGGAGAGGTGAGTGTAAACAAACCTTCCCTGTTCTTCCTAGTGAGGCCGTCAGTGATGGTCTGTTCCCTGTATTAGGGAACGACAATCAGTGACGTCACACACACACAGCCACGCCCCCCACAGTAAAAACACTCCTTTACAACACACTTAACCACCTAGTGTCCGCCATAATGTCGCAGTCACGGAAAAAAAATCGCTGATCCCCTATTTTGTAAACGCTATAAATTTTGCGCAAACCAATCAATAAACACTTATTGCAATTTTTTTTACAAAAAATATGTAGAAGAATACGTATCAGCCTAAACTGAGGAAAACAATATGTTTTTATATATTTTTTGGGGATATTTATTATAGCAAAAAGTAAAAAATTTTGAATTTTTTTGAAATTGTTGCTCTATTTTTGTTTATAGCGCAAAAAATAAAAACCGCAGAGGTGATCAAATACCACCAAAAGAAAGATCTATTTGTGGGAAAAAGGAAGCCAATTTTGTTTGGGAGCCACATCACAATTGTCAGTTAAAGCGACACAGTGCCGATTCACAAACAGGGGCCAGGTCCTTAACCTGCATATTGGTCTGGGTCTTAAGTGGTTGATAAACTTGAGAAATTTTTGGGGGTTTGTCCTACTATCTTTTGCAATCTGTCGTTCATTTTGAATTTTTGCATCCTTGATTTCCTTTTTACATATTTCGTTATATTCTTTGTAACATTTAAAACTAGTGTTCCTTCATTTTTATAAAAGCTCTTTTCTTATCGTTGTCTGTGCACAGATTAATGTGTGTTTGTTAACACAGAACTCGGTTGACAAACTTGTGCTGTGTCCAATCACAACACGGGTCAGCAGGGGGTGCATGCATGCATGCTGCCAAACCATAAGGTACACTGCGATGTATAGGTACCGCGCAGTGACTGGCTGTGCTGCCCGCCCGCATTACATCTACTGTGAGTGGCTAGCAAGAGGTTAAGCAACCTTACACACACACAAATTACACATAAAGTACATGTGTATCACACACACTGTGGTACTGCACAATTTGTGTGTTGGTGCATTGCATTTGTAAAATGCTGCAGTGCATTGCAATAAAATGTATGCCTGGATCATTTTATCTCAACAAACAGCAATGCAGCACACTGCACTGGAGATCAGTGATAGCACAAGGCATAGGAGTAAAGCCAACCTTCAAAATTATAGTGTTGGTTGCTTATTTACAACTTTTACATATGTTCGATGTTCATTGTTTCTCAAAAAAGGCACAACATAAAGTTTACAAATATTTGTTATTTATTAACTGAACACTCTTTTTCAGAAAATGTATGGTTTGTGCAGTCTTGTACAAGCTCTGAAAATTGTATGTGGAAAAAATAAAAATAAAAATGTTAAATATTGCAAAAAATGGTTTTGCCACCTGATGTAAAACAAATGGAGCTTGGGGTCTGGTAGAAATAGGGTTAAATAATACGAATCTGGCCTGCTATACCAAATTACACTGCTCACTGTGTTATGTATTATTTACCAGAGCTTTTATATTACATCTGGAGTTTGGAGTCCACTGAATCATATATATGTAAATACATTACTCCAGACCGCTGTGGCATGCACATGTAAAAAATGAACTGTAGCGTAGCTTTGGAATTTCTCTCCCAAATAATGTCTCACAGGAGAAGACTACCAGTCACAGTAAAAGAAACATCAAAATGATCATATTGCATTTTTATGTCTGTGCAACAATTAGGAGAATAACAGGTGTAAAGACTACAATTATCTGTATTATTTGCATATTACAGGTAACAATTAGCCCATTTGTAGCTGTTCAACCAAGCAAATAATTTAGCTGTCAAGATATTTTTGGAGCATTTACAGCTGCAGTAAACAGAGTGTGATTTACGCTGCAGCTCTATTTTAGTGCAATTATTACTTAAAAGAATCTTAAAGTGCAATATAAAAAAAAGCAATACACACACAATGACTTGAGAAACAGTTTAAGCTTTGGAAGGTAGATGGAAGTTTAGAGGAGATGCAGAACTATACAATGTCACATTTATTTATAGTAGTCAGTCATGATGCTAGATTGTTACTAAGCTGTACTTCTCCGGAATTACAAATGTGAAGGAGAGCAATGTGATGCCTGTCCTGTATTCACTAAACTTACAGCATGTAACAGAAAGGTTCATACTACAATGCCATAATGACAGATTCAACAAATAGTAGAACATTTTTATGCGTTTCAAAAGTCATTACAGCAATATGCAGGCATTTCAATAATATTGTAATATTGGGCTTTTTTTTTTTTTTTTTTTATGTTTAGGGGTCCATTTCATTTATTTTAAAGCGGAAGTAAACCCATCTATTTGATAGTTTAAAAAAACAGTTAACATTCCCGGCATGCCGGAAATACTAGATGTCACATTTGCTTGTTCTCTCAACCAAACTGTCAAACCATCCAATGGCTGGTTTCATAACTGATCACATGTGCAGCATTGTGGCAGTTGCAGATTAAACAGAGGCCAAGATGGCAGCTTAATTGGCTGAAAACAATAGGAGGGTTTACTTCCACTTTAAGCTTATATGCTCATAAAAGCAGATTTTATTACTGTGTATATAGTCACTTTTTCAAAACCAGGCAAACATTAGATCTTCACACTTTAATACTTTGTACGATAATCTGATCGTTAGTACACGGCTTTCGATAGCGGATCACTACAGTTCATCCGATATTATCCAATGGGACAAGCAAGAAAACTTTTCTTGTACGATACCAAATCGTACAATTTTCATTTAAGCAGTACAGTTGTCGTCCGAAAATACAATACAAACACACTACAACACATTATGAGAATTTTCATAACTTCAGTAACCTATTAAATTTTTACTTGCGAGAAAAGTCGGAGGATGTGCTGTCCGATTTTCAGATTGTGTGTACGGGGAAAAACAACGCCTACAGAAAAAGTGACATACTGGAATAAAAACACAAGGAAATGCAGATTTATTTTAAGATTTACTCACCCTTGGGCTCAGAAGTTGGTATTGCCCTATTTTGCAGAAATTACTAAGTATTAGTGACTAGACTTTTTTGAATAATGACCTGCCCGTCTCTGACATTTGTAACCACTGCTCCATGCAAAGTATGTGGGTTTCCTGGCATAAGCTGACAATTTTAAATGCCCCAATCACAGCACATTGTTCCAGAAGGAAAAAACAAGGATGTGCCAATCTAAGTGCAGTATAAAAGGGCTTTTAATAAAATAGATAGTACACAGCCAAATGGCTACTCACAATTAATATGAGGTTACAGGCATATCAGGTAAGTGTGGTCCGTGGTCACTGGTGTCCTGGTCCTTGGAGAGGTCTGCACAAGACGGGGGAGCTGTAGATTGAGCAGTATGGCACTGAAGACAACCATAGGGGAGGACAGCAGACCGCGCAGAGCGCCGTACAGGACGGTGTGCGTCTCAGGGTGGACCACAAACAGAGATCGTCGCACCAGAAGTGACGTGGCCTACGGGAACAGACCAATCGGATTGGTTTGCGGTCCACCCTGAGACGCAACCCGTCCTGTACGACGCTCTGCTGTCCTCCCCTATTGTTGTCTTCAGTGCCATACTGCTTCATCTACAGCTCCCCCGTCTTGTGCAGACCTCTCCAAAGACCAGGACACATCGGACACCAGTGACCACAGACCACACTTACCTGATATGCCTGTAACCTCATATTAATTGTGAGTAGCCATTTGGCTGTGTACTTCATCTATTTTATTAAAAGCCCTTTTATACTGCACTTAGATTGGCGCATCCTTGTTTTTTCTTTGTGTACTATTTCCAGAGCGTGCTTCTGCTTTTTTGGGATTGCTGCCGCTAAGAGCCTATAGACTTTATTCATGAACTTATCTGATATAAGGACTATTATCACTAATCTATCATTAATTTGTTATACCACTTCCTTATTAAGATTAATCCCCTTTATATTCATGGGCCACTATTGTCTGTAGTCTGTCTTATCTTGCGCCATCTGACAATTTTTTTCTATTGTTCCAGAAGGCCTATGCCTATAAATGTATGTTAAATAACAAACTTTTCTTATTCAAATATTCTTTCTGGACTATCATTTTCACAGCACATGCAGCTTAACTTGGTGCAAGCTCTATATGATGGAAGATGCATGTACTTTGACACTAAATGTTACAAGAGTTACCTGCAAAAGCCCCAATGAAATTTTAATGATTTTGGAGACATTTAGTACCAATCAAAGCTTGGGCTGAATTTGCTTGGACAGCCAGTCTTGGAGAATTGAACAGTTGTCTGAAATCTATGCCAATCTATTCCACTTCTTACAGTGGAATTGATAAAAAAAAAACTATTTTATTTAAAACCCTTTTCTAGACTCCATAACCTTCTGATGATTTTAGAGAGCTCTTTTTATCTTGGCACAATGACACCACACACTTCAATAGCAAAGAGAACACAGGATCCAGGATATCTAAGGTTAAAATAAAGCTGGCTATACATTGTACAATTTTCTTATTCAATTTCCATTAGATTTACCTTTAACTATGACGTGGAAGGACCTGCCTGATTGCATACAAATTGAAAGTGTATGATACATGACCAGCCTAAAGCTGGATACACACTATACAATATCATATCTTTAGATTTTATCCTTTACCAAAACCATATAATATGAGGTCAAAGCTAAACACTATAAATTTGTATGCAATCAGGCAGGCCCTTGCATGGTGGAAGGTAAATCTAAAGGAAATCCAACAATAAAAGTTGTATAGCATGTATCCAGCTTAACCACTTAAAAACTGAGCCTATTTTTGAAATTTGTTTACAAGTTAAAAAATATATAGTTTTTGCTAGAGAATTACTTAGAACCCCCAAACATCATGCATTTTTTTATAACACCCTAGAGAATAAAATGGTAGTTGTTGCAATATTTTATGTTACACCCTATAAGCGCAGCAGTCTTAAAAGCACACTTTTTTTTTTAAACAAATACACCTTTTTGACTTAAAGAATTAGACAACAGAAAAATTAGCCCAATTTTTTTTTGTATTGTGAAAGATAATGTTACGCCGTGTAAACTGATACCGAACATTTCACGATTAAAAATTGCGGCCACACGTGGAATGACGACAAACTTTTACCTTTAAAAATCTCCATAATCGATGTTTAAAAATGTCTACAGGTTACATGTTTAGAGATACAGAGGAGGTCTAGTGCTAGAATTATTGCTCTCGCTCTCACATGTGGTTTAAACACCGTTTTCATATGCGGGCACAACTTACATATGCATTTGCTTCTGCATGCGAGCTCGGCGAGACAAGGCGCTTTAAAAAAAAAAAAAAAAAATCGTATTTTACTTTTTTTTATTGATTTTTCGGCTGTCTCTTCTGCAAAATTTTCACTGCTGGAGAACGGAGCAGCTAAAAGGAATCTTCTTTACTGGGCTAGATATGTTAGTCTTAGATTGTTGATGCAAGTAGATTTAGAGATTTTAGTATTAGGGTGAACTTCCACTTTAAAATCTATTGAAAAAAACATTAAGGCTTCATGTCCATGGATGTTTTAAAAAACGGGCTGTAAAGCTAGTACAGACGCCCGGAAAAAAGCAGCAGTTTTAATGCGATAATTTCCGCGTTTTGCATCGAATTCAATGCACGTTTTGCCTCGCTAGTTTTCAGCCGCTATTTTCTCTCTCTATTCAAAATCAATGGTTCCCTATGGGAACAGTGTGGGGGTTCCCCCAGGATCCATACCAGACCCTTATCCGAGCATGCAGCCTGGCAGGTCAGGAAGGGGGGCGGGCGAGTGCCCCCCTCCTACACTGTACCAGGCCACATGCCCTCAACATGGGGGGTTGGTTCATTGGGGCGGGGGGGTACTGTGCCCCCCACCCCAAAGCACCTTACCCCCATGTTGATGGGGACACGGGCCTCTTTCCCGACAACCCTGACCGTTGGTTGTTGGGTTCTGCGGGCTTATCGGAATCCGGACCCCCACCCTATGTGAACGGGTATGTCGTCATCACCCGGAGCATGCTTGGACTGTGACGTCATAAGAGGCCTTTATAAATCATTGCGCACCGCACATCTGGCATTACAGCGGGAGGGAGCATCGTGGCAACATCGAAAAGGAGAAGAAGGCGACGCAGAAGACCGGGCCCCCGCTGGTGAAAGAGCTGAAAGAAGACATCGGTGGTGCCCGGCAGAAGACTCCCAAAGTCGGAAGAAGACCCCCGGAGCTGCCTAATAAACTACTTTAAAAACCTGTGTAGTGTTTTTTTATTGACATTTTTCTACCACCAGGTGAATGGGTAGGGGTACGATGTACCCCATACTCATTCACATAGGGTGGGGGGCTGGGATCTGGGGGCCCCCTTATTAAAGCCCGCAGACCCCGACAACCAACAGCCAGGGTTGTCGGGAAGAGGCCCTTGTCCCCATCAACATGGGGGCAAGGTGCACCAACCCCCCCATGTTGAGGGCATGTGGCCTGGTACGGTGGAGGAGAGGGAGTGCTCGCTCGCCCCCCTTCCCTTCCTGCCGGGCTGCGTGCTCAGATAAAGGTCTGGTATGGATCCTGGGGGAACCCCCACGCCATTTTTTTTTCGGTGTGGGGGATTCCCCTTAAGATCCATACCAGACCTGAAGGGCTTAGTATCTTCCTGGGGGAACTGTTTTTTTTTTCAATTTTCGCAGGGTTTCCCCTTCAAGATTCTCCGCACACGAGCCGCCCTGCAAATCGGATTATCTTGATCCGACTTCTGGTGCGACCTCTATTCAAATCAACAGGCTCCCATAGGGAACCATTGATTTTGAATAGAGAAAGAAACACCGGACGAGGCTTAACACAGCCTAAAGCCTCGTTAAATCACGTTTTCCGGCATCTGACGTGTTTACAGCTCTAACGCTGGAGCTTTAGAATGCACTGGTCCTGTTTTTTATTTTTTGCAGCTTAAAAACGGCTCAGCCATTTACAGCTCAAATACGTCATGGTGGGCATGAGGCCATAGGCTAACATGGAGAGACGTTTTTAAGCTGCAAAAAAATGCTCAGAAAAGTGGCTGTAAAAACGTCCGTGGACATGAGGCCTAACAAGCCATTTCAGAAAGAAGCACATGAGATAAATATAACTGATTCATGCATATTGTCAATAAGTTTTGCAAATGCATATGCAGTATATGATGTTTGTAACTAACTATATTCTGAGATGCGTGGCATTGTGTGGAAAAGTTAACAGCAAAGAATTGCAAATAAATAAGCTTACTTATTTGCAATTTCTCATTATTAACTGTTTTCCACATACATACACGCTCACTGTAATATAGAAAATATATATAGAAGGAAAAAAAAAAAAAAGAGTGGACCCATTACGCAGCATACAAAATCCTTTTGTTTTATGAACAGCGCTGATATCTTATATTTTTCACTATGAAAGAACTGTTGTAAACCACAAATTCTCAATTTCACTACTGCAATGTACTAAATTCTCCAAAAATCAGCCAATGAATAAACATTTTTTTCCCCCTCTAACGAAATATTACTCACGGTCCAGTAAAACAGCTTACAGAAATCTAACATTGCCATAGCTTGTGAATTTCACCCCAATCACTACCATGTCTCCTCAATTATACTTCCCAGGTAATGCAATAGTAAAAATGTATGACTGTGGCAGCAAAGCAATTATAAAAATTAATTAATGGCCAAAGTTATTACAGTGCACTTGAAGCAGGTGGAAATTTGTCAAAAAAACTGTACAGGTATAGGAAAATGAACGATACTGCTCAATGCTGATGTAAAGTATGTTAAAACAGCAAAGTCTGTATCATTTATTACAAAGAATATCTGAAAGTCAGCAGTCTGGCCAACACAAATATATTTGGTAAGCTACTGATATCTAAGAATCTGTAACTTCTTGATTATGCTCAATGGCAACAGAGCTGTAAATTCATAAAACAGAGTGTTTTGTACTAGCCCAAGGCATTGATAGCTGCCACATAGAAATGTGTCAACCTTTTAAAAGGTTTTCACTTTTGTTACAAATTCATATTATATACAGTGTGTAGATGTTTACTATATATATATATACACATACACACAGTCATGGCTGAAATCGTTGGCACCCCAGAAATGTTTCCAGAAAATCAAGTATTTCTCACAGAAAAGTATTGCAGTAACACGTTTTGCTATATACATGTTTATTCCCTTTGTGTGTATTGGAACAAAACAAAAAAAGGGAGGAAAAAAGCAAATTGGACATAATTTTACACAAAACTCCAAAAACGGTCTGGTAAAAATTCTTGCCACCCTTTCAAAATTGTGGATAAATAAGATTGTTTCAAGCATGGGATGCTCCTTTAAACTCACCTGGGGCAAGTAACAGGTGTGGGCAATATAAAAATCACACCGGAAAGCAGATAAAAAGGAGATGGGTTCACTTAGTCTTTGCATTGGGTGTCTGTGTGTGCCACACTAAGCATGGACAACAGAAAGAGGAGAAGAGAATTGTCTGAGGACTTGAGAACCAAAATTGGAAACAATCTCAAGGTTACAAGTCCATCTCCAGAGATCTAGATTTGCCTTTGTCCACAGTGCGCAACGTATCAAGAAGTTTGCAACCCATGGCACTGTATCTAATCTCTCTTGGCGTGGATGGAAGAGAACATTTGATGAAAGGTTGCAACGCAGGATAGTCCGGATGGTGCATAAGCAGCCCCAAACAAGTTTCAAAGAAATTCAAGCTGTCCCACAGGCTCAGGGAGCAACAGTATCAGCGCGAAATATCCGTTGACATTTAAATAAAATGAAGCGCTATGGCAGGAGACCCAGGAGGACCCCACTGCCGACACAGAGACATAAAAAGGCAAGACTACAGTAAGCCAAAATCCTTTTGGGAAAACAACTTGTGGACAGATGAGACCAAGATAGAGCTTTTTGGTAAAGCACATCATTCTACAGTTTACTGAAAACGAAATGAGGCCTACAAAGAAAAGAACACCGTACCTACAGTGAAATATGGTGGAGGTTCAATGATGTTTTGGGTTGTTTTCTTCCCTCTGGTACTGGGTGCCTTGAATGTGTGCAAGGCATCATGAAATCTGAGGTTTACCAACGGATTTTGGGTCACACTGTAGAGCCCAGTGTCAGAAAGCTGGGTTTGCGTCCGAGATCTTGGGTCTTCCAGCAAAACAATGACCCCAAACATACGTCAAAAAGCACCCAGAAATGGATGGCAAAGCGCTGGAGAGTTCTAAACTGGCCAGCAATGAGTCCAGATCTAAATCCCATTGAACACCTGTGGAGAGGCGCCCTTTCAATAAGAGAGACCTGGAGCAGTTTGCAAAGGAAGGGTGGTCCAAAATTCCAGGTGAGAGGTGTAAAAAGCTTATTGATGGTTATAGGAAGTGACTGATTTCAGTAATTTTTTTTCAAAGGGAGTGCAGCCAAATATTAAGTTAAGGGTGCCAAGAATTTTGACCAACCGATTTTTGGAGTTTTGTGTGACATTATGTCCAATTTTCTTTTTTACCTCCCTTTTTTTGTTTTGTTCCAATACACACAAAGGGAATAAACATGTGTTACTGCAATACTTTTCTGTGAGAAATACTTGATTTTCTGGAAAAATTTCTGGCCATGACTATATATTAGGGCTGTTATGCCCCATACACACGGTCGCTTTATGTGATGTAAAAAAACAACGTTTTTAAAAACGTCATTTTAAATGACCGTGTATGGGGAAAACGTTGTTTTATGTCTTCTGAAAAACAACAAAAAAAATTCGAGCATACTTCAATTTGTTGTGTCGTTTTTCAAAACGTCGTTTTTTTGTGTCACAAAAAATCATCGTGTGTAGCTAAAACGACGTTTAAAACAATGTTTTTAAACCCGCGCATGCTCAGAAGCAAGCTTCAATAGAAAAGAGTGCTGAACGTAACCAGAGCATTTTGAAAAAACAATGGTGTGTAGGCAACGTCGTTTTTGAAAATGAAGTTTCAAAAACGTAGTTTTTTTACTTCACAAAAAACGACCGTCTGTACACGGCATTACTGATTACAATTTGTGTGTTCGATTAATCGTTTTTTTTTGTATCGATTAATTTTGATTAATTATAATGCACATACATTTTTCCGATCACCACCATATATAGTCCCCACTGTAATATACACAGACATCTCCTCCACTGTAATATCCACAGACATCTCCCCACTGTAATCCACAGACATCTCCCCCACTGTATAGGAATTTTGACCAGCCCATTTTTGTGTTCTGTGTGACATTATGTCCAATTTTCTTTTTTATCTCCCTTTTTGTTTTGTTCCAATACACACAATGGGAATAAACATGTGTATAGCAAAACATGTGTTACTGCAATACTTTTCTGTGAGAAATACTTGATTTTCTGGAAAAATGTCTGGGGTGCCAACAATTTCGGCCATGACTGTGTGTGTGTGTATATATATATATATATATATATATATATATATATATATATATATATATATATATATATATATATATATATATATATATATGTATATATTAGGGCTGTTACTGATTAAAAATTTTGAGTTTGATTAATCATTTTTTTTAATTGATTAATTTCGATCAATTATAATGCACATACGTTTTTCGGTTCACCACCATATATAGTCCCCACTGTAATATCCACAGACATCTCCTCCATTGTAATATCCACAATCACCCCCACTGTAATATCCACAGACATCTCCCCCATTGTAATCCACAGACATCTCCCCCACTGTAATATCCACAAACATCTCCCCCACTGTAATATCCACAGACATCCCCCCACTGTAATATCCACAGACATCCCCCCACTGTAATATCCACAGACCCCCCCACTGTAATATACACAGACATTTCCCCCACTGTAATATCCACAGACATCTCCCCCACTGTAATATCCACAATCTCCTCCACCGTAATATTCACAATCACCCCAATGTAATATCCACAGACATCTCCCCACTGTAATATCCAAAGACATTTCCAGACTGTAATATCCACAGACATCTCCCCACTGTTATCCAGACATCTCCCCACTGTAATCCACAGACATCTCCCCACTGTAATCCACAGACATCTCCCCCACTGAATAGGAAGATTAGTGCTTGCTTAGGCTTACCAGAGAAGCTGGGTGATGACGTCAGCGCGCCGCTCTAGGCTCACCTAGGCTGCCGCCGGGGTGGACCAAGATGGCCACCGCTCTGGGAGCTAGGCCGAAGTCTCGGCCTTTCCTATGGCCGAGGCAGCAGCGGAGCTCCGCGGATCATGTGGTGTGCCAATCCGCATATGGTGACCCGTTCGGATCACGGATCATTTACGATCCGTTGCACCACTAGTACCGATCAAAAGAATTTTGATCGATCAAAAAAACGTGACAGCACTGTGTGCCTAAGTGGCCAATCACCATCACTTCACTTCTTTGGCTAAATGATGCAGCAGAGGAGGGAAATGTAGGTACATATAAATAGCTGCTGAGGCCAGAATTATAGCAAACTTGTTTTGTCCAGCAAAGGTAACTTTAAAGCAAGTTATATATAAGTATTGCCATCCAGACACTGAGAGAAGATATAAGCATGTGACTATTTTACAAACCTTAGCATAATTGCTTTCAAGAAAATTTGCCTGTGGAAAAATATGGTGGGACTAATAACCCGCAAGATTCAATTACAATGAAAATGGATGTTCCAAAACTCAGAATTAGAAAAAGCATTATCATTCAAAATGACTTTTCCCCATTCTTAAGGCATACAAGCAAGCAGTAAATGAAGCACATTTACCAAAGATATTGCACACACTTTGTAATTTGCACTTACAAGAAACGACCTGGATAAATGCCGCCAATCAAATGGCTGAGAACACCAGAAAAGGGAGCATTTAAATAATGATGGCAAAAATGGAAAGCTCCAGGTTTTATAACAAATCAAAATTGTTACTGCTCATCTCAATTCATAGCCTGGCCAGTGCCTACGCAGGAAGGACCACAAGCAATATGGCCACAAACATTACTTATTACAACAAAAAGAAAATAATTATACAAGTAAATTAAAGGGTTTAATCTACATTAGAAATTGCGCCTTCACAAACATTTTCTGCATTTTGAGACTTTTCAGTCCTAAAATAAGAATTATAAATACCTAAATCTCTCTGGATTTGTAGAATAGAACATAAGATGTCTGTAAATGAGGTTGTTCACACAAGAATCACTCACAAGAATGCCTGTAAAGCTTTACAATGCTTATTAAAAGTTTAGGCGAGATTTACTTACAGTGGAAATAAAAGCCTTGATAGGAAAAAAAAAACACATTTTTTCCCCCTCTCTTAGATCATTGACCACTCCAGGGGTTGCAAATGTATGTTCTTCCTATTTAGTATGTGAATTAAATGTTTGCTCTATGCTAATTACGATGTGAAAGCCCAAAGGTAACGTTAATATTTTAAGGCAGCAGTAATTAATGTCATATTGTCCAGCTTCACTGGTTTCCTGATCATGGTTTCATGATTTAAATTCTTTCCCTGTCAATAAACAGGCGCAGTGGGGTTTGGTGAAAACAGATATCTTATAATTACCCTCTTTAACCCTTCTCCAAGCATCAATGCAAAGCAAAGCATTTTGTGCTACCGCAACAATAAATTAAAGTGTCATCAATTTAAGCCTACATCTTCCCAGATAATATTAAATGCATTGATATCCCACGTGCCTTCGAATAATTAATTAGGATTCTCAAGGAAATTTTGATGTCGTATAAAGTGTTCAAACTAAACAGCAAGTAAAGCACATTTATGAGAAAATCTACATGTCTCTGAGGAAAGAGCACAACTTTCATTTAAAAATGTCATGGCTTGTGCTTCTGGCTACCATTAATGAAGAAAAATGCATTGGACTGAGAATGAGATGTGTACTGTATGTAAAATCACTGTTTAAATCACAGTTAAAAGTGGGGGGGAAAAGGGTAACACACTGTACATATGTATAAATCAAAACAACCCTGTTGATGACATAAAAAATAAAATAAAAAACATCAACATGTAAAAGATGATTAGTGGTACTTACGGTATCTCACAAAAGTGAGTACACCCCTCACATTTTATTATATCTTTTCATGTGACAACACTGAAGAAATTACATGTAAAGTAGTGAGTGTTCAGCTTGTATAACAGTGTAAATTTGCTGTCCCCTCTAAATAACTCAACACACAGCCATTAATGTCTAAACCGCTGGCAACAAAAGTGAGGACACCCCTTAGTAAAAATGTCCAAATTGGGCCCAAAGTGTCAGTATTTTGTGTGGCCACCGTTATTTTCCAGCACTGCCTTAACACTTTTGGGCATAAAGTTCACCAGAGCTTCACGGTTTGCGACTGGAGTCCTCTTCCACTAACCCATGATGACTTCACGGAGCTGGTGGTTGTTAGAGACCTTGCACTCCTCCACCTTCCATTTGAGGATGCCCCAAAGATGCTCAATATGGTTTAGGTCTGGAGACATGCTTGGCCAGTCCATCACCTTTACCCTCAGCTTCTTTAGCAACACAGTGGTCATCTTGGAGGTGTGTTTGGGGTCAGTATTATGTTGGAATACTGCCCTGCGGCTCAGTCTCCGAAGGGAGGGGATCATGCTCTGCTTCAGTATGTCACAGTACATGTTCGAATTCATGGTTCCCTCATTGAACTGCAGCTCCCCAGTGCTGGCAGCACTCATGCAGCCCCAGGCCATGACACTCTCACCACCATGCTTGACTGTAGGCAAGACACACTTGTCTTTGTACTCTCCACCTGGTTGCCGCCACACACGCTTGACACCACCTGAACCAAACAAGTTTATTTTGGTTAAGCAGCACTCATTACGTCTATTTACCAAAGACAACTTCTGAGTATGACGCTGAGCATGTGCACTCAACTTCATTGGTTGACCATGGCGAGGCCTGTTCTGAGTTGACAATAGAAAACATTTAGTTGCGCTGTGATAAACTGTAAAGAACTGTATTAACTATAACAAGTGATGATAAAAATGCAAATAAAGCAATAACAAGTGTGTTAAATCATAAGTTCAATGGAGTCCAAAGAAAACACAATTGAAATGAATTCTTCTGCGAAAAAAAAATTGAGGAAATCCACCACCATAAGTGAAGACACCATAAGAAATGCAGGCTTACCAGATGGCAAGCAAAGATGGCTTGCGGCTGTAAACCCCAGTCATGGCCTTTAACATGGACTGCAACACACACCAGTGGAAATTTACAATGGATCCTCAAAGGCACAGATGTCACCAAGTAGATGATACCCAAAAAAATAATAGGACTCACAATAGTGAAATACCGTAGATAAGGTGTAAAATGTAATGAGATAAAACATTTACAAGAGAACGATCATATAGAATCATAAAAATAAAGCCGGCCGGCTAAGCGAACGCCCGTCCGCTCGGACTGTCACGCGATAACGGCAGCACGTCTCCTCTCCCGACACGCGTTTCGTCACACAAATGACGTCGTCTGGGGCACAAACCCTGTTCTGAGTTGAACCTGTTCTGTTAAACCGTTGTATGGTCTTGGCCATCGTGCTGCAGCTCAGTTTCAGGATCTTGACAATATTCCCATAGCCTAGGACATCCTTGTGTAGAGCAACAATTTTTTAAGATCTTTAGAAAGTTCTTTGCCATGAGGTGCCATGTTGAACTTCCAGTGACCAGTATGAGTGAGAGAGCGATAACACCAAATTTAACACATCTGTTCCCAATTCACACCTGAGACCTTGTAACAAGTCAGTTGACCCCGGGGAGAGAAAATGGCTAATTGGACCCAACTTGGACATTTTCACTTAGGGGTGTACTCACTTTTGTTGCCAGCGGTTTAGACATTAATGGCTGTGTGTTGAGTTATTTTGAGCAGACAGAAAATGTACACCGTTATAAAAGCTGTACACTCACTACTTTATATTGTAGCAAAGTGTAATTTTGTCAGTGTTGTCACATGAAAAGATGTAATAAAATATTTACAAACATGTGAGGGGTGTACTCACTTTTGTTAAATACTGTAACTGTCTGGCAAGTGCAATCCTTGGGAAAAATTAGGGGAAATATCTCTCTCTTATTCCCCCCCCAAAAATAAATATGTGCCTGTGCTTTGCTCACTCAACCTGGAGCTTACTGTATACAGGGCTGATGAGTCCCATCCTACTGACATGTGACAGCACTTTGTGCCCCAGGAATGGAGAATTGCAAAAATCAATCTCTGTAACGTAGTAGGAAGGAAAGTCAGTAACATGCTTCCGAATATCTATATAACTTCAGCTTACCCAGTACAGCAATTAGAGCAAACTTAAAGAGGAAGTAAACCTACAGGGTCATTCTTAATGGCACCCCCATGTATCTAAATATGCAGTGCATTTGTGGATGCGAGAAATTGCATGGTGCAAAAGTGTCATGCAATTTCCTTGGGGCTGCCGTTTTAAAAAGGTGCAGGGACCTTTTTCCTGCATTTCCCGCAGGTACAGCAGTCCATTCGTGAATGGGCTGCTGTGCCCTGCAAAAACGTTAAAGTTAACTGATAGCATTGCCCTATATAGGCAAAGCACAGTTCCATATTAAACCCAAAACATAAACCTTAAAGTGGATGTAAACCCGAAATGTTTTATTATTTTTTTTTTGCTGTCACAATGTAGAGTATAATATTTTCTATCATCTGTGTCCAGTCTTGTCACAAAGAGTTAATCCAGCTCTAAGCAATCCTCTTTTCTTTCTTCAGTGAGATAAACGGACAAACAGGAGAAAACTTTTGTCCGTTCTTCCCCCTTGCTGTGAATGACAGTTTATTTACATATCTCATGCACTAGCCTAAGACAGGCATTATTTTTTAATTCCCACCCCACTCCTTTTCTGAAGTCATGTGGTTATTTTCTGGATTTTGACTGGTTGTTAGCAGAATTTAGTGTAAGAAATACACAGGAGAAAAATGCATGTTGACAAGGGGAGTGTAGAGGTGGGCGGGGAGTCTACTGACATCACGACTCCACCCACGAGCTCCAGACAATAGACCCACCCACAGAATCTGCAGTTTTTCAGTTCTTATAATAGACAGAGGGGAGATATTTGACAGGTAAGGATACATGAAGGAGGCATGTATATCCTTATAGATAAGAACTATGGCAGTAGTTTAGAAAGGATGAGAGTGGGTTTACATCCACTTTAAGCGACTTGTAAACTGAATGCCTAAACATAATCCTTTTTACTTGTTTTGTCAGTCTAATACCCATTATGAAGTCCAAAAAAAAAAGACAGTAAAGCAGATCACTTTCTTCAGATTAAAGGATATAAATATGAAAATATTTTAAGGTTAAAACAATGAATTAGGATTAATTACAAATTTTGGTTTGCAATTTGCCCCCTTTTACACTAGAATCATGTAACATTCAAACATAAATAAATGTAGAGCAACACACAAGAGTTCAAACTGAGCGGAGTCCATGGATTACACAGGGAGGACACAGCTTTCCCTGTGTAATGATGGATTACACAGCTGGATGCTGTCCTCTGTATGACAGGTTTAGTTGTGTGCTCTGGCGTGTTTAGACTAGGATCCAAGCCCATCAAGAAACTCTCGCCTGTATTGGCCAATAATCTGAATCTGGGCATTCCCTGCTTCACGGCCACACTTACTGTATACAAGAAGCTCATAACTGGTTAGGAGAAAACAGAGTTCCTGATACAGAGGGACGGCTGTCACAATGAAAGCAGAACAGAGTCTGCACACCCTCTGAACCATACCTCCTTTGCATTGGCGCTATATATACTGTACTCTACTGTTATTTACTTTCACCTATGACAGCATTTTGGGCATTCTGTACACTGCATACAGAACAGCCTTACCTGACTATGTGAATGGCTTAATGTTGTCATGATGTGACTGCACAGAGCTAAAAGGTAACATTTCATATTTGGCAAGATACTTGTCCCTGCCATTGCACATCTGGAGGGAGGCAGAGTTCAAAGTTACGACTGATCATGTATTTATAACAGGTTCACTCTCCAACTTTGTGATCTGTTTAAATTAGTCTGTGTAATGGCTAGTCTACATACCAAGTAAGCTGAAGTACAATAGGTAAAAAATTTCAGCAAAGTTTACTAAAAATCCCAGTAATGTAAATAATTTGCCTACAGCATTTCTTCTTAGCAAAAGTGTTTTTTCACTTTCTGTACAGCTGTGCTTTGAAGTATAACTGAAATGTTTAAACCACATAAGACTTTTACTAAATTTAGAAACATTAAGCTACACTGCAATGCTCTTACTTCTGCCTTTTTCTTTCCCTGTGCATTCAGACCTTGGTGATCCCCTAACTTAAGAACGTTTCTTACAAGAAGTGTGCAACATGGAGTGAAAAAAAATAAAAAAGTTAAAGCAAATGTATTACCTAACCGAATTACATTCAGTATCAAAGAACTGCCATTTTCTAATAAAAAAATTGGTTTCACATTATCTTAAAGGGATTGTAAAGCTTTGTGTAATGCTATGCATTAAGGTGAACAAAAACACCTTGCACTCACAGCCCCTCCTGAGCCCCCGTTTTACTAACCTGAGACCTTAATTCTCCTTGGGCGCGATCCCGCGTTGCTTTCACCGAGCTCCAGTTGGCTCTTTATTGGATGATTGATAGCAGTGCAGCCATTGGATCACTGTTGCTGTCAATCAAATCAATGACGTGGAACGCCGGGGGCAGGGAGTCGAGTCATACACTTGGCGGCTATGGCCGCCGAGTGTATTTACACCGAAAAGCACCCGAAAGGTAACCCCCTCGGGAGATATCTTCCCAGAAGGGGTTAGCTCTTGCATGGAGGAGCCGCGAGAGCCGCTGTGGGACCCCAGAAGAGGGCGTTCAGAACGAACTGCACAGTGGAGGTAAGATTGACATGTTTGTTTTAAAAACAAACAAAAAAAAACGAACGCATAGTATCCCTTTAAAGCAGAAGTATGGCCAAAGCTTTTTTTTGGCCATATTTTTCTTATGGATCACAGAAAAGCAGTTTGTTCTGCACTCCTGTGATCTGTTCTCAGCTGACCGGGCTGAAGCCCACTGTCGGCTGACATCACAGAGGCCAGGTTCAGGTTCTGAAAAGATCCCACCCAGAGGCCTGGATTGGCACCTGGCTCAGCCTCTCAGTGATCGGCTAAGAGCCTAAATCAGCCCGTCCCCCCCTCTGCAGCCCAGCACTCCAGTGAGCATTGGAGGGGAGGAGCAGAGGGACGGTGACTGACAGGCATGACTATCTGTTTAGAGGAGAAGAACCGAGCGATCAGCGGTGACTGATCACTCAGTTCTCACTACAAAGGTGGTGGGGGACAGATGCAGCATTGGATTGATGCTGCATCCACCTAGGTGAGTATAAATTCTCCTTTAACCTTGTATTACATATCAGATCTCCTGCAGTTACTTTCTGGCCATATGTATACACTTAAGTTAATGCTGTTCTTCAATTTTCAGGTTTGGTTTCTCGATGGTGACATGCCTGCATATTGTGTGTTGAGATAGACACTTTAATTTTCAGTAAAAGCGTGTGTGAATATGCAGGAGCACAATTGTTACAAAGTAAAAGAGTGCTGTCACCCCATAACATGTGCCTAAACAAGGACCTTCATGACAGCATCAAAGCTGTACGTTTAACCACTTAAGGACGACCGCATAACTATATACGTCGGCAGAATGGCACGGCTGGTCACATGGACGTATATATACATCTCTTTTAAAAGCCCAGCCGTGGGTCGCGAGCGTGGCGCCCTCGCGCCCCGGTCTGAAGCTCTGTGACCACGCCCGCGGACCTGATCACCGCGGGTGTCCCGCAATTGGGACACAGGAGCTGAAGAACGGGGAGAGGTGAGTGTAAACACACCCTCCCCGTTCTTCTCTGTGGCAGTGTCAGTCTGTTCCCTGATATAGGGAACGACAATCACTGAAGTCAAACATCCAGCCCCAACCCCCCTACTGTAAGAAACACACAAGGTCACACTTAACCCCTACTGTGTCCCCCCTAGTGGTTAACCCCTTCACTGCCATTTTCACAGTAAACCGTGCATTTTTATAGCACTTTTCACTGCGAAAATGACAATGGTCCCAAAAATGTGTCAAAAGTGTCCGATGTGTCCACCATAATGTCACAGTCATGAAAAAAAATCGCTGATCACATTATTAGTAAAAAATAAGTTAATAAAAATACCATAAAACCATCCCCTATTTTGTAAACGCTATAAATTTTGCGCAAACCAATCAATAAATGCTTATTGCAATTTTTTTTACCAAAAATAGGTAGAAGAATATGTATCGGCCTGAACTGAGGAAAAAAAAAAGATTTTTTATATCTTTTTTGGGGATATTTATTATAGCAAAAAGTAAAAAATATTTTTCTCTATTTTTGTTTATAGCGCAAAAAAATAAAAACCGCAGAGGTGATCAAATACCACCAAAAGAAAGCTCTATTTGTGGGAAAAAAAGGACGCCAATTTTGCTTGGGAGCCACGTCGCACGACCGCGCAATTTTCAGTTAAAGCGATGCAGTGCCGAATCGCAAAAAGGGGCCAGGTCCTTTACCTGCATAATGGTCCGGGTCTTAACCGGTTAAACAAAATAAACAATTACTTTTTAAATTATAACAACATGGAAAAATGTACAAGAGATTCTAGTGGATGGTTTACATACAGTATACAATACTTCAATGCTAAAAGCAGCATTTAATTGTGGTCCTTAGTGTCTGACTATTCCATAGTCAGTATATAATAGGTTTCATCTAAAAGCTGTAGGTGGGGAATAGTATAAGTGAATAATAAGGTAATTGTCTATCTCCACTCTCCCCCTTAGGATAACAAACTAAAAAAGCAAATGTTACAAAACCTCTATATGGAATTACATATTACATTTTAATAAACATAAAAGGTGCATTAATGGACAATGACCTTGTTTACAAAATTAACCTCCAGCAAAAAAAAAAAAACAAGCATGCTTTTCGTCAAGAGCAAGTATATTAATTTCTCTTTTACTTCTTGACGGCAAACATTATGCTATAAATATTTACTTGCTGTGCTGGATTTTAATTGGTATTCCAACAGGTACCATATAGAGCACACTGTGAAAAAAGCTGCCTGGATTAGAAATGTAGCGCTGACATTCTTGTATATTGATGTGTGTTTGCATACTTTAATACAACGTCTATGGACATTGCTATGTTTAAGTATTTGGAGCCATCTAGTGACCAAATACTGGTAATGCAGAGAGATGTTTTGTTTAGGATTTTGGTTGCCTTGGAGACGAGGGGAGACAGGAGTGTAAAAAAAAGGCTTGGGGGCTGATGCCGAGCTGCTGGGGAGCGAAGGCTGAGCTCGGAGAGCTAGAGGACAGTGGCCGGATTGCAGAGACAGAGAGACAATCATCCGAGCATCAGAGAACCGGATCCATCCAGCGGAGCTGAACAGAGCTGACGGAGAAGCAAGTTGCAGTCACAGGACCCTGAACAAAAGTTACTACCCGGAGCTCCGATCCAGTGGGTGAGCGGGTCACGACCCACAGTTTGCTAAGTTTACACGCAGGTAGACTCATACACAGGCCTCACTGGGATTTATAGTTCCACAGAGGAGCAGAGGAACTGAAACTGAGAAGGCTTGAGGCCTATCTAATTTGACATTTCAAGCGATTTTAAAATAGTTACTGCAGTTACACCAGGAGCATTTTCACTTCAATTTGACTCATCAAAACTGTGGATTACAAATCATTTTAGCTAGCGAAGAAAAGAAGATCCAAGACCAAGTACTTTAAGTGAGATCTCACGCATAGCTAATAAAGTAGGGGGAGCTCCCAGGTATAAAATGTTTATGTATACTGTTTTCAAATAGCTTATGTTTAAATCAATTGTGCTGTCGTCTTACGTTGGGATGACAGCACAATTACTGTAATCACTTCTTTGCATATTTCACAGTAAAATATATCTCTGGTTAAGTATCCAGTTGTTGTGGCGTACTGTTTTTCTCACTCCAAGTGCAGTCAGTGGATCCTGGGGTTATAATACAGGTATTTTGTATTGTCTTACATTGTATTGTATTGCATTGCATCACAGCTGTGCCAAGGGGATTGAGCCAAGTTAGTGGGGTTTATTGGTAGAGTGCAGGCCCAAATTAAACCAGCAGCTCCTTCGGGGGTCAGTGCTACAGAAAGTTTTGCCCTGTTATGTTTTAGAGTTCCATCTGGCTTCAACTTTCAACCACAGTTTGGGCAAAAAACAAGTTACTAAAATGACAGTTCCTAACTAAAGTAACATTAAAATTCAACTCTGCTAAATGCGATTTACATCTGCAACATAACTGTGGGCTTTTGTGCTTTAAAAAGTAATACATATGCAGAGGTATTAACAATAGAAACTGTATGGTGACTCCAAATTGGAACACCAATGCTGATAATGATGGGCACATGTGCTGATACAGAAAGGATCCTACTGACTCCCAGTGATCTTGATACACTGCAGGAAAAATGGTACAAATGATTCTGTGTTTATGGGTTCAGATGCTTAGCATAGAAGCAATGCTTCTACCTCCTGAAAAAAAATATATATTTAGAAATGTACACACGTGTCATATACATATATTATGATTTTTTTGGTTGATCATTTTGCTTCAAATCTCTCTGCCGAGGTCCCTTTGTGGTAAAGGTTTTTAAACCAGTAACTGGGGACCTACTGATATAGCCTCTTTAAAATTAAATATGCAAACATATATAAAATAGATCACAGGAGTACTATTATTACAATAAAAACAGCAAAGCACTGTTTTTGATGAGCAGGATCAAAAATAATGAAACACTAACAGAACTCTAGATCTCTAGTGTATATAGACTTTACTGCTCTGCCCATGCTGTAATTAGACTCCAGAGAGGAACGTTTAAAGATTAGCTGAACATGATGTTGCCAAATACTAAATACCATTTACAAAGATCATCAAAAATAAATCAGATCACTAAAAAAAGGTTCCCAAATATTTTTTTTTTTTCATGCCATCTAACCCATATGCAGTAAAAAATAACCTTTGGAACTGATAAGTGTATTGATCTTAAAGAACAACTTTACAGCTCAGCACACATGCAAAATGAATAAGAAATCAGTTTCTGGGTAAATAAGACAGGTTAGCTGAATAGGTGTTTTGACATCCCACTAACAAGGACCATTTAGCCGAGCATACATGCTATGTATAAGTTACGTACCAACTTTTTAGCCACAGATTAATTTTTTTCTTGTTTCATATTTGTATTGGAGAAATTGAAAATGTACAATCATTACACAAGACAATCCATTAGTACATCTCTATACACTCTTGTAACAGAATAAGTTCAAACAAGTATAGCCATTGAAGTAGTCAGCGACAATAACAATAAATGAGAAGTTCACCTATCATAACATGTTACACCCATATTCAGAAAAAAATTGAAACAGGCACTACAAATCACAGCAACGGAACCTAGGACAACTGACGTGTTTCACACTAGCTTTAGTGTTTACTCATAGCTCATAAGTAAACACTAAAGCTAGTGTGAAACGCGTCAGCTGTTCTAGGTTCCGTTGCTGTGATTTGTAGCGCCTGTTTCCAGTTTTTTTAAATAAAGCTACGTTGGATTGGAATGTGGCTGTCCTCATAATTTTTTGTTTCTAATGGCCATGTGCATTGCCAGCACCCTCGGTTTCTGAGAAGAAGATCGTAACCTAATACCTAATGAGACCTGCTTGGAGCGGCAATTTCTGTCTTTCTACACCCATATTCAGGGTATAACATGTTATGAAGGGAATGGCCCCAGATCCACCACTCTGACAGCTAGCAGGGATTGTCTTCCCCGTTAGCTGTCAAAAAAAAAAAATGTGAATTGAAAACTACAAGTCCTGACACCCAACAGAGGAGATGTACTTGTGTCCTGTACTGTACTCCAAGAAACAGATTTTAAAGTAAAAAATCCATTATTTTATATTTAAATAGAGTGGGGAAGGGTTGGGTTAGGGACCCTGTCAAATTTTCATGGGCAACATCATGCCAACAGGTCAAAAAGTGATTGACCGCCTTAAAACAGCTTGTAGCACCTTACACCCAAAACTGGCATTACCTAAGGTCTGAACATCTGTCTGGTAAAACATGTAATCATAAGACACGGTGGCAGCTTTGCAAATCTGAGAAACACACACCGCAAAAAGTGAATACACACAACAAAAGTGAATACACCTCTAAGTGAAAATCTCCAAATTGGGCCTAAAGTGCCAATATTTTGTATGACCACCATTATTTCCCAGCACTGCCTTAACCCACTTGGGCATGAAGTTCACCAGAGCTTCACAGGTTGCCACTGGAGTCCTCTTCCACTCCTCCATGATGACATTAACCAGTTGCTGACGGCCGTACGACTTTGTACGGCCTCAGCGCGGCTCTGAATTCCTAACAGGCCGTGTTTTTACGGCCTCCCCTTTGCTCGTTCCCCGCGCGCGCTCACGAGCGCGCAGCGGGGAACTACTGTCATCGCCGCGTCCCCTGGATACAGCCGCACGCAGATCGCGGTAAATAGCCAATCACAGCGGCTATTTACAGCGCGATCTGGACAGCCAATGACGGATGATCTCATATGTAAACATATGAGATCATCTCTCATTGCCGGCGCTCTCTCCACACACAGACGCCGCGTGTGTGGAGAGAGTGAGTTATTACAGTACAGTGAGAGTAAAAAGTAAAAAAAAGTGCCCATCAGCGCCCACCTGGTACCACCAGTGCCCACCTGGTACCACCAGTGCCCACCTAGTACCACCAGTGCCCACCTAGTACCACCAGTGCCCACCTGGTGCCCACCAGTACCACCTGTGCCCACCTGTGCCACAGTACAGCCCGTGCCACAGTACCGCCCGTGCCACAGTACCGCCCGTGCCACAGTACCGCCTGTGCCCGCCTGTGCCACCAGTACCGCCTGTGCCACCAGTACCGCCTGTGCCATCAGTACCGCCCGTGCCATCAGTACCGCCCGTGCCATCAGTACCGCCCGTGCCATCAGTACCGCCCGTGCCACCGTGCCACCGTACCACCTGTGCCACAGTACCACCTGTGCTCGCCTGTGCCATCAGTACCGCCCGTGCCATCAGTACCGCCCGTGCCATCAGTAACGTCCGTACCGCCCGTGCCATCAGTACCGCCCGTGTCATCAGTACCGCCCGTGCCACAGTACCACCTGTGCCCGCCTGTGCCATCAGTACCACCTGTGCCATCAGTACTGCCTGTGCCATCAGTACCACCTGTGCCATCAGTACCGCCTGTGCCATCAGTACCGCCTGTGCCATCAGTACCGCCTGTGCCCACCTGTGATCAGGGCCCATCTGCAACACCTCAGTGCCCATCTGTGCCGCCTCAGCGCACATCTGTGCCGCCTCATCCGTGCACATCTGTGCAATCAGTACACATCTGTGCCGCCTCATCCGTGCACATCTGTGCAATCAGTCCCCATCTCTGCCACCTCAGTCCCCATCTCTGCCACAACAGTCCCCATCTCTGCCACCTCAGTCCCCATCTCTGCCACCTCAGTCCCCATCTCTGCCACCTCAGTCCCCATCTCTGCCCATCTGTGCCACCTCAGTGTACATCTGTGCCACACACACACCGCCAGCAATGTCAAAACGTCGCTATTCCTTACAGGAGGCATTTCAGATTATTTCTGCACCTGATGAGAGCAATGTGGAGCTCCCTGTTTCTGATTCCCAATCGGATTCGGACGTAGACTATGAGCCAGTCTACACCAGTGGAACAGCGACAGGCTCAGAGGGGGGAGATGGTCAGCCCGCCAAAAGAAGGCGCTCTGGTGAGGAGGCAGTGGCATCCACCAGCACCGACATGCCATCCACCAGCACCGACATGCCATCCACCGATACTGAAGTGCCATCCACCAGTACCGTCGTGCCATCCACCTCTACCGAATTGCCATCCACCAGCACCGCAGTACCCCAGCAACAAAGGTCAAGGACCCATGCCAGCCTTCCCTATGCCCTTCAGTACCCCCTGTGGCTTCCTCCAAATTCCGGAGAAGCCAACATTCCCCCCTTCACTGCCCAGCCAGGAGTCCAGGTAAACACGGACAATTTTTCCCCAATTCAATTTTTCTATTTATTTTTCCCTGAGGAACTGCTTTCCAGCATTGTGGCCCAGTGCAACTTGTATGCCCAACAATTTATCATCAAGAACCCCACATCGTCCTATGCCCGTCCCTTCCAGTGGAGAGACCTTACAGTGGATGAGTTCAGGATTTTTTTAGGCCTCACTTTTTGCATGGGACTCAACCCAAAAAATTAAAAACATTCCTTTTGGTCAAAACGCCCCATTTACCACATGCCAATTTTCTCCACAACAATGCCCAGATCCCGATATTTTATAATCATGAGGTTCCTCCACTTCAATGATAATACACAGTGCCTTCCCCGAAATGACCCCAATTTTGACAGGCTTTTCAAAATTCGCCCCTTATTAGATTATTTTTCGCAATTATTCCCCCAAATATATACCCCGGAGCAAAACGTATGTGTCGACGAGTCCCTAGTAAAATTTTGTGGCCGACTTAAAATCAAACAATTTATACCCAGCAAAAGGGCCCGCTATGGGGTGAAGGTCTACAAACTTTGCGAACGAGCCACAGGGTACCTTTATTCCTTTTTGGTGTACCAAGGGAAGGACACCCAGCTGAATCCCCCCGATTGCCCAGACTACTTGGGATCAAGTGGGAAAGTTGTCTGGCAACTCATCAACCCCCTCCTTGATAAAGGATACCACCTGTACGTGGACAACTTCTATACGTCTCTTCCTCTGTTCCACAACCTGCACCGAAAGAAGACGCCAGCATGTGGCACCGCCAGAAAGAACCGGAAAGGCTTTCCGCAAAGCCTTGTAAATACAAAGCTGAAGAAAGGGGAATCGGCGAGTCTGCGGAACAAGGAGGTTCTGGCAGTGAAGTGGAGGGACAGAAGAGACGTATATATGTTGTCCTCCATCCACAACGATTCTTTTGTTGAAACCCGCAGAAGGCGTGGCACCACCATCCAAAAACCCACCTGCATTCAGGACTACAATTTGTTCATGGGGGAGTCGACTTAAACGACCAAATGTTGGAACCATACCTTGCCACAAGACGCACGTACCATTGGTACAAAAAGGTAGCAATTTATTTTTTTCATTTGGCCGTCTACAACTCCCATGTTGTTTACCGCAAATCAACCCAAAACCCCCTACCCTTCCTTGGCTACCTGGAGGAAATTACCACTTCCCTGATATTCCCGAACGACCTGCCCCAACACATCCGATCAGATGTCCTAAGTCGGCTCTCCGAACGGCACTTCCCGGATAAGGTCCCTCCCACAGCATCAGGCCGACGAGCTAAAAAAAAATGTAGAGTGTGTACCAGTGGAGGAATCAGACGGGACACAGTTTACTATTGTGCAGAGTGTTCTTCACAACCAGGCCTCTGTATAATTGACTGTTTCAAACGTTACCATACTAAACTAAAGTATTAGTTTAGTATGGTAAACGTAATCCTCCGTTCCTGCCTTCTCACCCCTTATGCCACTGCCTGCTTTTGTAACTGACCCCGGCTTGTTATTGGACCACCCTTCTGCCTAATGATTTTGTAATACCGCTGCCTGATTTGGAATTGACCCTGGACTGTTTTTCGACCATTCTTCTGCCTAACGATTCTGTACTGCCTCTGCCTGATCTGGAACTGACCTCGGACTGTTTGACCATGCCTTTTGCCTGCCTCTTGGACTGATCTTGTACCCTGCTACTGGACTAGTGGGATTCAACACAGGGGTCTCACATATGTGAGGGGCGCCAGAAAAGTTTTTCTGGATGAAGAAAACTTTTTTGTTTTCTCATGCTAGATTAGGGTCTGGTTGCCCGGAGGCTTCAAAGAGATTTGGGTGGGAGAAGCCTCTACCCCTGTCCCCATTCTGTCCTGAACGAGGCCCTCCTTCTGCCTGCTGCCTGTAGGACCTATGCCATCATGCCTTTGCCTGTTGCATGAACTGACCACCTGCAGTATCCCTGCCTGGACGTTGCTGACCAAGTCCCTGCCTGCTGCCTGGACCAGTGCTATCCTGCTGTGTAGAACTGCGCTACTATTACCAAGGTAATCTTTTGTTTACGCTTTGCTCAGCATAATGTATTTTGGGGTGTAATTCTTGGTATGTGCATGCTATGTGTCTCTGGAACACCTGACGGTGTTCCTTGCATGTTGGATCTCTATATGTGGTCAGGCTGTGTAGAAGTCTCACACATGGGGTATCGTTTTACTCAGGAGGAGTAGCAGAATGTATTTTGGGGTGTCATTTTTGCTATGTACATGCTATGTGTTGGAAATATCTTATCAATGGACAACTTTGTGTAAAAAAAATGCGTTTTCATTTTTTTTCCACATATTCCAAAAACTTCTGGAAAAAAATGAACCGTTCAAAAGACTCATTATGCCTCATAGATTATACGTTGGGGTGTTAGCTTTCCAAAATGGGGTCATTTTGTGGGTAATTCCATCGTCCTGGTGTTCCAGGGCCTTCAAACGTGTAATAGGTTGTCAACTAGTTAGATGTGCAATTTATGCTCCTAAAACCCCTGATGGCGCTCCCTGCATGTTGGGCATCTGTATGTGGCCAGGCAGTGAAAAAGTCTCACACATGGGGTATCGTTTTACTCAGGAGGAATAGCAGAATGTATTTTGGGGTGTCATTTTTGCTATGTACATGCTATGTGTTGGAAATATCTTATCAATGGACAACTTTGTGTAAAAAAAATGCGTTTTCATTTTTTTTCCACATATTCCAAAAACTTCTGGAAAAAAATGAACCGTTCAAAAGACTCATTATGCCTCATAGATTATACGTTGGGGTGTTTGCTTTCCAAAATGGGGTCATTTTGTGGGTAATTCCATCGTCCTGGTGTTCCAGGGCCTTCAAACGTGTAATAGGTTGTCAACTAGTTAGATGTGCAATTTATGCTCCTAAAACCCCTGATGGCGCTCCCTGCATGTTGGGCATCTGTATGTGGCCAGGCAGTGAAAAAGTCTCACACATGGGGTATCGTTTTACTCAGGAGGAATAGCAGAATGTATTTTGGGGTGTCATTTTTGCTATGTACATGCTATGTGTTGGAAATATCTTATCAATGGACAACTTTGTGTAAAAAAAATGCGTTTTCATTTTTTTCCCACATATTCCGAAAACTTCTGGAAAAAAATGAACCGTTCAAAAGACTCATTATGCCTCATAGATTATACGTTGGGGTGTTAGCTTTCCAAAATGGGGTCATTTTGTGGGTAATTCCATCGTCCTGGTGTTCCAGGGCCTTCAAACGTGTAATAGGTTGTCAACTAGTTAGATGTGCAATTTATGCTCCTAAAACCCCTGATGGCGCTCCCTGCAGGTTGGGCATCTGTATGTGGCCAGGCAGTGGAAAAGTCTCACACATGGGGTATCGTTTTACTCAGGAAGAGTAGCAGAATGTATTTTGGGGTGTCATTTGTGGTATGCACATGCCATGTGAGAGAAATAAGCAATTACAATGACACTTTTGAGAAATTTTTTAAATAAAAAATAAAAATCTTAATTTTGCAAAGTGTTTTGGGAAAAAATGACAACTTCAAATAACTCACCATGCCTCTTACTAAATACATTGGGATGTCTAAAAAAAGGGGTTATTTGGGGGGAATTTGTACTTTCCTGGCTTGTTAGGGTCTCAAGAAATGAGATAGGCCTTCAAAACATCAGGTGTGATCAGATGTGATAATTTTTTATGATTTGCGCTATAGCTTGTAGACTCTAAAACTTTCACACAGACCAAATAATTTCCCAAAAAATTGGGTTATTTTTATCAAAGACATGTAGCAGTATAAATTGTGGCCAAAATTTATGAAGAAAATTTAATATTTTGCAAAATTTTATCACAGAAACTAAGAAAAAAACATTTTTTTTCTAAATTTTCGGTCTTTTTTCATTAATAGCGCAAAAAATAAAAAACCCAGAGGTGATCAAATACCACCAAAAGAAAGCTCTATTTGTGGGAAAAAAAGGACAAAAAAATCATTTGGGTACAGTGTTGCATGACTGAGTAATTGTCATTCAAAGTGTGAGAGCCCTGAAAGCTGAAAATTGGTCTGGTCAGGAGAGTGTTTAAGTGCCCAGTATGGAAGTGGTTAAGGAGCTGGTGGATGTAAGAGACCTTGCGCTCCTCCACTTTCCATTTGAGGATGCCCCACAGATGCTCAATAGGGGTTAGGTCTGGAGACATGCTTGGCCAGTCTATCACCTTTACCCTCAGCTTCTTTAGTAAGGCAGTGGTTGTCTTGGAGATGTGTTTGGGGTCGTTATGTTGGAATACTGCCCTGCGGCCCAGTCTCTGAAGGGAGGGGATCATGCTCTGCTTCAGTATGTCACAGTACATGTTGGCATTCATGGTTCCCTCAATTAACCGTAGCAACCCAGTGCTGGCACTACTCATGCAGCCCCAGACCATGACACTCCCACTACCATATTATACTGTAGGCAAGACACACAAGGGTGTTAAGGAGGTTCTTCATGTACCCCCTTGCATGTTGATATTCATTGGAATTGTATATATGTTAACTCAATATTTCATTTTTTGCTAATTATGTCTATTTATGAATAAAACTTTTTTTCTACTTCAACACGCTGTATATTTGAAATCAATACTATTAGTGCCTAAAAAGTCCACCCAGGGGAACTCTCCCTTTTTCTCTCTTTGTACTCTTAATCTGGTTGCCACCACACACGCTTGACACATCTGAACCAAATAAGTTTATCCTGGTCTCATCAGACCACAGGACATGGTTCCAGTAATCCATGTCATTAGTCTGCTTGTCTTCAGCAAACTGTTTGCGACCTTTCTTGTGCATCATCTTTAGAAAAGGATTCCTTCTGGAACAACAGCCATGCAAACTGATTTGATGCAGTATCAGCCTGTCAGTGCAAAGGGTCTGAGCACTGACAGGCTGACTCCCCACCCCTTAAACCTCTGCAGCAGCAATGCTGGCAGCACTCATACATCTATTTCCCAAAGACAACCTCTGGATAGGACGCTGAGCATGTGCACTCAACTTCTTTGGTTGAGGCCTGTTCTGGGTGGAATCTGTCCTGTTGAACGGTTTTGCTGCAGCTCAGTTTCAGGGTCTTGCCAATCTTCTTGTAGCCTGGGTCATCTTTATGTATAGCAACAATTTTTTTTCTTCAGATCCTCACAGAGTTCTTTGCAATGAGGTGCCATATTAAACTTCCAGTGACCAGTATCAAAGAGTGAGAGCGGAAAAAACACATTTAACACAACTTTTCCCCAGTCACACCTAAGACCTTGTAACACTGAGTCACATGACACCGGGGAGGGAAAATGGCCAATGGGTCCTGATTTGGACATTTTCACTTAGGGGTGTACTCACTTTTGTTGCCAGCGGTTTAGACATTAATGGTTGTGTGTTGAGTTATTTTGAGGGGACAGCAAATGTACACAGTTATACAAGCTGTACACTCACTACTTTACATTGTAGCAAAGTGTCATTCCTTCAGTGTTGTTGCAGGAAAAGATATAATAAAATATTTACAAAAATGTGAGGGGTGTACTCACTTTTGTGAGATACTGTACATATGACTTATTATTTGAATAATTCAATGTTTTGCCTTGGCTAAAAATTAGCTCCCACCAGACCTGTAGTGGAGACATTTTGTACAAATAAACAAAACCAAACCAAAGTAAATAGTGCTGTGCACCTATGGAATTGCTGAGATCTTTAGTTCTTAAATGCACTCAAGTAAACAACCTTTACAGTGCATCCTTGCTGTCTATATATATTTACACCACAAATGTCATTTTATTATCATGTTCTGAAATAAATTATACTACTGAAAGCATCAACTAATTTAAAACAGCAATTTGTAAGCTGGAGTTTCCTAATGAATTGCCCTTTGTCAAGATATACTGAGCATTTGTCATGATATGCTGTATTAGTGTTCACTATTCAATATAAATACAGCTACTACGGTTTACATTCTTATTGAAATAATTGGTATTTTGTGTTGTGAACATTTTATTTTACAAAGTTTGGTGAAAAAAAGGGCAACAACTTAAAGGGGTTGTAAAGGTTTGTTTTTTATTTTCTAAATAGGTTCTTTTAAGCTAGCGCATTGTTGGTTCACTTACTTTTCCTTCGATTTCCCTTCTAAATGTTTTTTTTTTCTTTGTCTGAATTTCTCACTTCCTGTCTCTCCTCAGTAAGCTTGCCCCATCATCTGAGCTGTTCTGGCTGGGGGTTAGTCAGCCAGAACAGCTTACTGAGGAGGAACAGGAAGTGAGAAATTCAGAAAAAAAAATAGAAGGGAAATCAAAGGAAAAGCTTAGTGAACCAACAATGCACTAGCTTAAAGGAACCTATTTAGAAAATAAAACTTGAATCTTTACAACCTGTTCCTTTAAAGCATGTTGTACAGCACAGTGCAAATGGCTAATTCCGCCCCTCTGCAAACTGACCACGATAATCATGGCTGCTGAACCCTGACACCATGGTCAGTTTGCATGATTCTGTCATCTGCAGCCCTGCTCTCTGCAGCTCGCTTTTGTCTGTGTCTCCCCTTTCCTCCCCTCCCTGCTCGAACCAGCCCCCCCCCCCCCCCCGCCGCTTCTACTGCTCTCATATCTTCTAATAAATTGTCTTATCCCTTCTGTACCATTAGAACATGTGTCCCTGTGTAATGTAAACAATCCACTGATCTGTACCTGTATAAACACGGCTCCAGGCGTTCAGCTGATTGTCGGCGCTCTCTCTCCTCTTGCTCCCTGGCTGACATGAGCGGGACCACTCGACCCTGCCCACTGCAGCTGTGAGCCAGAGGAAGAAGAAAGGAGAGGAATCAGCTGAGCACCTGGAGCAGAGCTGCCCTATATCACTACAGATCGGCTGTTTTATTTTTTTTTCATTACACAGGCACACATGTTATAATCGTATAAGGGGATAAGACAATAAACATCCACTTTAACATCAATCTATATATGCATGAAAATTAACATTTTAAAAACTGCTATATCCATACAAATTTTGCCATGGTATCAAGCATTTTTAATAGCTGGGGAATAAGCATGAGCTTGGAATTGGTCTGAACAAGGAGGAAAGCTGTCACTTCTGTTCAATCAACTGGATCAAGTGCATTCCCCACCCAGCAGCTAAATATACACAAAAGGGGCAAGGATGCTTGTGACATTGTATGGCCACATTAGATCAATGAAGCTTGCAAACAGGTCAATGGAAGGAGCTGAAGTTCTCCAGGAGGAAAGAGCTTGAATTTGGTTCAAAATTGTGTTAAGACTGAACTTGGCAGGAAGTGGAAGCCAAGGTCTCAATCAGCTGTCAGAGCTATCCTCACTGAGCTCTGCAGAGTGTAATTTCAGCTATTTTTCCCTTTTTTCTGACAGTTTAGACAAGCTTTATACATTCTGGGCTTTGAACAGCTGTAGAGAAGAGAAGACTGCAGAAAAAACAGGTACAAGGATTTGTTTAACCACTTCCCACCCGGCGGTTCAAGGCGGTGGTTTAGTTTTCCTGACTGTGCCTCATCTGATGTCCAGCAGGATAACAGCTGCTGCGCGCCCGTGGGGGCGTGCATAGCAGCACTCGTTGTTTCGGCATGTCAGTTTGACACACCCCTATACTGATCTCAGTAGAGAGCCTCTGACGGAGGCTTTTTACAAAGTGATCAGCCGTGTCCAATCACCGCTGATTACGATGTTATCAGGAAGAGCCGTTGATCGACTTTTCCTCACTTGTGTCTGGCAGATGTGAGTAGAGGAGAGCCAATCGGCTGCTCTCCTGACAGGGGGAGGTCTGTGCTGATTGTTTATCAGTGCAGCCCCCCTTCCTTGGATGGCCGCCTAGGGCCACCAGGGTATGCCACCCTAGACCACTATAGCTATGCGAATCAGTGCTCAGGCAGCTGCCAATCAGTGGCAAGTAAAAATGCCTGCCAGTGCCACCAGTACCCATTAGTGCAACCTTTCAGTGTCCTTCAGTGTCGCCTATCAGTGCCCACCAGTGGCACCTATGAGTGCCCATCAGTTCCGCCTATCAGTGCTGCATATCCGTGTCATCCACCAATGCTGCCTATCAGTGCACATCGGCAGTGCCCATCAATGCAACCTCATCAGTGCTGCCTTATCAGTGAAGGAGAAAACTTACTTATTTACAACATTTTATAACAAACAAACAAAAACTTTTTTTTCCCCCATCAAAATTGTTGGTCTTTTTTTAATTTGTTTTGCAAAAAAACAAAACACATGCAGAGATAATCAAATACCACCAAATAAGCTCTATTTCTGGGAACAAAATGATAACAATTTTGTTTGGGTACAGTGTAGAATGACCGTGCAATTGTCATTTAAAAAGTGACAGTGCCGAAAGCTGAAAATTGGCTTGGGGAGGAAGGGGGGTGTAAGTGCCTGGTATTGAAGTGGTTAATCTCTGTGCATCACCTGAGGCCAGGCACTTTACTGGGTATATGTAAAGGTTTACAACCACTTTAAATGATCACTCTACAAAAGGAATTCAAAACCAAATTTGTTTTGTGTCCTAAAAACAATACATTCATGTTTTTGATGCACATGTTTCATGCAAATGCTCTTCCTACTGATGCCTTGTGGAAGGGGACACTGCATGGCCCTGGAAAATTATTACCATAACCACTTAAGGACAGAAGGTGTTTTTCAGATTCGGTGTTTACAAGACAAACTGTTTTTTTTGCTAGAAAATTACTTAAAACCCCCAAACATTATATATTTTTTTTCTAACACCCTAGAGAATAAAATGACGGTCATCGCAATACATTTTGTAACACCGTATTTGCGCAGCGGTCTTACAAGCACACTTTTTTTGGAAAAAATTAATTTTTTTGAATTAAAAAATAAGACAACAATAAATTTGGCCCAATTTTTTTATATATTGTGAAAGATAATATTACGCCGACTAAAATGATACCCAACATGTCACGCTTTAAAATTGCGCCCGCTCGTGGCATGGCGTCAAACTTTTACCCTTAAAAATCTTGATAGGCGACGTTTAAAAAATTCTATAGGTTGCATTTTTTGAGCTACAGAGTAGCTCTAGGGCTAGAATTATTGCTCTCGCTCTAACGATCGTGGTAGTGATACCTCACTTGTGTGGTTTGAATACCGTTTTCATATGCGGGCACTAATCGCGTATGCGTTCGCTTCTGCGCGCAAGCTCGTCGGGACAGGGCACTTTAAAAACATTTTTTTTTGTTTTCTTATTTATTTTTATTGATTTTTATATTTTTTACACTGAAATGAAAAAAAAAATCACTTTTATTCCTATTACAAGGAATGTAAACATCCCTTGTAATAGAAAAAAACATGACAGGTCCTCTTAAATATGAGATCTGGGGTCAAAAAGACCTCACATCTTATATTTAGACTTAAATGCAAGAAAAAAAAAAAAAAAAGGAAAATTTGTCATTTAAAAAAATGACAAAAAAATTGTCTCTTTAAGACGCTGGGCGGGACTGACGTTTTGACGTCACTTCCTCCCAGCAAAGCTATGAGGACGGGTGGGGGCCATCTTGCCCTCACTCAAGTCCTCACACACCAGGCAGCAGCATCCGATCTCCTACGCCGCTACCGACGGCTCCGGTAAGCGGAAGAGCCGCGGGAGGGCCCTCTCCCGCCACCGATAACGGCGATCTCGCGGCGAATCCGCCGCGGTGACCGCCGTTATCGTTTACAGGCCCGCCCACTGAAAAGATGGATACCTCGGTTGTGGCAGCAGCTGCTGCCGTTACAGAGATATCCATCTTTAACCATTTGCTGACGGCCGTACGACTTTGTACGGCCTCAGCGCGGCTCTGAATTCCTAACAGGCCGTCTTTTTACGGCCGCCCCTTTGCTCGTTCCCCACGCGCGCTCACGAGCGCGCAGCGGGGAACTACTGTGCTGGCCGTGTCCCCTGGATACAGCCGCACACAGATCGCGGTAAATAGCCAATCACAGCGGCTATTTACAGCGCGATCTGGACAGCCAATGACGGATGATCTCAAATGTAAACATATGAGATCATCTCTCATTGCCGTCTCTCTCTCCACACACAGACGCCGTGTGTGTGGAGAGAGAGTGAGTTGCTACATACAGTAAAATAATTACAGTATAAAAGTGCCCATCAGCGCCCACCTGGTTCCACCTGTACCCACCTGGTGCCCACCAGTACCAGCTGTGCCCACCTGTGCCACAAGTACAGCTCGTGCCACAGTACAGCCCGTGCCACAGTACCGCCCGTGCCACAGTACCGCCCGTGCCACCGTACCGCCCGTGCCACCGTACCGCCTGTGCCATCAGTACCGCCTGTGCCATCAGTACCGCCCATGCCATCAGTACCGCCCGTGCCATCAGTACCGCCCGTGCCACAGTACCGCCCGTGCCATCAGTACCACCTGTGCCCGCCCGTGCCATCAGTACCGCCCGTGCCATCAGTACCGCCCGTGCCATCAGTACCGCCCATACCGCCCGTGCCATCAGTACCGCCCATGCCATCAGTACCGCCCGTGCCACAGTACCACCTGTGCCCGCCTGTGCCATCAGTACCACCTGTGCCATCAGTACCACCTGTGCCATCAGTACCGCCTGTGCCATCAGTACCGCCTGTGCCCACCTGTGATCAGGGCCCATCTGTAACACCTCAGTGCCCATCTGTGCCGCCTCAGCGCACATCTGGGCCGCCGCCTCAGTGCACATCTGTGCAATCAGTACACATCTGTGCCGCCTCATCCGTGCACATCTGTACAATCAGTACACATCTGTGCTGCCTCATCAGTGTACATCTGTTCCACCACCTCAGTCCCCATCTCTGCCACCTCAGTCCCCATCTCTGCCACCTCAGTCCCCGTCTCTGCCCATCTGTGCCACCTCAGTGTACATCTGTGCCACACACACCGCCAGCATGTCAAAACGTCGTTATTCCTTACAGGAGGCATTTCAGATTATTTCTGCACCTGATGAGAGCAATGTGGAGCTCCCTGTTTCTGATTCCCAATCGGATTCGGACGTAGACTATGAGCCAGTCTACACCAGTGGAACAGCGACAGGCTCAGAGGGGGAAGATGGTCAGCCCGCCAAAAGAAGGCGCTCTGGTGAGGAGGCAGTGGCATCCACCAGCACCGACATGCCATCCACCAATACTGAAGTGCCATCCACCAGTACCGTCGTGCCATCCACCTCTACCGAATTGCCATCCACCAGCACCGCAGTACCCCAGCAACAAAGGCCAAGGACCCATGCCAGCCTTCCCTATGCCCTTCAGTACCCCCTGTGGCTTCCTCCAAATTCCGGAGAAGCCAACATTCCCCCTTTCACTGCCCAGCCAGGAGTCCAGGTAAACACGGACAATTTTTCCCCAATTCAATTTTTCGATTTATTTTTCCCTGAGGAACTGCTTTCTAGCATTGTGGCCCAGTGCAACTTATATGCCCAACAATTTATCACCAAGAACCCCACATCGTCCTATGCCCGTCCCTTCCAGTGGAGAGACCTTACAGTGGATGAGTTCAGGATTTTTTTAGGCCTCACTTTTTGCATGGGACTCAACCCAAAAAATGAAAAACATTCCTTTTGGTCAAAACGCCCCATTTACCACATGCCAATTTTCTCCGCAACAATGCCCAGATCCCGATATTTTATAATCATGAGGTTCCTCCACTTCAATGATAATACACAGTGCCTTCCCCGAAATGACCCCAATTTTGACAGGCTTTTCAAAATTCGCCCCTTATTAGATTATTTTTCGCAATTATTCCCCCAAATATATACCCCGGAAAAAAACGTATGTGTCGACGAGTCCCTAGTAAAATTTTGTGGCCAGTTTAAAATCAAACAATTTAATCAATCAAGCTATGGGGTGAAGGTCTACAAACTTTGCGAACGAGCCACAGGGTACCTGTATTCCTTCTTGGTGTACGAAGGGAAGGACACCCAGCTGAATCCCCCCGATTGCCCAGACTACTTGGGATCAAGTGGGAAAGTTGTCTGGCAACTCATCAACCCCCTCCTTGATAAAGGATACCACCTGTACGTGGACAACTTCTATACGTCTCTTCCTCTGTTCCACAACCTGCACCGAAAGAAGACGCCAGCATGTGGCACCGCCAGAAAGAACCGGAAAGGCTTTCCGCAAAGCCTTGTGAATACAAAGCTGAAGAAAGGGGAATCGGCGAGTCTGCGCAACAAGGAGGTTCTGGCAGTGAAGTGGAGGGACAGAAGAGACGTATACATGTTGTCGTCCATCCACAACGATTCCTTTGTAGAAACCCGCAGAAGGCGTGGCACCACCATCCAAAAACCCACCTGCATTCGGGACTACAATTCGTTCATGGGGGGAGTCGACCTAAATGATCAAATGTTGGAACCGTACCTTGCCACAAGACGCACGTACCATTGGTACAAAAAGGTAGCAATTTATTTTTTTCATTTGGCCGTCTACAACTCCCATATTATTTACCGCAAATCCACCCAAAACCCCCTACCCTTCCTTGGCTACCTGGAGGAAATTACCACTTCCCTGATATTCCCAACCAACCTACCCCAAAAACATCCGATCAGATGTTCTAAGTCGGCTCTCCGAACGGCACTTCCCGGATAAGATCCCTCCCACACAAATTTTTTTAAAAGTGTGTACCAGTGGAGGAGTCAGACGGGACACAGTTTATTATTGTGCAGAGTGTCCTTCACAACCAGGCCTCTGTGTAACTGACTGTTTCAAACGTTACCATACTAAACTAAAGTATTAGTTTAGTATGGTAAACGTAATCCTCCGTTCCTGCCTTCTCACCCCTTATGCCACTGCCTGCTTTTGTAACTGACCCCGGCTTGTTATTGGACCACCCTTCTGCCTAATGATTTTGTAATATCTCTGCCTGATGTGGAATTGACCCTGGACTGTTTTTTGACCATTCTTCTGCCCAACGATTTTGTAATACCTCTGCCCGATTTGGAATTGACCCTGGACTGTTTTTCGACCATTCTTCTGCCTAACGATTCTGTACTGCCTCTGCCTGATATGGAACTGACCTCGGACTGTTTGACCATGCCTTTTGCCTGCCTCTTGGACTGATCTTGTACCCTGCTACTGGACTAGTGGGATTCAACACAGGGGTCTCACATATGTGAGGGGCTCCAGAAAAGTTTTTCTAGATGAAGAAAACAATTTTTTTGTTTTTTCATCCTAGATTAGGGTCTGGTTGCCCGGAGGCTTCAAAGAGATTTGGGTGGGAGAAGCCTCTACCCCTGTCCCCATTCTGTCCTGAACGAGGCCCTCCTTCTGCCTGCTGCCTGTAGGACCTATGCCATCATGCCTCTGCCTGTTGCATGAACTGACCACCTGCAGTATCCCTGCCTGGACGTTGCTGACCAAGTCCCTGCCTGCTGCCTGGACCAGTGCTATCCTGCTGTGTAGAACTGCGCTACTATTACCAAGGTAATCTTTTGTTTACGCTTTGCTCAGCATAATGTATTTTGGGGTGTAATTCTTGGTATGTGCATGCTATGTGTCTCTGGAACACCTGACAGTGTTCCTTGCATGTTGGATCTCTATATGTGGTCAGGCTGTGTAGAAGTCTCACACATGGGGTATCGTTTTACTCAGGAGGAGTAGCAGAATGTATTTTGGGGTGTCATTTTTGCCATGTACATGCTATGTGTTGGAAATATCTTATCAATGGACAACTTTGTGTAAAAAATATGCGATTTCATTTTTTTTCCCACATATTCCAAAAAATTCTGGAAAAAAATTAACTGTTCAAAAGACTCATTATGCCTCATAGATTATACGTTGGGGTGTTAGCTTTCCAAAATGGGGTCATTTTGTGGGTAATTCCATTGTCCTGGTGTTCCAGGGCCTTCAAACATGTAATAGGTTGTCAACTAGTTAGATGTGCAATTTATGCTCCTAAAACCCCCGATGGCGCTCCCTGCATGTTGGGCATCTGTATGTGGCCAGGCAGTGAAAAAGTCTCACACATGGGGTATCGTTTTACTCAGGAGGAGTAGCAGAATGTATTTTGGGGTGTCATTTTTGCTATGTACATGCTATGTGTTGGAAATATCTTATCAATGGACAACTTTGTGTAAAAAATATGCGATTTCATTTTTTTTCCCACATATTCCAAAAAAAATCTGGAAAAAAATGAACTGTTCAAAAGACTCATTATGCCTCATAGATTATACGTTGGGGTGTTAGCTTTCCAAAATGGGGTCATTTTGTGGGTAATTCCATTGTCCTGGTGTTCCAGGGCCTTCAAACGTGTAATAGGTTGTCAACTAGTTAGATGTGCAATTTATGCTCCTAAAACCCCTGATGGCACTCCCTGCAGGTTGGGCATCGGTATGTGGCCAGGCAGTGGAAAAGTCTCACACATGGGGTATCGTTTTTTGGGGTGTCATTTGTGGTATGCACATGCCATGTGAGAGAAATAAGCTATTACAATGACACTTTTGAGACATTTTTTAAATAAAAATCTTAATTTTGCAAAGTGTTTTGGGAAAAAATTACATCTTCAAATAACTCACCATGCCTCTTACTAAATACATTGGGATGTCTACTTTCCAAAAAGGGGTTATTTGGGGGGCATTTGTACTTTCCTGGCTTGTTAGGGTCTCAAGAAATGAGATAGGCCTTCAAAACATCAGGTGTGATCAGATGTGATAATTTATTATGATTTGCACTATAGCTTGTAGACTCTAAAACTTTCACACAGACCAAATAATTTCCAAAAAATGTGGGTTATTTTTATCAAAGACATGTAGCAGTATAAATTGTGGCCAAAATTTATGAAGAAAAATTAATATTTTGCAAAATTGTATCACAGAAACTAAGAAAAAAACATTTCTTTTCTAAATTTTCGGTCTTTTTTCATTAATAGCGCAAAAAATAAAAAACCCAGAGGTGATCAAATACCAGCAAAAGAAAGCTCTATTTGTGGGAAAAAAAGGACAAAAAAATCATTTGGGTACAGTGTTGCATGACTGAGTAATTGTCATTCAAAGTGTGAGAGCCCTGAAAGCTGAAAATTGGTCTGGTCAGGAGAGTGTTTAAGTGCCCAGTATGGAAGTGGTTAAAAACAGGACGTATATATACAGTGGGCGGGCGTTAAGTGGTTAACCTTAGTCTAGTGACTCCCTAATAAGGTACTTCTGAGTGAAGAGGTATGGGGTGTACTGGGGACTTATACTATCCCCTAAATTGCGTCACACATTTATTATGGTCAGTTTATTGAAAGGTATGCAATTGGGTTAATTATCACTGTTGATAAGCAGACAGAAACAATAGAAAACAAAAAATAAAAAAAAAACTTTAAAGCTTGGAAAGCAAGCTCATATGGCCAACATATCTATTCAGCAACACTGTGGCCCAAAGAAACAAATGCTTTTTGTTTTGCACTTTGTTTGAGGAACTGTTTGGGAGGAGAAATACTTTTAAGGAACACGTAGCAGGTATTCAGCTTTGCATTTCTTTTGTTTTACAAATAACACAATCAGTCATCTCTATTTATCAGTCAATGCACTTTGGACATGAAAAAATGCATCAGTATAATTATCTCTTAATAATAAAACAGTAATTGGTTTTCTGACAAGGCTGAAATGTAGTGGTTTACTGATGGTCGTGTGTTAAGCTGCTACCAATAAAAGCACAATCAGAGAATGTTAAATGGTAAGGTTCTAATTAAAAATAGTCAATGCAGGTCCTTTAGAGGAAAAAAAACAAAACAAAATAAAAACTAAATAACGTATTTCCAACACAGAATATAAAGACACTCAAGGTTTAATATATCCAGATATGAGTCTTAACACATATAAACAACTTGTTTTCTTTCTGTCTATAAATAAAACTGCACCACTGGTCATGATACATTCCTGGAAATATGCTTGTAAACCAAGCTATACATCAGAAAGACATCACAAGGAGCTCAAAAAAGAGCAAAACGCCAAGACCTATTTAGCCATGTAAATCTTTCTGTCAGTCTGCAAATGAGTGCAATCTAACACAATCAACACATTTTTTAAAATGAAGACTTCAGTGCTAAGCTTTATAAACAAGTGGTTCTGAAGTGTTTTGATAAATACGCCTTCTTACACTGTACAAGTTGTCTGCCTCGAAGCAGCCTTGTCACTTCCGTTTTGTGTCACTTTCTGCACAGCTGCAAAGCCACAATCCATGGATGCCACTAGTCCAACCGAGTCCTCAAATTTGTTCTAACAGCCTGCCGAAGTCCAGCGTTAAGAACAAATGATTGATAACAAAACCTGTCTCCTTTCCCTTCTCATCCGAGAGCAACAAAGCAGTTGCTGTCTATGTTGGCTGTCATTTGTCATAAATCAATAACAATTTTATCACTTTGAAAGAGATGACTATTCTATTCAGTCTATCTGTTTGCTTTAGTTTAATAATTTTAACAACAGCCACTTCGACAAGGTCAGTGTCAAAATACTTTTTTTGTAATTTATAATGCTGCCTATTTATACCATTTGCATATATAACAATGTTGTCATGGTACCAAATGCAGCAAAAGTAAGAATGGATCATAATCTTTATAAACTCAACTGAGCTTTAGGTCTCCTGTGCAGAATAATATATTTGAATCTAAAAGCTAATTCTTTTGAGTCCCTGGAAGATCTTATGATTGATCAACTTTTACACATCTGTCCTACAGACGTCAGACAGTTTGTGCTGGAGCGAAAGCCAACCTCTGCTAAAGTAGCAGCAGAACTGGCAGATACCTATATCCACTCTCGGGTATCTGATCATCGCAAGGCTCCTCCGAACGTCTGGAAAGGAGGGAAATCGCACATGGCAACCCCTCCTCCACCTGCCAACCAAGTCCCTCAGCGGACGGAACCTGCAGTTCCTGGTGCCAAGGCATTCCCGACTAATAATCGCACATGCTACACCTGTGGGAGAGCCGGACATCTCAAGGCACAGTGCCCTGAGCAGAAGAAGCTGATATCACCTGGCCATCCGGCCAGCAACCCTTCTGCTGTACTGTTCCTCAGTGGGAAACCTCCAGGAACCAATGCCAACTTGCAGCCTGTCATCGTAGGCCACCGGACTATAATAGGGTTGCGCGACACTGGAGCAGAAGTTACGTTGGTCAGACCAGAGGTGATAGAAGAAACAGACATCATCCCAGAGAAGTTTCTTACCCTCACTGGAGTGGGGGGAACCCTTTCCTGTCTGCCCCGTGCCTATGTTTTCATCGATTGGGGTGCCGGAAGTGGGATTAGAGAGGTGGGTGTCTCAGAGGAGATCCCTACTGCTGTGTTGTTGGGTGCTGATTTAGGTACCCTTGTTTCTTACTATGTCCCTGCTAAGAGCACCCATAATGCTCCCACGGAACTCTCTGGACCTACCAAGGTACTGTGTACAGATGTTGGGGTAATATCTGGGCAACCTATGGATGGACAGAGGGAGGGGGAGGGTGGAGTTGAGGAGACCCCCTTGCTTGGGAAGGTAACTGATACATGTTCCAATGATGCTGCAATGGCAAATGTTAAATGTGCTGATGCTGATGTTGATGATAGTGCATTGCCAGTTTTAGTGGTCACTCGCAGTGCTGCCAAGGCGGCCGAGGTGCAGGCACTGATCGCAGAACAGCAGGAGGAGGGCTCTGGGCCCTCTCCCTGTTCTGACCCAGTGGACTCCACCTCTGTTGAGCCTCAGCGAATGTCCTTGTTTGCCACAGGACTGCTGGCTGGGACTTGTGGTTCCACCTTTGAAACAGCACTGCAGACAGACCAAACACTAGCACAGCTCCGGAGTTCAGCTGATCGCCCCCCCCCTCAGAGAATTGCAAACAAAAGGTCTACTGGGAGAAAGGGAAACTGTACAGAGAATGTTTGCCTGCAGAGGGGAATGAGACTGACACAAGAAGCAGGCAGCTAGTTGTACCCAGTCAATTTAGGGGACAGCTGCTAAAAGTGGCTCATGAGATTCCCCTAGCAGGGCACTTGGGAATTACTAAGACCCGAGGGCGGTTGATGCATAACTTTTATTGGCCTACAATGCTCACTGACATAGCTGACTACTGTCGGTCTTTTGTTACCTGCCAGCGAGTTGGCAAGGTAGGGGATGTACAGCGGGCTCCGCTAAAACCTTTGCCTGTGATTGACAAACCTTTTAAGAGGGTGGCGGTGGATATCATTGGGCCTTTGGCCATCCCTAGCAGTTCAGGCAAACGTTATATCCTGATAGTTGTCGACTATGCCACACGGTATCCAGAGGCAGTGGCTCTCTCGTGCCTCCGGACAGACAAGGTTGCTGATGCTCTGCTGGGAATCTTCATAAGAGTGGGGTTCCTGGCCTAGATCATTAGCGATCAAGGACCTCAGTTTGTGTCTGACTTGATGCAAGCTCTCTGTCTGAAAATACAGATGACGCATATCATGGCCAGTGCTTATCATCCACAAACCAACGGCTTGTGCAAGCGTTTCAATGGCACCCTGAAACCAATGTTGTGCATCTTTGTGCACTCCCAGGGCAAGGACTGGGAACAATATCTGCCTCATCTGTTGTTTGCTTACAGAGAGGTGCCTCAGGAGTCCACATGCTTTTCGCCATTTGAACTTCTGTATGGACGGAGGGTAAGAGGGCCCCTGGACCTAATCCGTGAGACCTGGGAGGGCAAGATTGCCGACCCAGAGGTCTCGGTTGTGGATTACGTTTTAAAATTCAGAGATAAAATGGAGACGCTGGTGGGAATTGTACGGGAAAACATGACCAAGGCCCAGACCAACCAGAAACAGTAGTATGACCGTAACGCTAGGGAGCGGACCTTTAATGTTGGTCAGCAGGTGTATGTTCTGATTCCCCTGTGGAAGAACAAACTCCAAGCAGCATGGGAAGGCCCGTACACCATCACCCAGCGTCTGAATAATGTAACCTACTTTTACCTTCCAGAGAGTCATGAATGATTTACTGGAGGGGCTGGAAACCTTTCCCGTAGCCTACCTGGATGACATCGCTGTGTTCAGCCCTAGCTGGGAAGAACACCTGATGCACCTGTCACAGGTCCTGGACCGATTGACAGCTGCCAATCTGACTGTCAAACCCAGTAAGTGTCAGATCGGCATGACTGATGTGCATTACTTGGGACACCAGGTAGGAGGAGGCACCCTGAAACCTGAGACAGGGAAGGTTGAGGCCATCCTGGCCTGGCCTATCCCCCAAACCAAAAAACAGGTTATGTCTTTATTTTCGTAAAAAAACATTTATGTTGAAAAGTGTTAATCTTGTCTCTAAAACTCTTAATGCAAGCTATAAATGAACCTGCCTCTTGAAAGAGCGCTACTGTTGTAGAGTAATGCCTCTGAGCAGACCTGTCTGTGGTGACAGTGTGTGCTGCAGATGCGGATTCTAAAATCATAATTGGTATTGCTAATTGACGGGAGTACCAACGCTTCCTTATCAATGTTGGTGGTGGCAGTTAAAGGGTTAATGGTGTCATTAGCCCAGTGACAATCGCTCTCAGGCTACTAGCACTTAGATTGTGGTCCCGCAAGCCGGAAAATCTTTGTGCTGGGCGCAGCTGAGAGTGGCATTGTTAAGTAAGTGATAGAGTGGTGTGTGGTCGGCCTGTTGGCGTTCGTCACAGCATATATAGCCTTGTATAAGGGAACGGCCTTGTTTATAATCGCCTTCCATGACAGGACAGATGGAGGGGCACTATCATCTTCCTAGCATATTAAAATAATAAGGTCAAAAGAGTATGTATTACTCTCTTACGAGTCAGGGCTCTGAGCAATATTCTAGCAAAAGAAAAGGGTTTTACATGTAGGAGAGAAATGCCAGAATAGGGACGATATGGAAGTGGTTAAAGCGGAGGTTCACACAAAAAGTGAACCTCCCCTTTTCGGATCCCTCCCCCCCTCCGGTGTCACATTTGACACCTTTCAGGGGGAGGGGGGTACAGATACTTGTCTGAGACAGATATTTGCACCACATCTGGGTTTGGATCCCTGCAGGGAATCCAGCCTGGCACGTCACCCCCCCCGCTGTCTTCTGGGAAACACTGTTCGCAGGAGAGAGCGGGGACCAGTGACGGCGCACCGCGATCCTCGCGCATGCACAGTAGGGAATCGGGCAGTGAAGCCGCAAGGCTTCACTTCCTGATTCCCTCACCGAGGATGGCGGCGGAAGAAGCCGAGGACCGAGCGATTGCTCAGCCTCGGCTGCTGACATTGCGGGCGCGCTGGACAGGTAAGTGTCCATTTTTTAAAAGTCAGCAGCTGCCGTATTTGTAGCTGCTGGCTTTAAAAAAAAAGCCGGACCTCCGCTTTAAGGACTTAAAGGTTTTTAATAAGGTAACAAGTATATTTTTAATTAATAATACAAAAAATGATTCTGTATTTTGTAATATGTCAGGAATTCTATTATGTAAACTTGTACCTTTACTAAAAGGTCCACGGCAAGTGTTGAGTGTGACAAATGTAAGACAGATTAGATGGGGCTTTCTTTATGGACTAATACTTACATGAAAGTCCAAATCAGCCAGTGTTCAAAACAAAAAAAAAAAAAAAGCAGATCAGGTTGTCTATCTTCAATTTGGAGCTGTGCCACTTTTTTTTGTCACAGACTGTCCTTAGTCTTCCAGGTTAAATGACAGCCAGTGTCATCCAGATTGGAAGATTAAGGCCCAATACTGTGAATGCAGAGCATCACAAGACTTTCCCCCTCAGGGGGCATCACCACTGAATACGAGGTGTCTAAAAAATGTGGTGTCTGGTCCGATACTACAACAGCCACATGGGCCAGGTGCGTGCGCATGCACATGTATTACCAGAGACACGTCAAGAAGCATCATCTAGCGTGGAGTTCATGTGACTGTCAGGGTAAAACCACTGCAGGCAGTCGAATGTAGTGAGTGTGAGAGATAGGGTCACAGTGCAATGGAGCCACAAGTGAACATCAAGTTCTGCTACAAATTGGGAAAACCTATGACGGATGATGAAATGTCGGTGCAAGTTTACGGGATGGAAGCCGCAAGCAGAAAATGGTTTAAGTGCTTTTCGCGAATGGGAGGGGAATGACTGAGGATGTACCACGTTTGGGTCAGTCATCAACAAGCAGAACCCCAGACATGATTTAATGTGACAAATGCTGGCACAAGATAGATGACTAAGGCCAGGTTCACACTAGCTGTGGCTTGCAGCAGGGCGGTCCGATGCATTACTTTTCTCCATTTCAGGTACAAATCAGGTCTGAATTTTTGCTTAAATTCAGACTGAAACAGAGCCATAGATGCACAGGACCCTTTTCCAGTGGCCGCGCTGGAGGTGTGTGAACCGGCTCGAATGAGAGCTTGTCATAGTCTCCTGTCATTCGAATTGGATGCAAGTAAATCCGCATCCAATTAAGTGTGAATCCACCCTGACTATGATTGATGGTGGAGGAATTGGGCATTAGCAAGGACACGGTGCGCACCACTGATAGAAGAACAGAAAGCAAAATAGATGGAAATCTCTGGAGATTTCATTACCATATGTGACCAGTATCCATCTTTTCTGCAAACCATCACCACAGGAGATGAGGCCTGGTGCTACTAGTTCGATCCAGAATCCAAGCGGAAATTGATGGAATGGCATTCACAGTCTTCCCCATGACCTAAAAATGTTCTGCCTGAAGAGCGTCATGAAAGGTGCATGTTTTGCGGATGTGGCAGCAATCATATAATGCGAGACCACGGTTCTGCGATCAGTTTCCTAAAGAGGCTTTTGCTCGTTTCCAGAAGCTTTATGAATGTTACCAAAAGTGTGTTGTGAAGGATAGGGATTATTTTGAAGGCCAATAAAGGTCATTTATTTATATCTTATGTTTTGTTTGTTTTCTGATAACATTCACCAAACTTTTTAGACATACTTCATTCACATTGTATTGATGCCGAGTTTGGCACTGGCTCTCTGCACCATTAGATCACCACTTCCTGGAGAAGAGATGAAGACAGAGGGTCACCTAAAAAGCATGAAGACTTTTGAGCAATACAAATAATAAAATAAATAATTCTAAAAAAAAGAAACCTGGGGCACTCAGAAAAGGGAGGTTGAAAGATGTGCAGTGTACAAAATAAAAATTAAGCTGTATGATCTGGTTTTAAGAACTGAAAAGAAAAGTTCTTTGCAAAATTGGGGAACTTGCCTATTGTGGGCAAAATTGTATTCTCAGGAAAAATGAGAAAATAAATCTGATTTGTGACCTTAAGTATTTTGGAAAATATTTTCTTGCTGTCGTTTTTAGAAATAAGCGCTGCATTTTACTATGGAAGCACAAAGTCCCTTTTCTTTTCATCTCATGTTGCTTTTTATACCAATGGCACAACTCCGTGACATACAGATGCATCTCTAAATCGCAGTGTTTAAGCAGTGCCGAGTTTCATCTTTGATAAAGCTACACCTCATAATACTAGAACTGCAGTAATGGGTCAATTTATCACTGATGCCTCTAGAGGTGCAAACATATTATCTATTTGAAGAGATACTACTGTTGAGTTGACACAAGGAAGAGGTTTCCTTGGAAACAGAATTATTAGGGGCCCAAGGACAAATTGTATTTATTTATTTTTTATCTGTTTTTTAAACTAGGTGCTGTATTCGCAAACAGCCAACCATAAAAATATCAAGACAAAATATCACTGTTCAAATAGTCACAAGTCATTAATCCATTTCTGTTTGTTTACATGTACAGCTGTTATAGCAGTCAAACCAGTATATGTACACACACACATACACACTAATGGTCATCACCATAACCTGAAATGGTACAAAGGTAAGCAGTGAACTGCCAGAGGTTAAAAAAAAAAAAAAAAAAAGAATTAAGGTTGACAAAAACTGAATAATAATGTACATTTCAGAGTTATGCAAAGTTTTTTTTTCAGGGGAGAAGCAATAAGTTAACAACTCACAATTGTTTTGCAGCAATGTAAGTAAATGAACGCAGGCCATGGATGGGTCGAATTCTGAACACATTTTCTTTCGAAAATCTGAAATTTTTTATTCCGATGTGGCATTCATTGATTTTGAAATTCAACCAAACAAGCCATCAATTTCACTTTATGTTGCTAAAGAAAATACATTTTGTGGCCAGGAATCTTCTTATGCATGTTTCTTTTTTGATTATATTTCTCGCACAATTCTCCTATCATTGGTTAGAAATGTGTTTGTTTTCAAAAACATTCAAAATTTCCAACATGCACTCAAATTTGAAGGCTGCACAAAAATTGGCCATTGCTGTGGCTCACTAATGGGTGTGAAGTTAAAAAATGTTAGTTACTGTGACTAGCAAAGATCCGTCTGGGGTTCTCATTCACCCTGTGCCCCTATTAGAGATACAGGGTGATTTACACATAAGAGGGTCTGGGGAAGCTGGATAAGGAGCCTCCAGAACTCTCCAGGGCAAGCCGAGTCACACAAACCCCCAAGCAAAAGTCACTCCTGTCACAGTTACACTTGTTGAAAGAAAATGATTTTGTAATTTGACCCATGTATGGCCGGCTTAAATCCTGAAAGTTTATGCCAACAACTTCTACAGGTGTCCCAACTTTTGTTTATTATTTATAAACTCTCTGTGTGTATAAAAGCAGTGTTAAAACATATTAGGTTACCAAACCCTTTTAAGCAATATTTAGACAGTATTGTATTGTGGGAAGTAGCATAATTATTTTATAATGGCGAGAAAACAATTAAGAAAGACAGACAGACTATTATAAACCCTAAAAGTGTAGTTCGTGCCTTTAGGCTCCGTTCACATCTAGGCATTGCTATTTTACAGGTGCTTTTCGGCGTTTTTGCAGTTTTTGTACAGGCGTTTTTAAGTTCAAAAGGTCACCAATGTAAAAGCAGTAAAATGCATGTAATCTGTCAAAAAATAAAACAGGTGTTTTGCTTTAGGCGACAGAATGCTCAGATGTTAATAGGGGCCATTCGAACAAATGGAATTTGTCTTGTTGGGCATTTTTAGAGCTGATGCTTAGAGCAGAAAAACGCCCCAAAACACCTAGATTTGAATAGAGCCTTAGTGAAATTGCAGAAAAATTCAGGGTGACAGTGTGTACAATTTACTACACCATACTGCATCTGCTGACTTTTAATATATGAACACTTACTGTTCAGAGAGCCCGCAATGTCGGCACCCCAGCTGATCTTTGGATCCATTCCTGGTAAGGGGAATTGGCAGTGAACGGCTCTCTACTGCGCATGTGCAAAGTGCACTGCGCCTTTATAAATGCTCCGACAGCGAAGGGAAGAAGCCACCGCCGAGGCTCCCAGAAGTGGGGAATGGTATCTGTCTAAAACAGGTACACGTTCCCCCCTCTGCCTGAAAGGTGCCAAATGTGGCACTGGAGGGGGGAGACAGAAGTTCCACTTTTAAAAATGTAGATCAGCTTTAACATAAAAGAGAATACTTTGAATTGCAGGTTTGACAGGTCGAGGAAATGGGGGAAAAAAAAGATAAGCCTGGGATTTGAAGCACTAGAAGAAGGTTGTATGGACTGATGACTCAAAATTTGAGATCGTTTGTTAATAATGCAAGCTTTTTGTATGCCGTGAAGTAGGTGAATGGATGAATATAGAACAGTACCCCTTCAAGAAGAGTGGGCAAAATCGGACTTTGAGGCTCGTGGAAGTATAAAAATATATATTTTATTACATAAATTTACAAAATGTACACTAACAATGGTATAATGGAATGCAACTGATAACAATCACAATACAACCATTCAGAACAAGAGAATAGTGAAAGAATCCTATTGAAGTCGCCTACGCGTTTCACCGTGGGGCTTCTTCAGGACGAAATGAACAGGATTATTGCTACTATGTAGCCATGATTTTCACAATCTGATACACAGCGGTGGATATAATCATCCAGGAAGATTCCAATGATAGATGAAATATATACTGATGGTAGTAGATAGTACAAAAAATATGTTTAGAGATCGATGATCGCAGGTCCAGGCCAAATATGTCAATAATGACATGAGCAAATACACATTACAGTCCCCAGGCAAAAGAAGACGTGTCGGGGATAGAGATGCAGGTAACCGAATCCCTTAAAAATCCACTAGGGGACCTAAAGCTGGGGCAAAAGACAGCTCACAGAGGCAAACATAAGGCCATCCATCAATAAAGGAACAGCATCTCCCATATAACAGAGATCGTCTTGCAAACACCTTGTGTGCATGTAGCGTCCGTGTATGCCCCAGGGTCACAGGTACTCCGCACAGGCTGTGACCCTGGGGCATACACGGATGCAACATGCACACAATGTGTTTGCAAGACGATCTCTGTTATATGGGAGATGATGTTCCTTTATTGATGGATGGCCTTATGTTTGCCTCTGTGAGCTGTCTTTTGCCCCAGCTTTAGGTCCCCTAGTGGATTTTTAAGGGATTCGGTTACCTGCATCTCTATCCCCGACACATCTTCTTTTGCCTGGGGACTGTAATGTGTATTTGCTCATGTCATTATTGACATATTTGGCCTGGACCTGCGATCATCGATCTCTAAACATATTTTTTGTACTATCTACTACCATCGGTATATATTTCATCTATCATTGGAATCTTCCTGGATGATTATATCCACCGCTGTGTATCAGATTGTGAAAATCATGGCTACATAGTAGCAATAATCCTGTTCATTTCGTCCTGAAGAAGCCCCACGGTGAAACGCGTAGGCGACTTCAATAGGATTCTTTCACTATTCTCTTGTTCTGAATGGTTGTATTGTGATTGTTATCAGTTTCATTCCATTATACCATTGTTAGTGTACATTTTGTAAATTTATGTAATAAAATATATATTTTTATACTTCCACAAGCCTCAAAGTCCGATTTTCCCCACTCTTCTTGAAGGGGTACTGTTCTATATTCTTATCATTACGGATGCGGCCAATGTGAGTGCTTTCCTTGTGTATCTTGTCCTCCCTCCCCTCCCTCTTTCCTTTTTCTTTTCCTTTCTGATCATCCCTAGTTTTGTGTTTTTCCTTCCCTTCCCATCCCCCTCCTTCTTTTGTTTTCAATAGGTGAATGGATGGTTCATTGCAAACATGGAGGAGGAAGCGTGATGGTCTGGGCTTTTTTTATGATGCATTTTGCAGCTCCATGCAATACCACAGTGTGGACATTTTTTGTTTAGGCACCAAAAGTTGGTGTCTGGTTTTACAGTAGCCCTCCATTCACTGGCTGCCAAAAATGGCACTAGTCTATTATAAATAAAATAATTTCACTGTCAAGTATGCAAACTTGAATAAAGGAATTTAAACAAGGGCATCTGCACTTTAAAAATGTCCTCCATGCAATACCACAGTGTGGACATTTTTTGTTTAGGCACCAAAAGTTGGTGTCTGGTTTTACAGTAGCCCTCCATTCACTGGCTGCCAAAAATGGCACTAGTCTATTATAAATAAAATAATTTTACTGTCAAGTATGCAAACTTGAATAAAGGAATTTAAACAAGGGCATCTGCACTTTAAAAATGTCCTCCATGCAATACCACAGTGTGGACATTTTTTGTTTAGGCACCAAAAGTTGGTGTCTGGTTTTACAGTAGCCCTCCATTCACTGGCTGCCAAAAATGGCACTAGTCTATTATAAATAAAATAATTTTACTGTCAAGTATGCAAACTTGAATAAAGGAATTTAAACAAGGGCATCTGCACTTTAAAAATGTCCTCCTAAAAAAAAAAAAAAAAAAAAATCATACTTGTCTAGCAAATGTTCCCAAGTCCTCCTACCAAATAATATATTATAAAATATGTGCAACTGATAGTATTTTTCTTTCTTTTTTTTGTTAGCCTATAACACAATTGCTTTAATTGATCCTTTTATTAAATTCCAATTCTGCAGATGCTTGGAATGATACATACATAGCAGAAAAAAATGTTCACTGTCCTTAAAATGTAGAACAGTTAATGTTACATTTTAAGTTACATTTATTTTCAGCTGTAAAAGTATGCATTGCTCTCTCTGGATTTAAAGGCTTTCTCTCAACTGGTTCCCCTATAATAATCAGTGACATTGCATAATTTGCAAGCTGCATACACAACTGAAAGACAGATGCTTTGCTCAAAGTTTGTCTCATTTATTGGTTTATTTAATTGTCATTCTAACATCAACTTTTCGTCACTCATTACAGAAATGTGTGGAGATGACAATTATTTAAATACTGCTGTGAATAGCTAAACAGTCAGTACTAACCTAATACGTTATATTGCCCAAGGCCATGTAAGTGCAGAGCCAAATTAAAATAAAGACAAAGCTCATGAGGTCTGCACTTATACCCCTGGCACATCAATGCTGTATTTAAACTAAGATAAACAGTTGTTAAAATTTACACAGAATGAATCTCTGGGGAAATGGTGTCAGATTAATATCCATATCAACAGTTCACTTTCAACAGATTTTAAACAGCTTAAGGCTTCCCCAAGTAACTGATCAACAGTTGTCAGAACTCAAGTCAAGCTGTGTTTGTGCCGATCTAGTGGCACTGCCAGACCTGTCGATTGCTCTTTTTTCCCCATTTTCTGTCCTTCATAACAGAGCAGCAGCCGGTTGCCTTCAGCAGAGATGCTTTAAGGGGGGTATTCCATACTGTTTTCCCAAAAACCCTTGCATTTCTGCAACTGTGCTAGTTAAGGCAATGACAGAAGGAACAACAAATGGCTACAATTAGCATTCGCCCTGCTCCTTGAAACAGAATTTAGTTTCTATGGCAACCTAAGCTGTCCAGACGACACAAGGCTATGACAGACTAGTGAACTGCATTGTAGGAGTTTGTATGGAACAGCTGGCACAAAGGCTAATACCTCGTTCAATGCATTTTACTTTTTTTATATTTTCTATTTAAATTTCCAGAGAACCAAGCTCCTTTAATTATTTTTATCCATTTGAATGTGTGGAAGATTAAGTCTTGATGCAATTAAAAAAGCAAGTCAGCCCATTTTTCACCAAGCAATAAATAACTTTGGCACCAAGCCAAGCTGCCAAATGCTAGACTTCTCTCCAGCAATGTTAATTCCTTTGCAGGTGGCATGGCTATATTTTGGAACAAATAGCGAAGAAGAAAAAAAAACTCACAGACCTAAAAATTATAGCTTTGTGAGCAAAAACAGTCTGTGGTACTATGTACAGTAGAATGTGGGTGAAGAGACTGTCTGCATGGCACTGCAAGATAAGGGAAATGTAATTTAATTATACCAAACATCACATATGCTTTAGTTAGGCTATATTTAAATGGAGCAAACAATTTAGAAAATGATTTTCTTTGAAAATGTCTGAAACCAAATTACACGAAGCAGCTCTATTAGCCTGCCTTTTGTTTCAGACCACAGCAGAGCGGTGCAGGATAAGCACAAGCTGTTTGTGCAGTGTTGTGATGTCTTATGACACGTGGCAATTACTACAGTCACATATAAAGCACAAGGTTCTAAAGCAAGGCTGACCATGTTACAGAACTACAAAGCACTTCTATTCTCAGCGCACATGTATAGGTTGAATAATGGTATGGCAAAAGCATCACGTTATGGAAAAGCTGCCAAGAAAAAGGTGCATGTTTGCCTGACTGCATATGAAACACCATGTACATTTGTGCCCATAGGTTTACAAATTTGTAAAATGTTTGCCATTTTTGTTGCATCAACAACACAAAACATCTCACATACCATACACAAAAAGCATCTAGACAAGTCTTAAAACATCTGGAAAAAAATTATTTGGAGTGATGAGACCAAATTAAACTTTTTGTCCTTAAACATAAATGCTATGTTTGGAGAGGAAACAAAAGAGAAGCACATCATCTCTACCACGTAGCAAGGAGATATATCTCTGCTGTTCTGGGAGTGTGATCTACAGGGGCAACGGTAAATTAAGCAAAATGGATGGCAAAATAAAAGAAATACATTTTCCGATAATATTGGATGAAGACTTGCATTCATCAGCCCAGACGTTGTACACCACTGGTACAGACAGTTGTTTAGGGTTCAAATATTTATTTTTGTTTTGGATAATAAATAATGAACAGCAGCTTAAGGCTTTATACACTTGGCTGAACTATCTGCATTCGGAGCATATGCCCGTGCTCAAGTAGGTGCTTAACCCAATCGGTGCTAGGTGCAGGAAACACAAAGTGCTTATTATTATTATTGTTCATAAAACCCTTTCCTAATAAACTAATAATTAGTTAATTTGTTGCTGGGGCTTGAATTCAGTGATCTTGTAGATAAGCTCTGGTCCAGAGACAAGCCCTAAAAAGCTGGTGTCTCACTATCCAAGTCAAGGATCTTAGTGGCCAAAAGAGCCACAAAATGGCTATATACATATGTATAAAGTGAGGTGACGGTGTAATATATATATATATATATATATACAGTACAGACCAAAAGTTTGGACACACCTTCTCATTCAAAGAGTTTTCTTTATTTTCATGACTATGAAAATTGTAGATTCACACTGAAGGCATCAAAACTGTGAATTAACTTATGTGGAATTATACATAACAAAAAAGTGTGAAACAACTGAAAATATATTTCATATTCTAGGTTCTTCAAAGTAGCCACCTTTTGCAGCAGACACATCTCTAGAACTGTTAAGAGGAGACTGTGTAAATCAGGCCTTCATGGTAGAATATCTGCTAGGAAACCACTGCTAAAGAAAGGCAACAAGCAGAAGAGACTTGTTTGGGCTAAAGAACACAAGGAATGGACATTAGACCAGTGGAAATCTGTGCTTTGGTCTGATGAGTCCAAACTTGAGATCTTTGGTTCCAACTCCCGTGTCTTTGTGCGACGCAGAAAAGGTGAACAGATGGACTCTACATGCCTGGTTCCCACCGTGAAGCATGGAGGAGGAGGTTTGATGGTGTGGGGTTGCTTTGCTGGTGACACTATTGGGGATTTAATCAAAATTGAAGGCATACTGAACCAGCATGGCTACCACAGCATCTTGCAGCGTCATGCAATTCCATCCGGTTTGCATTTAGTTGGACCATCATTTATTTTTCAACAGGACAATGACCCCAAACACACCTCCAGGATGTGTAAGGGCTATTTGACCAAGAAGGAGAGCGATGGGGTGCTGTGTCAGGTGACTACCTCTTGAAGCTCATCAAGAGAATGCCAAGAGTGTGCCAAGCAGTAATCAAAGCAAAAGGTGGCTACTTTGAATAACCTAGAATATGAAATATATTTTCAGTTATTTCACTTTTTTGTTATGAAGAAGAATTCCACAAGTGTTAATTCATAGTCTTGATGTCTTCAGTGTGAATCTACAATTTTGATAGTCATGAAAATAAAGAAAACTGAGTGAGGTGTATCCAAACTTCTGGTCTGTACTGTATATATATATATATATATATATATATATATATATATATATATATATATATATATATATATATATATATATATATAAAGAAGAAATCATTAAATAGGACAGTATGTAAAAAAAATACATCAGGTACATCAACAGTGTGGATAAATAATGAAATACCTGAGGTCTAATCTAGTATGAAGCTCAAAGTAATTATTCAATGCCAGTGACAATATCTGCAGTTAGGTATTTGACCCAGGAGAACAACGGTTTCCACGAACAATCAAATTGATCTCTCATACGAGCTTGCAATGCTAAAAATCATATTCATAAGTAAGTTAATAGAAGTAACCACTTCGGACAGATTAGGGGCACAGTCCCAGTCCAGTGTCTGGTTTTTAAGGTTCTGGATGCCAACAGTATGTGGGCAACTATTATTATCTAAATTAAGAATGGCTAAAGCAGGGTTAGGTAGAGATAGGATACCTGTAATGGAGGAGATTAGGTCAAACATTTGGTTCCAGAAGCTTGTAAGACTCATGCAAGACCAAAGAGTATGATAGAGGTTACATGACCACAGTTGCCCCAAAATAGAGGCAATTGGGAGGGATAAAATTGAGATACTCAGTAGGGAGTTAGGTACCAGTGATAATTCAAGTTAGACTTACCGGTAACTTGTTTTCCAGAAGTCTTTTAGGACAGCACCTTGAAAGATAGTGACTCCACCCACAACTACAGGAAACCCCTTCTTCCTCCAGATCTTTAACCACTTGCTTACTGGGCACATATACCCCCCTCCTGCCCAGGTGAAATTTCAGCTTTCGGCACTGCATCGCTATAACTAACAATTGCGCGGTCGTGCGACGTGGCTCCCAAACAAAATTGACGTCCTTTTTTCCCCACAAGTAGAGCTTTCTTTTGGTGGTATTTGATCGCCTGTGCGGTTTTTATTTTTTGCGCTATAAACAAAAAAGTGAGACAATTTTGAAAAAAATACAATATTTTTTACTTCTTGCTATAATATCCCAATTTAAAAAAAAAAAACATTTTTTTTTCTCAGTTTAGGCCGATACGTATTCTTCTACATATTTTTGGTAAAAAAAAAAAAAAAAATCGCAATAAGCGACTGGTTTGCGCAAAAGTTATAGCGCTTACAAAATAGGGGACAGAATTTTTTTTTTTTTTTTTTTTTTTAATAGAAATGGCGGCGATCTGCGATTTTTAATGGGACTGCGACGTTATGGCGGACACATCGGACACATTTTTGGCGCCATTCACATTTATACTGCGATCAGTGCTATAAATATGCACTAATTACAGTATAAATGTGACTGGCATTGAAGGGGTTAACACTAGGGGGTGAGGAAGGGGTTAAATGTATCCCTGCTTAGTGTTCTAACTGTGGGGGAGGGGGGGTGACCGATCTGTGTCTCTATGTACAAGAGACACAGATCCGTCTCCTCTCCAGAGACAGCACCGCTGTCTCTGTGTAAAACGGCAATGAGAGATGATCTCATATGTTTACATATGAGATCCTCTCTCATTGGCCGCACAGATCGCCTCGCGAACGGCCACTGTGATTGGCCGTTCGCGGCGATCTGTAATTGGCTGTGTCCGAGGGACACGGGCAACACAGATTTTCCCCGCAGCGCGCTCTGGAGCGCGCGCGGGGACCGCCCTAAGGGGCGGACGTCAATTGACGGCAGTTTGGAAATTGGGATCCGCGCTGTAGCCGTCAATTGACGGCAGGCGGATCCCAAGTGGTTAAAGGGAGGTACCTCCCTAGCATATCTCAGTTGTCTCAGGGAAAACTCCAGCCCCGGCTGGAACACAAACACATACGTTAGTCACAGCATAGCATATTAAAACACTAGGGCGGGTCGTTGCTGTCCTGAAAGACTTCTGGAAAACAAGTTACCAGTAAGTCTAACTTGAATTTTCCCAAGGTGTCTTTCAGGACAGCACCTTGGGAGGATAACAGAGACTTACCACCTTAGGATGGGACAACAGCCTGTAGGACCTTTCTGCCAAATGCCTCGTCACTGGCAGATGTGAGGTCCAATCTGTAATGCCGCAAAAATGTACAGTAGCTTGACCACGTTGCTGCTTTGCAAATTTGCTCAGGGGTGGCACCAGCTCACTCTAACCATGTGGTCGCAAGTGCTCTTGTTGAATGAGCACAGATTCCTACTGGTGGCAGAATGTCTGCTTAAGAGTAGGCCTCCAGAATAGATAACTTTAACCATCTGGCCAAGGTAACTTTTGAAGCTTGGTAACCTTTCTTGTTGCCTCCAAAAAGAACAAATAATGATTCTGTGCGTCTGAAGCTCTTTGTTATTTCTAAGTAGCATAACAAAGCCCTTCTTACATCTAACATATGAAAAAAGTTTCTTTCTCCCCTGAGGGATTTGCACAGAACGTAGGTAGCACAATATCCTGGGAGCGATGCCCTGTTGACGCTACCTTAGGCAAAAATTTGGGATCTGTTCTCAGAACAACTCTATCTGAAAATAAACATAAATAAGGTTCCCTTATTGATAGGGCATGTAATTTACTGATTCTGCGCGCTGACATGATAGTGACCAGGAATAAAGTTTTTAAAGTAATATCTCTAAGAGATGCATCCTTTAAAGGTTCAAATGTGTCATGGTCTTACCTCTCTCCTGTCTCCTTCGTTTGACATGTGCTGGCGGCCATCTTGGTTTCTAGGTCTCTTGTAGCCTCCCACCCTGCGGCTCCTCCTTCCCACTGGGAGGAGCTGGATACCTGGCTCACATATATAGGAGGTCTGTGACTTCAGTTCCTTGCTTGGTCCTCCTGTGTGCACATGCTTCTAAGACTGCTGCTGCTTCTGGTTCTGATCCTGGCTTCGTCTGACTTCTCTGCTGGTTCCTGATCCTGGCCTCGTCTGACTTCCCTGCTGGTTCCTGATCCTGGCTTCGTCTGACTTCCCTGCTGGTTCCTGATCCTGGCTTCGTCTGACTACCCTTCTGGTTCCTGACCTCTGGTTTCACCATCCGTTGGACTTTTGCTTTACAGCTTGATTTTCAATAAAGCCTTCTTATTTTCACTTATCTCTTGTTGTACGTCTGGTTCATGGTTCCGTAACATTAGGACCAAGCCATGAATTTTGACGGTACAGAGCCATCCTCGCTACCCACGCTGGTTGCCAGACTTGATCAGCTGGAGTCCCTGTTGGGTCAGTTCGCCGTGGCGTTGCAAACCCTGCTTGAACGCACGGCTCATTTCGCTCCCGTTGCCGATGGGTCGGTCGTCGCTCCTGGGCCCGCTCCTACGGCCGATCCGACTGTTGCGCCCGAGTCTACCTCGACACCTGTTGTTGCGCCTGCGGTGTTTCGGGGTATGTCCGGTTCTGCCCCCCTTCCACAGCGATTTGGGGGAGAGCCAACTCAGTGCCGAGGTTTCCTTAACCAAGTGGGCATTTATTTTGAGTTGCTGCCACATGCCTTTCCCACTGAGAGATCAAAGGTGGGGTTCTTGATCTCGCTGCTCTCGGACAAGGCCTTGGCCTGGGCCAGTCCTTTATGGGAGAACAACAATCCGGTGGTAGCCGAGTTTTCCGGTTTTGTTGCTTCTCTTCGGAAGGTATTCGATGTGCCGGCTCGCGCCGCCTCTGCTGCGAAGCTCCTTATGTCCGTCAGACAGGGTTCACGATCCGTAGCCGAATACGCCATTGAGTTTCGTACCCTGGCAGCAGAGGTAGGTTGGAATAATGAGGCCCTGGTCGCTGCTTTCTCTCATGGTCTCTCGGATGCCTTGAAGGATGAGGTTGCAGCTAAGGACCTACCAGTGGAGCTCGAGGCTCTTATTTCTTTCCTGATTTTGATTGACACCAGACTCAGGGAGAGACCTTCCTTTAAGGTGAGCCTGCGGAGGCCTCCTAACAGTTTGGCGCCTACGTTTGCTGTCCCACCCGTGCCTCCCTCTCCTCCCACGCCTCCGGGTGTTGACTTGTCTGGGGGTGAACCCTCGCAGCTGGGGTTTGCTCGCTTGTCCGAGGGGGAGAGGGTACTCCGGAGACGCGAGGGCCGATGCATGTACTGTGGTCTCGATGGGCATTTTCGGTTGGCATGTCCGAACCGTCCGGGAAACGCTCGCACCTGAGATCCTGTCGGGGGCAGATCTTGGGTGGAGTCTCCTCGTCCCCGGTTTCCCGTGTTGATAAACCACTGATCACTGTTGTCCTCTCCTGGGTCGGGGGCTCGGTGACGACCCAGGCGTTGGTGGACTCTGGTGCTGGTGGTTTTTTCATTGATAGTGAGTTCGCTGCCGCCAATTCCATTCCTCTACAGGCTCGAGGTTCCCCGCTGGCTCTAGAGGCGATAGACGGCAGACCCCTCCAACCGTCACACGTGACTCATGAGACCCTTCCAGTGGGGGTAGCCATTGGTGCCGCTCACAGAGAGTCGGTCTGCTTCCAAGTTATTTCGTCTCCACACTACTCGGTGGTCTTGGGGTACCCCTGGCTCCAGAAGCATAATCCGACTTTTGACTGGAGATCGGCCGAGATCCTCTCATGGTCACCACAGTGTGGGGCTAAGTGCATCCATGGGCCTGTCAAGTTGCTGTGTACTTCCTCGGACTCTCTGTTGCCTCCTGAATACGAGGAGTACCGGGATGTATTCGATAAGGTACGCGCAGTTGCCCTACCTCCGCACCGCCCATATGATTGTGCCATTGTGTTACAACCTGGTGCCGTTCCTCCTCGCGGCAAGGTCTATCCACTGTCGGTTGCGGAGAATGAGGCCATGGAGGAGTACGTGATGGAGGCGCTGTCCCGTGGTCACATTCGCAAATCCTCGTCCCCGGCAGGGGCTGGATTTTTCTTTGTGAAAAAGAAGGGCGGTGAGTTGAGGCCTTGCATCGATTACAGGGGTCTCAATCGCATCACGATCAAGAACGCTTACCCGATACCCTTGATTTCCGAGCTGTTCGATCGCCTTAAAGGGGCCACGGTCTTTACCAAACTCGACCTGAGGGCGGCATATAACCTGGTAAGGATCAAGGCGGGCGATGAGTGGAAGACCGCCTTTAACACCAGGACCGGTCATTATGAATCCTTGGTTATGCCCTTTGGGTTGTGCAATGCGCCCGCAGTCTTTCAGGAATTCATCAACGATGTTTTCCGTGACCTGTTGCAGCAGTGTGTGGTGGTCTATTTGGATGACATCTTGGTATATTCTGAATCCAGGGAGGCCCACATTCTGGATGTCAAACGAGTGTTGCAACGGTTACGAGAGAACAAGCTGTTCGGTAAGCTTGAGAAATGCGAATTTCACCGATCCCAGGTAACCTTCCTAGGTTACATCATTTCCGCTGAGGGGTTCTCCATGGATCCTGAGAAGGTTTCGGCTGTCTTACAGTGGCCTCAGCCCAGTGGTCTTCGTTCCTTGCAGCGTTTTTTGGGCTTCGCCAATTATTATCGGAAGTTCATCAGGGACTTCTCCATGCTGGCCAAGCCTCTCACGGATCTGACCAGGAAGGGCAGTAATTCCCAGGTCTGGCCGCTCGAGGCCATCCGGGCTTTTGAGGCCCTAAAATCCGCCTTTGTGTCAGCTCCGATTCTGTCTCATCCCAACCCTGGGTTGCCCTTTGTCCTCGAGGTGGACGCGTCCGAGACGGGAGTAGGCGCCCTTCTGTCTCAGCGTAGGACACCAGAGGGTCCGCTGCTTCCTTGTGGGTTTTACTCCCGGAAACTGTCACCCGCGGAGTGCAACTATCAGATTGGTGACAGGGAGTTATTGGCCATAGTGCAGGCTCTCAAAGAGTGGAGGCACTTGCTCGAGGGCTCGGTGGTTCCGGTTCTCATCCTGACGGACCACAAGAATCTGACCTACCTTTCTGAGGCCAAGAGATTGACACCACGTCAGGCCAGATGGGCTCTGTTCTTGTCACGTTTTAATTACGTGGTCTCCTACCTACCTGGTTCCAAGAACATCAGGGCGGATGCCTTATCACGGCAGTACTCCGAGCTGTCCAGGGAGGAATCTATACCGACTTCGGTCATACCTCCGAATCAGATCCTGGCCGCCATTCGCACCAGCCTGACCTCTCCCCTTGGTGTGCAGATTTTGGCGGCTCAGTCTGGTGCTCCCTCTGGGACACCCAACGGCAGATGTTTTGTGCCTGAGGAGTTGCGCACTCGGTTGTTGCGAACCTACCATAACTCCAAGACCGCGGGGCATCCTGGTAAGAATCAGCTGTCCTGGGCTGTTTCACGTCTGTTCTGGTGGCCTTCCCTACGTTCCGACATCGCCGCATATGTAGCGGCATGCTCCGTTTGTGCCCAAAGTAAGTCCCCTCGGCACCTTCCGTTGGGCCTGCTGCAACCCATAGCCACCGGGGAGCGCCCATGGTCACACCTGGGGATGGATTTCATTGTGGACCTCCCTGCATCCCGAGGCCATACGGTCATTCTCATGATTGTGGATCGGTTTTCCAAAATGTGCCACTGTGTTCCTCTCAAGAAGTTACCCTCTGCACAAGAGTTGGCCACGATTTTTGCCCGGGAGGTCTTCCGGTTGCACGGTTTGCCCAAAGAGATAGTGTCGGATCGGGGGAGTCAGTTTGTGTCCAGGTTCTGGCGCGCCTTTTGCTCCCAGTTGGGGATTCATCTCTCCTTCTCCTCGGCCTACCACCCTCAGTCCAATGGGGCCGCAGAACGATCCAATCAGGCCTTGGAGCAATTCCTTCGTTGCTATGTCTCCGATCACCAGGACAATTGGGTTGACCTCCTGCCTTGGGCTGAGTTTGCCAGGAACACGGCTGTGAACTCTTCCTCTGGGACGTCTCCCTTCATGGCCAATTATGGGTTCCAACCTGCCGTGTTACCGGAGGCATTCTCTCCCCAGGATATTCCGGCTGTGGAGGATCACCTTTCTGCTCTACGTGCTTCTTGGGTACAGATCCAGAGGTCCCTTGAGGTCTCTGCGCAGCGCCAGAAACTCCAGGCTGATCGCAGACGAGCGCCTGCTCCTTCCTACCAGGTCGGAGACCGTGTATGGTTGTCCACCCGCAACCTCAACCTTCGAGTGCCCACTCCCAAGCTGGCTCCTCGCTTTGTTGGTCCCTTCCGAGTGCTTCGCAGGGTAAACCCGGTAGCCTATGCCCTTGCGCTTCCACCTGGCATGCGGATCTCCAACGTGTTTCATGTCTCCCTGTTGAAGCCACTGGTGTGCAATCGCTTCACTTCCTCGGTTCCTCGGCCTCGTCCGGTCCAAGTGGGCAATCACGAGGAGTATGAGGTGAGCAATATCCTGGACTCACGCCTGGTCCGTGGTCGGGTGCAGTTTTTGGTCCACTGGCGTGGTTATGGTCCTGAGGAGCGTTCCTGGGTTCCCTCCGCAGATGTCCATGCTCCTGCCTTGCTCCGAGCCTTCCACGCACGCTTCCCTCAGAAACCGTTTTTTGCACCGCGGAGGAGGGGCCCTTGAGGGGGAGGTACTGTCATGGTCTTACCTCTCTCCTTCGTTTGACATGTGCTGGCGGCCATCTTGGTTTCTAGGTCTCTTGTAGCCTCCCACCCTGCGGCTCCTCCTTCCCACTGGGAGGAGCTGGATACCTGGCTCACATATATAGGAGGTCTGTGACTTCAGTTCCTTGCTTGGTCCTCCTGTGTGCACATGCTTCTAAGACTGCTGCTGCTTCTGGTTCTGATCCTGGCTTCGTCTGACTTCTCTGCTGGTTCCTGATCCTGGCCTCGTCTGACTTCCCTGCTGGTTCCTGATCCTGGCTTCGTCTGACTTCCCTGCTGGTTCCTGATCCTGGCTTCGTCTGACTACCCTTCTGGTTCCTGACCTCTGGTTTCACCATCCGTTGGACTTTTGCTTTACAGCTTGATTTTCAATAAAGCCTTCTTATTTTCACTTATCTCTTGTTGTACGTCTGGTTCATGGTTCCGTAACAAAATGGCCTCTCTGCCAGGGATTGTAGAACTACCGAGAGATTCCATTTCGGGAAACCCTCAATCTGAACCGGTCTAGACCTAGAAAGGGCTTTGAAGAACCTAGCCACTAGCGGTTCTGAGGCCACAGATCTTTCCAGAAACACTGTCAAAGCAGATACCTGTACCTTTAAAGTACTGATTGCCAGACCCTTATCTGCTCCTGCTTGCAAAAACTCTAAAATGGACCTTTGATCGTTTCGGTCTTGACCAGACAAGTTACACCAAGAAGTATACACCTTCCACACTTTTGTGTATATAGCCCTCGTCACTTTCTTCCTACTTTCTAGTAGTGTAGAAACTAATCGGTCTGAAAAACCCTTTTTCTTTAAAAGTTGCCTTTCAGATACCAGGCTGCAAGGGAGAGACTTGACACATCTGGATGAATCACCGGACCCTGTATTAACAGATCCTGCCTGAGAGGTAGATGCCAACATGGCTTGGTCGCCATTCCCAGGACTGTCGAGAACCAAGCTCTCTTGGGCCAGTACGGGGTGATCAAGATGACCGGTACCTTCCCCCTCTGGATTTTTCTTAGTACTAAAGGGATTAACTGGAACGGGGGGAACGCGAAGCACAGACAAAATCTCCAAGGGTGCGCCAGAGCGTCTATTCCTAAGGACCCGTCCAGTCTGTTTAGGGAAAATAATTGAGGTACTTGAGAATTTTCCTTTGAGGCAAACAGATCCACATCTGGATGACATTTTTTCCTAAGTGGGCTTCCCATCCCCACGCACTGGTGTCTGTAGTCAGTCTCTTTTCTACTGGAAAAAAACACTCCAGACCTCTTTAAAGGACCTCGTGATTTTTCCACCAATAAAGTGAGCTCTTCACTCGTGATGGAATTTTTATCTCGGTGTCCAGGGATCTGAGATTGTGATCCCACGACCTCAGGAGAAAGGTTTGTAGGCACCTGAAATGTAGTCTTGCACATTGAATGGACGGCATCGTTGAAGTCAGGACTCCAAATGCCGACATTACCTGCCTTATTGTTATAGGCTGGTTGGACTGTAGCCGCAACACGGTGTCCTGAACTTTGACCCTTTTCTCCTGTGGAAGAAACATTTTTTGGCTAACCAAATCGACTAGGTAACCCTAGAAAGGAAACTACTGAGATGGAACTAGGGATGATTTTTCTAAATTCAAAATCCAGGCCAGAGATTCCACGTGGTTCTGCGCCCTGGATAGGTTGTCTAGTAAAACGGGGCTAGGGCTTCCGCCATCACCTTGGTAAAAATTTGAGGCGAGGATGACAACTACTCCCTCCATTTTTACTGCTAACCTGAGGTACCTCTGTGACTGAGGGGAGATTGTGATATGCAGATATGTGTCCCTCAAATCTATTGACGCCATATAACAGTCTGGCATCAATAGATTCTTTACCGAAAAGATTGAATCCATCTGGAACTTTCTGTATTTGACAGATTTGTTTAGAGACTTTAAGTTTAGGATCATTCTGAATTTTCCTGTAGGTTTCTTTATCAGGGAAATGTGTGAATAGAACCCCAGTTGCTGTTCTTCTGGAGGTACTTGTACCACCACACCCTGTTGCATCAGCTCTTTTAAAGAGGACTTCATGGTCAGGGATTTTTCTGGGTCTTTTGGGGTGTTTGTTATCAAAAACCTGCCTGGAGGTTTCTCCGAGAACTCTATGACATAACCCTGGTCAAGGGCGGTCAGGATGTACTGATTGAACGTTACCACTGCGGAAGGAACTTTTGCAGTCTTCCGCCTACCCGCACGGCTGAGTCATTGGGATTTCTTGGCTTGTGTAGGATGATGGAAAAGGATTCCACCTTTCCCTTTGGCCTTCTGTGCGGCCCAATTCCTCCTGCCTCTTTGGGGTTTGTTGTCTTTTTCTTGAGCCTTTTGAGGTTGAAAAAAAACATCTTGGGGGTTGTTTCTTCTTTTTTACTGGGAAGGATTTTTTCCTGCCAGCTGTCCGATCTAGGACATTTTCTAGATCAGGCCCAAAAAGAAGGTCCCCTGAAAAGGAATCCCGCACAGCTTATTTTTTGAAGCTGCATGACCTGGCCAAGTCTTTAACCACAATGCTCTTCTTGCAGTGTTAGTCAAGGATGCGGACCTCTGCGACATCTTGATTGCTTCAGCTGAAGCATCTGCTATGTAAGCAACTGCAGAGGATAAAGTAGAAAAAAAATCAAAAATTTCCTGTTTAGGTGAGTCCGCCACTATATGGGCTTTCAGCTGGTTAGTCCAAAATTCTAAGTTTCTAGCTACACACGTTCTGGCCATAGCGGGTTTTAAATTATTCATAATAGATTGCCAAGATCTTTTTAACAAGAGATCCATGCGTTTGTCCATTGGGTCTTTTAGGACCCCCATGTCTTCAAAAGACAGATCAGTGGACCTGGAGACCTGAGAGAAGGCCGCATCCAGTTTATTGACTTTATTCCAGACTGCAGAGGGATCATCTTCAAAAGGGAAACGCCTTTTGTAGGCTTTTGAGAAAGGGTTTTTTCTCTGGATCCTGCCATTCTTTCGTTATAGCATCAGAAATGACTGGATGGACCGGAAATGTCCGACCCTTGGGCTCACTCAGACTCATGTAAGCTCAACTCCTTTTTCTCCTCACTTAGGCCCAACGTGACATGAATAGCCCTAAGTAAGCTATCTACCTCTTCTAAGGATAATTTAACAAAAAACCAAGGCCCAGATTCTCTAAAAAACACCTATCTTTAGGCGGGCGTAGCGTATCTCAGATACACTACGCCGCCGTAACTTAGAGCGGCAGGTCCCGTATTCAGAAACATCTTCCACTCTAAGTTACGGCGGCGTAGTGTATCTGATACGGCGTAAGCCCGCCAAATTCAAACTAGGCTGGTAGGGGGCGTGTTGTATGTAAATGTTATGTGACCCCACGTAAATGACGCTTTTATCGAACGGCGCATCCTCAGTATCACGTTGAATTTTCAAATTAAATTGCGCCCGCTCAATGCCTAGTCGACGTGAATGTAACTTACGTCCAGCCCCATTCACGAACGACTTACGCAAACGATGTAAAACGTGAAAAATTCTATGCTGTTCCGACGTCCATACCCAACATTGCTACGCCTCATCGAGCAGGGGTAACTTTACGCCCAAAAAGGCCTTACGTAAACAACGTAAAAAAATGCGCAGGGCGCACGTACGTTTGAGAATCTACGTATATAGCTCATTACCATATTCAACACGTAAATCGACGGACGCGCCACCTAGCGGCCAGCGTAAATATGCAACTTAGATACGATCTAAGATCTAAGACAAATCTATGCGTAACTGATTCTAAGAATCAGGCGCATAGATACGACGCCTCACACTCAGAGTTACGACGGCGTATCTGGATATACGCCGGCGTAACTCCTACGAGAATCTGGGCCCAAGAGTGCAGTCAGCGCAAATATATATAGATCATAAATTAAAAATAAATAAATAAATAAATGAAGAAGAGGTGAAAAAACAAAAGTTTGGTTTCACCAGTAATTCTTGCTGAACACAACAGGATATTCACAAAATTCTAAACGAGATACAAATATATGGAGAAACAGTGCAGCGCAAAACTAATGTAAATCTTATATTCATAAAAATAATGTGTAAAACTAATGAAAGTCCATAAAACGAAATCCAATGTGCCAAAAATTAGAAATCTTCACCACGTGGAAAACCAAACTTTAAATTGATCCCTCCACCGATAAGGATGCGTACTCTCACCTCAGCAAATGGACCACTGTGTTACCAGATGGTCAAATGGCAGATTTCTCAAACATAGGTGACCAGGAAGTAAGGTGGTGACTCAGATCCTCTTGAGGCAGCCAAAACATGGACCGGACATAAAAAGAGTAATCACAAAACTAAGTGCTCTCTGTAAACTTGGATATTTATTTAAAAGTTTAAAATTCAGGCCCGCTGAGGAAGTCGAATAACGTAACGCGTACGTGGGTTCAGGAGCCTGTCACTACGTCGATACGGACGGCAAAGAGCGACGTAGTGACAGGCTCCCGAACCCACGTACGCGTTACGTTATTCAACTTCCTCAGCGGGCCTGAATTTTAAACTTTTAAATAAATATCCAAGTTTACAGAGAGCACTTAGTTTTGTGATTACTCTTTTCATGTCTGGTCCATGTGTTGGCTGCCTCAAGAGGATCTGATTCACCACCTTACTTCCTGGTCACCTATGTTTGAGAAATCTGCCTATTTGACCATCTGGTAACACAGTGGTCCATTTGCTGAGGTGAGAGTACACATCCTTATCGGTGGAGGGATCACTTTTAAGTTTGGTTTTCCACGTGGTGAAGATTTCTAAACACAAAAACTGAGGTATGCTAGGGAGGTACCTCCCTTTAAAGATCTGGAGGAAGAAGGTGTTTCCTGTGGTTGTGGGTGGAGTCACTATCTCTCTTGTCCTGAAAGATGCCTTGGGAAAAATTATTTTTTGGGAGAGTTCTCAGTGGTTAATATACTGGGAAATACCATGGGTAAATTTAAAAGCCTGGAGCCGTTTGTGCTGGTGTATAGGTATTCTGTATCTCTTCCATCTTGAGAGGACTAGATTTTGAGAACGTAGTTTTGCACTGAAGGGTTATATAAAGTAGAGAGATGCCTTTTAGACAAGACGAGGGAGATCCATAGCAAATTTGTATCGAGGGAGCTTTATCATTGGGATGGGATAGCTGCCCAGAAATTCGGATATCCGAATATATGAATAAAGTTCAGTGGGGGGAATATAATATCAATTATTCATCTCTACGAAAGGCTTGGGAGAGCCATTATCAAGCATGTCCTATACTCAATGAATGCCCCGATCACACCGCTTCTGAACTGACAAATGCAGGATAAGAATTTCCAATGTTCTAAACACTATCCGTAGTTGCTGAGCCTTGGTGGGATATCCAGGGTGAGCCAGCAAAGACCTCCACGCAAAAATAGAAGCTTGTACATAATGTAAATGATAGGACACTCAGCTGGAGTGGTTTCCAACAGTCTGCCATTATAAGGGTGGAAAGGTGCTGCAATTTTTCCATTGCTGCCTTTGCATTGTTTTAGCTAAACAAATGTTTAATCACTTCCTGCAACAAAATCACATACCTGTACGTCATTTTGCTTAAAGGGGTTGTAAAGGTTCATGTTTTTTCACTTTAATGCATTCTAAGCATTAACCACTTAAAGCGGAGTTCCGGCCACAAATTCACTTTTTAAATATAAATACCCCTGTAATACACAAGCTTAATGTTTTCTAATGTTAGTCTGTAAACTAAGGTCCGTTTTGTTAGGTTGTTACAGCATTTAGACACTTTATAAAATAGAAATTGACTGGGGCCATCTTAAGTGTGGGCATCATGAAGCCAGACTGTATGACTTCCTGGATTTCAGCCTTGCAGATCTCGCACATGCTCAGTGCTGCACAAGCAGTGTAATAGGTTTCAGATCAGGTTTCAGCACCTGTACTGTCCAAGTCACATGATTCTTCGAGACTGGGGAGTGCACAGACTCCTGGAAAGTTACACCCACTACATTCCCAGGAGTCTGTGCGGTGTAGGTTAGGAAGCTTAAGCACTTAGGTGCAGGAAGAGGGAAGATTAACTATTCTGCCTAGCAACAACACTTTGAAGGCATCTAAAAAATTCTTAAAGGACTAATGAAATTTTTTTAAAACTACTGATGTAATGTTATATTTATGGGTGGAACTCCGCTTTAAGGACCCGCTCATGTACATATACGTCGGTACTTTAAAGATGGATATCTTGGTAACGGCAGCAGCTGCTGCCACAACCGAGGTATCCATCTTTTCAGTGAGCGGTCCTGTAAACCATAACGGTGGTCTCCGCAGCGGATTCACCTTTATCGGCGGCGGGAGAGGGGCACCCCTCCCGCGCCCTCCATTTTAATTACCTGAGCCCTGGAAAGTCCTGCGTCTCCCTCCAGTCCCCCCATTTTAATTACCTGAGCCCTGGAAAGTCCTGCGTTAGGAACGCGCTCGATCATTGCCTGGGCTTCTCGGCTCTTCATTGGATAGATTGATAGCAGCGCAGCCATTGGCTGTCAATTAAATCCAATGACGTGGCATGTTTGGGGGCGGGACCAAGTCATACACTCGGCAGCTATGGCCGCTGACTGTATCACACGGAAGCGCGCTGGCAAGGTAACCCCCTCGGGAGAGAGCTTCCCAGAGGGGGTTAGCTCGAGTGGGGAGGAGCCGCCGTGGGACCCCAGAAGAGGACAATCAGGGCCACTCTGTGCAAAACGAACTGCACAGTGGTGGTAAGTATGACATGTTTGTTATTTAAAAAAAAATAATAATCAAACCTTTAATATCACTTTAAGTGGTTGTACCGGGGTGATGCCTGAAGCTGCAGGTCGGCTGTTTCAAAATAACAACTGATACGGCTATGTAGCCATTCGGCTGTTATTACAAGTGGCGGGAGGGAGGACGTGCCACCCGGAGAACTGAGCGACCAGCCGACTGGACACCCGTTGGCTGGCTGGAGATCCGAACATAGCCCCACACAGAGGGATATTTACATTCCTTGTGACAGAAATAAAAGTGATCAGAATAAGTGCCCATCCCTCCATGCTCGTGTGCCAAAGAAGACGCATACATAAGTCACACCTACAAATCAAATTACACATGTGTGGTATTGCCGCAATCGTTAGAGCGAGAACAATAATTTTAGCACAATACCTCCTCTGTAACTCTAAACAGGCAATCGTTAACATTTTTCAAAACGTTGCCTATGGAGATTTTTAAGTACCGTTGTTTGTCACAATCCCACGAGTGTGCGCAATTTTAAAGAGCGACATGTTCGGTATCTGTTTACTTGGCATAACGTCATTTCTCACCTTTGGCTGCTTAAAGGGATTAGTTAATTAGCTCATGTTAATTTGTTACAGGTGTATTGTTAGAGTAATATGAGCAGGAGAGGTGAACCTCCTCTTCTACTGTATATAAGACTTGTATTCTGGTTCTAAATCAGAGTCCATGTTCAGCAACTAAACAAGTATCTTCTCATTTTGTGCTTCTGAGCGGTTGGAATATCTGATATCTATAGTCAGACTGGAAGGAAGTGGTATATGAGGAAAGCACTCAAGTGGAGTGTAGGATGTTTTGTTATAGTTTTTTTTTATTCATTGAAGTGCATTTTTTCTATCATATTTGTGTTACCAGGTAATAATCTTTAAAACAAACCATACCAATCCCCCACAACTTTTTTTTATGTTTTAGCATTTGAGAGTTTAGGAGCATTTTGGACGTTTAGCTTGCCAGATATATTTCGTAAAAAAGACTAGTGAGGGATGAAAGGTGTTGGGATGGAATAGGAATAGACAGTGTACAGAAGAAGTACAAAATCTGCAGGAAGACCATCATTTTGTATGCAGCCATCCTACCCCTCCAAAACAATTATTTGTGGAAGGATTGGGATAATTCTCTCAAAATATTTGTTATTAACAGTTTTTAGTTTGCCAACGCTAGTAATGAAACAGATGTGGTCAAGATTATGCCAAGATATGGAATACCTTCAGATGTCTACTAGTGGCAGTTGACGCGCCAGGTGGATTTTGGTATGCTTTTGTAGTTAAAGTCCAAAATCCAGTTCAAGTCCAAAATCCAGTTCAAGTCCAAAATCCAGTTCAAGTCCAAAATCCAGTTCAAGTCCAAAATCCAGTTCAAGTCCAAAATCCAGTTCAAGTCCAAAATCCAGTTCAAGTCCAAAATCCAGTTCAAGTCCAAAATCCAGTTCAAGTCCAAAATCCAGTTCAAGTCCAAAATCCAGTTCAAGTCCAAAATCCAGTTCAAGTCCAAAATCCAGTTCAAGTCCAAAATCCAGTTCAAGTCCAAAATCCAGTTCAAGTCCAAAATCCAGTTCAAGTCCAAAATCCAGTTCAAGTCCAAAATCCAGTTCAAGTCCAAAATCCAGTTCAAGTCCAAAATCCAGTTCAAGTCCAAAATCCAGTTCAAGTCCAAAATCCAGTTCAAGTCCAAAATCCAGTTCAAGTCCAAAATCCAGTTCAAGTCCAAAATCCAGTTCAAGTCCAAAATCCAGTTCAAGTCCAAAATCCAGTTCAAGTCCAAAATCCAGTTCAAGTCCAAAATCCAGTTCAAGTCCAAAACCCAGTTCAAAATCAGGGTTTGTTAGAAATAGAATGACATCATGCACGAATAGGCTTACCGTATGGGATTTGCCCTGGAGTCTGAAACCTGAAATATATGGATGCATGCAGATAGATTTTGCTAGGGATTCTATTGAGAGGTTACAAATTAGGGAGGGAGATAAAGGGCACCCCTGACGGATGTAAAAATTTGGGCTGATGATGTGGACTAAAGCACTAAGATTGGCAATAGGATAGGTCCCTGAAAAAACAAACTTCTCGAGAACTATTGACAAATAATGTCAGTGTACCCTAACACCTTCTCTGTGTCAATCGAAAGAAGCAGAGAAGGCTTTTTGGATGCTTCAGCATATTGAATAATGTTTAGAATTCATCTGGTAACATCGAACCCTTGTCTGCCTTTCATAAACCCCATTTGGTCTGGCTTGATTAATGATGGAAGGACATTAGTTAGGCATCTGGCAAGCATTTGGCATATATTTTGATTTCAGGAATTAAGTAATGAAATCAGATGGAAAATAGCTGGAGAATCTGGTGCTCTGCCCGGGTTAGGAAGGGTACTGTATGTGCTCACAATATTTCCGCTGGGAGGGATGCAGAGGATGAGGCTTCCTGGAACAATTCTAAGGATGTAAGGGATAAAATGAATTTAAAGGTCTTAAAATACTAATTGGAAAAACCATCCAGGCCAGGTGATTTATTGTTGGGCAAGGTATAGATCTCTATTGTAATTAACAAAAATTTCAAATATGTCAATTGTGATTCTGATCTGATGTTGGGAAGGCCTATTTTATCGAGAAAGGAGTGCATGTCTTTTTCAGAAGGTTGTGGGGTTGGGGGATCTTCTTTTAAGTTGTATAAAGATCTGTAATAGTTTATGAAGGCATCCGCAATGTCTTGGGGGTTAAGGAGTTTATTTTTGGTAAAGGGATCAAAAATAAAGGGGATTCCAGATTTAGACTTACAGGGGCAGATTCACATACAATTGCATGGGCGCAGCATATGTGAGATACGCTACGCCGCTGTAACTTACTTTTGGAAGCTTTGAATCCAGAAAGAATTTGCGCCGTAAGTTACGGCGGTGTAGTGTATCTCTCGCGGCGTAACGGCGCCTAATTCAAATTGGTGAGTAGGGGGCGTGTTTCATTTAAATGAAGCACGTCCCCGCGCCGAACGAACTGCGCATGCGCCGTCCCTAAATTTCCCGCCGTGCATTGCGCTAAATGACGTCGCAAGGACGTCATTGTTTTGACGTGGACGTAAATTACGTCCAGCCCCATTCACGGACGACTTACGCAAACAAAAAAAAAAAAAAAAATCAAATTTGACGCGGGAACGACGGCCATACTTACCATTGCGTACGCCACCAAATAGCAGCTTTAACTATACGCCGAAAAAAGCCGAACGGAAACAATGTAAAAGATTGCGACGGCCACTCGTACGTTCGTGGATCGTCGGAAATAGCTAATTTGCATACTCAACGCGGATTATGACGGGAACGCCACCCAGCGGACGCAGAAGAATTGCATCTAAGATCCGAAGGCGTACGAAGATGTACACCTGTCGGATCTAACCCAGATGCCGTCGTATCTTGTTTTGAGGATTCAAAACAAAGATACAACGCAGGAAATTTGAAAGTACGCCGGCGTATCACTAGTGTGTCTCCTGGATAACTATTACATCCGATGAAAGCAGCAAATACTGTGCCAACCATAAATTACCAAAAATGAAAGCAGCCAACACAACAATCAGACAAAAATTATAGCAATATAAAAATTATAAAGTGTAGCACTATATATAAGAGAGGTAGGCTGACCTACATCAAAAATATATGCATTAGTGAGCAAATAAGGTGTTAACCCTATGCGTAATGTGACGTGAAAAATGTAAATGGTGTGAACACCAAGCAATAACACAGAATGCCGTGAGCATAAATATAAATTAATATATCCTATAGCCAGATATCATGAAGAACCTGAAACCATATTGGATATGTGCAATATATACATAAAAAATACAGTATTTATCGGTGTATAACACACACTTTTTCCCCCTGAAAATCGGGGAAAAAGCAGGGGTGCGTGTTATACGCCAATAGCGTATCTCAGAGCTGTCATCTCCCCTCTGTTCGGCTCCTCTGCTTTCACTTTACACACACACAGTCCCGCCTCCGCCATTGGACCGGTGTTCTGCCTATGACATTAGCTGGTCCAATGCCGATGGCGGAGGCAGGACTGTGTTTGTAACGTGAGAGCCGAGTGCAGAGGAGATGCCGGCTCAGTGATTTCCCGATTCAGGCTGCTGGTGTGGGAGATGGTAAGACTGCAAATGATATTAGTTCAAAAAGGCATTAATGACAATAATAAGGCTGCAATGAGGACTTTATTTGTGCTGCAATGAGGACTTTATTTGTGCTGCATTGAGGACTTTATTTGGGCTGCAGATGGACATTGATGGTCACTGACCCTTAATTTGCTTCAAAGTTGTTTATTTTAAAAATATGTCCTTAAGGCAGAAGTGGTGTATAACTGGAAATGTCACCCAGGAGTGCCTTTACCTTTGGGCAATAGGGAGAGAAATAAATACTCGTACCCTCCAAGGTGGACCCAGCTCACCATATGGTGGTAAATTGCTAGAGCTTATATCCACAACGTGGACTCAAGGTAGCAGGATCTACAAATCACCTACTCGCTCTGCTGGCAAGACGTCCGACCGGATCAGCAGCTCCAAAACGGAGACCAAGTACGGAGAAACAGATATCCAGGTTAGGACTTCACCAAACATGCAATGCATTAAAAAGAAGGGAAATCCTCCACATAGTGTAAATCCAAAACGACTTTGGAATTTATTAAAAATACATTTTAAAAGTTCAACAACTGAACAAATAAAAAATGCCAAACAAGCAATTACAAAGTGCGGTATGGGCAGCTATAGCTGGCATGTAAACCCGACACGTTTCATCTGAAAAAGACATCAACTGGGGTACAGTTGATGTCTTTTTAAGATGAAACTCTTTCTTTTCAATTATATGACATTTGACTTTGGCTGTCTATTTGATGCTTATATAGTGTGATATTGCATTTGAATTTTTATGTGTGTCTTTACAATTGAAGTAATTGGTTTGTTACCCTTTGAATATGTAGCACAATCTTTGTAAAATTCAGATTGTTCTCCTTTATTTTATTCAAAACAATAAATATGACAAGGGAAACATAAGCCAAAATAGCTGACTGGTGGACAAATGCTTAAATAACGCTGGCCATAGATCGTGCAAATTTCTTTCCTGCAGTTCCGGGTTGCAGGAAAGAAATTTACAGTATTTCTCCATCAGCATATACAGTGCTGACAGGGGAATTCCTCCTGCTGAGCTGTTGTCTACTCTCAGTGTGGGGGTGAGGGCGCAGGAGCAGGCGAGGGAAGCTATCACCACCGGTAGAAGACTGATTGTCGCTAGCGGTTATAGCAACCATTTATGATAATCAGAAGTGAATCCAGAAGGCTGGTTTGCACCCAAGTTGATTACTCCATCAACTTGGTACATTCCGCCTGCCTGTTAATGGTTTGAATCTCAGCCGCTTCAGCAGGATTCGGACCGTGTATGGCCAGCCATAGTCTCTCCAGAAGATGAAAAAGCTGGTTAACCACCCCCCCCCCCCCCCAGGGGAACCAGTGCAATTCACTTTGGTCCCTTTCAAATCTGTAAAGGTACTGCTGAGCAGCAATAGCTAACTCCTCATCTGTTTGCAAGAGTTCTTTTTTGGGGAATGAGAAATGTGACACAACTTCCACATAAAGAAACATTTAAGACAGACAGTTGAAATATCAGTCTTTGGATGTGCACTATGTAGAATTTTGAACCATTACCAAGTGGTTGTTTTTATAAGATGCAGCTTTACCTAAATAATTAACTATCTGCTATAAGGATTACAATTGAAAATTAAGTCATGGGATGCATACAGTGAGCACAGCCTACCTATTCAGTACATCAGTCTTCCATTGAAGTACTGCTCTATTGCAAGTATACCCCACTCCCTCTTATTAAAATAGAGATTCAAGGAATGTGCCTGACTGGAGATTCAGGAACACCCAGTGTAGGCTTCTTGCTGCCTTTCACACACAGAACACCTGAGGTAACAAAAACAAATGCAAGTAGTAAGATGTTCCTCGCAAACACCAATCAGATTCATACTTGCTTTGGAAGTCTGAATGTAATTGATAATGCAGAAAGGAAAAAGGAGGAATTTGAACAACAAGAGTGCTTGTATTGCTCTTCTACTGCATTTGTTGAATGGTTGTGAAATCCTGCTACATGGAATTACAGAGAAACCTGAGTGAACTTCTGATTTTTTTATGCCCCCTTTCACACGAGCAGAGCGATCTGGTTTGCCTGTCTGTTTTTTAGGCGGACCTGATCGGTCCACCCATTGTTCCCTATGGGGAGGCAGATGTAAACAGACATGTATCTGTTTACACCTGCCGGCATCCGATCAGATAAAAACAGACATATGGGGATCTGTTCCCCATCCATCTAGAGGATCGATGACAGTCGGATGGAAACGGACAGGCAGTCTGTTTCCATCTGACCGTCCCATAGAGAACAGCAGGCTGTGTCCAATCTGCATGAGCAAGGAAGACATGGATCTGTCATCCGCCTGCTCAGTGGGGATCAGCGGACAGATCCCCTGCTGAGAAGGTGGATCGCTTGAAAGTCTGCCCTGTGTGAAAGGAGCCTTTGCCCCGTTTGGTCAAATCGCATATCAAATCGGAGCCTATTGCCAGCAATAAGAGTGTCCCAATAGGTGTGACTACTTTCCAAAACTAGTTCCTGCAATACTTTTGGAGACTTTGGGGGCGATTTCAATAGACATCTGTGCATGAACCCGCACAGATGTCTTTCAAGTCCCCCGAAGACGGACTGAAATGTGGCATTGAAATTGTGCGAGTTCCGGTGAACTTACACAATTTCAATGCCGTGTTTAGTGTGAACATGGGTTAGAGTTAGTCTTTCTTAAACAGTACTGATTTCACCTGCTGCCTAAAATTGTTCTTAAAGCGGAGCTCCACCCTAAAGTGGAACTCACACTGTTCGGAACCCGCCCCCCCTCCGGTGTCACATTTGACACCTTTCAGGGGGAGGGGGGTGCAGATACCTGTCTAAAGACAGGTATTTGCACCCACTTCCGGCCACACGTCACGGGCAAAAGACGGGTTTTTCCTGACTTCCCGTCTGTCCCCCGTTGTGTGCTGGAAACACTCGGCTCCCAGCACACAGCGTGTGAGCCAATCGGCGGGCGCAGCGCGACTCGTGCATGCGCCGTAGGGAACCGGGTAGTGAAGCCGGAGCGTTTCACTTCCTGGTTCCCTCACTGAGGATGGCGGGGGGAGCAGCAGAGAGACGAGCGATCGCTCGTCCTCTGCTGCGGACGGCGTTGGACTCCAGGACAGGTAAGTGTCCTAATATTAAAAGTCAGCAGCTGCAGTATTTGTAGCTGCTGGCTTTTAATATTTTTTTTTACTGGCACATCTGCTTTAAAGCAGCATTAAACACAAAAATAGTGTTAAAGTGTTCGTCTCAATGCTCTGACACTTTTGCTGGACTTAGTGGTCTGTTATTGAAAAAAATGCTTACCTGCTGGATCAACAAGTGAAAATAAAGAGAACAAAATAAAACTAATGCAGCCAACACATTTAGAATTGGTAAGCTGCAATATCAAGAATTTTTGTTTTTGGGTTTAATACGGTTTTAAGGCTTGAAAGTCACAACTGTTAACGCCGTTGTGCTATTAAAATGGCATGCCATTGCCCATGACTAATTGCTAGCAATCGCTACACAGAGTTGAATGTAGTATCGATTTCTCACACAAATGTGCAGCATTTTGTAATCATTAATGATTAATCATCACCGCATGCTACACTTCATTGCACCCTATGTGTAATGATCAGTCATCAATCTCTAGGGAATAATTGTAGGAGTGCAAAAGCAATTTTAGCGGCACAAGCGCTGTAACAAAAATTGCTTGTGTGTGCCCAACCTAATGTGTTAGTACAGCTAAAAATTCAGGACTTGTACAGCTGGACTGCATTTGTCTGACACAGACACTAAAGAAGAATTTACGAGTCTGTAATATTACATACTATCATAATAATACAGTATATAACAGTAGTGATGCATTGAAAATCACTTGTAAGCTTACAGTCCTAAATCTGTACAGACATAATCAGTGACTCCTAATATGACAAAGAACATATATCCTTTGGTGAGGGACCTGCTCAGCTGCAAAAAAGCGTATTTTCATCCAAGGAAAATGCAGCTATTGCTAGAAGCACTATAAGAGACCACAGTGTTTACTACAGTAGGACAAGAGACAGCAGCTATTTTCCAGACAGGCTTGATGAAAGTAGAGTGGATGATCGACCCAGGAGCCCAGACGGTGTTAGGTAATTAATGCTGTATATCTCGTGTAGATGATGCCACTGTGCATTCTTTATATATGTACGTATTCAGCTTGTGGAATTAAGCAATGACAGCACAAGTAAAATATCTATTGATCTGTAAGCTGAGCTTTTCTCTCTCCTTAGAGATACAAGAGCTAATCTTTGATTAGGTAAAACCCCTAAGTTTCCTTTCTCCCTCTGAGTCAGAACAATGACATTTCCTATTTCAGATCTCTCTACACAGCAACTTTTCAATGGTGTGATTTCATGACAACTGCTGTTGGGTGGATAAACAGAAACTGGGTTAACTCAGTGGAGAGTAATTGGCTGTGTCCTGTTTTCAGTCACTAAACAGAGAAAGAACAGACTTGATGCAAGCCCAGAGACTGATTAGTTAGGAAGCTATTGCTAAAGGCTGCAAAAGCAAGAGGTATCCCAAGAGTCCAGCTTCAAGCGGTTTCCACTACCCTGCGAGACTCAACTGGAAATCCCTTAATGCACTATACCCTTCATTTATTTTTGCTACTGGACATTTGAGAGCATTTAAGAACGATCCCATTTTTTGGAGTAGTTGTACTGTGATGGATTGCTGCAAGCTGCAGAATTCAGAGCTATTTGCAAGTGTAGGGGAAGACTACCATCTACAGTACATTCAGGAAACTAGGCATTTCAACCCTGGCTAATGATCTGAGTCTACACACGAGTGCATTCACACAATAACACGGCTTACGGATACTTCTGATGTCAATGCCAAGTTAGATGCTGTATTTACTTACTAAGCAGCCATTCAGAGCAATAGTGTTGGGACACAAATTAAACAGTTACGTGTTTACAAAGTTATCGGTCTTTAAAGAAGGCAGACACCTGAAAAGCATTGCATTTCATCTCATAAATACGAATGCATTCACTAAAATATTTGTAGCAAATGATGTACAGTATATGACCACAAAAGCAGCAAACAATATAGCCAGTGAAAAAAAGAAAAAAAAAGAAAGGTAATATGGTTAACTGAAACAAAAAAAAAAAAAGATGCTATGCTCTTCAAAAATGTAAACCAAAAAAAAAAAAAAAAGATGCCACCCACTATAGCCATCCATATTGCTTTTATTTTATAACAGCCAGCAGAAAACTGTCATCCTGAGAGGAATTTGTTTTTACAGGTAAAAGGCGAACATGTAGAGGTAGTTATAGCCCTGGTTCACACTGGGTTGCGGGAGTGAAGCCGTGCGAGTTCAGCTGAACTCGCACAGCTTCACTCCCACTGGCAGTCCCGATTTCGGCCCGCGATTTAAGAGACATCTGTGCAGGTTTCTGCACAGATGTCTATGTAAATCGCGGCCCGAAATCGCAAAAAGTAGTACAGGAACTACTTTTTGAAATCGGTTTTGCAATTGTCAGCAATTACACCGATTAGGACAGTGTCATTGCCGACAATTGCCGGCAAATGCCGCAGATTTGAGATGCGATTTCACATGTGAAATCGCATCTCAAATCGAAGGAAATCATACCCAGTGTGAACCTGGGCTCAAGAATCTTAAAGTGGTTGTAAGCCCAGGTTCACACTGGGTACGATTTGAGATGCGATTTCACATGTCAAATCCCATCTCAAATCGGCGGCACTGTCCTAATCGGTGCGACGCCGCATCTGCGGCTCTGCACCGATTTCAAAAAGTAGTTCCTGTACTACTTTTTGCGATTTCGGGCCACGATTTACATTGAACTCTGCACAGATGTCTCTTAAATCGCGGCCGAAATCGCAGTAAAATCGTGATTTTGAATTTGCAGCAGTGTGAACCTAGCCTAAACCTCAGAAATTAAACATGAACAAAGCATATCCTCCTCTAGTGTGTACCTGTCTCAATTAAGAGCGCTAAGGGGGTTATTTACTAAAGGCAAATCAACTTTGCACTACACGTGGAAGTGCAGTCGCTGTAGATCCGAGGGGGACATGCAAGGAAAATAAAAAACAGCATTTTAGCTTGCACATGATTGGATGATAAAATCAGCAGAGCTTCCCCTCATTTCAGATCTACCACTCAGATTTAGAGAGACTGCACTTCCAAGTTCACTTGTAGTGCAAAGTGGATTTGCCTTTCATAAATAACCCCCTAAGTGACATTTCTGTCTTCTGCCTTATTCCTCTTCTATCTGCAGGAGTCACTTCTGACAAGTTTTCCTGACACCCTGAGAAAAAAGGCAACATGGGAGGGAGCTCCTGCACATAGCCTGTGATTGACAGCTTCAGCTCTGTTCCTGTGAGGTGTGTACCTTCCCTCCATTTAGCTCTTAGAGCTCTTCTTACTAAGCTCTGCAATGTGTAATTCCATCTCTCGGCCTCCTGTTTTGTGATAGCTCAGATGAGCTTTATGAATTCCGGACTTTGAACGGTTGTAGAGAAGAGGACCTCAGATAAACAGGTACTATTTATGTGGGAGGATTGATTAACCACTTCCCGACGGCTGTACGGCTTTGTAGGGCCACAGGGTGGCTCTAAATCTCCAGGAGGCCGTCTTTTTACGGCCTCCGCTCCTCCTGGCCACTGGGGGGCGCACACCCGCTGCATCACTGAGATGCCGATGCGCGTGCCTGGCGGCCGCGATGGTCGCCAGGCACCCGTGATCGGCGGTTACAGAGACAAGGACATGGATCTGTGTGTGTGTAAACACACAGATCCACGTCCTGTGAGGGAGAGGTAGACCGATCTGTGTCCCTTGTACATAGGGACACAGATCAGTCACCTCCCCCAGTCAGTCCCCTTCCCCCAGTTAGTAACACTATGCAGGGTACACATTTAACCCCTCCCTCACCCCCTAGTGTTAACCCCTTCAATGGCAGTCACATTTATACAGTAATTAGTGCATATTTATAGCACTGATCGCTGTATAAATGTGAATGGTGCCAAAAATGTGTCAAAAGTGTCCGCCATAATGTTGCAGTCCCAATAAAAATTGCAGATCGCCGCCATTACTAGTAAAAAAAAAAAAAAATAACAAATAATAATTCTGTCCCCTATTTTGTAGGCGCTATAACTTTTGCGCAAACCAGTCGCTTATTGCGATTTATTTTTATTTTTACCAAAGATATGTAGAATACGTATCGACCTAAACTGAGATTTTTTTTTTATTTTTTAATTGGGCTATTTATTATAGCAACAAGTAAAAAATATATATTTTTTTCAAAATGGTCGCTCTTTTTTTGTTTATAGCACAAAAAATAAAAACCGCAGAGGTGATCAAATACCACCAAAAGAAAGCTCTATTTGTGGGGAAAAAAGGACGCCAATTTTGTTTGGGAGCCACGTCGCACGACCGCGCAATTGTCAGTTAAAGCGACGCAGTGCCGGAATCTGAAATTTCACCTGGGCAGGAAGGGGGTATATGTGCCCAGTAAGCAAGTGGTTAATCTATGTATATCACTTGAGACCAGTCACTTCACAGGGTATATGTAAGGGGTTACAACCACTTTAACCCACCTATTCATAAATATACTTCTGTAAAATAATATATATACACACAACCATACATCAAATTAAAACCATCAAAGCATCCCCTCATATTGTGGAAAGTATGTAAGGGTTTACATGGCTTGTGTAGCCATTATATGTTACAGTAAATAAAGCAAGTTTTCCTTTAGCAGCCAATCTTCTCGGCTTTATTTTTTTTTTTATCTTGGCATAGCTGTTGTACACCAATCCTCATTGCTATTTGTTAGTATTCCCATCATCTAAGGGCCCAGTTCACTTACCCATTTGTATGGCATGAAATATATTCCCAGACACAACCACAGCAGAGTCTTGCACATACAATAACATTTGTTGTGTCAAAAGATCTTAGGGCCAGTTCACATTATAGAAAAACAGTCTAGAGGAGTTCCAGATGCTTTTCTGCATGCGCGTTTTTGATGCATTTCAGTGCATCCCTCTTTTTTCTTAACCTAAAATAAGGACACATGTGTTCCAGTGCGTTTGGGTGCATTCCAGTGCATTTTCGTTGTGTTTTACAGCGTTCCAGTAAAGTCCAGGGAAAATGCAGCATGTTTTACTTTTTTTTTCTTGGAAGCACTGGTGTGCCTATTTTCCATGCAATTTTGATGCAGAATAAAAAACGCAATGGACTCTGATTTGTGTGATCTGGCCCTAAGGGTTCATTTACACACATTAATTAGTAACACATTCATTTGCCTACCGCTTTGCCATGCATTTTTTATGTTTTTTTAAGCTTTAATGCTACTTGGCAAATGCCCTGTATGTATTAGGCTTCTAATTATTCCAATATGTGAAATACAAAGCAATATTAACTCTGAACTACACCTCTACCACTGCAGGTGCAGTTAGGGGTCGCTGTGGTAGACATCTAGAGAGGCAGTGAAGCACCGAGAAATTGATAGGAGGTATAATTTCTGAAGAAAAGCAGCACAAACTCAGTGTGTACAGGACAGCAGGGTAACTATTATATTTAGTGATAGGTAACCATTTTATTTAGTGATGGCTGCTTTAATAGGCATTTAGAGGGCTTCAAAAACATGGGTCAAATAACACATTTTGAAGCAGGTGTAAATGTGGCCTTGAGGTTTATTTATTTTTTTAAATGCTCTGCTAATATGTTATCATTCACCCAAAAGCTGCAAAAAATATTTAAAAATATTTTTTTAAATATTCAAAATGTTATTTTCTGATTTATTAAGTTGTCTTTCACAGGGTGAATGTAACAATCAGTTGGTTAATATGGTTGGTTTAATTGCTGTCAAATTTAATGGTATTTGAAAGCGTTAACTATTATACATGTAGCGGCTTGCTCCTTTTGAGCCGGTGCTGCTTTAAATTTAGAGGGTAGTCTGAGAGTTAGTTGGCTCAGACTGTTGTGATCTTTACAAATTTGGGCCTATGTTCCAGCCATGGCTGTACTGTGAGTGACCACTATTGTTTGTCTGGGGTGACGTTACCACCCCAGGCCAAGGATGGCAGCAGTGAGGTCAAGGTGTTTTGGGTGTTCCCCCTTGGCAGACAATCAGTGGAGGTTGATCGTCCTGCTGTGCATGCTGGGGAGGAGTACTTAAGGGACAGACGTCATTTGCCCCGGGGTCGTCGATCACTGGTCTGTCGTCCCACCACCCACCGTGTGTGGCCCTCCTGGACTGGGGTGCGTGTTCCTGGCTCCGGGACCACGTTGGTCCGGACTGATGATTTACCTAAGTAGGCCCAGCAGTCAGACTGGGTTTACGTTTGCAGAGTGATCCTGTGCTGTCCGTCCTGGAGGGAGGAAGCCACTCGATGAAGAACCTATCTTGGAGAGCACCAAGCACGAGGCTGGTATCTCAGGAGAGGCCTTTAACTTCATCGAAGGATGCACTATTACTGAAAGGCTGGATGATGATCGCCTGTCAGTTCTAAGTTCATAAGAAGTTGATCTGGAGAGATCCGGGTGCTGAATCCTGCGCTATGAGGATTTTGGACCAAAAGTGTCTCCACCTGTGGCAAGGTCTGTGGCAGAGACTGTACCATTTTCCGTGTGCCACCCCGGCTGCTAGGCTAGTGAGAGAAACCTATTTGGGTGCGCAAAAACCCACTCTGGCTAGAGTGGCAACGAAAGATGTGTTGTTGGAAGCACGAGTGTTTCCGGATTGAAGTTGTACACCTAAACCTATTACTTATTACCTTTCCACCTCTTCAACCACTTATTTTATTCTTTTACCAAGTTCAGCAAATAAATCAAAGACAAAGAAGTGCAAAGTGTGGACATTGAACTTTCTCTCAACTCTCATCTGATACCCTAGACGGCAAGGAAATAGAGGTAACACGCCACCCAAACAAAACCAGCAGCTCCTCCGGGGGTAGTGCTACATATATGTTACTGTGGTTTTTCTGGTGTATATAAGGAGTACTGGATACAATGTATTTTGGAGCCTAAGAGAAAATACTCAAAAGGACATTCAAACATGACCCAAATCTTGATAGACACAAATTTCCCTCCTGGTATAGATGATAAAACATTTTAAGTGCTTTATACACACAAACAAATGTGTCTATGCCAGACACATTAGGGGTGATTTACAAAAGAAAAAGAAAATTGCTCTTTTTAATTTTAGCAAATGTGATGAAACATCAGTTTGCAAATCTAACCCAATTGTGTATACAGAAAAAAACTGAAGGATTTATGCTTACACATGATTGGATGATGTTAGTCAGCAGTTCTTCATCTCATTCACCAAGCGCTAGGGAAAATTCTCTTGCAGAAAGCAACTGCATTTGCAAAAATGAACAGTATATTTGTCTTTAGTACATCAATCCTATTTCTTCAATTTATTTAGAATTGCCCCCCTAGTCTGGCTGTTATGAATGGAGGTTCACATATCCTGTCTGTTGGCTATGCCACAAGAATGGTATCTTGACACAGAGGTATAAATCGTTTCTAACAATATTCCCTTTGGAAATAGACAATACTCTATCCCTCTCTTTTTGGAACATGGAAGATCCGACTGCATCCCACTATAACAGAGAGGAGATATTCAGACAAACCAGGTTTCCAAGGATCAATTACATCTCCCTCCTGCCGATCCCCACTTTAGCTTACCCTTTAACCAACCAAGACTACCAATCAATGTCTCTGGAGGTTTTATTTAATTTTAGGTTATGCATAGGTATATTATAAGGAGGTTCTCAGCACTTTACTATTATCTTCATGAAAGTAGCATAACATTAATTATTCAATCACATTATCTTAAGCTGTGAGCGACCTATATAAAGCATAGGGGGTATAATAAAGGGTTACATTTTTATATAGAGGTTGCGTGGGGGTTAACACAGTTATTCTTTTATTTGATGGTTTCCAAATGCTGCAGTTGGCAATGCCACATAATAGAGTGCATTTTCTCTGTAACATTCTTCTGTGAGCTCTGGGCAGGTAGCAGAGCCTTGGTGTCCTAATTTATTCAACCTAAAAGTGGAGCAGTGTCACATCACAGGATTGAAGATTTGTGAAGGAAAGCACTGGTGACAGGTATGGTAATGCAGCTGGAGCTGCTTTTTTTTTTACTTGCTAGGGCGTTCAAATATTTGCCAAAGTTGGAGTTGAGTTTTAAATGCAAAGTCACATAAAAAGTCAGGTAACATTTATACAAACTCAAATGTGTATTTACAGTACCAATTTACACTATCGCTTTACACACAGGCAACTAATCAACCAACTCTTTTATCTGAAGGATTTGTATGGTCAATTTTTGGGTCAAGATAAAGCATGAAGAATTGGTCGTATTTGTAAGATGACCATATGCATCAATAGATGCGGTCGCCAAGAAGCCAGGTTTTCCATTAAACTGATCAGATATTATTCAGTAGGAATTTTTGCTCCCTACGTGGGGTCAATCATTCATTATACCTGAGAATTTCTGCACATTTATATTAATGAAGAAAATAAAGTGCCCATGTACATAAGTGCTTAAAGTTATGCTCATCTCTCTCCTCTCGCTTCCCAGTCTCACAGACTTTGCTGAGGCAGCGTGAATCATTGGCTCCTGTGACAAAGCAGAGGGGGCGGGCCATGCTGTCTGTGTCTATGGATATAAGCAGTGCAGCCCGGGATGGAGTCCACAGTTGTGCCACAATAGGAAGCGGCTTTCTGTGGTGGCACACCAAAAGAAGGAGGGGCCAGGGGTGTTGGCAGGGGACCCAAAAAAAGGAGGCTAATTGTCACTCTGTTCAATTCGATTGCACAGAACAGGCAAGATTAACATGTTTGTTATATAAAAAAAAAGAAAAAAACATTTTGCATTTACAATAGATGTAAACTGACATATCTGCATAAAAAGCCCTATGTATCAGGATAATAATAATTTAAGTGAACATGGAAAAACAAAAATGAAAATGTTAAAAGCATGATAACATAGAAAAACATGAAGTATTTATTTGTATCACTGATGATGATATTGCCAGGTGGCAGATCGTGTATTATTAATAAAGCTCAAGTATTCTACCCAAAACATCTTGAGCCAGAAATCAATTATCTCGGATCCCAAGGCAGAATTTCTAAGGCTAAGGTTAGGACTGCCAGAAGTCTACTGAAACTTTACCTGGCTGAAACAAATGTCACGTCTAAAAGGATGGAGAGAAAACGATCCAATAATGCAATTAAGGGATTTTTGATAAAAGCAGGAAAATACGAAGCAAGAACTGGAATATATATAATATAGTTAATTTACAACCACAACAAGTGCAGTTTGATAGCGTTAAATTTGCTGCCATTGTTCAACTTATTCCTAATAAGGATATTTTACAACGTATTCTGTCAACTAACATAAAAAGGGCAAAGAATAAACTGCTAACAGCTCAGCACCATAGTACATACGCCCCTGATTAAAATTCATGTGGGACACAACTGTATATAAAGAAGTGACAGAGCATGGCTTCTGTGAGTATAAATAAAATGAACTCGGTAAACTTTCTTCTTCGATTCCCACCTACTGCATTATCATTATTAAAGCTATTGAAATGTAAAACAACCTCCTTTATGCAAAAGCTTTCTGAATTGAAATCTACTATAGTTTGCAAAAGGAATTATATGAAAATACTCAACAAATGATGTGTTTTGATTGCAGATAACATATTTAGAAACAGGAGTACACCCAGAAAAGGATACAGATCTGTTTATGAATTATGGTAATATTTACAATATTTTCCATTTCTTTTATTACATCCACCATTTCAAAGCTGCTTTAAAGCAAATGCAGAAACTGCGGAATTCTTGTATCTACTGGGTGTTATTTTGTGATTTACCACTTCATACTGAATGTATACTTTATTCAGATACTTTTATTTACAGTGAGTCACACTTGCTGTGTTGAGCCACATTTACAGGCCAAATGTCAGAGCAAAGTGCCTGGAAGAACGGCACTCTAACAAGGTGGTCTCTGTTAGCATGATAATGTAATAAAGTACTCCCAGGGAGCAAGGAAATCTAACAGGACAGTCGCTGGGTGAATGACAGTCTTTCTGACATTCTTCTAACATATGCAAGATGTTATACCACAGCATTTGTACTGCAATCTGACAAAGTGATACTAAACACACACTATTTCAGTTACATTATCCATTGTCTTTCTGTATATGGATGATGGCACTGTAATTATTTTAATAAAAAAAAAATATCCAAGTACCTTTTTCCTAATTGACACTGAACTGTCAGTCACATGACTAGGGCCGATACAACTAATCAATTAGTCAATTATTAAAATAGTTGTCAACTATTTTCATAATCGATTAGTCAGTCAGCCAATTAGTTGTCCTGCATACAGTATGCAATCTTTGTTTAAATATCAGAAAATACAGTGTAGCACACAAACAGCTCAGTACACCGTCCATACATGTCAGGAAGTGCCTGAGAACTTGTGAATGTGTGAGGAGTAATGCCTTATGGGACATGTAGTCTTGGGAGAGAAGTGAGTGATTCTAAAGGCAGAAGTTTTTCTTTTTACCTTGATATTGGAGCACTCTGAAGGCAGGAAGAGCCATAGGGTACCACAGAAGAGGATAATCAGGGCTGCTCTGTGCAAAACCATTACACAGAGCAGGTAAGAATAACATGTTTGTTGTTTACAAAAAAAATACTTTAAAGACTGCAGGGAAGATCAGCATCTGAACCCAGAGAAAGTGGAGGCTGATAGACTGGAGGTAATAGAAGGCATTACAATTACATTTAAAGTAAATTTTTACCAATATTGTGCATTATATTTAACCACTTCCCATCCCGCCTAATCTCAAATTACATCCACAAGGTGGCTCTGCCATCCTGGGTAGACGTCATATGACGTCCTTGGGCCTCCTGGCCACTAGGGGGTGCACTAGGGGGTGCAGTGCCCGCTGCGTCACGCCTGACTCCTAGTTAAAATGCCCATCTATCCTACTTCTGGGTGTATTTGCTACAGTATGATATAATATATATTATTACGTTTACTGTTTCACAGTGGAAATTAACCCCTTATAGCAGGGATATGCAATTAGCGGACCTCCAGCTGTTGCAAAACTACAAGTCCCATCATGCCTCTGCCTTTGGGTGTCATGCTTGTGGCTGTTAGAGTCCTGCTATGCCTCATGGGACTTGTAGTTCTGCAACAGCTGGAGGTCTGCCAATTGCCTATCCCTGCCTTATAGTAGAGAGTATCTGCTGATTTTGTACTATAAAGGGCTATTTATTTATTTATTTTTTACCCTATTATGACAGGTGATACAAACAAAAGCATGCTGCTGCTACTAAACGTCTTAGGTCTGGTTCACACCTATGAGTTTTTTTTTATGCTTTTTGCAAAAACGCACTACAGTTCATTTAACATTGTTTCCTATGAGACACGTTCACATCTATGCTTTTTTTAGCCTCTGTATATTTGGAAAGGGTCAAGGACTTTTTTCAATGCAAAACTGTGCTTTTTTGGTTTAATAGACTTCAATGGAGAAGCTGCAGAAAAGCATGTGGTGTGTTTTTGCCTCGATTTGCTTTTTTTTTTTTTAAACTGCCCAACAACAAATTGGCAAAAAAAATAAAAAAAAAGCATAAAAAATGCACAGCAAAAAGCACTGCAGAAACAGATCAAAAGCAAACGGTATAGGTGTGAACCAAGCCTTATGCTGGACATATACACATACTGATTTTTGGATGAGAATATTAATAAAAAAAATCTTTGTACATTCGCTGAATAAAATAATTTTGTTTGAAAATTTCACTTGCTTTTAACATTCAGTTTTAAAACAAATGTCATTTCTGAACGAAAACCACATACACTGTCTGAAAATTCCTTTGACCAAGAAGTTTTCTATTCTGCTCCTTTGAATTTTCCCGTCAGTGTGGTTGAAAACATACATCCTCTAACAATTAGAAAATCAAACAAACGTTATGATTTTTTCTTTGAAGGAAGACATTGTTTTTGTATGGGCAGCATAAGTGACAACAGACGCAGAAAGCTTTATAAAAACACCTGCCTACGACAAGGGGGTCTGTCATACAGAATATATTACAGTTCTGTCTGAAAATCCACACAACTGTCTTTAATTATTATTATTTTTTAATAAAAAAATAGATTTCCGAGTCTGATATTTACCAGATACAACCTCTAATAGTATATACAGTATATCACTTTGTCTGTTCTTCTCACAGTAGTTTCGAGATTTTTCTCCCTAAGCATATAGGGCCAGATCCACAACGAGCGGCCGTAACTTAACCTCTTCCTATTTAAGTTACACCGCCGCAAAATCTCTACCTAAGTGCCCGATCCACAAAGCACTTACCTAGAAATTTTCAGCGGTGTAACTTAAATTTGTCCGGCGCAAGGCGGGCCCAATCTAATGGGACGAGTCCCATTTAAATTAGGCGCGCTCCCGCGCCGGACGTACTGCGCATGCTCCCAACGCGATTTTCCCGACGTGCATTGCGCGAAATTACATTGCGCCGAGTTTTGTGAATCGCGCCGCATGTGGCGGGAAATTTTTTTTAAAAAAAAAAATTTACATTGCCTCGGGAAAGAAGGGTATACTTTTACAAGGTGTACTAACTTTACACTTTGTAAAAGTAGCCCTAATTTTGCGTTTGCAAACTAACAACTTACGGAGACTTCACGAAGGGAAACCGCTTTGTGGATCTCCGTAAGTGCTAATTTTCATACCCGACGCGGAATTTCGACGAGAAATGCCCCCAGCGGTGGCCGAGGTACTGCATCGTAAGATCCGACAGTGTAAAACTATTACACCTGCCGGATCTTAGGAATATCTATGCGTAACTGATTCTGTGAATAGAATAGAGTCGCATAGATAGAAACAGGGATACGACGGCGTATCAATAGATACGCCGGCGTATCCCTTTTGTGGATCTGGCCCATAGTTATTTATATTTACCACTGCATAGAGATATTTAAGAATAAATTGCCTTTTAATTTAAACTTTACATATTAACTAAATAATACACCACACTCTTTTTAAGGTTATGATCCAATTAATCGAAACAATAATCGGTCAACTAATTGATTACGAAAATGATTGTTAGTTGCAGCCCTACACATGGCCCAGCTATGACCCAGCCAATTGTCAAGGAAACAAAGCAGGAAGAGTTTATAGTGCTCTGCTGCTGGTCACGTGTTCAAAAAAATAAAAAATAAATAAAGAGTAAAATATATAAAAAAAATCTGTAATATCAATAAACGGTTTTAAATTTTCATACAAATATATAGTTGAAATTAAATCTTTATTAGAAACATGGTATGGGCGGATTTCTTCCAGTCACAGGCAGTGTCTCACTCCTCCAGCCTGTGTCTTAAAATAACAGGGAGGAGAAGCCTTCATACATCAAGATGTAATATCCCACCCCGATCGTGTTTAGCTGGTTAGTGGTAATGGAGGAGGGAGGGAGTGGGTTGTCAATTACCATTGGGTATACATCTACATGTGTGGCTCTATAGTGACATGGACTGCTCAGATGTGCTCAGCATAGAAAGTAACTGAAAACTGGGCATGTGCAGAGCAGCCACCACTGACTCTCTCAGTTCTAGGGGGAAATTACTCCATATGGTTAATGAGTGTCGCCACCCTGTGGCAGAAATGTTCCTGGATTCACAGGTATACAAAACAGAAAAAAAATGAATAAAATAAAACTAAAGCAGCTGCCACATCTAAAGATTAATAAGCTACAACTTATTCCAATGGATTCCATTTTTACATGCATGGGGAATAAGTCATCATCTTTTTTTATTAAACATAACTATTAAGGAACCAAGTACTGCTATCACCCTCAGGGCTAAAATGCTGCTCTTAACCAATTTTTCATCTTGATGGCCTCAGTCCTGAACTCACAATGGGGCAAGGTATCTCTGGGGTCAACAAGAACATGCAGGGGTGGGGGTTGTCCCGCCTGCATGCACAAATAAGTGATCACTTATACATTAACACCAAGAAGCAGCAGCAGAAAAAAACAGACCTGCGGAAGCTAGAACAGCAGCCAGCTGGAAATGCAGGACTTTAATTAATGCCCTCTTAACATGGGGTATAAACTAGGGGACATTAATTTACATTTATTCTGTTCATGTCCTCCTACAAACAGCTGCAGAACATTCCAATGACCTTCCCAAGATAAGATTTGCTATATGTAAAACCAGCAGCTCCTTGCTATGGCAAGCATTGTGTTGGATTTTCACGATCACAATAAATAAAGCTATAGACCCATTTAGCACCATATTAACCGTCAGCCTGAAACTAAAGAGCTTTAAGAGTCACGAAAAAACGAACCACTTAAATGTGACGTAGACCCGCTGATAGTAGCAATGCTTCATCTGAACCTGCTTTAACCTGGATTACAATTTTTGGCAGAATAACAGTTTTCATTTTGTTAAAGCTCCTCACCCACTCACTGCCATGACATCTACTTAAAGTAAGCATTAATACATAAAGAGGTTATAAGTCAAATTATCTTTTCCATTATACTCAAAATATGCAGGAGGAACTCAGCTCATATGACATGTTAGAATAATTTAATTAGAAGTCAGAACTTATCAGAAACTGCATATCACTGTACTGTAGGGTTAAGTAACATGTAATTAAAATAAAATGTCAGAAAATGCGAGAAACTGAAATATATGTAAAAAATAGGTTTTCCGAGAATGTTTTTTTTTAAAACAATACTATTCATAGTAATGCCATTTATGTAATTTAATGAAGCCATTTAATGGGTAACCGAGACATTACACAGATCGTGCTACTAAGGTTGTTTTATATCTGAAAGGGCAATGTACAGTTTTCCTTCTACATGCTAAAGTACGCAAATGGAGTTTGACTTCTGCTGAAGGTCATTTTGCCACAGTAAATTCTGGTCACATAAGATCAATTGTAGTGTGATTGGTGGTTTAACATTTAAATGCACACAAAAAATACATAATATAAATCTTTTTGCAAAAATAGGCACCGCAGACTACTGATAAAAATAAAACAACCCATTTTAAATGAACAGCTGTTGAAATGACTCAATTCACAAGGTGAATATATTCATCTATTTTCGCTACAATGGGATCATGCACTTGGACTGTAAGAGGCTCAAATGAGCCCTAGATAAAAAATCCCAGTGGTTTTCTGCGCACATGGAGTCACAGCTAATGCATACTCCGGTAAATGCAGATGCTTTCTTGCACTGCCATATACAGTACATGCACATATCTTATTATTCTGAATGCTCAATTTTTAGGTTCAGGAAATACTGTACATTGTAGGCATGTAAACAGACGTAAGAAAGCATTGATGATCATCAGATTACAAGCGCACACCGCCGTTCACTTCCATGGCTGGCTGTATGCGCCCCCTGCAGCTCAGCAGGCACGGGATATTGCTGTCATTTGTACATTAGAGCTCATTTGCACATTACCATCCGTGTGCATGATACCTTACATTCTGAATTTCTGCCGATCTTTAGAGCACTGACAGCGCAGCCGTGTTTTACCACTGTTTTAGAGGCGCTTTTCGGTCGTTAGCGGGTGCTTTTAACCCCCGCTAGTGGCTGAATAAAGGTTTTTTTTGCGATATGGTACTGCATCGCTTTAACTGACAATTGCGCGGTCGAGCGATGCTCTACCCAAACAAAATTGTCGTCTTCCCCCCCCCCCCCCCCACAAATTGTTTATTTTTTGTGGCATTTGACCATCTCTGCCATTATTTTTTGCGATATAAAAAAAGTGTCAATTTAAAAAAAAAACACAATATTTTTGTACTTTTTGCTATAATAAATATCCTATTTTTTTTAAAAAAAAGCCCATTTTTTCTCAGTTTAGGCTATGTATTCTTCTACATATTTTTGGTATTAAAAATCGCAATAAGCTTATATTGATTAGTTTGCGCAAAAGTTATAGGGTCTACAAAATAGGGGATAGATTTATAGCATTTTTATTCTTTTTTTTTTTTACTGGTAATGGCGGTGATCTGCAATTTTTATTGGGACTCTATGGCGGACACATCGGACACTTTTGGGGCCATTGGCATGCATACAGCGATCAGTGCTATAAAAATGCACTGATAACTGTAAAAATGCCACTGGTAGGGAAGGGGTTAACACTAGGGTGCGATCAGAGGGGGTAACTGTGTTCCCTAATGTGTGTTCTAACTGAAGGGGGATGGGACTGACCTAGAGTAAATTACAGATCATGATTAAGAAAGTAATAGAATTCCTGCGAGCCTCAATCAACCCAAAGCCTAATAGATATCACTCACCAGCTGCAAGCGTTACACACGTCTCATAAGCTCGTGCACATTGACAGAAATTGTAAATTATACGCTTTGCTTTGGAATGTTACACAATAAATGTGTGCTGAAGATTAAAACAAACACATGTAGTGTTAATGTGACGTAAGTGACATGTGAGATAGATGTGAAATGACCAAAATAAAAACAATAATTATGTCAATTAAAACATTAATAAAGTGCTCATGTGCATCCAAGTGCTTTGTAACACAGATAAAAGTGTCCATTGGTATAAAGGGAACAACACTAGTCCCACTTTAAATAGCAAAAAGTGCTATTGTGCAAAAACAAGTATTTTTTATAAAACAATGCTGTGACAGTCCTGTTGAAAAAAAGTGCATATGTGTGGTATCCAGTAATATCACTGCTGACATTCTTATAAATCCATGTGTCTGAAAATGATTGACAGGTGTTGCAGATCATGCATTGGTGCTCCACTTTTTGGGCTTTACATTTATTTTATTTTACATTTTGTCCCTTTAAAAAATAAATAAAAATCTGATCACTGTTATTGCTGTCACAAGGAATGTTAACATCCCTTGTGATAGCAATAGGCAGTGACAGGTATGGAGGGACTGGGAGTCTAAAAGACCCCAAATCCCTAGATCTCCAAAATTGGGGGTTTTAAATACTGTAATTCTTAAAAGAATCTGTGCCACTGGCAGTCTAGTAAACCAGAAGTGACGTGGCTTCCGGGACTTTACATTGGAGACCTGATCACAGCCAAATCTGGCTTTGTTCAGGCCTCGGCCTAGCGGCAGACTAGCCAGCTGGTGGCTCGGGTCTCCCAATGGGACGGGAGGCCCAGGAAGAGAGGCCATTTTTATCGCTAAAGAGCCAGCCAACCGCCCGTTCTAAAAAAACGGTACCAGTGTGATGCCTGCAGCTACGGGCATCATCCCGGTATAACCCCTTCAAGCCATTAAAGCAAATTTGCATACGGTCGGCATTAAGGGGTTAAGCTATATTTACGGATGTGGCAAATGAGTGATTCGAGTAGCTGTATAAACAAATACTTCCCTCTCCAAGCCAAAATCCTAGTACAGATTTTCCTCTAATACATATATCCCCCCCCCAAATAAAAAAGTCCCACTAGCACAGATCTCCACAGTACAGCCTGGTTCTCAACCTTTCTAGTGCCGTGACCCCTTGATAAAATTTCCTAAGTTGTGGGGACTCCTAACAGTAAAAAAAAAATCATAGCGTGGGTTGTCAGCACCCAAGGCAAGACAAGCAATTTGTGCCCCTAACACATGGAAATTCAGCATTCCCCTCCACTAATACAGTATTAAAACCTGATATGGTACATTTTAGGATGTATCACTCTTTCTCGTTGTTTTCTTTTCTTTCCCTTTTATCTCTCTATCCTAATTTCTTGTTTTTTCCCCCCCCCCATCCCTCTCTAGTTGTCTTTCTTGATCTTTCTCTCCCTTTTTCTTTCTTCCTTCCCCTCTTTTCCTCTCTCTTCCATCATGTATTCTCTATTTTTATTCCTTCTCTTACTCCTTAGTGGGGAGATGGGATGAGTGCCAATGCTGGGGGGGAGTTCTGATCTGCCAACTTAGGTGCTCTTGATCAAGGTCATCTTCTGGTCTGAGAACTGTAGTGGAGACGGCAAAACGGCTGGGAGAGTGGTGCAGGCTTCAAGAAAAGCACAGGATTTGGTGACCCCTGGCAAATCATCATTTGACCCCCAGGTTGAGAACCACTGCCCTAGGGGAAGGGGGTTTCTTATTTACACCCCTCATATGAGCCAAACAGTGCAGTGCAGAGACATGAAACATGCTAACAAAAAAATAAATGCAACACAATTGCAGGTAAGATGAGCCAAGGGATTAATTTATCAAGGTGCTGCTGTTCCTTTGTTGTCCAATCATAGGGTGTATTACGTTCTAGGTCTTGACTAAAATGTGATGCTCCTGTAGCATGCTAGCTGACAGGGGTTTTTGCATCACAATAAATACACATTCTGCAAACACAGATCTCATATATATAGATCAAATATGCATTTAGCTGCTGGACTTCCCTGTGAGTAAGCTTTCATAGACAACAGACAAATCCCCAACTTATTATCCCTTTCATGCATAAACCAATTTCTGACATTTGTTACTTACAAGTTAAAATAGCTTTTTTTGCTAGAAAATTACTTGGAACCCCCAAACATTATATACATATTTTTAACAGAGAATCTAGAGAACAAAATGGCGATTGTTGAATATTTTATGTCACACGGTATTTGTGCAGCAGTCTTTCAAACACAATTTTTTTCGAGAAAAAGACACCTTCATGAATTAAAAAAATAAAAATAAACAGCAAAGTTAGCCCGATTTTTTTGTATAATGTGAAAGATGATGTTACACCGAGTAAAAATATACCAACATGTCACACTTTGAAATTGCGCACACTCGTGGAATGGCAACAAACTACCGTACCTAAAAATCTCCGTAGGTGTTTAAAAAAAAATAGTGGTTATCAGGTTAGAGGTACAGAGGAGGTCTAGTGCTAGAATTATTGCTCTTGCTCCGATGATCGCGGTGATACCTCACATGTGTGATTTTAACACCGTTTACATATGCAGGCACGACTTGTGTGTGCATTTTCTTTGCTGTACGAGCTCGCAGGGACGGGAGTTTTTTTTTTCTTATTTATTTTAAAAAAATGACATTGTGTTTTTAAAAAAATTATGTTTCGATCACTTTTATTGCTGTCACAAGGAATGTAAACAACCCTTGTGACAGTAATAGGTGTGACAGGTACTCTTTATGGAGGGATCAGGGGTCTAAAAGACCCCAAATCCCTCCTTTGCACTTCAAAGTATTCAGATCGCCAAAAACTGAGATTCTGAATACTGTAGTTTCTTTTAAAGCCAGATCCATTGGCAGCCAAGTAAACCGAAAGTGGTGTTGTGACGTCGCTTCCGTGTTTACATACAGAAGACTGGAACAAAGCCGTTTCCAGCTTCCTTCCAGTCTGTCTATAGCTGGCAGAAGTCCAGATCGCGGATCTGGACTCCCGGTGGGGCTTTTAGCCGCATTGGTTGTTATCCCTGGAGAGCCGACCACCCGCTCTAAAAAACGGTACCGGATGATGCCTGCAGCTGCAGGCATCATCCCGGTATAACCATCTAAAGCAGAGGCCGCATATATGTGTACGGTCGACGCTAAGGGTTGTTTTTAGAATCACAGATTTATTGGTTTAAGAGTATTATCCAAAATAGCACTCCCTTTACATTTCATATAATTAAAAACCAGTGGTTGAAAATTACAAGTTTGAACCACTAATATCATATGATTTAAAAAGAAAGTAGATGGTAAAGAGTCAGACAAGTGTTTTTTTCATAGATTGATCAAGGTACTGCCCAACATATGGCATTCATTGTAAAGTTGATATTTTACCTTTAATGTGAGCTGGAAATAGTTTTAAAAAAATTATAAAATTAAAAATGTAATACATATTCTTACGTGAAAATTTTAGTAAGGATAAAAAGAAAAAATGTTAGTCCATGTGCACATGGTGTTTAGTTTGCCACAGTAAGCACAATGAAGTCTACAAATCACTTTCCTTCCACAAATTTCAAAGGTAACTTGACCTAACCTAAAATATTTTTTGCTTAAATACAGGGAGTGGGGCAGCACATAATCTTGAATTGGAAAGACAATATTTTGTCTACAGCATAGGAACACGGGAATTGATTTAAAGGGGTTGTAAAGGTAAATGTTTTTTCACCTTAATCCATCCTATGCATTAAGGTGAAAAAACATCCGACAGGTTTTACTTACCGGAGCCCTCGAAAGTCTCACACTCGCCCCCGTCATCCTCATCGTTTCTGAGCCTTGGCTACACTGGATGGATTGAAAGCAGCGCAGCCATAGGTTTGCACTGCTGTTAATCACATCCAATGACGCGGCGCGCTGGGGGTGGGGGTGGGGCCGAGTGATACAGTGAGCGGTAATAGCAGCCGACTGTATCACGGGAGCACGCCCGCAGAAACTCAACACCATGCGAACTTGCTCGCATGAAGGTGTTGAGTTCTTGCTTCTTGTGGGGAGGAGCTGAGACAGCTGCCGAGGGACACCAGAAGTCCATGTTCGGGGACACTCTGTGCAAAACGAGCTGCAGAGTGGAGGTAAGTATAACATGTTTGTTATTTAAAAAATAAAAATAAATTACCGTATTTATCAGCTTATAACACGCACACTAACTTTAAGAGGGAAGTTTGAGGAAAAAAAATTACACACCCACTGCGTATAACACGCAGGCACAGTTTACACTTTATTTTCAGGGTAAAAAAAGTGAGTGTTATACGCCAATAAATACAGTAACTTTACAACCCCTTTAAATAATAATACTGTTTCTTGCATGTGCCTGCACTATTACACTGATCTTACTATAGATGCAAGTTAGACCAGGTCAAGTTTACTTTGAGGGGGTTTACTGTTCTGATGGCACTATATGCAACAGTTGCTTTCCAACACACACATAAGCATGTTGTTTCCAGATACTGCGGGTTCATAACTTTATGAAACACAACTAATTATAAGCAAACAACTTTTGTTATACTTCCAAGTGATTATGGTTATAAGGTATTTGCTATCCGCACAGTGACCAAAAGCAAGAAGCGAGCAGCAGGCTTTGACCAGCATCATTGTTTTATTGGTAAGAAGTATATATTGTAGCAGGAACTGTACTGTGCTTAAGGCAGTCAGTTCAAAGCTGAGCACCTGCTAGGAAGTTGGTTAAAGCAACATCAAAGGGAGCAGAGATCTAATCACAAGCCACTAGTTAAGGGCCATTGAAGTATATAATTGAAGCTAAAATTGCCATACTATATCCTTTTTGTCTTCATTAGAAAACGGCTTCCAGCATAAAAAACATACGATTAGTACTTACGCTATTTATATTTTGATGTTCAAAAAGGTGATCAAGTGTAAAAAAAAACCACACATAATTCATTAAAATACTAGAATACTTATAATAGGTACCGTATTTATCGGCGTATACCGCACACTTTTTTTCCCTGAAAATCAGGGCAAAATCGTGGGTGCGCCATATACAACGATACCCGCTTCCCGCACTGTGTTCGAACCACTGCGCCGACATATACCGAGCGCAGTACACTCGGGTATAGTCAGGCAGGCTCGGCTCCTCTCGCGGTCACCTCATGTGCGTCCTTTACGCGAGAGGAGCCGAGCCCGCCCGACTATACCCGAGTATACTGCGCTTGGTATATGTCGGCGCAGTGGTTCGAACACAGCGCGGGAAGGACACCACGAAGGACGCCGGACCGGACGAGGCCGCCGATGGACGACGGGCAGGACGACCGGCAAGACACCGACGAGGGGCATCCAAACTAAGTATTTTTTTTTTTGCAGGAATTTTCCTTCAAGTTCGGGAGTACGCGCTATATGCCGGGGCGCGTTATAGCCCGATAAATACGGTATGTGGAAGTTAACCCTAGAACTACTGTATGAACATGAACTACTGTATGTACTGCCATAAAAGACATGTACCTTGATAACTGCAAAACACCATGTTCAACTTCTATCTGCACTCCATTTTTTACAGCCATCAGCAATGGAAACTGCTGACAGCGAATGGAGTTGCTCAACCCTCCTCATGGTTTCCACATTTTCAAAAGCTTTAAAACACAGAGGAAGCTTTTCAATCAGAAGACAATGATAGCATAAGCTGCAGAGTAACACCATGGGGGTTATTTACGAAAGGCATATCCGCTTTGCACTACAAGTGCAAAGTTCACTTGAAATTGCACTAAGAGTGAACTTGGAAGTGCAGTCGCTGTAAATCTGAGGGGTAGATCTGAAATTAGGGGAAGCTCTTCTGATTTTATTATCCAATCATGTGCAAGCTAAAATGATTTTTTTTTTTACTTGCATGTCCCCCTCGGATCTACAGCGACTTCACATCCAAGTGCACTTTCAGTGCAATTTCAAGTGCAGTTTGCACTTGTAGCGCAAAGTGGATTTGCCTTTAGTAAAGAACACCCCCCCCCAATGAGTTTCATGGTGTCCCTGGGAAATGGTCGGCAGCTTCTAATGCGGATTGCTTGACAGATGTTAAACATGGCGATATACATTCATCAAAAAAGTACATGTGTTGTATGGCTGTTTAATGTTCAGAGTCATTCAGGGTGAACTTCTGCTTTAAAGGGGAAATGGTTCTAAAACCCGCTTGTGGCTGACAAATCTTTTTCACTCAGCAGGTATTTTATCATAGCAGTAAACAGTGGTCCAGTACAATAAAATATGTAACTGGAAAACTATGGTGGCCAGTCTAAGCCAGTGGTTTTCAACTTTCTGGATTTGGGGGGCCTCAAATGTGGCCCTCGGCATCACAAAGAGGCTGCACATACATTTTTGTGAATATTCAGTATCTAAGACAGCAGCCACACAACAGGATGCAGTCCCAGACTCTGAACATGATACAAAAGAGTGAGAGACAGTAAATATGGTACAAGAGATTGTCAGATACTGCAGACATGATACAATAAGGGGTCAGAGACTGTGGATATAACATAAGAGATAGTCAGAGACTGCAGATGTGCTGGAGACTGTCAGAGGCTGTGAATTTGATGCAGGCATTGTTGGAGACTGGGGACATGCTTCAGAAGACAGTCATATACTGGAGACATATTACTGATACTGCTAGAGATCATTGCTATAGCAAGGCAATAGGGACACAGAGATTAGTGTCTGCAAGAAGCTGAGTCCAGCAGGTTGGGAACTAGGGGTATAAGCCACAGACAGAGCCTCCTAAATTGAAACGTGTTTAAGAATGTATAGATTTAAAAATTCACTGACAACCTCTGTCAAGTTTATTTATTTATTTGTTTCTACTGTCTGTGCCTTGTGGAGATTTCCCTTCACTGTTTCTGGTGACATGTAGAAAGTGAGTGAAAATCTTTATCTGTAATTTACCTCATTTTCTATCCTGGTGAAAATCAGGCAAGGAAGTGACCAAAAGAAACCCCAAAATGCATTCAAGTTTTTGTACACTCTATCCAAAACAAAAATACATTCTCAAAAGTAAATATTCGGATGGAAGCTGTTCACAATACCCTTTCTGTTCTTTTGAGAATAGCATGTTTGTTTTTTAGCAGGGCTTTATTTTACATTCTGAGGTAAATCATAATACATCCAAAATGGCCACCTTATTTCTCCAATTGCCAAAAGTAGAGAAGACAGCCAACTGGAATTACCTAGGAGTAGACTAGGACATACTCAACATCTTAAGCTCCCTCAGAAATTCCCTTGCATGTCATGACGTAAACGAGTAAATCCCAATTGTAACTTAGAGTTTTCACACATTAATGAAAACACATGCAGAACTCTATCTGAGGTGGTGCTGTGTAAATATTCATATGAAGCCTTTTATTTTAGATGTAATAGTTAGTGACATTTTTATACCAAGACTGCATCTTGACATGTCTGACTTTCAGCTTTTTCTTCAAAGATACACATACATATGTATAGAAATCTCCTGGAATCTCCAACAAAATCTGTACTATGCCACTATCTTTCACATCCTGGCCAGTAGAATTCTTCATCATATACAGTACATTCCGTTAATATAAATTTGAGAATTTTGAAAGCTATCACCATAGACAGCTTGATTCATTTATTCACTACTGGCCTCACCTAGTCTAATGCGTTAAATGAATTATTCATATCAGAACCTAACATTCTGATCTCAGGAATATTCTTCTACTTCAGCCAAGAGAAGTTTCAAACAAGCACTCTCTTAATAGAAATAAGAATTGCAGAACAATCTAAGCTTTGGAATATATTCAAAGATTTCTACTTATATTTCAACATCTCTTGACAGCACTGAACAATAGGTGGGTGAGTTAAAAAAGCTAATAAGCCATCTATCCTGTGAAATGTTTTCTACACGGTAATTGCTAATGTGTATTTTTGTACAGGTATGTAAAAACATAGCAAACATCGACGGACAGAGGGTCCATTGTATAGGTAAACTTTCTTCAACATAAAAGTGCATCAACCATGAGATTCAGGACACAAGACTTCCTTAGTAAATCTCTTTGTGCATGAATAGATAACAGCCTTGTGCTGCTGGAGCATGTGGGAATAACAGTAAAGGTTGCAAAATGAGCACTGCTGCAGGCTATTGCTTTTGGTGCCTTTTTTAACTTAATAAAAACAGCTGAAAATAAACATACTGTCAATGTGCTTTTTATATCTTATCATTCTAAAGCTCCATCACTATGCATTGCATTAAAAGTCAAATTACACTCCAAAATGTTCAGATCATCAAACTGCAAAAGACAGCTTTAGATGAGTATTTAAAGGAAATCTATAGCTATAAACTCAGTCTGCTCATTACTTTCCTGTAGAAGCATGACTTGTGTACTTAATTCACACTCCCATGGGTGAAGCACCCTACTATACTATCATCTAAAGCAGGCCAGCCCATGTTTTTCACACAAAAAGAGAAGAGAGAATCAGCAACAACTCTAGCATTATGATAAAACACCGCCTGAAAATAAAATACTATTTTAAATGAATAGAGCTACAGTACATACAGTTGTATTCAAAATTATTCAACCCCCACTGAAATTGATTTTGATCATTCAGTCATCCTGCTTACAATTAAATCAAAGAGGCATGTGTAGGTCAGACAAATATAACATAACATTTATAATGAAATAACCACAAATGTCTTTTCTGTGCTCACATCATTATCAGTTTTATTCAACCCCCAGTTGACATTCAATCTTAGTACTTAGTACAACATCCTTTTCCAGTTATAACAGCTTTTAAACTTGAAGCATAGCTTGACACAAGTGTCTTGCAGCGATCTACGGGTATCTTTGCCCATTCGTCATGGGCAAAAGCCTCCAGTTCAGTCACATTCTTAGGCTTGCGCACTGCAACTGCTTTCTTTAAGTCCCACCAGAGGTTCTCAATCGGATTTAAGTCTGGTGACTGCGATGGCCACTCCAAAATGTTCCAGCCTTTAATCTGCAACCATGCTCTAGTGGACTTGGAGGTATGCTTGGGATCATTGTCCTGTTGAAAGGTCCAACGTCTCCCAAGCCTCAGGTTTGTGACGGACTGCATCACATTGTTATCCACTATCTCCTGGTACTGAAGAGAATTCATGGTACCTTGCACACGCTGAAGCTTCCCTGTACCTGCAGAAGCAAAACAGCCCCAAAGCATGATTGACCCCCCGCCATGCTTCACAGTAGGCAAGGTGTTCTTTTCATCATAGGCCTTGTTCTTCCTCCTCCAAACATAGCGTTGATCCATGGGCCCAAACACTTCTAATTTTGTTTCATCAGTCCACAGAACACAATCCCAAAACTTCTATGGTTTGTCCACATGATTTTTGCATACTGCAGTCGACTCTTCTTATTCTTTGGAGACAGCAAGGGGGTGCGCCTGGGAGTTCTGGCATGGAGGCCTTCATTACGCAGTGTGCGCCGTATTGTCTGAGCAGAAACTTCAGTACCCACATCTGACAAATCTTTTCTCAGTTCCTCAGCAGTCACAAGGGGACTTTTCTCCACTCTACGCTTCAGGTAGTGCACAGCAGTCGAAGTCAGCATCTTCTTTCTGCCACGACCAGGTAGCGTTTCAACAATGCCCTTTGCCTTAAATTTGCGAATGATGCTTCCTATGGTGTCTCTTGGTATGTTTAACATCTTTGCAATCTTCTTATAGCCATTGCCCTTCATGTGAAGAGTAATCACCTCTTCTCTTGTCTTCCCGGACCATTCTCTTGACTTCACCATGTTTGTAACCACACCAGTAAATGTCTAGAAGGAGCTGAGTATCACAGTCCTTTTAAAGCTGCTTGATTGGTGCTTATTAGGCTTTATTGCTGCTCCCTGACATCCACAGGTGTTTTCAATACCTGATTGAAAACACTTCAATGAACCTCTGTTCTTCAGAGTGGTAGTCTTTAAGGGGTTGAATAATTGTGTAAATGAAGAATTTATTCTGTAGCAGCTATCTTTAGGTACTAAAAGTGGTCAAAGCGCTCTTCTTGGCTTCAATTTACCCCTGCTGACTTTGAAATCCCAAAATTGGTATTGGTATAAACAAAAGGTATGCCTAAACAACCCCCTCTTTCCCCATGTGGCTGGCCTTTGGATAGTTTCCTCAGGCACACACATTGTATTTGAGATGTGGACGTGCCTAATAATTAATACACAGAAGTAGAAAATCTAAAGCAGAGTTCCACCCAAAAGTGGAACTTACGCTTAATCGTCTCCACCCTCCACCAGTGCCACATTTGGCACCTTTCAGGGGGGAACGGGTACCTGTTTTTGACAGGTCCCCTTCCCCACATCTGGGAGACTGGGCCGCAGCAAAGGCCAGTGAGAGCATGCAGCACACTTTGAGCATGTGCAGTAGGGACCCGGCCGTGAAGCCGAAAGAGTTTAAGAGCAGCAGCGTTTAGAGACAGTAATTGTTCTTCAGAACGTAGAAGAAACATGTTCAGGAGAAGAGGTATTTTTGGGAAGAAAAACACTTGACGCTGCAAAAATGCAACCAAGCACAGTTTACATTTAGTACTTGAGCATTAATTTATTCCAATGGGAAGAATAAATTATTATTCTGGCCAGTGAAATGAATTAATTCCCAAGTGCTTGACACAGCTAAATGTGGTTAAAGGTGGCTAAAGGCGCTACATGCAATTATCAGCATCTTTCTGCTGCCAGGAGAAGGGTGTCTAGGGAGACTCCAGTGTGCATGAACCCTTGGGGTTTACACACACTTTATTAGCCATTTGTGAATTATTCACTCGGAAACCTTGTTTGTAACAATTTACTGAGCTGCCTACAGTGTTTTTAATACAATCTTTAAGAAAGAGAAAAAAGGTCTCAAAACACCTACTTCAAACAACATTATATATTACAAATGCAGTGCTAAAGATATAAACAACTTCCAACATACATGGAATAGGAAAGTAATTCAACGGTAGTGAGAGCAAAAACAGTATGCCAAAGAACTTTGTGGTAACATAACTTTATGGTGTAAGCATTCATAATAAAACAGGATATGTGCATAAAAAAGGGTAAGTGGAAGGTGACCCGGAAAGTAATTGTTCATATTCATCAATGAAAGAGACATGCAACCAGTAGAACCATGTAAACCAGAATTTGGAGGTGGTCCCCTTAATCGAGCTAGTGAGGTCTTCCATAGGTTTGATATCTGTGATGCAGCAGACTAGGGAGATTTTCAGAGGGTTGAAATACAGGAGCAGACTGTCTTGATCAAATTTATTATAATGGGATTTTTCCATGTCTTGAATGGGAAATTAATATGGATGTAGGACCAAAACACCTGAGTTCCTAGGAATATGGCAATCTGTGATTTTTTGGGGTCAGAGCATGAGATGCCTATAGTGTTAATAAAATATCGTATTGATATACAGTAACTATAGTGAAGCAGCCTTAAATGGGACTGTCTATACCAAAAGCATGCATGGGCTGCTTTACAATTTTGAATTTGACAAACAGATTAAAGGGGTTGTAAAGGTATGTTTTTTATTTTCTAAATAGGGTCATTTAAGCTAGTGCATTGTTGGTTATTTTACCTTTTCCTTAGATTTGCCTTCTAAATGTTTTTTTTTCTTTGTCTGAATTTCTCAGTTCCTGTTCCTCCTCAGTAAGTTTGCCCCCATCACCCGAGCCATTCTGGCTGGGGGTTAGTCAGCGTGCTCTCCCCCCTCCCTTGAGACTACGTCGCTCCGGGGAGATGCTGTGAACACAGCTTCTCCGGCCCTCCTATAAGTAAGTGACCCTGTGTCTATTAGAGGCACAAGTTGACCGAAAACCCCAGTCTGATCTTTACTAATCAGACTCACTGTACAACCACACTGAAATAATGTGTAGATATATATATATATATATATATATATATATATATATATATATATATATATATATATATATATATATATATATATTGTCTCATACTGTTGGAGACCATTTGTTGGGTTGTTTGGGGTGTGGCTGTTTTTCATTGTTCTATTGTGTCTGTCTGCCTTGGGTATTATGGGATGTGTATGTGTATTTGCTGTGAGGAGGGAGGGGGGAATTCCTCCAACAGCTCTCCCTGCTGATTCAACAGTATACCCCATTCTGAATGCAAGGGAGGGGGTAATCATCCCAAGTGTTACCTCTGTGTACCTGTGTTTCAATAAAGAGTTCATGGTTAGCAGCCAAACCAAGTACTGCCTAGTTTGTCGTTCTAAGCGGTTGGAAGATCTGATATCTATAGTCAGACTTAAGGTGTATGACGAAAGCACTCAATTGTGCAATATGTTATTTTACAATGATAAATAATAGATTTATGACATGTTATTCAAACTATATAACATGAAGGCCCTATTAAAATATTTCTAAGACTTTATGTAAAATCTGAAAATATTGCAAGTTCTCTCAGCTGAAGACAAGTAAATCCTGGAATACAATTCAAGTAACACTACTTCTAATTGCAGTTTTCAAATAAAAAAAATATGCATATCTGCCACTAGGGGACACTGCAGAATAAAGGCTCCAGTTTAGTTTGCTTGTGAGCTCCATCTTGTACCTCTAAAGGCCCATACACACGGTCGGACTTTTGGCCAACAAACTTCAAAATCAACAAGTTTTCACATTTGTCCGATCGTGTGTATGCTCCATCGGACCAACTTTTTTGGGTCTCATCGGACAAAAACTTCGGTCTGCAAAAAGACAAACTTTACGACAACAAAAGTCCGATGGTGCCTAGTCCGACCGTGTGTACAGCAAGCCATCGGACTTTTGTCCGAAGTACAAACACGCATGCCCAGAACCAATGTTAAAATCAACCAACAATAGCAAAAGTTTTCAGAAAAGTCCGAGCGTGTGTATGCTATGGGTGTGACCAGACAAATCACTTCGGACAAAAATTTAAGGGAAAGTGTGTACAAGGCTTTACAGTTGGGTGATTGTTGGGATGGAGCATATATTTTCTATCCTCTCAGGCCTTAATTGACAGGTAAGAGTTAAAATTGGTTGACAAATTAATCTTTATAACCTTTAAATGTTTACCTATAGTCTGCTTAGTGAATTGTATTTTTCTTTTCCTCCTTTCAGCAAAATGGTGGGACCAACATATAGAGTTTGGAATTAACACAATACAATTTCTGCTGAGAGCAAAGTTGCATAATGCAAATATTCGAAGAAGAAATATTTTTCCAAATGTCACAAAGATGACAAAACACAAACTGGCATGCCAGAGGTGCCCCAAAGACATAAAAAAAAAATACTTCATGGAATGAAATGACGAGGACCATAATGAAAGTGCAAGATCCACAGGAGAAGTACAGCCAAAAAAAGCTTTTTAGTTCAACCACTTGGCTGAATAATAATAAAAACAAATACCAAATTTCCACATATTCCAGGTGGATTGGGTAATTACTCCAGCTGAGCTATTGTGTTCTAAAGGCACACGTTGATCAGTGCTGCCTGCTATAGGCGGCGGCACTGACCATGCAGACATTTTCCAACAGGCTGGTTGTACAAAAATTGATCAGTAGATTTACGACCAGTTTGATTTCGATCCTCGTAGGGCCGACCTCTGTACTGCTGATAGTTACCTTGGTTCTTGCCTCTGACCTGGGAGTGAGAAAGCACCTGAGGCTCAACAGTTGATGTCTTCTCATCTGCCTGACCTCATGCTGTCACTAGAATCAATTAGCTTCAACTTGCCAGCAAACATGCAAAACTGTTGTGGTGGACTTTATGGATAGGCAAACCAAAACCTTAAAAGGACAAATTCACCTTTTAAAAAAATAATAATAAATGCACCTTTTTGCATTTACTATTTGTGTTTTTTTTTTTTGGGAGCCTGGAAAGCATTGCACCAGCTATTAGCAGATCACTAGTGCCATGCAGGACTCCTGCGGACTGTCATGTCGTATGGGCAGGCAGTTTTACACTGATAGGAAGAATCAATTAACTACCAGAGCGCTCAACAGTGCCGTGGTAGATCCCTGAGAACTACAAGCCGACATCCACAAAATATGTCAGTACTTGTAGTTGATAACTTTAAATATGTTCATGGGAAAGAAATAGGTGCACCCAAAAAGCGTTCGTTTTCCAGGGCGCTCTGGGTAAAGACGACGTAGGTCGAGCCTGCAACCAGGTCAGACACTTATTGGAGTAAATATTCAATTTGGGACACCAGAGCAGTGGCTTGGGAGTCACTGACACAAGGATCTATTCTAGAGAAGGACCCACGAGATTTGGAGAAACAGAAAAATTGTTTGTCAGTAGGTAACATGAAGCGCCACACATCAACCCATCCCACTTTCCAAAACAATCTGCTAAGGACTGTGGTGTCTTCCACCAGGTGGTGAAAGAGTAGGGAGATGTCTGTCTAACAATGGACTTAAAGTGATTGTAAAAGTTTTTATTTTTTTTAAATAACAAACCTGTCAGACGTATCTGCTCTGTGCAAGAGTTTTGCATAGAGCAGTTCAGATCCTCTTTTTCTTGGGTCCCCCAGTGGCACTCCTGACTCCTCCTCTTCATCGAGTGCCCCCACAGAGAGCCGCTTACCATGGGGCACCTGCGTCCTTTGACACAGACAGCAGGACTTGTGTCACTGGATTTGATTGACAATGGCCAATGTCTCCCACTGCCATCAATATATCCAATGAAAACCCGAGACAGTGGCTGGAGCTGCTGGAACAATTGGGTTTAGGTTAAAAAATGGGGGGCTGCTGCAACACAGAAGGGTTTTAACCTTAATACATAGAATGCATTAAGGTGAAAAACCTTGAGACTGCTGCTGGAACAATTGGGTTTAGGTTAAAAAATGGGGGGCTCTGGGGGCTGCTGCAGCACAGAAGGGTTTTAACCTTAATACATAGAATGCATTAAGGTGAAAAACCTTGAGACTTTACAACGCCTTTAAGTAACAATTTAAGTCACTCATAAGCAATAAAGGGACATCAGGTGTGTCAGCCAAGTACAACAACAATAACTTGAGAACTTCCCTAGAGAATGAAGGAAGTATGTACACAAAGGGTAAAACCAAAGTTAAAAGATACGTTCACATTTTAACCAAACATAATAAATGTACAATTTTTTTGGAGGTAAAAAATTAGAATTTATTGCTTTTTGTTTCTGGAGCCTGTAAAGCATTGCACCAGAGATCAGCAGATCCCTGGTGCCATGCAGGTCTCCTGCAGATCTGTTAGTGTATCTGTGTGCCTGTACATCCCATACATGCAGGCAGATACAATATGACAAAAAGAGAGCATGAACTACCACAGCGCTCTACTAGTTTATTGAAAACTACAAGTACACAGCCACATGGCCGGGTGGGCAGAAAATCCCTGCTAGCTGGCAGATCGGGAAATCAGGGGGGTGCGGGCCAGTCAGTTTGTAACATGTTGCACCCTTAACCACTTAAGCCCCGGACCAATATGCTGGCTAAAGACCCAAGGGGTTTTTACAGTTTGGGACTGCGTCGCTTTAACAGACAATTGCGCGGTCGTGCGACGTGGCTCCCAAACAAAATTGGCGTCCTTTTTTCCCCACAAATAGAGCTTTCTTTTGGTGGTATTTGATCACCTCTGCGGTTTTTATTTTTTGCGCTATTAACAAAAATAGAGCGACAATTTAAAAAAAAATGCAATATTTTTTACTTTTTGCTGTAATAAATATCCCCCAAAAACATATATCATTTTTTTTTTCCTCAGTTTAGGCCGATACGTATTCTTCTACCTATTTTTGGTAAAAAAAATCGCAATAATCGTTTATCGGTTGGTTTGCGCAAAATTTATAGCGTTTACAAAATAGGGGATAGTTTTTTGCATTTTTTTTTTATTTTTTTTACTAGTAATGGCGGCGATCAGCGATTTTTTTTCGTGACGGCGACATTATGGCGGACACTTCGGACAATTTTGACACATTTTTGGAACCATTGTCATTTTCACAGCAAAAAATGCATTCAAATTGCATTCTTTATTGTGAAAATGACAGTTGCAGTTTGGGAGTTAAACACAGGGGGCGCTGTAACATTTAGGGATCACTGTGTATGTGTTTACTAGTGTAGGGGGGTGTGGCTGTAGGACTGACACCATCGATCGAGTCTTCCCTATAAAAGGGATCACTCGATCGATGCGCCGCCACAGTGAAGCACGGGGAAGCCGTGTTTACACACGGCTCTCCCCGTTCTTCAGCTCCGGGGAGCGATCGCGACGGAGCGGCTATAAACAAATAGCCGCGCCGTCATTCCGGATCGCTCCCCGAGCGGACCCAACCTCCGCATGTACCGGGGGGGGTCCCGATCGGACCCCCCACCCACGTCTAGGCAGGCACGTACAGGTACGTTGATGTGCCTGTCCGTGCCATTCTGCCGACGTAAATGTACATGAGGAGGTCGGGAAGTGGTTAATATGGATGCAACATGTTACAAAAGGTGATCTTATCGTTTAAAGTAAATAACTTCCAGTACATGAAGAAAAAACGCCCATAAGTCCACTTTAGAGTCCAGTTCCTGAAAGGCCAATGCTCTGTGCACCAGAACACTCATCCAATGAAAATATGTTGTGTGGGTAGAGTGGTAGGCCTTATTAAGCCAGAAGTATTTAAGGGAGGAAGCAGATTATTGGGTAAGGTGAGTCTCCTGGAGACCTACAATTGCAGATTGAAATCTATGTAGACAGGAAGTGATCATAGTGTGTTTCAGGGGGTTGTGAACTCCACAGATGTTCCATGACACAAGAGTTGTCAGTCATGGCGAGGTATCCAGACCATCTCAAGTAGGATTAGAAAAGTGTGTTATCAATCCCATCATTAAGAGCCAGAAGGCAAGGAGGCACAGGAGCCAGAATAAACCCAGTTTCCTGAGAGAACGTGTAGGAAAAAGTACATGGCAAAGTGATCCAGGTGAGTGGCTGAAATGTGCTGTATAGGAAAGACCATCAGAAGGTAGGGTATAAAGGCCCGTACACACAATCTGAATTGTTGACAACAAACCTCAGGTGGACCTGTTTTTGCAGACAATCGGACCATGTGTATACGCTCCATCGGACAAACTTTTTCACACTTTTTCATCGGACAAATGTCCGCTGTGAGAACCGACATACTTTCCAGCAACAAATGTCCTATGTCGGCTAATCCGATCGCGTGGACTTTAGTCTGATGAACTTGTGTACAAAGAACAAACACACATGCTCAAGATCAGACAACAATAGCAGAAGTTGCCCAAAGGGTGTTGGTAAAGAGCAGAAAAACCACGTAGTACATCTATTACATCACTACATTTGTGTTTGTTGGCTGAAAAAGTCCTGCCGCGTGTATGCATACCAAGTTCATGGACAATGCCCTTCGAAGCAAAATCCACGGAAAAGTCACATGGAAGTCTGATTGTGTGTATGAGGCTTTACAAAGATGAAAAAAAAAGATGCACGCCTGCGCTATAATATCTTCGCCCGTGAATATCATTAAGGGGGCAACCATGATGGAGCGCCCGGTAGGATGCAGGAACAAGTTGACCGTGTACATTTACAAAGGCTTCACCCCTAGAGCCACATCCAAGGGTTACAATGCCAGGTGCACCAAAACAGAAGCAGGGGCAGTCAAACAAAAAGTCTAAGAACCTATAAACTAACAGACATTTAATAGCAATGCTGGTGGTAAAGAACACTGGAATTGCTCGCTCAGAGAGGTGCAATATAAATGGCCCTTAGGGACATGAAAGGGTAGATGGTACATATTGGTAACAGCTTGCAGCTCACAGCTGAATAAAAGGTGCGTCAACCTTCATCCCCTAAAAATGGGTGGAACAAGCAACATGTTCCCAAAGGTGAATTCATCCTTTAAACTTTTTTTGGCTGTTAATACTCATGTATTAAGAAATTCTTACAGACAGGAAGAAATGAATTAGTCTCTTGACAGAATGTTTGATATACTGTCATAATGAGATTGGAATAACTCTGTCAACAGTAGAATTTTTTCTTTAAGTACATCTGGGATTTTGCTTAAACCTCAAAGATCCTCTATGCCCAAAAGAAACAAAATATGTGTAAAAGATAAGATATTCAAGTGGAATTAGATGCTATCAGCATGAACACTCACAGGAAAAATAGATTAATTCTTTTGAAACAGCTTATTCTTTACTGAACGCGCACAACAAATGGTTTAAGAACAGATTAAGACAACACAATCAAAAAGAAAAGAAGTAATGTTTTTGTTCACATTATAATCTTTTAAAAAATAAGAGAAAACAGCAAGTAATGAGGCCTACCACTGCAGTTATAGTTAAACAGTGTTAAAATTAATATCAAAGAATGTTTTTGTACATCCGAGTATACCACAACCCATGCTTTAGAGGAAGCAAGACAAATTCAACCTCATTTACATTAGTTTGAGACTTCACTGGAACTTGTTCCTCTTCCTGTGTCAAAAACTGGGACAATACGCCTGTCCTGTCAAGTAGTACATATTGAGATTATAATTGTGAGCAGAGGCCAGACAGCAACTGCCTTTCAAAGTAAATGTATGCTTTGTAGAACAACACGGTAAAGTCAAAGCAAGAAAGAGAAAAAGGAATGTCAGAAGTGCTGCTTTTTATCAATTTAAAACTTCACTATCACACAAAGACACCAATCAAACAGCCATGGAAAAACTGCAATTTAAATTTGCATTTTTAACACATCATTTAAATGTGAAATTTCACTGTGATAGTGAAGGTCATGATAGGATGCAGCCTTGCCGCTGTTTGTTCAAAGCCTTCATATAAGTAATTAAACAATAATAAATCATGTGGACAAAATGATTAAAGCTCAATTCTCAGGTGCAAGTGAGTAAATATCATGTGTGCAATGGAGCGCCATAAAATAAAGCTGTCATGTTACTGCTCTCCAGTTCTTTTATTTTTTTTTATTTTTTTAACACCTCATGGTTGTTACTAAGGGGTCCATTAAAACAGTTCTCACATAAAAATATGAGAATCCTGGGAGAAATTTATTAGAAAAAATTAAAACAATTGTATGAAAGTGATGGGGATTTTAAGTGAAATCATTGATGATTGGGTGGATTAACACGTATCTCGCTATAGGTATTATTTCCAACCATTTATTAATATAGTGCCACAACTGGAAACAATGAAATTTTTATCCTTCATTTAGGAACAATGGATATAACCAGACACATCGTTCCTTTAAAATACACATGTGCTGACAAAAAACATGTAGGCTGCCTTTGATGAATTCCTTAACCACTTGAGATCCGCGCTATAGACAAAAGACATCCACAGCGCGGCTCTCAAGTGCCGAGTGGACGTCTTTAGACATCCTTTTATGTGCATTACCCGCGCGCCACTGGGGGGCGCGCAACGGGTAAACACTGTCCCGGTGCATCGCCGAAGCGTGTACCTGGCGGCCGCGATGTCCGCCGGGTACGCGTGATCGTCGGTAACACAGCAGGGACGTGGAGCTCTGTGTGTAAACACAGAGCTCCACGTGCTGTCAGAGGAGAGGAGACCGATCTGTGTCCCTTGTACATAGGGACACAGCATCAGTCACCTCCCCCAGTTACCCCCCTCCCCCCACACAGTTAGAACACACCCAGGATACACATTTAACCCCTTCCTCACCCCCTAGTGTTAACCCCTTCCCTGCCAGTCACATATATACAGTAATTAGTGCATTTTTATAGCACTGATCGCTGTATAAATGTGAATGATGCCAAATTTGTGTCAAAAGTGTCCGATACGTCCGCCACAATATCGCAGTCTTAATAAAAATCTCAGATCGCCGCCATCATAATTCTGTTCCCCATTTTGTAGGCGCTATAACTTTTGCGCAAACCAGTCGCTTATTGTTTTTTTTTTTTTCTTTTTACAAAAATACGTCGAAAAATACGTATCGGCCTTAACTGAGAAAAAATAAAAAGTTTTTTTTAAAAAAAAATTGGGATATTTATTATGGCAACAAGTAAAAAAAATATATATATTTTTTAAATTGTCGCTTTTTTTTTGTTTATAGCGCAAAAAATAAAAACCGCAGAGGTGATCAAATACCACCAAAATAAAGCTCTATTTGTGGGGAAAAAAGGACATCAATTTTGTTTGGGAGCCACGTCGCACGACCGCGCAAATGTCAGTTAAAGCGACGCAGTGTCGGAAGCTGAAATTTCGCCTGGGCACGAAGGGGGTTTATGTGCCCAGTAAGCAAGTGGTTAAATGTTAGTTATATTGCTATTTTTGCCTTCTGGTAAGTGTTTTTAATACTTCATTTGCTCCCATTGTCTTCAATCGGCATGTTGATTCATACGGAAAAAAAAACAGATTTAAACTTGCTCAGTTAATGCATGTTTTACATATGTGAATTTAAAGCAATAGTGAACCTGTGCAAATGAAATAATGTGACATACACAGTATACATTACAAAATTATTACACGTAAATACATTTTCAGTATTTTAGTTGATGGGTTATTTTTCTTGTTTTTGTATAATATGCATAGCGATTTAGGTCTGTACAAAGTATGCAAGAACTGCATTACATAATTTGTAGCCCAATAATATAGAACATGTACAATAGTAAATACAAATGTAGAAAAGGAAGTTAGCTCTTGCTAATTCAGCCTTTTTTTTTTGGATAATGTAGAAAAGGATTAGACCCTCTGCCAAGTTTTGCAGGCTGTATCTGCTTTAGAGAATGACCCCTCTATTTGTCCTACTAAGCATTGTTACTCAGACAGAAAAATGGGAAATTCTATGCAGAATGTTGCTGGCAGAGAAGTCCTGTGTAAAAAATGGTCCATAGTACATCTCAACTCATGCAAGCTGACATGCATTTGTCTGTAGGAGTTGAGATGCATACAGGCGACTTATGTATGTTTGTATAATCTTATTTATGCTCTTATTTTGCTGTATTTTTGTGATCACTTCACTTTTTACCTTATTTCTTAATTTTTTTTTTATTTTGTTGTGCGATTTTGTTTAAACATTAATAAACAAATTTGACAAGATCTGTGTACAGGCTCTTAAATTTGTTGATGCTTCCATTTTCCCTTGGCCAACCAGAATTAAGCATTCACTAGGCAGCAGCGGTGCCACAGGTGAAAAATGACGTTGGTCTTCGGTCATTCTAAATAACTGTACAATAACACTGTTATGCATTAGTATGTGTTTTACAAAGGAGTAGCTGCAATATGACAGCCACTCCTGCCATAAAATATATAGCAATATGACAGCCACTCCTGCCATGTAATATATAGCAATTCCTGGCTGTCATTTTAACAGCTGGTAATTTCAGTGACAACGGGGTGATGGGAAGTACAAGAAGGAGATACATCCTAGGAACGTTGTTGAAGTTTCTTAGAGCATATCTCCTATGGTTAAAATCCTCAAGTGGTTAAAACAGCAATCCTGTGCTATTTTAATGAGTATTACTAATGCACTGAGGTATTAACCCACTTAAAATGCTTCAACAAATATCAGGGATTTGCAATTCTGCAGTAATTCTAACCCTTTAATATGTAGAACACAAAGAGCAGATGATATCCAAGCTATAATACTGTAGCAGCAATAAATATTACCAGTTACAATATGTCCCTAAAACTTTCCATTATATTTAAAGTGGAGGTTCACCCAAAAAAAAAATTCTAAGATTACATCCAGCATACTAATGACATGTAAAGTATGCTGGTATTTCTTTTTCTCCGTACATACTAGGGGTGCAACAGATCGTCACCGACCCGTGATCCGAACGGGCCACCACGTTTGGATCGGCACACCACGCGATCCGCGAAGCGCTCTGCGGCCTCGGCCGTAGGAAAGTCCCGGCTTCGGCCTAGCTCCGGAGTGGCGGCCATCTTGCTCCACCCCAGTGGAGACAGCGTGCTTTCCAGTGCACAGCGTGACACTCCTCAGCACGCTGACTACAGACCCGGGAACTGCAGACATGTATAGACACCATCACTCAGAAAGCATGGCGGTTTGTGCTGAGCGGAGGAGGGGGACACCCAGTGACAAAGGGATTTTTAATACAGCTTACCTGTAAAATCCTTTTCTTGGAGTACATCACGGGACACAGAGCGGCATATTCATTACTATATGGGTTATATGGAGTACCTTCAGGTGTTGACACTGGCAATCTTCAAACAGGAAATGCCCCTCCCTATATAACCCCCTCCCATAGGAGGAGTACCTCAGTTTTGTAGCAAGCAGTATGCCTCCCAAAATGGTCCCCAAAAAAGAGGGGTGGGAGCTCTGTGTCCCGTGATGTACTCCAAGAAAAGGATTTTACAGGTAAGCTGTATTAAAAATCCCTTTTTCTTTATCGTACATCACGGGACACAGAGCGGCATATTCATTACTATATGGGATGTCCCAAAGCAATGCTCACAATGAGGGGAGGGAGAACATCTCCAAGACAAAAGGATTTAATTTAGAGAAATACTCAAATCATAATAAATCCAACTTAGTTGAGAAAAATAATCTTAAATTTTAAATTTAACTCAAAAAAGAGGAGCCCCCGGAATCCGAGGGTCTCAAACTGCAGCCTGCAGCACTGCCTGCCCAAAGGCTGTATCAGACCTCCTTCTTACGTCCAACTGGTAGAATTTTGTAAACGTGTGGACAGAAGACCAGCTTGCCGCCTTGCAAACTTGAGCCATAGAGATCTGGTGGTGTGCTGCCCAGGAGGCGCCCATGGCCCTAGTAGAATGAGCCTTTAATGATACTGGAGGAGGCAACCCTTTCAAGCCGTAGGCCTGAGTGATTAATTGCTTAATCCACCTAGAAATGGTGGATTTTGCAGCTGCCTGCCCCTTCTTGGGCCCATCCGGTAGAATGAACAGCACATCTGTTTTCCGGATCTTCTTTGTAGCTTTAAGATAGGCCTTCATGGCCCTGACAATATCCAAGGTATGCAGCAACCCTTCCTTTCTGGAAGTAGGTTTAGGGAAGAAGGATGGTAATACCAAATCCTGGTTCAAATGAAAACTGGATATAACCTTCGGTAGGAAGGAAGGATGAGGGCGGAGAACGACCCTGTCCTTATGAAAAATAAGATATGGTTCCTTACAGGATAAGGCCGCCAGTTCCGAAACTCTTCTTGCGGAAACTATGGCAACCAAAAATACTAACTTCCTTGTCAGTAAAACCAAAGGAATTTCAGCCAACGGCTCAAACGGTTGTTTCTGTAAACTTGACAGAACAAGATTTAAATCCCACGGACAAAGCGGGGATTTAACTGGAGGTTTAATACGTAAGACCCCTTGAAGGAAGGTCTTAACCAGCGAGTGGGTGGCCAGCGGCCGCTGAAACCACACTGACAGAGCAGAAATCTGTCCTTTGATTGTGCTTAATGCCAATCCTTTATCCACTCCTAGCTGGAGAAAACTTAAAACTCTATCAATGGTGAACTTGCGAGGAAGCCACAGCTTGGACTCACACCAGCCTACATAGGCCTTCCAGACCCTGTGATAAATCACCCTAGAGACCGGTTTCCTGGCTCTGATTAGGGTAGAGATTACCTTCTGAGACAGACCTCTACCTCTGAGAATCAGGGATTCAGCTTCCAGGCCGTCAAATTTAGATGCCGTAAGGCAGGGTGGAGGATCGGACCTTGCGATAGCAGGTCTGGCCGTAGAGGAAGAGTCCAAGGGTCTCCCACTACCATCCTTAAGATTAGTGAGTACCATGCCCTTCTGGGCCATGCTGGAGCTACCAGGATGACTGGTATGGGCTCCACCCGGATCCTGCGCAGCAGGCGGGGTAGTAACTGGAGCGGGGGAAACGCATAAAGAAGTTTGAACTGATGCCAAGGGCAAACCAACGCATCGGTTCCGCAGGCCATCGGATCCCTTGAGCGGGACATGAACCTGTCTAGCTTCTTGTTGAGTCTCGATGCCATGATATCCACGTCCGGCACTCCCCATCTTTGGCAGAGTGCTTGAAAGGTTTGTGGATGCAGAGACCATTCCCCCGGCAATAGAGTCTGGCGGCTTAAGAAGTCCGCCTGAAAGTTGTCCACTCCTGGAATGAATATTGCCGATATGCAGGGCACATGAGCCTCTGCCCATAGGAGAATCAAGCTCACCTCTCTCTGAGCGGCTTGACTCCTGGTTCCCCCTTGGTGATTTATGTATGCCACGGCCAAGGCATTGTCTGATTGAATTCTCACCGGGAACCCCTGCAATTTTGACGTCCAAGCCCTGAGGGCTAGTCGAGCAGCTCTGAGCTCCAAGATGTTGATGGGCAACTGCTTCTCTGGCGTTGCCCAAGTACTTTGGCGAGTGCAACCATCCAAAATTGCTCCCCAGCCCGTCAGGCTGGCGTCTGTGGTCACTATCTTCCAAGCCACTGGGCTGAAAGACTTCCCCTTCAGTAGATTCTGAGGGTCTAACCACCAACACAGACTTTGTCGGACTCTTGATGAGAGCGGCAACGGGATATCCAAGGCCTGTGGCCTTCTGCTCCATGCTGACAGGATGGCTGCCTGCAGGATGCGAGTGTGGCTCTGGGCGTATGGTACCGCCTCGAATGTGGCCACCATCTTGCCTAGTAACCTCATACATAGGCGAATAGTCGGTTCCTTCTTGCTTAGAACCAGTAGGATTAATTCCTTGATGGCTTTGACCTTCCTCAGAGGTAGAAACACTCTTTGTTGTTCTGTGTCTAATCTCATGCCGAGATATTCCAACTGCCTTGTGGGCAGGAAAGCTGACTTTTCTCGATTTAGGACCCAGCCGAACCTCTCGAGCTATTGGACCGTGAGGGCCACTGCTCGCTCCAAGCCAGGAGACGAGTGATCTATGACTAGGAGGTCGTCCAGGTATGCTAGGATCGTGACCCCTTGGATCCTTAGTTTGGCTAGGATTGGAGCTAGGACCTTCGTGAACACCCGGGGGGCCGTAGCCAACCCGAAGGGAAGCGCCACAAATTGGAAGTGACGCGAAGCCACCATGAAGCGTAGATATTTTTGATGTGGCTGATAAATTGGAAGATGAAGGTAGGCATCCTTTATGTCTATGGACGCCATGAAGTCGTCCTTTTGGAGTGTGGTAGCTGCTGACCGCACGGATTCCATCCGAAATGAGCGGATCTTTAGGTATGTATTTACCATCTTTAGGTCCAAAATTGGCCTGACATCTCCATTGGACTTCGGGATGATTAATAGGTTGGAGTAGAAACCTAGCCCCTGTTCCAGGACTGGTACCTCTACTATTACTTCCTGGGAAAGTAGATGATCTAATGCCGATCTTAATGCGGCTCCCTTCTCCGGATCGTTTGGAATCCTCGACTCCTGGAAATGAGGAGGAGGAAACCTTAGGAAATCTAGTTTGTAGCCTCTGGCCACGGAAGACCGTACCCACTCGTCAGGAATGCTGGCTTCCCAAATCTCTGAAAAGAGTCGCAGCCTTCCCCCCACCTTCGTGGGTGGGGGCGCCCCTTCATAAGGTTGGCTTGGGGGCTGGTTTTGCTGGTTTGCGAAACCACTGCCTTTTGCCTCTAACAGCCTGTCCTTGTGATCTGCTGTTGAAGCCGAAGCTTGCTTTTGCAGGAGGCCGTCGATACTGCTTAGTATTAGAGGGCCCCTGCCCAGGGGAATACTGTCGTTTAAACGCAGGCCCCTGAACCTTCTTCTTAGTTGGCAAGAGAGTACTCTTGCCGTTTGAAATGGTCTGAATGTATTTATCTAGGTCTTCTCCGAAGAGTCGTCCTCCATGGAAGGGGAACCCTAGCAGGAGCTTCTTGCATGGGGGCTCAGCCTCCCAGCTTTTTAACCATAAGAGTCTTCTCATATGGATAAGGGATAACGATAAACGTGACGCTTGCTGGATAGAATCCTTGATTGCGTCTACCGTAAAACATATGGCCTTAGGGACATCCGAAAATTCTTCTGCCTGCTGAGCAGGAATAAGTTTAAGCATCTGCTTAAATTGATCCGATAATGCTTGAGCAACCCCAATCGCGGCCACAGCTGGCTGTACTACTGCCCCTGCAGCAGTGAAGGAGTTCTTAAGTAGTGCTTCCAAGCGCTTATCAACTGGATCCTTGAACACCTGTATGTTTTCTACAGGGCATGTTAACGATTTGTTAACACATGAGATGGCTGCGTCCACTGCAGGAGTAGCCCATCTTTTGGAAAATTTATCTTCCATAGGATATAGGACAGATAATCTTTTAGGTGGTAAGAAGATCTTATCTGGCTTGTTCCAATCTTGGAACAAAACTCCCTCTAATAGAGGATGGATCGGAAACACAGCATTGCTTTGAGGCGCCCTCAGTGAGCCCAAAGCTGAAACCGTCGATACCTGGAGATCTGGTACTGGCAAGTTGAATGCCTTATGGACCAAGTCCGACAATCCTTGAATCCACCAGCTCTCCCTCAGGGAGACTGCCCCAGACTCCTCTGTATCCGGATCCTCGATCCCTGAACCTACTTGGTCCTTGTCCAAGAGGTCGTCCAATTCCCCTGAGGAAAGGACCTCCTCCTCTGAGGGTCCGCGCTCGGGCGACGGAGATCTATTCCGCTTACTGCCCCGCATAGCTGCGGCTATCATTTTTCCCATGCTTTTCTGCATCTCTTTTAAAGAGGTGAGTAATACCTTCTCCGTGACCATCTTAGGGTTGGACTGACTCGCGTCAGCTCCAGCCCCAGATCCCGATGGCCCCAAGGCTCCCTGTGGGGAAAGCAGCGGCATAGCTTTGTCCGAGACCTCAGACTCTCTGGGGGAATCCCCACCTCTTGTACCCTTGTTTTTTGATGCCATGGTACAATACCGAGGTACACCTGCTACTTATTGGTACCTGGGACTTATAAATAGTTAAATGCCCAAACACCTGTTTGGGGGATAAAAAATGCTTCCTCTCCCCTAGATGACACTTTTTTTTTTTTTTTTTTTTCAAATCTAGGAAAGAAAAAACATTCTGTCCCCCTGAGTAGTATTGCAAGAAAAACTATGAGATGGAAAAGAAACAGCCTATTCCTAGGCTTGAAAACAGTCTTTCTGAAGACTGCAATATTCTTTCTGGCCACTGTGTGTCCTCGGCGCCCCGTGCTTGCCGTTCTGGTCTTTCCTCCCCAGTTCCAAAGTATTGAATGAGCTATATGGAACAAACAAGGAAGGGCCGCCCCTTCCTTAAGCCACTGACCCGCCCTTCCCCCCCAGCAATCTCAAACAGGAAATGCCCCTCCCGACAGGGGGGGGGGGTGGGGTTGGGAGGAAGGGACCTCTCTGCTCCAGCAAACTGCAGCCTGCAGCCTGGAACCATGAGGAGGTCAGCATTTTGCCTGCTTTGTAGGCTCTGAGGAGGAAGACTGAATGGAGCATCGCCTGGAGGCTTGCAGGTAAGCACAGCTCTCTGACACACACATATACTTTTATATCACACAGGCCCCACTCAATGCTTTTCCAACACTACAAGGGAGGTCACATTTTATGGGGAATAATACATATAGAGCCATCCTATCTTTATGATATGTGACTAGTTTGCCAGATGCAGTGCATAACTTTAGGCATGTCCCCTGTGACCCCCCAGAAAAAACCTGCTAAGAACCAAGTTCCGCAAGTTTTCCCCTCACTTACCTGCTCCATGCCGCAGGACTTTGCCAAGCAAGAGGCCCAATCTTCCCCCATCTCGGTGGGGATGTCTAGACCTTCAGGCCCTGGGTTCCTATGAAGGATCCACTGTCCTGGGCCCATATAGCACTCTGGCAACAGAAACATTAGGCACCCAAAGGTTTCTAAGTTCTGGGCCCAGGGTCCAGCTCTCTAAAAAGAAAAGCATTATGGGCTATACCCCAAGGGTTTGGGGTCCGGTTATTGACCACTTTAGCGCTGAGGCTTTTTTGGACAGAACCGGTTAGCTCACCTAATCCCAAGGATGCGGAGGCAAGCTAAACCATGACTAACACCTAAGACACTGGCGTAAAAACTGAGGTACTCCTCCTATGGGAGGGGGTTATATAGGGAGGGGCATTTCCTGTTTGAAGATTGCCAGTGTCAACACCTGAAGGTACTCCATATAACCCATATAGTAATGAATATGCCGCTCTGTGTCCCGTGATGTACGATAAAGAAACCGGAGGAGTGGGACACCCAGTGACACCAGAATAGGGAGACACCCAGTGACACCAGAATAGGGAGACACCCAGTGACACCAGAATAGGGGGACACCCAGTGACACCAGAGGAGGGGGGAACACCCAGTGATGCCAGAAGAGGGGGGGACACCCAGTGACACCAGAGGAGGGGGGACACCCAGTGGAGGGGGGGACACCCAGTGACACCAGAGGAGGGGGGGACACCCAGTGACACCAGAGCAGGGGGGCCCCAAGTGACACCAGGAGAGTGGAGGGGACCCCAAATGACCCCAGCAGAGTGGAGGGGGGGACCCCCAGTGACACCGGAGAGGAGGGGAGGGGGACAACGGTGATACTAGAGTAATTATAGTGATTAGGGGCAAGCGGACATCTTGTTACACCCAACAGAGTTTTAGATTTAATTATTTTCAACACAAAATGGAGGTTATGTGCTTAAATACAGTATATGTAAATCTGACAGACTGTTTACATGTTAAATTTTAAAAGCTGCAGCAAACCTTACATGTTTGAAAATCAGAGGTGTTCTGTCACATTAGCAATCATGTAAGGTTTGCTGCGGCTTTTAAAATGTAACATGTAAACAGTCTGTCAGATTTACATATACTGGGAAAGATCCTCGGACGTACGTTCGTGGATTGAATGAACTAGCTAATTTGCATACTCAACGTGGAATTCGACGGGAATGCCACCTAGCGGCCGCCGAAAAATTGCAGCTTAGACGTACGCCTGTCGGATCTAGCCAAGATGCCGTCGTATCTTGGCTATGGATACCAAAACAAAGATACGACACGCAAAATTTGAAATTAAGCGGCGTATCAAGAGATACGCCGGCGTAATTTCTTTGGGGATCTGCCCCACTGTATTTAAGTACATAAGCTCCATTTTGTGTTGAAAATAACTGAATCTAAAACTCTGTTGGGTGCAACAAGATTAGTCTTTTTTTTTTCTTTTTTGCTGATCCGAAAAATTATCCGATCCGTGACTCCTGATCCGAGGATCGATCCGATCCGTGAGTTTTTTGATCCGTTGCACCCCTAGTACATACCGTGTAATTGTTATTTTCGCCGGGCTTCCGGGTTCTGATTACTGCGAGATTGGGCGTTCCTATTGAAAGCTTAGCTGATTGACGTCTGGTGAAAATCTTCCCATGTCGCATACACCGTGCGTCACCAGTTTTCCGTAAATAGCCGACATGCGAGTCGGCGCTATACGGCGCCTGCGCCCGCCGTGTAGAGCTGACTGCGCAGGTGCCATATAGCGCCGACTCGCAGGTTGGCTATTTACGGAAAACAGGTGACGCGCGGTGTATGCGACATGGGAAGATTTTCACCAGACGTCAATCAGCTAAGCTTTCAATAGGAAAGCCTAGTCCCGCAGTAATCAGAACCCGGAAGCCCAGCGAAAATAACAATTACACGGTATGTACGGAGAAAAAAAAAATACCAGCACACTTTACATGTCATTAGTATGCTGGATGTAATCTTAGAAAAAATGTTTTGGGTGAACCCCAAGCTAAAACATTGTGCCTGAACCTTTTGTATACTGCTATACAGCCTTTATAGCAAACTTTGCATAAACCAGGCAACTGCATCAACAGTTAGCAAGATAAGCACCCCACCAAGACAATAAAACTCACCAAAATAAACCACACAGGAAACATACCCTTTTTTACATATAGACAATGTAGTAGTGCACTTGTCTATCTCTGTGCCTTTGGTCTATAAAGCCCCATACACATGGGCAAAATGTCGGAAGACATTTTCCGGTTCAAAAAATACCGGCCAACTCTCTGCCTGTGTGTATGTCGGTCTGTCTGACAGAAGCCGGGCGTTGGCATAGAAAACCAGCAGCTGACCGACTCCTGATCAGTGCTCTCAGCCAATGGCAGAGAGCCCTGATCGGAGTGTTCTGGTGGCGGGGGGGGCGTCACCCTGTCAGAATGCAACAGCTCAGTGGGGGGAGATCGCTGGACTAACTTTGCATGGTTTGTACAGTGTCTCCAACCGGAGCTGACAAGTTTTTTTCGTACAACCCGCTGGATTGCACAAAAAAAAATAAAAACTGCAATGTGTACCCGGCTCAGGGTTGCCAACTTTCAGTAAATTTACAAACAGTTTGTAAAATCCATAAATGTTGCATCTGTCCATGAATGTCAATTACGGACATGCAGCCTACATGTCCGTAATGGACATTCAAGGATAGATGCAAAAAGTACAGATTTTACAAACTGTTTGTAAAATTACTGAAAGTTGGCAACCCTGACCCGTCTTAACTTGGTGATTCTGTAACACCCCTGATGGCAATGCTGGAAAACCCTCTTTGCAGTCTCTCACACCCAAGCCCCAATGACAAAAAATGACAGGACGTATAAGTGTCTCACAGTCAACAGTCAGGCTCAAACCTACTTTGAAAGTTCAAATGTGACGGCGAGCCGGGAGAAGGGATGCTTCAGAAAATACACCCCTACTCAACCTCTATGGAGCTGCTGGCTTATTCAGGTGATTAAACAGAATGCTCTGACATAAGCATAGTCGCTGTATTTATTGACTGAATAATATTAACAGCTCACTAAATCCTTTCATTTGTTGCCTGCAACAGTTTTGTAGAATCCCATATATTAATGATAATATCTTGACATAAATACAGCATCAAATTTCTTGCCATAGTGTCAAGAAGGAAAGATCTAATGAGAAAATAATATTCAGCAAGCCTGGATATACAGTATCAGTACCAAAAAGACAGCTGTCAGTCAGACATACGAGCCACATGACAGTTTAAAGCATCAATCTATTGTTGGTTCTATAGTTGGAACCTGGAAAAATGGTCTAAAAAAGTTATGAATATATAATGTAATACAAATATAATAAGAGTGATGATGGCCACCAAACTCTACTATGCCCATAAATAAATAGATGTGCTAAAATGCACACTCAAATGTACAGTGTAAATAATGACTAGAAACTTCAAATACAAGGTATCAATGTCCAATATGAAGTTCTAAGACTGGCCAAGCCCTGAAGCCAAATTTGAATTCCTAATGATCTTGCCAAGTGAAAATTATCTGATTATTATTATATGAAATAGAACATATTTCAGAAAGAGTTAAAGCAGCATTAAACCCAAAAGAAAATATATTGCGGCTTACCAATTCTTAGATGTGATGGGTGTATTTATTTTCTTTTCTAGGCATGCTTTCTTCTATTTTCATTTGGTGATCCAGCCAGCAATTCTGTTGTTTTTGAAAAGCACAAGATCTCTGGCAGAAAGCATCAGTTTACATGGATACATGAAGACAAATCACTTAAGCAGGTGTGATTAAAATAATCAGCTATCATTTATTCATGCAAAACCTTTATCCAAAAAAAAAAAAAATATTGGTTTGCTTTACCTGATTATAAAGTGTGAGCTGGAGTTTGGCTTTAATTTGCTAGTGTATCTAAATCTGCTAATACATTTAACACTACCCTCCCCAAGACTGGCAATGCTGCTGTCTGCTGTGCCCTCTGTGCTAGTTCATCCAGGGTTGTGCCTCACTAATACAGGAGGTGTGTTACTGGCCAGATCACCATGTGAAAATAGAGGGAAAAAGCCAAGGAAAAGAAAACAAATGCAGCCACCACATCTAATGCATGGTAAGCTGCAATATAATACATTTTTGATTTTGGGTTTAATACCACTTTAATAGTTATAATACCTTTGATATTAAACAACACCTATTGAAACAACATTCAAAATGTGACAAGTTGTGGCAACACCAAAACCAATGTCGAATAAAAATAATAACAGCAACAATAATATATATATATATATTAATACACAATTTGAATACACAATGAAGAAATATATATAAAAGCAAATTGTATGCCCTTTACAATGTCCAGAACAATTCCATAGCAATGAAAGTGAGAAGATTTCTAACAAGAAAACAATACCAAAAATGAATGAATTTGCTAGTAGTAGTGTGGTGTAAGATCTCAGTAACTAATGTGTAGAACCCAATCATACTTTGGAGGATGCACTTGATGAAAACTGCACCAAAATGCATCAATCAGAATTTTTTGTAATGCAACACATTTATGCTCACATATAAACATGTATTAAAATGCATGAAAAAAATAAAAATGGACGTGCCTTTCGTTGACATGCATTTTTTTTCAGGGACACTTTTTAACTTGTGCTGATGCGCATTGACGTTAAATTGGGTCCTTGTAAGGGACAACATAATAAAAAGCTTATTTTTAAATAGATTTGAGTTCACGTAACATTTTAACACAATTTCACCAAACTGTACATCATCAGCATTGTGGTATGAGCAGGATACATAAAAAAACAATTGTTTCTATATGTCCTTGTGGTGACTTGCGTTCTTCCCCTGCAGTATAATGCAGATCACTGCAATATGTGTGAACAGGAGCTTATACAAGGACATGTAAAATATGCTTAATGCCTAAGTACATGTAACAATTCGTAATATTGTCTTTTTTATACAGCCAAATCATATATTTACTTTACTTGCTTTGCAGCCTGAAATTAAGACAGACACAGTTTTTGTTTTTATCCAGCTATATTTACTAGTGTAACCCATCACATCCCAGTGAAAGATATAACACCAGCATGTCAGAATTTTGGAGTTGAAAAAAGGATCACCCCCTTATGTCAGTTTTTTGTTGAACCACCTTTTGCTTTAAACATAATACAGCCTTTAGTCTGTTGAGATATGTCTACTAACTTTTCACATTTAGACTTTGCAATATGTGCCCACTCTTCTTCGCAGAACTGCTCAAGTTCAGTTACATTTGATGGTGACGGTTTGTGGGCTGCAGTCTTCAAGTCATTCCACAAATTGTGATTTAAGTCGTAGCATAATAGGATGTTATCACCTCCATGCTGTACCATAGGAATGGTGTTATTTGGATAGTGAGCTCTATATATATATATATATATATATATATATATATATACAGTACAGACCAAAGGTTTGGACACACCTTCTCATTCAAAGAGTTTTCTTTATTTTCATGACTATGAAAATTGTAGATTCACACTGAAGGCATCAAAACTATGAATTAACACATGTGGAATTATACATAACAAAAAAGTGTGAAACAACTGAAAATATATTTCATATTCTAGGTTCTTCAAAGTAGCCACCTTTTGCTTTGATTACTGCTTTGCACTCTTGGCATTCTCTTAATGAGCTTCAAGAGGTAGTCACCTGGCGCAGCACCCCATCACTCTCCTTCTTGGTAAAATAGCCCTTACACAGCCTGGAGGTGTGTTTGGGGTCATTGTCCTGTTGAAAAATAAATGATGGTCCAACTAAACGCAAACCGGATGGAATAGCATGCCGCTGCAAGATGCTGTGGTAGCCATGCTGGTTCAGTATGCCTTCAATTTTGATTAAATCGCCAACAGTGTCACCAGCAAAGCACCCTCACACCTCCTCCTCCATGCTTCACGGTGGGAACCAGGCATGTAGAGTCCATCTGTTCACCTTTTCTGCGTCGCACAAAGACACGGGAGTTGGAACCAAAGATCTCAAGTTTGGACTCATCAGACCAAAGCACAGATTTCCACTGGTCTAATGTCCATTCCTTGTGTTCTTTAGCCCAAACAAGTCTCTTCTGCTTGTTGCCTTTCCTTAGCAGTGGTTTCCTAGCAGATATTCTACCATGAAGGCCTGATTCACACAGTCTCCTCTTAACAGTTCTAGAGATGTGTCTGCTGCAAAAGGTGGCTACTTTGAAGAACCTAGAATATGAAATATATTTTCAGTTGTTTCACACTTTTTTGTTATGTATAATTCCACATGTGTTAATTCATAGTTTTGATGCCTTCAGTGTGAATCTACAATTTTCATAGTCATGCAAATAAAGAAAACTCTTTGAATGAGAAGGTGTGTCCAAACTTTTGGTCTGTACTGTGTGTATATACAGTATATATATATATATATATATATCTACACACACACACACACACACACACACACACACACACACACACACACACACTACATTTTCATTTATATGTATGAATAAAGGCTGCATTACTGGTGGACCTGCCAGTATCTTTGCATCTTCAGTGCTTCCTGTTTCATGCTGACAAGTATCTGGAAAACAATCTCACTCCCACATCGGGATCACAGGATATAAATAAAATAAATAAAGTAGAAATAAAGTATTTAAGAGACTTTTGGGCTATAACAACAGTTTTAGTATGCCATTTAATCCTGCTTTTATGCTTGCCTAACTTTCTGGTTATGTCTTTACATCCAGTAGAAAAAACATTGATACTAATTACAAGAATGGGCTGCCTTACAGCATTACTTTTGTATTCGGCTTCCAGTTGCCTCCATCTGATTCTGAACACAATGTTATGCTTAATAGTAGGATAAAGACTTTGAGTAATCATTTCAGAGAGGACATGAAAATGCATCGGAGGTAGGGTTGCCACCTGTCCAAAATTCACCCGGACAGTTCGGTTTGGAATCATGTGTTTGGGTTTCAGACCTGAAACCCGGACACATTATTCAGACTGGACTAGGGGTTGCTGGCTGCAGTTGTCTAAGCTGAGAGTGTCTGTTACACTCTTTCACACTGCCCAAAGCCAGAATTAACAAACCCCCAAAAACACACACAGACGGGAGAGGAGAGAAGGCTTGATCTTCACCTCTATGCCTCCACCCCTACCCCTCTGTGTCTGCCCACACTCCAATCCCCAGGGCTATGCCTCAGAAACGGAAAGGAAAGTTGGGGCCGGAAATTTAAAGTCCAGCAGCCTCAGATACATCTAGATGACAGCTGCTGACTGCCAAGGGGTGAGTTAGCTCACTATCCATCCCTGTCTGTGACCGAAGTCTCTCCTGCCTCTGAGTAAGTACACTAAGGTAAATCAGAGTTCTCAGAGCACCCCTTTACACCAGAAGTCACAGTGTTCCCCCTTACATCAGAGTCTTCTCCGTACATCAGAGTTCTTAGTGTCCCCCCTTAAATCAGGGTTCCCAGAGCTTATATTAGAGGCCCCCAGAGTTCTCCCTTACATCAGAGTCTGCAGAATACCCCCTTACAGTGAAAGGGAACTCTGCAATTTCAGATGTAAAGGGGAACTATGTGGATTTAGATGTAAAGGGGACTCTTGTAATTAACTCTATATGACTAGACATTGTATTTAATAGCAAAATATATCTATAGTTTATACTATTAAAAAAAAAACTGTGCACCGCTAAAGTGTTTGGGTTTGACTTGAAGAAAAGGCGGCAAACCCTAATTGGAGGACATATGCATACAACTCAATAAATATCCTTCTCATTTGGTGACAAGGACAAGTTTAATATTCACCTTTCAAAATCTTTCCATATTTAGATAACGACACAAAATATCTACATGTTACAGACAAGTGGCTTTAAAAATAGTAGATTAAGACCATTTCAAATTTCAGTGTGTGATACAGAACAAGAAATTGTAGAGACTGTTTGAGTAACAAGGAAAACAATGAAATATTGCCAATGTCCTCACTCTTTCTCATTCATATTGTGTTTTCACATGTCACTGAAAATCCTAATAAAATCTGGGCTATGTGAGATGCCCTTTCATCTTTTTTTTTTTTTTTTTTTAACTCTCCAGAAGTGATATTTCTATCTTCATCCTCTCCAAGCATAAAGCTCATCAACCTTTCAAAATAGATTCCATGGTGTCATATAGTATGTGCCATAAATCTGAAGAAAGTAAGTCATTTACATGCACATACATTAAATATTTTATTACAGTACAGAAGTCTGATAAGAAGATGTGATATGTGTTTTTTAAGATCACTACCAATCAAAAGGTCTGGTAAAAAATAAACCTATATAGTTAAAACTAAATTGCTTTGTTTTTTTGTTGTTTTTACTTTACTTGCTAACCTGAAAAATAAATCAATGGTAGTTATTTACTAAAGGCAACTCCACTTTGCACTACAAGTGGACTGCAAGTGCATTTGGAAGTGCAATCGCTGTAGATCCGAGGGGGGCATGCAAGAAAAATAAAAAACATTTTAGTTTGCACATGATTGGATGATAAAATCAGCAGAGCCTCCCCTCAGATTTACAGCGACTGCACTTCCAAGAGCACTTTCATGTGCACTTGTAGTGCAAAGTGGATTTGCCTTTCATAAATAGTCCCCAATGTGACAAGGATTTAAAGAAAACCTCTCATGAGAAATATATGAAGGCTGCCTTTGCATTCTGAAATGCCAACTTTCTGGCTAACATGTACTATCTACTACTTTCTGTATCACTGGCCTAGAACTAATAGGCAGATTGTAAATTCTAAGCAAAAAGTTGGAATCAGCATGGAATCCAAGTATGTTTTTTTTTTTACACTGGGTATAGAAAAGAAAGATGAAACAAACATTTAATTATTTGGCCTCAACACCAAACAATATGTCCGATGCAAATCCAATACAGCTCACCATCCAAATATCACCATTCCTACGGTAAAGCATGGAGGTGATAACATCCTATTATGCAAAGACTTAAACTCCATTGAAAATCTGTGGCATGACTTAAAAGACTGCAGTCCACAAAACGGTCACCATCAAATTTAATTGAACTTGAGCAGTTCTACAAAGAAGAGTGGGCAAATATTGCAAAGTCTAGATGTGCAAAGTTAGTGAGTCATATCCCAACAGACTAAAGGCTGTAACTAAAGCAAAGGGTGGTTAAACAAAATACTGACATAAGGGGGTGTTCCTTTTTCCTACTCAGTGATTCTGTTTAAAAAAAAAAAAATCTGACATGTTGGTGTTACACCAGTAGTCACTTGGATGTGACCAGTATACACTAGTAAATACAGCTGGATAAAAACAAAAACTGTGTCTGTCTTAAATTAAGGCTGCAAAGAAACATGTTGTTATTTTAAAGGGGGGGGATTCTATACCCACTGTAAATGAAAGAATGTGAGCTCAGATTTTAGAGTAGCACCTTAAAAACAGACGACTCATTTAAAACTGGTACAAAGGTATGACCCTGCTGATTTAACTCTATTAGTTAAACACCACAGTGAGGTTGATGTATTAAAGGTATAGAGGTAGTTCACTGAGTAAAGTGAAAACTCAAAGATTTCAAAAACATTTAATACTGGAGATAATTGAGGACAAGAATACAAAAATCATGTTCAAGGCTTCTAGTCACTTACCTTTTACTTACCTGCATGTAATCAGTTTTGAAGAATGCAAATAGTAGGCACAATAATATTTATTTTCTGTTTGCCATAGAATAAATATTTTTCCAATGCAATTAAACTTTTATTAACGTATATGTATGGCCAAAACATTTTTTTTAGGCTTGGATACAGTAGTTAGTTTACCCCTCTTATTTTTTTTGCTGTCTGTGCTCTTTTGGGAAGATTTCCCTGCACTTCCTGTTGTGCAAAAACAAATGGAATGAGAGGAAGTCTTTATGACACCAGAAAAGGAACCCCCATTGGGAGATTTATATTTGCCTTCCCCTTCACTGGAGGGTGAAACTATATAGCAGGGACACAGAGAGCAATAAAAACTTGGCAGGAGTTCTACTGTTTTCTTGCAAAATAATATCTTTTTTTTCCCTCCAGTCCATTGAGTGACACAGGGATTCTGAAACAGTCAAGGTATACTGCGGCTATAGGACGTTACCAATGCCAGACACCTGGGAAGTCATATCCAGACAAGATCTGCAGACAATATGACTCACCAAAGAGCTCTTTCAGAAAGCATTCTCTTCAGGAAGGGTCCTCTGAGCATTTAACAATGACAATGCCCAGAAAAATCACCAGGGGGGGCATAAGGAGCAGTACCGTCAAAAGAGAAGTAGGGCCAAGGAGTATTAAGTGCCACAAAAAGGAAAACCACATTGAGAGTAAAGAACTCCCTTACAGGGAGGAGAGAAAGGGGGATACCACTCCCAAGGATATGTTTCCACCAGAGTAGGGTGCATAGGTTCCAGGTTGTGGGGAATATACACAATTACATGCATTATTATCAGAAAGCTGAAGACGGGCAGCTGAAGGAGATTTCTGACAAGGGTTTTGGCTGAAGGCTACATCCAAATGCCAAGGAAGTAAACTACCCTACTAGTTTATGAAGGGGAAATATGAGGTTTCTCTGCCCGTCCACAGACTTCTCGTGTAAGAGCATAATCCCACCATTAGTGGTGTTGCTGATGATGTCAAAAGCAGATCCAAAGAGACAAAATCACTTGAAGAGGCTGGATGCTCTTAACAAGCCATCACAACTAAAACACATAACTTTAGACATTTGCTTCAACAGCTTTATGAAATATAACTGAAGGATCCCGCTTTAAGAATTTAACTTGTTCTGACATGTTTTGCCATACTAAAGACACCGCCAACAGAGGATGGATAGTCACTCCATTTACTTCAAACTAGGTTTTAAAGTGGGAAAAAAACTGTCTGTCAATGAGAACACCTTCCAGCTACTGTATTTGGCGGTATGCCTGTTAACAAGGCTCCCTGAAGCACCTGTGGTAGGGATAATAAATTCCCTCCCAAAAGGTAAAAAGCTCTGGAACTCTTGAGAAGGGGCCAGGATCCTAAAGGATGTTTAATCATGGTAGAGGAAGGACTTGGATAGAAGGTAGGTCTATTACAGCTGTGAGTTCTCTAAAGATCCTAGGCTGGAAAAAGCAAGTTGACACAGGGGAGAACACACTGTATCATTTAGGTTAGAAACAACCACTTGTAAATCTGGACCATCTGCAAGTGGCTCAAAAACATTCAAGAGTAGACTGTTTGAACTGTGAGTGAGAGATAACCCGGGGCTTATTGAATGTTTTCATTTGAGGAGCTAAGAAAGGTCAGAGATCAACTATTATGGAGATGGTTTTTGAGCCTACATTAGAATTTCTGCAAGCAAACTGTTGGCACTATATACATCCTGTATAATAATAATAATCTTAGTAATTGGGCATCTAAAGTTCAAAATCAATACAGAGGTCCTTGTAGACACAAGAGAGGCCTTGGAACCATCTGACGGGGCTGAACAAGACTTCTTTAAGGGGCATGGCACTATACTAAGGATCCCAGGTTCTAGATTGTATGCATCAATTCCTCCCGGAGATGCCAGGTAAACAATTCCAGAACCGCTAGACGAGTATGGGCTGAGGTCACTCATAAGAGGGCAGTACACTGTCTGTCTTTGAGAAGACATGTTGTGCTGCATAGTGGAATGCAACTAGGCCAATTCTGAGGCCAGGCCTCCAGTACTCACAAACCAAGGCAGCCGATCAAGTATCAGGTCACTGTGGGTGACTATGTCACTGTAGGTGGACAATGAAACAAGACCAACATCTGAAGATCCAGATGGTGCCTCAAAAGCAGGAAAAGCAGCAGAAAGAGATCAAGGAGTGTGAGTGCACAGTGCTCCTCCTGGCAAGTGATAGCATTGCTCTGTCTCTCGAACCTTACCACAGTACAACTAGTATTGACTGGCCTACTAACTAAATGAGTCTTCAGAGATATACCAGAGGCTGTGCCAGGGTTCTAGGTCTGAAATGGGCCACAATGAGGAGCCCCATACCCAAAGGTCATACCCAGGCTTGTCCAGTCCAGGGGGGTCCAAGTACAGCCTTCAAAGTTATTGCTGAGGATAAGCTGATTGGGATAGCTGTTATGTAGGGACCAGTGCAGGCATTGATGTGGGAATCTTGGTTGAGTCAAAGAACATATAAGCTGTGCATCAAACATTTTGATTGAAGATAGAAGGCTAACACAAAAGAATAACTGAAGAAAGACATCCAAACTCTTTAGACACTAGCAAAAAACAAAACAAACAAACAAGCAATGCATGGTAGAGGAGAAAATATACAGAGGCCAGACTAAAACTTTTTTTATGCCTCCCACAGGCTGCAATATAACCAAACTGTTGCTGAATCAAGTGTTCTTCAATGGATAAAGGAAAAAAAGGGTTTTGGGTATACATACATATTATTGCCTTAGAGTAAACCTATGGGTATCTCACTAGATATAAAGAACAGCTGTAAGTTTCAGAAAAGAATAAGCTGTCAGCTCATACTTTTTTTTATAGAGATACTGCTTTCCAGCACTGCCTGGGGGATAATTTTAGATCTTTCCATTTCCCATAATGATATAAATGCACATCTTCTGCACCATCCCAAAATGCAGCTCATTGGGCCCAAATGATTAATTAGCATGCCTGAGCACTGTCACACAAGAGAGTGTCTATGAAAATGGGTGTGCATGAATTCCTGTAGATTTTAGTTTATATCCTGTTAGATACCCACAGTCATCATTTAAAGAAATGTAAGTTAGCCTGTTAAAATCATGCCTGAAAGAAACAGCAAAGCAGCATGCAGAACATATTTAAAAAGCCAGCGCTGTCAGCAATAGTCAGGCTAGAAATAAGTGGTTAGTGTCACGTCTTGTGGAGTAAAGCCAAAATCATAGATCAGCAGAATAAAGATAGACACAAGGCTGTAATGTAGAAGCATGTTTCATTACCATGGTTACAGGCCTTTAGAACAGACCTCTCTGACGATGGACTGAAATTGTCCCGTATATCTGCAAAAACCATAAAGAGATTTTGTTGAATCTCTGACTTAATACTTTTGATGGCATAGGAATGCAAGAAACCCGATGCATTTAATCTTAATTATGCAATAAAATGACAGGTTCTTGTACCGGCTGAATATCTGACATAATAAAAAAAAAATATCATGATTGTACATCCCTTTTAATCGCATTAGCATATACCCTAGAGAGATAAAGTACATATGGTTTTGATGATGAGCCTTGTCATAATCAGCAGCTTATGTTAAGTTCAGTGCATTGGTGTGCAAAGTGGTACTGACATCAGCCAGCTGGAATTAACATCTTTCCTGACATTTGTCAATGCGTAGGAAAGGATTATACTTGCTGCTGGCACTTTAAGCACTTCTTTTTGGTAGCCTTGTATTTGTAATAAATGTGTAAGAAGCACGTGCAAAAAAAAAAAAAAAAAGCTTAGAATGGAAGAAAGGTATTTTAGTCACCTTTAGGCCTCGGAGTCCGTTTTCGTCGGTCTCGGAAAGCAGCTCCGGATTGCAGGGCCTCTAGCAGGCTATCCATCACTCCCGTCTCTTCGCCTTCTGTAAAGAGAGATTGAGGGAATTCCATCAGCCCTCTAGGTTACCATAGTAATGTCAAAGACATACAGACAGATAAAAAAGATCACTCTGTTATGACTAAAACCAGCAATTTTAAAACTAGACAAGCTTTTAACTGACTCATATATCATCCTTTTCTTAATAAAATCAGTCTCATTTCGTTTTTGTGTTGCTATCTAGTAAAGTGGACGAAAGTTCAATTGATTTACTTCAGGCCCTAGGCTTTATAGCCAGCGACAGTAATCTCAAAAGGAATATGGCTTCTGTCTTATCTTTTTTTTCTTCCTGAACCATGTGCGTTAAGGTCACCAATAAATCATGTGTCCCTTGTGAAAAACTATAACTTTATCACTCCCTAAAAAGGATTCAGCTGTAGTTATATCTGACTTAAAAAGACCCAAAGGCGTTCAATGTAACAGCAACTCCCGTTGCACACCTTTATCTTCATTAAGTTTGCCCTAATGCATTTAGAAAATCACATTTAATTATTAAAAGCATGTATTGGAAGAATACAAGGCTAGAATAAATGTTTATACCGAGCAAGTCAAACATATGCCTCTGGTCAAGTTCTACCTCTTTTGAAGGATCCTCTATTATGAATAGTTTATACACAGAACAAACTAGATTAATAGACCTCCATAAACTTAAATGCATGCATTTTTAGTCGTACAAATTATTTATTCATTTCTCATTAGAAGCCATTCATGGGATGTATACTGCTGAAGCACACTATTTGTGTTAGGCCAAAACTCTGTTTCACTAGCTCCTCATCAACACATGATTTGCTTGATTACAGCTCAACTATGCATCCAAAAATCCTAGACAATATAATGAGTGTGCCATTTGCATTTCAATGAATAGGAAAGCTGATGACCCAACTGATAAGATGGCCACTAGAGCATGAAGACTGAACATCTAGGGAATCTCCTGATCAGGCAGTGCACTGTGTAAATAGAAGCAACATGAATAATATGGCACAGAGTGACTGCAAAGGGACATGATAAACATGAATGTTAGTATACTTTGTTATTGAAGAAAGACAAAATATGAAGAAATATTAACTGTTGAGATGAGGAGATCATCAATAAAAATGATGGCAATATACTTCAGGCTCATAGCTTGCAATTGCAGTGAAGAACAGAATACAATATGGTTTGGGGTTCTGCCTTTTGTCGGGAAAGCAAAAAAAATCCTCTGCAGTGCTAGGAGCTTATTCGCCATTGCAATACACTAATTTATATGTAGATAAATGCAAATGTAATGCTGTACAAAGAATTGGGGGCCAGATCCACAAAAACCTGACGTAACTTAAAAAATCCAATTTAAGTTACACTGGCTTAAAGTTTCTACCTAAGTGCCTGATCCACAAAGCACTTATCTAGAAAATTCAGGCTGTGTAACTAAAATTCCGCCGGCGCAAGGCGTTCCTATTCAAATGGGGCGAGTCCCATTTAAATGAGGCGCGCTCCCGCGCCGGCCGTACTGCGCATGCGCGTCGGCCGTACTGCGCATGCGCGAAGTTACGTTACGCCGAGTTTTGAGGATCGCGACGGCTTAAAGTTGCGTCGGGGAAAAAAAAAATGACAGCGGCATGCATTCCTGAGGGAGAACTCCATGCCAATTTTCAAAGAAAAAATCGGCATGGGTTCCCCCCCCAGGAGCATACCAGGTCCTTAGGTCTGGTATGGATTGTAAGGAGACCCCCCCACGCCGAAAAATTGACGTAGGGGGTCCCCCTACAATCCATACCAGACCCGTATCCAAAGCACGGTACCCGGCCGGCCAGGAAGGGAGTGGGGACGAGCGAGCGTCCCCCCCCCTCCTGAGCCGTGCCAGGCCGCGTGCCCTCAACATGGGGGGGTTGGGTGCTCTGGGGCAGGGGGGCGCACTGCGGGCCCCCCCACCCCAGAGCACCCTGTCCCCATGTTGATGAGGACAGGACCTCTTCCCGACAACCCTTGCCATTGGTTGTCGGGGTCTGCGGGCGGAGGCTTATCGGAATCTGGGAGTCCCCTTTAATAAGGGGGCCCCCAGATACCGGCCCCCCCACCCTAAGTGAATGGATATGGGGTACATCGTACCCCTATCCATTCACCTGGAGGCAAAAAGTAAAAGTTAATAAACACACAACACAAGGCTTTTTAAAATAGTTTATTATTCTGCTCCGGACGCCCCCCCTGTCTTCGTTATTAGCTCAATTACCAGGGGGGGCTTCTTCTTCCGCTCTCCGGGGGTCTTCTTCCACTCTCCGGGGGTCTTCCGCTCTCCGGGGGGGCTTCACCGGACTCCGGGGGGGCTTCTCCGGACTCCGGGGGGCTTCTTCCATCTTCTCCCCTCTTCCGCTCTTGACTCGGCGAACCCCGGTTCTTCTTCAGCTCTCCGGTGCCTTCTTCTTCAGCGCTGGCTGCCTGCTATGTTTGTGTGTTAGCTCGATTTCAAACAGGCAGCCGGCGCGGTCTTCTGTGGCGTCAGGGTCTTCTGGTCTTCTGTTCTTCCGATGTTGCCTCGTCGCCTGTTGTCGCTGTAATGATGGAAGCGCGCCTTGCATCCCATTTATATAGGCATCGCCGTCCCATCATGCTCCGGTAGGTACCCACGTGGTGGGTGCCTACCCACGTGCACCCACCACGTGGGTACCTACCGGAGCATGATGGGACGGTGATGCCTATATAAATGGGATGCAAGGCGCGCTTCCATCATTACAGCGACAACCGGCGACGAGGCAACATCGGAAGAACAGAAGACCAGAAGAGAAGATGACGCCACAGAAGACCGCGCCGGCTGCCTGTTTGAAATCGAGCTAACACACAAACATAGCAGGCAGCCAGCGCTGAAGAAGAAGGCACCGGAGAGCTGAAGAAGAACCGGGGTTCGCCGAGTCAAGAGCGGAAGAGGGGAGAAGATGGAAGAAGCCCCCCGGAGTCCGGAGAAGCCCCCCCGGAGTCCGGAGAAGCCCCCCCGGAGAGCGGAAGACCCCCGGAGAGTGGAAGAAGACCCCCGGAGAGCGGAAGAAGAAGCCCCCCCTGGTAATTGAGCTAATAACGAAGACAGGGGGGGCGTCCGGAGCAGAATAATAAACTATTTTAAAAAGCCTTGTGTTGTGTGTTTATTAACTTTTACTTTTTGCCTCCAGGTGAATGGATAGGGGTACGATGTACCCCATATCCATTCACTTAGGGTGGGGGGCCGGTATCTGGGGGCCCCCTTATTAAAGGGGACTCCCAGATTCCGATAAGCCTCCGCCCGCAGACCCCGACAACCAATGGCAAGGGTTGTCGGGAAGAGGTCCTGTCCTCATCAACATGGGGACAGGGTGCTCTGGGGTGGGGGGGCCCGCAGTGCGCCCCCCTGCCCCAGAGCACCCAACCCCCCCATGTTGAGGGCACGCGGCCTGGCACGGCTCAGGAGGGGGGGGGACGCTCGCTCGTCCCCACTCCCTTCCTGGCCGGCCGGGGTAGCGTGCTTTGGATACGGGTCTGGTATGGATTGTAGGGGGACCCCCTACGTCAATTTTTCGGCGTAGGGGGGGTCCCCTTACAACCCATACCAGACCTAAGGGCCTGGTATGCTCCTGGGGGGGAACCCATGCCGGTTTTGTTTTTTACAAATTGACGTGGAGTTCTCCCTCGGGAAAGCATACCAAATGCCGTCGCTGCAATGGGCCTTTACAAGGTGTGACTAACTTTACACTTTGTAAAACGAGCCCTAATTTTACACTTGCAAAATAACACTTACGGCGCAAAAAAGAAGCTAGAAAGCTTTGTGGATCGCCTTAAGTGCTAATTTGCATACTAGCAACGGCATTTCGACTCGAAATGCCCCCAGCGGCGGATGCGGTACTGCATCCTAAAATTAGGCAGTGTAATTCAATTACACATGCCGGATCTTCTGTGTAACTTTGGAAAAAGCCTTTTGAGGATCGTTTCCAAAGTTACACACAGACTGAACAGCACTTAAGTCGGAGTATCTCTTTTGAGGATCTGGCCCTGGATTTTGAAATTCAGTAAAATTGAAAATGCAACCCAGGGATGGAGATCAAGGGGCAGGTAAGTTACCATATAACCCCCGACAGATACATCACATTCAGAAGAAGGCAGAGAAATTAAATAGGAAGCAGCACAGTTAAGCCAGACAGACAATGTGCATCACCTGCATAGCATTGCAGGGTGGCAAAAATGTTTAAACCACAAGATTTTTGGTTCTTCACCTTATGGCCCGGATTCACAAAGCACTTACGCCGACGTATCTCGAGATACGCCGCGTAAGTGTATCTATGCGCCGTGCCCTTAAACTGAGATACGGCTGAAAATAGGCTTCCTAGGACCGACATAACTTGCCTACGCCGTCGTATCGTGGGCACATATTTACGCTGGGAGCATTTGCTGCTCCCATTGATTTTCTATGCACATATGCAAATGAGGGAGATACGCCGATTCACGAACGTACTTGCGCCCGGCGCATAATATACGCGGTTTGCGTAAGTCGTATGTCCAGCGTAAAGTTATTCCCCATATATGAGGCGCAACCCATGCTAAGGTATGGACCAGGGAACACAGCCGTCATATTTTACGTTGTTTACGTAGTACGTGAATAGGGCTGGGCGTAGGTTATGTTCACGTCGTAGGCAGTGATCTGTTGTATCTTAGGGAGTAGTTCCGACGTGATTCTGAGCATGCGCACTGGGATGCGCCCACGGGACGGCGCATGCGCCGTTCGTTTTAAGTACTTCTATGGCGCTTGGCCCATCATTTGCATAGGGTCACGCCTCATTAGCATGGCTCACACCCACTTCCACCTACGCTGGCTTACGCCGGGGAAACCCAGCCTATCTTTAAGAGCAAGTGGGAGCGAGTGCTTTGTGAATTCAGTGCTCGCCTCTGTGTGCTGCGTCGGCGTAGCATATATTAGATACGCGACGCCCGCATAAATATGCGCCAATGTATGTGAATCCGGGCCTATATATTTTACTTAGCCTACCCTGAGATAGGATTTTTTTTAGGGCAGATAGTGTTTTAATTTAGTAGCCGATTTAATGTGTTTTTTATATTTTAGTTTTTGTTTTATTAGGGAAAAACACAACTTGTATAATCTCTATGTGTCCGTTTATAAAATACAGAAAAGTTGTGATCTTCATGATCGTGACTCATCTCTCATATACTGTATACCAGTTTATGTAGCTGAAATGAGGGGCAGAGAACATGTTCTCCATATCATCACAGAACAAAACAGTTCTGTCAATCACCTTTACACAGAGGGCCAGTTTATGAAGGTGAGATCTGGTAAGCTCACTGGCCGTATGTATAAAATATCTCCATACCAGCTTTTCCAGCCCCGTGGTCGAGAATCGGGTGCAAAGTGAGGAAGACCTCCTACTTCTTCCTATTAATATCAGTACCAGTGAGTTAAACATAAATGATAACTATACATATGCATAAGATGGGGCCCCATTGGCACGCCAAATGCAGATAGTGGACATGTGTTGTCATGTGACAAATGCGCTATAAACATGCCAAAGTGTGCGTTAAAAAAAAAAACACACTAAGCTTAATGCCCAAAAAACTTTTCACATTCTGTCACCTTTTAGCCCAGGTTCACACTATTGCGAACACAGACATCACATGTGATTCGCACTGCATCGCTGTGCTGATCATTGTATGACTGAACTTGCATTGGATTTGATGAAAAAAGGTACAGGATGTGATGTGAATGTACAGTTTATATTATATATAAAGTGTTGCATAAAGAGATGACGCTAAGTACCTGTAAATAATTTTGTGTTCTTTTTAACTTTTGTTTCACGTTTTAAACTAGGCTGCACAGTAGTCTCTCAAGATCTTATGAGATCACATGCGGCCCTTAAATTTCCTCTTTTCCATCTGAGAACAGATGTACTCGGCTTCAGAAAAAGGGTGTCAGAGGAGATGTTTTTCCTCTGAGAACTGCCAAGAACTGATCTGAGATAAATTACCTCCGCTTCATAAGCACACACCATAATTTGCACAGTATTACCTCAAAATATAACCAGAAAAGTTGTCTGATTAAATAAATATAACATGAGCGTGTTTTTTAGGGAATATAACAAAATGGTATATATCTGTTTTATTTTTTCATCAGTGGGGGTTATTTAGGAAAAGCAAATCCACTTTGCACTAAAAGTGCAAACTACAAGTGCAAATTGCACTGGAAGTGCAGTTGCTGTACATCCGAGGGGGACATGCAAGAAAAGTAAAAAAAAAAAGCACTTTGCCTTTCGTAAATAACCCCATGTGTCACTTAACTCAAAATGTATTTAAATGTTTTTACACATAATATTATATTATACTATATATGCTTCAATATATGTTGACATGTGGCCTTACCGTCACCACTCAACATGGTGTAATCACAAGTGTCAATTTTAATGACCAATTTTAGACTGCATTCTCACACTTAACAAAATCATATTATCTTCCTCCAGGGGACTGACTGTGCCAACCTGTTTAACTGCTAGTTACCAGCCAGCCATTTTCTCAATACTAATCCAGGTCTCTAATCTACAAATGTGGGGCCTGTGAAACATTATGTATACTCACTGTTAAAAATGGCTTTACTTTTTTTTTTTTTTTCATGTTGCCTGAGGGTCCTGTTCAGTGCAAGTGGCCAATTAAGTTGTAAGACATAAATGTTGAGACAGTTATTAGTGGCAACTGTTACAGCAGTAGTTATTGCTGGAAAAATGGGATCATATGATTTATCTACATACAACTGATTTATATTGGCCTAATTGAGAGAATTATTTTGCTGTATTAACAAGTTCTACATATACATTGAACCAAATACCAACACCATAAACTATAAGGCCCCTTTCACACGGACAGATAGAATCGTGCTTTTATGTTTGTTACCCGCGGTTTTGTGCGGATAGAAACAATAGAACTGAATGCGTCCAGCTGCGAAGTCCCGCAGCTATCGGCACATAACTGCAGGTAACACTGTGTCAGCTGCGTCTGGTATGAATCTTGAGGGGGAACGCCAAATTTCAAATAAAAAACTGGCATGGGTTTCTCCCTTCAGGAGCATACCAGGTCCTTGTGTCTGCTATGGATTTTAAGGGGAACCACCTTCTGCCGAAAAAACGTCGTGGGAGTCCCCCAAAATCCATACCAGACCCGTATCCGAGCACACAGCCCAGCCGGTCAGGAAAGGGGACGAGCTAGCGCCACCCCTCCTTAACCGTGCCAGGCCGCATGCCCTCAACATGGGGAGGTAGGTGCTTTGGGGCAGGGGGCAACCCCCCGAAGACGCCTGGGGCCCTCGCTCGTAAAAGAGCTTAAAAGAAAAAACGGGGACCCCGGCAGAACGCCCCCCCGAGCTGACTAAAAACTCTGTGTAGTGTGTTTTTTTACATTTTTGTTCCGCCACCTCATTCACCTAGGGTGGGGTGCCAGGATCTACGGGCCCCCTTATTATGGGGGATCCCGGATTCCGATAAGCTCCCCGCCCCCAACAACCAACTGCCAGGGTTGTCGGGAAGAGGCCCTGTCCCCATCAACATAGGGACAGGGTGCTTTGGGGTGGGGGGGCCTCAGGGCGCCCCCTGCCCCAAAACACCTACCTCCCCATGTTGAGGGCATGCGGCCTGGCACGGTTAAGGGGGGGGGCGCGCGCTCGTCCCCACCCCCTTTCCTGATCGGCCGGGCTGCGTGCTCGAATACGGGTCTGGTATGGATTTTGGGGGGACCCCTACGCCGTTTTTTCAGGGTACGGGGGTTCCCCTTAAAATCCATAGCAGACCCAAGGGCCTGGTATGCTCCTGGAGGGGGAACCCATGCCTGTATTTTATTTGAAATTTGGCGTGGAGTTCCCCCTCAAGATTCATACCAAACGCAGTGCTTGGTATTGGCAGGGATCCAAGTCGGATCCCGGTTCAATATCGTGCCGCGGCTAAACGCAACCGCAGCTAAAAGCACTGTACAAATGCAGCTGACCGCTGTGCCTGGAGTCTTGAATTCCAGCAAAAGATAAACATGCTTTTATCTGCGGCAAAACAGCCGTCCGTGTGAAAGGGGCCTTATAAGGGCGCACACAATGCTCAAAATGTGTTAGAAGCATGATGAAAAAAAAATGATCCAATAATTCTGCACTATTCACACTGGAGAGAGAGATTAAAACACTGCACATGACATAGGGTGATCACATCTGAATTGTTAATGGTATTTCCACCTATATCAGGTTTTAAATGGTATGAATTATATTAGCCATAAAAAAAAGTTTACTCACATGAAGTAACTTTTATTTTATAGCTTTTGCTATACTTCTGATGCTGTGACAAAGATGGCTGCAGCTCTTACACACAGAAGCTGTACTGTCATTACCTGCCTTCTTTTCCCTTTGTTCTCTCAAATAACTATTTTCTTGTCCTGAGCTAGCCATGGCAAATTTGCATGTGTCAACAACCTTTGGATGTCTTCCACAGTGAACATCAGTCTCCCAACTTACACATAGTAAGAATAAAGGAGGGAATGTAGATTTTGTTTTAGGTCTGTAACTTACCGTGTAATAAAAGTACTGTATTTGCTGGCGTATAAGACTACCCTTTACACTTAAAAAAACTGGCCAAAAAGCAGGGGCCGTCTTATACGCCGGGTCAGCTGCTCGGATGCCTGCTGGATGTGCGGTAATACTGTATGTAGCTTCGGCTACATACAGTATATACCGCTTAGCCAATCCCGGTGAGCAATGTATTCAAATAAATACAGAGCCTGCTCGGATTGGAGTAACAACCTCTGCCAATCCGAGCAGGCTACATACAGTAGCCTGCTCGGATTGGCTTTGAGAGTCAGAGCGTTGGCTTATGATGTTACAGCCTCTGCCAATCCAAGCAGGTTTTGTATTCTTTAATAGAATACATTGCTCGCCGTGATTGGCTCCAGCAAGAATGAAGAAGAATATGGCTCCAGAAGGAAGAAATATGAAGCGTCAGAAGCTTTAGAAGGAGGGTCGTCTTATACGGTGAGTACAGGCAAAGAAACGTAAAAAAAAAAAAAAGTAAAATTAGGGGGTTGTCTTATAAGCCCAGTCGCCTTATACACCGGCAAATACGGTATATAAAAGATAGACAAGGAGTTTAAATTCTCAAACACAAGTCAGCAATGGTAGCTTCCGTGTTTTTTTCCACAAAAGTCACTTCTACCAGAAACTTGTTTTAACCCTCGACTTTCTCCATCCAGTAACTCACTCACTAATTGCCAATCACTTCAAAAACAAGACTGATGCAATTCATGGGGGCATCTCCACTGCACATATCTATCCCACTTACCATACCCTGTACAAAACCATCCTCAACACTTTCCTCTTTTGACCTTGCTACTGAAGCCTGCCTTACCACCTGTCCGCTGGACCCTGTTCCCTCACAACTACTATGGTCACCCTCTTCTTCTATCCGCCCTCACTCCCCTACCCTCTATAGCATGCACTGATCACCTCCATATTTTACATACAGTAGTTGCATAGTTAGTCAGGTTGAAAAAAAGACACAAGTCCATCTAGCTCAACCAATAAAAACTAACTGACATATCAGCATGGATGTCTCACCACTTCCTCAAACTCAATTTTTCTAAAACTGAGCTCATAATATTCCCTCTTGTCCATGCCCCCTCCCCTGACTTCTTCATCAAAATCAATAATAAAAAACATTAGTCCATCAGCCCATGTCAGGGTGCCAAGTTTAACCCTGGACTCTGACCTGTCCTTTCAGCCCCAAATCCAATCGCTGTCCAAATCTTGAAGACTTCACCTTTCTAACAGTAGTAGTAAAGTAATGTGCCATGGTCCGGTTTTACGAAAGTGGGGATAGGGTACCTGTAAAGAACAGGTAACTGCCCCCCCCCCCCGAAAGGTGCCAAATGTGGCACCGGAGGGGGGGAGACAAATGAGTGGAAGTTTCACTTTTGGGTGGAACTTCAATTTAAAGCGATAAGCTTGAACCATAATTTGTCAAAGTCATTGGGAAATGGTGGCACGAGAAGCTGGTTTCTTTTTTATAGTGGACTTAAAGAATAAAACGATCCCCCATCCACACATTCAGGGCGGATGGGGGAATCCTCTCTGTAGTGTCATTGTATTCTGACAGCAGGACTTGCCCACTGTCAAAATACACTGATCAGCGCTGAACTTCATTCTTTGAGCGGTAAATACAAACCTATTACTACCTATTTACCATAAGTATTTGGTCAAAATGTCAGAATTTTACACATTTGTCTGATTTATATTTCACCAGAGTACAAATCCCCTGAAGAAGACCGTGATGGTCGAAACGCGGCGGGGGACTCATATAGATGCTAATGCTAATTTTATTATTGCATACAATGTATTGTATTGTTGACTATTATATAACATTCTTGTTATTCTTCATAGACTGTGTGTAACCAAAGTGCACTATTACAAATTTTAAACAAATCTTGCAACTGTATTTTTATTTATTTTATAATAAAATACATAGATTTGAATATACCTTCTTCTTGATGAAGCACACCATGTCGCTAAAAAACCCCCGGGGGAAAACTTCCCTTTTCCTATATAATATTGGGGTGCACGGCCCTTGGACTCTCGTACCATGCATTTTTCTCTTTTCTCAGCGCTGCAGCTGTTTAGCTGCAAGCACTGATCGAATGAAAATTTTCCAACAGGGCTATTCATGAGAAGTCGATCAATAGATCAACTTCTCATGAACAGGAACAGCTATAGATGGATCGAAATTCAGCCAGTTCAGCTATTGCTGAGCTATTGTGTTCTGAACAGGGGGACTGCAAGTGCCGATTGGATGCGGATCAGCTGCTGATTTTCCAACATACCTATTTGACAGGCTGACGGACACATGGGCCAAACGTCAGACAATTTCTCTTCAACCGGCCGATATTCAGCCCTAGTGTACCAGGCTTTAAAGTATATGTAAACCCTGTGTTGTAAAACAACCCACTCAGTTTAAAATAGAAATGAAAGGCAAAAGATTGGTGTACAAATATATATATATATAAAATTATAAACACCTTTTTTTCTCTTTTATATAAGTGATCACATTCCCTCTGTTCTCAGCTGCCTAAACACGCTGAACTTTCAAGTGAAAGCATGTGCAGGGGAGTGTGTAAGCAGACATCTTATCATAGAATAAGAGCACATTGGGTTCCCAGCACATCTAGAGATCTGACCATGTTGATGTTCTGCTGCTTAGTGTGGTCAGTTTTTAATAAGGGAGGTAAGGGGACGGGGAGGGAAGTGAGAGAATCAAGGTGAGAACGGTGAAAAAACAGTCAATAATTAGGACCTTTTTGGTAATGTGGGGTGATGCTTATCACTAAACGGTACATCTGAGATCAGGCTCATGTACCATGAACTAGTTAAGAAATGTAAATAAGTACAGTTGAGTTGAACAGAGTCTCATGCTAGATAGTACAATATGATAAAGTTGCAGCACTTGCAACACACTTAGAATTGCATGTCAATGCTTCCAAGTGCATAAGAATATACATTCTTATGCATTGATGCATTCTGACATGCCTTTTTAATGTACACATTACAGCATTGCCAAGTTGTGTTGTATTTACATTCATTGAAATAGAAAACAGACCTATAACAATATAGACAAGTGCTAAGCTGGACGTATGTTTGCATGATGTGGTGCAGAGAAATCCAATGGTACCCCAATCCACATCCTCAATAAACAATAACAGACTTTAATCTTAGCGCACCACATCGGACTTGTGATTTTCTGTCAAAAAAAATGTGCCTGCACTGTAAAACATGCATACACAGATGTGCATTATCACCTGAAAAAAAAAAGATGATACAATACTGCTATGTATGATACGATAGATAGATGCGTTTCCTTTCTCTGTTTGGATGGATGTCGGTAATGGCTATCCCCAAATTCTCACCAGAAAAGCATATTAAGAGCACAGTATTTTTTTGAAAAAGCTGTTTTTATGGAAACATTTGTCTAGAGATAAGTGCATGCTTTTATCAGTAGTCCTGATTCCTAAATCCTCATTTGGCCCTTTATATCTGCAGCTGGTAAAACTGTCCAAAGTAGTTGATTATCTGATATGAATGTTTGCCTTTTGTTCCCAGTATACATTTTATTTGCTGGCCCTATATGCTGACCTATTATAAAAAAATAATAACGGCGCAAGGAAATTTCACAAGTACAGTCAATAAAGTGGACGTGTGCATTTGATTAAACCATCTGTGCTTGACTAGGATTAGATGTATGCATAAGAGCGCTCAATGCTGACTTTATTATTCTATTAAATACACAGGCATGAAGTGTTTGGTATGCATGAAATAAATTAGCCATCTAATGGTTCAAATATGACTTTTTGGACATCAAGCAGATATATGCGTGAGACTTAAAGCAGAGACAAAAATAAACAATCAGTCCTTCTTCTTTAACTGAAGAAGTTCTATTTGCCTATGCTATAATAAGGATTTTCTTTCTAGTAAAGTTGCTCTGAATAAGAGTTTTTCATTAATTAACCTACTGTAAGTTACAATACAAAACCCACATCAGTCCTTAGTGACAAATATACGAGAAGATCCTATGGTTCAAAGTTACAATTCTGAAGGTGCACAGTTATACTGGGTGAGTTTTTTCAAAAATTCATTGTGGAAACTATGAATTCCAACATGTACGGTAAAATACTGGACACAGAGCATGATCCCCTCCCTTCGGAGACTGGGCTGCAGGGCGGTATTCCAAAATGATAACAACCCAAAACACACCTCCAAGATGACCACTGCCTTGCTAAAGAAGCTGAGGGTAAAGGTGATGGATTGGCCAAGCATGTATCCAGGCCTAAACCCACGGAAGGGTGAGGAGCGCAAAGTCTCTAACGTGCACCAGCTCTATGATGACGTCATGGAGGAGAGGAAGAGGACTCTAGTGGACTGGAAAATAATGGTGGCCACACAAACTATTGACACCTTGGGCCCAATTTGGACATTTTCATTTAGGGGTGTACTCACTTTTGTTGCCAGCGATTTAGACATTAATGGCTGTGTGTTGAGTTATTTTGAGGGAAAAGCAAATTTACACTTTACATTGTAGAAAAGTGTAATTTCTTCAGTGTTGTCACGTGAAAAGTTATAAAAAAAAATATTTAAAAAAAAAATTACTCACTTTTGTGAGATACTGTATATAAAATTGAATATGTATGGTATATTTTGGTAGAATTTTTTAAATGTCTATAAGAAAAAAAATATGAATAAAAACAAATACATAAGTCTACATTTGATTGCAGATGCCCATTATTCCTCTTGTGGACAGTGTTCCCGCAGTGCTGTCCCCTGCCATGATGTATATATATATATATATATATATATATATATATATAAACTACCCAGGGTTCTGGGCAGGCATATTGAGGGGCTCCAGAGGACATTGAGTTCTCAGTTTCCTCAAAAGGTTGGTAAAACAAGGTTTGGGACCAGGAGTCTAGAGAGTTTGTAGAGATTTGGTAGAGATATTGTTTTAAATCCCGGGTCCTGGTTTTGGGAACAATCAGCATACTATCTAGGCAGGTGTGTGCAGCACTTTTATTGACAATGGTTCAGGGTTCCATGCTGGCAGACCGAGAAGGTGCCGGCGGTAAAACACTGCTATTTTTTACCGCCAATGCTATGGGCGGATTTGCTGCCCATTTCGGCTTCTAGCAGGGCACATTTACCCCCCGCTAGCGGCCAAGAAAGGGTGGTGAAGCAGTGCATTGTGGGCGATATAGTCGCGCTGTCCCATTGATTTCAATGGGCAGCAGCAGAGGAGGAACGGTAAACACACCGCTCCTTCTCCACTCCAAAGATGTCCTAGCAGGACTTTTTTAACCGTCCTGCTCCAGTGTGAAAGCCCCTCGGGCTTTCACACTGGAGTGAATGGGGACAGTTTTTAAGGGCGTATTGTAGGCACCATTTTTAACTCTATAACATCTGCAATACGCTCCAGTGTGAAAGGGGTCTAAAAGTGGGCAAAACCCTCACATATACCCAGTGAAGTGAACAGCATCAGATGATACACAGAGATGAAACAAATACTCCTACATAAGTTTTACATGTATATCTGATGTCTTCATCTTTATATACTGTTTAGAAAGTTCATATAGGTGTAAGGAGATTTTCTCTTCCTGGTTAGCACTGCAATAAAGCCTGGGCATACAGCCAAGACGGACGATTTTAGGAAAGGCACAAACCCCCACTCCTCATAGGCAGACTTTCAGCTCTGCTTGTTGAATCGTTCAGCTCAGTGCTAATCTATTTATAGCATCCTCCCCAACACAAAACTCAGGCTGTTTATGTGACAGAGAATTTGTCAGGAGTTATCAGGCTGATAACAGAAGAATGGTGCACGAGACAGCTATGGGACACAGTGCGTTGAAGAGAGATAGCAAAACACTACAGATATATGTGCCCAGCTTAAATTTCATGAATCAGGTTTACATCCATTTTTGTCCTTAATGTGCCAACAAAAAAAAAATAAAACATACAGGTGATCTAAACAGTTTCCTCTAAATACAAAACACAATTTTTTTTCTGCAGTTGCAATTCAAATGATTGAAATAATCACAGAATTAGGAGGAAAAAAATACAGATGTAGATAAATCCAACCATGATTATAGCCGATTTCCAAAACATGTAAAAAAAAAAAAAAAAAATGTAGGACACACACCTGTGCAAATCCAGTATGTATGTGGATTTGCACTGCATAAATACAGAAAAAAATAAAAAAAATGCATGTGGTATGAACAAACCCTAATTTGAACAAAAAACATCATTTGTGTTGCTTTCCCCTGTACTACAATTAAATTACTTGGCCATGTTTTGGTAATTGGAGATAAGAATGTCTAATTTGTTCAGCAGTGACCAGTCATGGCATAGACATCGTAGCCTGGTGTTCTGTTCATTGACTTAAGCACAGAGCTTAATATCACACAATTTCTAATAGGTCAGGTTACGATGATATACTGTATTGTCCAGAGCCAGTAAAAGCCACTCTAAGCACATTCTGTAATTGCACAGGCTACTGGTACCATTTACAGTGTAAGCAAAGTGAAAACTTGCACTTCTACTTTAAACAACATGAAACGGCTCAGGGATCTCAACATTCATTGTAATTTACATTTATATGAAGCCGATCATTAAATAAAAATCCCATGGCTCAATTCAACTTTAAATTAACACATATATTCAGTCAGCAGAATTATACTTTAGAGGAATGCAAACATCCTTGTGCAGGGTGTAATTCTGCTAGTGTGGTTTGACAGTTTTGAAAGATGATTACAGAGGAGGAGCTCATCTGTTCTTGTTCTAGAAAAAAGTATGTCTGAAAGACCACATGCACAAGCAACGTCGCTAATCGATTTTAAGGAAAACAGTGATGTCTAAACAACACTTCCAAAGGGTATTTGTATCCTTTGCAGCCACATTAGCATACCTACAGCTTAAAAACAAAAAAGATTTAAAAATTGCAGCTTAGCAGATGCTATTTTTTACAGCATACAGCAAGGGAACATTGTGGTTAGTTGGCTTTGTTATGGGTGGGCTGGGAAGCTGTATTTGCCATACAGTAATCAACCCAGTCTGTACTGTACAGGCAGAAGTTATCTACTGATCACTGCAAAATATTTAGGAACTAGGCTTCTCCAGCTGGCCTCAGCCAGTCCCCAGCCCAGTTACTGACGGTTGCAGTCAGTCATGAGAAATTTAAGAAAATATTTAAAAAAACATTTTTTATTAATTTCTTTTTAGGTACAGTATGCTGTCTGAATAGAACACATAAACATATAGGGGCATATTCACGTACAATTGCACGGGCGCAGCGTATGTGAGATACGCTACGCCGCTGTAACTTACTTTTCAAAGCTTTGAATCCAGAAAGAATTTGCGCCATAAGTTACAGCGGCGTAGTGTATCTCTCGTAGCGTAATTCAAATCGGCGAGTAGGGGGGCGTGTTTAATTTAAATGAAGCGCATCCCCGCGCCGAACGAACTGTGCATGCGCCGTCCCTAAATCTCCCGCCGTGCATTGCGCTAAATGACGTCGCAAGGACGTCATTGTTTTGACGTGGACGTAAATTACATCCAGCCCCATTCACGGACGACTTACGCAAACAAAATAAAATATTTTCAAATTTCCCCGCGGGAACAACGGCCATACTTAACATTGCGTACGCCACCAAATAGCAGCTTTAACTATACGCCGAAAAAAGCCAAACGGAAACGGCGTAAAAGAATGCGACGGCCGCTCGTACGTTCGTGGATCGTCGGAAATAGCTAATTTGCATACTCGACGCGGATTACGACGGGAACGCCACCCAGCAGACGCCGAAGAATTGCATCTACGATCCAAAGACGTACGCCTGTCGGATCTAACCCAGATGCTGTCGTATCTTGTTTTGAGGATTCAAAACAAAGATACGACGCGGGAAATTTGAAAGTACGCCGGCGTACTTCCTTTGTTGATCTGCCCCATAGTTGGGTTTTCTCAAATTGACTGAAAAAGTGTAAATACACTTAAAGGCAGGTCCCAAGTCCTGCTGGAAAATGAAATCGGCATCTCCATAAAGTTGCTTAGCAGTGGGAAGCATGAAGCGCGCTAGAATTTCCTAGTAGAATGCTGTGCTGACTTTGGACTTAATAAAACACAGTGGACCAACACCAGCAGATGACATGACTCCCCAAATCAACACTGACTATGGAAACTTCACACTGGACCTCATGCAACTTGGATTCTGTGCCCCTCCAATTTCACTCCAGACTCTGGGACCTTGATTTCCAAATGTAATGCAACATTTTAGTGGTGCGCGAAACATATCGGCCGAAAATTGTGTTTTCTGCATGCGAGCAAAAGAAAAAAAGTGCCGATAATGGAGCCGAAAAAGGGGCGGGGCCATCCCGCCGGGGTGTATCATCCCGAAGCCCCCGTCAGAGCCTCCCCTCCCTCCTGCTCTTCTCATTAGTGCCATGAGATACAGCCTCCCCAGTGCCTGGTAGCACGATCTCATGCTGTGTGCCAGAGATCTGAATCACCGTACAGCCAATGTAACAATGTCCCGCCTCCTAGACCGCCTCTTGTGATAGATGGCACACTGATCCAATACTAGGAATCATTGTGCCGTGTGTCATAGGAGGCGGGGACATAATTACATCGGCTGCACAGCGATTCAGATCTCTGACACACAGCGTAGGATCGTGCTACCAGGCACTGGGGAGGCTGTATCTCCTGGTCACTGGTAGGCTGTATATGATTGGCCACTGGTCGGCAGTACATGATGGGCACTGGCAGGTAGCTGCATCTGATGGGCACAGACACTGGTGAGGTTGCATGAAGGGCACAGGCAGGCTGCTGCATATGACTGGTACATAGCATCTGACAAACCCTGGAGAAGCTGCATTGATCTTGTGTATCATGTCTGCACCGAATGGCAATTTTGCCAATTCTATTAGCAGTGTGTTTAAGATTAAGAGACAGCAGACATGATACACGAGATTGTTAGATACTGAGGACATGATACAAGAAATGGTTAGAGGCTGTGGACATGATACAAGAGATGGTCATAGACTGCACTTTTCTTGACCTTTCTTGCACCCAGAGTGCTTTCACACTGAAAGTGGCAGTAAAGTGCCGCTATTTTTGGCGGCGATTTACCGTAGTTTAATAAAAAGTTTTTCGGCCGCTAGCGGGGCGCCTTTAACCCCCTGCTAGTGGCCGAAAAAGGGTTAAAAGTGGCCGCAAAGCGCCGATAGAGCGGCACTTGATTTCAATGGGCGGGGGCGCTTTACGAGCAGTGTAATCACCACTCCTAAAGAGCTGCAAAGAAGCTGCTGGCAGGACTTTTTTTTTACGCCCTGCCAGCGCAGTGGCCCAGGGTGAAAGCACTCGGGCTTTCACACTGGTATTGCAGCTGAGGCTTTTTTCAGGCACTATTTTTATCGCTAAAGCGCCTGAAAAACACCTCCAGTGTGAAAGGGGTCTTGAGGTGCCAATAATGGCCAACAATAAATTCATATTAATATAAATTTATATTAATTAAAAATTTGAATATAATACAATTGTATATAAATATATTTTTTAAAAACTGTCATTTTCGGTATCGTATTTCGGCCTACTGCATCCTTCATTTTCGGTACAACAATTTCCATTTGGTGCACCCCTACAAAATGTTCCACAGTTTGTGATGATTTGGGGAGTCTTGTCATCTGCTAGTGTTGGTCCACTGTGATTTATCAAGTCCAAAGTCAGTGCAGCCCTCTACCAGGAAATATTAGAGCACTTCATGCCTCCCTCTGCCGATCAGCTTTATGGAGATGCTGATCTCATATTCCAGCAGGACATGGCACCTGCCCACACTGCCAAAAGTACCAATACCTAGTTTAATGATCATGCCATCGCTGTGCTTGATTGGCCAGCAAACTCGCCTGACCTAAGCCCCATGTCTTAATTTTCCCCAAAAATTTGACACATTAGTCCTACAGACTAAATAATATACACTGATTTGGGGAATTTTCACCAAAGAAATGTAGTAGAATACATTTTGGTATACATTTATGAAGATTAATTTATTTGCAAAATTGTATAACCAGTTTGGCGCCAGAGCAATTTGTTTAATTTTTTGCATACATGTAAAAATCTTAATTTTTGGCAACAAAGTGACTTAAACCTGCAGAACATTATATATTTTCTGAAAGAAGAGGCCCCTTTAGAATAAAAAGCAGATAGCTGCACATTTTTAGATCACATGACATTGAAAAAATATAATAAAATACATTTTAGCGCAAAAACACAAAATGTAAAACCCCTTATTGGTTAAAATATAAAAGATGGGGCGTGGCCTGGACATGGCTGAGTGAGGACGCAGGAACTTGGAGCTCCCGGCCCTGTCCTCTCTTTTACCGGCCAAAATCAGCGACTCTAGGCATGCAATCTGCCAAAAAGACCAAAAAAAGATCTGCAACCCGCACCACCCGCTTCAGTACGAAATCAGGAGATTTACACTGTTTTTTTAGCCCCTCTACGGCGATCCCTCCGGGCGCGAGGGTGGCGGCGCCAAGAGCCAGCCCACGTGGCAGCCCAGCGGAGGATCTGGAACAGGACCTCTGGACCTTTCGACCGGAGGAAACAGCAGTACACCCCGCTACTCCGGGCACATCCGAGGACCTATACCCAACTATGTCGACCCTCTCCCCACCGGCCGGAGGCCCTTCAGCGGAACAGGATATAAGGGCGCTGCTGCAGGCCCTCCCCACAAGGCAAGACATAGAGTCTCTCATCCTTAAACTGGAGGAGACTCATAGGAGAGACTTCCAGGAGGTGCGTGCGGAGATATCCACGCTGTCAGACAGAGTGACCACCGGGGAAGGATCGTTGACGACCCTGGAGCGGAGGGTAGCGGATCTGGAGCGGGACAGAGACCACCATAAAGAAGCGGCTACTGCGCTCCAACTGCACCTGGAGGAGGTCGAAGACAGGAGCCGCCGCAACAATCTTCGGCTGCGGGGGATCCCTGAGACGGTGGAACCCGAGGCCCTGGATGACGTTCTACTGGGCCTATTCCGTGAGCTACTGGGCAACCCGGCGGAGGATGTGGAGGTGGACCGTGCACACCGCGCCCTAGGCCCGAGGTCGGCTGACCCGGACAGACCGCGGGATGTGGTGTGTCGGCTGCTACGCTACACGCAGAAGGAGCGCATCATCCGCGGTGCGTGGGACAGAGGGGAGATCCTCCTGGAAGGCGCAGCGGTGAAGGTGCTCCCGGACCTCTCAAGAGTGACACTGCGCAGAAGGGCGATGCTGAAGCCCGTTCTGGACCTGGCTAGACAACGGGAGTTTACCTATCGCTGGGGCTACCCGCTAGCAGTGACCTTCAGGAAAGATGGAGCAGCCTTCACGGTCCAGTCACCAGCAGACCTACCGGCCCTCTTCCGTTTCCTGGATGCGGACCAGATACCGATCCCCGACTGGCTGCAGATACTACCCCGCGCGGCGGGAAGATCAGGCCCTTCAAACTACAGACCAGGAATAGAGAATCGGCAGAGGGGACGCGGACGGAGGAGACAGCGAGCCCCCTCAGGAGAGGAGCGCCGTGAGTAGGCCTTGGGCCACGATTCCCTGACCCCCCCAGGCTCCCACCTAATCCGATCTCCTGATCCCTCCCGTGCCCCTCATCTGGTGTCCCGGTGACTCTCCCACGATAATGAGCTGTTGGCTCTAGGACACTGACCACTGCTTTCCGCTGCTTTCCTGGGTCTAGGCAGCCGCTACCCATTCAGATCCCTGTTGAGGCCCTCCTCCGGCTCGTACCCAGACCGGAACACCTTAGACTATGTCACCCACAACACTGGGGCCCTATGGCCTATATCCGGGCCTTGGGGGGACGCTGCAATAATGGGGCTCCCGCGCTGTTAGAGCGCGCCCCGGCCTACCCCATAGATACATAAGTGCCCCCCACGAGAGGTGGATCCCCCCCTGCACCAGTGAAGACTTTACTATGCCAGGGTTAACCACACGAGACAAACGGGGCTCGTCTACCCTTCTTTGATTTTTTTTTTTTCTTGGGTCGCCTGATTTGTCTTATTTCTTCATATTTTTACCCGGGCATGATCTTTTTCCTTCATTTTTCCTGCCCACCCGTTAGCGACGCAGGCCATTGGAGGAAACTTTGAACACAGTGGGAGGGGGTTGCCCCACTGGCCAATACCCCTGTTGAGGATGGGCGGATACTAGTGATGTGATGTGATGACATTTGTGATGTGATAAGATGGAGGAGGGGAGGTGATACGGCTTCCCCCGAAGGAAGCAGTGGGGGGGGGGGAGACTGGCCCTTTACCATCCTGAGGAGGGATATGGGGATGGGAGACGCTATGAGACATTGAGGTGATGAGAGGGGGAGGACGGGAGGAGTTATCTGACATTATGCGGGAGGGGGGCTAGGGGAGATGGGTCATATATAACCCTTTTTGGGCTCACTGATCAATCCCCCTACCGGTTGTACCCCCTCGATGCTGAGTGGGGTCCCCCGGAAGGGTGTCTTATGGGATATGTGCTCCTTATGTTTTATGTTATTGTTCGCTACTTAAATGCTGTTGTATGTTATATATGTTTTAAGATAGATTGCATTGCCATACTTATGTTATCTTATTTACGTTGGCCGGGGGGGGGGGGGGGGGGGGGGGGTTGGATAGAGTCGGGAGCTCGCAGTGCTGGCTCTGTCCAACCACCTACCCACATAGGCCTGCGCTCGAACTCCGGACTAGTTCTGGTCAGCGCTCTAGCTAGTTAAGCTAATTTAGATCTCTCTCCTAGCCACACTCTCTGGTGTCGGCTTCCTACTACGCTCTGTATCTTTTCTATTCTCTCTTTTTTCTCTGTACCCTATACCTTTCCCGTCCCCGGACTCATCCGGGACACTTCCCACTCCCTCTTCTTAACCCTCCCTAACATCCCCAACCCCCCCTCTACTCAACCCCCCCCCCCCCCCGCCCACGAGCATGGACGCACTGACAATTGTTTCATTGAACGCTAAGGGCCTAAACACCCCCGAAAAACGCAGGATGCTGCTACACGAGGTGCGCAGCCTGAGAGCGGACGTGGTAATGCTACAGGAGACGCACTTCAGGGAAGACAAGCTTCCAATCCTAAAGAATAGATATTATCCTACGGTCTACCATTCCTCCTTCTCCGAAGCAAAATCCCGGGGTGTCTCTATTCTGATAGCGGCCGGTGTACCTTGGACACTAGACGACATACAGAGAGACACGGGGGGACGCTTCCTATTCCTAAAAGGACGGATAGGGTCGACAGGCGTTACCCTGGCGAGCTTCTACGCTCCTAATGACAACCAAGACACCTTCCTGACGAAACATCTAGACCGACTGACGAGATTTGCCACTGGGCAGTTGATAGTGGGGGGCGACTTTAACGTTCCACTGTCTCCCTTGGAGGATACCTCCTCGGGGACATCCTCCACCTCGGGGAAAATGCGTAACGCATAGAGGCTGCACTTCACGCATGCCAACTGGTGGACACATGGCGTCTATTGCACCCGGGAGAGAAAGACTTTACCTTTTTCTCCAGACCCCACCAGGTATACTCCCGGATAGACTATTTCCTGGTCCATCACAGGAACCTGATGGCGGTTAAAGAGGCTAAGATAGGCTCGATAACTTGGTCGGACCATGCCCCGATAATATTAGTATATGCCCTGACGGACAGGGAGACGGAGAGAAGACACCCATGGCGACTAAACGAATCCCTATTGCAGGACCCCGAAATACTGGCAGACGTGGTTAAAGAACTGGGACACTATTTTTCCGCCAACACTGTCCCAGACAGTAGTCCGGAGGTGGTCTGGGAAGCCCACAAGGCGGTCGTCCGCGGTATTTTTATTAAACATGGGGCCAGACGGAAAAAACTCAGGACAGAACAACTAACGACATTAATGACTAAACTAGCATCCTTAGAGACGCAACACAAACAGACACCGACGAAACAATTGGGTTTGGAACTGGACACAGTACGGCGACAGGTGATGGACCTCCTTACGTACAAGGCCAAGGCGACCATCCAGATCTGTAGACGCAAGGTCTATGAGTCGGGGGACAAATGTGGGAAGATGTTAGCCCGCTCACTGAGGACACAAAATAGTGCAGCATATATACCCCACATTGTTACCACCAGTGGGCAGAGGGTGTCGATACCACAAAAGATCGCTAGAGAATTCAGAGACTTCTATGACACATTATATAACATACCTTCAGCGACTCGGAACCCCGACGGAGACCCTTCTCGGGACTATTTGACCACTTCAACCATGCCAACGCTCCCCGTCGAAGTCAGAGAGGTACTAGAGGAACCCATTACCCTGCAGGAGTTTCACACCGCCTTAGGTAACACCAAACCGGGCAAGGCTCCGGGCCCTGACGGCCTGACAGTGGCGTATTACAAAGCACTGCTCCCTACCCTGGGCACGCGTCTGGTTGAGTTGTTTAATGGTCTGGGTCTAGGGGGGAGGCTACATGTATCCACCCTACAGGCGCAGATAGCCATCATCCCTAAAGAGGGGAAAGACCCAAGTCAGTGCGGTAGTTACCGCCCTATCTCGCTCCTTAATGTAGACCTTAAACTCCTTACCAAAATTGTGGCAACTAGAATCCAACAACACCTGACGAGCCTTATCCACCTTGACCAAGTGGGGTTTGTTCCTACTAGGGAAGCTAGGGACAACACTGTCAAAGTCCTCAACCTATTGCACGCGGTGAACACTTCAAAGACGCCATGTGTCTTGGTGAGTACGGACGCCGAAAAGGCGTTCGATCGTGTTAACTGGCGATTCATGTTTGACACACTAAGACACATCGGCTTGGGACATAGAATGATGAATTGGATTTCGGCGACGTACACAGAGCCGACGGCGCGGGTCAGGGCCAACGGGGTGGTGTCAGAGACCTTCCAGATTAGGAACGGAACGAGACAGGGGTGTCCCCTGTCGCCACTATTATTTGCGTTGACTCTCGAACCATTTCTGAGACATGTGAGACTGAACACGGACATATCAGGGGTCAAGGTGGGAGAGGGAGAATATAAAGTGTCTGCCTACGCAGACGACCTGATGTTCACACTGACGGACCCCGAGGTATCCCTACCGAGCCTGATGAGAGAGTTCGAGACTTATGGGAGACTGTCCAATATGAAAATCAACATGGGAAAGTCGGTAGCAATGAGAGTAGGAATTTCGAGCCCCCGCCTAGATCGACTGTGCCACGGCTTCAGCCTACAGTGGACAGATACAGCCATAAGCTACCTGGGAACCCGTATCCCCCCGTCCCTCTCCCAACTTTTTAAGCTCAACTTCCCACCACTGTTAAAAACCACCCAGAAATTGCTAGACCAATGGACAACCGGCCTGCACTCCTGGTTCGGGAGGTGCGGAATACTTAAGATGTCCATTCTACCTAAATTCACGTACCTTCTCCAAGCCCTACCTATACGCATACCGGCGGAATATTTTAAACAGGTGCAATCCATGTTTAAGAACTTCCTGTGGGCAGGGAAACATCCCAGGATTCACAAAACAGTGTTGTCCCTACCCAAGGCATACGGTGGACTGGCTATGCCCAATATCCGCACGTACTACCACGCGGCACATTTAAACAGACTAGTGGACTGGTGTCGACACGGGAACACTAAACTATGGCCCCACATAGAGCAAGCTCAAAGCGACATCCCCTTGCGGAGGGCCCCGTGGTGCGATACGGGGCTGCCCAAATCTCTACGATCTCACCCGCTGATAGGTGCCACGACCAGTATCTGCGCGAAGATGCTCACTCAAATGGGATCACCGCCGGCGAATTCGCCCCTACGACCAGTGCTAGGTAACCCGAATTTTGAACCAGGGCTACTTGACAGAAGGTTCCGAGCGCTAAGGGAATCGGGTGTGTGTCAGGTTTCCCACTTTAGCATAGCAGGCCGTTGGAGGACACCCGCAGAGTTGACGGATCAGGGAGGGGGATTTCAACTAGACTTTATGAGGGCAAACCAGCTGAACCACTTCCTACATACCATGAGACCCCCACAGACAGGGACTCTACCTCTCACACCAATAGAGGAGATATGTTCGGAGACGGGCACATTGCCACACGCGCTATCCATCTTACACAACATACTGGTAACACCGCAGGAGGGGTATCAACTCCCCTGTATCACGAAATGGGAACAGGAACTCCACTGCACGTTTTCGGCCAAGGTGAGACAACAGATTCTGACCTTCACACACAAATCCTCTATTTGTACCAAAATACAGGAAACAAACTACAAAATCCTGACTAGGTGGTACCGCACCCCGGTTCTGCTTCACAAACTCTTTAGGTCCACCTCAGAGGCATGCTGGCGCTGTCAGGGGGACGTAGGTACACTGACCCACATTTTCTGGTCATGCCCACTGCTGAAGCCCTTCTGGGCGGAGGTCAGGAGGATATCACAGAAGTTTACTGAACGCCAGATCCCAGATGACCCAGCATACCTCCTGCTACACGCTAACACATATCCTACACGCGTATACAAGAAATTGGTTATCCGACACCTTCTAGACGCGGCCAAAGCATGCATCCCCGCTTGCTGGAAATCTCCACACCCACCGACGGTAACAATGTGGCTCCGGAGGGTAGATGACATCAATAGAATGGAGGATCTTATCCTCACAGATCGGGATAGGCAGGAGTCATATAAAAAGACTTGGCAGTTATGGAATGTGTTCACCTACTCCAGTGGTTCTCAACCTGGGGGTCGGGACCCCCTTGGGGGTCAAATGATGATTTGCCAGGGGTCACCAAATTCTGGGCTGTTCCTGAAGCCCGCACTGATCTCCCAGGAAGAGAGATGATACGAGGGGGAGGAACAAAAAAAAAGGGAGAGAAAGGAAAAAAAGAGAGAGCAAGAAAGACAGTTAGAGGGAAGGTGAGGGGGAAAAAACAAGGAATTAGGATAAGGAGAGATGAAAGGGAAAGAAAGGACAACAAAGAAAAACAATGGTACATCCTAAAATGTACTATAAGGGGTTTTAATACTGTACTAGTGGAAGGGACTCAGGGAGCGCTAAATGTCCGTGGGTTAGGGGCGCAAATTACTTTTCTTGCCTTGGGTGCTTTCAACCCACGCTATGAAAATAATTTTACTGTTAGGGGTCCCCACAACTTGGGAATCTTTATCAAGGGGTCACGGCACTAGACGGTTGAGAACCACTGACCTACTCAGATGAAGGACAAGCACTTAGGGGACAGACCTAGACTCTTCGACACAACTCCCCCCCTCTCCAGGGAGGAGTTAACTCTGATACTCGGTGGAGCGATGGCAGGCCGGACGGCTGACATGCTCCATGCCCGCGGGCAATTCCCCTCACCCCCCCTCCTCTCTCTCTTCTCTTTTTCTTTCCTTTTTTCCATGACGCTGTCGGGACCCCGACTCCCGAGGCGACAACCTTTCTCCAATCTTCGGATGGGTGGCGGGAGGAGGTACTCCCTGCCGCTTCATTCTCTCCTTGTTTTCTACTTTCTTGATATCGGAAAAAAGAGGGCGTGTCTGCGGATCCCTGACTCCACACCGCACTCCGCTAATGGATGTTCTTTTAGTGGCAGGGTCATCACGAGAAGAGATGGTAAGCTCGGTGCCACGAGCACGGAACTGACGGACCACAGACTATGTTATACCCACTACCCTGCCGCACTTTACTAGTCTATGCTTGAACGTGTGAAGATGTTACTGTTTATATGCTCTTACTGTGATCCATGTGGACGCGCTCTTTGTTGTGAGTAAATAAAGAATTTTGAAAAAAAAAAAAATATAAAAGATAAGGTTGGATTGAATAAATAGATACCAAAAATTCCACGTCTTAAAATTGTGTGTGCCAGCGATATTGCTAAAAACTATGGTACCCAAAGATCTCCATAGGTGACACTTTAACCACTTAAGGACCTTGCCTGTTTTTCAGATTTGGTGTTTACAAGATTAAAACAGTTTTTTTTGCTAGAAAATTACTTAAACCCCCAAACATTTTATTTATATATATATATATATATATATATATATATATATATATATATATATATATATATATATATATATATATATATATATATATAATGTTTTTCTAACACCCTAGAGAATAAAATGGCAGTCATTGCAATACTTTTTGTCACACCGTATTTGCGCAGCGGTCTTACAAGCGCACTTTTTTTGGAAAAAAATCACTTTTTTTAATAAAAAAATAAGACAACAGTTAAGTTAGCCCAATTTTTTTTTTATATTGTAAAAGATAATGTTACGCCGAGTAAAATGATACCCAACATGTCACGCTTCAAAATTGCGCCTGCTCGTGGAATGGCGTCAAACTTTTACCCTTAAAAATCTCCATAGGCGACGTTTAAAAAATTCTATAGGTTGCATCTCTTGAGTTACAGAGGAGGTCTAGGGCGAGAATTATTGTTCTCGCTCTAACGATCGCGGTTATACCTCACTTGTGTGGTTTGAACACCGTTTTTATATGCGGGCGCTATTCACGTATGCGTTCCCCTCTCTGCGTGCGAGCTCGTCGGGACGGGCCGCTTTAAACAATTTTGCTTTTGTTTTCTTATTTATGTTATTAATTTTTACACACAAAATAAATAAAATGGGTCAATGTAAACATCCCTTGTAATAGAATAAAGCATGACAGGTCCTCTTAAACAAAAAGACCTCAGATCCCATATTTAGACCAAAATGCAAAAAAAATAAAAATAAATTGTCATTTGAAAAAATGACAAGAAAATGTCCCTTTGAGTAGCATGGGCGGAAGTGAAGTTTTGACGTCGCTTCCGTCCTGCTATGCTATGGAGATGGGTAGGGGCCATCTTGCCCTCACTCGTATTCCAGCCGAGCAGGAGGAAGGAAACCGATCGCCTCCGCCTCTGCCGACGGCTCGGGAGAGCGGCGGGAGTTCCACAAAAACAGAACCCCCTGCCAAAAAAATAAAATAACTCTGAAGTAGAGAAATTTAGAAACCAAAACAAATGTTCACACCAGGAACTAAATCGCAGGGGCAGAGCGTTTTGTTATAAACTTTTTTTCCCAGCTTGAAAACTAGAATTCACAAGTTATGCTGCACAGACTATACTAAACAAGCTGACAGTTTTTTCTAGAACATTGTGCCATTTACATTTATTATTCAAATAAATAAAATAGTTCTTAGATTCTTTTTATTTCTTTTTTTCAAAACACAACACAAAATTTCTGTATTTACCATGATGGAATGGAAAAGACATAGCTACATTAATGACTAATGAGACAGTGAGATAAAGGCAGTTTCTATGTGAAAACACTTTCTGATCCTGTAATTTTGATACCGCTATTCAGTCAGATGTATTCCTGTATTCCTTTCATTTTCCCCTTTTTGATATGCTACACAAATAATTATGCGATTTGCTGCTGAAATGCAGCTTCAGTATTATCAACAACCAGCCTCTGCTCATTAACCACCATCAGTACCACGTCAACATCTGACATTTCTCCAGCATACCTTCTATTTTAAAGCAGAAACATGTCTTACATACTGTATGTATATCACTAGCAACATTTCTTATTCACTCAATCCATAACTTTTTTCCTGCACTAATGGAAGGAAACATTTTAAAACTTACATTTTTGGAAAACTACCCTTTAATAACAATCTATAAAATGAGATGCCCATACAGTAGCATCTTTCAGGCAAAATGGTTCCTCTTAAAATACAACAAAAACATTGGCATGGCTATTAGAGTGATAATAATTCTAAGTTGCTACAGAAATACATTTGAGGCAGAAAAAAAAAAAAAGAGGAAAGGATAAGGCCGGTCTTTCATTAGCAACTAAAGAAACATGGATATCTGAAGCCAACTAAAGACATAGAAATAGTGTTGGAACAGAATATTATTCTCTCAAATTGTTGAAATTGTATAACTAGGAATAGAGGACACACACAGTAGAGCTGCACGATTAAACGCAGAGAGAATGACCCGCGATTCTTCTGTTTTCACCGCTGGTTCCACGTAACCAGCGTGGAACGCAAAAGCCGCCAATATCAAAACCGACGTCAGCAGCCTGCGCCGCTGGATAGATTGCTGAGCTTCAAGTCTCACAGTTCTGTACAACAGTAGTTTGTATCCATGCGCCACCCAGTGGTTGCCGGCGGTACTGCTTGTGATGTATTAATCCTTCTCACAGTTCTGTACAACTGTGTGTATCCATGCGCCACCCAATGGTTGCTGGCAGTACTGCTTCTGATCTATAAAAAAAAAGACCAGTGATATGTCTATAATGTTAAAGACCATATAGCTCCTATGAAAAAAGCAGAATCAAACTTTGATTCTGCTTTTTTCATAGGAGTTATATGATCTTTGACATTATAGACATATCACTGGTCTCTTTTTTTATATATTCATATTTTTCAGATAAATCACAGGTTTATTTATAAAAAAAAAAAAAAAGGGGGGGGGGGGGGGGGGGGGGTTTGGCATACATTTTTTGAGAATCGTGATCTTTAGTCTAAGCAAAAGAATCGTGATTCTCATTTTGACCAGAATCGTGCAGCCCTAACACACAGTGTATCACATCAAAGTTATCAAACCCAACTTCATCTACCATAAACAAATTCTTCCGCAGTTTAGGAGTATGTAAACACATTATGTGTATCTAATTATTGGAGGGCAACAGCATGAAGAAAACATGCCCATTAATATGAGACGGTGGTACTGGAAATGGTCTGAAGTACAAACGATGTCATCAGAATATGACATCTGAATATTTATCCTCGTGTCAGGCACGTTATTATGTAGCCTTTCATTACAAGTGCATGAAAGGACGTGCATGTACTCTGCAGACAGCAACTCTTGACCAACTTCATATAAGGGCAACAATAGCTATCAGCTAGGAAGGGCAAACCAGATCGTTGTTCTTGTGCCAGCTCTGAGATCTATCAGTGACCACACTGACAGGAACCGGAAGTAGAGTAACCACCATCATTGTTATTCTGATTATTTCATTTTTTTTTGTTAATACTGCACTTTTTGTATCTTTTCTGAGTACCACTAGAAGCTTTAAGAAATTGCCTGTCTTAAAAGAAGAGTGTAAAGAGTGTATTATTCAGCTCTGGGGTAGAAGGGCAGTATGTTTGGCAAGAGGACATCTGCATGTGGTGTGTGACACAAGGGGAGAATTAGCAAGATGACTTGTATGATTTCATAATTTCACTTTATGATCACAGATTAATGTGAGCACAATTGTACTGATGCATGATAAAAAAAAATTTATACTACACTATATAGTTTTGTTTGTGTCCCTGGGCTGGGGAAAAATGTGGTTAAAACCCTTACATATACCAAAGTGAACTGATGTGACCAGTCTCGGGTGAAAAGCAGAGAAGAAACAAATCCTTCTACATAAGTTGTACCTGTTTATCTGGGGCAATCTCATCTTTACAGCCTTCTAAAACACACAGATACAAGTTTTTCTCAACTCCAGCAGGCAGAGTGGGTATCTGACGTTACACACTGTACAGCATAGAAAGGGCAGCTGAATATAATCTGAGATCTGTGTCAAGGGAAGAAACACTACCCCCTTTACACCATCTCATAGGGAAACATACACGGCTGAGGCTGTCAATTAACTTCTGTGTGCTGGAGGGAGGGCAAAGACTGTCTTCAGAGATTGTTGTTCATTTTTCTTTTCAGAGATTTACAGCTATTATAAAGCAACAGCGAAGACATGTTTGCAAGTATACAAGCACATTTACAGTAATCAGCATTAACATCAGGAAGACCAGCAAGGATGACCATGCTGTCCTGTGTCCATATAGTGTTAATCTACAAGCATCTAAAAGATCCATCCTCCTGCGCTTCAAATAGGCTGATTGCTCTTTTGAATGTAGATTTAAAGACTTTGACTAAAGTAATCTCCCGACGATTACAACCCTTGATGCCCAATATTATTGACCCAGATCAGACAGGGTTTATGTCCGGCAGGGCTACTGATGTGAATTTGAGGAGATTATATACTAAAATTTATGCTTCACATCTTAATAGTGAAGCTTACTGTGCGAAGTACTCCGCAGGATGGGGTTTCCAATGGTACAGTAAAACCTTGGTTTGAGAGCATTTTGCAAGACAAGCACATTTATATAATCAATTTTGACTTGATATACAAGAGATGTCTTGATAGAAGAGTAGTGTCATGTCACAACTGAGTAAAAAAATGGAAGAGAGGCGCCTCTAAGTGTAGCAATATGGTTACATTTAATGAAGGTACAACATTTAGAAACTCACATGGTTGATGATTAAAAGAGGCACATCGAAGTATACAGGCATCCAGGGTAAAGCTGTACACATAGACCATGCTCTGCACCACCAATGATGTTGTCACTTCCACAAGTGGCTCAAGCCTTGCTTTCAAATTGCTCTACTGCAGGGTAGTCTTCCCGGTCACAATTGCAGACTGACAGCAATAAGAGCTATACTCTGTAGCTCCTGCTAGATTTTGCTTCTAATCCCCTTGGGGAGGCTGCCATTTGTGGATGGACATTTTACAATTACACAAATGATCACATTGCTATAATCTTTTTATATGGACTATAGACTGAATGACTTATAAATAAGTGTTTGTTGAACAAATTATTTGAGTTTCCATTATTTCCTAAGGGAAACATTTCTTTGATATAAAAGTGCTCTGGATTACAAGCATGCTTCTGGGAACAAATTATGCTCACAATCCAAGGTTTTATTGTATTTATAAAATGGTTACAGGTCGTATATAGGAGTTCCACAGCCACAGTAAAAATGGGAGGTGGGCAGTCATCTCCCTTTTCATTATTTAGGGGTACTCAGCAGGGTTGCCCTCTCTCTCCAACACTTTTTGCGATTGCTAATGAGCCGGTGGTGGAGGCTTTCCGCACTTCCCCCAATATTAAGGGATTGCGGATCGGTATGTTGGAGGAAAGGATAGCTTTGTATGCAGATGATCTTCTATTGTTTTTAAACAATGCTGGCCCCTCGCTACAAGGGGCCCTAGAGATACTGGATTAATTTTCAGTGCTTACAGGGCTGGAGGTAAATTGGACTAAGTCACTGTTGTTTCCAATAGATAAGGAGGCCTGTAGCACAGCTTTCAAGGATATTCCACTGCAGTGGGTAGACAATTTGACTCAGATTCTGGGAGACACTGGGTCAAATTTGAAAGCATGAAAGTCTCTACCATTGCCCTTATTGGGACACAATCTTTTAAAAAATTAAAATTATACAAAAATGTATCTATCTATTAAGACATTGTCCACCATGGCTCCCTGTATCCTTTTTTACAAGATTAACTCAGATATTTTCATCTCTTCTATGGGGGGGGGGGGGGTCAACAAAAAAAACAGATATAAATTAAGCAATCTGATACACCCTTTTGAACAGGGAGGATTAGCTTTCCCGGATTTATATAAATACTTTTTGGTCACTTAGCTGGTTACGGCAGTATGGTGGCTAGGTCCAGATTTATATAATTCCTCCACTCGGCTGTAAGCAATAGTGGTAGGTTCCACAGAAGCTCTTAAGTTACTTTTATTTAGGGGCCGTAGTGCACCTTATAAGTTGACTAGTTCTATGATTAATACTATTCGCCTGGGAGGTGGGTCTTAGATGCGAGTGCTATCCTAAGGGTGTGATTTCTCCAAATGCCCCTTTATGGCTTAACCCTACTCTTTCCCAATTCTTTAAAAACACCAGAGCCTATTGCATGGACTAAATGCAATAATTAATTATTTTCCCAAGTGGTTACTGATCAGAAATTATAAAATATTTCTACACTTAACTCAACTTTTAATTTACCTAGTTCCCATCTATTTAGATGCTTTTAGCTTTTCCATACTTTTAATGCACAGTTTACACAGACTAGTTTAATGATGATGCAATCCACTCTGGAATTAGTACTTAGGTCTGAGTGTCTGAATAAGCCTACCTCGAGACTGTACTCTCATCTTATTTTAATTTCTATTCTGCCATTAGACAGTCTTCGAGCTAGGTGGATGTGAGATATACCAGATCTGGATATGGAGGATTGAAGTGGTATGTGGGATTTCCCTCTAAAATCTCTGGTTTCCTTCAGGGACCGTATGATCAAATTTAAACTGGTATATAGAACATATATTATGCCTCATAGACTTCAAAAGATAAACCTTGGTTGCTCTTCTGAGTGTTGGAAGTGTGGAGCATCTCGGGGGGATATCACACACATCTTTTGGACTTGCCCATGTATAGTTAATTTTTAGGTAGAGGTGGTAGACTTATTAAACTCTATCACCTCTGCTTCTTTCCCGGTTTCAATGTCTGTCTGTTTTTTGGGGTTGGTAGAGGCTATTATCCCTACAGTGACTGAGTGAATATTTATTAATACAACATTATTCTGTGCAAGAAACAGTTGATAAATAATAATCTTCAATTGTATAAATACACCTATAGAAATAGGGGCTGCCCTAGTAAGTGTGATAAAGTTTTGGCAAAGTGGTTGGACAAACCGTACACGGCATCTAATAATATAGATGGGGGTAATCAATTATAGTCTGATGCCTCGTAAACACACGATCAGTTTTCCCGATGGGAAAACTGTGAGGAAAGCTTTTAGCCGGAAATGCCGGCCGTGCGTATGCTCCTTGCAGTTTTACCGATGGAAAAACTGACCAAAAAAGAGAACCAGTTCGCTTTTTTCTCGCCGGGAAAACCAGCTGAGTTTTGCCCGGCGGTTTTCCTATTGAAAAAACTTTCCTGTTGGGAAAACCGGCCGTGTGTAGGGGAAAGATTGAACCAAGCAGGGATTTCCGACGGGAACTTTTCCCGTTGGAAATCCTGCACATGTGTACGGGGCATTTGGTGTTCTGTATACCTGGGCATATTGGAGATAAAACGGACTAATGTTTGATTCCTCCTTTTTCTGTAGTATATAGGGTGAGGCTCGACATTTGAATGGATATACGAGATGGTCTAGATCAAATATACTCTTAGGTAAAAAATATACTCTTTTTTTTTCTTTTTTTGTGATATGATCTTGATATTCTACTAATATATTTCAGGTTCAATGTTTTGTTTTGTTTGTTTTAAGAAATCAAATGAAAAGTTTTATACAAAAATATCACAATCATTTCCCGTTCTTCAGAGAAATCCAAATATTTGGGCAACAGATCATCCAATAAAAAAAACTAGCGTGACAGAAAGCTCTAACCTATCTTAAAAACAACCATCAATTAATCATAAAACCTGCTGACAAAGGCTACAATATTGTGGTTCTGGATTTATAAAAATACAAAGCAATGGTTATGGATCTTCTGCTGAACCACCAATGGTATATGCCTATATCTTTAGCCCAGGTAAATTACGCCCAAATCAAATATGAAATCTTGATCTCTTGAGCAATTGTCAAGGGTATGGAAATCCTTGACTCCAATCTGCTCTAAACACAGAACGCCACAAAGATGACTTCAGAACCTAATGTATCTCTGTATCCTTAGCTACCATCTTCAAAGATATGCAAGGGTTATCTGGACAGCATATTTTTTGGCTCCACTGTGGGAAACTCATTGGGACTAAAGTGCGAGTATAGCTCTCAGAGGTGTCTCTGCACCAACAGCAGCTGTTATCGTTGTCCACATGTCTCCAAGAGATGGAGAAGGTTTGACTACTTCTTACCTCTAGTACTGGGAAAGTGCTCTTGATCCTCCTCTCCATCATGATCAATGATGAAAACAGCTGCGTCATATGCCACATAGGCAATAAGCACATTACATTTTACTGCACCATAGAATGAGTACTCTATAGGGGACAACCTTCCACCTAGAAAATACCTTGACATAATATTCCAAGGGCAATTTAAAAAAAGATACACATCTTTTTTTTTTTCTAGCTACACATATACCGTATATATTGGGCCAGATTCACGTATCTGGGCGTATCTTTGAGCGGGCGTAGCGTATCCTATTTACGCTACGCCGCCGCAACTTAGACAGGCAAGTGCAGTATTCACAAAGCACTTGCTCCGTAAGTTGCGGCGGCGTAGCGTAAATGGGCCGGCGTAAGCCCTCGTAATTCAAAGTAGGCTGGTAGGGGGCGTGTTGTATGGAAATGAATCGTGACCCCACGTAAATGACGCGCCTAACGAACGGCGAATGCGCGCGCATGCTCAGTATCACGTCAAATTTTCTCCCTAAGTTACGCCGGCTCAATGCTTAGTCGACGTGAACGTAACCTACGCCCATTTCCATTCACGTACGACTTACGCAAACGATGTAAAATACGACGCTGTTCCGACGTTTATACCATAACATGACTTACCCCTGCTTTATGAGGGGTAAAGTTACGCCGGTCGTACGCCTTACGTAAACAACGTATTTTATTACGCCGGGCGCAAGTACGTTTGTGAATCGGCATATCTAGCTCATTTGCATATTCGACGCGGAAATATACGGAGGCTCCCCTAGCGGGCAGCGTAAATATGCACCCCAAGATACGATGGCGTAGGAGACTTACGCCGCTCGTATCTTGGCAACAGTGAGGCGTATCTGATTCTTTGAATCAGGCGCAGAATTACGACGCCTCCATTCGGACTTACGACGGCGTGGAGATACGCCGCCGTAAATCCATTGTGAATCTGGGCCATTATGTATGTATATGATTGGCTGAATGGGGTCATGTGCGGGCGACTGACGGGGCTGGTCTGTGAGTGACCGTGGTGTTTCGTCAGATATGGCGACTGGAACAGCTGCACGTGTGAGTCTCTTCCCTCTCTGCCTGGTGTGTTGTGTGTCTCCTGAGGTCTCCCTCTGATCGCTCTGTCAGCCCCCCTCCCCCTCTGTCAGTCAGCCCTCCCTCTGTCAGCCCCCTTCCCCCTCTGTCAGTCAGCCCACCCTTCTCTGTCAGCGCCCCCTCCCTATCAGCCACCCCTTTATGTCAGTGCCCCCTCCCCCTCTGTCAGTCAGCCCACCTCTGTCAGCCCCCATCCCCCTGTCAATCAGCCCACCTCTCTCTATCAGCCCCCCTTCCCCTCTGTCAGTTAGCCCACCTCTGTCAGTCCCCCCCCCTCTGTCAGCCAGCCCACCTCTAGGTATCAGCCCACCCCTCTCTGTCAACCGCAGCAGGGTGCATCCTGCCAGCCACCCACCCACTGACTCACAACATGGAGCCAGGCCAGCCACCCACAACAGGGAGCCAGGCCAGCCACTGGCAGCAGGGTGCCAGAAGAGAGCAGAGGAAAGACACCCCAAGCCCTCACGAGCGTTGGGCGATCTTCCGACATGTCCTGACACTTGCTGAGAAGACAGAGCAGCCCGAGCGATGGCACAGGTAAGGCTGCAATAATGACACAGGTCGGGCTGAAATATTGGCACAATGGGGGGCCGAAAAAATGGCACAGGTCGGGCTGCAATAATGGCACAGGGCGGGCTGCATTATTGCCACAGGGCGGGCTGCATTATTGCCACAGGGCGGGCTGCATTATTGCCACAGGGCGGGCTGCATTATTGCCACAGGTCTCCCTGCCCCATAGATGGTGGAGCTAAATTCACTTTCCTGTTTCACTAATACCTTAGTAACTAATGCAAGTTGTAATTATAATGTAATTGCTGAACTTGCTTTGAAACAGCAGATAAAAGACAGGCCTTCAAAAGTAGAAATATAAAGATATCAGATATTAAGCTCCCTTTCAGTTATCAGAGAAAAAAATATATATTTTTGTATCTTGATTGGAGAAAAAATACAAGAAATAAACAATAGTAAAAATGGCTAGCACAAATATAGGCAGTTCAATCTCATAGGGCACTAAACAGAAAACTGAAGCATGATAGTTGGAGGCAGAGTTATATGACGGCTGGGTTAATTTTTTGCCCAGTGTTCCAATCTTCAGTAAGGGGCAATATAACCCAACTGTTTAATGTCCCTCAATGGATGATAAATAATTCTCTAATTTACCATTTTGTACTTTGGGTTCTCACCATATTGGAGGTGACAGTGCTCGCTCACCACTTTACACTTGCAACGCTCTGCAAATCAAGGGTGTACACATTTGTAGTCACACACTCCATCTGTGGCAGATTTATATTACCGTAACTATTGTGAATCTGCCTTAGGCTTAAGAGATGCAAGTATTGTAAGCTCATAAGCTGAAGTCCTGTCCATAAAGGTGTTGCCTCTGGCTGTGAATAAATTAGCTCTATTCCTTAAAAAAAAAAAAAAAAAAAAATCTCCTGTATAATTATATTATTTAGGTATTCTTAACAGGGAGTAAAGGAGCTATAAAACAAGCCTTCATTCACCTATCTAGCCATTTGCACTATAAAGTTAATGATTCCCAAAGATCACAAGACAAAATCTAAAGTCAGGTTTCATTTTCTTTTTTTTTTTTACAGACTAGAAATTGCAGAGCATTTATATTAGGGAGCAGCATGCTGCCAAGATTGTATTTCTACCCACAGAAACAAGCTTAAGCCCTGGTTCACATTGGAGTGATTTGGCATGCGATTTGACATGCCAAATCGGCGGCAATTGCAGGCAATGACACTGTCCGAATCAATGCAATGCCGAACCGATACCCAAAAGTAATTTCTATACTACTTTTGGTAACTTCCGGGTGCGATTTTCATAGACACCTGCGCAGAAACTCACACAAATGTCTTTGAAATCGCCCCCGAAGTCAGGACTGACATGCAGGAAGGAAATGATGCAAGTTCAGCTGAACTTGCACCATTTCATTCCCGCTGTCAGTGTGAACCTGGGCTCAATTTTTGTGCCTCTATTGTGAAATTTGAAGACAAAATGGTTAAAAAATAAAATAACTTGGCATCACGTTCAGTAAATATTAAACAAAATGATCAGAAGTTCTTATCCTTTCCTGCATAACTGAGCTTATCCCTGTTCCTAAAAGTAACACTAAACAATATCCCGATTATACAAAAATAACCCATATGCATCCACTAATTAATGGTCCTGTAAGATATTTTTCATGAAATAGTTTCTTTTTTTTCCAAATCAATGTTTATTGTATATAAAAGATGGAGTCCATGAAAGGAACAGGATTGCAATAAACATAGAATTCAGTATGATGTAACATCACAAGATATCTGAAATCACAGTAGGAAGTATACTTTATACTCAAGGACAGAAGAAACCATGAACATTATGGGCGATTGGCCCTAAACATACCCAAGTAGTTATATAGTCGTTTTGAGCACTATATTTACATAACGTGCTGTAGTTTTCCTAGTGTTGCACTACAGTGAGCTTACTCAGAGTAGTGTTAGGCCATTGTGACCATGAGGTACTTCCGCTGTGTCTGTATAGGTCAAGGGTGGGGGTCACGAAGAAGAGTGTTGGTGTCAGTAGTAGTAGTAGTGTAGGCTCACTATACGGGGTGCCATTATTAAAGTACTGTATACTGTCATTTATTGGTTGCATGGTGATTTCTGTGGTCTGTAGCCTACTGTCTCTAGATAGGCCGTTTCGTGTGGGATTGCTGAATCTGATGAGCAGAGGTTCCACTTTTGGGTGGAACTCCTCTTTAAAGAAAACCTGTGGTTTTCACATAAAGTGTAACAATCATTACACTTTCATGTCTCCTTGTTTATGATTCTTTTTGTTTCTCCAGCTCTTTATTCAGACATTTTCAGTCAATTGGAGAGAGGAAAGAAAACCTTTCTTTGCAATCAGAGTCACTCTTTATACCAGGCTGAGGACTGGGGGTGAGTCACATTCTCCTTAACTTTTAATAGCACCAACTATTTTCTGTGCCCCTGGTTTGGTGCAGCTGGAAGGCAAAGAAAAAGCATGCATTGCAGGTGGGGGGGGGGGGGGGGGGGGCATTAAATAACACCTGTTGCTTTAGCCTAGGTTCACATTGGAGCAAGTTAGAAATCATGCAAGTTCAGTTGAACTTGCACAATTTCTAACCCGGCAATGCAGTCTGACTTCAGCGGCAATTTGACAGACATCTGTGTGGGTTCCTGCACAAATGTCTATACAAATCGCCCCCAAAGTCGCCAAAAGTGGTGCAGTAAGTACTTTTGGAAATCGCTGCAACAACGCAAAGTCAGCCCGCACCAATTTGGACGGTGCTATTTCCAGCAATACCTGCTGATTTGGCATGGGATTTGTCGTACCAAAATTGTACCAATGTGAAAGTAACTTCTGCTTTTGCATTTTTATCATAAACTCATATTAATTGGCCCCAACATGATTCTACTTAAATTTACCAATATAGGTACAATTCTTCTTAGGTTGTTTAAACCAAGTATAACACCTTAGATTAAATCTCTCTGAAAATGAGTGGCAGTGAACATAGATGAAACCTGGAGATAAATAACATTAGCACAGCTCTTTCTTGATGGTGATGCCTTACAATTATGTGATAGGAAGCTGTGTTGTGATATAAGTTCATTTAGAACAAGATGGATGAAGCAATATCCAGGGGAACAGTTAAGGAAAACAATAAGCCCAAATAAAAAACATCAGTATAACACAATGAAAATAAACTGTGCATGAGCTGCAAGTTGTAACACACAAGGCCACAGACCTGACAGAGCAAGGAGCAAAAGCAGCAGTACTCCTTTCTAATTAAAAACTGGCTTTAGATATCTGAAGGTTTCCACAACCTCTCTTATAACACTTTTTTTTTTTAAGTCGAGATAGCCAATCAAATCTCCTCAGGTTTGTCATCCCTATTAACAAAATATTAGAGATCTGACATAATTTCTATAGAAAAAAAAAACACAATTACATGAATGCAGGGACGGCGCTAGGGGGTTCTTTAGCATTCCCAAAAATTATTAAAGCACTTCCATAGTTCCCCCATTGGCAGCTGCCCAGGTCACCTGTGGGAAAAGGTACACAAATCGCAGCCTGGATCCCCTGACTGTCATGACTTCTGGCAGACCCAACTTCCAGATGTGGGCTTCCACTCCCAAGTCCACCCCATGCAGTAAACTGGTACCTCCTCTAGCACATGCTCAGCCTCTGCTTGCTCTTCCTCCAGTCCACCACAAAAGGGCACAAAATAAGGGGGCAACACTGACCACTAATGAAAATTAGGGGAAACTAGTGCGCAAACCAACAAGGGGGTGGGTTGGGAGGAAAAAAACAAGCAAATGTGTAGCAGCCACCTAGTAAGTGTTTACACACTGATGTAAGAGGGAACACCCACCACTAATAAAAGAGGGAGCACTGACTGCCAATATAAGATGAAGTATTGCTCACAAAGAGAGAGCAGTGAGCCCAAAGTAAGAGCTGACCACCAGTGTAAGTGGGAGGACTGACCGATAACATAAGAGGGAGCAACGATTGCCAACGTAAGAAGAAGCACTAATTTTTAACATAAGCGGGTGCACTGACCGTAATGTAAAATTAGGCACTAATGTAAGAGGGAGCACTGACTGATAATGTAAGAGGGAGCATTGATTGATGACGTAAGAGGGAGCACACACATCTAATGTAAGAGGGAGCTCTGACCACTAAGGAAAGTGGGAGCACTGACCACTAAGGAAAGTGGGAGCACTGACCACTAAGGAAAGTGGGAGCACTGACCACTAAGAAAAGTGAGATCACTGACCACCAAGGAAAGTGAGATCACTGACCACCAAGGAAAGTGAGATCACTGACCACCAAGGAAAGTGAGATCACTGACCACCAAGGATAGTGGGAGCACTGACCACTAAGGAAAGTGGGAGCACTGGCCACTAAGGAAAGTGGGAGCACTAACGAAAGAGGGAGCGCTGACCATCAAACAAAAAAAGGAGCACTGACCCATAACAAAAAGAGAGCACTGACCCAAAACAAAAAAAAGAGCACTGACCCATAACAAAAAAGAAAGCACTGACCCATAACAAAAAAGGGGGCACTGACCACTAACGAAAGAGGGTGCACTGACAGCATAGATCACCAATATAAAGGGCACAAAGCACCAACGTAAAGAGGGTACACTGAACACTGACTACCAATGAAAGAAAAAGTATTTGTAAGTTATGTAGTCCGGACCACTTCACCACATATGATGTTTTGTACAGTATGTTACAATGACCTTCCTGATCATTGTATTATATAAGCCATTTTGTACATTACCGATCACTTACTCCATATTCTATGTTGTTTGTTACATAGTCCTGACTGCTGGGCTCTAGAAAGTCCTGACCACTATTTACAATATGTTGCATGTTATACAGTCCTGATCGCAGCACTCTAAATGCTCTGTTGCTCTTTGCATACTGCTTAGCAAGGTGTTTAATACCTTAAAAGTTGCTGGCTGCAAAGAAGTTTTCTACTTTATTTAATGAAGCTCTTCTTTAAAGCAGTTGTAAAGCTTAAAAAAAAAGAAATGCCATACCTGCCAGTGCAATGCTTTTTTTTTTTTTCTGGGTTCCTCTGCCCACGCTCTCTGCTCCTTGTCTTCTTTGAGTGTTCCCATAGCAAGCTGGCTGCTATGGGAGCACTCATGTGGGTATCCATAGAACATACAGCATAGTTTCATCCCCATCCCTCAGATCCCTCCTCACAAGATTTGACTGACAGTAGAAGGAGCAAATGGCTCCCGCTGCTGCCACCAAGACATTAAAAAATAAAATAAAAAATATCACGGTCACCATGGTGCCAGTGCAGTGTCATTATGGTGACATTGTACTGCTGTGATCAATGATCAGAGACACAGTGTGCTGTAATGGCATACTGTGTCTGATTACTAACCAGAGGAGTACAATGTCACTATAGTGACACTGTAGTTCTCTGATGACAGAGATCAATAACGGAGCACTGTTTTTTTTTTTTTTTTTTTTTATAGTGTGTTGTAGAGATTTGGGGGCTCTAAGAAATTTCTCAAAAAACAAAACAAAAAAAACAACATGTATATGAGAAAATTGGCCTGGACAGCACAGTAACACTTTTTTTTTATTATACCATATATGTATATATATTTATAAAAGAGAATGCCATTTTTGTGTGAATGTAGAATAAACTGAAATTCTGTAAACATTTGGGATGTATTTTGCATTAACAGGATTTTTTGTTAGCATAAAATCCCTTTCTCTGAGTTCACAGTGCATCTATTCTATGACCATGGGGTTTTAAAGTTCCATCTTCAGGAGAAGGACACTAGGCAGAAAAGAACACAGCGCTGTCTATAAGCAGTACTAGATTGTATAAAACCCCCTCTTGACTGAAGGCAAGCCAGTAAGTGCCAAAACAGTGCAAGAAAAGATAAACCTCAAACAGAGGGGTGAGTGCCGTGTCTGTCAATTAACACAGGGGTGGGCAAACCAAAAAAACTGAAGCAACCAGGCAAACATGCTAGACACCCAAACAAACCTCCAAAGAGGCAAACAAGGAACCTTAAAAGAGAAGTTAGGGATTTTTTTTTTTTAAATCATGCTTGCATAAATGGATTCTGCATCGATTCTGCTCTAAGTCCCGTTTCATATATATGCAATGTTGGAACCAGCTTGATTCCAGTGTGGTTCCCGCATTACATCTCACCCGTCTGGGTTCACACTGCCCTATGCGAACCACTGAGGCAGTCAATACAAAGTTAATGAACTTGCCGGCTGCCCCTGTTGTGAATGGTGCTTTTGCAGCCGACCCAGCACGTAGCTAAAAGTCTGTGTGTGCTCTTTAGCCAGACTGGGGTGATTATGGTATCTAGATTATCCAGCCTGCCACATAGCCCGGCTGTTAATTGAAGATCAATGAGAGAGAGAGAGAGAGAGAGAGAAAAAGAAGACTACGGAATCACAGGTTCCAGTAAGGAACTAGGTCCTTACTACTTACACTAGACAGAAAACACTGGCTTTCCCATAGCAGAGAGGGGGCTTTATACCAGCTAGGACTGCCCATAGGCAATGCCGTGTTCTTTTCTACTTAGTGTGCAACTCCTGTAGGTGGTGCTATTAAGCCCTATGGACAAAGAATAGAAGAGCTGTTTCCTTCAATGAACTTAACAGAAATTATTAATATTATTACCATTTATCCCCATGGGTTCACTGTCGAAACAAATCATAAAATACTGTCATTTGTAGCTTGTAAATAAAATGTATTCAAATACAGTAAAACCTTGGATTGAGAGTAACTTGCTTTGAGAGCATTTTGCAAGACAAGCAAAATGTTTAATACATTGACTTATATACAAGAGATGTCTTGATATACAAGTAGCGTCGTGTCACAACTGAATATAAAAGAGAAGAGAGTCGCCACTAAGTGTAGCAATATGGTAATATTTAATGAAGGTACAACATTTAGCAGCATATTGCTACACTTAGAGGCTCCTCTCTTCTCTTTTATACTATGTAGCTCCTGCTGGATTTTGCTTCTAATCCCCCTGTAGAGGTTTCCATATGTGGATGGACATTGTATGGTTACACAACCTATCACATTGCTATTATCTTTTAATATGGACTATAAACTGAAGGACTTATGAATAGATGGTCGTGGAACAAATCATTTGAGTTTCCATTATTTCTTATGGGGAAATTTGCTTTGATACACAAGTGCTTTGGATTAAAAGCATGATTCCGGAACAAATTATGCTTGCAATCCAAGGTTTTACTGTATTTGGAAACACTGCTCTCAGATTGATTTCTTTAAAGGATAGACCACTTAGATGATGTATGGCTGACTGAACATGTACATTACGGAAAATGTTGCCAATTAAAAGGTACCTATAAGCATAAAAGTGAAAGCTGCTTCATGTACATTAATGAGCCATGCATGTTCACTGCTATTTGTATGGCGTAATGTGAAGCTAAAATGAGCAATTGTCAATGCATAAAGGTCAACACACTGAACTATTTTGTAACTGGTTTGGCTCTGATTCTTTGTACATTATGCCTCTCAAGCAGATGATGAAGCAGAACTGAAAGTCATCAATCATCACTATACGTCTTACAAAAGCTATTACATTTATTGGCACTGAGGGTACAAAAAGGGTGAAGCCATCATGACACATTTACTAAGAACAGCTGAAGTAACCTTTAAGCCATTAAGTGACATCTTACAGCTCAATAAATTGTCAGGTGGTCTATTGTCAATAGATACAAACATCTAGCACACAAAGTACTGGACTATAAAGAAAACAAAGCAAAATTGGTACAACCCAAACTGATATATATACTGTATGATATAGGCTAGGCTAAAAGCATTTCAGGTTTACAATGAATTGATTATTATAACTAAGGCGGCACTTACGGTGCATTAAAAAAGTATTCATACCCCTTGAAATGTTCCACATTTTGTCATGTTACAACCAAAAACATAAATGTATTTTATTGGGATTTTCATGTGATAGACCAACACAAAGTGGCACATAATTGTGAAGTGGAATGCAAATGATAAATGGTTTCATATTTGTTAAGAAATAAATATGTGTAAAGTGTGGCTTGCATTTACTGGGCTACCCCTAACTAAAATATAGTGGAACCAATTGTTTTCAGAAGTCACCCAATTAGTAAATGGACTTCACCCGTGTGTCATTTAATCTCAGTATAAATACACCTGTTCTGTGAAGCTCTCAGAGGTTTGTAGAGCATCTTAGCGAACAAACAGCATTATGAAGGCCAAGGAACACACCAGACAGGTCAGGGATGCAGTTGTGGAGAAGTTTAAAGCAGGGTTAGGTTATAAAAAAAATCCCAAGCTTTGAGCATTTCACAGAGCACTGTTCAATCCATCATCCAAAAATGGAAAGAGTATGGCACAACTGCAAACCTACCAAGACATGGTCGTCCACCTAAACTGAAAAGCCGGGCAAGGAAAGCATTAATCAGAGAAGCAGCCAAGAGGCCCATGGTAACTCTGGAGGAGCTGCAGAGATTCACAGCTCAGGTGGAAGAATCTGTCCACAGGACAACTATTATTTGTGCACTCCACAAATCTGGCCTTTATGGAAGAGTGGCAAGAAGAAAGGCATTGTTGAAATAAATCCATAAAAAGTCCCCTTTGCAGTTTGCGAGAAGACATGCCGCCACTGCTTAGAGGCGGAAGCCCTTGGTGCCGGGGAAAGAGCCCATTTAAATGCAGGGCGTTTGTATTTTCTTTTGACGGGTAAAATAGTGCTTTTGTCTTGATATATTTATCCAAGTCTTCTCCGAAAAGTCGCTCCCCATGGAAGGGGAACCCAGTTAGGAGGTTCTTACACGGTGTTTCAGCTGACCAATTTTTTAGCCACAGGATCCTGCGCATATATATAGGCATAAGCGTTAGGTGGGATGCCTGGTGAATAGAATCTTTAATGGCATCTATGGCAAAACATAATGTCTTTGGTAGTTCAGCAAATTCCAAGCTTGTTGTGTAGGGAGTTCTCTAAGGGCCAATTTAAATTGGTCCTTTAGGGATTGGCAGATGCCTATCACGGTGACTGCAGGCTGAGTGATGACACCTGCTATGGAAAAGGCAGATTTTAGCAGGGATTCCAACTTATCTGTTGGATCCTTAAGCATCTGTGCATTGTCTACAGGACAAGTTAAGATGTTATTCACATTGGAAAAGCACAGCGTCAATTGCTGGTACTTTCCATCTTTTGGAGGATTATTCCTCCAGAGGATAGCGAGTTGCAAACTGCTTAGGAGGGAGAAAGTGCTTATGCGGATGATCCTATTCTGGAAATATAAGCTGTTCTAGCAATGCATGTGCTGGAAACACATGCAAAGCATGGGAAGGTTTTAAAGAACCTAAGGAAGAGGCTGGGTTTTTATGAGTCTCTGTTAGAGGCAGCATGAAGGTGAAACGAACCATTTCTGTAAGAGATTGTATCAGCAATTTCTCAGTTTGGGAAGCTGAAAAAGGTTCATCTACCGTTGTTTCCTCTATTGAGGAATCACCGGTTTATTTTTCTTCCTGATCGAATGAGGGTAACACTTCACCGTGGGTCCACTGTTCCCCTAGCAAAGCTGGAGTGGGGGAAGGGGACCTAGTACGTTTCTTATCCATCTGAATAGAGGATGTAATTAAAGCCGCTAATCTTTCTTCCAAACCCTGGAGGGAGGAGGAAAGGGCATCTTCAGTTACGTATACAGGTGCTGAAATGTGAGGGGCAGCTGCACCATCAATTTGTTCCAATAGTTCACCCTGAGTTGCCAGGGTGAAATTGTTGCTTTCTTGGCAGGCATAGTCCTGCATTTAGGCCCTGCCCCCTCCGGAAAAAACTCTGCCCCTTTTTTTTGTGTGTTCCAGACCAGAACACAAGGGGGGGGGGGGAGCAGACACTGCAGAGAGGCACAGAGAAAAAACAGCCAGTCAATCATAGCAGCGGTACATAGCGGGACCTCCGTGTCCCCAACGGCAGAGGGGGGGGTAAAGTAAGGGGGGTGCAGCACTGCTGTCCCCCTGGTCCCAACAGAGGGAGAGAAAAAATACCTTTTTTAAAGGATCTTTTTACCTTGTAAGAATCTCCTCTCCACCTGCTGTACAAGCCATGCATGGACTGAGCTCTAGTGAAGACGACAGAGTAAGGTAAGTGCATAGACTCCCTCTTTTTTTTTTTTTTTTAAGGCATGACAATCTCTTTTCCCTAAAGCGGGGGTTCACCCTAAAAACAAATTTCTAACATTAGAGCCAGCATACTAAGGACATTAACTGTATGCACGTCTTTTTTTTTTTTTATCCGTACATACCGTTATATTCTGATTTTGTCCAGGGCTTCCGCGTTCTGATGACTGCAGGACTGGGCGTTCCTATCCCTGCCTCAGGGTTCTGATGACTGCGGGACTGGGCGTTCCTATCCTTGGGGTAGATGATCGACGGCTTGTGAAACAGTTCCCCTGTCGCACAACGCGCGTCACCAGATTTCTGGAAATAGCCGAGCTGCGAGTCGGCACTATACAGCGCCTGCGCCCGCCGTGTAGAGCTGACTGCGGAGGCACCGTATAGTGCCGACTCGCAGCTCGGCTATTTCCGGAAATCTGGTGACGCGCGTTGTGCGACAGGGGAACAGTTCCACAAGTCGTCAATCATCTAACCGAAGGATAGGAATGCCCAGTCCCGCAGTCATCAGAACCCGGGAAGCCCTGGACAAAATGACAATATAACGGTATGCATGGATAAAAAAAAAAAGACCTGCATACAGTAAATGTCCTTAGTATGCTGGATGTAATTATTAGAATTTTTTTTAGGGTGAACCTCCGCTTTAAGGGAAGAAATACACAGACATTAACAATATCTAATGCCGCGTACACACGATCATTTTTCAGCATGAAAAAAAAAAACAAGGAGACCTTTACATGGTTTGGAAGAATTAATATTATAAAAATGAATGTGATGCCAAGACTGTTGTACCTATTCCAGACCCTCGGGGTAAAGATCCCCATGGGCTTTATGAGAGATTTAAGATCTAGATTTGCTAAGTTTGTTTGGGCAGATAAACCGGCGAGAATAAGGAGGGATATTCTTACACTGCCGAAAGAGAGAGGGGGGGGGGGTGGGATTCCCAGACTCTATTAGGTACCACAATGCATCCCAGCAAGGGTAGTAGAATGGTGTGCCCACCAGAAGGAGAAACCGTGGATCCATATGGAACAAAAAATTACAAATATCCCTCTGGAGGGAATGGCATGGATAGCAGAAGTAGATATCCCACCTAAAGTGAAGAAACACCCTACAATGGGAGCGACGATAAGAGCGATAAAAAGGATTTTCAGGAAAACTAAAATTTCAGAACAACCAAGCCCTATGATGCCGGTTCTCGGGAATCCGAGGTTTGAGTTAGGCCTAACAGACTTACATTTTAATAACTTAAGACGAATGGGTATGGGCAGACTAATACATTTTGAGAGTAATAATCAGAGGAGGACTAGTGGAGAAATTGAAGAGATAGTTAGGAGGGAACTGGATCCATTAAGACAATTGAAATTGAAAGCGGCAATCCGAGCAATAAAATTACAAGGGGGGACGACTAGAAGTCTGTCGGAGTTTGCTTAAAGGGAAAATCAATGAGACACGGCTTGTCCTGTATGTATAACCTGTTAGGAAAGTCTGTGGGGCTTCTGATTCGACTATTTATCCAAGCCTGGGAAAGAGAGTTAGGGATGACATTCTCAGAGACCCAGAAAAATAAAATCTTCAGGTTTACACATAAAGCCTCGATAGCCACCAAATACCAGGAAGGGTCATATAACATTTTAACCAGATGGTATAGGACTCCAGTAGTACTTAAAAAGATATACCCAGAAGTATCAGATCAATGTTGGCGATGCGGAGAGGCGGAGGGCACCATGTTGCACATATTCTGGGAATGCCTGAAATTGAAATAATTTTGGGAAAATGGTTTCGGATACAATAAGGGAAATCACGGAGGTGAATTTGGAAGATAGCCGAGCGGTGTATCTGCTGAATGATTTCCCGATTTCCATGGTTAAGTTTAAAAAGTCTTTGATTAGACATTTGTTGTCCGCGGCAAAGGCATGTATTCCAATTCTGTGGAAGAGTATGGCTGCTCAGACAAGAAGACAGTGGCTGGCCAGAGTAACGGAAATTCAGCTAATGGAAAACTTGACCATGGGAATGAGGGAACAGGAGAAGAAATACAGACAGATGTGGGCCCCATATAATATATAAAGAGAGCAGAACCCCTGAGGCGGGGATGGGAGGAGGAGGGGAGATATTCGAGAGGAGATTGAATTAATTATTTTTTTTTCTTCTCTTCTTTTTTCCTCTTTTTTGAGGGGGTTTGTTTAGGAGAGGGGGAGGGGGAGGGGGGTAGGGAGTTAACAATGACAGAGTTTTTGTTCAAACAACCGTTAGGAAGTTAAGAAAATAGATGTTTAGATTGAGAGGATTAACAGTAGCCAATACATTAAAGTAAGAGATAATTAAAATGTTAATGGTATTACTGTAACTATTATTGTTTGAACTTGTGATAAGTGAGAGAAAAATGTATAAAATAAAGAATTAAAAAAAAAAAAAAAAAACATTGTTTTCCCAACTTCATCATTAAAACGATGTTGCCTACACACCATTGTTTTAAAAAAATGATCTAGCAAAGCGCGGTGACGTACAACGGCGCTATAAAGGGGAAGTTCCATTCGCCTTTGGGCTGCTTTAGCTGATTCCGTGTTACTAAAAGACGGTTTGCGCTTTTTTGTCTGTTACAGCGTGATGAATGTGCTTACTCCATTATGAACGGTAGTTTTACCAGAACGAGCGCTCCCATCTCATAACTTGCTTCTGAGCATGCGCAGGTTTTTTACATCGTTTTAGCCCACACACGATAATTTTTTACAACCCGAAAAACGACATGGTTTAAAACGTTAAAAAAAATGCAGCATGTTCTAAATTAACAAAAAAAAATCCAGTTTTCATCCATCACCGCGGGCTGTGTTTAGCCAAACCTTCAAGGACGGGGTCCCTGAAACAGGGTTCCACTGTCTTGGGCCATGTATAGCACCCCCTCAGGAGTTTTAGGTAATTTTACAAAGACCTAAACCCTGGGTTTCTGGGGTCCAGCCCTACAAAGAGAGGCATTACAGGCAAAACCTTGTGCTTCGGATACGAGGTCCCAGGTACCATCCATTTAGGCCTCAGTGCAATGTGGTTGGATCTGGCTTCTTTTTATGGAGGCATTGAACTCCAGCATTGATCCCTCCTGGAGCTCTTCAGAGCACTTCTTCACTCGTGACCAACACCTTTAGACACTGGCAAAAAAACTGATGTGCTCCTGGAAGGAGGAGGGGTTATATAGGGAGTCAACTTACTTAATTAGGGTTTACCAGTGTCAACACCTGAAGATGGCCTATTACCCATTAATTAAATACTTAAGGCCCCTTTCAGACTGGGGCGAGAGGCGCGGTGGCGGTATAACGCCGCTAAAAATAGCTGGGATTGCTGCGGGAATCGGCCGCTAGTGGTGCGGTATTAACCGCCCACAATACCGCCCACAATGGGCCTCTGCAGAGGCGCATTGCGGGCGGTATTGCCGCGGTTTCCCATTGTTTTCAATGGTAAGGAGCGGTATACGTGCTGCTCCTCTCACCGCTCCAAAGATGCTGCTGACAGGAGATTTTTTTGTCTCCCACCAGCGCATCGCCTCAGTGTGAAAGCTCTCGGGCTTTCACATTAAGTAGGCAGTGAAGGAGTTTTTCAGGCGGTAAAGCAGTGCTATTTTTAGCGATGTACCGCCTGAAAAACTGCTCAGTGTGAAAGGGGACTTAGGCTCTGTGTCCCATGATGTACGATAAAGAAAAGTTTTTTTTTTTCTTCTATTATGAACTTACATAATATGGTTCAAATTATGCAGCACTATTCAAGCTATAAACAAACTATATACAGTACTGTCCAAACATATTATATATATATAAAAAAAAAAAAAAAGCAGGAATGCTTTAAAAAAAATAATGCCATGGGTAGCTTTTCTTTTTTTATATATATTCATGAATATTCTTAAAAAGTGCAGAAAATAGGATTTTTTTTTTTTTTTTTTAAGAACTGAAATACATAATTGGAGTTACCACCTTTTAGGCTGGGTTCACACTACTACACTACTTTCATCCTACTTTGCTCTGTGTTCAATGTTTCCCTATGAGAGCGTCTTGTAGCGTCCTACACAAGTCGGTCCGACTTTGAAAATGCTCCCTGTACTACTTTTGGTCCTACATTGATCCTACTTCAACCCATTGAATATCATTGAAGTCGGACCAAAGTAGTATCCTGTTCATGAAAGTAGGATGGATGTAGGACCAATGTAGGATCAATGTAGGACCAATGTAGCAGAGCAAAGTAGGATGAAAGTAGTGTAGTAGTGTGAACCCAGCCTCAGGCTCCATTCACACCTGAGCGTAGTGGAATTGCACGGGACAGGTTTGCAATATTATTATTTCTTAATGGCACCTCTTACCAGTTGTGATTTTAAAGTGATTGTCATGCGACAAAGCACACTAAAACTGCCTTAAACATTGCACTGCCAAACGCTCCTGGCTCTTTGCCAAAATATGGTATTTGGAGCATTTTGGAGAGGAGGGAAGCTCATTCAAACGAAAGGTGCCACTCCAAAAACACACACAAAAAAGTAAAAAAAAAAAAAAAACCTGTGGTGCAGCAGGTGTCGCTGCACTATGCTTAGGTATGAATGGAACCTTATACACTTGCTTTTATATTTTAAAGGTACTTGTGTGTTAGGTTGTTCTAAGCATTCTGTAAAGCAGTTATATGACAAACTTTGTTCAGCTCCCTGATTTCTATTTCCACAATTAATCCCAAACTTATTTGAAGTGATTGCACAGGTAGGCGTTTTTTTTTTAATCTTTTTTTTTATCTTAATGCATTCTATCTTGCAATGAGATAAAAAGCCTTCTTTGTGCAGCAGCCCCCACCCCCTAATACTTACCTGAGGTCCATCTAGAGCTTGCCATGTTGTAGGAGTCTCTCGGCTGCTCGGGACTCCCATCCTCATTGGTTTTGACAGCAGAAATGCGCTATGGCTCCCGCTGCTGCCAAAGTCAGTCAGCCAATGAGATAAAGGGGGTGGGGCCGAGCTGCGGTTCCATGTCTGAATGTACATGGGGAGCCGTGGCTCGGGTACCCCAATATCAGGGGTAGGGGCCAGGAGCACCAAAGAGGGACCCAAGAAGAGGAACTGGGCTGCTCTGTGCAAAACCATTGCGGTTTGCGAGCGTTGTCTCGCAAAACAAGCAGGATTCAAGCCTCGGCAGTGTGCCGAAGCTTGAATTCTATTACAAAAATCATTCACTAACTTCAGAAATTTCTATATGAGAAATGATAATGCTGTAAAGGCCACTGAGAAAGAGACCAAGTTGACTTAAAAGTTAATCACATTCAATGAACAGTCTTGGTTACTTGTACCTTTCTATAATGAGGTACAGGGTCCTGCTCATTAAGGCTTATAGAAAATCAGTTCGTGTTCATGACAGCCATATCTCTGTCTGACCACAGACAAAAGTGTGAAGTGTGATTAGCATTGAATTCATTAAAGGCAGACAATGTGACTTGTAACTATTCACAACTTTTGTACAGTTAAATGTCCAAATAGATTGTGGAGATGGTAAATGACTGCATAGGAGTAAAACCATACCCTTCTATATTATCTTTATAACCAACCCCAACATAAAGCTCAGTAAAAATAAGATTTATATAGAATTAAACTTCCTTTACTGACTTTTACCTATAGGTAAGCCTATAATAAGACTTACCTAGCTAGTGTAAATATCTCCTAAATGTGCGCCGTTTAGGAGATATTTACATTACATGCAGCCATTGAAATCACTGGTGCATGCGCTTTGAAGGAATGGCCACCCGTGCTGTTCCTTCAAAACCATGTGCCATGACTGGCGGCTCCCGCACACGTGTGCGGGAGGGACGTCATTGCGGCTCCGGCCAGTCACAGAGCCTGCGAACCTGAAAGCTAACCGAGTGAAGATGGGAGCATTGCAGCGCTGCAACAGCTTTGTTTAAAGTTTCACAAAATGTGCTAGTACCTCCAGCTGTATACAACTGCTTTAAATGTGATTTTGTATTAGAGCTCTCAACATCACCCTATGCTGGAACTAGTCAATACTAGGTGCAATGTACTTAGCTAAAGAAAAAAGACAATTTAAAGTGGACATTTCAGTAACTTTGCAAGTCTGCATGGATGCATTCCTGATGCACATAGACAGTATATTTCTAGTCATATCCATCAAGCTCAAATCCAAGCAAAGCTGCTTTCATTAAAATGTTTATATTTTGTAAGTGTTTTCTTCATCTTTTAGCAGTTTCCAAGCTCCACTGATTTTCTTTCCAAAACAGAAATCGGTAGTTTCTCAATACACACATTTTCCAGTCAGGATTAGGATTGACTTACTAATACAGTTTATTTCCCGAAGTACAGTACAGGACACAGGCTTCTTTAAATGATCACAACTGGATTATATCCAGCTACTAGAGATGGGCCGACCATCCCCCTGGGTTTGTGCCAGAACTCTCAAATGTCACAAAAGTTCAGACCCAAACCCCATTGAGGTGTATGGGACCTGAATTAGAAAAAGTGCCCATTTTGAAGGTTTATATGCAAGTTATTGGTCATAAAAAGAGTATGGAGACCCAGGTACTGCCCTGGAGGACATGTACCAATGCAATTTTTCGTTTTCAGATAATTTTTAAAGGAGCAGTGATTTTAAAGATGCTTAAAGTGAAACAATAAAACATTCCTTTTATATATATATATATATATATATATATATATATATATATATATATATGTACAAAAAAAAAGCTGTGTGTGAAGGTGTGCACAGCCCTTATAATAAAGGGCATAGCAGTAGTTCAGGGCTCCAACGAGGAGACAGAGGTCTTCTGTCCATAGGACAGGGTGAGTGTGCCAAAGAAGCAAGGAGCTTTGAAAGAGTGTTAAAACGAGACATTCTAAGCTTAAAAACTGAGCTTAAATACATTTTTATTTTGTGTTCTGAAGTGATGGCTGAAACCCCTGCAAAGGCAACCACTTGTTTTTGTAAAACTTTTACTTTTTTTTTTTTTTTTTTTAAGTGGGACAACGAGACCTGAAACAGGATTTCCTGGCTGGACTCAAATCACTCACAAGCACAGCGCTTGAATAAAATCCTCTAGAATATTGCAAGATCAGGATGTTCAACATCCATATTACAGAACATAAATCTAAAAATGAAGAACCAAGTAGTCCACATAAACTAATTAGCAGCTCCCTTTCAGGATTATTGTGCATAAGAGGAAGTGGAATCCTGGTACCCATGGACAATTGTGAATTTATAATATATTTGATAAAACATGTTTTTACTAACCGTTGTTCTTTTCGAGAAGACGTCGTTTCTTTTTCTGTCTCTCTTCTTTCTCTCTTTCTGCCATTTCCTTTGCCAATCTGACTCTTTTCAATTTCTCTTCTGCCTCTTTGCGCCTATAATTCTCCTTTGTTGCTTGCTATGGAAAAACAAGACAATTAATATCTGTTAACATCCGGATGATACACAAACATGAAACAGTATTTAAAACCACTCCTTATACAAATGAAGATTTAGAAAGACTGCACTTTTTTCCTGGTATGCAGGTTTTGCACATACAAGTTTTGTACTTAAAAGTCCCAAAGTCAATGGGAGCTTGTTCCCCTGAAATGTTAGTCTTCTGCAGCTTAATAAATACAAATAAAATTACTGTTAATAATTATAATGCACAGGACAGCACAATAGCCATTATGCTATTAACAAAACTATCATAGCTATTGACAGTATGCGGCTTAAACAATGCAAAGGTATATGCATCAGTCTAGTCTTTAAAAATTGAAACTTAGAACTTGAAATAAAGATATTAGAATACAAGTTAACATTTTAAAAAAGTAATTCTAAAGCAAACCAGTTAGGAAGGTATTGTATACATCACTAAAATAATCACATTTAGGATGCTTGTATAGAAAACATCCAACAAATATGGCTGTACAACAACTAGTAATAACATGAACTGGTAATTCTGTACAAGACAGAAGAAAACCCAATACAGACAAATTATCCTTCATCAAGGAAAACATGAAAAAAACATTCTGAAAGCATCAATTTAGTATGACTCTCTCTGTAGCAGCATAGGGTCATGAACCTTACTCCTGGGTAGCTTCTCAACATGATCATTAACCATGATCCTTCAAATAAATCTTGCGGTTCAACTTGACAAAAAGGAAGAGATACAGGCTTGCTACTAACTGAGGTTCATACCCTTAGGGCCCTTTCACACAGCTCTGTAGCTTAATCATAGTAAAAACACATATGCACTTTTACTACAATTTTGCTGTGTTTCAGATGCCTTCCCTGTGTGTTTCTGGGTTGCCTGCACTTGTGAAAAATGGACATAACTTAAAAACGCACTAAAAACACAATAACAGTTGTGTGTTTTTACCACAACGTCCTTTCATTTCAATAGGAAGCAGCATTTGTGGTGCAGTTTTCAAATACACACCAAAGATGCAGCATGTAGAGCTTTTCAAAACATGCCACACTTGCAACGCAGTGGTGTTAAGGGTCACATAGTATTTAATGGAACACCTTTTTTTGCATTTTTCTTGCAAGGTAAATTACAGGAAAAGCATACAAGTGTGAAAGGGGCCTTAATGATGTTTGATACTACTAACAGGCTGTTATTTTAATTGGTACCATAACTTTACCAGTACTGGACCTTTCAGTCATCCATCCATAGAAGCTGTAGGAGGACTGATACGATTGGAGCAGCTGGGCAGAAAGGGCAGGAATAGTCAGGCATTCTGATGGGTGCCTGCCACAGCTCCATCTTTTCTATTAACCCCCAGCCACCCCTGCAGCAGAACATAATAGTGGCAGAGGTGGTAGGAAATCAGGAGATTTTAAGAAAAGCAGGTGCCAGCAGCATAAGGGACACATTGCATTAATAGTAAATTATGACCCTTGTGCTATTTTTTTTTTTAATTGTGATTAAACTTTGGCTTTAATAAAAAAAAAGAAAAAACAAGTCTCTGCAGAGCTACAATGTTTATTACAGATATTAAGAGGAGAGCATATGGTGACCAGTTTTCCTTTAATCACATAGCTCTCTGTTGTGTTAAACAGAGAGGACTCCATGGGACACTGCAGACTGCATATTCTGGCCCATATTCTTTTAAAGTCAGTCATTAATTTAATAATAAATTATTTGCAATCTGCACATGTCTTGCAAACTGTTGGTATATACAACACTCCAGGAAATCTAACTTCCTGTGTGCATACTTTGCTTACTTCCATTCTCACAATCCTGCACTGAATTGCAAGCCACATTTGGGCATATCCTGCAATAGGATATACATTTTTTGTTCACTTCTAAAAGATGCAAATGACAAAGTTTTTGTCAGTGCCCCACTTAAATTTAGTCAGGTGGTCATAATAAAGCATGCCACCCTTCTACCAATTGAGAAATCAGTTTGAGAAAGGGCACAATGAAGCATATATTCAGTATATACAACCATGCATCTTCAAAAAAGATTGCAAAACATCATGCTGCCTACACAGTTTACCTAGAGGGGAGTGTCATATTCTCAGCAAAACTGGCATAAAAAAAATAATTATATATTTTATATATATATATATATATATATATATATATATATATATATATATATATATATATATATATATATATATATATATATATATATATAAAAAACATTATTTTAAAGGATTGTCCAGTAAAGAAACCTATAGGCTATTCTTCCTGTCAGTCACCCATGATTAGAGGTTTAGCAAAAACCAACACACATTTGTTGATGTCTTCATAATACAAACAGTACGCTATTGATTATTAAACAGGAAAACAAAAATACATAAACTGCCATATGAGGCCCCGTACACACGACCGAGTTTCTCTGCAGAATTCAGCCAGAAACTCGATCAGAGCTGGATTCTGCAGAGAAACTCGGTCGTGTGTACACTTTTCAGCAAGGAAGCTGACGAGGAACTCGTCGGGCCAAATAGAGAACATGTTCTCTATTTCCTCGTTGTTCAATGAGGAAAGTCGGCCCGCCGAGACCCTCGGCGGCTTCAACACTAAACTCGACGAGGAACTCGATGTGTTTGGCACGTCGAGTTCCTCGGACGTGTGTACGGGGCCTTACACTTTTTTCTCTTAAATGAAATAAGCAATCAAATTGATTATGGTTGAAAGTGATGGAAACTAAAGTCTAAGGAAATTAGCAAGCAACAGTTGATAATGTAGTCATTAAATCTGCATGTAGCTTATGGGATCAGATTTCATGCTTCTTTTGCTGTAGCTGCTCTTTGAGATAACAGAGGAGCATGAGGAAGACAATTTTAATTTGCATAATTAAAAAATAAAAATAGGCATTGGTTACAGTTGTATAATTAAAATATACTGTAGAGGAGAGACACAGAGCCATTTGTCAACATGTGTTAAGGCCTTTTGCAAGCATGTAAGATAGTTTTGCACAGAAGTGGAGAGCATACGATCTAATGGAGATCACTGTTTCTAGCTTGCGGCTGGACTATCTGACACTCATTGAACATTAACACAAACACACCTATTTAATCAATTTTAAGGGGTTTAGCAATCCTTTTTTTTCCTATAGCATGCAAACATGTGGCGTCCTAGTCACAAGCTAGATTTCCATTTAAACATCATTCACAGAGTTTGATCAGGTTAGTTTTCACGAACACTTCTCATTAGAGAAATTCTTGGAAATTTTTCTGAATGCCTTATGCCGCGTACACACGATAATTTTTCGTCATGAAAAAAACGTTGTTTTTAAAAAAAGGTAATTTTAAATGATCGTGTGTGGGCTTCACATAATTTTTCAGGTTCTGAAAAACTAAAAACAAAAAATTCGAACATGCTGCATTTTTTAACGTTGTTTTAAACTTGTTTTTCGGGTTGTAAAAAATGATCGTGTGTGGGCTAAAACGATGTTAAAAACCCGCGCATGCTCAGAAGCAAGTTATGAGACGGGAGCGCTCGTTCTGGAAAAACTACCGTTCATAATGGAGTAAAGCACATTCATCACGCTGTAACAGACAAAAAAGCGCAAATCGTCTTTTACTAACACGGAATCACCTAAAGCAGCCCAAAGGCGAATGGAACAGCCCCTTTATAGTGCCGTCGTACGTGTTGTAAGTAACCGCGCTTTGCTAGATCATTTTTTTAAAACGATGGTGTGTGGGCAACGTCGTTTTAATGATGAAGTTGGAAAAAACTTTGTTTGTTCAACATGCTGAAAAACAATGTTTTTTTTTTTCATGCTGAAAAATGATCATGTGTACGCGGCATCAGGCCTTCTTAGCATCTGAGCAATGCAAAATCATGGGATTTGGCCCACTGCCCCAGATTACACTGAAAAATGTGCTTAGGGTCTATTAATGCTTAATGCTTAAAAGCACAATAAACACGGTTAGCAGACACGCCTTTTGCCATGCTCCGCCTCACACCCGAAAAGGTACGGGAGCTTTTTTGGTGCGCATAGGGCAGCCCATTCAAGTAAATGGGCTGAACGACGCTAAACTTAAAACTAAACGCAAAAAGATGCGACCAGAAACACACGTTCCTGCTATGTAAAGTGTAAATGGGACCTGTACAAATAATAGAAGGACCATTAAAGTGGTTGTAAACCCTTCCTGTGCTATTTCCACCTTATCAACCTTTCCTACCTTATAAACGAGTTGCTCTATGTAAAACACTTCCTACCTTATCCCTTTCTGTGTAATCTGTAATTTTCGAATGAATAACGCAATCGGCACATGCGCAGTTAGTGCCGTTTGTCCGGCCGGCTCTTCTTCTGGCCGGAAAACTGTGTACTTGCCAGGGCTGCATAATTTCCTCTGACTGACGTCAGCCCCGAGATCCCGCGATACTCCCTCCCTGAGAAGCTGATTCTAACCCCATGTGACTCGCTATGTCACAGGGGTTGGAGCGCAGAGGCGAGGACAGAACCTCCCTATCTGACACTAAAACGAGGCAGGGAAGGAATGCACACGTGCGGGATTATTGACACAGAAGAAGAGTGAGGGCGGAAATAAAATACTACTGTAACGCAGAAGACAGGAGTCATAATGGCAGCGGCTAAGTACAAGCAAAGGCGAGCATAAAAAGTCATTTTTTTCAAGTAAGAGCGTTCTATTTGTATAATGTATGTAGCGCATAGCTGCTAAACAACAAGATGAAATTGCATATTGCTGATATGGGGTAACATTATCTGAGTTTACAACCACTTTAAAGTGCTATACAATTAAGTCTTGCAAGATAGCAATGAACTAAAATTTGTCACATAATATAGTCAATCTACAAGTGGTTCTAAAGTCTTTAACCACTTCCCGCACTATAGCCGAATGAGACTACAGTGTGGACCATCGGCCTATAGCACAAACAGCCTAAAGCACTACAGGTGTATCCTTAAAACTGCAGCGAGACTTGTATGTAGCTGCGGAGGGGCTCCACATCAGATAAGCATAAAAAGGAAAACGGCAAAGGAATAATGAACAAAAGAATAACTGGGGGCGAGTTGTTGGACTTTTCAGGCACTATAGACCAGTCAAAATATAGTCACACAGAGAAATTTTTCTCATTTTTTATTTTTTAATTTATTTAGACATAAAAAATATACAGTTCATATTAAAAAGAGATTGCCATTAACAGCAAAACTATCTGGTAAACCAACTCGACAATGCAAGAATAATGCAAAGGGATAATGGCGTAATCATTTTATGCCTTTCCTTTTTATGCCTATCTGATGTGGAGCCCCTCCCCAGCTACATACAAGTCTCGCTGCAGTTTTAAGAATACACCTGTGGTGCTTTAGGCTGTCCGTGCTATAGCCGTGAGGTGAGCATCTAGGAACCACAAGAGGTGTTTGCACTGAAGTTTGTTCCCCCAACACTGGATTTTGGCTTTTGTTGTAATCACCGTCCATAAGACTTTATTCTATTATACACCTGTGTGTTTTACCTCACATGTACGTGTACTCACTGGACTTTTTTCACATTTATATTTGTTCATTTTGCCTTATGCCTGCTTGTGCATTTACGTACTAGCACTGTTGGTTCACATTGTTGTTATACCTTTGGTATACTCTGTACACTCTATTTTATTTTATAAGAGGTTTATTGCCCCCAGTGGTCACTTTACCCACTTGGTGGGCCTTGTATCACTTTTTGTTCGCTTAGTTAGACAGTGCAGTCATTGTCACCTATTCACATTTTTCTTTTTTCTGGCGAGGACAGATTATCAGGTGACTGCAGCAGTGCCCCCTAGCTTTTAGTACAGATAGCGCAAGAGCCTTTCTATTTCATTTGATCCTCAAGATCTGCCACCTTAACGTGAAGTTTGTGGATTGCTTCAATTTTGTTTGTCATGCACATTAACAACTTCCCCAATTTGGGATTCTAAGATATCAGTGTAACCTTCTATGGAATCAATGCAATAGGTCAGTTGAGGTATGGAAGAGTGCAGCTATTGCTGTAGTCCAGCTTGTAGGGATAACAGCATTGCTTTAAGTGAGGTTCCCAAGGCCCGGACATCTCAGGCAGGGGATGTGGCTGCATTCTGCAGCCATGTCAGCTTGTGACTGCGAAGAGACTGCCCAGTGATGTTTCTTTGTCTGGAGAGGCTTATGTGACGAGTGTGCAGGAGAAATCACCAGTCTCTCACTTCTATCAGCAGTGGTTAGCGTAAAGGCTCTTCCATAGCTTCCAAGGTCTCCTGTTCTGGGTCTGTTTGTGCCTGTGGCAGTGAGTGGCCATTCTATCCCTTTCTGGCTGCATGAAATAGTCTGTGAGTTGGCGTGGCACTTGCGCCCAATTTACTTTCAGGACATAGCCTGCTGTCTTCCCCTCCTTCCCGGACGTATCAACGGCAGGCAAAATTGCAGTGAGCCACTGTAGACACCCCTGGTAATGCAGAGGCGCCGGTTCAAGCATCATGCTCTGCAACAAAGACACACCCATTTTCGCATCAGCAGTCTATAGCAGTCTTGTGACTTCTATCAGCGTCAAACACTCACGATCTCTTTAAATATTTTACATTGATCTTTTGGCAATTAATTTTTGATATGGTCAAAAAATCCTTCAACAACAAAATATAGATCATAAAAACTTCACTTGACCTGCTCAGAATCTAGTAAATGGGAGCGATTACCTACAAACCAATGTACTTATTCATATACTATATGAATGGCTGTGATAACATAACACACATTCATTCATATGCAAATAAGCTGACACAGCTATGGGGAACTGAAGGCTACATATAAATGACACAGCCTTCTCCCAGAAAGGGGTAACAGTGGCCATTGACATTTAGGGAGTGCATAGGCAGTATGTAGATCAATTAGTGGTCTTTACATAGTGGTTAGGATTTAAAAAAAAAAAAAAAAAATGTTGTGCAAGACAACATTAGAGAGCAATTGTGTGCCAAATTAGCAATTTAGCTACAAAATATCTTATCATACATACTCTGTATTAGTGCCAGAGAGAAGGCAGCAGTATTTCATATCGAGACACCTGGAAAAACGTGCTAGATGAGATCAAATAGCAATGAACTAGCAGCGGATAAATGTACCACACACTATCCCAGCATGATTTATTTTTTCCTCAGCTTCCTCTATGTTGGGCTACAAAAAAAGGGGAAAAGGGTGCAAGAGTCTGAAAAAGCAATAGAGTGTACTAGATTGAGTCACTATTTATTCAATACATATGACAAAAAAAAGAAACACACAGTAGGAAAGGCTCTTACAATGTGCTGGTAAGACACAGACAGTATTGGCCCAACGGAGTCTAGATGTGAGAATACAAGTAAAAGTAATTGGAGGCTGCTGGCTACCACAGCTTATTGTAGCAGCTCACATATAATTGCTTTGCAGAGATCAGCTGCAAGTGATCGTCCCTGGATGTAGAACCAATTAGCTCTGGGTGGCAACCCCATTGAAAGCAATGGGATGATGCTGGCTCCCACAGCTAATTGCATATAATCACTATGCAGAGATCCCCTTTGAGTCATTGACCCTGTATTCAGATCAGGGGCCAGTTACTTACAAGTGATCACTGCATAGAAGTTACATATGAATGGCCACAATTAACTGTGTGGTAGCAGCCTCCCATTATTTCCAATGGGCCTTCCTCCCAGAACAGACCCCCTTGTTGGTTTTCTTGTATCTGCTTGCTGCTAGGCCAATTCACAAATGTGAATGTGGCCTTATGCAGGATACACACTACATTTTTTTAACTCAACCCAGCTGGCTGAATACAAAAAAAAAAACATACAGATTGAAGTACCAACACAAGCGATGTTAGTATGGTGATCCATGACTAAGCCACGTGACGAGTGGCGTTACGCGTGGGGGAGGAGCCTATGTGACGGGACTACGATCCTAGTGAGGAGACCATCACACTGAGCGGCAACTTTTGACTCTGAGCCTGTGTTTATCGGCGGATGTGTGAGTGTATACACCGTCGGTGTAGTCTCTTGTCCACCCTTCTTGCCATACAATATTGTACTATGAGGCTTGTCCTCTCTTTTTTTCTCTTACATATACATTGGAGTGTTTCTGACTGAATTGCTTGAGAAGGTCGTTGTCTATCTAATGAGAAGCAGTGGGAAGGAGACATCAGCTGAGTGGCTATAGGGCTGCATATGGGTTCAGTTTCTTTAACCCATTATGAACTCACTGTGTTACACCATTAGATAGCGTGTATATTTCATAATTGTTGTTGTTTCTTACTTATACTATTCACTGAATTTATATAATATCACTCACAATTACTGTATATAATCAGCACTAGTTGATATTAGCGCTATCTCTTATTCATTTAGTATGGTGATCTCCCCTGCTGAGCTATTGTGTTCCGACGGTCCCCTGCCAGAACACACCAATTGTCACTGGTTTTCCAGCATGCTCGTTTGAAGGATGCCACCTGTGAGACTGGCTTCTGTAAGACAGCAGTTGTACAAACGGTGTGTGTATAGCCTTAGGCCCCTTTCACACTGGGGCAGGAGCCGCGGTGGCGGTATAGCGCCGCTAAAAATAGCGGCACTACACTGCCGTAATTGCCGCTGGATTCGGCAGCTAGCGGTGCGTTATTAACCCCCTCTATCGGCCGATAAAGGGTTAATACCACCCGCAATGCGCCTCTGCAGAGGCGCATTGCGGGCGGTATTACAGCGGTTTCCCTTTGTTTTAAATGGGAAGGAGCGGTATACATACCGCTCCTCTCACCGCTCCAAAGATGCTGCTTGCAGTAGATTTTTTTCTCTCCTGCCAGGGCATCGCCTCAGTGTGAAAGCCCTCGGGCTTTCACATTGAGGTTGCTGGGCAGGAGTTTTTCAGGCGGTATAGCAGCGCTATTTTTAGCGCTGTACCGCCTGAAAAACTCCTCAGTGTAAAAGGGGTCTTAGTCACAGTCTACTGGAAGCACTGCTGGAATACCTGTTATCCGATTCATGCCTGTGTAAGCCATCTGCCAGCATGCAGAGCCTTGTAAGGAGCTATGCTTCAGTGAAGAAGCCATCAGTACTTCTCTCTCACTACTCTTACACCCCATTCACACCTGAGCGTTTTGTAGCTTGAAATCTGAAGCTCCAAAACGTTGGAGGGGAAAACATCTATTATTCTCTATGGAGATGGTTCACACCTCCTCTCCAAAATGCATGAAGCCAGAAGCTCCAAAACGCCTGAAGTTCAAACAAGTTCTGGGACTTTTTTTATGCAGATTTGGGCATTTTTCTGCTTTTTACATTGGTAACCTTTTAAACCTGTACAAAAACCCAGCAAAATCTTGGCAAAAAAAACCCACAAAAATGTCGGTAAAATCGTGCAACTTTCTGCTTGAAACCGCTATGCTCAGGTGTGAGCTATGCTCAGGCACCACAATTATTGATATAATGTGTTTTGGGGAGTCCCTCTCCTTCCTTAGGCCAACCACAGTAGTAGCACAATTGGCTGCCAGAATAACCCCTCTATAAACAAGATTAAACGCGAAAAGTAATCACCAACACTATAACAGTGGATTATTAAGATCGGCATCCATACAAACTAACTAAGCATATACTGTATTAAAACCCTAGTTAATGTAAATTGGGGTTTACAAGCAAAAATCATTATCGGCCCAATACACTGATAGGTCAGATCTGGATCAATAAAACAAATTCCATTAAAATGATTAACCACTTAAGCACCGGACCATATTGCTGGTCAAAGACCAGGCCACTTTTTGCGATTTGGCACTGCGTCGCTTTAACTGACAATTGCGTGGTCGTGCGACATGGCTCCCAAACAAAATTGGCGTCCTTTTTTTCCCACACATAGAGCTTTCTTTTGGTGGTATTTGATCACCTCTGCGGTTTTTAGTTTTGCGCTATAAACAAAAATAGGGCGACAATTTTGAAAAAAATAAATATTTTTTTACTTTTTGCTATAATAAATATCCCCCAAAAATATATAAAAAAAAAAGTTTTTTCCCTCAGTTTAGGCCGGTTAAGCCTTAATTGATTGGTTTGCGCAAAAGTTATAGCGTTTACAAAATAGGGGATAGTTTTATGGCATTTTTATTAATATTTTTTTTTTTACTAGTAATAGCGGCGATCAGCGATTTTTATCGGTACTGCGACATTATGGCGGACACTTCGGACACATTTTTGGGACCATTGGCATTTTTATAGCGATCAATGCATTGATTACTATAAAAATGCCACTGGCAGGGAAGGGGTTAACACTAGGGGGCGAGGAAGGGGTTAAGTATGTTCCCTGGGTGTGTTCTAACTGAAGAAGGAGGTGGACTGACATGGGGAAGTGACTGATCGCTGTTCATACATTGTATGAACAGACGATCAGGCATTTCTCCCCCCTGACAGGACCGAGAGCTGTGTATTTACACACACAGCTCCCGGTTCTCGCTCTGTAACGAGCGATCTCGGTGCCCGGCAGTGATCGCGTCCGCCGGGTCGCGCGCCCCTATTGGCTGAATAGCGAGATGACGTAGATCTACGTGATCTCGCCCAGCAGAGCCGACCTGCCGCCATATAACTGCAGCGGCTGGTCGGCAAGCAAATAATAAACACAAGGTAAGCAAAATTACAAGCAGCATACTTTGATTATAACCACTGAAGCAGAATGATTAACATATGTAAAAACTGCTCAGGTAGTCTTATGAGGCCATGGAAACCCATACACAAATGACTGAGCCCACGTTCACACTGAGGGCGGGTTTGAAATTGTGCGAGTTCAGCTGAATTCGCACTATTTCAAACCGGAATTTCAGTCCCACTTCAATGCGATTTGACAGACATCTGTGTGGGATCACTGAAATCACCCAGAAGACACCAAAAGTAGTGCAGAAATTACTTTTGAGAATCGGTGTGGCGCCGCCAAGCCAGAGTTGCACCAATTTCGACGGTGCCATTGCTGCCAATAGGCTCTGATTTGTCATGCGATTTGACATGTCAAATCGCTCCAATGTGAACGTGGGCTAAGCACTATTATAGGTTGAGGATTTTGCTTCATTATATCGTCAGTGTCTGAGATAAAAAGTAGCAGTAAAGATGGAGTGGATATCTTAGAAAAATGACACAATATGAACTGTGTTATGTGGAGAAAGAAGCACTCCAAAAAAGATATTCCAGTTTACAAAACTTCACATAAAAATACTTTTAAAAGATTTCATTAGACACCTCCAATTATACTTTAAATGAGTGCTAACCTGGAAAGTAACCTTTTTGAACCAACTTTTACTTATAACAAAGATAGCAGTGTGCATTTTGATTAAAAACACCACAACAATTATTGCTTGAGGAATTTGAATTGATAATGCAAGATAATCCCTTTTGCAAAATATCCAGTGGGATGCTTATACACATAAAAATACAACACAGCAAATCATATAATGCATTCAATAAAACTGAGTTGACCTTTGGGTTCTTTATGAATTGTGTTTGAAAAAGGATAAACATATCTGGCAGAACAGGTTAAGGTAATTAAAAAAAAAAATCTATTTATCTATCTTAGATTGAAAATCCCATGTCTGAAAACTGAAGCTTGCTAGTATCTCAGATAGATTAAGGGTTAACAGAAAAGTATACTTTTTTCTCTTAGCTAAAATGTTGGAAGTATTGATGCATGCTCAACAGGGAACTCTGTAACCCAAGTGTTAGGGAAATAATGAGTTTGCAAAATTTATTGCCAGCTAAGAACCTGCAAGAAATCGTTACTATCATGCAATCACAGTGTTGGATCAATATGCTGCTTTGTGCATGCAAGGGGAAAAAGTGATACAAATGGGATTAGGTCTATCACAAATTATACCTGAGGAAACAAAAAAAAAAAACTGTTGAAACTGTATAGAATTATAGACTGAATTTTGATCTTAGAGGTTATATTATTATATAAGAATGACAAATATTACTCATGGCAACTGAAATATTGATAACACAAAAATGATAGAAAAGATATGGATAGTTTGAGAAGCACAAAAATAGGATGTCTGGCTTACCAGTCAAATCTATTTCTAATAATAATACAGTACAGGACACGACACGGGTAGTCTTTAAAAAATGGGTTATATACTACCTTTGGCAAACATTTTATGCAGTGGAGGCCTAAATAATTCACTTGGTAAAGCAAGGCATATGTGTAAAGGCACATACCATTGTAAGGAAAAATAAAATAAAAAATACTTAGCTTGTCTATACATCAGTCATGGTGAAAGTGTTTCCAGGACAAGAAGGGAAATGATTAAAACTCAACAAATCATTCCAGAAACTTTTTTCTTTATATCCTAAAATTCCCACATGGCCAGCACTATATACAGTAGGATGCACAATAGAACCAACACAACAAATGTGCACCAGATTTAGGAAACACAGACAGGTCATTGAACAAGACTATAGTGACTATAGAGTAACATACTGTTTCCTAATCCATTATAATAAAATCCAACATGTCTTGCACTTACTGATGCTATTCCTGCCAATATGTCTAAACACTTAAAATTAAAGTGGTTGTAAAGGGTTTTTCTTTTTTTAAATTAAAGTAATAAACATGGTATACTTACATGGGTTTGGACAGAGCAACCTGGAACCTCCTCTACAAGACCATCAGCAAAAAGCTTGGTGAGGAGGAGACAACTTTTGGAGCAATTATTCACAAATTGAAAAACTACAAAATAACCAATAACTCTCTGTCTGGAGCTCCATGCAAAATTTTGCCTCATGGGGTAAGGGTGATCATGAGAAAAGTGAGGGATCAGCCCAGAACTACACATGGGGACAAACAAACCTTTGGTAACAAAATACCCCGCAATGGATTGAAATCCTACAGTGCCCGCAAGGTCCCCCTCCTCAAGAAGGCACATGTACAGGCCTTTCTGAAGTTTGCCAATGAACATCTAAATGATTCAGAAAAGGATTGGGAAAACGTGCTTAGGTGAGATGAGATCTTTGGCATTAACTTGGCTCGCTGTGTTTGGAGGAAAGAAATTCTGACTATGACCCTAAGAACACCATCTATACAAGGACAGAGGTGGAAACATTATGCTTTGAGGCTGTTTCTCTGCTGACAGTACAGGCCAACTTAGGGCCATATATTGTAAAATTTAGGATGAGAACCTTCTTCTTTCAGCCAGAACACTGGAGATGGGTCGTGGATGAGTCTTCCAGTATGACAATAACCCAAAACATACACCAAGGCAACAAAGGAGTGACTCAAGAAGAACATTAAGGTCATGGAGTGGTCTAGCTAGTCTCCAGACCTTAATCCTATAGAAAATTTATGAAGGGACCTGAAAGTTGCCAAGCGACAGCCAAGGAACCTTAAGGATTTAGAGAAGAGTGGACCAAAATCCCTCTTGAGATGTGTGAAAACCCAGTAACCAACTACAGGAAACATCTTACCTCTGTGCTTGTTTTTCTTGGGGATCAAATACTTATTTTACTCGCTGAACTGCAACTCAATTTATAACATTTGTATCATGTGCTTTTTCATGATTTTTGGTTGATATTAGGACTCTATCATTTAAAATACACCTATGATCAAAATTATAAAAATTTCTTTGTAAGTGGGCAAACTTACAAAATGTGCAGGGAATCAATTATTTTCCGCACTGTACATGTAAGTGTGGCATTAGGCTTTTGCAGTATAGTACCAGTCTTCTTAAGTCTCATACACATGATCGGACTTCCATCTGACTTTTTCGTGGATTTTGGTCCAAATGGGCGTTGGCCGTGAACTTATTCTGCATACACACAACAGAACATTTTCAGTTAACTTTCATCAAATCGCATGTTTTTTCATCTCTTTGCCGCTACCCTTTAGGCAACTTCTGCTATTGTTGGCTGATCTTTAGCACCGGTTCTGAGCATGCGTGTTTGTACTTTAGTCCGATTGACTTGTGTACACACAATCGGATTCTCCTCCAGCGGACATTTGTTGTTGAAATGTTTGAGAGCATTCACAGCGCACATTTGTCCGATGAAAAAACAAAAACAATTGTCCGATGGGGCATACACATGGTCAGATTGTCCGATCAAACACGTCTGTCGGACTGTTGCTGTCAAAAAGTTGATCATGTGAGGGGGGGGAGCCTTTCCTGACTTCCGTTTACAGGGGGAGTGGCAGAGCGTGATGGAGTGAGGAAGCTCTAGGAGAAAGCTAGATTGCCGTAATTGCACCCTCCAGGAGATCGTCACAAACGAACAAGCTGACAAGCAACCCGAGCATCGTGAGACCTCCCAGCACATGTCCAGGCAGGGGAGAAGCCCTGGGGTGTCGTACACTCCCACACATTCGTACACTACCCGCTACGGCTATTTCTACACCACAGCCGATAGGAGACATGGAAGCGGAGCCAATCGTATCTTCAATGGTAGCCGCCAGCAGAGAAGTACAGCTCCTTTCTGCAGAGAATAACTGCAAAGAGATACAGGTTGCCTTATGTATACTGCAAAGAGACTCAGGAGCTTGAGGGAGTACCCAATATTAGTTGCTGCAGCTGATCCAGGCATTGCCTACCAGAGAGGATATTCAGGAGTTAATGGTCAGTTTTGCGGGCCCCATAAGAGAGAAGATTGAAGGGGTACACGCCAAAGTGGTGGCGGTGGATAATATATTGCAGAACGTGGAAACAGCGCAAGGTGTAGTTGACCCGCACCTGAAAATTTTGGAAGAAAAGGTACACATACAAAACTTGCAAATAACAATGCTACAATTACATTCAGAAGAAAACGGGAACAGGAGTAGGAAGAATAATTCCTGGATTAAAAGAATTGCCTTAGATATTGAGGGTCCGGCATTGAAAGACACCGTTATGACCATAATTAATAAACTCCTTAAGAACCCCCCAAATACTACAATTGAAATGGACCGTGTACATCAAGGGTCTCAAACTGGTGGCCCTCCAGCTGTTGTAAAACTACAAGTCCCATCATGCCTCTGCCTGTGGGAGTCATGCTGGTAACTGTCATTCTTGCAATGCTTCATTGGACTTGTAGTTTTGCAACAGCTGGAGGGCCGCCAGTTTGAGACGCCTGGTGTACATAAAATACCCGCTATAAAATATCGTAATCAGAGTGGTCCTTGGGATGTGCTCTGTAGGATACATTTTTATAGGATTAAAGAGGACATTCTCAGGGCTGCATGGTAGATGGGTCCACTGGGGGAGGAGATACAAATATATCCAGATTTATGCTAACAGGGCTACATATAAATGGGGTCACCCATTGGCAGTGTTTGTGAGGAAAAGAGGAGGTAGTTTTAATCTACGTACCCCAGATCAACTTCCCGAACTCTTTAAGTTTTTGGTAACAGGGGACAGGGGGAGGGGTAAGCAGACATTTCCTCAGCCATTTTGGTGGGGTGCAAGAAGGTATATATGCTTTTTTTTCTACTCACTTGGCAAATATGGCCATATAGAAGGGCAGTTTGGATATTAATATCAATTATAATGGAACACATCACTTCAACACTATAGCACTTTAACACGATAACATACACATTAAATATAATATACTCGCATATTAGAGGGGAACTTAGTAACAGCTCCCAAAGGGGAGGGGGTACACATAACACAGATACCACACATATACCTGGGACAACACATCATTTATAATATACATATAATATTCATACAGAGGGAGGGGTGGTGAGGGGGTAGTATCACTCTAGAGAGGGAGAGAAAAAGGGAAAAGGGGAGAAAAAAGAAAAGGGAAAAAAAAGGGAAGGAAGGGAGAAAAAAAAACAAAAAACATGTGTGGAGAATTGAGCACATTGCTATGAATACTAGGTTAACGATTGAAGTTGGATAGGTCCCACCCCCATCCCCACCCCATACAAGCACCTAAGTTCCTAAAGAGTAATCCCCAAAACTGGGCCACCAGAAGTCTTACTGCCCAGGAGATGATAGACCTAAATAGGGGTGGAAGAGGGGGAGGGGAATGTATATATGTATGGTGTTGGTGGATTAATTTAATGCCTGTGTTCTTTTTTTTATTTCTGTGCATGGGGACATTGAAAAAAGTGCAATATTAAGGAAGCTGTAAATATTCTTGGACAATCAGGTGGCTACGTGTATGATAAATATGTAAGACTAGTAGCAATGAAAGGGAAAAAAAGGTATAGAAAGGAATTCAAATGGAGAAGGGAGGTATGATAGTCAAGTTCTAGGAGAATTTATATAGGGACGTTATAAGACCTATCTTGTGTTAAAACATTTCAAATATGAGGGTGCATGGGGATACAAGCCACAGCTTCCCATCTTGTTCTACCACATCCCCCAATTGATACGCCTCTCCCCTAAAGGGAGAACAGTCGGAGGCGTTTTTCATTTTTCTCAAAACAAGCGTAGAGCGTGAGGGCCTGCAAGGGCCAGGTAAACCGGGCTATGTTTTGTTTACTTTTTTTTTCTGGGATCACAGGGGATTAACCGGATCCAAGGATATTTCTAGGGGTTGTGATCAGCGACGACTCCTTATTATATTTTTTTTTTCCTCTCCCTTTCTTTTTTTTATCTCGGTGCCTCTCCGTCCCCCCCTTCTATTCCCCCCCCCCCGTCACCATATCCCTGAGGTCCAGTAGTTTTGAGGGGATATAAAAGGGGAACAAACAACAAGATGACTAGGATAACTTTGACATCCTATAATGTGAAGGGGCTAAATAGTCCAGAGAAACAGACTAAGCTGTTGGCAGAACGGTGGAGATTAAAGTTGCATATTATATTCCTCCAAGGGACACACTTCAGGAAAAACAAAATTCCAAGACTAGGAAACCACAGATTCCCAACTGTGTATCACAGTACATCACAGACATCAAAAACAAAGGAAGTATTGATTATTTTTTTCAAAACAGATACCGTGGAAAGAGTCAAAGATAATTAGAGAAGAGGAAGGGCGCCTACTTATTGTAAAAGGATGGCTATACGAGCAAAAGGTCACTTTGATGAATTTATACTTACCTAATGAAGGACAGGTTACAGTTCTAGAGACATACTTAAACATAGTACACCAAAATAAAAAGGGAATTTTATTGATGGGAGGAGACTTAAATATAGCATTAGATCCTACTCTAGATGTATCAAAGGGTACCTCACACTTATCCTATGTTAAATTACCTAAAGCAAAAAGACTTGCAAGAACTACAGGTGGTGGACAGCTGAAGGATTTTCCACATGCACGACAGGGACTATACTTTTTTCCTGCAAAACACAAAACATATTCTAGGATAGACTATGTGTTTGTATCTCAAAACGCCCTGCAGTGCACAGTGGAGACCTCCATCGGTTCATTTACATTATCAGACCATGCGTCAACCAACTGTGTGGTAGAATGGGGAGAACCAGCACCCAGAGAATGGCACTGGAAGATCAATGAGACCCTTTTGAAAGAACCAGAATGTGAGAAACGCATAGCACAGGAATTAGAATTGTTTTTTTCAATCAATGAGTTAGGGGAAGTAACCCCAACTTGTATATGGGAAACACATAAATGCTATATCAGAGGAATTTTAATATCATTAGGAGCACATAAGAAATGTCAGTAAGGGGCCCAGATGGAAACCTTGTTGGGAGAGATCCGTAGATTGGAAATGGTGGATAAGACATCTCGGGTATTACAGACAGAGGAGAAATTGTCGAGCTTACGTGACAAATTGAATTTAATATTAATGGATAAAGCCTTATTAAGACGGTGTAAACAAGCTTTTTATGAATACGGTAATAAACCGAGTAGGATGCTAGCTAATGCGCTTTGAGAGACAAAGGCACAAAACCATATAGATTATAATAAAACAGTGGGAGATGTCCTAGTTAACACCTCACAAGAAATCGCTAAGGCATTCAGAAACTACTATATGAGCCTATATCAGCTAGGAGACCAAAAAAAGGCATCAAAGATACCTTACAGAGAGGGAGAGGCTAAGGAATACATATGGGTGTCGGGAATGCCTAGATTGCCGGAGGAGATAGTGGAGGATATAGATGGTCCAATCACAGCAGAAGAATTCTTAGACACCCTTAAAATGTTAAAACCAGGCAAACCTCCCGGACCAGATGGGATTACTCTGCTATATTATAAGACTTATGCTAAAAAAATTGATGCCAAGATTTTTGGATGCTTTTAACTCAATACGTGAATGACAAAAGATGCCGTAGAAACATTAATGCAGGGCTCGACAAATCCCGGGCGCCAGGTCGCCATGGCGACTAGAAATGGTGTCCTGGCGACTTGGCTTGGAAGGTGGGCAAGAACATTTTTTTTTGTGAGCTGGCGCCATCTGGTGGTGAGCCGTTGGTATTACAAGTTATTACCACCAGATGTGTGAGCTGGCACCATCTGGTGGTGGCCGTTGGTATTACAAGTTAAACAGCAATTCTAATGTAATTTTTCACTATTTTTCACTGCCATCTTCTTCCCTCTAATTAGAACCCCCAAACATTATATATATTTTTTATCCTAACACCCTAGAGAATAAAATGGAGATCGTTGCAATACTTTCTGTCACGTTGTATTTGCGCAGCGGTCTTACAAGCGCACTTTTTTGGGAAAAAAATTACACTTTTTTAAATAAAAAAATAAGACAACAATAAAGTTATCCCCATTTTTTTTAATATTATAAGATAAAGATAATGTTATGCCGAGTAAATTCATACCCAACATGTCACGCTTCAAAATTGCGTCCACTCGTGGAATGCCGACAAACTTTTACCCTTTAAAATCTTCATAGGCGACGTTTAAAAAAATCTACAGGTTGCTTGTTTTGAGTTACAGAGGAGGACTAGAATTATTGCTCTCGCTCTACCAATCAAGGCGATACCTCACATGTGTGGTTTTAACACCGTTTACATATGCGGGCGCTGCTCACGTATGTGTTCACTTTTGCGCACAAGCTCGTCGGGACGGGGTGCGTTTTCTGGCTCCTAACTTTTTTAGCTGGCTCCTAGATTCCAAGCAAATTTGCCAAACCCTGCATTAATGGCACATATAGTAGTGATACCCAAAGAAGTGAAGGATCCAACACAATGTTCGAGCTATCGCCCAATCTCACTGTTAAAATGTAGATTTAAAGATTTTCACAAAAATACTGGCAAATACATTATTACCGTATATTCCTTCCTTAACACATCAGGGTCAAGTAGGGTTCACCCCAAAGAGAGAAGGCAGAGAAAATACACAACGGGTTTTAAGTGCCATCCACTTCTCACAATCCTATCGGAAACCCTTAGTGCTCATATCCACAGACACAGAAAAAGCATTGGATAGGGTAGACTGGAATTTTTTGAGAGCAACCATGCAACTTATAGGATTGGGAGAAGGGATGCAAAATTGGGTTATGAGTTTATATTCCCTACCGAAAGCCAGGGTCAAGATAAATGAAATACTATATGAACCTTGTTCTATATGTAACGGAACGCGTCAGGGTTGTCCATTATCACCGATTATCTTTATCCTGACTTTAGAACCCTTTTTAAAGCGGGAGTTCACCCATTTGTAAAAAAAAAATTTTTTCTCCCCTTAGCTTCCTGCTCGTTCGGTCTAGGGGAATCGGCTATTTGTATTAAAATATGAGCAGTACTTACCCGTTTTCGAGCTGCATCTTCTTCCGTCGCTTCCGGGTATGGGTCTTCGGGAGCGGGCGTTCCTTCTTGATTGACAGCCTTCCGAGAGGCTTCCGACGGTCGCATCCATCGCGTCACTCGTAGCCGAAAGAAGCCGAACGTCGGTGCGGCTCTATACTGCGCCTGCGCACCGACGTTCGGCTTCTTTCGGAAAATCGTGACGCGATGGATGCGACCGTCGGAAGCCTCTCGGAAGCCTGTCAATCAAGAAGGAACGCCCATTCCCGAAGCCCATACCCGGAAGCGACGGAGAGGATGCATCTCGTAAACGGGTAAGTACTGCACATATTTTAAAATAAATAGCCGATTCCCCTAGTAAAAACGAGCAGGAATCTAAGGGGGAAAAGTGCCCTCTAAGGGTGAACCCCCGCTTTAATATCAATAAGGGCTAATGTAGATATTAGGAGTATTTCTCTAAAAGGTAGGGGACATAAACTCGCAGCATATGTGGATGACCTTATGTTCTTTATAACCTCTCCAGTGCTGTCCCTCCCCCCTCTATCGGAGATTAGTTAATATGGGGAACTGTCTAACTTTAAGGTAAATTACAGTAAATCAGAAGCAATGGGGATGGAGATAAGTATAGTGCTGCAACAACTAACAACCTTATTTGCATTTAGATGGACAGATTCATACATAGGATACCTGGGGACTAAAATACCAAATAAATTTAATCAAATTTTTGAACGGAACTTTGCCCCGGGCAAATTAAATTAGACCTGCAGAGGTGGGACAAGGAAGTTTTCATGTGGTTTGATAGAATTAACATTATAAAAATGAATGCAATGCCACGATTATTTTATTTGTTACAGACACTACCGATTAAGATTCCCCAAGGGTTCCTGAGAGACCTGAGAGCAAAGTTTGCTGGGTTTATATGGGCCGGAAAACCAGCAAGAGTGCGTAGAGACATTTTGACTCTACCAAAAGAATAAGGTGGGGTGGGATTTCCAGACCCAGCCGCCTATTATGAGGCATCACACTTATCGAGAGTACTGGATTGGTGTGTAGCTCCAAAAGACAAGCAATGGAACAAGCAATGTCTAAGTTACCCATGGAGGGCCTAGTTTGGCTCACGGAATCTGCGATACCGCAGGCAGTGAAGCGACACCCGATGGTAGGGGCCACTATTAGGTTGATTAAAAAGATATTAAAAAAAAAACAAATAGAGTGACCAAAATGAGCCCGATGATACCAATCCTGGGTAACCCGGCCTTTGAGCCAGGCCTAAAAGATCAAGGTTTTATGAACTTAAAACTTTGGGGTAAAACCAGACTGACACATTTTTTAAAGGATAACCGTGTAATATCTAGCGAGGAGATCGAGTGTGAACTTTTAGAGGAACTAGACCCATTCAGGAGAAGGCAGCAAATCGCTTTTCTTCGGTCAATTTCAAGGCAGGTGACAGAGATAGCGACACTTACTAAATTTGAGAAGCTATGTTTAAAGGGGGACCCGGTGAGACATTTGCTGTCACTGCTAAATGCTTTGTTGAACAAATTAAAAGCCCCACAAGAATTGGGCTTTATACAGGCCTGGGAGAGAGATTTGGGGATTACATTCTCAGAGATTCAGAAGAATAAAATATTTAGGTTCACACACAAGGCATCACTGGCAACTAGATATCAAGGGGGGTACAAGATCTTGAGCAGGTGGTATAGAACCCCAGTAGTACTGAATCGCATATTTTCACAGGTATCAAATCTATGTTGGTGATGTCAAAGAGAAGTGGTTACTTTGATACACATATTCTGGGAATGTTTGGGAGTAAAAGATTTTTGGAAAATGGTTTCAGAAACCATCAAAGAAATAACTGACGTATCTCTTGGAGAGAATCCGGCGACTTTTTTGTTGCTCAATATTACTATATCGAGGGAAAAATATAAAAAATCATTGGTGAAACACTTGCTTACAACGGCAAAAGCATGTATCCCTGTGCTCTGGAAAAGCACTATCCACCAAGTAGACCACAGTGGTTCGCAAAAATTGCAGAAATCCAGCAAATGGAAAATCTTACTATGATGTTAAGGAAGCAGGAGTATAAGTTCAGAGAAATATGGACCCCTTATATTACATACAGGGAACAACTGGGATAGGAGGGAGGGGAGGGGGAGCTGCAAGAGACGTGGAGATGGTTTATTTATTTTTTGGGGGGTTTTCCTATTCTAGATTCTTGTCTTTTCTCTTCTTCTTTCTTCGTGTCTTTTTCTATGGTCTAAAGCATAGAAGTGGGTAGGGGGGGATAACCTGGGGAGGGCCCAGGTTAATGAAATCTTAACTAAAGATATAAAAAGCCTACAGCATCTCACTAATTTACATGGCTCTGACAGAGACCTCAGAAAAACCTTGTATGCATTGAGTTGGGAAAGGGATTTGGATTCCAGCTGGGAGGTCGATACATAATATAGGGTTTTTCTTTTATGAAAAGCAAATCCACTTGAAAATCCCTACAAGTGCAAAGTTCACTTCAAATTCCACTGAAAGTGCACTTGAAAGTGCAGTCGCTGTAAATATGAGGGGGAAGATCTGAAACAAGGGGAAGCTCTGCCAATTTTATTATATAATCATGTGCAAGCTCAAATGCTGTTTTTTATTTTCCTTTGCTTGTCCCCTGCGGATCTACAGCAAAAGCACTTCCAAGTGCACTTGTAATGCAAAGTGGATTTGCCTTTAGTAAAATAACCCCAATAGTCTCTTCTGCAGGTCATTTAAAAGAATAGTGAATATCTTTCCTAATGGAAGCAATTGTGAAGTTATTCACTCGCTGGTACCGCGTCCCTTCCCGACTGGCAATAATTTTTCCCCTCTATGCTTCAGGGGCTGTGGCCATGTGGGTTATCCCTTACACTTGGTGGGAATTCCCAATGCATTTGGGTCTTCTGGAATATAATCTTGTGTTTGCTGTGCAAGGTCACCAGACCTTGCAATCCCTAAAACTCCCAAAATTGCCTTGCTGAAAAGCAAGCCAATCAGATGCTCGAAGACTCTTCTAAATCTCACTCACTTTATACTGCTAGGAGCCAAGATGACATTGGCTCGAGCATGGAAGCAATCATCTGTGTCATTTGCTGCAGCCAAATGAAAAACATAATGGTCCAGGAGAAGGCAGTCAGCACCCTCCTAAACAGGTGATGTGGGAACAGTGGAGTGTATATATACATCAGCCCCTGTAGGCCGCTGCACCTCTTTTTACTCCAAGGAACCCTGATGATTATACTGGGGGTTATTTATGAAAGGCAAATCCACTTTGCAATACAAGTGCAGTCGCTGTAGATTTGAGGGGAAGATCTGAAATCAGGTTAACACTGCGGATTTTATCATCCAATCATGTGCAAGCTAAAATGCTGTTTTGTTTTTTTCCTTGCATGCCCCCCCTCAGATCTACAGTGACTGCACTTGATAGTGCACTTGTAGTGCAAAGTGGATTTGCCTTTCATAAATAACCACCACTGTCTCTAAACAATATTTTGCTTTTCTTTTCATTTCTTCTCTCTATGTCCTCATTGCTTGGTTACCTTTTATTATTTCTGAAGATGGATCCCTGGGACATGCATTTGGGCAACTTTAGCAGGTTCCCTTCTATTTGTGATAAGCCTACTGGGATTATGTTCGTAACTCCTGTTAAGGGGAATGTTATGCTTCTTAATAATTGAACCAGTACTCCATCTTCTATTTACCATTATGATTGCTTTTCTTATCAAGTTGGCACCCATGATAGATATATTTGCTATTAATAATTTGACATATGTAACTGCCAACCTTGTGTTCAGTTTATTTGTCCATATTTCAATGTCAATAATTTTGATGCATTGTCCCTTTCTTTAAACATCACTAGTTAAATCAAAATACAAATTTTTAAAAGAAAAGATGTAAAAAGCCCACATTAAATCTGATAGCCAAAAAACATTTAATCTTTGCACAAGCTGGCATGCTCTATGTATTCTTTAGAAAGGTAATTGTAACCACAAGGGGCTACTGTAGAAGAACATAGGACTGCATCTAGCAAAAATCTAGTCCTATTGATAATCCCTCCCTTTGCTCGACCTATATAGCAAATGATCTGTATTCCCTTCTTATGAAATTATCCAACAGGGAAAAAACAAAACAAAGTGTCCACAGGGGTCCACAAGAACCATGTACATAACCTCATACAGGTGGACAAAGCTGGCTGAGGAGAATGAAATGCAGGTACTCTTGGAAAGAACAAGTACATTATTCACTTTATTAAATAAAAAAATCTCAGAGACATGTAAATTCTGTACACTGCAATCTTTGTTATTATGTTCCATTTATAGACATATAGAGCCAGTTATAATAATAAATCCTGAGTCCTCCTGTGTCTTTGTGTCTTGATGGTGAATTCAGCATTGTTACTGGTGAATTTTCTATTCACATAATTGTAACATTACACAGTAAGCTCTGTGAACTCCAGCAGTGTGTCTGTATTATACTCTTCTCAGCAAATTATGCATTGCACAAAATTATATTAATAGCCGATTTAGGGTGAAAGTGGGAAGGCTATTTTATGTGAAGAATGGCAGAGGTCCACTTATATTATTGATGGAACAGAAATCTTTCTGGCAGCCTGCTCGGGAAGGCTATTTTGCTCGATTTTTTACTTCTATATTTCCTATAAGTCAAACAAGTATATGACTGTGTATATAAAGATTTGTGAAAAAAGATAGTTTGAAGCACTTGCAGCCAAAGACAAACATTGTAAAATAATATGGATTGTAAATAATGCTTTTCCAAACTGCAAATGGAATATCTTACACCCAAAAGCACTATCATATATTTCCAGGTTCTAGCTTACATCTTAAAAAAGAATCTGCTAATTCTAAATTATTTTTACACTTTTGCCATTTGTATACTCAGCAGCAACGGGTACCAAGGTAAAAGTATTGACTCTTTTTATATAAAACCTTATCAGCAGAACAAAAGTAGGATGACTATTGATAAAGCCATATTTTGTCACCAAGTAAAGCATATTATACGACTTTCCCGGTAATGGTTTTCAATGCAATTTATTTCAGACCAAGAAACATGATACCTTCAAAACCCAGACTACAAGACTTCCAGTCATGCCATGCAATAGGGCTGCTTATTTCCAGGAAACCAAAGAGGTCTGTACCTTATTTCCCTATACAGTACACATACATTAAATAAATATATATATATATATATATATATATATATATATATATATATATACACACACACATATACATATATATATATTACACACACACAGTATCTCACAAAAGTGAGACACCCCTCACATTTTTGTAAATATTTTAGTATATCTTTTCATGTGACAACACTGAAGAAATAACACTTTGCTACAATGTAACATAGTGAGTGTACAGCTTGTGTAACAGTGTACATTTGCTGTCCCCTCAAAACATCTCAACACCTAGCCATTAATGTCTAAACTGCTGGCAACAAAAGTGAGTACACCCCTAAGTGAAAATGGACACATTAGCAATTTTTCATATACATATATATATATATATATATTACACACACACACAGTATCTCACAAAAGTGAGACACCCCTCACATTTTTGTAAATATTTTAGTATATCTTTTCATGTGACAACACTGAAGAAATAACACTTTGCTACAATGTAACATAGTGAGTGTACAGCTTGTGTAACAGTGTACATTTGCTGTCCCCTCAAAACATCTCAACACCTAGCCATTAATGTCTAAACTGCTGGCAACAAAAGTGAGTACACCCCTAAGTGAAAATGGACACATTAGCAATTTTTCCTCCCCGTTGTCATATGACTCGTTAGTGTTACAAGGTCCCAGGTGTGAATGAGGAGCAAGCGTGTTAAATTTGGTGTTATCGTTCTCACTCTCTCATAATAGTCACTGGAAGTTCAACATGGCAAAGAACTTTCTAAGGAACTGAAAAAAAGAATTGTTGTGCTACATAAAGATGGCCTAGGCTATAAGAATATAGCCAATGCCCTGAAACTGAGCTGCAGCATGGTGGCCAAGACCATACTGCCATTTATTAGGACAAATTCCACTCGCCATGGTTGACCAAAGAAGTTGAGCGCACATGCTCAGTGTCATATTCAGAGGTTGTTTTAGGAAATAGACATATGAGTGCTGCCAGCATTGCTGCAGAGGTTGAAGGGGGGGGGGGTCAGTGCTCAGACTATACCTTGCACACTGCATCAAACTGGTCTGCATGGCTGTCATCCCAGAAGGAAGTCTCTTCTAAAGATGATGTACAAGAAAGCCCGCAAACAGTCTGCTGAAGACAATCAGACTAAGGACATGGATTACTGGAACCATATCCTGTGGTCTGATGAGACCAAGATAAACTTAGTTTGTTCAGATGGTGTGAAGCGTGTGTGGCAGCAACCGGGTGAGGAGTACAAAGATAAGTGTGTCTTGCCTACAGTCAAACGTGGTGGTGGGAATGTCATGGTCTGAGACTGCATGAGTGCTGCCGGCACTGGGGAGCTACAGTTCATTGAGGGGACAATGTGTGCCAACGTGTACTGTGATATACTGAAGCAGAAATGTATCCCCTCCCTTTGGAGTTACATGAACAACATCAAGATTAGGGGGATCCCTGAATCCATTTCGGCCACCCAGCTGCAGCAACATGCCAGTGAGCTCTTTTCTATGCTCGTACTATCTTCCACTAGAATGGCGTCTAGCAAGTGGTCAGAGATAGAAATGAGTATAACAAGTCCAGTCCATCCCTCCTCCATGATCTGCTCAACCCTAGATACCTCTATTGCCCAACTTCGGAGCCTTTGATTATACCCAATGCTATTTGCGCTCTTGATATGGAAAAGATGCTTTTGCCAGTTCTCTTGCTCTTCTCCATGTCCACCCTTACAAAACGTTCTTTTTAATCCTGACATCCCGGATAGTCTATCCTTCACTCAAATGTACCCCTGGACACAAGCTCCATAATATAGTACACCCACTCACTTGTAACCTTTCATTACAACAAAAACACCACAACCCTAAACCTCTTTTACTCATATCTCATATCTCCAAATTAAGCATTATTTCTACTCTATGTCACAAACTCAGACCTTAGATAAACCCATCCCATTTGAACTCTTATGTATTAATATATCTTGATCCACCCTTCCCCTTCCCTTCCCCCCTCCTGAACTGTTCTGAAGTTTTATAATACTTTCTATGCATGTATTATTGTATGTCCGAATTGATGCTGTCTGTGTCATTTTGACAATCGCAATGTTCACAATTTACTTTGTTCTCTTTGCTTTCCTGTATTTCAGTGAAAAACTCAATAAATATACAATACCAAAAAAAGAAGATGCTACCATCACTCCCTTGGCAAGCGTGCACTGAAAGTGATTCAGTGGCCAAGTACTGTATGTCTCCTGATCTGACCCCAATCAAACACCTATGGGGAATTCTGAAGAGACAAATTGAGCATCACTCTTCATCCAGCATCCAGGCTCTAAAAAAAGTTGTTCTTAAATAATGGGAAAAATATAGATGTTGCAATGTGTCACCAAATTGCTCATTCCATGCCTAGAATACTTGATATTGTCCTTACAAATCATGGAGGTCATACACAAAACTAGATGTAGTTTTTGCTGTGGGGTGTATTCATGTTTGCATCATTAATTTTAGTAAAACTGAATATTTTGTAATCTAAGTTATATTATTAAACTGGTTGTAAAGGTTCATGTTTTTTCAGCTTAATGCATCCTATGCATTAAGGTGAAAAAACTGAGTTATAGCCCCCCGTTTTACTTACCTAAGCCTATTCACCTGCTGTGCTCACCCCCGACGCCCTCTTCTCCACTCAGTCTGGCCATTGATTGGCTAAAGTGGATGGATTGATAGCAGCGCAGCCATTGACTCGTGCTGCTGTCAAACACATCCAATGACGTGGCACACCAGGGGGCGGGGCCAAGTGATACAGTGAGCTGCTATAGCCACCGGCTGCATTACAGGAGCACGCCCGCAAGAACTAAATCCCATGGGAGAGAGCTCCCATTAAAGAGGGTTAGTTCTTGCGGGGAGGAGCCGAGACAGCCGCCAAGGGACCCCAGAAGGCCAGGTTTGGGGCCACTCTGTGTAAAACAAGCTGCACATTGGAGGCAAGTATAACATGTTTGTTATTTTTTTTAAAAAAGTATCCTTTACAACAGGGCTAAACATTTAAAATCCTGAGCTACTAGCCAGGAATTAAAAAAGATACTTGCCACCAGTTGCCCCACCCAACTCCTACCCTGCCACGCACCTAAACATGCCCTCGTAACTTCTCTCAAATTACACTGTTAAATGTTTTATGCAAAATTAAGTTACAAAAATAATTACCACCAACAACTTTAACAATAATAAGTTAAAGCATATCAGTACCTATCAGTGCAGCCTCATTAGTGCCTAAGGTCGCGTACACACGGTCAGTCCATCCGATGAGAATGGTCCGAAGGACCGTTCTCATCGGTTAACCGATGAAGCGGACTGATGGTCTGATGTGCTGTCCAACGCGATCGAGTCGAGTCCAACGCGGTGAAGTAAAACACAACGACGTGCTGAGAAAAATTAAGTTCAATGCTTCCAAGCATGCGTCGACTTGATCCTGAGCATGCGTGGGTTTGTAACCGATGCTTTTGCATACTAACCGTTGGTTTGGACCTATCGGTTAGGCGTCCATCGGTTCAATTTTAAAGCAAGTTCTAACATTTTTGACCAAAGGATAACTGACCGATGGGGCCCACACACCATCGGTTTGGACCGATGAAACGGTCCTTCAGTCCGTTTCCATCAGTTTTGACCGACTGTGTGTACGTGGCCTAACAGTGACCATCAGTGCAGTCTATCACTACATGAGGATCACAGGGAGGAATCGGGAGGAGAGCTTGGATCTGAAACATCAGTCGCTATCAAAGTCCTGCCTCCTGGACTGTCTTCTATGATAGACAGCACACTGATTCAATTTCCCAGCATTGACCCAGTGTGCTGTCTATCATAGGAGCCGGTCCAGGAGGCAGGACATTGCTTGACAGTGGCCGACATTTCAGATCCAAGCTGTGTCACAGAGGAAAATTCTCTCTCTATGTGATCTGGTCGGCTCTGCGCCCAACAGTTTCCTGGCTGATCACTTCTGGCAAAAGCGGTCCAGCGTTTTTTACAGGGCATGGCCCCCCAGGCCATGTTGATGCCCTGTAAAAAAAAGGCTGCCAGAAGCCATCAAACAGGAAACAGCCGGTCCAGTCTGCCCCTGCTCTGCACTCGCCCTGAGCTTATTTCCACTTGCCAAATGCGAGCAGGCAAGTGGAAATTTTGAGGGCTTTTACTGACCTTACTCTTTCATGCAATAAATGTTCTATAAGACTCAGTTTTGTCAACATCTTGGAAATTGTTCTTGTGTTTATTGAAATACTGATTAAAATTCTATTTTTAAAAAGAATTGTACTCGGATCTCAAAAGCTTATTGTCATGATCACGATAAGAAAAATAGCAGGGTTTAATGGCTTAGGACAGAGACCTCCATCTCAAGTTTCCTGACGGGTCCCGCAACCTCTTTTACCAAAGGTGTCCATTTAAGCAGCACATAAATGAACACAGTGATACATGGTTTAGCAGAGATTGAGGTTCAACCAATGGTCCCGACAGGCCCTAGGCCAAGCAAATATGATCCAATATTAGCACACCATCTATCTTTAGGAAAACATGTCATTAACAACAGATTGGTGTTGAGACCACCCGGATTTACTGTGCTGTGCCCAGAGTGTAAATCCAGTAGGACTCATAGCACAAAAGATAAGGTCAGCACACATAGACATTTCAGGATGTAAACACAAAAGTCAGTGTTACAGTTTAAATAGTCAGGGATGCGATACCGATTACCCCTGTGGGAGTGTGCAAATTATTCACAGGAAATTACATACAGTACCGACCAAAAGTTTGGGCACACCTTCTCATTGAAAGAGTTTCTTTATTTTCATGACTATGAAAATTGTAGATTCACACTGAAGGCATCAAAACTATTAATTAACACATGTGGAATTATACATAACAAACAAGTGTGAAACAACTGAAAATATATTTCATATTCTAGGTTCTTCAATGTAGCCACCTTTTGCAGCAGACACATCTCTAGAACTGTTAAGTGGAGACTGTGTGAATCAGGCCTTCATGGTAGAATATCTGCTAGGAAACCACTGCTAAAGAAAGGCAACAAGCAGAAGAGACTTGGTTGGGCTAAAGAACACAAGGAATGGACATTAGACCAGTGGAAATCTGTGCTTTGGTCTGATGAGTCCAAACTTGAGATCTTTGGTTCCAACCCGTGTCTTTGTGCGACGCAGAACAGGTGAACGGATAGACTCTACATGCCTGGTTCCCACCGTGAAGCATGGAGGAGGAGGTGTGATGGTGTGGGGGTGCTTTGCTGGTGACACTGTTGGGGATTTATTCAAAATTGAAGGCATACTGAACCAGCATGGCTACCACAGCATCTTGCAGCGGCATGCTATTCCATCCGGTTTGCGTTTAGTTGGACCATCATTTATTTTTCAACAGGACAATGACCCCAAACACACCTCCAGGCTGTGTAAGGGCTATTTGACCAAGAAGGAGAGTGATGGGGTGCTGCGCCAGGTGACTACCTCTTGAAGCTCATCAAGAGAATGCCAAGAGTGTGCCAAGCAGTAATCAAAGCAAAAGGTGGCTACTTTGAAGAACCTAGAATATGAAATATATTTTCAGTTGTTTCACTTTCAGCTGAACTCTGTACGGCTTCACTCCCGCAGCCCAGTGTGAACCTGGACTTAAACTCTTGTCAAATGTAATGTTCGTGAGATTAGTATTCCTGTACTGGACCCAAGGAATAATGCGAGTTTGTAATGCCGCATACACACGATCGGAAATTCCGACAAGAAAAGTCTGATGTGAGCTTTTGGTCGGAAATTCCGACTGTGTGTAGGCTCCAACGAAATTTTTCTGTCGGAATTTCTGCCCAGAAAAATTTGAGAGCTGGTTCTCAAATTTTCCGACGGGAAAAGTTATTTTCGGAAATTCTGATCGTCTGTATGCAGTTCCGACGGGGGAAAAAGCCTACGCATTGGAAACAAGTCGACACATGCTCGGAAGCATTGAGCTTTATTTTTCTCGGCTCGTCGTAGTGTTGTACGTCACCGCGTTCTTGACGGTCAGAATTTGGTGTGACCGTGTGTATGCAAGACAAGTTTGAGCCAAAATTTGGTCGAAAAAACTTCCAGTTTTCTTGACGGAATTTCCGATTGTGTGTATGCGGCATAAGACCAATAACAGCTGAAAAAAAACAAAACAGGGAAAACACCAATAGTACATACCAGAAACGTTGTCCTGAAGTTATACAGATCTGTGAAAAATTCTTCCACAGAAACCTTCTTTGCATCAAGTACATAATACTCCATAAGACTTCGATAAAGCTTCTCCATGTTTTCAAACATACGAGACAGTTTCTTATAATGTTCTCTTGCAGTCACTACAAAACTGTAAATTGTTGTTAAGGTAGATTGAACAGAAATGGGATGTAATGGTACAACAGACAAATAATAGGGCCACTTTTCAATTTCCCCGTTCTGCCTAGTGACAGGACACTGATCACAGCTCCCTGTGTTCGGGAGTGGTGATCAGTGTCATGTCACACAAAGCCCATCGTCCCTACAGTTAGAACACATCCCTAGGACACACTTAACCCCTTCAGCGCCCCCTACTGGTTAACCCCTTCACTGCCAGTCAGATTTACACAGTAATCAGTGTATTTTTATAGCATTGATCTCTGTATAAATGTGAATGGTCCCCAAATGGAGCCAAAAGTGTCCACCATAATGTCGCAGTCCCAATAAAAATTATTGATCGCCACCATTACTAGCAAAAAAATAAAAAATGCCATACTATACCCTATTTTGTAGAAACTATAACTTTTGCGCAAACCAATAAACACTTCTTGTGATTTTTTTTACCAAAAATATGTAGAAGAATACGTATCGGCCTAAACTGAGGAAAAAATTGTTTTTATATATATTTTTGGAAGATATTTATTATAGCAAAAACTACAAAATATTGTTTTTTTTTTTTTTTAATTGCCGCTCTTTTTTTATTTATAGCACAAAAAATAAAAACCACAGCGGTGATCAAATACGACCAAAAGAAAGCTCTATTTGTGGGGAAAAAAGGACGTCAATTTTGTTTTTGGAGCCACGTCGCACAATTGTCAGTTAAAGCAACGCAGTGCCGAATCGCAAAAAGTTCTCTGGTCTTTGGGCAGCCAAATGGTCCGGGGCTGAAGTGGTTAAATTGAGGAAAGCATCTTTAGACTTTCAAAGGCTCTTTGACTGCAACCTCCTATTTTTTAGCATTTTTTATGGCTGTTACAAAAGGATCCACCCAGCTAAAATTGAATCCTGCGGGGCAACACTCTACTGCTTCCTCTGAGTGGTTACTGAAATCAGCTCCTAAGGCCTCCTCTTCCAGTTAAGGATAGGTACCAAGAAGAGGCTGTATCACAGCTCTCTAAATTATATGATGAAGTCCTGAACTAATTGCATAATAATTTACACTACATCCATCATTTGATATGTACTGTGAGTTCTAACTTTTTTTTTTTTTACTGCCCACTAGATGGTGCTTTTCCTTTCTATACACACAGGAGCAGTGGAATGAATCTCACCACATTCCGGTTCAAACTGCATGCAATTCCTTGCAGTGCAATTTGTGCCAATTGTTTTTGTATTGATGCAAATTGCACCGCAAAAGTATTGGTGCTCAGTATAGGTGAATAATAAACCAAAAGTATCGATACTGAGCTGTGAAAAAAAAAAACGGTATTGGTCCACCCTAATGAACACGGTTTGTGGGTAAATAAGCAATTTGAATGTATGAGCAGTGTCTCTTGTTTACCAGCACCACTGATCTTCCTACACACTCTGTTAGACAGGTTCATACTCTGTCTTTGTTGCTGCTGTATTTGATATTATGTATAAAATCTGCAAAAAGGAACAGAAGATTCTTTCAAATCATGCTATGTACTATTTAACCTAAAACTAAAAGGTGAAATATAACTTAATACAAACAGTAAATGAATATGCAAGTGTGAAATAATTTATAATTTAGTCATTAATATTTTATAATACTGCAATGAAAAGTACATTAATAGTTTTAAAAGCACATATTTAGCAAACAGCTTCTGATGCTGAGGTATAATTTATAAATAAGCAAGTAGGTTTGCTGGCATTACACTTATTAATTAACTTCAGTAGTATTAAAGACACAAATTGGCTAAAACTTTCAAACATTTTTCTTTTGATAATAGTGAAATATGATCATACCATTGGCAATCTAGTTTTCCTGAGGCTTTCTGCACAAGGCATTACATTCCCTTCACAAAGTGCCATTTTACCACAATTTTTTTTAACCCCTTCACTACCGGACCAAGCACTCCTAGAAATGCTGCCTCCAGTAACTTGATTGGTAATGAAAGCATGACTGAAGCTGGGCTTTGAGCAGTGATATCTGAATAATGTCTGCAGCTAGAGGCATCATTCAGATATCATTCTTTTGTGCCGGCGATTGTACACGATAAGAATGATAAGAACGATCATAGCGGCAGTTCCGGTGCTTCTCCGGGCTCTCTCCGGAGAAAGAATCGTCCGGCGCCGGCTAGAAAACATAGAGATGACTGGTGACCAGATGGTCACCAGTCATCTCTATGACCGTCGGAGGCCCGAGCGCGATGTGATGACGTCACGACCGGGTACCCGGAAGTAAACAAAGCCGCGAGTGCGGCTAGTAAGCATGAGATTGTGATTTTTTTTTAACAATCTCATGCTTTCCAGCCTGGAGGAGAGATGCATGGTCTTATTGACCCCACATCTCTCCATAAAGAGGACCGGTCACACACCTTTCCTATTACAAGGGGTGTTTACATTCCTTGTAATAGGAATAAAAGTGATAAAAAAATGTAAAAAAAGTGGAAAAAATAAATAAATAAGTAAAATAAAATAATAATGAAAAAAAAATTAAAAGCGCCCTTGTCCACGGTAGCTCACACACAGAAGCGAACACACACGCAAGTCCCGCCCACATATGTAAATGCCGTTCAAACCACATATGTGAGGTATTGCCGCGTGCATTAAAGTGCCAGCAACAATTCTCACAGTAGACCTCCTCTGTAAATCTAGTGGTAACCTGTAAAAATGTTCAAAGCGTCGCCTATGGAGATTTTTAAGTACCAAAGTTTGGCGCCATTCCATGAGTGTGCACAATTTTAAAGCGTGGCATGTTAGGTATCTATTTACTTGGCGTAACATCATCTTTCACATTATAAAAAAAATTGTGATAACTTTACTGTTTTGTTATTTTTTAATTCATGAAACCATTTCCAAAAAAAAAAAAGGTGTTTGAAAAATTATTCCGCAAATACCGTGGAAGATAAAACGTTGCAATGACCATCATTTTATTCCCTAGGGTGGTCTGCTAAAAAAAAAACATATATACTGTTTAGGGGTTCTGAGTAATTTTCTAGCAAAAAAAATAAACATTTGAACATGTAGGAAAGGAGTGCCAGAATAGGCCCGGTATTGAGGTGGGTATAAAAGCCCGGTATTGAAGTGGTTAATAGCGAAAATAGAAAAAAAACCTGTCACAGGATACTATGCTTGTTATTCATTGCCTAGTACATGGCACTGCACCGTCGTAAGCCCTTTGAGAATCTGGGCCATTGTTGCTACTGGGCATACTTTTCCAAGAGCCTCCTGCATATGGAGGGGAAGTCCCTATTTCAGGTGAAAGAGTATGTCAAAGCCAAAGGATATACATAAAGTGCTTGCTGAACAAATAATGCAAAACATAATAACTCATCTTACCTAAAGGGTAACTGAACGTTTTATCAATGGTAAAAACATGCAGCACACATGGACTAAATGGCACTAAATGAACTTATGCCACATGCATAACGACAGACTAGCTGGCAAAAGATATATATGACAATAATAAATATATACATAAGCATAAAAGAGCTAAATGGCTTTTGAAAATTAACATAGTTATAAATAAGTTAAAACAAACTAAACCTAGTGTCATAAATTCACAAGGGTTATAGACTCTAAAGGCCCATACACACAATCAGACTCTCCGACCGGAATTGTGTGATGGCAGGATGTTGTCAGATAATCCGACCATTTGTATGCTGCATCGGACAATTGTCGTCGGAATTTCCCACAACAAATGTGAGATAGCATGTTTTAAAATTTTCTGACAACAAATGTGTGATGCCAGATTATCCGATCGTGTGTACAGAAGTCCGTTGGAAAAAAATACAAAGTGCAAACATGCATGCTCCGAACCAATGCTAACCATAAGACAACATTAGCAGAAGTTGCCCAAAGGGTGACGCTAAAGAGTTGAAAAAAACATGTAGTACGTCACCTTGTTTGTGTTTGTTGGCTGACAAAGTTTTACCACCTGTATGTAATACAAGATCACGGCCAACGCCCGTCACACACAATTCCACGGCTTTGTCTGATGGAAATCTGATTGTGTGTACAGGGCTTTATTTACCACTATATACTCATAATAAAAGGGCCACAGAATGACATAGGCCATAATATAACCAAATTACATTTAAAGATAGAGTAATTGTGAAAATGAATTGTACACTAACTAGAAAGGCAAAGGAAGGAAATGTAATCCCACAATAATGGGAAATTAACATATGCATTGTTTGCATACATGTCAATATATCCTAGCACATGTATGTGTTGTATATTTTGGAATTTTCTTTTTGATATTTCAAATCTGTTAAACACCAATAATTCTGTGTATTAGTAAGGATTTTGATGTCATTGGTGTAAGGTTGCTTTTTATCTTATAAAATAACGTTGGAAAAAGAAGCTGCTAAAAAGTAAGAAAAAAATGAAAAAAAACTCTGTTTCCAACAGAAAAACAGGTGGGAGATAAAGGAAACAAAGTTTGAAAGTGGTTATCTGGTCCGATAAGGTCACAATTGTGTGCAGTGGAAATCCACAGAGGCGCATTAGCTTCACAATGTTATCCCATGGTGGTGGTAGAATTGCATTGTGGTGATGTTTTTAATTTATTATTCTGAAAGAAACTTTACTGAAGTAGAGGTTCCTCTTTCATTAATGCAATGGTTCCAAAAACAAAGCCAAAGCCACACTTGAACCAGAACCACAAAGTGTAATATATATATATATATATATATATATATATATATATATATATATATATATATATATATATATATATATATACACACACACACATACTTTTATATATATATATACAGTGATGAAAATAAGTATTTGAACACCCTGCTATTTTGCAAGTTCTCCCACTTGGAAATTATGGAGGGGTCTGAAATTGTTATCGTAGGTGCATGTCCACTGTGAGAGACATAATAAAAAAAAAAAATCCAGAAATCACAATGTATGATTTTTTTAACTATTTATTTGTGTGATACAGCTGCAAATAAGTATTTGAACACCTGAGAAATACAATGTTAATATTTGGTACAGTAGCCTTTGTTTGCAATTACAGAGGTCAAACGTTTCTTGTAGTTTTTCACCAGGTTTGCACACACTGGAGGAGGGATTTTGGCCCACTCCTCCACACAGATCTTCTCTAGATCAGTCAGGTTTCTGGGCTGTCGCTGAGAAACACGGAGTTTGAGCTCCCTCCAAAGATTCTCTATTGGGTTTAGGTCTGGAGACTGGCTAGGCCAGAACCTTGATATGCTTCTTACAGAGCCACTCCTTGGTTATCCTGGCTGTGTGCTTCGGGTCATTGTCATGTTGGAAGACCCAGCCTCGACCCATCTTCAAAGCTCTAACTGAGGGAAGGAGGTTGTTGCCCAAAATCTCGCAATACATGGCCCCGGTCATCCTCTCCTTAATACAGTGCAGTCGCCCTGTCCCATGTGCAGAAAAACACCCCCAAAGCATGATGCTACCACCCCCATGCTTCACAGTAGGGATGGTGTTCTTGGGATGGTACTCATCATTCTTCTTCCTCCAAACACGGTTAGTGGAATTATGACCAAAAAGTTCTATTTTGGTCTCATCTGACCACATGACTTTCTCCCATGACTCATCTGGATCATCCAAATGATCATTGGCAAACTTAAGACGGGCCTTGACATGTGCTGGTTTAAGCAGGGGAACCTTCCGTGCCATGCATGATTTCAAACCATGACGTCTTAGTGTATTACCAACAGTAACCTTGGAAACGGTGGTCCCAGCTCTTTTCAGGTCATTGACCAGCTCCTCCCGTGTAGTCCTGGGCTGATTTCTCACCTTTCTTAGGATCATTGAGACCCCACAAGGTGAGATTTTGCATGGAGCCCCAGTCCGAGGGAGATTGACAGTCATGTTTAGCTTCTTCCATTTTCTAATGATTGCTCCAACAGTGGACCTTTTTTCACCAAGCTGCTTGGCAATTTCCCCGTAGCCCTTTCCAGCCTTGTGGAGGTGTACAATTTTGTCTCTAGTGTCTTTGGACAGTTCTTTGGTCTTGGCCATGTTAGTAGTTGGATTCTTACTGATTGTATGGGGTGGACAGGTGTCTTTATGCAGCTAATGACCTCAAACAGGTGCATCTAATTTAGGATAATAAGTGGAGTGGAGGTGGACATTTTAAAGGCAGACTAACAGGTCTTTGAGGGTCAGAATTCTAGCTGATAGACAGGTGTTCAAATACTTATTTGCAGCTGTATCATACAAATAAATAGTTAAAAAATCTAAAATTGTGATTTCTGGAAAAAAAAATTTTGATTATGTCTCTCACAGTGGACATGCACCTACGATGACAATTTCAGACCCCTCCATGATTTCCAAGTGGGAGAACTTGCAAAATAGCAGGGTGTTCAAATACTTATTTTCCTCACTATATATATATATATATATATATATATATATATATATATATATATATATATATATATATATATATATATATATATATGGGCTGCGCATCTTCACCGGTCGCACGATTCGATGTGATTACGATTATCAAGTCCACGATTCGATTCAATTCCACGATGCATCAAGATTACTCCATGCATTTTCATCCAAAAAATTCAAGCAGTCAGAATTTTTTTTAATTATCTGGTCTTAAAAAAAAAAAATCTGCATGTAGCAAAGTGGAAACACAGCAGACAACTTAAAGAAGAGCTCCAGACTGACCCCAAAATACTACAAGAGAGGGTCAGAGACTGCATACATGATACAAGAGAGGGTCAGAGACTGAAAACATGATACAAGAGAGGATCAGAGACTGCAGACATGATACAAGAGAGAATCAGAGACTGCAGACATGATACAAGAGAGGGTCAGAGACTGCAGACATAATAAAAGAGAAGGACTGCAGACAATGTCCCCATAACGTCCCCCCAAACGACTATGTATGCCATTCCATAAACTATGGTTTATGTATGTCTAATTGTCTTAGTGATTGATTCACATCACAACTTCATTGATCCCTTTTTTTTTCTGTTTTATGATTCATGGTTTTGCTCATTACTGCCCCACACATGCAGTGCAAAATCAAAAAATCGTACAAAAAAAAAGTATCAATTTCAAATCAATGAAGTTGTGATGTTAATCAATCACCAAGACAATAAGGCATACATAAACCATAATTAATGTTGAAATGGCATTGTCATGCTCATTGGTCACTTTAATGTTTTCATAATATGGCACATTTGCAGTTCACATAATGGTGCATCAGATATACAATATATAATATGTTATATTATCACTAGTAGTCAGTGGCGGCTGGTGCTCAATTTTGGGGGGGCGCAAACAAAAAAACACATCAAACGCCACCACTGTGCCCATCAAACGCAACCGCTGGGCCCATCAAACGCAACCGCTGGGCCCATCAAACGCAACCACTGTGCCCATCAAATGCCACCACTGGCATCAAACGCAACCACTGTGCCCATCAAATGCCACCATTCACATCACAACTTCATTGATCCCTTTTTTTTCTGTTTTATGATTCATGGTTTTGCTCATTACTGCCCCACACATGCAGTGCAAAATCAAAAAATTGTACAAAAAAAAGTATCAATTTTAAATCAATGAAGTTGTGATGTTAATCAATCACCAAGACAATAAGGCATACATAAACCATAATTAATGTTGAAATGGCATTGTCATGCTCATTGGTCACTTTAATGTTTTCATAATATGGCAAATTTGCAGTTCACATAATGGTGCATCAGATATACAATATATAATATGTTATATTATCACTAGTAGTCAGTGGCGGCTGGTGCTCAATTTTGGGGGGGGGGGGCGCAAACAAAAAAAAACATCAAACGCCACCACTGTGCCCATCAAACGCAACCGCTGGGCCCATCAAACGCAACCACTGGGCCCATCAAACGCAACCGCTGGGCCCATCAAATGCCACCACTGTGCCAAACGCAGCCACTGTGCGTATTTATTTCTGCCACTACTGTGCCATTTAATGCTGCCACTACTGTGGCCATTTATTGCTGCCACTACTGTGCCCATTTATTGCTGCCACTACTGTGCCCTTTTTCTGCTCCCAGTGTGCCCTTTTTCTGCTCTGTGTGCCCATCTATTTCCGCTACTGTGCCCCATTAAATTCTGCCAGTGTGCAATGTACCTGATGATGATGACTCTCGAGCAGCCTGTGAGTGGAACTGGAGGACAGAGGACAACTGCGCTGTCTGGCATCTCGGGTCTTCCACAGCAGCTGAGGCAGCCTGTCTGTGCACACTGCACACAGCGTGAGGTGAGCCAAGGAGGAAGGCTCTGGGGAGTTCACTCGGGGATAGACACCGAAACTCACTCAATGTGTCTCCCATGTTGATGCCGCTGGGCGGCTGGGGATGCTATCAGCGGGGGGGGGGGCTCCTTCCAGTTCGCCAAGGGGCGGGAAAAGAGGCGCGGCTACCGCCTATGACTCTTGGCCGCTTTGAGTTTAGTTTATCGGGGGCGGGGGAAAAAGGCGCGGCTGACGCCCAGGGCTCCTTCGGCTGTTTTCACTTCATTGGCAAGGCAAATAGCGGCGCGCGGGTGACGTCATCGCATAATCGATTTTTGTCGTAGCATCGATGCAGAATCGCCGGCGGTCGAATCTCGATGCATCGATTATATTCAGCAGCCCTAATATAAATTGCAGCTTACCAGTCCCTAGATGTGGTGTCTACAGCAGGGTTTTTTTTATGCATCGTTTTCTTTATTTTTACCTGGTAATACTGAAAAGAACACACTTCCAGTTCCTGGGTGCCACCAAGCCTGGGGGTGTGAATATGCAAGTGAAGCATTGCAGAATCTTAATAGGTTACCGTTATAAATCTGGATTGTTCCCATTACTTTTGCATCTAAAGGCTCCTCCCCATATTTTAGTTCACTCAGCTTTTAGGAACTTAACATTTTCTGACAAGTGACATTCATTTTGTAAAAATAAATGCACCGTTAGCCAAGTTTGCAGTCTGTACCCTAAAACTGTAAGGCCCCGTACACACGAGGGGATCTCCGCTGGAAACGGTCCGCCGGACCGTTTCCAGCGGAGATTCCTCCTCCGGATTTGGATCCGATGGCTTGTACTCACCATCGGATCAAAATCCGTGCGGAATTCATCCGCGGTGACGTGCGCGACGCCGGAATGTAAGTACTTCCACGCATGCGTCAAATCATTACGACGCATGCGAGGGAGGGGAGCGGACGGATTGATCCGGTGAGTCTGTACAGACCACCGGATCAATCCGCTGGACCCGATTCAAGCGAATAAATTTCTTAGCATGCTAAGAAATTTATATCCACTTGAAATGGATCGGGTCGAGGAATCTCTGCGGATAAATATCCACTAGGCCGTACAGACGACCGGATTTGTCCGCTGGATCTGATCCGCGGATCAATTCCAGCGGATAGATCCGGTGGTGTGTACGAGGCCTAAGAACAGGAATATCCAGAGAACAGAGGAGCACAAAGTTGGTGACTCTAATTAGAGTCCATCAACTTTTGATATTTAGTTGAAGAATGTGGTAGTTTAAATTAACGTTAACAAATATGATTCTCTTTGATTAAGTCTTATACGCAAAGTCTCATCTTTCCTGTTACAGACTTCCTGCTGCCCGTTTTTTGAGTGGTATGTCATTGAAGCACAAAAGAAAAAAAAGAAATGTTCAGCTTCTTTTCAGGATTAAATATATAGAGCACATTCAGGCTTCTTCATGCTGTGTTGGATTATCTAACCCTTATATCAAACAATCTTTTCTTAATAATTTGCTGTAATATCAGTTTGCCTCAATGTGTGCTTCTCTAATTAGTGAGATCATGTGGCACTAACATAAGCCATATACAGGTCTGTAGCTTCTAAGTTATCGTCAGTCTATTGGGATGTGTCATACAGTAGCAAGGAACAGAGTCTTCAAGTATTAAGTGGAAAAAGAAGGTAGCACGGTAAGGTGAAATTACTGCTACTGTCAAAAAAATATAAATAAGAAGAATATTCAAGCCAAAAAGTAGGGATGGATGCTGACTGTATTCAAAAGTGGAGTTTTACAGTACTCTGTGGATTTGTGTACAGAGTTCCACTTTCAACATGAATAATTTGTACTGTTTAATGTATTAGGTTTGTTATTCAGAACAGATTATAATGCCAATTAAAAAGGACCCTGCACATTCTAAATTCATCTTTTTTCAGTATAGGGACAGGAGATAAATATGCAAATGCCCAAAATTCATAATATTCTAGATATTTACAATATTTTCAAATAATACAGTAAAAGAGAAAATGACAGCACTGAGCAAACAATGAAACAATGTATGCTGCCATGTCAGTAACAGCCTCACCTATGATGTCCCACCATTACTACAGTATTTATGTGGCAATGCAGAAAATATGAGGCAGCGGACGGCGTATAATTAATCTCTAGGAGCACAACTTCTTTAAAGAATATGTACACCTTTTGGGATTTGAATAAAACTTTTGGAGCAACTATAAACAAGTACTATGTTAGAACATACCAATCTTGATAAAACTTGTGTCCACGTTGTTCTCCTGAATGCCCTGTGTGGTTCACCAACAGCCACAATATTACCTCACACCCATTTGCAAAAAACTGCCAAATTGTGCCTGTGTGTCCCAATATGTTTCCTGCATATTTAAAGCGGGGGTTCACCCTATCGACGAAAAAAATTTTTTTATTTTTTATTTTACCATAAAATCAGGCATTGTAGCGCGAGCTACAGTATGCCTGTCCCGAATTTTTTACCCCCGTACTCACCTTGTTCTCGTAGATTGACGATACCGGGGAATGGGCGTGCCTATGGAGACGGAGGATGATTGACGGCCGGCTCTGGCGCGTCACGCTTCTCCGGAAATAGCCGAAATAGGCTTGGTCTTCACGACGCATGCGCATAGCCTGTGCGCAGGCGCCGTGAAGAGCCGAGACCTACTCCGGCTGTCTTCGGGGAGAGTGACGTGCCAGGGCCGGCCGTCAATCATCCTCCCTCTCCATAGGCACGCCCATTCCCCGCGGGAGCCGAAAAATACGATCTCCGATTACAAGGTGAGTCCGGGGTTAAAAAAATATAATCAGATAGACTCATTACATGCAAAGCAAGATAGTTCAAGCCGTGATTTATCATAATTGTGATGATTATGGCTTACAGCTGAAAACCCCAAATCCACAATCTCAGAAAATTTGAATATTACATGCAATCAATAAAACAAGGATTGTACAATATCGGACCTCTGAAAAGTATAAGCATGCATATATACTTCCTCAGTGTGGCATGGCATGGAAGCTATCAGCCTGTGGCACTGCTGAGGTGTTATGGAAGACCAAAATGCTTCAATAGCGGCCTTCTGCATTGTTCGGTCTCATCTTTCTCTTGTCAATGCCAGGCGAGTCTGCTGGCCAATCAAGCACAGTAATCCCACGGTCATTGAACCAGGTTTTGGTGCTTTTGGCAGTGTGGGCCGGTACCAAGTCCTGCTGGAAAATGAAGTCAGCACCCCCATAGAGCTTGTTTGCGGAAGGAAGCATGACATGCTCCAAAAATCTCCTGGTAGATGGCTGTGTTGACCCTGGACTTAATGAAGCACAGTGGACCAACACCAGCAGATGACGTGGCTGCCCAAATCAACACAGTGTGGAAACTTCACACTGGACTTCAAGCATCTTGCAGTGTGTGCCTGTCCATTCTTCCTCCATACTCTGGGACCTTTGTTTCTAAATGAGATGCAAAATTTGCTCTCATCAGAAAAGAGGACTTTGGACTACTGAGCAACAGACCTGGTCTGTTTGTTGTTTGGGAGTGGCTTGACAAGAGGAATATGACATTTGTAGCCCATGTCCAGGATCCATCTGTGTGTGGTGGCTCTTGATGCACCGACTCAGTCCACTCCTTGTGAAAGTCCCCAACACTTTTGAATGGCCTTTTCCTTGTCAATCCTCTCCAGGCTGCGGTCTTCCCCGCTGCCTGTGCACCTTTTTCTTCCACACTTTTCCCTTCCACATAACTTTCTATTAATGTGCTTTGATACAACACTTTGGGAACATCCAAATTCTTTTGCAAATACCTTTTGAGGCTTTCCCTCCTTATGGAGGGTATCAATGATGGTTTTCTGCACAACTGTCAGGTCAGCAGTCTCTCCCATGATTGTGATTCCTACTGAACCAGACAGAGACCATTTAAAGGCTCAGGAACCCTTTTGCAGGTGTTATGGCTTAATTAGCTGATTAAAGTGGGACACTGAGCCTAGAATATTGCACCTCATCATACTATTCTAATTTTCTGAGATTGTGGATTTGGGGTTTTCATGAGCTGTAAGCCATACTCATCACAATTATGACAAATCACAGATTGAACTATCTTGCTTTGCATGTAATGAGTCTATCTGATATATTAGTTTCACCTTTTAAGTTGCATTAGGGAAATTTAACTTTTGCACGGTATTCAAATTTTTTGAGTTTCACCTGTTCTCTGCTAGCTTCAGGTGATTGGACACTAGCAAACCTTTTGAGCATACTCCCCTTGGGGGTAATCCTATAACCCTACTCCACTCCATGAGACCCAAGTTTTTTTGTTTTTTTTTTATAGCAAGCAATGCAAAGTAACAGAAACAGAGGGTAGGGTGTCCTGTACTATAATTCATTATACAGAATTTACATGCAAGTCACATTTATTTTAATCCTAAACATACAGTAGAGTACATAAGGGGGTCTAACTCCCAACTCAGAGTGCCACTGAAAGAACTCGGCAGCCAAAAGCTGCATCTGCATAGGCTTGAACATCCACCAGGTAAAAGCTGGAGAATGTGTGAACTGAAGATCAAAAAGCAACCTAAGAAAGTTAGGATGTAGATGCCTAATATCAGAATTTCCAGGAAACCTCAACAAATTTGATGAAGTGAACATGTAAGGGTATTAAGAGCACCAAAGTATAGGCTATTACAAACGTCTCTCACTTATCCACCCAGTGCCTTGAAAAAATATTCATACACCTCAAAATTGTATACATTTTGTTACAACCAAAAAATATATTTTTGGGGGGGATTTCATGTGATAGACCAACACAAAGTGGCACATAATTGTGAAGTGGAAGCAAAATAAGTGGTTTTCAACATTTTTTTTTCAAATAAATATCTGAAAAGTGGGACATGTATTTGTATTCAGCCCCCAGTCAATACTCTGCAGAACCATCTTTCATTGCAATTACAGCTGCAAGTAAATTTGGATATGTCTGTACCAGCTTTGTACATCTTAAGAGTGAACTTTTTGCCAATTTTTTTTTGCAAAACAGCTCAAGCTCTGTTCAGATTGGATGGAGAGTGTCTGTGAACAGCAATTTCCAAGTCTTGCCACAGATTCTCAATTGGATTTAGGTCTGGACTGACTGGGCCATTCTAACACATGAACATGCATTAATCTAAACCATTCTATTGTAGCTCTGGATGTATGTTAATGGTAGTTGTCCCACTGGAAGGTGAACCTCTGCCCCAGGCTCAAGCATTTTTCAGACTCGAACAGGTTTTCTTCTAAGATTTCCTTGCATTTGGCTTCATCCATCTTACCATCAACTCTGACCAGCATTCCTGTCCCTGCTGAAGAAAAGCATCTCCACAACATGGTGCTGCCACCACCATTTTTCATGATGGGGGATGGTGTGTTCAGGGTGATGTGCAGTGTTAGTTTTCTGCCACGTATTATGTTTTTCTTTTAGGCCAAAATGTTCAATTTTGGTATCATCTGTCCAGAACACCTCTTTTCACATTTTTGCTGTGCCCCCCACATGGCTTCTCGCAAAATGAAAATAGAACTACTTTTGGCTTACTTCTTGCCACTCCTCCATAAAGGCCAGATTTGTGGAGTGCGTGACAAATAGTTGCCCTGTAGATGAATTCTCCCACCTAAGTTGTGGATCTCTGCAGCTCCTCCAGAGTTACCATGGGCCTCTTGGCTGCTTATCTGATTAATGCTCTCCTTGCTGGCCTGTCAGTTTAGGTGGACATCCATGTCTTGATAGGTTTGCAGTTGTGCCATACTTTCCATTTTTGGATAATGGATTGAACAGTGCTCCATGAGATGTTCAAAGCTTGGGATACTTTTTTTATAACCTAACCCTACTGCTTTAAACCTCCCCACAACTTTATCTCTGACCTGGCTGGTGTGTTTCTTGGCCTTCATGACGCGGTTTGTTCACTAAGGTTCTCTAAAAAAAATCTCTCAATGCTTCACAGAACAGCAGTATTTATACTGAGATTAAATAACACAGGTGGACTCTATTTACTAATTAGGTGACTTCTGAAGCAAATTGGTTACACTAGATGTTAGATAGGGGTATCAGAGTAAAGTTGGAAAAATACAAAATGCACACCACACTTTTCAGATATTTGTAAAAAAAAAAAAAAAATGAAAACCATTTATAATTGTACTTCCATTATGTGCAACTTTGTGTTGGTCTATCACATAAAATACATTTACATTTTTGGTTTCTAACATGACAAAATGTGAAAAATTTCAAGGGGTATGAATACTTTTTCAAAACGTCTAGCAAAAAATATTGAGTTTTTTTGTATTAAGGTTGTGACTTTTAGATCAGCTCTGCCCTGATTACATCCAAACAATGGAGAACAATCTCCCTGGGAGCAGGATACAAGGGAAATAAGACAGTAGGGTTGATTTACTAAAACTGGAGAGTGCAAAATCTGGCTAAAGTTAGAAGCTGATTGGCTACCATGCACAGCTGCACCAGATTTTGCACTCTCCAGTTTTAGTAAATCAACTCCAATGTCTTTAAGGTGGAAGGTCAATACCATCCTTTGGTAGAAAGTAGGGTTGTCCTGATACCACTTTTTTAAGACCGAGTACAAGTACCAATCATTTTTTTCAAGTACTCGCCAATACCGATACTTTTTTTTTTTTACAATGTCATGTGACAGTTTGACAGATGGGGACTGATAGGTGGCTGGTACTGATGGCACTTCTGGGCACTGACTAGTGGCTGGCGCTGATGGGTACTAATAGCTGGCACTGATAGGTGGTACTTATAGGCACTGATAGATGGCACTGAGTGCAGGGGAGTATATAGGACAGGGTGCTGGTGGGTCCAGAATGCAGGTAGGTGCAGGTGGGGACAGGGTGCAGGTGGGTACAGAGTGCAGGTGGGTGCAGGGGAGTACAGAGGGCAGGTGGGTGGTGGGTGCAGGGGAGTGTGACGGTATTGGTATGATATCCCCGTCAACGTTCCCTTCTTCCCATAACGAAAATCACCCCAATATTCCACGAGAAGGAATATCCCTGGAGTCGCCCAGAAAGCCACACATGCCAAGCTTACTGCTGGAACAACACAGAGTTTAATGTTATAACACACACAGCTTATATGTCATTTCCAAAACTGTTACAATGACAAATCTCCGCCCCCCTCTTACACAGTGGGGGGTCTTCAATACAGCTCCTTTGAAATAAAGATATTTCTTTGAACTAATCAGTATCTAGCCGGTTCGGCACCGCATATAGAGAGATAATTACCACAATGAAGCAATCAGCATAATTAACATGAGCCACTTATCTAATCACAGTAACCAGTAAACACAGGGCTAGAACAATTAACATTTGAAACAGGACTAGCTGCAGAAGGGTAAATACCATAACAGCCTTAAACAAGCAGGGAGGATTAAACTGAAGCATATAGGTAAAAAGTCCTTCACAATGGCCCCCCTTTCTCCCTGCTCCGGCAAACCCGGTTGGACCTTCCCTGGTCCAGTAGGGTTGACGGGTTCAGAGCTTTTAGTCCGAGGTTAACTCCGTTTGGCGTGACTGACCTCCCTTGGCAACTGCTTCAGACTCAGGTATGCCACCGGGTCGTCAGATCACACGCCGTTCAGTCCCCAAGTCTTTGTGCGATCTGCAGAGTCACCAGAAGTCAGTGTGAAGACGGCGAATGGGTCTGTGTGCCGCCATCTAGGTGTCCCGCCATGGGAGGGGCAGGTTATGGCTCTGAAGTGACAGTCACAGGAGATTCATAAAAAGAAAAAGTTATATTTGTTGAAATGCTGTAGCACCGGTGCTCAGAGTCCGGGGGGGGGGGGGGAGGGGACTCAGAGCCCCATAAGGTCAGCCACCCCCTGCTCCCTCCGCAGCCGCTGGTTCTCCTCTTTGAGCTTCTCCAGCTCCATCTCCAGTTCATGGAGCCTGGGGGGGTCAGCCCGCTGTGACCTCAGGTGGTTGTTCTCCTCCTCCATGCGGCTTATGCACTCCTCCAGCTCTATGTACTCACAGATCAGATCCTGCTTGCTCATGTCCTGCAGGCTTTCCACGTGGTCCTTCATCATCAGGAACTGGGTGGTGGTGTAAGGGGCCACCGGTGGGCCCTTGGCGAACATCTCGGCCCGCATCTGGGGCGCCCGCTGCGATTCCATCTCCTCCAGTCGCTTCTTCTCCTCCCAGGTCCGCTGGTTATATGACTTCCAGGACCTCTTCTTCTTGGAGGGTAGCTGGCGGTGCCTCTTTCTGCCCAGCTCCCTCCAAGGCCCCTCTGGCTCATGGCTGTCGCCCATGACCAGCTGACAATGGTGTTCCCTGTTGTCCGTAATAACAGATTGTACCATGAGGGCTTCGTAAGGGGTGCCCAATGGTTCTTCCTGACCCAGCTCCTGGGGATCCCAAGCCGAGTCTACACAATGGGCTGCTGCTGGTGGGCGGTATCCAGGTTGAGACCAATTTGACCTGGTGTTGTCATTCATGGGGCAATTCTGCTTGAAGTGACCCAACTGTTTGCACCGGAAGCAGCGTTGTTCGTTGTCCTCCTGGCGTGGGTAGCGAGGGCTAGATGTCATCGGTCTGTTAGGCGGTTGGTATCTAGCGGCTGGTGGGTGTGAGGGCGCCGTTGGTTGTGGAGGTTGTACCCGTGGTGTGACCTGGTTTGTCTTGCGAGTATCCGCATATTCATCCGCCAACTTCGCGGCCTCTGGTAGAGTCATGGGCCTGCGATCTCTCACCCAATCCTTGACGTCCGTCTGGATGCGATTGTAAAATTGCTCCAGGAGCATTAGTTGCAAAATGTCCTCTGCGGTGGTGGCCTGGCTGCTGTTAACCCAGTTAGAGGCCGACAGGGACAACTGGCATGCCCATTCCGCGTAAGAGTCTTTCGTGGTTTTGCGTGAGTCCCTGAACTTCTGTCGGTGGGACTCTGGGGTTACTGCATAACGAGCCAGGAGCACTTCTTTAACCCTGGCGTAGCTATGGATATCCTGATCTGGCACGGTCCGGAAAGCATCAGAAGCTTTGCCTGACAGTTTGCCTGACAATATTGCAACCCACTCTCTTCTAGCTATTTGGTGCAGGTTACATTGTCGCTCAAAATCCGCCAGGTAGTTATCAATTTCACAGTCCTTTTCATCAAAAGCTTTAAAAGCGCTAAACGGAATCTTCCTTGTGTCTGCTGTGCTGTACTCACTGTTCGGAGAAGGTGCAGCTGCTTGTTGGACTGCTGCCAGTTTTAACTGTAGTTCTGCGTCCCTTATTTCTTTAGCCTCCTTCGCTAACAGGTCCATCACTCTCAGCACCACATCTGCCGTTGGGTTCGGGCCGAACCACGCTAGCTTCTCTCTCATTAGCTTGTTGGCTGGCGATTCCTCCTCCTGAATCACTGGTGTCTCCATCTCTTGTACTGCTGGCGTTGCTGCAATCCCGTCCTCCTGGTCTATCTCCATTGATTCTGCTATGATGACCCGCTTGGTTTTGTTGCTAGCAATCCTTCCACAAACTTCCAGTAGTTCTTCCAGTGTCTGCTTGGAATCCGGGTGTGAAGGGGAATAGAAGGGAAAAATCCCACTGCTGCCAACCAATTGTGACGGTATTGGTATGATATCCCCGTCAACGTTCCCTTCTTCCCATAACGAAAATCACCCCAATATTCCACGAGAAGGAATATCCCTGGAGTCGCCCAGAAAGCCACACATGCCAAGCCTACTGCTGGAACAACACAGAGTTTAATGTTATAACACACACAGCTTATATGTCATTTCCAAAACTGTTACAATGACAAATCTCCGCCCCCCTCTTACACAGTGGGGGGTCTTCAATACAGCTCCTTTGAAATAAAGATATTTCTTTGAACTAATCAGTATCCAGCCGGTTCGGCACCGCATATAGAGAGATAATTACCACAATGAAGCAATCAGCATAATTAACATGAGCCACTTATCTAATCACAGTAACCAGTAAACACAGGGCTAGAACAATTAACATTTGAAACAGGACTAGCTGCAGAAGGGTAAATACCATAACAGCCTTAAACAAGCAGGGAGGATTAAACTGAAGCATATAGGTAAAAAGTCCTTCACAGGGAGTACAGAGGGCAGGTGGGTGGTCAGTGGGTGCAGCATGCAGGTGGGCAGTGGGTGCAGCGTGCAGGTGGGCAGTGGGTATAGGTGGGTACAGCGTGCAGGTAGGTGCAGAGTGCAGGTGGGTGCAGAGTGTAGGTGGGTGGTGGGTGCAGGGGAGTACAGAGGGCATGGTGCAGGTGGGCAGTGGGTGCAGGTGGGCAGTGGGTGCAGCATGCAGGTGGGCAGTGGGTATAGGTGGGTGCAGTTGGGTACAGCGTGCAGGTGGGTGGTGGATACAGGTGGGTGGTGGATGCAGGAATGTCTTCCCTCTCCCAGCACAGACACCCATCCCCCCTCCTATGGCTGGAGAGGGTGGGCGGAAGCCAGGCTGGTGTATTTAGATGTAACACAGCAATGCGCTCCTGTCCAGCCGGATTCTCGGCACCCGCCCGCACTTCTGCAGCATCGCTCCCTGACATTTGTCACACTAGAGCCGGGGATGGAAAGCTTTTCCTAGGCAGAATTAGCACACTTAGCACACTTTAAAAATCACCCCTCCGAACACAGACCTCAGATACAGTGCGGCTCAATCCAGTGAGAGAGCTGCCTCTCCTCTCAGGCTCCTCCTCATGACCTGTGAGACAAGTCAGAGCAGGGAAGGAGCCGCCTAGGAAAAGCTTTCCATCCCCGGCTCTAGTGTGACAAACGGCAGGGAGCGATGCTGCAGGAGTGCGGGCGGGTGCCGGGAAACCGGCTGGACAGGAGCACATTGCTATTTTACATCTAAATACAGACGCCTGGCTCGAGCAAATGTTCGGTATCGGTCCCGATACCGATACTAGTATCGGTATAGGGACAACCCTAGTAGAAAGGAAGGTTTTGGGTGTAAAAATGCTTTGTCCCTATGAAGGATAAGGAAGGGATCCTTACAAGAGAGGGACACAGGTCTAGTACACAATATTAGTTTTTTTTTCTGTTCGAACTTAAGAGATCGGGAGGAGCAGCCCTATTAAGTATGCACTCTCACCCAAGAGGGCTGAAAGGATGGTTTCAGCAAGGATAGATCAAGATCCGAAGGAAGCACAGAGTGATGCAATGGAAGTTTGATCATTGGAACACCTTGAGTAAAGGTTTTTGCAAGGAATTTGGAAGCCAAGGGTTTTTGGGAAAAAATGGACAATGCCAAAATCTGTCCCTTAAACGTATTTATAGCTAGGTTTTAGGTCCCAACTGCAGAAAAGCCATAATATGAGGTAATGGGTAGTGTTTACATCTGGCAAACAAGGATCTCAAGAGCACAGTATTCGATTTTTCTCAAAATGGCTTTTCTGAACTTTTCTTAGTATGCATACTTTTCTTAGTATGCATATTTACTGACCCAGTTTGGTGGTATTTTAGTTTGGTAGGCATGTATTGGTTTCACCCCTGTTTTTTGTCTTTTCAGTGCTCTCATTTGCCAGACCAACCATAGATTGGGGCGGTTCTAGGTTGCCTTCTGCTCCCTGTCTATTAATTAGCACACCTGGGTTCCTCCTTTGGAGGCCTTAAAAATCATAGTTAGGACTGCAGTTACACAGAGTGCCGTGACGCTTGGCCTGCAGCTTCCCAGATATTTGCAAATAACTGCAACTAAACCTCTGTTTTAATTACATACAGTTAGACAGATTAATTTGGTTTAGTGCTTCTTTGGTTTGGTATTTTTGAGCCTGGTCATTATGGAAATTATTTTTATATTTTCCATATATATATACTTAATCGCATATTGCTAATCGCATCTCATTTAAAGTCCCAACCCTCCATTTTTTTAAACCCTTACAAGGATGGCATACCACATGCCTCATATAAAGTCCCAACCCCACTTTTTTCTTTTAACATTAGCCAGGGATGGAGATGCGATTTCAGGAGTGTTACATAATGCCTCCACAGATCTGCCACCAACAAGTTAATTTATGCATTGTCGTTTTTTGACTAGCTGACCCAGTTTGATGTGGTCCGCACCCAGTTTGGTGGAATTTTAGTTTGGTAGGCATGTATTGGTTTCACCCCTGTTTTTTGTCCTTTCAGTGCTCTCATTTGCCAGACCAACCATAGATAGGGGCGGTTCTAGGTTGCCTTCTGCTCCCTGTCTATTGATTGGCACACCTGTGTTCCTCCTTTGGAGGCCTTAAAAATCATAGTTAGGACTGCAGTTACACAGAGTGCCATGACGCTTGGCCTGCAGCTTCCCAGATATTTGCAAATAACTGCAACTAAACCTCTGTTTTAATTACATACAGTTAGACAGATTAATTTGGTTTAGTGTTTCTTTGGTTTGGTATTTTTGAGCCTGGTCATTATGGAAATAATTTTTATATTTTCCATATATATATACTTAATCGCATATTGCTAATCACATCTCATTTAAAGTCCCAACCCTCCATTTTTGATTTACCAGATGGTTTTCTTCTTATCCTCTTCTGTATATTGCGGAGTGGAGGGAACACATATATTAAAGTGACTGTGAAGGATGTCTGATCCATTCCCAGACTTGGCAATTTTAAACCCATTTTCATACAATTATTTCTTACTGTCTATCTTATTAACGGCTAGAATAATGATTACGAGATATTGAAATGTCAATCAGTGCCCAATCGTTCAGAAGCTATTGAATTAATATTAAGATGCATAATAAAAATTGAACATAAAAAAAAAATACCATGGGTCAGGGCTGCCAACTCAAATTTGCAGATGAGGAAGACAACCTTGCAATTAAGAACAGACAGAGGAAAGTCCCTAATAGGATTGGAAGGCTGTCTGTGAAAGATCAAAGAGACTAGATTGGGATACCCTTGAGTCACTGGAGAATATACAGAATGAACATTGTGGGCAGCACCCATTACAAAAGCCTTTTGCAGAGGAGCGAGGCAAGCGGCTTCCAAAAAGGAAACCCTAAAGCAGAGATTTGACCCTTGACTTTACTCAAGGATACATGCTAATTTAGACAAGACCAGTAAAAAGACAGGATTTGTCCAACAGAATACTTCCTGGCATGGAACCCTTGTCTTGCAGCAAAGTATGCCTCCAAGTGCAATGGAAGATCATTGATTAGTCAAATTCCTAGGCTTTAACCACTTCCCGCCCGGTCAATATACAATTGACGCCCGGGAAGTGGTTGTGAAATCCTGACAGGACGTCTATTGACGGGCTGCAGGATTTAATGCCGGCGCGCGCCCGTGGGGGCGCGCAGCGCGGCGATCGGTGATGCGGGGTGTCAGTCTGACACCCTGCATCTCCAATCTCGGAGGCTCTTTACCACGTGATCAGCCGTGTCCAATCACGGCTGATCACGATGTAAACAGGAAGAGCCATTGATGGTTCTTCCTCACTCGTGTCTGACAGACACAAGTAGAGGAGAGCCGATCAGCGGCTCTCCTGACAAGGGGGTTTGTGCTGATTGTTTATCAGCGCAGCCACCCCCCCCCCTCGGATGCCCACACTGGACCACCAGGGAAGCCCACACTGGACCACCAGGGAAGAAGGGGGCAGTAAAAAATAAATGAGAAAGATGCCAATCAGTGCCCACACATGGGCACTGACTGGCAACATGGGCACAAGTGATGCCCAGCAATGCCATCAGTGCCACCCCTCAGTGTCCATCAGTGCCACCCCTTAGTGCCCATCAGTGCTGCCTATCAGTGCCCATCAGTGCCGCCTCACCGGTGCCCATCAGTGCCACCATATCAGTGCCTGTAATCGAAGAAGAAAACTTACTTATTCACAAAAAAATAACAGAAAAAATTAAAACCGTTTTTTTTCAAAATTGTTATTTTTTAGTTGTTGCGCAAAAAATGAAAATCGCAGAGGTGATCAAATACCACCAAAAGAAAGCTCTATTTGTGGGAACAAATTGATAAAAAAATTGTTTGGGTACAGTGTAGCATGACCGCGCAATTGTCATTCAAAGTGTGACAGCGCTGAAAGCTGAAAATTGGCTTGGGCAGGAAGGTGCGTAAGTGCCTGGTATGGAAGTGGTTAAGAGAGAAGGCACACAGATAGAGCTACACTATGTCCATGCTTGGTGCAATAAGTCAACGTCATTGTTGAACTTGGAAGCCAGGAAGTCCATGTCCAGTGTTTCCCACCTGCAGGAGAAAGAGTTTGGTCTTAGGCTAGGTGAAGAAGAGATCATTCTCCAAAAATCAAAAAATGGCCATGAAAATCTGCAATGCCTGGGATGTGCACAGCGGTCAGAGACAAATGTAAAGTTCAGGCCAAGCCAGAATTAGGTACATTTCTCTTTCAACTGTGTGACTTCTGACGCTTCCCTGATGATTGATATAAGCCACTTTTGTGGTATTATCCAGCTGAATCCTGGTGAGATGACACTACAGCCAAGATATCTTTATATTAAAGAGACAATCCAATTGCCATTATGTCCAAAATTTGATCAGCAACCCAAGGGTCTAAAATGTCCTAGTCTCATAAGTAAATGCCAAATGTGTGCCTAAAACAATGTCACAAAAGCAACAATGCAGAAAACCCCCACAGCTTGGTCCTGGCAGGGCCAGCCAGGGAAGAGTCGAAAAGTGACAGATCTGGAAACATGCAAAATTAGCTTTGCTGGCTCTACACAAGCTGAATCGTTAGTAAAAAGAGCAATAGGAACAATTTGCTTCTTTCAAAGAAGAGAGATGTCCATTCTTTTAAGAATGCTAGAAAAAAATTAAGGCTTGCCTAAAGTGGAAAGGAATTATACAGGGCTGTCCCTATAGCTTTGTTTGCTGGCACCCAATCTCCTGCATAATCCATTGGTTCTAGAACAAAATTGTGTGTCCTTGTAGGAGCACAAATAAAAGACTGTTATCACTGTATAATGGGAAATGCTTGAGCAAGGACCTTCATGGCAGTGTCACTAGGGATTTTTTTACTAAACGTTGCACAAAATGCTAAAAACAAAATTAGAAATGACATTAGCCCATTTAAAACCAACCAACACACATATGTAACAAAGCTTTAGAAGTGGAAATATGCAGCAAAACAGGTGGTCAGAAGACAACAGGACCCAGGGAATACAGGGGGTTGTATATTTTATGTACATGGTGCAATTAACAGCTACACTGCAAGAAAGGCAAGATGGTGGTACAAATAGAAACACGAAAAAAAAAAACAAAAAAAAAAAAAACAGGGGGCCAGATTCACAGAGCAGATACGACGGTGTATCTCCTGATACGCCGTCGTATCTGTTGTTCTCTATCTATGCAACTGATTCATAGAATCAGTTACGCATAGATAGCCATAAGATCCGACAGGTGTAATTGTTTTACACTGTCGGATCTTAGGATGCAGTACCGCGGCCACCGCTGGGGGGACTTCGAGTCGTAAACCAGCATCGGGTATGCAAATTAGGAGTTACGCGATTCCCGACGGTTTTTCGCGTTCGCTACGTCGCCGCTAGTCTAGTTTCCCGTCGCAAAGTTAGTCGTTTTTTTGGGTGCCTTAACTTTACACAGCAAGCGTATTGCTGTATAAAGTATGGCCGTCGTTCCCGCGTCGAAATTTTAAAAATAACGTTGTTTGAGTAAGCCGTCCGGAAATACGGAATTACGCTACGCGTGTCGCCGTTCAAAAAAATGACGTCACTTCGCGCAAAGCACGGCAGGAGTTCGGAAAAGGAGCATGCGCGGTAGGGTGCCTAATTTAAATGGCACACGCCCATTTGAATTGGCCCGCCTTGCGCCGGAGGCCGCTGGCGTAGGTTTTCATCGCAAGTGCTTGGTGAATCAGGCACTTGCGATGAAAAATTGTGGCGGTGTAACGTATCTACGATATGTTACGCCGCCGCTCTTCTATGTGAATCTGGCCCAGGGTCCCTGGGAGCAGGATTTTTTTTGGTGAATGTAATTTAATTTGATGCTGCTTATATGAACAGCTCATATATGAGGGCAGATTTTGTGAACACTGACAAAAAATAAATACAAAAATTGTGAATCATATTAGTATTTGTACAATTGTACAAGACATTTAAATGTTATCATTCTAAAACATCATATTAATTACTAATTGTCATCAAAAGACTTATAAAGACAAAACTGTAAATTACTACACAAGTATAAATGTAGTAGTGCGTATGATCCAAAATGAGAATGCTCAAAAGGGACTCAAAGGCTTTGATAGCAACAGACATGCCCTTACTACTTTAGCTTCAATAACCCAGAACTAGCACGTACCACAAGAGCTAGGGCTACATCCCTAACAACATTGCCACCAATTTTCTTTAAAGGGAAGACATATCCTTTAAAACCTGAACGTGATTGTAAAGCTTTTTTTTTTTTTTTTTAAATAACATGTTATACTTACCCCCTCTGACTGCAGGGTAGTTTATACAAAAGGCCTTTTTTTTATGGCCTGTCCAGGGCCGATCTCAGAAATTTAGTTTATGGAAGGACAAATGTACCTGCATTCTAGTTGGGATGTTTTACAATAGTGCTGAATTAAGCATGCATTACATATAGTGCAATGAAAAGGTATTCATGCCCCTTGAAATTTTCCACATTTAGTCATTTTACAACCATAAACATAAATGTATTGTATTGGGATTTTATGTGATAGACCAACACAAAATGGCACATAATTGTGAAGTGGAAGGAAAATGATAAATGATTTTCATATTTTTTTTACAAATAAATATCTGTAAAGTGTGGCATGCATTTGTATTCAGCCCCTTTGAGTCAAAACCTTGTAGAACCATTTTTTGCCTATTCTACTTAAAAAAAAATAAAAAAAAATAGCTCAAGCTCTGAACAATTGGATGGTGAGCATCAGTGAACAGCAATTTTCAAGTCTTGCCATAGATTAATTGGATTTAGGTCTGGTATTTGACTGGGCCATTCTAACACATGCATATGCTTTGCCCTAAATCATTTCATTGTAGCTCTGGCTGTATGTTTAGGGTTGTTGTCCTGCTTGAAGGTGAACCTCTGCCCCACTCTCAAGCCTTTTGCAGACTAACAGGTTTTCTTCTAAGATTGCCCTGTATTTAATTACATCCATCTTCCCATCAACTCTGGCCAGCTTCCTTGTCCCGGCTGAAGAAAAGCATCTCCACAACATGATGCTGCCGCCACGGTGGAGATGGTGTATTCAGGGTGATGTGCAGTGTTAGTTTTCTGCCACACATAGTGTTTTGCTTTTAGGCCAAAAAATTAAATGTTGGTCTCATCTGAGCAGAGCACCTTCTTCTAAGTGTTTGCTGTGTCCCCCACAGGTTTCTCACAAACTGCAAACAGGACTTCTTATGGCTTTTTTTTTTTACCAATACTGGCTTTCTTCTTCCCACTCTTCCATAACGGCCAAATTTGTGGAATGCACGACTAATCGTTGTCCTGTGAACAGATTCTTCCACTGAGCTGTGGATCTACGCTGCTCCTCCAGAGTTAACATGGCAGTTGTGCAATACTCTTTCCATTTTTGAATGATGGATGGAACAGTGCTCTGTGAGATGTTCAAAGTTTGGGATATATATTTTTATTTTTTATAACCTAACTCTGCTTTAAACGTCTCCAAAACGTTATCCCCGGCCTGTCTGGTGTGTTCATTGGCCTTCATGATGCTGTTTGTTCACTAAGGTTCTCCAACAAACCTTTGAGGGTTTCACAGAACAGCTGTATTTATACTGAGATTAAATTACACACAAGTGAACTCTATTTACTAATTAGGTGACTTCTGAAGGCAATTGGTTCCACTAGATTTTAGTTAGCAGTATCAGAGTGAAGGGGGCTGAAAACAAATGCACGCCACAGTTTTCAGATATTTATTTGTAAAAACATAAAATAAAAATGAAAACCATGAAATACATTTTTGATTTTGGTTGTAACATGACACAATGTGAAAAATTTTAAGGGGTACAAATACTTTTTCAGGGCACTGTACATGTAGAAAATAAAAATACATGCTGCAATGACTCCACATGCACACAAGTAACCCCAAAAAAAGGCTTTTTACACTAAACAAAATACTCGTAATCTTACAAAAGAACCTTTACACAATTCACTTCTGTTATCTCAACTATAAGCCTCAGCTTTTTAAGAAACCTTTTACTCGCAGCAAGCAGTCTTTTTGGTGTTAAACTGTTTACAGCCTTGGAAGCATGGAAGCTGAAAAAAGAGGTTACAGGAACACATTTAAAATGTTAAGTAAATTCTCAGTTTATTCAGCCAGCCTTACATAAGGCATGTAGCTGTCAAAAGGATATGGACATCTTTGTCACAAACTTGTCATGTACATCATCAGACGGGGGAAAGGTCTCCAAATCCTTCTCAAGCTGCTGAAGCTGTCGCTCCATGTGCTTAATTGTCTTCTCCAGATTCTCGGCAGACACTAAATAAATCAATAAAAAATGTTTTAAAAGCAATTCCTACACATTATTGAAGAAGACATACAATACTGTATAAGGCCAATCCATTGTGTGATCAAAACTATTAATATTGATATCTATTTTCCTATGTTAAAGAATATAGGTTTGTTAAAGAGAAACTAATACAGTATGCTCTGATGCAAAGGAGCTGGAAGTACAATAAAATAATGTAGGAAAATGCCTACCCTCCTCAATTGCAGGGAAGCCCTCAACTAAAAAAGTCATATTAAAATGACTTTCAGTTTTGGATAGATAGGGAAAGTTAAATATGTGTCATTTTTTTTTACAGCAGTTTCAACATTTTTTGAGATAATTTTGTACTACTTCTTTGTGTGACTGCATAGAAAGTGAAGGGAAACCGTTGAATCTTAAAAAAGTATAAAAAGTAAATAAAGTTTTTGCTGGAGCTGTATTTAAATGCTTGACACAATATTTTCACCTCTGTGTACTGCAGTGGTAGGTCATGCAAGTAAAACATATGTTGTATATGCTCTTGAACCTAAAGATATTTGAATTTACTGTCTGGTGATATTTAAAAGACCTCAGAAACAAACATATTGTAAATGATATAAACTGCACCAAGTAGAAATGCTCGTCAATGTATTAAAACTTGAGAAGCAAAATGATTTGCAAATGAAGAGTATGTTGTCCCCTAAAAATTACTTTAGATCACTCTGCAATCAAATACTAAATTATTACATACACTGTACATTTATAATTTAGAATCACTTTGCTTTTTTTTTTTTTTTCAATTTTGTTATGTTGCAGCCGATACTACAGTTGTTACATTTTTTTCCTCATTAGCCCGCAATAACAACATGAAAACAGAATTTTAGAAATGTCTTTGAATGTTTTAAGAATCAATAATAAAAAAAAAAAAAATGAAATATCACATTGGACAAAATATTCAGACCCTTTGCAACAACACTTAAAATTTTAGTTTAGGTACCTCCCAATTTTCTTGATCGTTGCCGAGATGTTTCTACGCCTTGTTTGGCGTCAACCTGTAGTAAATTTAATTGATTGGACATGATTTGGAAAGGTACACACACCTCTCAATAAAAGGCCTCACAGCTGATAATGCATCAAAGCAAAGATCATGAGGTCAAATGAACTGCCCTGCAGAGCTCAGAGATAGGATTGCATAGCACAGATCTGGGGAAGGCTACAAAAAAATTCAGCTGCACTCAAGGCAGAGTGGCCTCCATAATTCTCAAATGGAAACAGTTTGAAACAATCAGAACTCTTCCAAAAGCTGCTCGCCTGATCAAACTGAGCAAACAGTGAAGGGCCTTAGTAAGAAAGGTGCCCAAGAATGCAATGGTCACTCTGACTGAGCTTCAGAGATCCTGTGTGGAGATGGAACACAGTTCCTAAACCACTTACCGACCGCACGCCATCATTATATGGCGGCTTTTTGAAGGGGAATACCGGGGGGTAATGGCAGCAGACAGCTGCCATAAACCCGGTAACCTCTTCTTCAGTGGGCAGTCAGCTTTCAGATAAAAGTGGTCTCAGCAGCGTATTCGCTGCAAGATCACTTTTAATGGGGGTATCCCCCTCCTGCCACGCTTCAGTCTTCTCTGTCGCTTTCCGGAGCCGTTGGTAGCGATGGAGACAATTGGATCTTCTTCCCTCACAGACTGGATGCCGAGTGAGTGAGTGAGAGATGACACCCGTTCGGCTACACACCACGTCAGTCACTTTCGCCCAATGGTCTTAAAGACAATTTTTTTTTTTTTTTTGCAAAAAATACATTTAATTACATTTTCTGTAATTGCATTTTAGTGTAAATATGAGATCTGAGGTCTTTTTGACCCCAGATCTCTCATTTAAGAGGTCCTGCCATGCTTTTTTTCTATTAAAATGGATGTTTACGATATTTGTAATAGCAATAAAAGTGACCCATTTCTTTTTTTTTTTTTTTAAAGACAGTGTAGAAATAAAACTAAAAACAAAAATTAAAGTGCACTGTCCCACCGAGCTTGCACGCAAAAGCGAACGTATACGCAAGTCGCGCCCGCATATGAAAACGGTATTCAAACCAAACATGTGAGGTATCACCAAAATTAGTAGTAACTCAAAACTGGTAACTTGTAGAAATATTTTATTTATTTTTGCCTATGGAGATTTTTAAGGGTCAAAAGTTTGTCGACATTCCACAAGCTAATGCAATTTTGAAGCATGACATGTTGGGTATCAATTTACTCAGCGTAACATTATCTTTCACAATAATAAAAAAAAAAAAAATGGGTTAACATTCCTGTTATCTTATTTTTTTAATTCAAAAAGTGTATTCTTTTTCCAAAAAATTGTGCTTGTGAGACCGCTGCACAAATAAGGTGTGACAAAGTATTACAACAACCACCATTTTATTCTCTAGGGTGTCTGAAAAAAAAAAAAATGTTTGGGGGTTCTAAGTAATATTATAGCAAAAAAAAAAATAACTTGTAAACATAAAATATCAAAAAGAGGCTTGGTCCTTAACCACTTGCCCACCAGGTAAATTCTGGCACTTCTCTCCTTCATGTGAAAATCACAATTGTTTTGCTAGAAAATTTATCAGAACCCCCAAACATTATATATTTTTTTTTAGCAGACATCCTAGGGAATAAAATGGCAGTCATTGCAATACTTTTTGTCACACCGTATTTGCGCAGCGGTCTTACAAGCGCACTTTTTTTGGATAAAAATCACTTTTTTGAATTAAAAAATAAGACAACAATACATTTTGCCCAATTTTTTTATATATTGTGAAAGATAATGTTACGCCGAGTAAAATGATACCCAACATGTCACGCTTAAAAATTGCGCCCGCTCGTGGCATGGCGTCAAACTTTTACCCTTAAAAATCTCGATAGGCGACGTTTAAAAAATTCTACAGGTTGCATTTTTTGAGTTGCAGAGTAGGTCTAGGGCTAGAATTATTGCTCTCACTCTAACGATCGCGGCGATACCTCACTTGTGTGGTTTGAATACCGTTTTCATATGCGGGCGCTACTCGCGTATGCGTTTGCTTCTGCGCGCGAGCTCGTCGGGACGGGGCGCTTTAAAAAAATTTTTTTTTGGTTTTCTTATTTATTTTTATTTAGTTTTATAATTTTTTACACTGAAAAAATAAAAATAAAAAAAATTGATCACTTTTATTCCTATTACAAGGAATGTAAACATCCCTTGTAATAGAAAAAAGCATGACAGGTCCTCTTAAATATGAGATCTGGGGTCAAAAAGACCTCAGATCTCATAATTAGACTTAAATGCAAAAAAAAAAAAAAAAAAAAGTCATTTTTTCAAATGACAAAAAAAAAAATGTCTCTTTAAGAGGCTGGGCGGGACTGACGTTTTGACGTCACTTCCGCCCAGCAGAGCTATGAGGACGGGTGAAGGAGATTTCTCCTTCAGTCCCGTCCCCGCTCAGCTGCCGGACACATCGGATCCCCTCCGCCGCTACCGACGGCTCCGGTAAGCGGCGGAGAGCGCGGGAGAGCGGCGGGAGGGGGGGGGCCCTCTCCCGCCACCGATAACGGCGATCTCGCGGCGAATCCGCCGCGGAGACCGCCGTTATCGTGTACACCACCGCCCCCTGAAAAGATGAATATCTCGGTTGTGGCAGCAGCTGCTGCCGTTATCGAGATATTCAACTTTAAAAAGGAGGACGTCTTTTTGACATGGGGCGGTGGTCAAGAGGTTAAGTGATTAAGGACAACCATCAATGCAGCCCTGCACTGAACTGGGCTTTATGGCAGAGTGGCTGTAACGAAACGGTCGGCCAGGATCGGATGCCCAAATCTGGGAAACCAGGCGCAAAAAGGTGACTCGAGTATAAGCCGAGGGGGAGTATTTTCAGCACAAAAACAATTGCTGAAAAACTCTGCTTATACTCGAGTATATACGGTATTACAGTTAAATGTAAACTGTTACCCAAAAAACAGAAAAAAACGTTTTGTATAATTGTGTGTATATATATATATACATATATATATATATATATATATATACATACATACATATACACACATACATACACACACACACACACACACACACACACACACACACACACACACACACACACTATACTGCAAGTATTTTTAAATAATTAGCATAAAGCAAAAACAGCTATAGTTTAGCGCTTAAAAATGTGTAGACATTCTATACTGTGATCGTTTTTTTGTTTTTTTTAGGTACTACCCTTTTTTCCATTCTTCACATACATTATCAGTCGTCATAAAATATTTATTTTTATAAGAAAGTAACCAAAGCAGTTAAGAGTGTGTGCTTTGTGGAAAGTAGTATAAACTGACACCAGAACAACTGGGTCAGCGTGTGAATCTTTTATTACAGTAATACAAATAATGGTTTATAGGTAAGCACAGATGCTAAAGGCTGAGTACTCATTTACAGTATCTGTCAAACCTTCTGACATTAAGGCAGTCAGTTACCATTTCTTATTCTTTATGGTATTATCTTATCCTTGTGATATGCGGATTACACAAGAACACCATACAAATCAACATGCCAACAATATATTGTCTCTCACTACATAGAGATTCTGAATATACCACACACCTGAATTTCTGGGGGAAATTATTTATGTGAATTTAATGTCAAGCTTGGAATAAACCCTTTCATTGCAGGGCTTGCAGACTCTGGTCTAGGCATATCATATGTTTCTTAGTGAGACTATTTCCTCCCTTGGATGCTATAGTTCAAAGCTCAGAAGACAATTTATTGTTTGGCAGGTTAATGATGGTATCTGCAGAGGAAAAAGTCCACAGGCTTAGTAGTGAGTGCATCTGAATTATCCTCTCACATTAGGACCAAGACTCTTGATAGAATGGTTAAAGCACTGTATAGTCTTGGTGTGGTTTATCTGTAATTCATGTCTGTATAAATAGAATTTTGCAGTTCAGCTGTTGGGGGGAAATAAAAGTAAGCTGTGGAAAAATGGTGTCCTACATTCTGCAAACACAGACATTTATTATATACCAAGCAAACTAGAACATTGCTGAAAACAGAAACATAAAATAATATTTTTTTGAAATAATTTGCATTTGTTAAAAAAAAAAGTACAAATAACTGACACCCAACACTGATAAACGACTCCGACAATTGGCTCTGACACCCCAGTCTGTCAAATGTCTCTATGGTTTGCTGTATTATTGATGGGATCAACCACAGAATGCTTAACAAGTTACTGAAGATTGAAGAAAGATGACAGAGTTTAGTATGAGACATGTAAAAAAAAAAATGCACAAAGGGTGCCATATTCATTATACATAATGCAAGCTAAACGAAAAAAAAAAAAAAGAAAAACAACCTTTGTGTGATATAATTTATTATGACACAAGCATGCAATAATCACAAAGTATATGGGGTATAGAAAGCCACGTAAGTCATTTAAACCTTATCTGCCCTCCAAAGCATCTGTTCAAACCAAGATCAGTTTCATCAGATGTTTTTACAAGCTGGTAATGGCCAAAATGAGACCAAAATCCTTGGCACTTCCAGTTTCTGACGTCACACAGTGGAAGGAACATTATCAGTTGCTCCCTAAAAGCCTGGTAAATGTGGTGGTGGGAGTGGGACCAACTTCTGTTGTCTGTAAAAGTAATCCAGAGGCTTTATAGCCACTAGACTTATTTTTACTTTGTAGAGAATCATCAGCAGAAGAAAATGATAATTGCTGCAGTGATGACAAAGATGTCACCCTAACCGTATGAGGATGTATATTTATGTTAGGCGGAAAGAAAGCAGTCATACATATCTACATGTTACAAAAAGTAGAGTAAAGAACAGGACCTAAAGATCAAAGACTCCTACTGTATCAGCGCAAATTCATTTGATAAAAAATGTTGTTGACTAGTATGAAACATCATATTCATGCTAAACAAATAAAACTGTTCTTAACATTTTGTGGCGATAGGGACACAATAAAAACAAAACAAAACATGATATCACTGTATGATTTGCTAATAAAAATGTAATATATATATATATATATATATATATATATATATATATATATATATATATATATATATAGTAATTTCCTCACAATTTGAGCTTCTGTTCATAAAATAACCATACTATTTGTAAAGGACATGTCACTCATTTGATAAAAAGGTCCTTTTTATACACAAATAAGCACACTAACAAAGATCTTGTATTACAGGCCACAATAAACCAAAAATAAAGTAAATGGCAGGAAGGCATTTTTTTTAAAAAAAATGCACAGATTAACTTGAAATGCCACCAACTATTTAGCTGTCATAATGTGACATTCAACAAATAGATTAACCTTCAATTTGTCCCAATATGTTAAAATGTATGTTTTTAAAATTTAACATTTTACACTATAAAAAACAAATCCATACCCACTGCATATGTGGACCAGGATGTGCACATGTAATTTAAATGGCTATGTCACACAGGCAATATTAAGTGGTGGCTACTTAAATACCATATTTTCCGGCATATAAGTTGACTGGGCGTAGAAGACGACCCCCTATTTTTCCAGGAAAAAAACATTTGTTTTTGGGATATACTAACCGTATAAAACGACCCCCTTCCTACTAGTCTGTCTGGAAGCTAAGGGGTAGCCAGAACAACCGCTGACAGAAACAGGCTTTTTTTCAAATCTCACTGTGCCATTACATGCCTCACTGTGCCATTACATTACATGCCTCACTGTGCCATTGCCTACCTCATTGTGCCTTTATACATGCCTCACTGTGCCATTGCCGGCCTCACTGTGCCGCCTATCACGTAACAGCCTGAGGAGGAGGCGCGGCTTTGGAATAATGGCTGCCCACAGTCTAACAGACAGGTACCGGCGTATAAGACGACCCCCGAGTTCTGAGGCATTTTTTTACATACAAAAGTTTGTCTTATACGCCGGAAAATACGGTATGTAATACATTTGGGAGGATATACTAAACCTGAAGAGTGCAAAATGCAGTGCAGCTGTAGCCTATTAGCTTCTAACTTCAGCTTGACAAAACCTGGAAAGTGATTGGCTTTTATGCACAGCTACACCAGATTTTGTACTCTCCAGTTTCAGTAAATTAACCCCACTGTTTGTGATCACTTTATTCCATCTCATTAATTTGGCATAAATCTGCTAAACTGCCACAAACATTTGACCTGAAAAGCTTTTTAATTAAAGCGGAGCGCCTCCCAAAAGGGAAAGCTCTGCTTGTCTGCCTCCTTCCTCCGCTGCCACATTTGGCACCTTTCGGGGAAGGGGGAAAAAGGTTTCCAGTTAAGCACTGCTTAACATCCAAGATGTCCAGTCAAGCTTCATGAGGTACGTGAATGACTTACACTATACAGTGAAACCTCGGATTACGAGTAACGTGGTTAACGAGCATTTCGCAATACGAGCACTGTATTTTAACTCGGTTTGCGAGTGTTGTCTCGCAAAACTAGCAGGATTCAGGCCAAAGCGCTGTGCAGTATCGCGTTTGGCATGAGGTGGGGGGGCGCAGTTCGGAAATGCGCGGAGAGGCTCAAGGACAGCTCGGCTGACCTTGACAAACCTCGGAAAGGCAGTCTTTCCAAGGTTTGCAGAGGTCAGCTGAACTGTCCTCGGGCCTTTCCAGCCGTTTGAGGCTCTCCGGCGCCCCTCTGCCTCTGGCCACATGCGCTATTGCATACCATTGAAGTCAATGCAGAACAGATTATTTTAGTTTCCATTGACTCCAAGGTTCCACTGTAGTAAGGACATTAAACTTTGGTCAAAGCTGTAGGTTTGTTTTTATCTACAGATGTGCATTATCTGCATAGTTTGTTTTTTGGTAAAGGTGAACTAACCCTTCAAAACAAGCCTCCACGGATCTCAGATATCTCCACTGGCTTTTTACCCACTTTAGTCCAGCAGCACATCTCATGTTGTGAACAAATCCAGGTTTAACCTGCAGTGCTGCATTCTAAGCCTTTAAAGAACCAGCGCACTCCATTAATGCACACTTGTATAATGTTTGTCCAAATAGTCGCTGGGGTCCCCATGTATGTTTTAGCCAGTCCTTGTGCCTCTCCAACTATCAGCTATGCAGCCATTGCTCTTGGCACGCCCCGACTATCAGCTACTTACTGCAACCATTGCACCTGGCATGCTCTGCCAGTCAGCTACTTGCTGCAACTGTTGCCCACAGCATGCTCCACTCTACGTACCTGACATGTTCCTTCTATCGACTCTGACCTCCAAGCCCTTGCAGCCAAACATACTTCCAAACATAACCCTTCAGTGTGCTCCTACCAACTGCCTCTGATTCCTCGCTAATTGTCAGACTCATCTCACTGGTCTCCTCTATTTATTCACTGCTTGACTGGTACATCCTGTTGACTAAGTCAATTTTGTCACTGGCTTATCCCAACAGCTTCCCCCTTTCCTTGCTGCTCACCTGGTCCATCCCGTCGGCTTCCTGTATTTCCTCATTAGTTGCCTGGCCCATTCCACTAGTGGTAATTTCCCATAATCATTCTACACCCTTTGCATTCTGGGGGAGTGACCTGTGAGGGGGTTGCTGGTGAACACTGGCTGGGGGCGCACTCCATGAAGGGGTTCCTGGTGAACACTGCTCGTTCCATACACTCCACTCCCAGGCAAACATGGCAGGGTGTATTTTATAAACCAAACAGGGCATCCTCAGACAAAGTCAGGAAGTGACGAAATGTCACTAGCGTCATCAGGAAAGCGTAGAAGTTGTCTGGATACACACGAAGGGGGAGTGCACCAGCGCGTCGGAACCATCTGTTGAAACACAGGGGAACAGGAGCGAGGTACGCACACCTCTCGAGGAACAACACAAACGCTGGTGAGCGGCTGTAACACTCGACACTGCCAGAGATACTTCGTGCCGGTCAAAGGCACTTTTCTTGTAAGTGCACTGTTTTTTTTATTTTAATAAATAAGTATTTTTACATACTACACTATGATGAGCCCCTTGTTTTTAAAGCAATAAGGACATTTTGAAAGAGGGAGAAGGAGGATATACCCAGTGGCGGTCAGAAAATAAACCATGTTGTGGCCTTTTACTATTCGGGGTCTGGTGAGTGTTCAGATTAGTCGTTGGTGATGGTGGCACATGTTTGTCGGATGGAAGAGACAGCTGCACCTTTAATTATTTACTTTGTGTAATAAGTACTACCAGCACTGAACCCCTCCCTCCTTACCTCATTGGAATCCATCGTTCAATTGCGAAATTGTTTGCTGTTCCATTATTGAACTTTTTAAGTGCTGTTTGCACATTTACTAGCTGTTTATGGGACTTTGAAATTTAATATATTTTTTTCCGGTACTTATTTCACATAAGGAGCACCATTAGCGGTAATATTTTCATCACAGGAGCACAACGTGCATTGATTTTGTCCTTTGATGTTCTATGTTGACAATTAACCGCTGTTTACACTTTTAGTATTTTGTTTATTGCACATTTTATGTAGTTTTATAACATCCATTTATTTATTCATTTATATTTTTTTGGTATAGCGTGATAGACTCAGGTATGTTTATCCATATAGTATATCAATTATGTCATTGTACTTGATATAGCACCTTATTTATGGTTGTTTGTGCACTAATTCAGTTCACAGCTTAATAGCACTTTATGAAATTGCACTTTTTGAATAACTAGATCAGTGCAGTAAAAAAAAAATCCTATATGCACCTTTAACCCTCTACTGAGGGTTTACACAGTATTGCAGCAGATCACTTATACATGTTTTCTTTGCGCCGGTGACACCTATAGCACTTGATATTGTTTTATTATTAGACAGATTTTTTTAAAGTAAGAAACAAAACCAAAAAGACAAAAAATCTTCACAGGAGGAGACCAGGGAAAATCAAGAGTGCTACAAATAAGATGGAGTGGCCAACCCCTTTTGTACAAAGTATAATTCAGTATCATGAGTGCATCTAATAGGCAAAAGGGGGTACAACTGAACAGCCATGGCAAAATCTAAGGTCAGAAAGCCTATGTAGGTGGTATAGTTGGTTAGTTAGTCCATGCTGAACAAAGTACTTAAGAACCATGTTCCTACTTTGGAGGTTTATAAAAGGAGTTGGCTGGTGAATATAATCCAATATCTATTGTTACAGGGTCAAAAGCCCATAAAGATGACTAAGAGTATAAAGGAATGAACCACTTAACCCCCAGACCATATTGCTAGTCAAAGACCAGAGCACTTTTTGCGATTCGGCACTGCATCGCTTTAACTGACAATTGCGCGGTCGTGCGACGTGGCTCCCAAAACAAAATTGGTGTCCTTTATTTCCAACAAAGAGAGCTTTCTTTTGGTGGTATTTGATCACCTCTGCGGTTTTTAGTTTTTGCGCTATAAACAAAAATAGAGTGACAATTTTGAAAAAAAATGAATATTTTGTTTTACTTTTTGCTATAATAAATATCCCCCAAAAAATATATAAAAAAACGATTCTACATATTTTTTGTAAAAAAAAAAAAAATCGCAATAAACGTTTATTGATTGGTTTGCGCAAAAGTTATAGCGTTTACAAAATAGGGGGTAGTTTTATGGCATTTTTATTAATATTTTTTTTACTAGTAATGGAGGCGATCAGCGTTTTTTTTTTCGGTACTGCGACATTATGGCCGTCACTTTTGACACATTTTTGGGACCATTGCCATTTTTATAGCGATCAGTGCTATAAAAATGCATTGGATTACTATAAAAATGCCACAGGCATTGAAGGGGTTAACACTAGGTGGCGGGGAAGGGGTTACGTATGTTCCCCGGGTGTGTTCTAACTGTAGGGGGGGTGGCCTCACTAAGGGAAATGACTGATCGCTGTTCATACATTGTATGAACAGATGGTCAGTCATTTCTCCCCTGACAGGACCGGGAGCTGTGTGTTTACACACACACCTCCCGGTCCTCGCTCTGTAACGAGCAATTGCGGGTGCCCGGCAGCGATCGCGCCCGCCGCGCACGCGCACGGAAGTCAGGGACGAGCGGGGGAGCGCACGCGCCCCTAGTGGCCGATTCGAGAGCCCGACATTTAGTTACAGGCTCTCGCGCAGGGGAGCCGACCTGCCGCTGTATAACTGCGGCGGCTGGTCAGCAAGTAGTTAAAGAAACTTGGGGAAAAAAAGGAGGATGGTTTGAGGTAAGCAGCCTCTGCCTCTCTCGGATGTATTTAATGTGTTGGGTAAGCAGCTCATCTTAGGGCATGTTTTGCTAAGAGTTTCCCATATGTCGGGTGAAGTCTCTGACATATGTCAGGCCAGCAGGCCCAGGTGTGGGTCGAACCTGGAAGGGGTATCTTGAGCTATATTTATGAGCTCTTCCATTTCTGCAACTTTTTGAATGTGTTTGAACCAATCAGTAAGTTTGTGGGGGTCTGTGGAGCCCCATATTACTGGTATACACATACTGGCAGGATTAACAAGGTGCATGGCAAGAGATTTGTGATATGCCTTCATAGAAAGAGATGTATGGTGGAGGAGGAATTGGGCTGGGGTTAAATCTAGAGTATGTGTGGTAATGTGAGTGATGATGTTATGAATGTCCTTTCAGTATAGTTGTAGAATAAGACATGACCACCAGATATGCAATAGAGTGCCCAGGTCACTTCCACAGAGTTGTGTCGGTGTTCTATACCAGTGAGATAATAGCTACAAACCAGTAAACATTTAAATCCATACGGATCAATAAATAATTTTCTTCTTACCCATAAACTTAGCTCTAATGGTTTTACAGCAAGGGGTTGATTATTATGTACTCAAGACTTTGAAAAATATACGCATTATTATTTTCAAATGTGGGCAAATGAAAGAAACCAGGGTATCTATATGCCAAGCATTTCAAGCTTATTTTTTTTTTTATTTTTTTTTTATTAAGGAGGACAAAACTACATCTCGTCTTCCAATAAAAGTCTTTCCTTGCAGGCTAAAAAAAACAAACACAATTATTAAACAATGACAGCCACATATGCAGCGCTTCAGTGTATATTCAAGGCATTTGTAAGTGCCTGGATGATGTAACTTCTGTGTGCATGCACAGTCCTAGGACAAGACCACAAGAAGATGGCAGTAGGGTGGACAGAGCAATGAGGGGGAGTACATAATATGTATCAATGGAAAAGTGCACCTTGGTAGCCATGTCTGCCGTTATACACATATTATGCCAAGAGCTTCTTTTCTTACAAGGTTGAACCACTTCAGCCCCAGAAGGCTTTGCCCCCTTGCTGACCAGGCCATTTTTTTTGTGATATGGCACTGCATCGTTTGAACTGACATTTGCGCAGTCGATCGATGTACCAAAACAAAATTGATGTCCTTTTTTCCCACAAATATAGCTATCTTTTCGTGGCATTTGATCACCTCTGCGGTTTTAATTTTTTGCACTAAAAAGGTGACTACCTCTTGAAGCTCATCAAGAGAATGCCAAGAGTGTGCAAAGCAGTAATCAAAGCAAAAGGTGGCTACTTTGAAGAACCTAGAATATGAAATATATTTTCAGTTGTTTCACACTTTTTTGTTATGTTAATTCATATATTTGAAGCCTTCAGTGTGAATCTACAATTTTCATAGTCATGAAAATAAAGAAAACTCTTTGGATGAGAAGGTGTGTCCAAACTTTTGGTCTGTACTGTATGTATGTATGTATGTATGTGTATGTATGTGTATATATATATATATATATATATATATATATATATATGTATATATATATATATATATATATATATATATATATATATATATATATATATATATATATATATATATATATATATATAAAATAGCTGAAAAAATATATAAAAATAAAAATGTAATTGAAAATAAAAATATAACATTAAAAATAAAAATAACGAGGCAAAATGAAAAAAAAAAAAATCTGATAAAAATGATTGTAAAATCCGCCGATATTTTAACTATTTAACATTTATTTTTGGGATGAGGTGCCTATAAAAATGGGTGATTCTATATGTGTTTGGACTACTTCAAAATATATATTTAGTAGTTTTCGTTATAATAAATATCCAATTAAAAAAAAAAAAAAAATGTTTCCTCAGTTTAGGCCAATATGTATTCTCTTCTACAAATTTTTGGTAAAAAAACAAAAAAACAATAATCATATATTGATTGGTTTGCACAAAAGTTGTAGCATCTACAAAATAGGGGATAGATTTATGTCATTTTTATTATATATTTATTTTTTTACTATTAATGGCAGTGATCAGCGATTTTCATCAGGACTGCGACATTGTGTCGGACAGATTGGACACTTTTGACACTATTTTGAGACCACTGACATTTATACAGCGATCAGATCCAAAAATAGTAATTGATTACTGTATAAATGCCACTGGCAGGGAAGGGGTTAACACTAGGGACAATCAAGGGGTTAACTGTGTTCCCTAGGTGTGTTTTAACTGTAGGGGGATGGGACTGACTAGGGGAGGAGAGAGATCAGTGTTCATACTCAGTATGAACACACAATCTCTCTCCTCTCCCATGAGAGAACCGGGATTTGTGTGTTTACACACACACACAGATCCTGGTTCTCGCTGTCACAAACGGTCGCAGGTACCCGGCGGTCATTGCATGTGTGTGCCTGCTGTGACGTCTTAAAGGAGCGACATACAGTTATGGTGATATTTGCCCAGCCGTGCCAACCTTCCGCAGTATAACTGTGGCAGGCTGTCGGCTAGTGGTTAGATGATTTCAGTTAAGCCATAATGTGACAACACAAAATAAAATCTAGTCTATAAAGTTATGCCTGCTGCAATTTGAGTTTACCCCTAGCATGGTTAAAGTAATTATTGTTGCTTTCTTAACTAGAGGGAAAATAAGCTTTGCATTAGGGTGGAAATGGCTTAAGGTAAATCAATGTCAATTAATAAAACCAGGATAGCAGATAATGACCAGATGCATCTTTAAAAGGCCATAACATGCGACATATTACAATGGCGCACACAGATAAAATAACGGACAAAAATAATTTCCTTTGAAACACTAACAGCAAAGCTGCAAGTCATTACCTTTCTGTAAAGCAGTAATTTTAATGAAGCAGATCTTTAGAACTAGTGATATGGGTTGCTCATTAGCTGAAAAGAAAATTCCCCCTGATGAACTGCAGGGCTATATAATGACTGGGATCTGTTATATCCTTCTGTAAAAGGTATTCTAAAACTATAAGCAGGAAGAAGAAAACAAGTTTCATAAACTATACCATAAAACAAGAAAAAAAAAAAAAAAAAAAGAAGGAAAGGGTAGTTATGTTGAAATATTATGATAAATGTTACCTCGGAGGCAACTGACAATTGAAAAAGATGGTAACTCTAGTTAATCAAAGTCATATAAAAGAAGCCACATAAGCTAATCCTAAGAAAAAAAAAATAAGGATACGAAAACTAAAAACTACAAAGAAAGGGTTTATATACAAGATGCTTTAACAAACATGTTATATGCCTAGCATAATTTTCTATCCCCGGGAGCAGCATGTGTTGCATATATTGCTTGCTATGCAATTGAATGTCTGTACACAGGCATGCTCTTGTAAAAACAGATGCGGAACAAATATGCTTCATGCTGCTGCCATAAAACTGGTATTTAATGTCAAGTTAATGACATATTTTTACTCTAGGCCGGTTGTCAAGTGATCAAAGTAGTTCAGCCTACAACTAACTACCTCTAAATCTACTGGCAATCTCTGTACAGCCTGGACTGGCTGAGTGGCCTCAGCCGACAATGGACACTGAGGGGGGGGGGGGGTCATGCAGCAGTTGAAGTTTTTTACCCTTATTGCATAGAAAGTTTTCTATGGAACCATAAACACTTGATGTGCCCACCTACTATTGATATAATATAGGGAATTTGGAGTGACGGGACACACAAATGTAATATATATATTTTTTCAGTTAGTTCATTTAGACAGACTCAAACACTGGTTCAATCCATCCCCCAATGTGCTATGGGTAGACATTAAACAGGCATCTGCTAGCTGATTTTTGGTGGCCTCTGCCTCTGACGTTCTTATCACCTCAAAGCTAAACATCCCTTATGGCCAGGAGAACTATCCACACTACTACTCATGTTCATGCTCATCCCGGACCAATTCCAATACCTCCTAAAATACTGGAAACCAGTATTTTAGGAGTGCCACTACCAATACCTACTGGCACCATAGCGGTATTACTGCTGTTGCATATTGAGAACATTCTAAAAAAAAAAGCGTTGGAGGAGCTTGTGAAGGAATTTTGGCCTCACAACTTTAGACTACTTTAAATATCTGAGAGGAACACAGATAGGTCTGGCAATAGTTTACCTTTACTGGCTCTGCTAAGAAGGGTATATCTCGCTTCTATGGTAAATTAAAAAACACAGATATCCAAATTTCATAGTGTGTAACTCACTGTAGATTGTGTTTTATTTTCAAAAGCCAAAAACCAGTGTAAACATACACAAAATCCTTGTTGTAACTTCATACCCCTGAAGGGATCTTCAGGGTCTGGGTACCAAAGGCAATGTACAACAACCCTGGAGCTGTATAGCACCTTGCAGCCAACTACACATATTGTATTAAGTGCCAAGGTAAGCATCTAACACAAGGGTTTATGGCCCAAAGCACACATTATATGCCAGGTACACAGCAAGGGTAACTAATTTAGAAAATGTTGGATAGTAAAATGTAATAGGCAGTCAGATATTGATGATTAATAGTATACAGGATTTATAGAGACAGCAGTTTGTGCAGTACTTTACAATGTTAGGGCAGACAGTAGTTACAATACAATTCAATACAGGATGAATCAGAGGGCCCTGCTTGTTATAGCTTACAATCTAAGAGGGAGGGTCAAGTGATACACAAGGTAATAACTGCTGATGAAAAAAAAAAGTAGTTATTAAGAGAGGGTAGAATAGGCTTCTCTGAAGAAAATACGTTTTTAGGGATCGCATAAAAGTGGATAGAGTTGGAGATAGTCGGACAGATTAGGGTAGGAAATTCCAAATAATGAGAGAGGCTCAGGAGAAGTCCTGGAGGCGAGTATGGGAGGAGGTGACAAGGGACTTAGAGGGCAGGAGGTCTAGGGAGGAATGGAGAGGACAATTTGGTTGGTATTTTGAGACTATGTTAGTGATGTAGCTAGGGGCAATGTTGTAAATGGCTTTGTAAGTTATTGTTAGTATTTTGAATTTTATGTGTTGGGTGGAAGCCATTGGAGGGAATAGCAGAGATAGGTAGCAGACGCTGAGCGGTTTGTAAGGTGGATGAGTCTGGCAGCAGCATTCATGATGGACTGAATGGGGATAGCCTATTTAAAGGTAAGCCAATGAGGAGGGAGTTGCAGCAGTCGAGGCGAGAGATAACCAGGGAGTGAATCAGGAGCTTTGCAGTTTTATTGGTTAGAAAGGAACATATTTTAGAGACATTGCAGAGGTTGAGGCAGCAAGCCTTGGAAAATGATTGGATGTGGAGAGTTCAGAGTCCAAGATAACACCTAGCACCCCGGCATGCGGGAATGGGTGGATGGTTGTGTGAACATACCAGCATCAGAACTGGTACAGTCAATTCTTTACCAAAGTCACAAAATTGGCTATTGTAAATGTAATGTCGTTTTAAGCGATTGTAGGTTGGAAAAAAATACAAATGTATCAGGAAGATCTATCGTTTGGCGAGTCAGTATTGTGGCATAATATACACCATGAAGACAAAAGAACACTCCAAACAACTCTAAAGAATTAAAAAGCACAAGGGTTCAATAAAGGTCATTGAATAGGGTTATATAAAACATTTAAAATGGAAATTTAGGCACAGACATAAATCAAACAGTACATCCACCAAAACGGGTGAGCGTGCACAAGAAGGCCACCAAGAGACATATGGCCACCCCTTAGAAGTTGTAAGCTGGGATTAGAGGGAGTCTATGCATACAACTGTTGTTTGAGCACTTTACCAATCATAGCTTTAGAGTAGTGGCAGAAAAAGACATTGTTAACCAGAGCTCACATATTATCACACCTCAAGTTTTCCAGAAGGCAACTGAGAAACAAAAACGTGTTGAAATATTGCCACTAAAACTAGCAGTGTTTTACCGCCAATGCCCGCCTCAGTGTAAAATCAGCCTTAAAAGGTATATTTTGTTGGTTTGTTTCAGTTTAAAAAAACAAGACTAAATCGACTGATGTAATGACCTATGGAAATAAAACATTAATATTTCCAAGGAGAGGAATACTTTTTTTCTTTAGGCGCTGTTTCCAAGTATCTATGTATTAATGGGTATACTTTTATAAGGATATAATGTACCAACAATTTTAAAAGTGGCTGGCACAAGAGAAAACTGGGGCTGCAAATCATCATCATTTTGTCTTATCTGAATAAACGTTTAGAAAATCCTTAGGGGACAAAGTTTGGTATGCAATGTGGCACTAATGGATATTTTATGCACATGCTGACATGGAAATAGATTTTGGACAGCTGAAACTGGACTGAAGGGTCCTATTATATAAAAGGTGCCCCCATAAGAGTGCCCTCTTACATCAGGGTTCTTGATCAGAAGGCCCCCTTGCATTAGGTGCCGTCATCAGATTTCTCCATCACATCAGGTGTACCCATCAGAGTGCACCTTTACATTAGGTGTGCTCATCAGAGTGCCACTTTACATCAGGTGCCTCCATCAGAGAGCCTCTTCACATCAGGTGTCTCCATCACAAGGTGCTATAGTTTGGCGCCGTTCCACGGGTCATTCCAAGGTCATTTTAAAGTGACATGTTAGGCATCCATTTGTGTCTCTATATTTTACTAAAAATTGGGTATTATTTTGTGTTTGTATTCACTATAATTTACCAAATTGTGATACAACCTGTATTTAAAAAAAATTGTTTAAAAACCGCTGCACAAATACTGTGCAACAAAAAAAAATTGCAATATCTAACATTTTATTTTTTTAAAGCCTTTGCTTAAAAAAATAAATATAGTTTTCTAGCAAAACTAATTTGAATTTCACATACATGTGAGAAGTAAGAACATAAGATTCTAGATGAAAAGTCAAAGTTTTGGGTATATTGTTGTACAGGGATAGCAATGTTCATGTTCAAAGAGGAGATATGCATGCATAAATGCACTAAGAACATAAAGCAGGTAGCTATAGCACTGACATGTAGGGGGACCAGGGCACCTGTTATTGCCCTGGACAAATGGCAGCATGATGTGGTAATAGGATGCAGCAGCAGGTAAAGGGCAGAAAGGCAAAATACTTGCAGTGTTCTGTCAGCAATTGCCTGAAGTGATCTGCACTATATTCATGTGTCAGCTAGATAGCTTGAACGGACCTGAAAAAAGGATGGGCATGCCAACACATTCCAAAATGTCCATCAAGCACCCTCAATGATGCTGCAACATCAGAAGTCTAGTCCAGCAAGCAGAAGATGGCAGATGATGTTGCTTCCAACAATGATTTTAAAGCTGGACCTAGCTGCAGGTAGGTTAGCTCGTGGGTCTGCTCCTGGCACCTGCCCTCAGCCAATGCACAGAGCAAAAGCACAGACAGCAGAGGACAGGCAGGGCCAATGGCAGTTAAAACCGATTATAGTTTTGCGAGGTTAGGGTTTAAATTGTCCTTACAGTTTGATTTAAAGGGTCACTAAAGGAAAACAAATTTTTAGCTAAATAGCTTCCTTTACCTTACTGCAGTCCTGTTTTCATGTCCTCATTGTTCGTTTTTGCTATGATCAGTCTGTTTCCTGATGAAAAAAGTCATGGGAGCTTTCTCTCTGTGGCACTAATCAAGGAGGTGTGATTACTGTGTGTCTTAAACCCCTCAGAACCAATCACGTTCGTTTTACAAACCATCACTGCCCTCTATTGGCTCTGTGTCTCTGTACTTCACAGAAGCATGAAACTAGATGCATCAACGAAACTGAAACTACAGGTACATTATATGATTGATTTTTATCTATTTTTAAAAGGAATCAGTTAACTATTAAGTCTCTATACCCTGTAAACAGTCATTTCAGCAAAAAAAAAAAAAAAAAAAAAAAAAAGTTTCCTTTAAAACTCCTTTAAGCTAATGTTTTTTTTTTTTTTTTTTTTTCATATCCTACATACAATCATGTTGGTGGTATATGCAAATTATTCAAGAACAAGACTCTGTTGGAATCTCTTAACATAATACCTTACCTAATTTTCTAATATAAAAATGACTGGTATGCACTGCAGTAGCTGATACAATACAGTTGCGCGCATCTTTGGAAACTTCACAAGAACATGACTGACAGCACCAATAGCAAGCAAGCTTCTATTGTATTATGGAAACAGCTTATTTTCTCTACTTCAGACTTGAAATCTGGTCCTTTTTTATCCACATGTGTAGGACTGTTGGAAACACTGGGACATCACCCACAGTGTAATCCTCAAAGTAAGGATTAATCTTTCTGAACTCGCACTGACGCTACATAGCCAATAACAAAAAAGATTAAAAAGCAATGTTTCTTATATATTGCTGTATTTCAATAGAGACTTTCAAGACATAAGGCTCATGTCAGTGTGCGTGCGTGTGTGTGTGTGTGTGTGTGTGTGTGTGTGTGTGTGTGTGTGTGTGTGTGTGTGTGTGTGTGTGTGTGTGTGTGTGTGTGTATATATATATATATATATATATATATATATATATATATATATATATATATATATATATATATATATATATATATATATATATATATATATATATATATATATATATATACACACATACACATACACACACTGTGTGTGTGTATGTATATAAATATATATATATATATATATATATATATATATATATATATTTACATACATACACACAGTATCTCACAAAGGTGAGTACACCCCTCACATTCTTGTAAATATTTTATTATATCTTTTCATGTGACAACACTGAAGAAATTACACTTTGCTATAATGTAAAGTATTGAGTGCACAGCTTGTATAACAGTGTAAATGTGTTGTCCCCTCAAGATAACTCAACACACAACTATTAATGTCTAAACCGTTGGCAACAAAGGTGAGTACACCCCTAAGTGAAAATGTCCAAATTGGGCCCAATTAGCCATTTTCCCTCCCGGGGTCACGTAACTTGATAGTGTTACAAGGTCTCAGGTGTGAATGAGGAGCAGGTGTGTTAAATTTGGTGTTATCGCTCTCACTCCCTCATACCGGTCACTGGAAGTTCAACATGGCACCTGATGGCAAAGGACTCTCTGAGGATCTGAAAAAAGAAAAAAAAAAGAAAATGTTGCTCTACATAAAGATGGCCTAGGCTATAAGAAAATTGCCAAGATCCTGAAACTGAGCTGCACCATGGTGGCCAAGACCATACAGCGGTTTAACAGGACAGGTTCCACTCAGAACAAGCCTTGCCATGGTCCTCCAAAAAAGTTGCGTACACGTTCTCAGCGTCATATCTGGAGAATGTCTTTGGGAAATAGACATATTTCAGTAGCATTGCTACAGAGGTTGAAGAGATAGGGGGTCAGCCTGTCAGTTCTCAGACCATATGCAGCACACTGCATCAAATTGGTCTACATGGCAGTCGTCCCAGAAGGAAGCCTCTTAAAGATGATGCATAAAAAAGCCTGCAAACAGTTTACTGAGGACATGGATTACTGGGACCCTGTCCTGTGGTCTAATGAGACCAAGATAAACGTACATGGTTCAGATGGTGTTAAGCGTGTGTGGGGGCAATCCGGTGAGGAGTACAAAGACAAGTGTGTCTTGTCTACAGTCAAGCATGGTGGTGGGAGTGTCAGTCTGGGGCTGCATGAGTGCCACCAACACTGGGGAGCTATAGTTTATTGAGGGAACCATGAATGGCAACATGTACTGTGACATACTGAAGAAGAGCATGATCCCCCTCCCTTCAGAGACTGGGCCGCAGGGCAGTATTCAAACATGATAACAACCTCAAAGATGACCATTGCCTTGCTAAATAATCTGATGGCCAAGCATTTCTCCAGATCTAAACCCTATTGAGCATCTGTGGGGCATATTCAAATGGAAGGTGGAGGAGCGCAAGGTCTCTAACAACCACCAGTTCAGCGATGTTGTCATGGAGGAGTGGAAGAGAACTCCAGTGGCAACCTGTGAAGTTCTGGTAAACACCATGCCCAAGAGAGTTAGGGCAGTGCTGGAAAATAATGGTGGACACAACATATTGACACTTTGGGCCCCAATGTGGATACTTTTCACTTAGGGGTGTACTCACTTTTGTTGCCAGTGGTTATACAAGTTGTACATTTCTTCAGTATTGTCACATGGAAAGAAATAATACAATATTTACAAAAGTGTGAGGGGTATACTCACTTTTGTGAGATACTGTATGTGTGTGTAAAATATATATATATATATATATTAGAGGTCGAGCGATATGGGTTTTTCTATGGCCGATGCCGATATTTAGAAATCGCGGCGGCCGATAGCCAATTTATGATGCCAATTTTTTTTGGGCCGATATGTTAGGCCGATTCCACCCCCCCCCCCTTCATCTCATAAAATCTAACAGTTAGACCCCTTTCAGCCGCTTTTGGGCTAAAAATAGCGCATGTAAAGTGCCTGAAAAACTGCTCCCCTGCAGTCTCAGTATGAAAGCCCGAGTGCTTTCACATTGAGGCAGTGCGCTGGCAGGACGTTAAAAAAAAAAAGTCCTGCAAGCAGCATCTTTGGAGCGATGTATACCGCTCCTCCACCACAGCTGCCGAAGTGCCTGTAAAGCGCTTCTGCAGTGGCGCTACATGGGAGCATTTAACCCCTTCATCGGCCACTAGCTGGCATATAAGCTCCCTGCTAGCAGCCAAATAGCGCCGCTAGAATGATGGTCCAGTGTGAAAGCAGCAGAGTTCTGCGGATTTTTTTTAAAAAGTCAGCAGCTACAAATACTGCAGCTGTTGACTTTTAAAATATGGACATTTACCTGTCCTGGGTGCACGCAATGCTGGCACCCAAAGCCAATCTCTCCCTCAGGTGCTGCCGCCACCATCTTCGGTAAGGGAATCAGGAAGTGAAGCCTTGCGGCTTCACTTCCTGGTTCCTTACTGTGCATGCGCGAGTCATGCTGTGCAATCCCACTGGTCCCTGCTGTCTACTGGGACCTGTGCGTCTCCCAGAAGAAAGCTGGGGGCGGAGTAGGCGCCAGATGTGGTGTAGGTCACCACAGTCACTGTGGTGATCTATGCCCGGAAGAGGGAGCAAATACCTGGGATTAAGAAGGTATCTGCTCCCCCCTCCCCCCTGAAAGGTACCAAATGTGACACTGGAAGGGGGGGGGACATTTGGTACAACAAGCCTCCAATCAGTGCACTTGTATGTATAATTTAGATATAAAAAAAATATATATATATATATATATATATATATATATATATATCATTTAATACACAAAACAGGTAATGAAAACTTTTGGACGAAAAAAAAATATAGGCCAACTTTACTGTTTATTTTTTTTTATTCGTTAAAGCATATTTTTTTCAAAAAAAATTGCGTTTGAAAGACCGCTGCGCAAATACTGTGTGACATAAAATATTGCAGCAATCACTATTTTATTTCCTAGGGTCTCTGCTAAAAAAATAAATATATAATGTTTGGGGGTTCCAAGTGATTTTCTAGCAGAAAATACAGGAGTTTTACTTGTAAGCAACAAGTGTCAAAAAAGATTTACAGTGGGGATCGAAAGTTTGGGCACCCCAGGTAAAACTTGCAGATTAAACATTCTTATAATATGTCAAAAAAAAGTTAGATTTTATTTCCATCATTTACACTTTCAAAATTACAGAAAACAAAAAAAAATTATGTCTTTCCTTGGCTTCGTTATGAACATTAATACAATTTTTTACCTGGGGTGCCCCAAGTTTCGATCCCTACTGTAGCCTTTAAATGGTTAAACTGAAAACTCCTTCTACATGGAGTTCAGTTCATTGATAAGTAGCAACTTTGTGTATCTTTTCTCCGACTTGGCAGGCTGCCCAGGAGAGAGAAGTCGCTTCCACTGGAAACTTCTCAGACAACTTGCATTAACTTCTATTACAGAAGCTTTTTGTAAGTCGCACTGCTGAAGTTTAAATCTTTTTTACAGCACAAATCGGCCGATGCTGATTAATTAAAAAACGCCAAATATCGTCCGGCCGATCTATCGGTCGTAATATATATATATATATATATATATATATATATATATATATATATATATATATATATATATATATATATATATATATATATATATATAGTTACAGTTGTGCTCATAAGTTTACATACCCTGGCAGAATTTATGATTTCTAGGCCATTTGTCCAGAGAATATGAATGATAACACTAACAGCTGGTTAGTGTTTGGCTGAAGCCATTTATTATCAATCAACTGTGTTTACTCTTTTTATATCATAATGTCAACAGAAACTACCCAAATGATCCTGATCAAAAGATTACATACCCTGGTGATTTTGGTCTGATAACATGCACACACATTGACACAAAGGGGTTAGAATGGCTATTAAAAGGTAACCATCCTCACCTGTGATCTACTGTATTTGCATGTAATTAGTGTGTATAAAAGGTTAATGAGTTTCTGGACTCCTAGCCAACCCTTGCATCTTTCATCCAGTGCTGCACTGATGTTTATGGATTCGGAGTCATGGGGGAAAGCAACAAAAAATGTCAAAGGATCGGCAGGAAAAGGTAGTTGAACTGTATAAAACAGGAATGGATATAACAAGATATCCAAGGAATTGAGAATGCCAATCAGCAGTGTTCAAACTCTAATCAAGAAGTGGAAAATGAGGGTTTCTGTTGAAACCAAACCACGGTCAGGTAGACCAACTAAAATTTTTAGCCACAACTGCCAGGAAAATTGGTATGCAAAGAAAAACCCACAAATAATTTCAGGTGAAATACAGGAATCTCTGAAAACATGTGGTGTGGTTTCAAGATGCCCAGTAAGGAGGCACTTGAAAAAAGATGGGCTGCATGGTTGAGTCACCAGAAGAAAGCCATTACTAAGCAAATGCCACAAAGTATCCCGCTTACAATACGCCAAACAGCACAGAGACTAGTCTCAAACCTTCTGGAACAAAGTAATTTGGAGTGATGAGACCAAAATGTTGCTTTTTGGCCTCAACCATAAACGCTACATTTGGAGAGGAGTCAACAAGGCCTATGATGAAAGGTACATCAGTCCTACTGTGAAACACAGAGGTGGATCACTGATGTTTTGGGGATGTGTGAGCTACAAAGGCACAGGAAATTTGGTCAAAATTGATGGCAAGATGAATGCAGTATGTTATTAAAAATACTGGAGGAACATTTGTATTCATCAGCCAGGACGCTGCACATGGGACATACTTAGACATTCCAGCATGACAAGGATCCAAAACACAAGGCCAAGTCGACCTGTCATTGGCTACAATAGAGTAAAGTGAAGGTTTTGGAGTGGCCATCTCAGTCTCCTGACCTAGATATCATTGAGCCACTCTGGGGAGATCTCAAACATGCAGTTCGTACAAGAAAGCCTAAGAATTTACAGGAACTGGAGGCTTTTTGCCACAAGGAATAGGCAGCTTTACCATCTGAGTAGATAAAGAGCCTCATCCACAAATACCACAAACAATTTCAAACTGTCATTGATGTTAAAGGGGCAATACACTGTATTAAGGGTAGTTTATGTTGTCATTATGATTTAAAAAGAGTAAACACAGCTGATTGATAATAAATGGCTTCAGCCAAACACTAACCATGAGTGAAGAAAAGTTTTTGTGTTATCATTCATATTCTCTGAAAAATGGCCAATAAATCATAAATTCTGCCAGGGTATGTAAACTTATAAGCACAACTGAATATACATACATTTATATATATAGTTTTATTTTTTTATTTTTTTCAGTAGAAGAAATTTCCCCCTGAACCGTTCTAGAAAACATAGCAATGATGAGCCAATGCTGTGAATTGTGCCAGTTGTAATTTTGTTCTGAGAAGTCCCTGCAGCAATATGACATTCCTAATAATTCATCAATTTCCACCTCTATGGTCAGTCAGTTTAAATTAGTAATGCAAGAAAAAAAAAACACGTTAGGGGGAAATTGTTCTCTGCCACTTAGATTTAGATATGTCATACTACCAATCAATGGGACACTAATCATCATTTATCTACTTGTAATTAAAATCCTACTATCGGAAAAGCAGCTAGTCTAAGAAGGAAGTATGGAACAGAGGAACACATTGAATATCATTTGACAACGCACCAACAATATGAACTGTTTTACAAAATGACCAATCAGAACCAAACTGTTATTTGAATGAAAAAAAGCTAAAAAAAGCAAGAAAAAAAAATGTTTTTAGCATTCAGAAGATTTTGTATTTATTTTTTATTAGAGGTTCAAGGTCAGGGGTAGGCAACCCCGGCCCCCTCTAGCTGTGGTGAAACTACAAATCCCATTATTCCGTTGCTTCTAGGAGGCATGCCTGTGATTGTCTGGGTCTTGAAACGCCTTATGGGACTTTAGTTTCAAAACAGCTGGATGGCCGAGGTTGCCTACCCCTGTTCTATGTGATAGACTATTTTCTTTGAAATTGAATAACAGTATTTAATAAATAATCCAAAAATATTTTGTAATAAAGCCAATATTTATTTTATCTAAAGCTATCTTAGACTAAAAGAAACAACAGGTGATGTAGGGCCCCATTTTATCCAAAGTTCATAAAACAAAATAAAAAAGTACACCAATAAATACAAATTGACAAATCAGCGTAGTGGTGCAATATGGTATTTTTACACCAAATGTCAAGACTCCTAGAGATAAGAGTTACTGGTAGGTCTAACTCAGTTTTTTCCCACGTCGTCTTCAATGACAGCCGATAAGATGATAAGCAAGTACTTACTAGCCTAGGGTGGGGCCACCACAAGGAGGACCTTAGAGCCAAATACCTGCTCTTGATTGCTCAAGAGATCTGACCAATAGTTCTTTATGAATGTTGAAAAACTGGACCATGTAGAGGCCTTACACATTTTTTTATGGGGAGGCATCAGCCCTTTCTTCCCAAGACCTTGATAAGGCTGTTGTGGAATGCACATTTACAAAATGAAATGGATAGGACCTTAGTCTGGTAGCAGAGGGAAACAGCCTGCCTAATATGCCTGTCAATTGTGGTGTTCGATGCCTGAGCCCCTCTCTGTCTTCCTGCAAAGAGGACAAGTAAGGCATTCAATTTACTAAACACAGTGTCTTGAAAATGTATTCATACCCCTTGACATTTTTCACATTTTGTCATGCTACAACTAAAAATGTAAATATGTGATAGACCAACTCAAACTGACACAATTGTGATGAGAAAAGAAAATGATAAATGGTTTTAATTTTTTTTTACAAATATATATCTGAAAAGTGTCTCACCAGATTGAAGGGCAACATCCCTTACAAGAACAGTGAGATCAGGGTATTTCTGGACTTCTCAGCGGAGGTCCAGAAGAAAAGAGCTCTCTTCAATGAAGCTAAGCAGCAATTGCGGGTGCCCCATTACTCCTATGCCATGCTCTTCCCGGCCAGACTTCGGGTGGTCGGGGATGACAAGACACACTTTTTTGATGCACTGGAGGCTGTCTTTGCATGGCTGGAAAACAGGGCAGCTCCTGCTTGTGACCTTGCCTGAATATTTGGCTGACACTCGCTGGGATACACCTGTCCTATAACATAGGAGCAGACGTGGTGGACCCTTATTATGCCCAGACTTTTTTATGGAGCTCAGGACGATCCACACAACAGGTACTGTGCCTTCTACCCCTTCTATAGGACTTCGCTTTCTCCCATCCTGAATGGATCCTTGCCTTCCCTGGTCTTGATCCATATGCAGTGATCCCCCTTCCTTGCCCGTCTGTTCCTACCTCTCTGTCCCTGACTGTACATTCAATTTTTAGCCCTACTAAATTGACTTTTATGGCAAGTTTCGGCCCCTCATGACACCTGGGACATGGACTCAACCTTCGTCATCCTGTTGTGCTCTCCGTGTTTGCTATCCTGGGGGCCTAAGCCTGGGGGTCTCACTCCTCGCGCTGCCGCTAGCTCTGCAGCAAATAATCGCTCCTCTAGATCCGAGAGTCCACACGGGCCTCGGTATTTTTGATGCTAACTGTACTGTTTGTTCTGGTACACAAGAATGGTTTCCCTGGTCTGTCCGGCTATGGTTTGCCTTGACTGCTTATTGTCGGTCGGGCGGCTGGGCCGGCCATGCCGGCCACCCCAGTGTGTTAAGTTTTTTTTTCATTTGTTTTATGTTTGTTTGGTTTAATGTTCTCAATTGGTATTGTTCTATTGCAGAGTACTGTAGGTGTCTATTTGAAGATATGGGTGTTCTATGCTGTGTTGACCTATCAGGTGGTAATGTGCTGCTGGGGACCCGGTGGCACGTGGTGCAGCCCATTCTCCTGTTCGCTTTGGGCAGTGCTGGCGGTGTCACGGGCCCCCCCACCTGTGGGGGGGGGGGTACGGGATAGCCTTGCGTGGGCTCAGGGCGACGGGGATGTTGATATTGTTACCATGGTGATGTGCCTACTTTGAAATGTATTACGTGGAATGTGAGGGGGATTAGGGCTAGACCCAAATGCAATGCAGTCCTTTCTTGTCTCAAAGCACAGCGGGCAGAGATTATGGTGCTGGTGGAGACGCATTTTACTGGCCAGCTGATGATGTCCTTAAAGAAACCTTGGGTGGGATGGGTATATGAGGCCCAGCTCTAGGGGGTGGCTATATTGGTAGCTAAGACGACGCACTTCACCTTACTACTGCTTAGATCTGACCCCCAGGGCAGATTTCTGTTTTTGCATGCTAGGGTGAACGGCTTGGAATTGCTGATAATGGCGTTTTATGCCCCCCTGTTTCAGTTTGCGGTCTTGACTGAAGGGCTGGCTTTCATGTCCCAGTTCCCCACTGTTCCAGCGATGTGGCTGGGAGACTTTAATAATGTAGTGAATAGGGACCTGGACAGACTCCTGACGAACCCTCCCGATGCCCCTGCCCACTCGAAGACCAGATTTGGCAAACTCCTCCTTGATCTGGCTCTAGTGGACACTTGGAGACATCTACACCCCTTAGATAAGAGATGCTCATGTTTCCCGACGACGCACAATACAATGTCACGGATAGACCTTATTTTAATCTCCGACACCCTCCTTCCCATTCTGGGTAACGTCGGGTTTAACCCTTGTATATTGTCTGACCACCCCTTCTACTGGATTGAACTTAGACTTGCCCCACCTTCCTACATGTAGAAGCTTAACCCCTTTTGGCTGTCAGTAGTTCCTGACTTGGAGGAGGCAGGCACTTCTTCACTGCCCCATTCGGGGTGGTATGGGATTCATTTAAATCCCATGCTCGTATGTACTTATCCCAACATATTTCTAGATATCGGAAAACGTTGGCTGGGGTAATTGAACAGGCAAAGCACTCTCTAGCGACCGCGGAACATGAATTCACTAATGATCCCTCCCCCTCAACAGCAGCTCAGTTGAAGTTACAGACCAGGGTAGTGAATGGTCTTCATTTTGAAAAAGGCAGAGAGGAAAATCTTCTACAACAAACAAAGGTTCTACGAGTGCGGAGAACGGGCGGGGTGCCTCTTGGCCTACTTGGCCCACAAACCATCGACGGTGGTCTCCCTCCGTACCTCTTCGGGAGTTCTGCCGTCAGACCCCGAGGGCGGAGATTGCTAAGCTGTTGCATGGTATAGATCTTCCCACTCTCACACCATCTCAGGTTGAGATGTTGGAGGCCCCCATTACCACGGATGAGATAGCGAGGGAAATGTCCTCTCTTAGCTCATCTAAAGCGCCTAGCTCGGATGGCCTTCCCCTTGAATTTTATGTGACTTATAGTGAAACCCTGGTCCCTATAGGCTTCAAGAGTTGTTTACATACATATTCGACTCCAGATCCCTGCCCCCTTTGATGAGCGAAGCCTATATAGTGCTTATTCCTAAGCCGGGTAAGAACCCAGAGCTCCCAGAATCATATCGCCCGATATCCCTACTTCAACTGGACATTAAAATCTTGGCCAAGGTCCTGGCACTGTGTCTGAATACCGTTATTCTCACATTGATCCATCCGGATCAGACGAGGTTCATGCCAGCTAAAAACGCAGCCTATAACCTACGCAGGCTTCATATGAATATTCAGGCTTGTCATGATCAGATGGGGGTCCAGAGCTGTGGTGTCTCTGGTAGCCGCTAAGGCGTTCGACTCAGTCGAGTGGGAGTACCTTTGGGAATGTGACGCGTTTCGGGTTTGGGCTCCGTTTTGTTCAGTGGATTTGTCTCCTATACCAGAGCCCATGCGCCAGGATATTGGTCAATGACAGGGTGTCTGACCCCTTTCCTCTGTCCAGGGGTACACGTCAGGGGTGCCCCCTGTCCCCCTTGCTGTATGCTCTGGAACCTTTGGCCTCTTCCCTCAGAGCACACCCAGGTATCCAGGGCTTGCGGCGAGGGGATCTGGTAGAGAAAATTAGTCTCTATGCAGACAACATGTTGTTATATCTAGCTGATACAGGTCCTTCCCTACAGACAGCCCTTGAGACAATTCAGACCTTTGGCAACTATTCTGGCCTGAGGATTAACTGGGATAAGTCCCAGATCGTTCCCATAGACATAGGCGTTCCCTCTGTGATCCAGGCATCCTCCCCACTCCTTAGAGTTCAGCTCCTTGAAATATCTTGTAATCATGATCTCCGGCTCACCGGAAAGACTTTGTTAAGCTTAACATAGAGCCTCTGATACAACACCTTAAAGCCAAAACTCAGAAATGGGCCAAATTACCCCTTGGCGTCATGGGTCGGATTAATCTCATTAAGATGTTCCTCCTTCCCAAGTTTCTATATGTCCTCTGGCATGCTCCAGTCTATCTACCTCTTAGACTCTTTAAATCTATTGAAGCCCTTCTGAATTAATTTGTTTGGGGTACTGCCCGTCATAAATTATCCTGGCAAACGTTGAAGAACCCAACTGAGCTGGGGGGCGCAGCTTTGCCCGACTTTAACATGTATTATCTGGCGGCGCAACTCTCCCACTTTTTCTACCTCAATAAACAGGATAAGAATCGCCACAGGGCCCTGATATACTCTCAGTATGACACTGAGAGCTCTCACCCCTTTCAGATTATCCTAAGGGACTGTTGTACAATCATTGTAGGGTTTGGGAGGTGGTGAGGCGAAGACTGAATGTGTCACATACCCACTTTCATACGCCCCTATGGGACAACCCTGGCCTACGTGAATTGCTGACCGTACCTGACCATGCTCTGTGGCTCCACTGGGGGGTGAGGTTTCTGTCAGATGCTTATTGTAATAATGTCCTAAAGTCAACAATTTAAGGACAACTTTGGCCTCCCCAACTTAATGTACTTTTGTTTCCTCGAGCTCCGCCATGCCCTCCAGACTCAATTCCGAGATGCCCCCCCCCCCTGATGTTGACCGGTTGGACATTCTGGGTGTCCTGACGGGTCAAGATTCCCGTAAACTTATTTCAATAATTTACAATTCCCTTCTTCGCACATCCGGGGTGACTCTCGCATTTCAGCTGAAAGACCGCTGGTCGGGGGATGTGGGTGGGCTGGAGGACGACGAATGGGAGAATGCACATGCAAGAAGGTCTCGACCAGGCTCTCTGACCAGTGCTCGGGGATTCCTTGGGGGTCACAAAAGATATACATGTCCAAATTACCAGACGGGCCGTTTGAACCCAGAACGTGGGCCACAATTGGCCCGCGGGCCAGACTTTGGACATACCTGGCTTAAGTAATCCTCTCGACATAGCAAACAAGTTTAGTGACTTCTACGCCAAACTCTACAACCTTAAAGATTCAGACCCAACAACATCTTAAATTTCCTTTTGACCATTCACATTCCCTCTATATCCCCCACATAATGCAAATCCCTCTCAGCACCTTTGACTTCAGAGGAAATCCTCAAAGTTATAAAAAAAAAAAAACTCCCCTTGCACAAAGAATACTATAAACACTTCTCTACCCTCCTCACCTTTGCAACATGTATAACAAATTTGCGTCAACAGGCATTATCCCCACAGTAAGACACCGGACAATCATGCCAATTACTGCCCAATTTCGCTCCTGAACACAGACACAAAATTATATGGAAAACTCCTAGCCCAACATCTTTCTGCGGTTATCCCCCAAATTATACATCCAGATCAGATTGGGTTTGTACCAGGCTGACAAGCATTGGAGGGTACTGGTACGCTTCATAGATCACATACAATGGATGGAGTAAAGGCACACACCTTCTCTCTTCCTGTCTGGACACAGAGAAGGCATTCAACAGGGTCCATTGGTCCTATGTGGAAGCGGTGTAAGGAAGATTCTTATCGGCCATACTTAGCCTTTATACCCACCCTAGTGCACGGGTCTGGACCCCTGTCCAACAAGGTGGTTTGGGAGCACCCAAGATCCTGGCATAATATTGTGCAAAAATCCTAGACCAGCTGAAAGAGTGGTGGAAGACTGACAACCAACCAACCTGTAAACAGATAGAATCCTTGCAACAAACTCCTCCTTGCTGCTTCCCTGCTCAACCATAAAACGATACACCATCCCTTGGGCACCATAACTGATTTCATATATACAATTATACATACACACAAGCAGTGTTTTGATTGTTAACAATTGGACTTCATCAAAACATCTACAATTAAAAAAAAAAACACTACTGTTTTTATCTATCTACTATGCAAGCTGTGATTGCCTCTATAATGCATGTGTGTGTATGTATATATATATATATATATATATATATATATATATATATATATATATATATATATATATAATGTGTGTTTGACATGATTCTCACAAAACGTACGTTGAGGCGCCTCCGGTCACACTAGTTCCAGATCCTAGCTTCTGGTTTCTCTCCCAGCACGAGTGGAACACACGCCAGATTAGACGTGAGCCCAGTGGTGAGCAGCCCCCATATTGAAATTCATGCTAGTTATCCTCAGTGATAAGCCAAGACACTTACAAATGTAAGCAGGCACTATGTTGTTTGTACAAGTTTTATTTAATAAACAGTATTGCGCTATGGATTGCCCCTTTGTTTTCCTTATGAGATAATTAACCAAGGGTTCCTATCAGAATTTCCCTACAGAGCAATAGACCTTTTTAATTAAATAGGTCATATTCATATGGTGAGCAGTTTTCTTATCAATGCACTTTTGAGGGTGTTTTAAGTTTATGGTGAAGGATTTCTTTTTATTTCTGCTATAAAGATTTGAGTCAATATGGACTTGTATCATGTCTTTTGCTAAAATTATTTACATACAGTAGGTGCACGCGATATTGTGTCAATCTCGCTCCCTTTCTCGGCGAGATTGAGCACCTACGAGCCCCATCGCGGGAGCCAGCGCCGAGCTGGCTTGCCACGATAGAGACAAAGCCGTCATAGAAGCGACGGGAGATCCGACTTGGATTCCTGCCAATTCTACACGTGTGCGGCGTTTGTTATGAATCCTGAGGGGGAAGTCCCCGCCGGATTTTAAATAAAAATCCGGCATGGGTTCCCCCCTCAGGAGCATACCGGGCCCTTAGGTCTGTTATGGGTTGTAAGGAGAGCCCCCCCTACTCCGAAAAAACGGCGTAGGGGGTCCCCCTACAATCCATACCAGACCCGTATCCAAAGCACGCTACCCGGCCGGCCAGGAAAGGAGTGGGGACGAGCGAGCGCCCCCCCCCCCTCCTGAGCCGTACCAGGCTGCATGCCCTCAACATGGGGGGTTGGGTGCTCTGGGGCAGGGGGGCGCACTGCGACCCCCCCACCTCAGAGCTCCCTGTCCCCATGTTGATGAGGACAGGGCCCCTTCCCGACAACCCTGGCTGTTGGTTGTCGGGGTATGCGGGCGGGAGGCTTATCGGAATCTGGGAGCCCCCTTTAATAAGGGGGCCCCCAGATACCGGCCCCCCACCCTAAGTGAATGGATATGGGGTACATCGTACCCCTAACCATTCACCTGTAGGAAAAATGTCAAAGTTAATAAACACACCACACAAGGGTTTTTAAAATTATTTATTTTTCTGCTCCGGAGGCTCCCCCTGTCTTCTTTATTAGCTCTTCTACCAGGGGGAGCTTCTTCTTTGACGTCTTCGGGTGGGTGGGGGCCGCCGTCTGGTTCTCTTCCACCGCCGGGGGGGGGGGGTCGCTTTTAAAAAAGCCCCCACCCCCCGGCGGGTTTCCTCCGGCGTCTTCGGCGGGGGGGCTTCTTCTTCCGCTATCCCGACGGGTCTTCTCCGCTATCCGGGGGTCTTCTCAACTCTCCGGGGGTCTCCTTCTATGTTCGCCGCTCTCCGCTGTTGACTCGGCGCACCCCGGTTCTTCCTCCAGCTGTCCGGTGCCTTCTCCTACAGCTGGAGGAAGAACCGGGGTGCGCCGAGTCAACAGCGGAGAGCGGCGAACATAGAAGGAGACCCCCGGAGAGTTGAGAAGACCCCCCGGATAGCGGAGAAGACCCGTCGGGATAGCGGAAGAAGAAGCCCCCCCCGCCGAAGACGCCGGAGGAAACCCGCCGGGGGTGGGGGCTTTTTTAAAAGCGACCCCCCCGGCGGTGGAAGAGAACCAGACGGCGGCCCCCACCCACCCGAAGACGTCAAAGAAGAAGCTCCCCCTGGTAGAAGAGCTAATAAAGAAGACAGGGGGAGCCTCCGGAGCAGAAAAATAAATTATTTTAAAAACCCTTGTGTGGTGTGTTTATTAACTTTGACATTTTTCCTACAGGTGAATGGTTAGGGGTACGATGTACCCCATATCCATTCACTTAGGGTGGGGGGCCGGTATCTGGGGGCCCCCTTTTTAAAGGGGGCTCCCAGATTCCGATAAGCCTCCCGCCCGCATACCCCGACAACCAACGGCCAGGGTTGTCGGGAAGGGGCCCTGTCCTCATCAACATGGGGACAGGGTGCTCTGAGGTGGGGGGGCCGCAGTGCGCCCCCCTGCCCCAGAGCACCCAACCCCCCCATGTTGAGGGCATGCAGCCTGGTACGGCTCAGGAGGGGGGGGGGGGCGCTCGCTCGTCCCCACCCCCTTCCTGGTCGGCCGGGTAGCGTGCTTTGGATACGGGTCTGGTATGGATTGTAGGGGGACCTCCTACGCCGTTTTTTTCGGCGTAGGGGGGCTCTCCTTACAACCCATAACAGACCTAAGGGCCCGGTATGCTCCTGAGGGGGAACCCATGCCGGATTTTTATTTAAAATCCGGCGGGGACTTCCCCCTCAGGATTCATAACAAACGCCACACACGTGTAGAATTGGCGGGAATCCAAGTCGGATCTCCCGTCGCTTCTATGACGCGCTTGCTGGGATGTGCTGTCACTATTCCAGTGAGTGCGAGATGTCGTCGAGATCTCGGCACCATGTCGCCGAGAATCAGTGCGATGCTGTCGTGCTAAAAACACAATATCACAAACACCTACTGTAAGTTTGTGATTGTGTCATTTGCCATTTGATTTGTTGCACTTTATGTTATTCATACAATATTTCACTGCTGAGTATTGTTTTTGGTAGGTGCTGGATACCTCACGCATCACTTTTTATTTTGCACGTCACTTTATTCCATGTAATGTGGTCATTTACTAACAGGTACACAATTTACCGGCGTATAAGACGACTGGGCGTATAAGACGACCCCCTAACTTTACAGGAAAAATGTTGGTTTTGGGATATACTCACCATATAAGACTACCCCCTTCCTTATAGTCTTTCTGGAAGCTGAGGGGTAGCCAGAACAACCGCTGACAGAAACAGGCTTTTTTTCAAATCTCACTGTGCCATTACGTTACATGCCTCACTGTGCCATTACATTACATGCCTCACTGTGCCATTACATTACATGCCCCCACTGTGCCATTACATTACATGCCCCCACTGTGCCATTACATTACATGCCCCCACTGTGCCATTACATTACATGCCCCCACTGTGCCATTACATTACATGCCCCCACTGTGCCATTACATTACTTGCCCCCACTGTGCCATCACTTCCCCCCCCCACTGTGCCATCACTTCCCCCCCACCCCACCCCACCCCACCCCACTGTGCCATCACTCACGTTTTGCAGCTTCTGGCTTCCAGGCCGGTGACAGTCTCCGTCTGCTGCGAGCGTCCATGATTTGAAAGCCGCACCTTCTCCTCAGACTGTCATGTGATAGGCGGAACACAAATTTTTCCAGCAGCGCCTCTGTTCTGGGTTCCGCCTATCACGGACGTCCTCTCGTCCGAGGATGAGAAGGCATCCGTGATAGAAGGAACACAGAACTGAGGCGCTGCCGGGAAAATTTGTGTTCCGCCCATCACAGGACAGTCTGAGGAGAAGGCGCGGCTTTCAAATCATGGACGCCCGCAGCAGACGGAGACTGTCACCAACGTATAAGACCCCGACTTTGGATGCATTTTTTTGCATCCAAAAAGTCGTCTTATATGCCGGAAAATACGGTAGGTTTTTCAGTGCCCCCCATCACTTATTTTTTTCTAACAAAGGATGTAGACTGACTCTTCAGGCTATACAGCATAACATCTGAATAAGTATTTTGTATGAACAAGCACAGGCCACAATGGTCAATCTTGCTTCACAGTACATACCTCTACTTGCTTTGTCTACAGTTTGGATATCATCCACAAACATAAGTACATCGGGAAATTTATTCTCACACAGTTCAGCCAAGAAATGGATAAGTGTTGTCTTCTGATCAACAGATTTAGTATCTTTCATCTACAGGAAAAGAGAAAAAATAATAATAATAATAATAATAATAATATTGTGACAGAAATTGCAACAAATGCATTTGTGTTTAACCACTTAAGGACCGCCTCCTGCAGATATATGTCGGCAGAATGGCACGGCTGGGCACAAGCACGTACCTGTACGCCCTCTTTAAGTGATCAGCCGTAGGTTGCGGGCGCACGCCCGCGACCCGGTCCGAAGCTCCGTGACTGCGGCTGTGGGACCCGTGGACCCGATCGCTGCCGGAGTCCCGCGATCGGTCCCCGGAGCTGAAGAACGGGGAGAGCTGTGTGAAAACACAGCTTCCCCGTTCTTCACAGTGGCAGCTTCATTGATCGTGTGTTCCCTGATATAGGGAAACATGATCAATGATGTCACACTTCCATCCCCGCCCCCCTACAGTTAGAAAAACATATGAGGTCACACATAACCCCTACAGCGCCCCCTAGTGGTTAACTCCCAAACTGCAATTGTCATTTTCACAGTAAACAGTGCATTTTTATAGCATTTTTTTGCTGTTAAAATGACAATGGTCCCAAAAATGTGTCAAAATTGTCTGATGTGTCCGCCATTATGTCGCAGTCACAAAAACAAGTTTTATTATATATTTTTGGGGGATATTTATTATAGCAAAAAGTAAAAAATAATGTTTTTTTTTTTCAAAATTGTCGCTCTATTTTTGTTTATAGCACAAAAAATAAAAACTGCAGAGGTGATCAAATACCACCAAAAGAAAGTTCTATTTGTGGGGAAAAAAAGGACACCAATTGTGTTTGGGAGCCACCTTGCACGACCGCGCAATTGTCAGTTAAAGCGACGCAGTGCCGAATCGCAAAAAACTGGCCAGGTCCTTTACCTGCATAAAGGTCCGGGTCTTAAGTGGTTAATCACATCAAGACTGGAAAATGTCACCTCCTTCAGGCCAGGCCCTTTTTCAGCTTTCAGTGCTGTCACACTTTGAAAGGCAATTACTCAGTCATGCAACACTGTAACCAAATTACAATTTTGTCTTTACTTTTTGAGACAAATAGAGCTGCACAAAGGTTTTTTTTTTTTTTTTATTTAACCACTTGATAACCAGGAATTTGCTAGAACTATACTTACATTTTATATTATATATACAGTGGACCCTCAGATTGTGAGTAATGCGGTTAACAAACGTTTCGCAATACAAGCAATTATTTTTGTGTTGTCTCGCAAAACAAGCAGGATTCAAGCCTCTGCAGTGTGCAGTAACACATTTGGCCAGAGGTGTGGGGGCACCGGTGACACTCTGAGCTGTTCAGAAATACTCATAAACACTCAAATACTCTGTCCTCAAATGTTTCCGAGCCTTTCCGAGTGCAGCCAAGCGGTCTCCAAGTATTTTTGAGTCTCTCAGGCGCCCCATCTGGCCACATGCAGTATTGCACGCCATATAAGACAATGTGGAACAAATTATCTTTGTTTCCATTGATATATGAACTTCTATGTTATAAAATCATACAGTTCATATATCAATGTGCCATTTGTGATAAGTTTGTTCACATAGAATAGTGCTAAAAAATACAAATATAAAAACCTTATTGAATTTTGTCCACATATGATTCTAGATCTTGCGCTTTAATTAAATGCTTGCCATCCACTGTGAGTCTTTGGACAAATCCAAAAATAAATGTCCTCCACCACCAATAATATAAATGCTCATTCACCAAAGCCCGAAGGCCCACTAGACCACAAAGCGTGTATAATAATATCAAAATCTGCCAGCATGGGACTCCCGATTGATTCCTCTTCAATTTACAGATAGATGTCCCTTCCGCTCAGCGGGATATGCACCAATTACCCAGAAACAAAATAACACAGTAATCGTGCAACATGTACAATTAAATGGTGCAAAAACTAAATGAATATATAATTAGAAGAACAAAATGCTGAATTAGCATACTACAATGTATGCACACAGCGACTTCAAGTCCGCTCTATATGGTGTGTAGTGGTAAGGAAGTCTATAAATGGTGCACACTGGCAATACAGGCACAATATATCAATGGCAATACAGGTGGACGGGATAGGGGAAGGGGGGAGAGGAAGGGAATACATCCAAGCTCACGGCAGCCATCCGGGGAGAACATAAACCATGTTCCCAAAACACTGAAAAATACAAGAAGGAGGAGGCGCCTCAGGGTGCAGACTGTATAAAAGGTTTTAATGAATACACAGTTGTAATCATAACTCACATTTAGGCAGTAATAATAGGTATGGTATGGTCCCAAACAACAGGGGGCATCAGTGATGTCAGTCCCTAGGAAACCTGTGGATGTGCTCTAGATGGTACTCGGCCGGCAGCGGTGGGTGAATGGGCGTCAAAACGAGGCTTGAGATGCAGACTGCAATCCAGGCGGAGGGGGATGACGTCACAGTGATGTCATCCCCCTCCGCCTGGATTCCAGTCTGCATCTCAAGCCAACAGCGATCCCACCTCTATGCAATTCGCTGTATAGCGTCACCATGAAGCCGATCGCCACCATTTTGTGCAAATGGTTAATGCTCATAAGACCCACCGGGAGTCAATTCCCTCATAAATTTGATCAAAACTGATCGAACAGGTCTAGCCCTTTACAAATACATTTTAATATGCATAGCTGGTCTTGACCTTTATAAATACAGTTTAATATACAATCATAATACTATATCCTTCTTCATACCATACAATTGATTAAATCAATATAAAACCTCAACTAAAATACATCCTTAAAAGGATGCATCTTATCCCAATATTGCACAACCACATAATTGGTCTTAAAAAGTGTCCACCTAGTGGTCAAAAAATATTAACTTCCCCAATTCAACTCAATCCATTTACCCATACTCCACATATCTACTTTGAATGTCAAAAATGACTCAATTATTTCTGGTCTAAAAATTGGTAATAAAAAAAAAAAGGTCTATGTCTTTATACTTTAGGGTTTAAAAAAGGACAATGTATCCACCGAGTCTCACTCTGTGAGATTTGCTTGTGCATGTCACTACCCATCCGGTGTTGATGTATTTATCAATCCCCCAAAAATGTAATGTAATGAGGTGGGATCCCTATTATGCTTTATCATATAATGATAGGATACATTATGATATTTAAATCCCTTTCAGAAATTGTTAACATGTTTTCTTATGCGTGTAAACAAACAGCTTGTTCCCCCTATGTGCCTTAGCTTACATGGGCAAAATAGCAAATAAGTCACAAATCTGGTTCTACAGGTAATCAATTCATGTATTTTATACCCATTCCCATCTGAGGATGTGAAAGTTTCAATCTTTCTTATCCTTTGTGGATTTGCAGGCTTCACATCTCCCACATCTAAAAAAACAATTTCTGTCTAAAAGTTTTTAGCCCTTTTAGGAGAGTCCAATACATTTTTTGACATTATATTCCTCAATCCGGGTGCTCTTTGTATATATAAATTGTGATATTTTAGGGAGTATTTTATTCAAGGAAGAAGAAAAGGCCAATATTTTTTAATGCTTTTTTCTACGCTTTTATATTGCAAATTAAATCCCGTAATAAATGTGATGTCCCGATTTTCATTATTTTTACTTTTTGGTTCCAGTAAGTTCCCTCGCTTCAACATGTTCACTTCATTTCTGACCTTTACTAGTTCCCTTTTTGTATATCCCTTTTCTTTAAACCTTTATATCAACTTGTCTGTTTGGTCTATGTAATCATTTGCATCATCACAATTCCTTTTAATTCATACAAACTGGCCATTAGGTATAGCTCTCACCCAACTGGGATGGTGGCAACTTTTAGTGGATATGTAGCCATTTTTATCAATCAGTTTTGAAATATGTTTTAGTCTTAAGTTTGTTATTTTTAAAGATTTCCAAATCCAGGAACCGGATCACTGCATGACTCCATTCCCCTGAGAGTTTACACTCATATGAGTAATTTAAATCCCTAAGAAATTCTACCAAGTCTTTTTGTTTACCCTCCCATATGATCAAAATATTGTCTATGAATCTCCGATAAGATTTAAGCTGGGGTCTACTTTGTGAAAAGATAAACTTCTTCTCCCATTTGTTAAGAAATATATGTGCCACACTGGGGGCATATTAAGCCATGGCCATGCCCCTTATGCTGTTAAACTAATTTTGCTGCCAGAAAAAAATTGTTACACATAGCCATAGATAGACCTTCCAAACGGTACACTGATTGATTTGTTTAGGTCAGTCTGTCCTACAGCCCATTTTACTGCTGCCATTGCATTGCTCTGTTTTATATTTGTGTACAAGGACTCTACATCCACTGTGGCCAATATAGTAGATTCCCCTATTTAAACATCTTGCAATGAAACTATATAGTGTCGTTAACTATCCTTCAAAAATGCTTTCCCGTTGGCTGCCAGTGGCTGGAGAAATACATCTAAGTACTCCCCAATACGCATATACAACAAATTGATGCCACTGATGATTGGGCGACCTGGTGGTTTATCCCTATTTTTATGGATTCTAGGGATTTGGTATATTACTGGTTTATGTGGAGCTTTAACATTGAGATATCTAGCCTCTTTTTTATCCAAAATTCCTTTGTGCCTTTTTTAATCAATTCCTCTACTCCTATGTTTAGTTTTGCTGTGGGGTATCCTTTATGGTTTTTATAAGTTTCATGTTCCCCAACCAGTTTGTTCTGTTTGATTACGAGGCAGATACAGGTTGCTCCAAGTCTAGGTATGAACATGCAAATAAAAGTAATATCAGCAGTCTAGGGCTCCTGAGACACAAACTTGTACATAGACAGTTGCAGTTGTTGGCACATTAGAGGCAGACTCTGAAGGAGAATGAAATTAAATATGCTTGTGCCCGCCCCCCAGTTATCAAGGAATAAAATATATCCATAAAGTCTGACATGGTTACATAAATTTCTCTTTCAGGAGCTGCTGTTAGGGCTAGCATGACCACTCATTTTGCACATATGAGCCAAAATAGTGCAAGTGTGTAAGAGTGCTGGTCCCAAAAGAGGTATTTACAACCAGCTTAAGAAGCAGGGGAGATAATATGACCAAGTGGATGGCAAGGCACATGCACAGGCTGTGCCAGAGCAGGATACAGACTATTTCCACTACAATAAATTTGTTTTCTAGCTCTGCAGTAAGAGAAGAAGCTAGACTGAAGATAAAGAGAGAGAGAGGGGGGGGGGAAAGAGGGAGAAAGAGAGGAGGGAGAGAGAGAGAGGGAGAGAGAGAGAGGGAGATCCAGAGTGATCCATTCTTCCAAGACACTAGCAAACGAGATTGGTGCATGATGTTAGTGGGATGAGTTATATCTGGCTAACAGCTCTATTTGTAGCTCTAATGTCCATAGGTCTCTAGTGTCCAAACTCCTTTAGGCAACAGTATAGCCCTATTTTATTAGAATTAACACTGTTCTTCCCTTAAAAAACAATAATGAAAAGGCAAAAAACGCATTAAGCATTTACAACGCAAAAAGGTACTTGAAGGGAAAATAAATAAATAAAAAATTATACAGAACAGCGGTTAGCTGAAAAGCAGATATGTTCTTTTACAAATCTTCCATAATATATATTGAGGGGTTCTAACAGAGGTGACCATACTTTTTTTGTTAAGTGACAACTCCCAGCAGAACTCAAAGAAAAGCAAAATGCCTTTTAGCAGCAGTAACACAGATAAAAGCTTTTTTTCTCCAACAGCCTGATAAAAATGAACAAATCTGCAACGCACAAAAGTTCAAATTATAATGAAGTGGATGGGTTTTATACTGTGTGAAAATGCTGCCTTTTATATTTTAAGCTTGTGATGGACCATGTCTTTTGTGGGTCTGTTAATGAGGAAGATGTCAGCAATGGGCCACCAAACATGTCATTCCACTGAGATAATATGTGTAGTGAAAAGATATATCTGTGCATATATAATATACAGTATGTCACAAAAGTGAGTACACCCCTCACATTTTTGTATATATTTTATTATATATTTTCATGTGACAACAACAACATGTGACTGCCAGGTGTTTTTTCACCTTAATGCATAAGATGCATTAAAGTGAAAACATGTGAGGGTTTACAAACCTTTTAAGACAGTGCTGGAAACAAATGGTGGCCACAAACAATATTGACACTTTGGGCCCAATTTGGACATTTTCACTTAGGGGTGTACTCACTTTTGTTGCCAGCGGTTTAGATATTAATGGCTGAGTGTTGAGTTGTTTTGGAGTGAACAGCTAATTTACACTGTTCACTCAAAAGCTGTACTACACTCACTACATTGAAGCAAAGTAATTTCTCCAGTGTTGTCGCAAGAAAAGATACACACAAGTGTGTGTACATATATGTATGTATGTATGTATATATATGTATATGTATGTATATATATGTATATGTGTATATATATATATATATATATATATATATATATATATATATATATATATATATATATATATATATATATATACACACACATACACACACACATACATACATATATATATATATACACATACATAAGTTTTTTTCTCTTTTCCCTCAAAATGTATAACACCTTATTACCCATTTGCTTACTGGACACATATATCCCCTTTCTGCCCAGGCCAATTTTAAACTTGCAGCTCTTTCACACTTTGAATGACAAACAATTGTGCAGTCATGTTACACTGTCATATGAACTGTTTAGCATTTTTTGTTTCACACAAATAGAGCTTTCTTATTGTGGTAATTAACCACCACTGGGTTTTAAATGTTTTGCTGAACAAACAACAACAAAAAAAAAGATAGAACACTTTGAAAAAAAAAAAAAAAAAGTTTTTATAGTTTGTTATAAAAAATTTCAAACAGGTAATTTTTCTCCTTCATTGATGTGCACTGATAAGGCTGCACTGATAGATGGCACTGATTAGCAGTATTGATGGGCACTGGTTAGCAGCACCGGTGCTCACTGTGCGGGACCAATTTCCCCCTTACAGAACCCAGTAATCAGCTTTATTTTCTTGATCATATATCACGGGAAACAGAGCCTTAATTACGTAATGGGTTATGTAGTCACCACAGGTGATTTGACACTGGCAAACCCAATTAAAAAAAATGTTCCTCCTCTATATAACCGCTCCCAAATGGAGAGCACCTCAGTTTTTTCACCAGTGTTAAGGTGGTTGGTCACGTTCAACATGTGCTAAAAAGAAAATGCTCTTTTGATGGTCTGGCTGCGGAGACCTAGGAGCTATAACCAGATCCATTCCTCGGGCTGATATCAAAGGCCTAAGATGATTGGTATCCGGGCCTCGTGTTGAGAAGAAACCAGGTTTGCCTGTAATGTCTTTCTGCGAAGGTCTGGGCTCTGGGATCCAGACTTTGGTGTACTAATACATCCGTGGCACGAAAAGTTTCTGGCAGAGTCTTCTACAGGTCCAGGTATGAGGTTTTCGCTAAAAAAAACTTTGTAAACCTGAAGGTTGACACAACTTGCTCACTGTGATGGGTGAAAGCTGGAACTACTTTTGGTAGCTTTCCTGCGGCGTGGATCAGGTAAGAAGATTTTTTATTTATGTATTATCTTCTTGGAGTAGGATGTCTTTACTTGTTTTTACAACTGGAGGGAGTAAGTGAAACCTTGTATTTTCTTACATAGCCTTTCAGGATATACATGCTCAGTGAAGTCATAATAACATCACTCACCTCCTAACGCTGCAGGCTCTGCCACAATACACATACAGGGGTCCTCAGATGCCCCCCGGTAAGTCTCCCCCGCTTCCTCATCTCCTGTGGCCGCAATGACAGTGTGCACATTTGCGAACTTTTGCGCACCAGAAATAATTGTTTTGAAACAATTGTTTTCGCGCCAGAAACAATCGTTTCTGACAGTATGGAGACATGGATAGGGGGAGGGCCCAAAGTGGTTGATAGTGCCCGTGCACAAAGCAGGACACCTGCGTGCAGGTGCCAAGAGGCTGGTTCAAAATCCCAGCACGCCAGAGCCTTCTGTAAGCAGCATGGACACAGAGCTGTGGGCTGTAAGCATCCCTGTGAATTGAACCAGGCAAACCCAAGACTCCTACACAGCATCAGGTTGTGCAGTGAGCTGATATTTTTTTTTGTATTGGAAAACTATAGCACAACAATGATTGCATTTTTATATTGTGGATAGTACCTTTGCTTTGCAGTAAGGACTATGGCCCAGATTCTCAAAGAAGTTACGCCGGCGTATCTCGAGATGCGCAGCGTAATTGTATATATACGCCGGCGCATCTATGCGCCGTACCCACAGAGCCAGATACGCCTGAAAATAGGCTTCTCCCGCCCGACGTAACGTTTCTACGCTGGCGTAGCGTGGGCGCATATTAACGCTGGGTGCATCTGGCGCTCACGTTGATTTTGTATTCAAATATGCAAATGAGGGAGATACGCCGATTCCCGAACGAACGTACGCCCGACGCAGGCTACGTGCGGTGCGCGTAAGCTGTACGTCTGTCAGGGCTCCATTCCCGGCTCCATTGAGCTCCCGCGCATGCGCGGAGCAACTGGGCACGGGCGCACGTCCGGGCGCAGTATGTGCGCGCGCATGCGCGGTATAGCGGCGTGCCGTGTGCGTGGACGCGCACACGGGCGTGCACGTGACAGCTCTGTGGCCAATCAGAGGACTGACTCTCCTATTTAAACTGGCCTCATCCCCTGAACAAGTTGCTGGCTTGTCTTCAGCTCCTATGTGTTTACCTGTTGCCGTACCTGCTTGTTTTGACCCGGAATTCTTGACGACTCTCCTCTCACCTGGAACCTCTGACCCTTTGGCTAACGCTACCTGGATTGCTGTTGTCTCCTGCCCCTTGACCTTGGCTTGCTCTCATGGACTTCCTCTGAACTCTCCTGCTCTTGACCCTCGGCCTGTGACTCGGATTTGCCTTCATCTCCTGTGGACCCTACCAGACTTACCTACCAGTTCCTGCCTGACCAACGCCTGTCTCCAGTCTTCTGCACCTGCCCTGCTTCTGTCAGCTGCACCAAGTCTGCCTACCAGCTCCCGGCACCGGTGCCTCCTTGTGCCGTCCCTCCTCTGTCCCAACTCCAGGGAGTGGTCTGCACAGGGTCGCAAAGGTGAGCCGCCCTCAGCATCTCGGTCTCGGTGAGTACAGGTTCTGACAACGTCCGGCCTAAAGTTACCCCTCATAAAGCAGGGGTAACTTTGCACCAGACGTGTGCAGGTCAGCTGGAGAGCAGCTTCAGCAGCACCGTTACGGACGAGCTGAGCAACCATACTTGCAGGACAACACATCCGTATGCCAACATGCCAGGGGCAGGCATGGTCATAGCACTACTAGTGTGTGCCCAGGCGCTTAGAAGGAGGAGGGCACAGGAGAGGATATACAGAACACGCATGAACGTATTTGGCATGGGGATACGGAGGTGTATTGTATCTTCAGATTCAACACTGATGCCATCCTGGAATTAGCCACAACCCTGCATGATGACATCACCAGCCAGACACACCGCTCACATGCAGTGCAGCCACTGATCAAGGTACTGGCAACACTGCATTTCCTCGCCAGTGGATCTTTTCAGCGTACAAGTGGAGTCGTGTCTGGGATGTCACAAACCAGCATGAGCAGATGTGTGCACCAGGTTGTCCCCGCAATCCTCAGACGCATGTGCAACCACATCATCAGACCCACCCAGGAGCACCTGCGGCATAAGGCAATGGCGGATTTTGTCAGAATTGCAGGATTCCCACGCACCGTGGGGGCCATTGATTGCACACATGTGGCCCCACCCCCCCCCCCCCCCCGTGCCACAGAGCACATATACCGCAATCGGAAAGCACTGGTATTCCATCAACATACAGGTGATAGTAGATGCCCAATGCCTCATATGGCACGTCCGTGCCAAACACCCAGGGGTCAGCCACGACAGCTACATATACCGTCAAAGCACCATCCCAATGGGAATTTGAACAAAACATGTATGGGGACAGCTGGCTGGTTGGTGAGTGACATGGGAGTCAGACATGACTGTCCGACCCCATAATGCAGACATCACGAGGGGCACATGCACAACTAACATCCTCCTGTCTTTTCCCTTCCAGGTGACTCTGCATATGCACTTGGGCCCCATCTCATGACTCCATTCCGGGATCCCCAAACCAGAGGAGAGCAAAAATACAATGATGCACACATACGTACCCGTGCAGTGGTGGAACGCACATTTGGCATCCTGAAGTCCCGTTTACGATGCCTGGATAAGTCCGGGGGGACCCTGTTGTATTCCCCAAACTTTGTGTGCCAGATCATCGGTGCATGTTGCATTCTGCACAACTTTGCCGAGAGAAAGGGCCTGGAGATTGACATACGTGATGACCTGACCCCCGAACCAGACATCCCCCCCTGCCCGAGGCTACCCCGTCTGCTGAGGGAACAGCAGTCAGGAGTTGCCTCGTGGAACGCATCTTTGCACGTTAAACACACACATTCATCATGGCACAAGGAGAATGCACGCATGCACATCACTGTGGTCCCTAGCTTACACACACCACATTTACATCACATTGGATTAGCCCAAGGCCACCATGCAGGACTTGGGAGCAGCAACGCCATGCCAAGGCTCCAATTATGTCGCTGACCATTCATACCACATTCACACGGTCGTGGGGATAACTTCTCCCCAACGACCGAGGGTGACACCCCTTTGCTGGCAGGAGTGTCAGCCCCCCATTCACACACCAGTCACACTATAATCTGCACGCCTCACTGTGTGCAGTAATTGTAAAAAAAAAAAAAAAAAAAAACCTCATGACCTAAGGAAAAATAAAAAAAACTCATGACCTGAGTAAAAATAAACAAAAACGCCACCAGAGCAAAAAAAAAGCAAAACCAAAAAATCAGGTGCCCTGTCGTGGGCCAAGCCTGCTGCCACGGCCACGGCTCCGTAACTGCCTGGTAGAAGGCTCAGGTGGGGGGGGGCATCAGGTGGAGGAGCATCCCCTGGTCTCTCCCAGGCTGGAGGCCTGCCCTCTAAAGCCACGGCAATGCGGGTGAGGATTGTATTTGTCTCTGCCTGCACCAGCCGCGACTGCCTCCCCTCTGCCTCAATGGCAGCTGTGTTGCCCTGTACGGCCTCTCTCAGGGACCTCACCTCTGCCACAAGGGTAGCCGTTGTGGCCTGCAGCTCCCCCAGGCAGGTGATCACCGCTGCACTGTTGCCAGACAGATCTTGAAGGGCGTCATTTATGTTTCCAGTGGAGGCCAGGCTGTCTGCCACACGCCACATCTCCAGCCATCTCACCCATATGGTGGGTCTGGGACTCCCCACTCCAATCCACAAAGACTGGTTGTATCCCATTCTGCTAGGTGGGAGTCTTTTGACACGGTAGATGTTGTTAATAGGGATATGTCACAAGCCCTGCTTTTATGTCTTGATGCAGTAAAAACCTTTGATAGGCCTGGCTGGCCTTTCCTTTTTGCCACGCTTGAATATATATGCTTTAAAGACCAATTTCTACAGGAAAATAAACATCGCTACTCACCCCCCTTGACACAGGGTAGAACCCCTTATGCTACTTCCTCTTCTTTTATTATTGCAAATGGGACTAGACAGGAATGTCCATTATCACTGCTTCTCTTTTGCCCAAACTTTGAAGGCCTGGTAAATTCCCACTACAGAACTACTCCTACCAGAGGGATGGCTGCCATAAAGAAGGCATCCGATCTTTCAATCATGGTGTCTTTAACCTCATCAGCCCCCGAAGATTTAGCTGCTCAATGACAAGGCCAGTTTTTGCGATGCGGCACTTCTTTAACCGGCAGTTGCGCGGTCGTGCGACATTGTACCCAAACACAATTTATGTCCTTTTTTCCCCAACAAATAGAGCTTTCTTTGGGTGGTATTTTAGTTTAGGCCAATATCTATTCTTATACATATTTTTGGTAATACAAATTGCAATAAGCATATATTAATTGGTTTTCACAAAAGTTATGGCGGCAATTTGTGATTTTTATCGGTATTGCAACATTATGGCGGACACATCGGACACCTTTGACACATTTTTGTTGGACTATTGGTATTTATACAGCGATTATTGCTATAAAAATGCACTGATTACTGTGTAAATATCACTGACAGGAAAGGGGTTAACACTAGGGTGCGATCAAGGGGTTACTTGTGTCCCCTAGTGTGTGTTTTAAATGTAGGTGGATGGGACTCACTATAGGAGATGACAGAATGTGGTTCCCAGCTTGTAGGAACTCACAATCTGCATCTCCTCTCCTAACAGTACAGGCATGTGTGTGTTTACACACACACACACACACACACACGCGCGTCCCTGTTCTGCCTCTCGCGACCGCTCGTGGCCGGCGGTCATGAGCATCCACACCCCCGCAGTGCAGCGGGCACGCCCGCTATCTCGCTTAAAAAGACAGGCGTACAGCTACAACGGTTCGCAGGATCATGCCGACCTGCCACAGTATAATGACGGCCGGAGGTCAGCAAGAGGTTAAAAACTAGGAACTCATTAACCAGGACCACAAAGGTTTTTTCAAGTAGGACATTTTAGTCAACAGCCAGAAAAAACAATTGTTTGTAGAATTCCTCCTCCATGGAGTATTACTCAGCAACATGAATTGGCTTTGAAAAAGCTCAAATGTATACGCATCACTTTCTGCAAATGATTGGATTTTTAGCACACATCTATTTCCAGAGGCTATAGCTGCTAGCAGTAATCGCACTGTTCTCCCAGGAGGAACGGCTACCCACGTGGAAGGGATTTCACCATCAACACAATGTTTTCAGAGGTTGCAGAAAAGAAAATCACATAATCTATGGCCTGCTTAGGATGTGTCCAACTAATTTGGAACATCTAATCTGGACCTGCTAGTTATATCCCGGTATTGGAGACAAGTATAAGACTTGTTTTCTTTCCTGCTCTCGACTCTAGAATATTGCTGAGAGAAACCCTATTTTAACTTTTGAAAAAGGACAGTGTTTAACCCCTTTGTGCCTAAGGGTAAAACAAATCTTAATACCAAACCACAACTTTGACATGTGTTAATAAAACTTTACATATCATCACAACTACTTGGTGCATCCAGGTGTTTTTTTTTTTTTTTTTTTTAGGACAAATTGGATTTTATTTGGTGGTAAATGGTAATGGATACCTCCTGGTTTTATTGTATTATTAATAACCTTTCACCAAAGAACCATCCAAAATAAATTTTCCTGCCCTTGAAGACTGCAGCAATACCACATGTGTGTATGTTATTTGTTGTTAGTACCCGTAGTACAGCCCATAGACAATAGCACTAACACCAATTGAAAAAATAAATAAAAATGAAAATGAGAAAAATACTGACCCTGACCAAACACTAACCCTGGCTCTGACCTAGATCAAACCTTTATCTATTTTTTTATTTTATTTTACTCTCTCTATTCACAGAGAGTTGGTACAGGGCCCATGGCACCTTAGTGGGACCCTGGTCTCTGTGCTGGGAGTGCGTTGCACTGCACGCTTCCAGCACAAAGGGAGACATGCAAATATGCAGCCCCACAGGGGAAAAAAAACTGTCCAGTGGGGCCGCATTTTTGCACACGCTTGGCACCAAGAGGTTAAGTGGATGCAAGCTTCTTCACCTTCTATATGGCTGCACTTCGCAACTCAAATTATCCCTTAGGAAAAGATAATATACAACATGGGGTGTCCTCATAAATACCACAAAATCTGGGATATGTGGTGTAACTTTGACCGTACTCTGAGCTCTACCAGGAGATAGTACTTATTTTTCATTACAACTACTTTGTGGTGCTTCAATTTGATGTATAGCAAATGTATATTTTACTTCAACTTGGCTACCAATGCACAAAACATGACAGCCATTTAATGGTTTAACCGGTTGCCGACCGCCGCATGTATATGTACGTCCACAGAATGGCACATATAGGCATATGGGCGTACATGTACGTCCCCGCCTTTCCGCGGGTCAGGGGTCCGATCGGGACCTCCCATCCTCTACATGCGGCGGTCGGATACCCGCGGGGAGCGATCCGGGACGACGGCGCAGCTATTCGTTTATAGTCGCTCCGTCGCGATCGATCCCCGGAGCTGAAGAACGGGGAGAGCCGTATGTAAACACGGCTTCCCCGTGCTTCACTGTGGCGGCTGCATCGATCGAGTGATCCCTTTTATAGGGAGACTTGATCGATGACGTCAGTCCTACAGCCACACCCCCCTACAGTTGTAAACACACACTAGGCGAACCCTAACTCCTACAGCGTCCCCTGTGGTTAACTCCCAAACTGCAACTGTAATTTTCACAATAAACAATGCAATTTAAATGCATTTTTTGCTGTGAAAATGACAATGGTCCTAAAAATTTGTCAAAATTGTCCGAAGTGTCCGCCATAATGTCGCCGCCATTCGTAGTAAAAAAAAAAAAAAAAATGGGGGCGTGGCTTGGCACGCAGTGAAGATGGCAGCACACTAAAAGAGCTCCGGAGAAGCCGCAGCCTTGAGCCAGTTTTCTGCCTCTTAAGCACCTGATAATGCACAAACAAAGCTACCGGACACCGCACACGAGATCCAGGCGTTCTTCTACAGCGCAAAAAGGGAGAAATATCTCCGAATTGTTCAAGCAGCAGACCCTATCGAGAAGCGGGGGGTCCGGAGACAAGATGGCGCCGCCACATGTGCCCGGGGACTACAGCGAGGACTCGCAATCGGCTCTGGAGGACTACGGCGGGGGGACCCCCAATCCCAAACTCCCTCTAACATATGCCGACATGTCGGTTTTTGCGGCGGACATCAAGTCCACTTTCTCTGCGGCCATCACGGACCTTAAGTCAAATCTCCTGGTCCTGAATGACAAGATGGCCACCGCTGAAGCAGCAGGGAAACAGAGAGATAAAGCGATCCACAGGCTAGACAGGATAGCGGTGGCACATTCGAATCATTTCATCGAAATGAACAGACATATGGAAGATTTGGATAACCGCGGAAGAAGATCTAACATTCGCGTTAGGGGGATCCCAGAATCTGTCGAGGCAGACCAAATCATTCCAACCCTGCAAAGGATCTTTAATAATTTACTGGAAAACCCAGAGGACACAGAGATTGACTTTGTGCGGGCCCACAGGGCTCTGAGAGCACGCGGCCCAGACACCCAGCCGCCACGAGATATCATATGCTGTATGCAAAGTTTCACATTAAAGGAGGAAATTATGCAGAAGGCACGCAGGAATGACAGAATTGTGTTTAACGGCGCAACAATCCTGCTGTTCCAAGATCTGTCACAAATAACCCTGAAAAACCGCCGTGCTATGCGCCCATTATTGGACAGGCTCAGGGAAAGAGGAATGCGATACACCTGGCGGTTCCCGTTCTCACTACTAGTGACCCATAACGGTCACCAACACTCCCTGCGCACGCCGGATGAACTAACTGCGTTCTGCGACTCTTTACAAATCGGACCTGTCGCCCTGCCAGAATGGTACCAGGAGTTCCGGCTGCACCCACTGGAAAGGAGCCCGCCGAGCTCCCCTTTTGCGTCCCCGGATGGGAAAAGCCACAAAAAGCTGAAACATGGCAGGACCGGAGGTTCCTTGGCCGGCACACCAGCGAACAAATTGGCACACGCATCAAGAATGCTGGGAGGTGAGGACATCTAATCCCCAGCGAACGAACGGCTCTGAGTCTTGATCTTTCCACCTTCATGGCTACCCTGAACTTACAACACATCCCCAACCCTCTTTAAAAGAGGAGATCCGGACACAACCGCCTTCCCAACGTGAAGGATCTTTTATACGCCCGGGAGGACAGCACCGACCGATGGGACCGCTTCTATTTTACTTTTTGTGTTTTTGTTTTTCACTTTTCCTTTTTTTTTTTCTCTCACACACATCTTTTGGGCTTTTTGCATGGCCCCCCAACGCCCGCGCCTTGCTGTCAGGCATGGAGCGCGGGATGTCACCAGCGATGGCGCTAGGTCGTGACCAGGGGACGAGCACCGCGACAAAGCACTTGCTTGCTCCGCATCGATCACGTAAGCATGAAATAGCACTGTCGGCTGCTCCCTTTCCCTGCTGCCCGGATTCCCACCGCTGATCTATGGGCTATGCAGATCTGATGTGGAACTAGATTTGCCCCGCTGGGCGCCATTTCCGGGAGGAACCCCATCCTATACCCACAGGAGCACTAATGCACATTCGTTGGGTCTGTAGACGTTGGGTGCGGGCGGGGGGGGGTGGTTGCTCGGGCGGGCTGGGGGGGGGGGGGTGGGTTGGGGGATCGGGACAATACGCTACGGACTTGGATTATAGCGGGCTGGGAGTCATGCTACCTGCCCACAGAGGTAAAATGAGGTTGCTTAACTAATAGGATATACACATGTGTTTGTCAGCAATCTGAAGCAACGGTTTCTGAGCTGTCGCATCCTTGCCTTACACGTCCCCTGATAAGATAAGATAGGAGGTTGCTCGCTCCCTCCACCTGATGGCCCGGCTCCCTCGCTCCCCCCCCCTCGTTTGCAGGACTATATGCGTCATCCGTGTGCCGGGATGCTTGTCCCTCCCCGTACATTCCGCTCCTCAGTACGCGTAATGTGCCACACGCAGACACGGGGCCCTTGATTCATCTTTAAAACCTTACTCCAAGTAACACACACACACTGTCCCCCTCACGCAGTCGGGTCTCCTCACACACTACTCATGATTGCAGAGACCCCTACCCCAGCCTCGATACTACTCGTCGGGTAGCCATGCAGTGTAATTTCTTGATGCTGTTTTGTTCATACACCACACCTTATGTGCCTTACATAGTTTTAGTTCACAGTTAATTCACGTTCCGGTTCATTTGTTCATCCACACCATTAAGGCAGAATTACTTTAATAAGTTTGACATTAGCATGTCTAGGCTGCGGCCACCCGCTCCTCTCTACGGAGATTCACATATATTCACTACTACCAGTAGACTGATAACTAGTGCTGTCTTTGAGGCTATCGCCTCCCACTACCCCTTCAAGCGACACCCGTCTGCGGTTAAACACCCTGGGAGTTGCGCAATTCAACCCTGTGGATAGCATACCTATTTGCAGGGTTTTATACACAATTTCTCTCTCCCTACTTACAACTATCTTCTACCTACTTTCCTACTCCGAGCTCCCTGGCTCACCTCCTTTCAACGCTTACCACCCTCCCTAAATTCTTACCCATACCTGAGAGCTCGCAACTCCACATTTCATTGCCGTGTACTTGTAGAATTTTATAATAGGATTGTATTGTGTGTCACTAACTGAACTATATTGCAGACAAAAGGCGAAAGTGTTTCCACCCTTCTGATCCATGGCGTACTCAGCTCTGGGCCCAAGCCCCACCGTGATCTCACACAATGTGAGGGGACTAAACATCCCGGAGAAAAGGTCGGCACTATTACGTGAACTGAAAAAAGGTAGGCCACACTTTGCTTTTCTCCAAGAAACGCATTTTATGACAAACAAAATACCCAGGCTCACTGACTCGTACTTCACCACTGCGTTCCATGCCACTAACGACTTAGCCAAATCCAAGGGGACTTCGATACTGATCAGTAGGGAAGCCCCCTTCGAACTAACAGACAGATTGACAAATCCCGAGGGCAGATACATCTTTTTGAAAGGTACATATAAAGGAGAACCCACCACATTGGCCAATGTGTACTTCCCAAACTCTTCCCACTTGCCATTCTGTAAAAAGATAGTAGGGGAACTAGAGAGTTTCGGCTCGGGATGCATAATCCTGGGAGGGGACTTCAACCTACCTCTGAACCCACTGACTGACACATCCACGGGAAAGACTTACATCAAATATCAGGTACTAAAACGTATTAAAACATCCCTGAACTCCCTTCACCTCATTGACTCATGGAGATACTCGAACCCCGACAAGAAAGACTATACTTTCTATTCCATCCCCCACGACAGATACGCCAGACTGGATTATTTATTCATCTCCCGTAGGGATATACCACTAATCCAGAATGCGCAGATCGGAATACAATCTTTGTCAGACCATGCCCCGATCTCCCTAACGCTAAACCTGAAAAACTCTAAACGCACTTTCCCCACATGGAGGCTTAACTCTTCCTTGATTACAGACCCAGAGTTTCTCCCAAAATTGAATATTTTGACACTAATTTCACGACAGACTCTGACCCCTTGATAGTATGGGAAGCCCACAAATGTTTCATCAGGGGCAAACTTATACGAATGGGGGCAAAGCGCAAAAGGGCAAAAAGGCTATGACCGATCTCTCTGACACGATCATGAAATTAGAAACCCAACACAAACAAACCCTCTCAAAAGAAGTTGCTACCGAATTATTAGATGCTAGGAAGAGGCTGCACCAAATGATGACAAAAACAGCTAAGCGCTTTCTATATTTAAAAAAAAAAAATATTACGAATTTGGCGACAAAACAGGGAAATTTTTGGCCAAAGCACTAAAAAAGCCTAAATACAACAACACCATCTTAGGGATAAGAAACAAAGGGGGCTCCCTAGATTTAGAAGATGATCTCATAGCTAAACATTTTCAAACCTATTACACGGAACTCTACAACCTCCCCAAACAACATAAACCAGCTGGGGTGCAAGGCACCCGGTTGCAAATCATTCAAGAATATCTAGAATCCTCCATGCTCCCCAAGTTGACAGACATAGACGCCTCAGCGCTTGAACAACCCATTAGCATATCGGAGGTCACGTCAGCAATACACGATCTTAAAACAGGGAAGAGCCCAGGTCCGGATGGATTCACATCCATATATTTTAAAACATTTCTGGACACGTTAACAAACCCCTTAACGAAGGCCCTAAACACCCTTTCCTCGCCACGTACTATCCCGACAACCTTCCTCACAGCACACATTGCAGTGCTGCCCAAGCCAGAAAAAGACCCGACACACTGCTCCAGCTACAGGCCAATATCCCTTTTGAACCTAGATATCAAGATCATGGCCAAAATTTTAGCCAACAGGATCAGGCCTCTCCTCAATCAGTTGATTGGCCCGGAACAGGCAGGCTTTATGCCAAATAAAGAAGCGAAAGACAATGTGATCAAATCCCTGAACTTGATCCACGCCGCTAGGCAGCGCAAGATCGAGGGCTTTCTCCTGTCCACAGACGCGGAGAAGGCGTTCGATCGCGTGGCTTGGGACTATATGCTGGAGACCTGTAGGTTTGTGGGCATAGGAGAACGCATGATGGCGTGGATCTCGGCACTATACCAAAACCCCTCTGCACGATTAAAAATAAATGGCTCCCTGTCGGATTCGGTATATATCAAGAACGGCACCAGACAAGGCTGCCCCTTGTCACCACTCCTCTTCATCCTAACATTGGAACCATTCATTAGAAAGGTAGGGCTGGAGCAATCCATCAAAGGTTTCCAGATCGTAGAGAAAGAATTTAAAACAGCAGCTTATGCAGACGACCTCTTATTTTTTCTAACTGACCCTAAGACATCCATCCCCCAACTTATGAAGAGCTTCTCCTTATTTGGATATGTATCCAACCTGAAAATAAATTTCACAAAATCCGAAGCATTGAACATTTCAGTGCCTAACGAAATCTTAGGCCCATTGCGAGCGGACTGTCCCTTTAGGTGGGTACCGTCTGCCCTCAAATATCTAGGGGCGTGGCTCACCCCACAACTGTCTCAAATCTTCGACAAAAATTTCACCCCGCTTCTCAAAACAATTGACACGGACCTATCATCATGGCACCCTAAAAACTTCTCCTGGTTCGGGAGAGCGGCTATCTGTAAGATGTCCATATTACCCAGACTCCTATACATGCTGAGAATTTTACCGATTAAGATCCCTAACAACTTTTTCAAAACACTACAGTCCCTCCAACTTAAATTTGTGTGGGCACACAAGCGCCCTCGTATCAAGTTCAGCTTGCTAACCAGACAGAAAGCCGAGGGTGGGATGGGGCTCCCAGACTACAGGCATTATTACTATGCCTCTCACGTGACCCGGATCGTAGACTGGCACTGCCATGCTAACACAAAAGACTGGGTCCCCCTAGAGGAAGAGCTGTGCCTACACAGTTTGCGATTCTCCCCCTGGATACCTTGGGAAAAGTGCCCAGCTTCTTTAAAAAACCACCCCCTGACAGGTACTACCCTCATTATTCCACTCGCTGACCGGACGCTCAAAACCCTTCTCACACATAGGCCCCCTTACACCTCTGAGGAACAACCCAGACTTTCATCCAGGGATGGGAAACCCACTCTTGCGAATGGGTGACACTAGCAGACCCCTCCTAGCCACCCACTGTTTTCAGAACTCACAATTCAAAGACCACCAAACCCTAAAAGCAGACACGAACTGTCCACAACTACCACTTTGGACCTACTTCCAAATTCGCAGTTACACGACCAACACCAGACGCAAAACTCAATTTAACCAAAAACTAACGGAGATGGAGTCAGTGTGCCTGGAGGAAAAACCAATTCGTAGGGTCACCTCGCTGGCATACACATGGATACAGAACACGCCGCTGGACGACAACAACAGATTCAAAGATAAGTGGTCGGGAGACCTTGGGATCTCTTTGACTAACAAACAATGGCACAGAGTGTGCGTATTCGCACATAAATGCTCACTCAGCACCAGAACCCAAGAAACGGCATATAAGCTGCTCACGCAGTGGTATGCCACTCCTTCTAAGCTACGCAAGTGGTACCCAGAGTCCTCAGACCTGTGCTGGCGGTGCAATGCGGACGTGGGCACTTTGCTTCACATATGGTGGCAGTGTCCACGGATACAAAAGTATTGGTCGGCAATCATTAAGTTGATAAAAACCATGACTGAAACAAAACTTTTGCTTGATGCAGCATGCTGTTTGCTCCATGTCAACAATTTCTCATACAGAAGGTATAAAAAATCACTAACCAGACATCTGCTAAACACGGCTAAATCATTGATACCATTATACTGGAAGTCCACTTCCGTTCCAACTATTAAGGAATGGTTACAAAAAATTTCAGAGACCCATGACATGGAGGACACGGCGGCACAAGCCACAGATGAAGCGGTAAAATTCCAGGACACTTGGTCCCCATGGGTGACCTTTCGATATTCGGAAGAATTTGAGCAGGCACTCTCAGTACCCATCACATGAACGGACTACTCGATTCAGATAACAGTTGGGTTGACACACCCAAAATTTTCTCCTATCACCTAATGTCTAACAGGCACAGCGAGAAGGGAAACACCCTTTGTCTCGCATAGATATCATCTCACATGCATGAGACTCCCATGAACAACACACGGCACTGTTGAATACAGTTGCAGTTCACTCTCACCCCCTCTTGATCCTTTTCCAACTTTTCTACCCTCTACACCTGTCTCTTAGATCTCTATCGGCTCTTGACCGAAAAACAAGCTCTCTAACAACAATAAACAAAAGAAAACTTAGCTGGAATGGCAGCTGAGGAACTATATCGACGGTCATTTTAGCTCGATGTAACTGGTTAACCTTTCATGTTCTTTGATAATTGTTCCTCAACCGGTTAATGATGTTTTGATGATGTTTTAATTCTCACTATTATCAAACGAATGCAGTATATGTATTTTTTGTCATCCAAAACTTGTCTTATCTACAATTGTAAACGATTGTAATGCAACTTTTGTTTCAATAAAGCATTTGAAAGTAAAAAAAAAAAAAAATAATAAAAATGCAATAAAACTATCCCCTATTTTGTAAACGCTATACATTTTGGGCAAACCAATCGATAAACGCTTATTGCGATTTTTTTTCCCAAAAATAGGTAGAAGAATACGTATCGGCCTAAACTGAGGAAAAAAAAATTGATATATGTTTTTGGGGGATATTTATTATAGCAAAAAGTAAAAAATATTGAATTTTTTTCAAAATTGTCGCTCTATTTTTGTTTATAACGCCAAAAAAAAACAAAAAAACACAGAGGTGATCAAATGCCACCAAAAGAAAGCTCTATTTGTGGGGGAATAAAGGACGCCAATTTTGTTTGGGAGCCACGTCGCACGACCGTGCAATTGTCTGTTAAAGCGACGCAGTGCCGAATCGCAAAACCTGGCCTGGGCATTTAGCAACAAAATGGTCCGGGGCTTAAGTGGTTAACCACTTCCCATGAAGTCCACAGGAGGGATCCCCCATCCTGGGCGGGCGTCATGACGCCCTGGGCTTCCCGACCATCTGGGGGGCGTGCATGCACGCCCGCCGCGTCACTCGGGTGCCAGCCGGTCGTAATGTCCGCTAGGGGAACCCGTGATAACCTGTAACAGAGCAGGACAGTGGATCTGTGTGTGTAAAAACACACAGATCAACGTCCTGTCAGGTGAGAGGAAATTGATCTGTGTGTTCCCAGTACAGAGGAACGCTCAACAGTCTCCTCCCCTTGGGAGTCCCCTCCCCCTACAGTTAGAATCACTCCCTAGGGTAACACATTTAATTCCTTGATTACCCCTCTAGTGTTAACCCCTTCCCTGCCAGTCACATTTACACAGTAACCAATGCATTTTCATAGTACTGATCGCTGTATAAATGTGAATGGTCCAAATAGTGTCAAAAGTGTTTAATATGTCCACCGCAATGTCACAGTCACAATAAAAAAATCGCAGATTGCTGTTATTACTAGTAAAAAAAAAATTGCCATAAATGTATCCCCTATTTTGTAAACGCTATAATTTTTGCGCAAACCAATCAATATATGTTTATTGCATTTTTTTTTACCAAAAATATGTAGAATACAAATCGGCCTACACTGAGGAACACAATTGTGTTTTTTTTCTTTTTAAATTGGGATGTTTATTATAGCAAAAAGTTAAAAAAAAATTTTTTTTTCAAACGTATCACTCTACTTTTGTTTATAGCAAAAAATAATAACCACAGAGGCGATCAAATACCACAAAAAAGAAAGCTCTAATTGTGAAGGAAAAAATCATAAGACATGTCATTTGGGTACAGTTTTGCACAACCGTGCAATTGCCATTCAAAGTGTGACAGCACTGAAAACTAAAAATTGGCCTGGGCAAGAAGGGGGTGAAAATGCGGACGACTTACGCAAAAAAAAAAAAAAAAAAAATTAAAATTTGATGCGGGAACGACGGCCATACTTAAACATGGCAAGTCTATCTATACGCCACGAAAAAGCAGCTTTAACTATACGCCGGGAAAAGATGATTAGCGACGACGTAAGAGAATGCGACGGCCGCGCGTACCTTCGTGGATCAACGGAAAAAGCCAATTAGCATACCCGACGCGGAAAACGACGCAAACTCCACCCAGCGGGCGCCGAAGTATTGTACCTATGATCCGAAGGCGTACGAAGTCGTACGCCTGTCGGATCGAAGCCAGAAGCCGTCGTATCTTGGTTTGAGGATTCAAACTAAAGATACGACGGGGCAAATTTGAAAGTACACCGGTGTATCAGTAGATACGCCGGCGTACTTCTTCTGTGAATCTGGCCCTGAGAATTTACAAAAAAAAAAAAAAGGTTAGGCTGTTAATTGTCTCAACTCTTTTCCTTGCTACCCTTCCTCCCTTTGGAGCAGTGAGGGAACAGGTTTTTGCTACTCCATTAAAACTAAATGTTTTATTCTGTGTACTGCTTTCAGAAAATATGTTTTGGGGGTTTGAATACTTTTTAAAAGGAAAAAAAATTGCATGTATGGAAGAAAAAAAATACATTGGCTCCAGCAGCAAGAGTTTTAAAAAATATGTCAGCCACAAGTGAAATGAGAGTCTTACCAGGTATATGCATCTCATGGAAAAAATTATGTGAGAGCAACTGCGCTAATAAATATAAAAATGAACAAAACAATGCTCATAAGTGGTAAACATATGTGACAGGAAGTTCCGGGTGAGAGGTGAATCGGAAGGAAGTAGAGAGGAAACATTGTTGGAAGTAGCACCATAAGAGTTTTGCTGCAGCAGGTTCTATACATGGTACAGATGCGCCACTTTACAGGCAGACCCACCAGGCACGTTTTCCATCTATTGGTTTGAGACAGAGATACACATGAAATTCAGCCTATCTACATTCCAACTACCATAGTGTTAACCTACACGCTTTCTGGGGTCTTCTTTTAATTAAGAGGCCGCTGGATATCTGGTAAGCAGATATATTAATCTTATGGTGGAGGCTCTTTGTCTATTGGATCATCACCGCAGTTTTCTGATCAACACCTATGGACTGTTTTTTTCTGTTTCCTTCACTGCACTGGTGATCAGGACTTTCGTTGCTTGTCTAAAGACTATGGGCCTGATTTACTAAGCTATGTGCGCTGCGCTGGTTCATGCATTAATTAGTACTCCGGGTGGAGGCTTAATCAGGCGCATGAACCAGCGTAGCAGCCGGCGCATTGAAACTAATATGTAAAGCCGCGCCGAACTCCCTATAGAAGTCTATGGGAGAAATCAAAAGTGTTCATTTTAAAGGCTAATCTGCAAGTTTTGTCCTAAAAAGTGTTTGGGGACCTCAGTCCTGCCCCAGGGAACATGTATCAATGCTTTTTTTATTTTTTAAAACGGCCGTTTTTTCGGGAGCAGTGAAATTAATAATTCTTAAGTGAAACAATAAAAGTGAAATATTCCTTTAAATTTCGTACCTAGGGGGGGTGTAATGTCAGCATGTGAAATAGCGCATTTTTCCCGCACTTAGAACTCCCCCTGCACAAAGTGACATTCTGAAGGAAAAAAGTCATTTAAAAATTCACACGCGGCTATAATGAATTGTCGGCTCTGACAATTCTAAAGGGATTCATTCATAAAACAAACAAAAAAATGTGTAGGGGTTCCCCCAAATTAAATTACCAGGCCCTTCAGGTCTGGAATGGATATTAAGGGGAACCCCGCCGTAAAAACCAAAAAAAAAAAAGACGTGCGGTTCCCGGCAAATATCCATTCCAGACCCTTCAGGTCTGGTGTGGATTTTAAGGGGACTCCACCCCAAATTGAAAAAAAAATGGCGTGGGGTCCCCCTAAAAATCCACACCAGACCCTTATCCGAGCACGTTGACCTGGCCGGCCGCAGAAAAGAGGGGGGGACAGAGTGCGCCCCCCCCCCTCTCCTGAACCGCACCAGGCCACATGCCCTCAACATGGGGAGGATGTCCCCATGTTGATGGGGACAAGGGTCTCATCCCCACAACCCTTGCCCGGTGGTTGTGGGGGTATGCGGGCGGGAGGTTTATCAGAATCTGGAAGACCCCTTTAACAAAGGGGACCCCCAGATCCTGACCCCCCCCCTGTGTGAAATGGTAATGGGGTACATTGTACCTCTACCATTTCACCCCAAAAAAAAATGTCAAAGTGATAAAAATGACAGTAGCCGGTTTTTGACAAATCTTTTAATAAAGTCTTCTTTTCTTCTTTCCTTCGGGGTTCTTCCGCTGCTTCTATCTTCTCGTCCACATCTTGCCCGACGTCTTCTTCTATCTTCTCCGTCCGTCCTTCCGCCTTCTGGTCCCGCATCTTGCCCGTTGTCTTCTCCGTCCGCCTCCTCGTCCGCATCTTGGGTCTTCTGCGGTCTTCTTCTCGGTCCGCCGCCTTCTCGTCCCCTGCGTTTGAATTGTAATTGGCCGCCGTTTTCCCGCTCCTGGGACCGCCCCCCTCTGACGCCACAAGTAAACTCCTTAGAAGGTCATGTGCGTCAGAGGGGGGCGGGGTCACATGAGTGTGACACGGCGGGAACTTCTTCTCTGGGCGGCGCGATTGAAATTGAATTCCCCCGCTGTGTGACGCTCTGCGACCCCGCCCCCCTCTGACGCACATGACCTTCTAAGGAGTTTACTTGTGGCGTCAGAGGGGGGCGGGTCCCAGGAGCGGGAAAACGGCGGCCAATTACAATTCAAACGCAGGGGACGAGAAGGTGGCGGACCGAGAAGAAGACCGCAGAAGACCCAAGATGCGGACGAGGAGGCGGACGGAGAAGACAACGGGCAAGATGCGGGACCAGAAGGCGGAAGGACGGACGGAGAAGATAGAAGAAGACGTCGGGCAAGATGTGGACGAGAAGAAAGAAGCAGCGGAAGAACCCCGAAGGAAAGAAGAAAAGAAGACTTTATTAAAAGATTTGTCAAAAACCGGCTACTGTCATTTTTATCACTTTGACATTTTTTTTGGGGTGAAATGGTAGAGGTACAATGTACCCCATTACCATTTCACACAGGGGGGGGGTCAGGATCTGGGGGTCCCCTTTGTTAAAGGGGTCTTCCAGATTCTGATAAACCTCCCGCCCGCATACCCCCACAACCACCGGGCAAGGGTTGTGGGGATGAGACCCTTGTCCCCATCAACATGGGGACATCCTCCCCATGTTGAGGGCATGTGGCCTGGTGCGGTTCAGGAGAGGGGGGGGGCCGCACTCTGTCCCCCCCTCTTTTCTGCGGCCGGCCAGGTCAACGTGCTCGGATAAGGGTCTGGTGTGGATTTTTAGGGGGACTCCACGCCATTTTTTTTTTCAATTTGGGGTGGAGTTCCCCTTAAAATCCACACCAGACCTGAAGGGTCTGGAATGGATATTTGCCGGGAACCGCACGTCTTTTTTTTTTGGGGTTTTTACGGCGGGGTTCCCCTTAATATCCATTCCAGACCTGAAGGGCCTGGTAATTTAATTTGGAGGGACCCCCTTTTTTTTTTTTTTTTTTTTAATGAGCAATGACTCTATTCTTTATAGCCATGAGTACTTTAACCACTTGCCCACCGGGTTCATTCTGGCACTTCTCTCCTTCATGTGAAAATCACAATTTTGTGTCTAGAAAATTAATCAGAACCCCCAAACATTATATATTTTTTTTTAGCAGACATCCTAGGGAATAAAATGGCAGTCATTGCAATACTTTTTGTCACACCGTATTTGCGCAGCGGTCTTACAAGCGCACTTTTTTTGGATAAAAATCACTTTTTTGAATTAAAAAATAAGACAACAATACATTTTGCCCAATTTTTTTCTATATTGTGAAAGATAATGTTACACCGAGTAAAATGATACCCAACATGTCACGCTTAAAAAATTGCGCCCGCTCGTGGCATGGCGTCAAACTTTTACCCTTTAAAAAACTCGATAGGCGACGTTTAAAAAATTCTACAGGTTGCATTTTTTGAGTTGCAGAGTAGGTCTAGGGCTAGAATTATTGCTCTCACTCTAACGATCGCGGCGATACCTCACTTGTGTGGTTTGAATACTGTTTTCATATGCGGGCGCTACTCGCGTATGCGTTTGCTTCTGTGCGCGAGCTCGTCGCGACGGGGCGCTTTAAAATTTATTTTTGGGGTTTTCTTATTTATTTTTATTTAGTTTTATAATGTTTTACACTGAAATAAAAAAATAAAAAAAAAATGATCAGTTTTCTTCCTATTACAAGGAATGTAAACATCCCTTGTAATAGGACTAGTGTGTGACAGGTCCTCTTTATGGAGAGAGGCGGGGTCAATAAGGCTGGAAAGCATGGTATTGAAAAATAAAAAAAAAGATCTCATGCTTTCAGCTGCAATCATGTTCGTTCACCACAGTGGTGTAGTGTATAGCACTTTGACCTAGCAGCAAAAGAGTCGTTGGTTCGAATCCCGCCCGTGACAGCATCTGCATGGAGTTTGCATGTTCTCCCTGTGCCTGCGTGGGTTTCCTCCCACAATATAAAAACACGCTGTAAATCGGTTCCGGTCTAAATAAGCCCTAATATGCAGTAGTATATTAAGGTTTGGTTCTGCCCTAGGCCTGACTACATATCTGCACCTCCTAATAGAAAAATGACCCACCCCTTCCTGTCAAGGTCACACCCTGTTTTTGTATAACCCCGCCCAGTAATTTTCAGGGGACCCACACACTAGTTCTGGGGGGGCACTGGATTCCCTTAACCACTTCCATACCAGGCACTTACGCACCTTCCCGCCCAAGCCAATTTTCAGCTTTCAACACTGTCGCACTTTGAATGGCAATTGCGCGGTCATACAACACTGTACCCAAACAAAATTGGCGTCCTTTTTTCCCCACAAATAGAGCTTTCTTTTGTTGTTATTTGATCACCTCTGCGTTTTTTTTTTGCGCAACAACTAAAAAAAGACTGCAAATTTTGAAACAAAAAAACCTTTTTCTTTTTTTAGGTTAATTTTTTTGTAAATAAGTTTTTCTCTTTCAATTACGGGCACTGATATGGCGGCACTGATGGGCCCCGATGAGATGGCACTGATGGACATCGATGAGGTAGTACTGACGGCACAGATGAGGTGGCATTGATTGGCGGCGCTGCTATGCGGCACTGATGGGCACTCATAGGCGGCACTGATGGGCACTCATGGGCGGCACAGATGGGCGGCACTTATGGGTGGCACTGATGGATACTTATGGGCGGCACTTATGGGTGGCACTGATGGATACTTATGGGTGGCACAGGTGGGCACTGATAGGTGGGCACTGTGCATGGATGGGCACTGTGGGGTGGCACTGATTTTCCCAGTCAGTGCCCATTTGTGGGCACTGATTGGCATCTTTTTTCTTATTTTTAATGCTTTTTGTTTTTTTGGTCTATATTTTTTTTGTTTTTGCACACCCTGGTGGTCCAGGGGTGGGCATCCCTGGTGGTCCAGTGTGGTGATCCGAGGGGGGGCTGCGCTGATAAACAATCAGCGCGAACGCCCCCTGTCAGGAGAGCCGCCGATCGGCTCTCCTATACTCGCGTCTGTAAGACGCGAGTGAGGAAGAGCCATCGATGGCTCTTCCTGTTTACATCGTGATCAGCCGTGATTGGACACGGCTGATCACGTGGTAAAGAGTCTCCGTCTCCGTGAGAGACTCTTTACCGAGATCGGAGATGCAGGGTGTCAGACTGACACCCCGCATCACCGATCGCCGCGCTGCGTGCCCCCACAGGCGCGTGCGGCATGAAATCCTGCAGGACGTCCTGTCAGGATTGTGTAACCACTTCCCGGACGTAAATCGGCCATAGGCTGGGCGGGAAGTGGTTAATTTGCATAGTTTTTCTCTCACTTCCTGTTTGGCTATGGGGCAGGAAGTGAAGGCAAATCTCCCCAATTGGACACAGATAATACAAAATAAACTGACAGGGCCTATAAACCCTCCCTCACTCTATCCAAAATGAAAGAAAATAAAACTTGTTGATTATAGTTCTTGTCAGGGGCGGACTGACCATTGAGTCACTCGGGCACTGCCCGAGGGCCCCATGCCACTAGGGGGCCCCATCCGGGTTGCCAGGCTCAGTAAAACCAGGGACAGTATGTAAAAATCTGTGTTTTTTTTTAGATCTGTCCCTGATATGTCCGAAAATGACATGCTTTTAATGTGAATATCCCAAGATTTTAGCTGCCCGCCTCTGCACTACCTCCTGGCGTGGTGGTCATCTGTAAGCCAGAGGGGCCCCATAATCTTCTATTGCCCAGGGGCCCCATGAGTTGTCAGTCCGCCCCTGGTTCTAGTTTAAGCACAAATTTCATAGAGTTTTATTGAGAGCCCTAAGAAAATATAACCATGCCAATAGGCCAGGATAGAGCGTTGCTAATATGTAGGAATGTGTGTGTTAGAGCACCCCACCCAATGTTAACTAAAAAATTATTAATTTGCAAATAAGTATTATCTGCTCATTGTTTTGGGGATGTCTGCACCCCTGATAGTGACAACATTTGTGAGGTGTCTTCACCCTTTCCAATTCATTCACTTCCTGTCACATAGCCAAACAGGAAGTGAGGGTAAAACCTTACTAATATATTTTCTTGTGGACACAGAGATCAATCTAAATAGTTTCCCATTATGTAAATTGCACTCTAGCATTTTGCTGTGTACACCCCAAATTATTAGGGATCTTGGACTTTGGGGTCCATTTACTAAAGGCAAATCCACTCCTACAAGTGCAAAGCAAGGAAGAAAACAAAACAACTTTGCTTCTACAGGATTGGATGTTAAAACCATCAGTGCTTCCTCTCAGATTTTCAGCAACTATGCTTGTACTGCAGAGTGGCTTTGCCTTTACTAAACCCCAAACTAAATAATCATTTGGGCAGGGATCCTCAAAACTACGGCCCTCCAGCTGTTGTAGAACTACACATCCCATGAGGCCTTGTAATGCACTGACATTCACAGACATGACTAGCATGATGGGAATTGTAGTTCCTGAACAACTGGAGGGCCGTAGTTTGAAGACCCATGATTTGGGGTGTACACAGCAGTGCTGGAGTGCAATTTGCTTAATGGGGACACTAGTTAGATTGACCGGTGTCCCCAAGAAATGACACTGGTAGGGTTTTAACCTCACTTCCTGTTCAGCTGTGTGACAGGAAGTGAAGCCAAACTTTAAGAAAAGGGGACACAAAGCTCAACACAAAAATAAAAAAACACAAAGCAGGGGTTCTAACACTCACTTGGCTTCCTCAAACACCCAAATTTGAATAGGATGCCTTGCGCTAGATTTAAGCACAGTGCTGTAAATCAGCACGTCAAGCCTGTCCACCAATAGCAACCCCCCCCCCCACAGGCCATGTTTGCAGGTTTTCCTTCATCTTGCACATGTGCTTTAAAATAGTCTGGACAGCAATTCTTGATAAGAGAAATCCCCAAAACATGTCCTGTCGGGGGTACTTGAGGGCTGAGGACCACTGCAGAATAAATAAAATACTTACCAGTTTTTGTCTTTAAAGTCAGGAGAATAAACATGGCAAACATTTCATGATTACACACCAGGAAAGAAGCTTAGACAAAAATCACTACATAATTTGTTAGGCCCAAACCTAGTTCAGCTGCAGCTGTCAACATATGTAGCATGAAAAAGTAACAAAAGACAAACTTAACAATTTTAAAGTAATTTTTATTGGTCAACAAAACAAGGAAAGCAAAAAAAGACAAACAAAAATACATTTCAAAATTCTAATTAACCATAGCTTTACACATTTTTCATAAAATAAGGCCACATAGACAACTAACATCAAAGTGAACATTATTTAAAAATAAACCAAAACCATTGGCAAAATAAAACAAAACCCATGCAACAAACCACATTTGTGTTTAGCAACAGCATTTCTGCCAGCCTGCCCCTTCTGAGGGCAGCTGAGGACTGATCGATCCAAGCTTTTTATAACAGGGCTAGTAATGAAGCAATTGAAATCACATGACCAAATTGCAGTCTCTAGTTTGGGTGAGCTTGTAATTGGGCACACCTGCAATTAACCCAAACCACGCTCTATGAGCATCCAATGAGTGTTTTTCACCTTTTAAAAAGAAAGGATATTTTTTTTCTAAGTGTTGAGCATGCTCAGTTCATCACACATGTAGGAACCAAGCTGCAATGGAATGAGAGCTTTTTTTTTTTTGTTTCCCCTGATCTGATGCTTTCCAGCCTGAAGGGGAGGTGTTAAAGACAGAAGTAAACACGCACATTTATATAATCTATTTGTGTGAAAAAAAAGGTTGCCAATTTTGTTTGGGAGCCACGTCGCACGACTGCGCAATTGTCAGTTAAAGCGACGCCGCGCCGAATCACAAAAACTTGCCCGGTCATTGACCAGAAATATGGTCCGGGCTCAAGTGGTTAAAAATTAACAAAACACAAAAGAGAGCCCCAAATTTTGGGGATAATGTGAAAGATGATGTTACACTGAGTAAATAGATACCTTACATGTCACGCATTTACTATTGGAAACACTCCTGCAATGGGGCCAAATGAATTCCGTGAATATCCCCATAGGTGACCTTTTTCTTTTTTTTCCAGGTTACCAGTTTATAGTTACAAAGAAGGTCTAGTGGTAAAAGTATTGCTTCGCTCTAACGCACGCGTCAATACCTCACATGTGTGGTTTGAACGATGTTTATATATGTGGCGGGACTTGCGTAAGTCCCGCCCACATATGTAAAAATTATTTTTACTTTTTGCTATAATAAATATCCCCAAAAATATATATTCAAAAAACTAAAAAAACCCTCAGTTTAGGCCGATACGTATTCTACATCTTTTTGGTTCCAAAAAATCGCAAATAGCGTTTAGTGTTTGGTTTTTGCAAAAGTTATAGCGTCTACAAATTTTTTTTTTGTTGTTGTTTTAACTAGTTATTGGGGCGATCAGCGATTTTTATCGGTACTGCGACATTATGGCGGACACATCGAACAGTGTTTTTTGGAACCATTGGCATTTTTCTAGCGATCAGTGCTGTAAAAAAATGCATTGCTTACTCAAAAAAATGCCACTGGCAGGGAAGGGTTAACACTAGGTGCGAGGGAGGGGTTAAATATGTTCCCTGGGTTGTTCTAACTGTAGGGGGGGGGGGACTGCCATGTGTTAAATGACAGATCGCTGTTCATGAAGGGGAAACTCCAGACCCCCGGGAAAAAAAAATAAGGTGGGTTCCCTCCAGGTGCATACCAGGCTCTTAGGCTTGGTCTGGAACATAAGGGGTTAAACCCGCGCAAAAAAAAATAGCGTGGGGTCCCCCCCAAGATCCAAACCAAGCCATTATCCAGGCACGCAGTCTGGTCAGGACAGGAATGGGGTGGGGACGAGCGAGCGCCCCCCTCCCTCCTGAGCCATACCAGACCACATGCCCTCAACATGGGGGAGTGTGTGCTGTGGGGAGGGGGGCACTGCCCCCCCAACCCAAGCACTCTTGTCCCCATGTCGATAGGGACAAGAGCCTCTTCCCGACAACCCTGGCCGTTGGTTGTCGGGGTATGCGGGCGGAGGGCTTATCAGAATCTGAGAGACCCCTTTAATAAAGGGGTCCCCAGATTCCGGCCCCCCACCCTATGTGAATGAGTATGGGGGTACATTGTACCCCTACCCATTCACCTGGGGAAAAAAATGGAAAAAAATAATACACCACACATGAATAAATTAATTTATTAGTCAGCCGGGGGTCTTTCTGCGGGGCCCCCCACCACCACCCCATTAGGCCCCGGGCTTCGCCATCTTCTGCCGGAACCCCCTTCACCAGTGAGGCTCCTGCCTTTGGGGGAGGTCCCGGGCTACTACGACGGTTTCTGCGGGGGGGGGGTGCACTGGCACCCCACCCCCGTCTTCAGCGACGTAATTCACCGGGACCCCCTTCACCAGGGAGGCTCCTGCCTTTGGGGGGAGGGTCCCGGGCTTCCACGACGGTTTCTGCGGGGGGGGGTGCACTGGCACCCCACCCCCGTCTTCAGCGACGTAATTCACCGGACCCCCTTCACCAGGGAGGCTCCTGCCTTTGGGGGAGGGTCCCGGGCCTTCCACGACGGTTTCTGCGGGGGGGGTGCACTGGCCACCCCACCCCCGTCTTCAGCGACGAATTCACCGGACCCCCTTCACCAGGGAGGCTCCTGCCTTTGGGGAGGGTCCCCGGGCTTCCACGACGGTTTCTGCGGGGGGGGGTGCACTGGCACCCCACCCCCGTCTTCAGCGACGTAATTCACCGGGACCCCTTCACCAGGGGGCTCCTGCCTTTTGGGTGAGGGTCCCGGGCTTCACGACGGTTTCTGCGGGGGGGGGTGCACTGGCCCCCCACCCCCGTCTTCAGCGACGTAATTCACCGGGACCCCCTTCACCAGGGAGGCTCCTGCCTTTGGGGGAGGGTCCCGGGCTTCCACGACGGTTTCTGCGGGGGGGTGCACTGGCACCCCACCCCCCGTCTTCAGCGACGTAATTCACCGGGACCCCCTTCCCCAGGGGGGCTCCTGCCTTTGGGGAGGGTCCCGGGCTTGTACGGTGTCTTCCGCGGAGGGCGCCACTCTCCGGGCTTCTGCGATGCCTTCCGCTTCTGCCTGTCTCCTCCGCGGAGCACAGGGCTTGTCTCCGCTGTCTTCTCCCTTTCTCTTCCATTCGATGTTGACACGACGAGGTCGGCGCTGGGAATGCCGTCTGAGCAGTGGGCATGGACTTATATAGGGCAATGCCACCATGTGACCTCAAACCCATGTGCATCACATTCCCATCATGCCCAGGGAATGTGATGTCACATGGGTTTGAGGTCACATGGTGGCATTGCCCTATATAAGTCCATGCCCGCCGCTGACACGGCATGTCAGCGCGGAACTCGTAGTGTCAACATCCAATGGAAGAGAAGGGAGAGGACAGCGCAGACAAGGCCCTGTGCTCCCGGGAGGAGACAGGCAGAAGAAGGAAGAGAGAAGAAAGAGACGGAAGAAAGCCCTGGCTCCGCGGGGGAGCCAGGCAGAAGAGGGAGCAGAGAAAAGACCTGGAGTTGGCGCACCCCCGGCAGAAGACAGGAAGACCGGAACCCTGGCGGAGAGGCACCGGAAAGATACCGGGGATAGGCGCCATCCCCGGCAGAAGACCCGAAGTCGGATGCCCCTCCCTAATGAAAAATGAGCTTAAATGGGGTGGGGCATCCGGCGGAAGGCTCCGGAGAGGACCGAGGGATGGCGCCCTCCCCCGGCAGAAATCACCGAAGCCAGGGTCCCGGTCGGAAGATTCGGGAGAGAAGAAACCCCCCCTTCTAAGAGAGCTAAAGAAGAAAGGGGGGGCTCCTCGGAGCTGATTAATAAAATATTTTATAGTGTGTGGTGTTTTATTTTACTTTACATTTCCCCCATGAGAATGGGTAGAGGTACGATGTACCCCATACTCTTTCACATAGGGTGGGGTCCGGCATCTGGGGGCCCCCTTATTAAAGGGGAGCTCGCAGATTCCGATTAGCCCCGCCCGCATACCCCGACAACCAATGGCAAGGGTTGTCGGGAGAGGCTCTTGTCCCTATCGCCATGGGGGCAAGAGTGCTGTGGGTGGGGGGGCAGTGCCCCCTCCCCCACAGCACACACTCCCCCATGTTGAGGGCATGCGGTCTGGTACGGCTCAGGAGGGGGGGGGGGCGCTCGCTCGTCCCCGCCCCCATTCCTGTCCGGGCCAGACTGCATGCTTGGGATGAGGGCTTGGTTTGGATCTGGGGGGGACCCCCGCGCCGAATCGGCGCGGGTTTAACCCCTCACGTTCCGGACCAAGCCTAAGAGCCTAATGTAGCCCTGGAGGGGGACCGCGCGCTTTCAAGTTTGAAATTTGGCGCGGAGTTCCCTTCAGGGCTGAAAACAGCTCGGAGATCCCGTGCGCCGCGTCACGCAGCGCATTCACGGGTACGCCGTCTGGTATTTACCAAGATTTTCACGGCGTACTGACAAGGCGCACGGGAATCCCTGACTTTTCTCTCTGCGCATGCCCAGTATGCAAATGAACCCTCCCGAGGATTCATGCGCACTGTGCAAGCGTACGGGGATCTGTTTTCAAAAAACACTTTCCCTTTCAATTCGGCCCGCCAAACACTTCAAAACACATGTCACTTCACTTCCCCTGCATCCCCCACCTCCCCCCCTAATAAACTCCCGCCCAAACCCCCGCAATTTACAGTTTAATGATGCCGTTGCGCCAGGTCTGTACTGGTGCACAATGCACCCTCTCCTGGGCGCACGGAGCACATTAGTAACTAGGGAAATACACTGCACTAGCAGCGTATTTCTTTAGTAAATGGCAAAACGGCTGCTACTCCTGCTTTTACTCCATGAGTCATGGAGTAAAGGCTTGGTAAATCAGCCCCTATGTGTATTAATTTTCACGTCTTATAATAATCATGGACATTTAATTTTGTCATGATCTTTAGGATCTATTTTTATTCTTTATTTAGCGCATCTTGTTTTTCTTCTATATGCATCTCATACACAAACATGTTTATTTATTATGTACTGTATATACTTGCATGTGCATTTTTTCTACCAGGGGTACTGGAAATCAAGACTGTGTGCTCATGCTACAAATGTGTATTGTATAATGAACTTGAGAAACACATATTTAACATATTGTCACAAGACAGAGAAAAAATGCACGACTAAACAATTCTACCACTTAAAAGCTGTAATCACACAGGCTGAACCAAGTCTCACATACAAGTCCATTTGCACTGTTTTATGAAATGGATACTCTGCTTGCCGACTTATTACAAACTTACTGGAGCTGAAAAAATAAATAGAAAACCATTTTTCCTTATTAATTTTTGAACCACGCATGCAGAACACAAAGTATGATAGATTTTTAATTTATGGGTAAACTGGGATTTAGTGTTTCAAGCCAAAGGAATGCCAAATAAAGTATACAAATACAAAATGTGAGTAAAAAAACTGATGAGCTGACAGGAAAACAAGTAGAGAGAAAGGTTTCAAGTGGCTGCAGATTACTGTGTAGTTAGGGCTGACTGAGCACAGGAAAGCTCGTAATTTGTTAAGAATGAAATAGCTCTGGGAAGATACCAATGGCGTAAGCAACCAGTGAAGAGTTAAATATTAATATAACTCCAATTCCCTGGCCTTGTTACTGCATCCTAATGTAACAGATGTAATAACTTACTGCTGCATATTTTATTACATGTGATCAATGCAATCAATGTGAAATAAATTGACACATTACATTAATTAATGTCTAGTAAGGTAATTAGAAATAATTGTTTGGACCAAACACAGCTTAATCCTTTCACTGTCAGGTCCATACACCTTACAGACCTGACAGCAGGGGGGGGGGGGGGCTACACACACAATCCAAAGGCTGCAGCCACCAGGATTGTGTGTGAAACTGACAGGCAGACACCTGCCTTTTAGGTTTTTCTAGACCCTGCATGTGTCATTAAAGAGAACCTATCACCTAAAAATCATCACATATGGGACTTTCTGTCCCCTAAGTGTTGGAAAAAAAACTTGTTAAAAAAACATAGAAAATCTCACCCACAATTTTTTCCGAGGCCCCCCACCCTACATATACAAACTTAAAGTGGTTGTAAACCCTCCAGTGACATTTATCCCGGAGGTTAGTTCCAGGTATCGTCGCTCCAGCACTGTGATTGGCCGGAAACCACAATGGCGTCACTCCCGCACAATGCGCAGGAGCCGCCGGGAACGGCACAGTACTACTGAAGCAACGGCACGTACGTGCCATTGCTTCTGTTGGCTTAAGTGTGCATGTGCCGCATGACGTTGGCACATGCAAATACAGGGATATCTTCTAAACCGTGCAGGTTTAGGAGATATGCAGCGCAGCTACAGGTAAGCCTAATTATAGGCTCGCCTGTAGATTAAAGTGGTTGTAAAGGGTTTACAACCACTTTAAACGCATGCATCAGGGCGCCCACGCGTGAAAACGTTGATTGCAATACACGTTACATATCTCCTTGCACGCCAGAGGGAGAGCAATCACTCTAACACAAGACCTTCTCCGTAACACTAAACTGATACCTATAGCGGGCTTTTGAAGCATCACCTATAGAAAATATAGGGTACTAAAGTGTGTCGCCATTTCACGGTGCACACAAATTAAAGGTTCGACATGTTGGATATCTATTTACTCGGTGTAACTTTGTCCTTTAGATTTTTATCAACAATTTGGGTAGTTTATTCCCTTTGTTTGCCCTAAAATTGGGGAGGATAGACGCACTGATGTCTTTGCAAGTGGACGGGCGCTCGTATGCCGGCCTTTGTTTCTTACACAAACGCCCTTGTTATTACAAACGCTTCATTTTATCTTCAGATTGCAAGTGCACATTTGTCCTTTTAATAAACATTCATGTTGTTCAACTGTATTACGCTATGTGAGCTTCTTACATTTTTATTTGGTGGTAATCCATTAGTATTGGAGTGTATCCAGCACTTGTCTGAGCCGGAGGAGTGTGACGGATATCTGCAGCTTGCTCATATAGGCGGTCTGTCAGCTTGTCTATGATAAGCACAAAATTCTCACGGTGGTGGATCACGAGTGCTTTGTGGTGAATTTTCTGGATTCATTACTTCTGCTGGCACCCCAAGTGTGTGACCTTTTTCACCTTCAAGACCCCATTGGACTTGTTTTCATAGACTTTTTCCTATGTTGTTTTTATATTATATTTTAAAAAATGTTCACGTTTCACTAGTGATTGACTGTGGATTGGTGATTTCAATCACTTAATTACTGTTGACCTTAATGTCTAGTCACTGTATTGTAGTGCAGCTTGTTTTACATCTTTTTTATGCTTTTATATGTTTATTCCATGTTTTAAGCTGCTGCTGACTTATTTATATAAATTGTTTAATTGTATTTACATTTCTCTGTTAGCGCAATATTATATTTTATATATTTTTTGGCCTAAAATTCACTTTAGTGTGTTGTTTTTTTTTTTTTTTTACTGTAATAGTGCGCTAATGGTGTGACGTAAAAAAATACTACTATTTATTCTCTAAGGCACAGGAGTCAAACACAGGGCCTGCGGGCCAAATCTGGCCCTCCAGACCATTTCATGTGGTCCTTGCACCTCTCCTGCAGGTGCAGGAGAGCTCCAGACCTCCTCTAGACCCTTACTTTCTGCTTTCAAGCAATGCATCCAGCTTTTTCCCAGCAGTAGCATAAGGAAAGGGTGTAAGGGAGATGTACTGTGATGTAAGGGAGAGTGGGGGACTCAACTTCTGATGGTGGGGTGGCTCATGACATCTAATGTAAGGGGAGGGGATGCGCTAGACATCTAATCTTACAGATACAACCAGCCTTTTTGAGGAAAATCATAATGCTGATGCGGCCCACAAAAAATTGAGTTTGACACCCCTGCTCTAGGGTGTCTGTTTTCAGAAAATATATAATGTTTGGAGATTTTGTGTAATCTTCAAGTCAAACATTACTTTTAAAACAGTTAAAAGGTTTGTGCTTTTTGAGAAAGGTTGTATTGCAAGCAATTCTCATTAGTGTTGTTTTACATGATCACCCGCTGTGTTGTGTGGCATGTATCAGTTCTATTTCCCTCCCCTATTATTATCTGTTTCTTATAGATTGTTTTTTTGTTTTAGTCAAAGCTCCATTAGCATATGTATTGCTTTTCTCTGTCTAAAATCTCAATAAAAACTATTGGAACCATTTCTCATGAGTTTTACTCAACACCGCTAGCAGACTTGCTATGAATGATGTCAATATGACAATTATTCTATAGATAATGTTGATCACAAAAAAAGACATAGACCTTCCCAAGCCATAAGTGTAACAAAGTTAAGTGGTCACACTGGGTGTCTTAAAGGAAATGTACCATTTATCACATGACATATGTCTTCATACAGCTGAAAAGGATAACAAAATAACAAACTTAAATAGTTGAATTTTCTTTGATCATCAACACCTTTGGTATACTATAAACAACACATGAAATATTATGCTAAAGTAGATGCAGATGTATCAGAGACTTGAGCATTAACTCTGTCCAGAGGCTAATTATTTATATAATTATGTCATAAACAGCAAATCATGAAATAAATCCACAATTTTACAGAAAAATTTGAAAGCATCACCTCAGATGATATTAACCACTTCCCGCCCAAGGCACGCAGTAGGACATCCTTTGTGTGGGTACATCTGAATAATGCCTGCAACTACAGGCATCATTCAGATATCGTCTTTTTCAGCCGGCGATTCTTTGCACCATAAGAATGATCAGAGCAGCTGTTCTACCACTTGATCATTCTTATGAAGAGAGGGAACCTCCCCATTCCTCCACCCTCCGGGGCTTCTACTGACTCACCACTGCCATCAGTGAGTCAGAGAACGGATCCACCCCGGATGTTTACCATAGAGATTTCTGGTGGACCAGATGGTCGCCTGAGTATCTATGATCGTTCAGAGGCCAAGCACGTCCGAACTCTGCATTCAAACAAATGGCACCACCTCAGCTATAATTATTTCAGGCATCTTATTGACCCCATGTCTCACTGTAAAGAGGACTGATCATGCCATTTTCCTATTACAAGGGATGTTTACATCCCTTGAAATAGGAATTAACCACTTCATTACTGGGCACTTAAACCCCCTTCGTGCCCAGAATTTTAAGCTTTCAGCGCTGACACATTTTGAATGACAATTGCGCGGTCATACAACACTGTACCCAAATTATATTTTTATAATTTCTTTACCACAAATAGAGCTTTCTTTTGGTGGTATTTGATCTTCTCTGCGATTTTAATTTTTTGCGCTATAAACAAAAAAAGACAGAAAATCTTGAAAAAAAACACAATAGTTTTTACTTTTTGTTATAATAATATCCCAATTTTAAAAAAAAATCCCTCGATTTAGGCCGATACGTATTCTTCTACATATTTTTGTTAGAACAAATCACAATAAGCGTATATTGATTGGATTGCGCACAAGTTATAGCGCCTACAAAATAGGGGATAGATTTATGATTTTTATATATATTTTTTTACTAGTAATGGCGGCGATCTGCGATTTTTTTTGTCAGGCCTGTGATATTGCGGCGGACGTATCGGACACTTTTGACACAATTTTGGGACCATTTACATTTATACAGCGATCAGTGCTATAAAAATGCACTAATTTCTGTATAAATGTGACTGGCAGTGAAGGGGTTAACACTAGGGGGAGAGGAAGGGGTTAAATGTGCATCCTGGGTGTGTTCTAACTGTGTGGGGGGATGGGACTGACTGGGGGAGGTGACCGATGCTGTGTCCCTATGTACAAGGGACGCACATCGGTCTCCTCTCTCCCTGACAGGACATGGAGCTCTGTGTTTACACACAGAGCTCCACGTCCCTGCTGTCACCGCCGATCGCAGGTACCTGGCAGACATTGCGGCCACCAGGCACGCGCATCGGCTTCCCAGCGATGCGCCGGGCACAGTGTTTCCTCGCTGCGCGCCCCCAGCGGCGCGCATGGGGAATGTCAACAACAGGATATCCACCTGGCACTTGAGAGCCACTCTGTGGACGTCTTTCGTCTATAGCGCGGATCTCAAGTGGTTAAAGTGATTTATTTTTTTTAAGTGTCAAACTAAAAAAAAGAAAAGTAAAATTAACAAAAAATAAATAAAAATGTAAAGTGCCCCTGTCCCCGCACGCAGAAGTGAACACATACATAAGCCCACATATGAAAACAGTTTTCAAACCACACATGTGAGGTATTGCCGCGAATGTTAATTCTAACCCTAGACCTCTTCTGTAACTCAAAACATGTAGCCAGTAAAAAAAAATGTAAAGCGTCACCTATGAAGATTTTTAAGTACCAAAGTTTGGCGCCATTCCACGAGCGTGTGCAATTTTAAAGTGTGACATGTTAGGTATCCATTTACTCGGCGTAACTTTATCTTTTACATTATGCAAAAAATAAATAAAAAACCAGGCTAACAATATTTTTTTTCAAAAGAGCATGTTCAAAAAATTGCTGCACAAATACCGTGCAAGGTAAAAAGGTGCAATGACCACCATTGTATTCTATAGGGTCTCTGCTAAAAAACATACAAAATGTTTGGGGGTTCTATGTAATTTTCTAGCAAAAAAATAAAATATTGAAATGTCAGAATTGGCCTGGATATCAAGTGGTTAAGGGAAGGCACAATAATTTAGATTGCTATGGCAGGAGAAAAACATCACATCCAGGAGGACAGTAGTATACATTTAGATAAATGGAAGTGCCCTGTTCCCAATAGAGCGTTTAAGTTTACCTGGCTTTAAAAGCTTACTTGTGTTTATCTCAACAGTGGGAGAAAAGTTAAATTCAGCCCTTCAATACTGTTTGGCAAAGGCTTACATTATTTATACAAACAATTGGTATTCCCTTGTTTTCCACAAGTTTTGGCCCGGGGCAGAGGCTGTATACCTTCACATTGTAATTTTGCCTCAAAGTCTTGAAATGTAATGTGTATGTAAACAAATACAATGACGTGCTCATATTAGCTCCCTTTTGGTCTGTTAAATAAACCATCAAAAGTGTTTCATCATATAGCTCCAATTTCAAAAAAGTTGTGACGCAGTGTAAAATAAACATAAAAACAGAGGGCAATGATTTGCAAATCTCATAGAGCTATGTATGATTCACAATAGAACATATATAACATGTTTAGACTGAGAAATGATATATTTTAAGAAAAAAATAAGGTAATTTTGAAATTGATGGCTAGAACAGGGTCATGTTTACCACGCTGCAGAATTTCCTCTTCTTTGAACAATGTTCTGTCATTCTTGGCTGATAGAGAATTCTAACTGCTCAACAGTCCTGTTGTCTTTGTTGTATTTTTCATTTCAAGATGCGCCAAATACTTTTAATTGGTGAAAGGTCTTTAGGCAGGCCAGTTAAGCAGCTTGTCTGTCACTAACACCAACCATCATTGAAGTGATTCAAATAACCCATACACATGCCACATAAGAAATGCTATGTGCTTCTTCTATAGGTAGATACCACAAAGCAAGCACATCTGGGAAGATGTGGACCAATTGGTATAAGTCCAAGCGTTCAAAAAAACAAAAAAAAAACACCACCTCTTTAACCCCTTGATGATAACCTACAAATATGCGGCCCCACTAGACTTAGCTTTTTTCCTTGGGGCTGCATTTTGCGTATCTCCCTTTGTGCTGGGGGGCACACTCCCAGCACAGAGGCCGGGGTCTCACCGAGAGTCTTGGGCCCTGTACAAACGATCGGGAGCCAAAACACACGATTATGGGTCACCAGATAATTGTGATTGGCCACCACAGTGATCGTTTACTGTGAAGTCCACCCCTATGTTTTCTTTAAATGGAATGCTTAAAGCGAGAGAGAAAAAAAAAGTGTGAAAAGATAAAATAAAACATATTGTACTAATAAAATAAAATATAAATAAAATAATGCAAAAAATAAATAAAAAAAATCACCTAGTTCAAGGTTTGATCCAGGTCAGTGCCAGGGTTAATGTTTGGGTCAAGGTCAGGGTCAGTTTTTTTTTTTTGGGCAGAATTGTATTTGTATGTTTTGGGTAGGATTAGAAAACTATTGTTTTTGGGCTGTACTACGGGTACAAAAACAACTAACATACACACATGAATGAATGAATGAATGAATGAAAAACTTATAAAGCGCGGCGCATGCGAACTGAATCGCTTCTGGGCGCTAGTTGTTCGTGTCTCATGACATCAAAAGAGCAGAGTTTTGATCTGTCTTCTGAAAGTCAGGTGGTTTTCCTCCAACCGAATGCTGGTTGGTAAAGCGTTCCATAGTCTAGGACCCTGAAAAGCAAACCTTCTTTCTCCTTTGGACTTGTATTTGGTTTTTGGTACCCTGACCAGATTTTGGTCGGTGGATCGCAGAACGCGATTCGAATTGTGAGGTTCTATCTTGTCGCAAAGATATTGCGGAGCCTTCCCATGGATGCACTCATGTGTCAGGCAGAGTGCTTTAAATGCAATTCTGTCTTTTACTGGCAGCCAGTGAAGGGTTCTCAACGAAGGTGAGATTGATTCCCATTTTTTTTCCCAGTCACCAGTCTGGCGGCCGTATTCTGAACGACTTGCAGACGGGAGATTTGGTACTTTGGGAGTCCGAGGTACAGGGCGTTAGCATAGTCCAGTCTGGAATTCACGATTGTTCCCACCACGACTGCTACGTCTTCTTTGGGGATAAATAGAATAAGTCTGCGTAGTAGGCGCAACAGATGGTGCGCTCCGCTGACTACTGACCCTATTTGTGCGTCCATTGTCATGAAGGTGTCGAAGATGACCCCGAGACTTTTGACTTTGGAGCTAGGGGTGATGATTTGGCCCAGAATGGGCGGGGGTGTCCAGGTTGTTGCCAGTTGACTCTTTCGGCTGGCGTGAAACATAAGGAGTTCTGTTTTTGAACTGTTGAGTTTAAGATAACTCTTTGTCATCCAGTTTTCTATCAAATCACATGTTGGATCACTGTGATTGTCAGGAGCAGGATACTTTATTTTAGGTAGTTCACTGGCAGAAGGTTATGGTAGTAGCAAGAAATATGCAGCTACATAAATAAATAAATATTATATATATATATATATATATATATATATATATATATATATATATATATATATATATATATATATATATATATAGAAATAAAAAATAAATAAAAAATCAGGAGATATTCATCACCAGATGAAAGCCCAACTTGTCTTGGAAAAGAAAAAAACAAGGTATAAATCACCTAGATGCACAAATTAGTTGCAATGATATGTACAGTTTTACCAACACATGTCAAAGTTGCAAAATTGTGCTTCGGCATCAAGATTTGTTTTAACCTTTGTGCTGGCTCACAGCAGCGGAACTTTGAAGCAGACGTCCCTGCGCGACTTCATCGTAGCTTGCTTACAATTTCTTTAACAGAAGTCAACGCAAGTCGTATTGAAGTCACTCCGCAAAGTAGTGCAGGAACCTTGAGTCGCACCGATTAGAGGTGAAATGGGTCGCAACTTGTCATGTGACAAAGTCACGGGCAGTGTGAACCGGGGGCTCCTGCTGCTCTTCCCTGTGGTTTCAAAATACCATTTATAACCAACTGACATTTCCTGTGTTTTATCAAGATCTAAAGAATTGTGTCCCTGTTTTTTTTTCTTAAATTCTAATCCTAAATATCTTCTCTCACAGCACCAATGTGCGGTCACATGACCTTCATCTGCTAGCTATCGGACATCAGATACCTGCACTGAAACCACGGCTGCATATATGTGAACCCAGCCTTAGACTGTGGGTGCTGCAGAGACTGTGGTTACAGCTGAGAGGCAGAATAAGCTTGGACCATGGGTGCTGTTGTGCATGTGGGAAAGCTGAGGAGCTAAGGAGTTTACAGGAAGATGAAGTAGAAACTCAGGCTCCAGGGAGCGTACTGACACTATGCTTAAGTAATGATCGCATATTTCACACAAGTTTCTAAGTGTCAGTTATGCTTTGGGTAAAACATGTAAGTGTTCACAACCACAGGAGATTGTGCTTTCTGTTTGCTCCTATTCCAGATGTTCCCCCTCCCGATGAAAGGTTACTTCACTCATTATTCAGTGTCATCCAATGGGTTCTTGCTCTCAACTGGAGATCTGACTCAGTAACATGGTTTCAAGTTATCTCATGTATGGTATCAATTAAAATTATGGAAATAAATCAACCACACCATCTAGGATACCATGGCATTTAAAAAATAAAATAAAAAAATAAGTGCGATTACTGGTCCTCATATTGAATATATTTTATATTACCTCATCTCTTAACTGTATAGACTCTCTTGAGGTTTATGTAATTGATGTACAGTATATTTTAACCACTCACCCTCAAGTATTGTCATGTAATAGGATATGTCATAAACACATTAGACATTGTTTACAGTTATTATTCTGCAATGTTATTTATATTAGGTTACCTGATCTCCCATTGTTCTATACCCTTGATAAAATGAAATATCTTGCTCTGTAATTTGCACTGTTTGATCAAATGTCTTTGTTTATACGTATTAAAACATATGTGGCTTTTTTTCGAGTGTATAAAGAAAATAAAAATGAGAAAAAGTATTTTGAAAAAATAAAATAAAAAATACAAACTGAAAGGAACATCCTTGACCTTTTAGAGACACAAATAATCCAGCTAGGGATACGTGACAACAATCAGGGCAGCTAAAAAGATTATGAAAAACATATTGCTAATGTGCAAAAACAATCAAATAAATCAATGGTAAATAATATGGACAAAACACATACAGTGGTGAAAATAGTTATTTGATCCCCTGCAGAATTGTGTATGTTTGCCCACTTACAAAGCAATGAAGGGTCTATAATTGTTATCATGGGAGTATGATAGAGGAAAAATATCAACCAAAAATCCTGAAAAAAACACAAGATACAAATGTTATAAATTAAATTGCAGTTCAGTGAGCAAAAAAAGTATTTGATCCCCTAACAACCAACAATAATTCTGGCTACCACAGACTGGCTACAGTATGTGCTCATGTGGTACACCAATTAGTCCTGTCAATTTAAGAAGGTGCTCCCAACAACTCATTATGTATATAATAGACACCTGTCCACAGAATCGTTCTTCCATTCAAACCTCACCATCATGGGCAAAACCGAAGAGCTGTCAAAGAAAACCAGGGACAATATTGTACATCTGCACAAGGCTGGAATAGGCTACAAGACCATCAGCAAGAAGATTGGTGAGAAGGAGACAACTTTTGGAGCTAATGGAAGAAATACAAATCAACCATCAATCGCCCTTGGTCTGGAGCCTCATGCAAGATTTTGCCTAATGGGGGAGGATGATCATGAGAAAAAAAATGAGGGATCAGCCCAGAACTAAAAAGGAGGAGCTTGTAAATTATCTCAATGCAGCTGAGACCACAGTCACCAAACAAACCATTGGAAACACAATATGCCACCTCGGATTCCTGCAGCGCCCGAAAGGTCCCCCTCCTCAAGAAGGCACATGTATATGACTGTTCGAAGTTTGCAGATGAACATTTAAATGATTCAGAGAAAGATTGGGAGAAAGTGCTTCCCTTAGATCCCTTCATTGGTTGCCCGTAAAAGACAGAATTACGTTTAAGGCACTCTGCCTGACGCACACATGTGTACAAGGAAGTGCGCCCCAATATCTATGCAAAAAATTAAAATGTCACAACCCCAATCGCGTTCTCCGTTCTACCAACCAAAATCTACTCCAGATACCCAAGGCCAGATACAAGTCCATAGGAGAACGAAGATTTGCAGTCCAAGGACCTAGACTGTGGAACGCTTTACCAACCAGCATCCAAATGGAAGTGAATCACCAGGCCTTCAGAAAAAAAACTCAAAACCCATCTATTCTGAAGGCAAAATATAGTAGGAAACGGATAACAAGCGCCCTGAGGCGACTCAGTTTGCATGTGTTGCGCTATACAAGTTTCTCACTCACTCAGATGAGACCAAAGTTGAGCTATTTGGCATTAACTTGACTTATGACCGTAACAACACAATCCCTACAGTCAAGCACAGAGGTGGAAACATTGGCCCAGATTCACAAAAGAGATACGACGGCGCATCTCCAGATACGCCGTCCTATCTCTGCCTAGCGCCGTCGTATCTATGCGACTGATTCATAGAATCAGTTACGCATAGATATTCAGTAGATCCGACAGGCGCAAGTCTCTTACGCCGTCAAATCTTAACTGCAATTTTTTTTTTGCCCGCTAGGTGGCGCTTCCGTCGATTTCCCCGTTGAGTATGCAAATTAGCTAGATACGCGAATTCCTGAACGTACGCGCGGCATAGGCGTACTAATAAGTTTACTTCTTCAAGTACTGGAGCTGAGTTTGAGATTACTTCTTTTATTACAAGCTAAACAGAGAGGGAAGTTTACTTACTGCAGTGCCCCTGTGGACTGCAGTATGTGGGCAGGACCAAACGACCTCTCCGTGTTAGGTTAAATGAGCATTATACCAATATACTTACCGATTTCCCCAAGCACCCAGTATCACATTATTTAGAGGTCCATGACAAAAATCCTAGAAATACCATCTTTTTAGGTACAGATAAATATACTGCACAATGGAGGGGAGACTCTATGATATGTAGCATCTCTAGACTTGAGATGTCCTGGATTCATAAACTGAGAAGTTATACCCCCTTTGGAATAGTGTAAATGAATCCGCACAATGGACACAAATATTGCCTGTGAGTGAGTGGGATTTACACCCTTAATTAATAATGTATTTTAGCAGCTGCCTCTACTTAATTTATTTCACCTACAGTAAGTGAGATAATGATATGAGTGAGGAGTGGAGGTAGAAATGGTGCTAGCTTATTTAATACATACATATAAAGTGCAGTGCTAATGTGATGGGTAATGGGTTTACCCTATTTGTGTAAGGAACTCCTGTGTTTAATGTGAAAAATCACAGCCCATTAATATAATCCTTATGCCAAAAAATGCTCGTGATATCCAGTCCAAACAATGTGCATAAAATAAACCAACAAAGAGAGTGAAGATATGTCAATAGGTGAAGATAAATTAATAAAAAAAATAAAAATAAGAATTACTATGATGAGAACATGCTTTGTGCTGATGTGAACGTCTAGTTCTGTGATTCACAGTGATCCACTCAAACTGTGCTCCTATGTGAACCACACTCACCGGATTTTCACCCCCTCTTGGGGTTTACAGCTTTCACAGTGTATGCCACTGTGCAGGACTCTGGCAATGGTACGTCCTGCTGTGATCCTGGTGGTGCTCCCAGTGGTTATCCCATATGAAGGAGAAAGAAGGGGGGTCCCAAATAGTGTAGTACAGTTTTTAAAATTCAATTTTTATTGATTAAAACACTTGGGTACTCACACTTTAGTTGTTTTAAAAGAGCATATCTTGTGCATGCAAAAACAATAGAACGCCACAACACTTCCATTTTTTCATGCAAAAAATATGCTCGTTTGAAACGTGTACTTGGTGTGATTCCATGGTAGCAATCTTGTAGCTCTCAGGGAGTGGGCATTTAGGCATAAAAGATTTTTTCTTGCCTACTGGGTGTTAAAAGAACATATAACACTATGGGTCAACTATAAAGTTATTATGCACTTTATTCAGATTCGTGGCCTTTTTTTTTTTTTTAAACATTTAATTTTTTGGCACATATTAATCTGGATCTAGATTTTTTTATATATTTTTATATCTATTTTTTATTCTTATTGTTTCATTTAATTTAAACTACCGTATTTATCGGCGTATAACACACCGTCGGAGATAGCCTGGGGGATGTGGGGGTCTCGGGCCACTCGATTCAGCTTTTCAGATCTCTGGCAGCCATCCCCCACTGCAGTGCACAGAGGAAGCCAGTCTCTTCCTGCTATGGCTGCTCGTGTGGCTCTAATTCTCGCGGCCGTCAGAGCGTAACCATGGTAACCCTCTGCATGGCTTGCGGGAGTTATGCTGACTGGAATCTGACAGGAATCTGCTGTGAGTCGTTCAAGGTACAAATCCCTTCAAATGGCAGGGTTGATGGGGGGGGGATGTTTGAGCAATGATACAACCCATTGTCCAAGCCCTGAATAAATCCCCAAAATAATTCCAATAAATAAAAAAATAACTGAAATGTTTAAAAAAAAAACATCAATACAACCTGTCTGACACGCATTGTCCAAGCCCTGAATAAATCCTCAAAATAATATCAATAAATAATAAAAAAAAATAATATAAAAGGAATGTTACTTCCCAATAATGGGGGAAAATATGAAATTGTCATTAATGAAATGAGAGCATGTAAAAAATTGTATCTCAGTGTGGTTCACATTTGTGCGCTCTACGATATTGCATGTAATTTGCACTGCAGTGTAAAAAAATGGAAGACATACAAGACCACTGACAAACTCCCTCGATCTGGGGCTCCACGCAAGATCTCACCCCATGGAGTCAAAATGATCATAAAAATGTTGAGAAAAATTCCCAGAACCACACAGGGGACCTAGTGAATGACCTGCAAAGAGCTGGGACCAACGTAACAAAGGCTACTATCAGTAACACACTACACCGCCAGGGACTCAGATCCTGCAGTGCCAGATGTGTCCCCTGCTTAAGCCAGAACATGTCCAGGCCCGTCTGAGGTTTGTTAGAGAGCATTTGGATGATCCAGAAGAGGATTGGGAGAATGGCATATGGTCAGATGAAACAAAGTAGAACGGTTTGGTTGAAACACAACATGTCGTGTTTGGAGGAGAGAGGAGAGGATGCGGAGTTGCAACCAAAGTACACCATACCTACTGTGAAGCATGGGGGTGGCAACATCATGCTTTTGGGCTGTTTCTTTGCAAAGGGAACAGGACGACTGATTTGTGTACATGAAAGAATGAATAGGGCCATGTATTGTGATATTTTGAGTGTAAACCTCCTCACATCAGCAAGGGCATTGAAGATGAAACGTGGCTGGGTCTTTCAGCATGACAATGATCCCAAACACACCGCCAGGGCAACAAAGGAGTGGCTTCGTAAGAAGCATTTCAAGGTCCTGGAGTGGCCTAGCCAGTCTCCAGATCTAAACCCCATAGAAAACCTTTGGAGGGAGTTGAAAGTCCGTGTTGCCCAGTGACAGCCCCAAAACATCACTGCTCTAGAGGAGATCTGCATGGAGGAATGGGCCAACATACCAGCAACAGTGTGCGACAACATTGTGAAGACTTACAGAAAACGTTTGACCTCTGTCATTGCCAACAAAGGATATATAACACAAGTATTGAGATGAACTTTTGATATTGACCAAATACTTATTTTCCACCATAATTTGCAAATAAATTCTTTCGAAATCAGACTATGTGATTGTCTGGATGTGTTTCCACATTTTGTCTCTCATAGTTGAGGTATGCCTATGATGACAATTACAGGTTTCTCTCATCTTCTTAAGTGGGAGAACTTGCACAATTGGTGGCTGACTAAATAATTGTTTGCCCCACTGTATACGCAATCTTACTCTCTCTGAGGTGAAAACCGTGGATTGAGTGATGTCGCATGGTTCGGGTGATTGCAGCATATACTGTTTTTCTTTTCCTTCTACGATCAGAATTTAATGGTTTTCCGGTTTGGTTCGTTTCAATCGATTGTCTCATATTCAATTAGGGTAGTCCGATCGTTATTTGGTACGAATCATGGGAGTCTACAATTCCGCTGTCAGAAGTTCACACCAAGGCTTGGTTTTCTATAATTGCTTCATTAGAGTGGTGTGTCACCTGTTTCCCCATTGACGACGTGTATTGACACGAAACGTACGTCAGGAGGTGAACGAACGTACTGACGACATCACCCAGAGACAGGCGTCTGCAGGCAGGCCGGCCGGCTTTTTTATAGAGATGAATGTTGATTTTCTTGTAAGTGCTACTACCTTTTAAATTAAACCTTTTTTTATGGTAATACACTATCTAGTGTTTTTATTTTGTGGGGCTCTCTGATGGTTGGCTTTGTGTATAGACCTCCACTGAAGCAGTCTCTACATACCCACTGGAGGAATCAAGGCTCTATTACAGGCTTGTTGTCCAATTGCCTCTGGTAAGAAGTGATTTTGGCTGGTGGTGGAGCACAGGTGTTTGCACAAATATTTTGGAGTTATATCCCTTCATTGTTTTCATCAACATCTATTTTCTGTCACGGATCCACTCTACATAGATCTTCTTTGCACTTGAGGAATTGGGACTATATATTTATATTTTTTTCAGTCTAGGTGAGATCACATTTTTGTCTGTGTTTTTTTTCAATATTCATATTGTAAGTGTGGTACATTTGATTTTAGTAGACACAGTATGATATATGATCTGTTATGGTCTGTATGCACTGTATATATGATGGACTGATTCTAATATTGGTCCTTCACGGTATAGCGCAGCTCTTCACTGTTTCTTTAATTATTTATTTATGTCTATCACATAAACAGAGCTGCTGCTGTGGTGTTTTTTTTTTCTTGTTTTGGTTTGGCAATTGGTTAGCGCAGTATTTTTTGCACACTTCAATACCCTATGTACGGCCTCTCCGCAGTCTCTTCACACTCGTATTCCTCCAGATCACCCAGGAGGCAAGCTTGCGGGTCCTGTGGAAGAGATACTCCGAACACAGAGTTAACAGTAGTCACCACTCCTGCAAAATATGTGTGGAGTTTGGGACACCTCCACAGCATAGGGATAAGATCTCCATGGTCTATTTTGTAGCGTGTGCATGTGGGGTCGAGATGGGAATTCCTCAAGTGAAGCCTGTGGTGAGTATAGTACGTTTGTAGCAAGATATATAGCTGATTAAGCCTTTGGGAGACGTTCAGTGAGCACTTGCCCACTGCCTGAAAAATCTCTTCCCATTGTTCCCCATCTAACTGGCCAACGTCCGCCTCCCACTCCTCCCTTATCTTCAGAGGATGCTGTTTCATCACTGACTGTAACAGGATGGTGTAGCATTGGGAAATAAAGCCTTTAGACGACTCAACATCTCCCAGAAGTTTAAACACATGGGTCTGAGACAGATGCCACTCTCCGAGGAGCAACTCTATGACATTTTTACACTTTTGCTTTACATTTTTATCACCTTCATTGCTGTCGCAAGGAATGTAAACATCCATGTGACAGCAATAGGCATGTGACAGGTACACTTTATGGAGGGATTTATTTGACCCCAAATCCCTCCTTTGCATTGTAAGCATTAAAAACATCTAGATTGTTTTTTTTTTTAAATACTTTATTTTTTTTTAAACTGGCACCTTTAGGATGCCAGTAAACCGGAAGTGATGTCATGACATCACTTCCGGGTTACCATATCTGGGACCCAATCAAAGCTGATCCCGGCTTTCTACGAGTCTCCAGCCAAGGGACATGACGGCCGGTTGCCCGGGTCTCCTGATGGGGTGGGAGAGCCCAGGTGAGCGACGGAAGGAGGCGGGGTGGACACGTCCCCTCCAGCTGCTTGTAATAACAGCCAAGTGGCTGCTTAGCCCCATCCTCTGCTATTAAGAGAGAGCTGACTGTCGGCCCCAAAACCGGTACCTAGGTGAAGTCAAATGACATACAGGTTTGTGATTTGGTGCCAAGTGGTTAATAGCCAAAAATCGAGGAGCAAAGAGTAGAAAAAAATAAATAAAAAATAACATGAATAAATTGCCAGGACCAAATGGCTTACATCGACAACTCCTTAGGCTACTTAGCTCTATTATAGCCAGGCTGATGTTTCTTTTTTTTTTTTAAAAGACACTTTAATGAAAGGAAAAATACCAACTGATTGGTGTAAATCAAATGTGGTACCAATATTCCAAAAATGGGTCAAGACATGTGTCAGGATACTACAGGGCCAATTAGCTGAACACTGATATTATGAAAAGTATTTAAATGGCTGGTATAAAACTGTATGCAACAAATTTTCAGCAAAAATTGTATCATATGGAGCAAAACAATAAAAATAAATTAGTTTTTGAAAACTGTTCTTGCGAGACTAACCAGTTAACATTCTACAAAGTGTGTAGGAACACAGTATTGCTTAAACATTTCATTAATAAGGTTTATTGGGCAAAATGGATCCTTACATTATATCTGGTGGAACTGCTGAGCAATATCCATTTCCTGGAAAGAAACCTTTCATGTCTCTGCTTATGTGCCCAAAGTCTCCTGTTCCCCTACCCCAGCTATCACATTTGTTTGGCTTAAGAATTTAAATATGGCCTCCTCTTTTGTACCTCCATACTTTGTTATACATACTGTGATAGCAAGAAGATGGCCCACATTGACCCATTAGTGAACAAACTTAGCATACAAACCTCACAAGTCAAAAGCATAGCCATAATGTATGGCCCCAAATTCCAAAGCAACTGGGCTTGCTGCCAGATGGACACTAGATGCAAATTCTAAAATATATAGAACCTATAAATACTTTGTATTGTACAACACAGTATATTGACTTTGTTGTATGTTAACATTGACATTTTGCCTAATTTGATGTTTGTACCGTGATCTCCCCTGCTATGATTATTCTGACAGGGGGATTGGGACTGCACACACAGGCAGCAAGTTAGCCGATTCCTATTGAACTGACAGTTATAGTCGATTTTCGGTCTATGTGTAAGGTTGTCATTGATGTATCCCAGGGTATTGCCTTGGTGCCAATGGCATTTAACTTCTTTATTGATGATTTTGAAAACATAAAATGTCAGTGTTTGTTGACGATACCAAACTATGTATGAACATACATTTAGAATTAGATGCAGCACATTAACTGGACCTCTTACACAAAACAAGGGGAGGGCTACATGGCAGAGGAGGCTCAATACTTATGCACTTGGATGCTAAAAATATGCATGCAAAATATTCTTTGTGAGGGGCTGTTCTGGGATATTTATTGATGGAAAAAGATTTAAAGGCCCTTGTAGATTGAAAGCAAGCTGAACAAAACAGGCAATGCCAATCTGCAGCTAACAAAGCTAGCAAAGTGCTCTCTTGCATTCAAAGGACATATACTATATTTAAGAAATATATAATCTGATAACCAATCCATAGAATGGATGCCATCTAACTTGAAGGCATTCAACAAGACGAGACAAAACCAATAAAGAGGTTGGATGACATTAGATATGAATTACAAGTACAGAAATATTATTATTCACTAGGAAGAAAAGGTGCTTAAAAGGAGACATGATCACAACGTACAAATACATCAAGGGTGATTATATAAACTGTAATTATAATATAATAGTCTGTAATAACCTGTTTACTATAAGGTCCCCAAAGATAATCTATGGCTACACTTTAAGGGCCGATTTACACCAGTGCGTTGATCTGCATTTTAGCGCAGCTGTAAAAAGCAGATCAACCAAAGGACATCTGAAAAACAATTTCCAATGTGTCCTATTCACACCATAATGCTGTGCATGCATGTCAATTGATGTCAAAATGTATGTCAACAGACATGAGCATGTATTAAAGCTCGAACAAAATGAATAAACATGTACATGCATTTTCTATATTTTATGTTCGTGTGAATTAGCCCTCAGACTGGGTAACAAAGTATTTAAATCGGGAAGGGGTTTTTACTGTTAGAGCAGGGGAAAAAATAAATAAACAAAAAGGTCGGTCAGCATAATATACAGGATTTTAACCAAAAATCAATATGGATAAAACATAAATGCACACATATACAAAGGTTAATCTAAGAGACTTGTGTCTTTAGTCAAACTCATTGATCTATATTTAGATCAATGAGGTTGACTAAAGACACAAGTCTCTTAGTTCAACCTGTGTGTGTGTGTGTGTGTGTGTGTGTGTGTGTGTGTGTGTGTGTTAAAAAGAAAAAAACTACTCACTTTGCAAAGAGAGCTGAGGTTAAATCCAAAGGTTTGTCCATTGCGGGATCCAGCATTCATGTAGTTTCCTATGAGTAACACTATCTCAAGCAGTTTAGCAAAGCTCCTGCTTTTCTTTATCTCCTCACATGCTTCACTGACAGCCATAATATCTGGTTTGATGTTGTTTACTTGCTCTTCAAATTGAAGGCGAAATAGAATTGCGCTGAGACGTGGAATGAGCTTCTTCACGCTGCTCATCTGATTAAAGAAAGGAATATATTTTATGAAATAGCTATATAATAAATTTGCTGCTTTAAACCATTTGCTTCTAGAGGGACCAACAAAACAGAAATCCTTTAGCATGGGATATAATCATGAAGGACAACTTCTTGCAGAACTCATCTCACTTCACATTGAAAATGTTTGTTCTCTATCAAAGCAATTTATCCACAACAGAATTAAAAGCCCTGAAACACAACTTAGCAGAGATAAAAACTTAACAAAAAATTTAAAACTTACTAAAAAATACAGCCAACACGGACCTATATATTTTTTTTTGTTACACACACACTTACATAAAAGCATTGGTCATCATCACATTGGGGTAATATCGAGAACTGTGTGTCACAATGTGCTTACAGTTATACAATCCTAGATATACAATATATTGGCAAAACATGATAACTTGCAGGAAAGCAAACATGACCTCAGTTTTCTTTTAAGTCTGGCTGTTCTAACAAAACACTAAAGACCTGAAAGAACTCTGCCATGAATCTCTATGCAGAAAAACATCACTACAAATGTTATATACTCTTGCTGATACTAGTAGCTTTATGCCGCGTACACACGATCGGTCAAACCGATGAGAACGGTCTGATGGACCATTTTCATCGGACCAAACCGATCGTGTGTGGGCCCCATCGGTTATTTATCCATAGGTTAAAAAAAAGCTATCTTGTTTTAAATTTAACTGATGGATACATAACCGATAGAACAAAACTGATAGTTTGTAGGCATGTCCATCGGTTAAAAATCCAGGCATGCTTAGAATCAAGTTGACGCATGCTTGGAAGCATTGAACTTCGTTTTTATCAGCACGTCGTCGTGTTTTACGTCACTGCGTTCTGACACGATCGTTTTTTTTTAACCGATGGTGTGTAGGCACGACTGACCATCAGTCAGCTTCATCCGTTAACCGATGAAAACGGTCCATCAGACCGTTCTCATTGGTTTGACCGATCGTGTGTACGCGGCATTAGGGGAGATTGGGTAACTTAATCAGGCCACTACTGACTTGATTCAGACCCCCAAGAAGGTTCAATAAATAAGAATAACAATAGACAAATGCAACACTAAATCAGTTCTTAAAAAAAAAAAAAAAAACAGTATATATATGTCATCTGTTCATTAACTCCCAGTTCCCACAATTGAAATCAATTGCTATGAATGGAAACACATTTAGGATAATGAGATCCTTTTGTGCTGTCCCTACCTAGCTGTAATATCAGAGCAGCAGGCACTTAACTTGAAAAAATATGCATTAGCAAGATAAATAAATCAATAAATGGTGTAGTGTTTTTAAACCCACCTTTTTAATAACAATTTAATGACACAACTCGCATAAAATGTATAATATATCAGATTAAGCATATACACATCTTACCACCTCTAATCGACACCAACACTGCATGTGATCACACTGTGTATAGATAAAGCCATAAGAAATGTTTCCCATAGTAAATCCCAATACTTGATTCCATTCCCAAATGGAAATAATCCACTAATGTGTGATTGATAGTCCACACTTGTGTTGCAAGTGACCTAATGCACCTACTCTTTTAATTTGTGAAATTATTCCAGTGTATGTTGTGAAGAAAGAGGAAAGGTCTGGTGTCCCCAGTGACACACTTCCATCCCTGTTACATAAAGTCAAAACAAAAAGATTCGCCACGGGACTTTAAACTAAGTGGGTAATGTTTCTGCCAGTAAAAATAACAGTAATTGTATAGTATATAATTTATTCAAGTAAAATTGTTTACATGCGTAGAGTAAAAATGTTACATACATAACACCAACAATTGCCAATTGAAACAATACATAGACAGTAAATATTAATACACAAGTATAATAGTGGACAGAGTACACGGGCATCATACTACCCGACTAGCCTAGTTTCGCAAGATCCAGCTCGCTCTTCAGGGGTGTGTAACACTGTACCTAGGATGAAAAAGTATATGTTTGGCAATCTGGCATAGTATTTGTTGTAAAGGCACAGGGCAGGATGGTTTGTGGGTCCCCATACTCACCACTGAGCTTGACCATGGCTACAAATATGCAGCCCCAAGACGGCAGCAGCAGGTGCCTCACCCAGGAGCGGAGTCAAAACGCGGACCCCTCCAGGGGCCAAACGGAGAGCAGGCATGGCATAGATATAGTGTTGTATCCATAGAGACCTCATAGTCCATAAAAAGTATAGGGTGTGAACATTAGATATCTGACAAAACATACTTATGTTCACAACCTATACTTTTTATGGACTATGAGGTCTCTATGGATACATCACTATATCTATGCCATGCCTGCTCTCCGTTTGGCCCCTGGAGGGGACCCCATTTTGACTCCGCCCCTCAGCTCCCGGGTGAGGCACCTGCTGCTGCCGTCTTGGGGCCGAATATTTGTAGCCATGGTCAAGCTCAGTGGTGAGTATGGGGACTTACAACCCCTCCTGCCCTGTGCCTTTACAACGAATACTATGCCAGATTGCCAAACATATACTTTTTCATCCTAGGTACAGTGTTACACACCCCTGAAGAGCAAGCTGGATCTTGCGAAACTAGGCTAGTCAGGTAGTATGATGCCGTGTACTCTGTCCACTATTATACGTGTGTATTAATATTTACTGTCTATGTATTGTTTCAATTGGCAATTGTTGGTGTTATGTATGTAACATTTTTACTCTACGCATGTAAACAATTTTACTTGAATAAATTATATACTAAACAATTAATGTTATTTTTACTGGCGGAAACATTACCCACTTCATTTAAAGTCCCGGGAGAATCTTTTTGTTTTTACTTAGTGTATGTTGTGACTCCATTTACCTGTTGATATGTGTGTTTTAGGTGACATGTCCCTCTCCACCTTCTCATTTGGACCTTAACTATTAAACACTAGCCAGGTAAAAAAAAAATCTTGTCTTTACAAACAGAAACAGATGAACATCCAGGCTTAGAGTATATGAGGTAAATGTTCTCTACTTTCTCCCAGGTTGCTCACTTCCAGCCAAAAGTGACTTCTCAGAAAGCTCTATAAACCTAACCAACATGCATTGTAAACAGGATTGCTGAACGGGATGTTCTTCTCACATTTCCAAGTTTTGGCAGGTCTGCAACTCACAGGGAAGTAAGACTGGAACCAGGACGACAACCAAGAAGGCGAGTGTGGTTCCTTTTTAAGGCTTGGTTCACACCTAAACCAGCCACAGATCGCACAGCAACGTTGTTTTTCCCTGTTCTCAGATTCGGGGATGAATCAGGGTAGAATCTTTGTCTGAATTTGGCCTGAAACAGCTGCAAAGATGCACAGCGTCTCTGCGCAGTGTGCTCTGCAGCCACCCCGGAGAAACGTGAACCAGCTCCATAGAGAGTCGGTCACATTCTCCTGCTATGCGAATTGGATGTGAGGAAACTCACATCCAATTTGCATAGATGTGAACCCAGCCTAAAGTAGAGGTATGCCAAAAGCTATTTAGGCAATACTTCTATGGATCACAGGAGTGCAGTTTGCTCTGTACACCTGTGACCCGTTTTCAGTTGACAGTGGGCTAAAGCTTGCAGTCAGCTGATGTCACAGAGCGGATTCAAGCTCTAAAAAGATCCCTACCATATGGTCGATATACTCCCAGAAGCCTGGACTAGCACCTGGTTCAGCCTCTCGGTGGTCTGCTGTGTGTCTGAGCCAGTGCCTCCCGCCCCATCCACAGCCCAGCACTTAAGTGTTGGAGGGCGAGAGCAGAGAGTCACTGACCGACAGTCACGGCTCTCTGCTCAGAGTGGAGCGGGAGAACTCTGCTGTAATTGATCGCTCAGTTCTCACTACCCGGCGGGGATCCATTCTACATCCACCTAGGTGAGTATAAAAGTTTTGTTTTTGTTTGTTTAAATCCTAAATGTATCTCTCAACTCAATCCTAATTTTATATTTAAATAATTAACAAAAACAAAACTATTATGCAGAGCTTTGGATTTGTCAGGTCTCTCTATATTTACTTAGTTGACCACCCCTGGTCTAAGAAAAACTTGTATTTCCAAGAAATTTATGTCCAAACATGCACAAAAGAAACGTTGTAAAATACAGAAGAACTTCAATAAGTTATTTAAGCCAAAATAACACTTTTATCTTGACCTATAGTGCAAACATGATGGTAACAGTTTGCTAGAAAATTGGAAATTCTAAATATACAGGAATGCAAAAAAAAAGCAACTACCCCAGAAGATTGGTCCTTGGTACAACGTAAAGTAGGACTAAAGGCATTGTTTTCCTTTTTTGGACAGAGTGAGGGGGGTTATAACCCCTGTCAGGTTTGCCAGCTGTGTCCTACTAGGGAGATTTCTCTTTGCATTCTGCCCCATAATCAAAACGGGGAAAATTCCTCCAAAATTAGGGAAATTCTGAGTGCCACCAGGATAGCCAGAACTAGTGTACCCCCTGGACGATTTCCCATCTAATCCTGTTCTTCTGAAAACTAAAAATGTATTTTAACTGTTGGAGATTATGGTAAACATGACAATTAAGAGAGGGTAAATCTCCTTAAAGCGGGGGTTCACCCTATAAACCCCCCAAAAAAAAAAAAATTATTCTACCATAAAATCAGGCATTGTAGCGCGAACTACAGTATGCCTGTCCCGATTTTTTTATCCCCATACTCACCGTGTACTCGTACATCGAAGATACCGACTCCCCTCGGGGAATGGGCATGCCTATGGAGACGGAGGATGATTGACGGCCGGCTCTGGCGCGTCACGCTTCTCCGGAAATAGCCGAAATAGGCTTGGCTCTTCACGGCGCCTGCGCATAGCCTGTGCGCAGGCGCCGTGAAGAGCCGAGACCTACTCCGGCTGTCTTCGGGGAGAGTGACGTGCCAGGGCCGGCCGTCAATCATTCTCCCTCTCCATAGGCACGCCCATTCCCCGCGGGAGCCGAAATCTATAATGTACGAGTACACAGTGAGTACGGGGGTAAAAAAATCGGGACAGGCATACTGTAGCTCGCGCTACAATGCCTGTCTCGATGGTAAAATCGTGTCACTGAGGGTGAACCACCGCTTTAACTTAAAACCTGACACATATTTCATTCCCTTGTCACTACATCCAAATCTAAAAAAAGAAAAAAATATGTTTTGCCTTTAGTTATATTTTAAGCTCCACTGTCATATGAAATAGTAACTGTAACCTTTGTAGGAGACCAATTGTACATTAGAGGTGGCCCTCTAAATATGAAATTATAGAGCTCAAACAATGCTTTGAAGAAATACTAATTGACTAAAATGGCAATTTAAGTCTTATCTGAATTTTTGCTTAGGGGAAGTGTGCCATGTAGCAGGTGTTACTGAAAAGCTTAGCGCCCTCTTAGAAGCTACTGTGAACCACCACTATAGATAAGGTCACATGTGGCGCAAGATTACCGCAATATGATGCTAAAATACAAAATCATTAGATAAGTAGATATAGAAACCACATGTATCACAGTTACAGTACATTGAGTCATATGGACATACAAGAAATATATTGTAAGCACAAAAAGTAGTGGAGAAGCAAGAAATAGTAATTTTCTTCAGGGCTAATTTATTAAATCTTACTTTTATACATTTTCCCAGTCATAATGACATAATTTCAGAAATACAACTGTACGTAATTCTATCCGCTGTGACCTTTTAGCTGAAAACCATTTATGGGAATTAGCACAGATAATTCTGTATTTCTCAACACCGTTTTATCTCATAGCTATATAAAGCTGTCTAGCTTTGGAGTGGATTTACATCTCCTTCTTTCTCGACTAAACTTATTCAGCTTGATCGAGTTACAAATGCAATTTTTTATTCCAACATTTCTTTTAAAACACAAAATTGTATAATACAGACCAAAGTTATTTTAAAAATAAAATAATCACTCACCACAACACCAAACTGCTCTGGTTCTGACAGGCTGCAATATTCATCTTTAAGTTTGGCCAATGCAGCCAGCTGGGTCTGTTCAGGCATGTGCTTTATTAAATTCTAGTGTGGGAAATAAAAAAAAAATACATACATACATGAGTTAAACAGAATCTGTAATGTTTGTATGTATGTATGTATGTATGTATGTATGTATGTATGTATGTATGTATGTATGTATATATATATATATATATATATATATATATATATATATATATATATATATATATATATATATACACACATATATACATACATACACACACATACTGTATATATAAAACAAAATCCAACAAAGTTCTTAGAAGTACTTTGAACACCAATAAAGTCCCCATGTGAAAATGCATGGTATATCCAGAAACACTTACTATAAAAACCATACTGTCTCTTACACAAAGGAAAATGGATTAAACAGAACAGTAATGAGACTTGGGTCTGTCTGTGTTATATCTTTGGAGATCCCTTCACAACACCATGGAGCTGGTAGGCAATTTGAACTTATTTCTTGCATGTATCTACTTATGTCACTCTTTAAGATGAGGGCTGACAGCTCACCTAAACTACACTTACACCTGGCTGCATGAGGGGGGGGGGGGTGCAGGTTCCTTTTCATGGGGGAAATTTGAGGCTCTATATACATATAGGGTCTTCCTAGGGCAAATATGTAATTTGAAGATGCATCATTAAACTGCAGGTACTGCAAGCCTGCGTGTTATCAGCAATTTAAGTTTATTCTCATTTGATTGACAATGAATTTTTACTCTAAGAAGCCTTACCTGAACCATGGATTCTGAAAGTTGTGTTTCATCAATTTCTAATATGATTTTTTTAATGTCTTCATAAGGCAATCGATATGAACCTAAGAAAATGGCTGAAACATTGGCCAACAATTTAATTAGTAATTCATATATTTAAATATTTACAGGAAACCATGATAAAACAATACCGTAAAATATAACACAAGCTGACTGACAAAACATAACACATTGTGGTATTGATTATACATTGAATGTACAACAAATGCAGATGTAACTGTTAAAAAATAAATAAACCACAGTTAATCTTACTGTTAATAATATCACTGTCAGGCTTCATAACAACACAAAATCAAGGACTATTAAGAATAAGATATTAACATTAAAAAGAAAATACAACACCACAAAAGAGTGACTTAAACAACCTGCAGGTACTGGCTTTGTAAATACCCAATACCTACCAACAATGCAATAAAGTCTTTAACTGGAACAGCAACGTGTTGTGTAGTTTTGCTTACACTTTTCATAAACAAACATGTTTATGCTGGTAATATTTTTTTTGTTACGCTATTTCCTCTCTCATGGCTGCTTTATCATTCATTGCCTACTGACCATGAGAATGTTTAAAAAACTACTACTCCCAATATGCAATGAGTTATGGCCATTATTAAAGGACATGCTAGGGTAAAGATGGTGCTGGTGAGTCACTCACAAGCAGACAAAAAGGAGCTGGGTGCTCATTATGTTTTTTATTTGTTGAATGTGTATATACTAGGGTTGTCCCGATACTGATACTAGTATCGGTATCGGGACCGAGCATTTGCCCGAGTACTTGTACTTGGGCAAATGCTCCCGATGCTTCACCCGATACTTGTACTGTCGGCGGTGATCAGTGCGTGGGGACGTTACAAGCACCGATCACCGCTGTATAGATTTAAAAGTAATTTATCCGCTTCTCTCTACACCCCTCCCCCGCGCGGCTTTCAGCTGCTTTAAAATCAGCGGTGATCGGTGCTTGTAACTCCCCGACACACGATCACCACTGACTGTCCCGTGTCCTCCTCCAGGTCCCCTCCGTTTTGCTGCAGTCTGTCTCCCTCCCTCCATGTCCCCCGCTGTGTTTCTCTCTCACTCCGTGTATCCCTCCGTGTCCCCCGTGTTTCTCTCTCCCTCCGTGTATCCCGCCGTATTTCTCTCTCCCTCCGTGTATCCCGCCGTGTTTCTCTCCCTTTCCGTGCTCCTCCTCCATCCCCTGGAATTGTCAGGATGGAGAGAGGGTAGGAGCCGGTAAATCTGGCTCCTTACTGCTCCGAATGGCCAGAGTCAGTGATCACTGACTCTGTCCATTCACATAACTGAAACATCGTAACCTGTGTTTACAATGTTTGAGTTTATGAATGAAGAGAAGACGCTGTCTTCTCTCCTTTCATTTTCAGCGCAGCTGATGCTGCTGAGAAGGGGACAGGGGAACATGTGTCCCTAGTCCCTTTCTCTGGCTCAAAGGGGAGATGTCAGAGGTCTGTTAAGACCCCTGATATCTCACCAAAGCCCCCCAACAGGGCTGAAAAAAGAAATAAAGAATAAAAAAACAAAATAATAAAAAAATTATTGTAGAAAATAAAAAAAAGAAAAGAAAAAACACACTGACACGGTCCACCCCACCCCACCTTAAAAAAAGAAAGCACTATAAATAAAAAAAATTGTAAAAAAAAAACATTGTAAAAAATTAAAAACAAATTGTTAAAGATAAAAAAAAAAAACTACTGACACATGTGCCGCTGTCACAGGAGATTAAAAAAAAGTATCGGTATTCGGTATCGGCGAGTACTTGAAAAAAAGTATCGGTACTTGTACTCGGTCTTAAAAAAGTGGTATCGGGACAACCCTAGTATATACACAGTACACTTGTGTGTGCATATGTGTTTATGTCGAGTCTCAATACTGTTTATATACAGCAATGGTATCAAGAGCTTTGGAATTCACTTCTGGCTGCTTATAGCAGCTGGGGTCTTATGTCTCTTGTCAAGCCACCTGTTGACTTTCAGGTGGAAGTGATACAGCTGGCTATTCACTTCCACAAGCAGAACCCTTTAATAAATGTACCAGGAAGTGGTGTGTACTATATCACTTCCTGGTCTGGATTTGCCATTCCCTGTCAACACTGGCTGGGTACATTTCAAAAATGTAAAAGTGACAAATAAAAAAAATAAATAAAAAAATGTAAAGCACTCCCCCACACACCCAGTGTGTGCATGCACACAACTATTAGTAATACATTTTAGAGACATTATTTACCATTGCATTTAAACAGATGACCTTGTAAGGGCTTTAATGGACAATTTTGGGTACAGAAGTGTGTTGCATCATGTCGGGTAACTTTTTACTCTGTACAAACTCATATTTTGTATAAAAACAAAACACATGTTCTAACATATTAGCTTTGTTTACACTTTAGCATTTTTTCAGCGTATAGTTAAAGCTGCTATATGGTGGCGTACTCAATGTTAAGTATGGCCGTCGTTTCCGCCTCGCATTTTGAATTTTTTACGTTGTTTGCTTAAGTCGTCCGTGAATGGGGCTGGACACCATTTACGTTCACGTCGAAAACAATGACGTCCTTGCGACATCATTTGGAGCAATGCACCCTGGGATATTTTAGGGACGGCGCATGCACAGTTCGTTCGGCGTTGGGACGCGGTTCATTTAAATGAAACACGCCCCCTACTCGCCAAATTTTAATTCCGCGCCCTTACGCCGCGAGAGATACACTACGCCGCCGTATCTTATGGCACAAATTCTTTCAGGATTCAAACCAACAAAAAGTAAGTTACAGCGGCGTAGCGTATCTTAGATACGGTGCGCCCGGCGCAGATGTATGTGTATCTGCCCCTATGGGTTTGATAAATGTGTGCTATGATCATGTGACTTGAAAAATTACAACAACCAAACCTTTTATTTAAACTCTTTTGTCGCTATATCTGGGGTCACAAACCTCCTAGATGTTCTCTTACCATCATGGTAAACCATAGTAAAAATGGAGGTATAGGTTTACCTAATGTTATGGCTTGTGTAATGGACCAACTTAAAGCGGGAGTTCACCCATTTATTAAAGTTTTTTTGTTCTCCCCTTAGATTCCTGCTCGTTCGGTCTAGGGGAATCGGCTATTTGTATTAAAATATGAGCAGTACTTACCCGTTTTCGAGATGCATCTTCTTCCGTCGCTTCCGGGTATGGGTCTTCGGGAGCGGGCGTTCCTTCTTGATTGACAGGCTTCCGAGAGGCTTCCGACGGTCGCATTCATCGCGTCACTCGTAGCCGAAAGAAGCCGAACGTCGGTGCGGCTCTATACTGCGCCTGCGCACCGACGTTCGGCTTCTTTCGGAAAATCGTGACGCGATGGATGCGACCGTCGGAAGCCTCTCGGAAGACTGTCAATCAAGAAGGAACGCCCATTCCCGCAGCCCATACCCGGAAGCGACGGAGAGGATGCATCTCGTAAACGGGTAAGTACTGCACATATTTTAAAACAAATAGCCGATTCCCCTAGAGAAAACGAGCAGGAATCTAAGGGGAAAAAGTGCCCTCTAAGGGTGAACCCCCGCTTTAAGTATCGGTGCAAGCCTCCTAGACATAAAGCATTGGCATATATGGAAGCTACAACTATTCCCCATGGTGATCCTAAGTCTGCCCTTATAGTCCTAAAATTGGGGGCACTATGCTTTTGTACATTTTACCATATGGAAGGAATGAATTTAATTTTCCCTCTCCTCCTTCTAGATTGCTATACAAACTACCTGTTCCCATAACAGTTTTGCATCACTTCATCCCGCAAATTCACCTATACTATTGGCAAGGTATGGGTATTACCATTCTTACTGACCTATACGACCTTGGCTCTCTCCACACATTAGAAAATATAAGCTCTCTTTACCAGCTACCCCCCCCCCCCCCCCTGGATCTGATCCTTACTAAAGAAACTTCCACTGCCCTTACATTCATAAATCCCAGCTTCACTTCACCAATTTCTCCACGTATCCTCCTGCCCAATTAGCGACATATCGATGGTCTGCAATTTATATTTTGTTTCTATCTATCTATAGTGTGTATCATTGAGAGTATTGTTCTCCACTGCACTGTAGTGTGGTATGCCAGCTGCAGGGTGGAGGATAAGAAGTGCCTGTCTCATGTGGTGAAAACAGTGCAGCGGATCATAGGAACAGAGCTACCAAAATTGGACACAGCATATGCCAGCCGATTAAAAAAGTGGGCAAAAGCTTTTAGTATTGATCCAACCCACCAAGGTTACAGTGTTTGTCCCATTGCCATCAGGGAAAAGATATAGGACACTTAAAACGCACACTAATCACTTAAAGCATAGGGCCAGATTCAGGTACATTTACGTTGCTCCGCGGCAGCGTAACGTATCTGATTTATGTTACACCGCCGCAAGTTTACAGCATAAGTGCCTGATTCACAAAGCTCTTACCTGTAAACTTGCGGCGGTTTAACGTAAATCCGCTGGGCGCAAGCCCGCCTAATTCAAATGGGGCGGGCACCATTTAAATTAGGCGTGTTCCCGCACCGAACGTACTGTGCATGCTCCGTCGGGAAAATTACCCGACGTGCATTGCGCTAAATGACGTCACACGGAAGTCATTGGTTTGACGTTAACGTAAATGGCGTCCAGCGCCATTCACGGACGACTTACGCAAACAACGCGTTTTTTTAAATTTCGACACGGGAACGACGGCCATACTTAACATTGCTTAGAACACCTAGGAGGCAGCCCTAACTTTACGACGCGTATCGCTACGGAAACTGCGTAAATTTAGATCGACGGGCATCGCGACGTTCGTGAATCGCCGTAACTAGTCATTTGCATATTCTACGCCGACCGCAATGGTCTCGCCACCTAGCGGCCGGCCTAGAATTGCATCCTGAGATCCGATGGTGTGTGTCAATTACACCTGTCGGATCTTAGGGCTATCTATGCGTAACTGATTCTATGAATCAGCCGCATAGTTAGGACGGGCGGATCACAGAGATATGACGGCGTATCAGGAGATATGCCGTCGTATCTCTTTTGTGAATCTGGCCCATAGTTTTTTTTTCCCTAGGGTTGTATTGTCCATAATCCCATCAGGTACAGTGTTTTAGGAATTTTAAGTGAAATTCTAAAAAAAAAAAAAAAAAAAAAGGAGGGGACGCTATTGTGGCATAGAGCAGCATTGATGTCTTTCTAAAAGCAGATGCTTTAAGAGATTTACTAATCTTCACACCAAAATTGTACATTTTACCATGTGTGCAAAAATGAAAAATACAAATGGCTTTGGGAATGTAGCTGTTTTCAATATACTTACACATATTTTGGGCAACTTTTGGCTCCAGCACCTTCAGTTCCTTTATTCTTTTCTTAATAACAAGAGTATCTTCAATTTCATCATTTTTATTCACTGTTTAATGTAAAAATGAAAACACAAAATTAATTTTCTTAATACATGAAAACACAAGATGAATATTTACACCCAGAACAAAAAAGAAAGCTCAGATAAACGGTTACAAGACAGTTTTAGTGTTTCTTACCATGTAGAAATGGATTTGGTGTTACACCCAAAAGTGAAACTTCCGCTTTAAGCACTCTTCACCCACTTACATGCCACATTTGGCATGCAATTTTTTTTTTGGGGGGGGGGGGGGGAGTTGGGACTTCGGTAGTAGTGGAACTTCCTGTCCCACTTCCACCTACGGGCCGCCTGGGCGACTCCTTCTCTCGCCTTAGGCGACCCCTCCCTCTAGGCGATCTCCTGGGACACATGTCCACTCCTAGAGCGCAGCGCGACTCGTGCATGCGAGTGCCCGGCCGTGAAGCCGAAAGCTGTCACGGCCGGGTGCCCAGTGTGAATGGAGGCGATCGGAGCTCCAGGCGGCCGCTTCGCAGGACTGTGGAGCAGGTAAGTCAGCAGCTACAATTTTTGTAGCTGTTGAATTTTAATATATATAAAAAGGTTGGAACTGCTGTCATAGGTGGGTGGAAATCGCACAGCAGCTGCAGCATTAGGTGCAACATGTAACTTGTTCCCAAAAGTGAACTTATCCTTTAAACACAGGTTTATGATGACTAGATGTCACAATAGTTAGGACTGGCAATCCTGTAGTGGGAATGGGAAGTGTCCCAAGTTGGTCAAGGTAAGCAGTGCAGGTGCCACAATAGTAAAGATTTAAAGGATAAGTTCAATATATATATATATATATATATATATATATATATATATATATATATATATATATATATATATATATATATATATATATATATATATATATAAAATGCACATCTTTATGCAGGTAAAAAAAGAAATGTGCATAGATTTGCTTTTATTTTGTTACACTGGAGTCTGTCAAGAATTGTACCTAGTGCATTGCCAGGATCCTGCATACTCTCAATACTGTCTGCACTGATACAAGGATGCAGGTACTGAATTGCAGGAACAACCAATGGACTACGAGTGTGCTCCTCAGTGCTCACACAATTCACTGAGAACTACATGCTGTCAATACTTGTAGTTCACTTCTTCACAGAACTATGTGAATAAATGGTGCTGCCATGTGGGCGGAGCCCCACACAGTCATGCGGTCTTTGAAGTTGTAACAGCGGGTGCGGGTAGAACATCACCTGCTTGCTGTCACAGGAAGGGTGGATTGGGGGGAGAGAAGGCAGGAGCTGGAACATGTTGATTGGGATAATCTATACTAGGGCGTATTTCTGACCACTCCACTCTGTAGTATGCACTTCTGATGTGTTACGCACCCCTTACCGTTTCATCCTGCATTACACAGTCCTAACCCCTGCATTGTGTGCATTACACAATTCTGATCTGCTGTGTTCTATGTTTTATGTACTCCTGATCATTGCACTCTCCTCATTTTTGTGTTATATACTTCTGGCACATGTGCCCTGTGCATTATGCACTCCTGTGCTCCATGCCCTATGCACTCCTAAACCCCAAGGCATAGTATTATGGTATATATATGCATGTATACTGTGAGTAGGCTCAGGTTTCTCTTTTTTCAGCTAGGTATTTAGTTGCATGTCTGGAGTTCAACTTGTACAGTTTCTTTAATCTAGCATATATAATTGTGTCCTGTACAAAAAACTATGTTCCTATGTTCTATTTTCTGTAATCATAGCTGTCCAATAACAGAATAGCTGGTCTGTGGCTCCAACTTCCAGCATCACAAACTCTGTAGCCAATTGCCTCTTTCAGACATATGAATGGTGCAATATATTCAGTAACATACACTGGGTGCTTCAAAACAGACACACAATCTTTTTTTTAAATCTACCACACATCTACTATTTTTTTTTAATAATTCAGAATCTGTGCGCACACAATACTTTATGGGATGTGCTAAAATTGCAAGTCAAATGAGCTAATGCTACTGCAGCTATAAAGGAACGGAAAGCCTCAGAATTTATGTGACCAATATCCAGCCATGGACTAAAAGCAATGTAGTTATGTGTAGAAGCAGGCAACTAATACTAAAAAGGAACAGCAGAACTAACACACTGCTCATGACACAGACACTTACTGCTCTCTTTATTTGAAGGCTGTGGTTGTAATTCTTTTAATAAAGAGAAAGCGAACACAAATGCAGTAACAAGCATAGTTATTAATAAGGTATGAACAAGAGTATAGCAGTAATACATAATAAAGCTTTTGAACAACAAAGTAAAATAAGATAAAAAGTTATATGATGCATAAAAATTCTACATGGAACATTGGATCATGTTAGACTTTTCTTTTGTGGCTATGGGCAGCCCAATCGGGGAAAGTTTTAACCATCTATTTAGCAATACAAACATATGTTTTTTGCACATCTAGTAGAAGACATGATGCAGTCATGTCTGTATGAAATAATTCTTAAACTGCCATCTTCAGCACTGTCCCTTTACTTGCTTATTGCTTTGAATGCTAGCATACTGTAAAAGCTGATTTTAGCTGAAACACGCCTGATGTGGTTTAGGAATGATAATATGTGTACTGGCTCTTCATTGTGTTAATAGACTGCATGCCAACTTTAACACAAAGGAGAAGCACCATTATTCCACTTACAATTCTATAACATCATCAACAACTTCAAGTTTGAGATGAAGTACTATTATAAAATGACAAACAGATTGGCTGGCTGCATACAAGTAGATCTCATGGAGACAATCAGTCTATAAAAACTCCCAGTGCTTATCTGGATTGCTAAAATACTATTTTGTTGAGAAGACAACCTTATCTTTTGTAGACAAAAAAGGAAAATGCTTAAGACCTTGTACACACAACAGGGTTTCTCGGCAAAAACCAGCAAGAAAACTGCTTCTTGCCAAAATTCCTGTTTGTGTGTACGAGGCATTCAGGTTTCTCGTCTGGAAATCTGGCCAGAATCTTGATGAGAAAAGAAGAGAACCTGCTCTCTTTTTTCTCGTTGAGATTCTTGTCGGCCAGTTTCCCGACGAGAAACCCGAGTGTGTATACTTACCCGTTGCCGTGGAAACCGGCGCATGCTCGAAATTACTTTGATGCATGCGCAGTAGCTTCCACGGCATAGGTAGGGTGAAGCAAGATGGCGGTGACAGCATCAAATGTGACGAGCGCATGCTCGTCATACGCGATGATGTCACCGCGTTCTTACCTTTCAAGAGAACCGCAGTTCTTTTGAAATTAAAGTCAGTACACTCCGGCGACAAGAGTTTCCTGCCAAGAATCTTGTCAGGGAAAATGGGTTTTTCCTTACGAGATTCTCGGATGTGTGTACAAGGCCTTAGGCTCAGTTCACTCTGAGGCTTAGCCACCTGACAGGTCGCTCTCCGTGCAGTGCAATGGAACTGTTCTAATTGAAGCAACTCAAGTTGCTCCAACGTAGTAAAAGGTTCTTGTACCTTTTGGGGGTGACTTTGGAGCAGTTTAAAGTGGTTCTAATGCCTTTTTTTTTACCCTAATGCATTCTTTGCATTAAGGCTAAACCTGTTTAGGCATCTCGATCTCCCATCACCTCCCCTTTTATTCACCTACGCCCTCATTCGATCCAGCACTGTACACATCTGCAGCTCTTCTCTCCCCTCATTTCCTAGTTTAATGATGTAGCGAGAGTCAATGACTCCTGCTGTCGTCAATCAAAATCAGTGATGATTGAACCAGGGTGGAGGGGAGCAAGGCCAAGCCCCACGGTCAGTGTCAATAGACGCACACAGCGAGACTTAGAATGGAGCCAAATGAATGAACCCCCATAGAACGCCAAGAGTGCTAGCGAGAGACCCAAGAAGAGGAGGTTCAGGGCCGCTCTGTGCAACGGTTAGTGCACAGAGCAGACAAGTGTAAAACGTATTATTTTTTTTGAAGAAGATGTAGCACTTTTTTTTATAAGTGATTATCTTTGTTGAATAGTTCAAGGAGGTAAGTCAGCACAAGTCTGATTGTTGGAGGATAGGCAGAATGTTTTCCCAAGCACAGCCAAAAATAGACACCTGATAGATGTGCTTCCATGCCTAGCATGATCAGTATAAAAAAAAAAAAAAAGCAAGGAGAACTGGCAGGACCACCAGGTATTTCACACAAAATAATTAATCTAAAGTGAACAGGATATATATATATATATATATATATATATATATATATATATATATATATATATATATATATATATATATAGATAGATAGATAGATAGATAGATAGATAGATAGAATTCTCTCTCTCTCTCTTTTTTTTTTAAATGTTTGTTATTATTTACAACACATTGGGGGTTATTTACGAAAAGCAATTTGACGTTGCACTTAAAGTGCACTTGGAAGTTCAGTCACTGTAGATCTGAGAGAAACATGCCAGTAAAATGAAAAACAAAATTTTAGCTTGTAGATGATTGGATGATAAAATCAGCAATGCTTTCCCTCATTTCAGATCTTGCCCTCAGATCTACAGCAACTGCAATTCCAAGTGCACTTCTAAGTGCACTTGTAGTGCAAGTGGATTTGCCTTTCATAAATAACCCCCATTGTGTCTTTAAAAAACCTAATTTATAATAACTGGTTTGGGGTATTTAGAGGTTATAAATGCATACAGACTCACTTTTCAAGCTGGGTGCTACTTCTTGGATATGGACACTATGCATAATGAAGCATTCTAGCAATCTCTGTAAAACCATTTTGGTGAAGAGTTAGACCATTTCTTTATCTGCAATTTGATAGTAAAGTCTGAATTATATAACAATTGTGTCTCTTATACTATGAGTGCCAGTGTGCAAAACATTAGGATGGGGAACCTTCATTATAACCTACACGACTCAATTTTGTATTTTTTTTCTCCAAATATTTTATTTAAGGTCTGTGGTGGGCATGTTTATGCGAGGATACCATATTTCTTCAGCACATCTGTGTACCTTGCAATTTTACTTTCAACATTCTTCTCGGCTTGCTTCTTCAGTTTCATGACATGCTTCTTGTTGTTATAGTGCAGCTTGGCCTTTGCCTTCCTCTTCTCCTCCAGGGTGGCAGTGATTGCCTGGTACTTCCAGCCAACCTCATGGGTAAGGTGGCCGAGGAGAGCATACGTGCGTGTTGGCTTCAAGCGCACAATCTTCAGGGCAGCAGGGACCACCATACCCTTCCTCTTATCATAAGGAGGTGGGATACCATCAAAGACCTTCAGTCGCTCCAGAGCAGCCTGTCCTTGCTTAGTCTTGTGTGGCAGCATACCTCTTACAGTCCTCCAGAAGATGTGACTAGGTGCTCTGAAGTGGTATGGCCCACGGGAAGGGTTTATGTTCGTTCGTTTACACAGGAAAAAAAGGTATTTCAGTTTGTTTCGGTAAAAGTTGCCAGAAATGTTGATACCTTCACATCTCACAACAACCACTTTACGTCCAAGCAAAACTTGCTTAGCAACAATGGCGGCGAGACGACCAAGGAGATGTCCTCTGCCATCCAGGACCAGAACATGACTTGAAGCTTTAAATCCATCACACAAGTTCTTGTAGAATCCTGGAAGACCTCCCTTGGTGAGTTCTGAAGGTAGCTTCTTGACCTGTGTCGGGGCCTTTCCTTTACCCTGTGGCGCAGCATTGGCCTTTGGTGGAGCCTAATGCCGCGTACAGACGGTTGTTTTATGCAATGTAAAAAAACAACGTTTTCTGTGAAGTAAAAAACTGCGTTTTTGAAACTTCAATTTTCAAAAACGATGTTGCCTACACACCATCGTTTTTTCACAGTGCTCTAGCAAAGCGAGGTTACGTTCACCACGTTTTTCCATTGAAGCTCACTTCATAACTAGCTTCTGGGCATGCGCGGGTGTAAAAACGTTGTTTAAAAAGTTGTTTTTTGCTACACACGGTCAATTTCTGTGAAGTAAAAAACGGTGTTTTGAAAAATGACACATAAAATTGAAGCATGCGTCAATTTTTTGGGGTCGTTTTTCAGAAGACATAAAACAACGTTTTCTCCCACACACGGTCAATTAAATTGACGTTTTTAAAAATGTCGTTTTTTTTACATCGCAGAAAACGACCGTCTGTACGCGGCATCAGCCTTGACCTTGCCCTTAGAGTCCGCCATCTTGTGCTGCCGACCGAGAAAGAGTATTTATTTTTTTATGGTTGAACTGGATGGAATGTGTATTTTTTCAACCTAACTATGTAACTCCAGTTTTGTAGCAATCCATGCAGATTAAATGATGGAAACGCAGGGAAGGAGGTCAGTCTGTGTCATGTACAGTGCTCCAAGATATGAAATTTACATTTTTTTCTTAATGATATAGTAAAGGATACAGTTGACATAGACACACACCATGGGATGTCCCCAAACAATTAATATAAATTGTAGGCCACAACTAGGCAAATGGAACAGTGCCAACAAGCCCAGAATACAACAGTGGCCAAAGGATCCATGTTAAGAGTGTGGCTGCAGGAAACTTGCGGCCAAAAGCTGCAACCACTTTAAAGCGGGGTTCCACCCACAATTTTTTTTTAAACACTACAAACACTGTAGCTGCTGACTTTTAATAAGGACACTTACCTGTCCTAGGCGCCTGTGATGTTGGCCCCCCGAGGCCGATCCCTCGATCATTGCAGGCCCCGGCGCCACCATCCTCACTAAGGGAAACAGGCAGTGGAGCCTTGTGGCTTCACTGCCCGTTTCCTACTGCGCATTCGCGAGTAGGAATGGGTGGCTGCTCTCTGGAATACACACAGTTCCCAGAAGGCAGCGCGCACCATTCCCCAGAAGACAACGTGAGGATGAAGACCAGCCGCGGACTAGGAAGAAGCAGATTAGGAAGATCCGCCTAGCAACTGCAATGTCTGGTAAGTAATTTTTTGTTGTCACATTTTTTTTTTTGGTCACATTTTGGTGTTTTTTTTTTAATTTATTTTTTAGGGTGGACCTCCACTTTAAGGTTAATGTAAACCCTCACATATACCCAGTGAAGTGAACAGCCACAGATGATACACAGGGATACAACAGACCTCCCTATATAAGTATTACATCCATATCTGCTGTCTTCAGCTTTAAATACTGTTTAGAAAGTGTGCTTTTTGATAGGATTTTAGGACCTACAGGTAAAAGTCTGCAGTTAGGAAGTTTTAAGTTTTATATCTTGACGCTTTGATGTCTACCAGTATGCTTCTATTGAACAACCTTCCTATTTGATTTGTCATTGGTCCAGATTTTAGACAAAGCTGACTAGGAACAACCAACATCTTTTGCAACATTCCGTGATGATTTACCTTATTGAAGAAGTTTTATAATCCCCTCTTTTTTTTCTACAGACATCTCTCATGTTGGAGCCATCATTTAAGTCAATCAGGTTGGTTCTACAGCTCACCAAGGTGTGCAAGCATTCTTTTTTAACTGCAGACTAATTAGCAGATGTAATCTGATGCAGAGGTGTGTTTAAACGGTTCCCGACTGGCTCGCACACTTTTACTGTGGCACAATGGCACTGCTGTGCGAAACCCTGTGGGGTACTGGGTCCTCTTTAAGAGAGGGTCAGGGCAGAGGAGATTTATTATTTGTTTCCACCAAGTAGGAACAACGATAAGTCTCCTCCCCCAGTCAGTCTTATACCCTCATAGTTGGAACACATCTAGGGAACACACATTTAACCCATTGATCGCCCTGTTAACCCCTTCCCTACCAGTGACATTTACACAGTAATCAGTAATAATTTTTATAGCACTGATCACTGTAAAAATGTCAATGGTCGCAAAAATTTGTCAAAAGTGTCTGACCGTCGCAATACCGCTAATAATCACAGATCAATGCCATTATTAGTAAAAAATAATAATAATTAAATAATAAAAAATGCCATAAATCTTTCCAAGTTTGTAGACATTATGGGCCAGATTCACAGTCAGCGGCGCATGTTTGAATGGGCCGGCGTAAGCCCGCCTAATTCAAATTTGGTAGGTAGTGGTCGTGTTGTATTATAATTAACTGTGACCCCATGTAAATGAATGGCCGAACGAACGGCGCATTCGCGCGCATGCTCAGAATCACGTTGCATATACTCCCCAAGAAACGACGGCTCAAGGCGTACGACGTGAACGTAACTTACACCCAGCCCCATTCACGTACGACTTACGTAAATGACGTAAAATACAACGCTGTTCCCGCGCCCATACCTTAACATGACTTACCCCTGCTTTATGAGGGATAACTATACGCCGGACATACGCCTTTACATAAACAGCGTAGCTTACTGTGACGGGCGCAAGTACGTTCGTGAATCGGCGTATCTAGGTCATTTACATATTTGACGCGTAAATCAACGGAAGCGCCCCTAGCAGCCAGCGTAAATATCCACCCAAGATACGATGGCGTAGGAGACTTACGTCGGTCGTATTAAGCCAAAATTCAGGCGTATCGTATCGTTTCCTGAATATGGCGCATAGATAAGACGGTGCATCATAGAACTTACGCGGCGTATCAACAGATATATCTGCGTAAGTTCTACCTGAATCTGGCCCTATAACTTTTGTGAAAACCAATATGTGCTTATTGTTGATTTTTTTTACCAAAAATACGTAGAAGAATATATATTGGTCTAAACTGATGAAGACATTTTTTTTTTTTTAAATTGGAGGATATTTATTATAGTAAAAGTAAATTTTTTTTTTAAATTGTCACTTTTTTATTTATAGGCTATGGTGCAAAAAAATTAACTGCAAAGGTGATCCAATACCACCAAAATAAAGCTCTATTTGTGGGATAAAAAAGAATGCACATTGTGTCTGGATACAGCATTGCATGACCGCACAATTGTCAGTTAAAGCGACACAGTGCCAAATTGTAAAACGTTTTCTGGTCAGGAAGAGGGTAAAATCTTCTGGGGCTGAAGTGGTTAAGAACTGCAAAGCACATGGTGATTCCATAAAATTTTCCTCAGAATTGAGTGATTTAATTTTTTTTTTGTCCTTTGCTTGATCTGCAAAAACAGTTGCAATTAACTCTTTTTTTTAAGTGTTTCCGGAAGCAAGGAGGTTGGAATGTTAAACAAAAATAGTTTTGAGGCATGCCTGTGATTATTTAAAAAAATGTCTGCACAATTAAACAATTGAATAAACATTTTCCATACTTTTTGCCAGGGGTTGTAGATGTACATATTAGATAACAAAAGCAGCAAGCTGAACACAACCTGGGGTGTCCAGCTTGTAATTGAAAATCCATAGGTGTATTTCCACTCCACCATACATCTATAGGTTGATGCAAAAAAGAAGCAGGAAATCTCTTGGCAACTGTACAGCCGGTAATTATAGTGACTTGGCAATTATCTTGCAAGCAGTACGCAGGTATTGTGGCTGTTATGAGCAATAAATACAATATTGCTTTGAGCCTCAGAGGATCCAAGCATCACAGCCAGGTAAACATAGCCCACCAGTGCTCAGCAATCTGCCCAGTATCAACCACCCAGAGGTTGCAACTTTAAAGTCACACAGTGATCATCAATATGCATTCAAGAAGTTGTAAACCTCCATGGGGAAGTTGTACCTATAGGTAAGCCTAGAATAAGGCTTACCTATGGGTACTGTAAATATCTCCTGGGGGGCGTGTCCGGACGCACAGTAAGGAAGACGTGTGGATGCTGAGCTCCACACAGGCAGAATGAATCTATCGCCGTCCTCCTTCCCCACACAAAGTCCTCACCCCAGATATCCTACAGTGCCTGCCACCGAGAATGTGTTTTTAGCACGACGGCATCGCGCTGATTCTCGGCGACAGGGTGCCGATATCTCACACTCGCTGGAATAGTAAAAGCACATTCCAGCAAGCACGTCATAGAAGCGACGGGAGATCCGACTTGGATTCCCGCCAATTCTACACGTGTGCGGCGTTTGGTATGAATCCTGAGGGGGAACTCTCCGCCGGATTTTAAATAAAAATCCGGCATGGGTTCCCCCCTCAGGAGCATACCGGGCCCTTAGGTCTGGTATGGGTTGTAAGGAGACCCCCCTACGCCGAAAAAACGGCGTAGGGGGTGCCCCTACAATCCATACCAGACCTGTAACCAAAGCACGCTACCCGGCCGGCCAGGAAAGAAGTGGGGATGAGCGAGCGCCCCCCCCTCCTGAGCCGTACCGGGCTGCATGCCCTCAACATGGGGGGATTGGGTGCTCTGGGGCAGGGGGGTGCACTGCGGCCCCCCTACCCCAGAGCACCCTGTCCCCATGTTGATGAGGACAGGGCCCCTTCCCGACAACCCTGGCCGTTGGTTGTCGGGGTATGCGGGCGGGAGGCTTATCGGAATCTGGGAGCCCCCTTTAATAAGGGGGCCCCCAGATACCGGCCCCCCACCCCACCCTGGAGGCAAAAAGTTAAAGTTAATAAACACGACACAAGGGTTTTTAAAATAATTTATTAGTCTGCTCCGGAGGCCCTCCCTGTCTTCTTTATTATTTCTTTCACCAGGGGGGGCTTCTTATTTGACGTCTTCGGGTGGGGGCCGCTCTTCTTCGCCGCCGTCTGGTTCTCTTCCACCGCCGGGGGGGTCGCTTTTATAAAAGTGCCCCCCCCCCGGCGGGTTTCCTCCGACGTCTTCGGCGGGGGGGTGGTGTGCTTCTTCTTCCGCTATCCGGGGGGTCTTCTCCGCTCTCCGGGGGTCTTCTTCTATGTTCGCCGCTCTCCGCTGTTGACTCGGCGCACCCCGCTTCTTCCTCCCGCTGTCCGGTGCCTTCTCCTTCAGCGCTGAACGTCTTCTGCTTCTTCTGTGCTGCGACGTCGTCTTCTTCTTCTCTTCTCCCGATGTTGACACGTCGCCTCTTCTCGCTGCAATGACAGGTGCGCGGCTTGCATCTGACTTATATAGACCTCACAGTCCAATCATGCTCCGGTACCTACCCACGTGGGTAGGTATCACATGGGTAGGTACGGAGCATGATGGGACTGTGAGGCCTATATAAGTAAGATGCAAGCTGCGCACCCGTCATTGCAGCGAGAAGAGGCGACGTGTCAACATCGGGAGAAGAGAAGAAGAAGACGACGTCACAGCACAGAAGAAGAAGAATAAGACGTTCAGCGCTGAGCGGCGAACATAGAAGAAGACCCCCGCTGACAGCGGAAGAAGAAGCACAAACCCCCCCCCCCGCCGAAGACGTCGGAGGAAACCCGCCGGGGGGTGGAAGCGAACCAGACGGCGGCGAAGAAGAGCGGCCCCCACCCGAAGACGTCAAAGAAGAAGCCGCCCCTGGTGAAAGAGCTAATAAAGAAGACAGGGGGGGCCTCCGGAGCAGACTAATAAATTATTTTAAAAACCCTTGTGTCGTGTTTATTAACTTTAACTTTTTGCCTCCAGGTGAATGGGTAGGGGTACGATGTACCCCATATCCATTCACTTAGGGTGGGGGGCCGGTATCTGGGGCCCCCTTATTAAAGGGGGCTCCCAGATTCCGATAAGCCTCCCGCCCGCATACCCCAACAACCAACGGCCAGGGTTGTCGGGAAGGGGCCCTGTCCTCATCAACATGGGGACAGGGTGCTCTGGGGTGGGGGGGCCGCAGTGCGCCCCCCTGCCCCAGAGCACCCAACCCCCCCATGTTGAGGGCATGCAGCCCGGTACGGCTCAGGAGGGGGGGCGCTCGCTCGTCCCCACTCCTTTCCTGGCCGGCCGGGTAGCGTGCTTTGGATACGGGTCTGGTATGGATTGTAGGGGGACCCATACACCGTTTTTTCGGCGTAGGGGGGGGTCTCCTTACAACCCGTACCAGACCTAAGGGCACGGTATGCTCCTGAGGGGGGAACCCATGCCGGATTTTTATTAAATACCATTTCATACCAAACGCTGCACACGTGTAGAATTGGCGGGAATCCAAGTCGGATCTTCCGTCGCTTCTATGATGGCTTTCTCTCCATCGCGGCAAGCCAGCTCGGCGATGGCTCCCGCGATGGGGCTCGTAGGTGGTCAATCTCGCCGAGAAAGGGAGCGAGATTGACACAATATCGCGGTCACCCACTGTAGATGCTAAGCTTGATGCCAAACTGCAACTCTTGCTCCGACAGGTTACAAATAACGTCTCAGCTGAGGTAAGCAAGCTGGCTTCGGAACTCAGAGGAGAGATTAATCAAATTGGAAAACGTACAGACACTCTTGAAAACAAATTTGATGAGATGATTAACTACGTACAGGCTATAGAGGAGGAAAACCACAACCTCAGTCTTTTGGTCTCCCAGCTACAACTACAACAGGAAGACCTGGAGTACAGGGAAAGACAGCAGAACTTGCGCTTCAGGGGTATCCCCGAAACAGTGGGTGACTCAGATCTGCGTGCATATCTCCTGGGTCATACGTCATGGCCCCCACTGTGGTGGATATAGACTGGCGCCTGGATAGGGCACACCAGTCTCTGGGCCCTAAACCTCCGGCTGGAGTTTGGCCTAGAGATGTCATAGTGAGGTTTCACTTTTTTGAAAGCAAAGAGGTGCTGACCCTGGCCACGCGCAACAAGTCCCGAATTACATACAAAGGGGGAAAACTGCAGATTTTCAGCGACCTTTCTCCCATTACCCTTGCTAAACGTAGTTCTCTGCGTCCAATCACTTCTCATCTACAGCATCACAAGATCCCATATTATTGGGGTTTTCCCTTCCGCCTCGTTGCATCCAAAGATGGAGTACAGCATACCCTGCGTGAATTGCAAGAAGGTGAAGCATTTCTGAAAAGTCTTGGCCTGCCTCCTCTTCCGGAAGAAGATTTGAATCCTCCCCTTGCTTCGGTTTGTCCTCTTCCCAACACTCCCAGCCGCATCTGGACCTCCATGAGGTGAAGATCTTAGAAGCATTTCTCCACTCCTCAACATCCACATTTCTCCAAACAGCCTCCTTGAACTTTCCATGTTTTTTTCTCTCCTGGATCCACACCTTAGTGCTCCATGCACTTTGCATTTTGGTTTCTTTGTTATATAAGAAACTGGTTTTACTGGCCTTTCTTTTTCGAGATTTCGTATCCACCCTGTTTCCGGTTCGGGGTGGATATTTTTCCCAACATTTCTTTAGGTTGTCATGCTCATGTTGTCGGTCATCCATGTTTATTTGCTGACTTTTTTTTCTCCTTCACTAGTTATGGATCACTGACTACTCAACACATTTTGGACGCTACCAAGTTCATAAGGTGTGCAGTCGGTCCTCCCCTGTCTCCTTACCCGGAGTCTCCTGATGGAAGTCCGTTTATGCCTCTGCCTGACCCTAGGCTGTGCCAGGGGCCTCCTGAGTGGTATTTATAACTCAGGATTTTAATGTTTAAGGTCTTTTTTTCTTGTCTTCTGTGTGTTTTTTTTTATGTGTCCATATTTGAAGATCAGCTCTGTAGGTCGAATTTACAATGTTTTTGTTTTCCGGATTCAATGATATTCCTTTGCAGGAAATACCTATTGCCTTACAGGTATCGAGGTGATGTTGTTTCTAGAAATGTCCATATACAGCATTATACCTATTATTTTTATACCTCCTATTTTATGCTAATTTATGTTTTCATTATATGTACACAAGCCTATTTACTTAGCTTATTTACATGGCCTTAAGGATTTTGTCACATAATGTGACGGGTCTAGGTTCTGTCCACAAGCGCTGGATGGCCCTGAAGGACTTCAGAGCCTCTGGCGCGGATGTAATATTGATCCAGGAGACTCACTTCCGTGCGGGAGGTTCGTTTAAATTTGCCTCAAAGTTTTTCCCCACCTTCTTTCTTGCCTCTGATTCCACAGGCAAGGCGGGAGTGGCTATCCTGATTAAAAGGTCCTGTCCCATTAAGGTAAAGAGCTTGTATGCTGATCCTCACGGGAGATTCCTCATTTTGGATTGTGGGCTTCTGGCCTCTTCTTTTACCTTGGTCAATCTCTATGGTCCCAACACTGGTCAGATGTCCTTCCTCAACAAGCTTTTTGACTCCCCCCAATATTGTACACAACCTTTTATGATTGTTGGTGGGGATTTCAATTTGGTTATGTCTCCCACCAGAGATAGGCAGACCCTCCTTAATGTCTCTCCATCTAAAAAGATTACATCCCAGGCCAATGCTCTTTGTAGATGTGTTAGATCTCACCAACTTTTCGACTCATGGAGGATTAAGCACCCATTATCCAAACAATTTACTTTTTACTCCCCAGCTCATAAAATGTACTCACGTCTTAACCATTTTCTCATTTCGGCCCGACTATTCCCTATGTGGTCGAGTCTGGTATATCACCCATTACATGGTCTGATCATGCTCCCATTGTGTTGGATCTCATGCTTTCCCAGGCCTACGTCAAAACCTGTCACTGGCGTCTTAATGACCATCTCTTAGGCCCCGTACACACGAGAGGATTTATCCGCGGATACGGTCCACCTGACCGTTTCCGCGGATAAATGCTCTCGAGGATTTGCGAGGATTTTGATCCGATGAAGTGTACTCACCATCGGATCGAAATCCGCGCCGAAATCCCATCGAGGATGACGTGTCGCGCCGTCGTCGCGATGATGACGCGGCGACGTGCGCGACGCTGTCATATAAGGAATTCCACGCATGCGTCGAATCATTACGACGCATGCAGGGGATTCATTCGGATGGATTGATCCGGTGAGTCTGTACAGACCAGCGGATCAATCCGTTGGGATGGATTCAAGCGGATAGATTTGAAAGCATGTCTTCAAATTTTTATCCGCTGGAAATCCATCCCAGGGGATAAAAATCCGCGGAAACAGATCCGCTGGATTGTACACACCAGGGGATCTATCTGCTGGAGCCGGTCTGCGGATCAATTCCAGCGGATGGATCCTCTCGTGTGTACGGGGCCTTACAATCTGAGGTTTCACGTTCCACTTTAGCAAAGGGCTTAGAAGATTTTTTCCAACTTAACATGGGGTCAGTTTCAGATTTTTCTACATTGTGGGAGGCGCACAAGGCCGTATTTTGTGGTATTTGCATAGCTGAATGCTCTCGATTAAAAAAAGGATAGGAATGGACTTCTTCAGTCCTTGACATTTGCTCTGATTCTCGCAGAGCGGAGGCCCATGTGCGCACCCACGGTGGCAAAATTACGTAGAGTCATCTCCCTTAGAGAGCAAATCAAGTTGTTGAAACTGGGTGGGGCGGGTAGGTGCTTGCTCTGGACAAAACAGAAATTTTACGAATTCTCAAACAAACCCCATTGAATGCTGGTTAACAAACTGCATCCGCGCCCATTTCAATAATTTCCTGAATTTCTTCTACAACCAGATGGATCCAGAACGCATTGCCCCCGCGAGATGTCAGATATTTTTTGGCAAGTTTTACAGTAAACTGTATAATTGCCTGACTCCGGAGAACCATTTTTCTTTCACCCAAGATAAGTTTGAGTCCTTTTTCTCCAACATTAAACTTCCAAAGTTATCTTTAGCGGATTTAGCCGGATTGAATGTGGCGGTATCGGCTGAGGAACTTTTGGCCATAATTAAGGATCTTCCCTTACATAAATCACCTGGCCCTGACGGTTTACCTTACTTCTACTATAAAACTTTCATTTATATTTTGTCTCCCCATATGTTGACCCTTTTACAGTTTTGTTTAAGGGCACTACCCCGCATTCCCACGTCTCCCACTCTCACATTTCGGTCATACCGAAGCCTGGTAAGGATCCCTCCATTCCAGACAACTACAGACCCATAGCTCTTTTGAATTCAGATTATAAAATAGTTACCAAGATTCTCGCATCCAGACTGTCCAGGCTAATACCCACCCATCTCTTTTATTTTTACCTACAGGTTAGACATTTTTTTCATTCTAAATCTCCCACCCTGACTCTCGACAAACCCACACCTGTTGAGTTTTTGTGTGCCCAGGGCCCTCACCAATTACATCTAATATCCTCTATTCACTGTATCCTCCATGAGTCGACCCCTCTTTCTGAAACCACACACCTTTACATGAGAAAATGGTCCCACTTATTAGGTAAGCCTATTACGGTCCAAACCTGGGATAAGATTTGATCTTCTACCTTTAAGTCCTCCAAATGTGTGACTCAATGGAAAACGTCTATTAAAATTCTCATGTTTTGGTATAAAACCCCTGATGTCATTCATACATATGTTCCCTCAGTTCTATCACACTGCTGGTGTTGAGGAAATGACACTGGTTCTTTGTTTCATATCTTCTGGAAATGTTCCTTGACCAAACACTTTTGGCAAGAGGTGAGGATGCTGGCACAGGAGGTGATGGATGTGTCCCTTCCGTTTGATCCCTTGAATTTCCTTTTGGGTCTTCCATTCCCAGGTCTAACCAAAAATGCTAACCGCTTAGCCGCCTATATTTTACTGGCCGCCAAAAGGCTCATACCGTTGTGTTGGTTGTCTGGTGTTTCTCCTCTGTGGCCCAGATTTCTTCACCTGGTTGCTGAAATTCAGAGGATGAAGTATTTGACAAAATCTGTTCACGATTCCATACCACAATTTTATAAAGTCTGGGAACCTTGGGATCACTTGAGATATGGGATCCCTGTGCCATTGCCCTCACCTTAGTCTATGTCTTTATTCCCCGTTTATACTTCCAATGTATACCTAAGAGTTGTTTGCTTTATATTATCCAGTAAAGCTATGCGGATCACTCCTGTGTTCTGCGTCTTTGGACACTGTGTACATGTCATGTGTTCCCATTTTCTCCTTTGAACAATTTCTCTGTTGTCATTCTGTTGATGTTTTCAATATTCTGTACCTTATGATACGGTTATGTCTTACTTGTTTATATAACCCAATAAAAATAAAGTTTTGTAAATATCTCCTAAACATGTGCCGTTCAAGAGATATTTACTGTGCCGATGATGTCATTGGCGCATGCATTCTGAAGAAACTGTAGCCCGTTTCTTTGGGCGAGTGTGCCGTGACAGGTGGCTCCCATGTGCATGCTTCGTTTGCAAGTAAGTGTCACATGCGATGCATACGAGCACATTATGCCTTTATTTTGCAGGGAAGAAGCAAGGAAGAAAAATCCACTAGGGTTTACTTCCTCTTTCAGATGCAATTAGGGAATTGCACTAAAGCTGTCTCTAAACCTGTCACCAAGTAGTAGCTGTGTAGATGAGGTCAATTACTTCAGAGAATGATGTAGGAGATGCACTTATAGATAAAATGCACAATAAAGTGTGCAGTATCATTTCTTATCTTTGTAAAGTGATCTAAATAAATATACATTTGAGATGACTTATTCATCTATTTAATAATGAACACTCCACATTATGTTTACCCATTCAAATTTGTACACAGAAGGAAATGCAAGAAGAATAGCTGCTCAAGGTTAACCTTTGTCATAGAGTTACAAAGCTTGTTTCCTTGTCATTAAGTTCACTTTATGACAGGTATATCGATAATTGGTTGAGGCAACAACTGGAGGCATATTATGTGATAAAACAGAGATCAAAGAGCATGTCAAATGGTAATCTGAGTTATAAGCACAGTAGCACCTTTTAAAATACATTCACACACTACAGGCTTTTATCCACAGTATGTTTGTGCAATATGCATCACTCATTTGAAATGTTTAGATTGTATAAAGGAGAAATGTGAAACAACCACATTTCAAACTGCTTATGGATTGGAAATATGTGATAGTTTGTGATATTAAAGTACACATTCACCATTAATGTGAAATTCCACTTTTAAGAATCCCCCTTTTGACAGTATTGGAGGTTTGTTTGGGGGGTGGAGCGGGTACCAAGTTTGGGCAGGTACCGGCTCCCACTTCTGTAGTCGCCTAGAGCAGTGGTCATCAACCCTGTCCTCAGGGCCCACTAACAGGCCAGATTTTAAGTATTACCTTGGGGAGATGCAGACTAGAATACTGCAATCACCGAGCAGAAAATGATATCACATGTGATGTATTTCAGTTATCTTGCAAACCTGGCCTGTTAGTAGGCCCTGAGGACAGGGTTGATGACCACTGGCCTAGGCGATTCCATCGGAATTCCCCTCCCCCACCTGCATGAACCAGCCCAGGTGAAGATGACGCTGGATCCTGGAACGTTAAGTGTCCTTTTATAAAAAAAAAAAAAAAGCCAGCAGCTACAGTGTTTGTAGCAGTTGATTTTTGTTCTCCTTATACAGACTGAGGATTATTTTTAAATACACTGAAGGGAAGGTGTGTTGTGCTATTTAATATCACCCAATTGAAAAGCTATCATGAGATTCCAATGTACACCTAACTCGCGAGTTGCAATTCATTTTGGCAAGACTGCCTGCCTATTAGACATACACATAAATGTGCATCCCTAAAAGGAATACATGTCAAGCTTAAACGGGACAGAACATGTGAATGCTAGATGTCAGCCCAAATAATCTGCTGTATTTCATAGGCAAAAAAAGTACATATACGCACAGTATGCTGAGGGGGGGTGAATAAAAAAAGTTAAAACTAGGGTTGTCCCGATACTAGTATCGGTACCGATACTGAGCATTTGCGCGAGTACTCGTACTCGCGCAAATGCTCCCAATGCCTAACCCAATACTGTTTTTAGTTTATTTCCCGAGAGGGGGTGGAGTGCGGGTGGAGAGGGGGCGGAGAGCGGAGCAGAGCAGTCCTCGTATGGAGGAGAGCTGCTGCTGCCTAGTCCCCTAAGACAAAGCCAAGTCGTCGTCCTCCCGCCGCTGCCGACATCTAGTTAATTTGCGCTGGGGGAACACAACAGCTTTCATTTGAATAGCAGTGTGTTCCCCGCCGCGCCTCATGTATAGAGACTCCCCCTTGCCCAGAAACTTTGATAGGCGATTGGACAGGTGATCTGTCCATCAAAGTCCCCGGGCAAGGGGGAGTGTCTATACATGACGAGGCGCGGCGGGGAACACACTGCTATTCAAATGAAAGCTGTTGTGTTCCCTCAGCGCAAATTAACTAGATCATACCTCCCAACTGCAAGGTTTTTTACCGCATAATGACAGTGAAGAGGAGGTAGAGGATGTCCGAGGAAGAGTTCCCCCCCGCTCCTCAACACTACAGCATGGAAGGAGGAAGAAGCCATGAACATGAGGTCAGTTACGTCCACCCTGCAAGTTTAACGCCCCCCCAGCACAGCTCAACAACTGCAATCATTTTTTGGCGTCCTGCAGCAGCACCCCGCTCCCCCCCTCCCCCCGCTCAAGAAGTGTAATGGCAGAAACTGTTCTCGGCACCCCCTGGGACAACTATAATGGCAGAAACTTTTCTCGGTGTCCCGCGGTAGTGCCCCCCCGCCAAACAACTGTGATGCCAGAATCCCGCAGCACCATGTTGAAAAGTTGGGAGGTATGAGCTAGATGTCGACAGGGGGGGGGGGGGGTACTTGGCTTTCTCTTAGGGGACACAAGGCTGCATTATGGACAAGGCTGCATTAGGGACATGTCTGCATTATGGACATGGCTGCATATAGGGACATGGCTGCATCTAGGGACATGGCTGAATTAGGGACACAAGGCTGCATTTGGGGACACATGGCTGCATTTAAAAAAAGTATCGGTATTCAGTATCGGCCAGTACATGAAAAAAAGTATCGGTACTTGTACTCGGTCCTAAAAAAAAGTGGTATCGGGACAACCCTAGTTAAAACTAACTATTATAAGAAGTAGCAGAAATGTTTTACACGGTACATGTTACTATCTATCTATCTATCTATATATATATATATATATATATATATATATATATATATATATATATATATATATATATATATATATATATATATAGTATCGGCAGCACTTTACCACCTTTCACCACATTGTGGCCAAAAGATAACAGTGTTTACCAAGATTGGTGCATCGGAACTGCTACCATCTTACCGCACACTAGTGGCTGTTAAAACAGGTTCATGATATGGATACTTACATCATCAATATACCTACATGTATATTTGATGCCCCTTTTGTTTTGATGTTCTTTTTTGTCATATATATTTAAAGACAAAAAAAGATAAGGAATATGTGTGATTTAAGGAAGGTGTACATTGCACCCTGAAAATATATGTAGGGCCGAAACATCGAATCGATTGATCGACAACTAATTGATTATGAAATTAATTGATTACAATTTTCATAATCGATTAATCGGCCAGTAACATAATGGGGTTAAAAAAACAAAAAAAAGCCATTTATAGTACAAAAAAGCAAATCGCTACTGTAAATATAATGATATTGTCCAATCATATAAGACCGTATATGTGAATGTGATGATACATCCACAGATACAGATAAAAACTGAAAAAAAGTCTCTACTAAATAAATCCTTAGAAACAGTTCAGAATTAGTGATTGTGCAAAAATAAAAATGACTAATCTTCGCAGATATGAGATGAAATAAATCCAGCACCAAGGTGAATGGAGGCTTACCGCAAACAGTGGACCCAAAATAGGCTTATACCTAATGGGTCAAACACGCTTGTAATTGATGGTACCCAGCATGAAGGTGAAGTCCAATGCAGGATCAGGGAAAGAAACGGCTTGAAGTCAGCTTGTGATGTTTATAAACTCAGATCCATAGGGAGGTTCAGATACTCAATTCAAAGGAAGGGGGGAGAAAGAAGGCAAAGATGCACATAGTGTAAATCCGTTTTAAAAAAGTTTACTTGGCAGCAAAGTTTAAAAAGTTACACTCACATTTTCAGCACTTGTATCAGGCATATAACAATAGGCAGTAATGTCAGCAGGTTCCTGACGCGTTTCGATCTAATCGATCATCATCTGACAACGCTGACATTACTGTCTATTGTTATATGCCTGATACAAGTGCTGAAAATGTGAGTGTAACTTTTTAAACTTTGCTGCCAAGTAAACTTTTTTAAAAAGTTTGGTATAACATTTTCGCTGTAAATATTACTTTCACTGTCCCACAGTAAAAAAAATGAACCCCTTGCAGTAGCGATTATTTGCTCTTTTTGTACTTATTTTAGTTTTTGCAAGCCCATTATTTTACTAAACATCTCAGGCCTGGGTTCACACCTCAGTTTTTTGGTGCTTTTTGCAGAAACACACTACAGTTCATTTCCTATGGGACACATTCACATCCATGATTTTTTTTCAGCTGCTGTGCATTTGGAAAGGGCAAGGACTTTTTAACGCAAAACGGTGCTTTTTTTTTTTGGTTCAATATACTTTAATAGAGAAGCTGCAGAAAAGCATGTAATGTGTTTTTGCGGAAATTTGTGTTTAGTAATCTGCCCAACAACAAATTGGTCCAAAAATAAAAATGCATTTTTTTTTTTTTAAGGCTATTATCGGATTAATCGAAAAACAATAAATCGGCCAACTAATCGATTATGAAAATAATCGTTACTTGCAGCCCTAAATATATGTAGATGTTTTTATATACACATCGCTTTTGTATATTGTAAATGTTTGGCTCATATGTTTGAAAAACCTTAATAAAATATTGAAATAAAAATAAATAAAAAAAAGTTCTTTGGTTACCCCTTAGTTTCATGTTGAAATGCAGATGTAGTGTTCAAAATAATCATAAAGGATAACCATTAGCTTATTTATTTATATACAGATATGGTTTTGCTTTATTAATGCTGCATTTTAACTTAGAAGGGACATTTTGTTTTAATAAAACCACCCTCTTTTCCAAGACAGGGATCTATCAGTGCACACTCTTAGGTAGCAAGGATTTTTTGCCACAAATTTGTGGCAGTGTTGAATTGCAAGTCTGTTAACTTACTGCACTTGTAAGTGTATTGAGTTTATCTATGATTAGCCATGACCCCTTGCATTCAGTGCAATTTCATCCTCCAGGGAACATTCCACTACTAAAATTGTGCACGTGCACGTGTACCTTTCTTCATTTCCGAATAATTGTGGCAAAAAAAAAAATAGATCACCTTGGGGGCTCCACTTTTCAACTTCTGTGTTTGTTCTGTCTTGGCATCTTTTTATTTAGGTATAAACGTAGTGCAGTGCAAAAACATGCATATCGTTAGAACAATACTAAAATTAATAAAGTGAAGGGGGGCAAGCGGACATCTTGTTACACCCACCAGAGTTTTAGATTTCACAGTTATTTTCCACACAAAACTGAGCTTATATGCTTAATTACAGTATTTGGAAATTTGACGGACTGTTTACGTTACATTTTTAAAGCAGCAGCAAACCTGCTGACCTTACATGGTTGCTAATGTGACAGAACACCTCTGATTTTAACATTTAACATGTAAACAAGTCAGTCGCATTTACAAATACTGTATTTAAACATATAAGCTCTGTTTTCTGTTAAAAATAACTGTGAAATCTAAAACTCTAATGGGTGTAAAAAGATGTCCGCTTGCCCCCTTCACACTCTATCATTACTGTGCAATGGTGTGGGGTGTAGCAAGATGGTGGCGATGGAACGTCACTTCCGGAGCAATCAGTGATAGGGAGCGGAATGTGACAATACAGCTGCAGTGCTAGAATGTTGTCTTTATCCAGCCAAGAAAAGAGTCTGCACAGCTGAAGGGATGCCAGGTGTTTATTCTCAGATTGGCATCTGCTCCCTTCCAACCCATCCCCTTGATTTGCCTACACAGTTAAAGGCAAGGTCTCATAGTAACTCTCTGCCCCAAGCTCTTTCTCTTTATGGGAAGTACCTGTGCATGTAGTAAAAGCCTAGCAGGGGGGTGTGTGCAACATGTTCATGGTTTAATTGTGCAAGCAAGTTGTGTTATATTGGGGTTGATTTACTAAACTGGAGAGTGCAAAATCTGCAGCTTTGCAGAAAAACCTCCGGCTTCCATTTTTCTTTTGTTATGTCTTGTCAAAGCTTAAAGCGGGGGTTCACCCTATGAACGGAAATTTTTTTTTTTTTCCCCTACTACCATAAAATCAGGCATTGTAGCGCGAGCTACAGTATGCCTGTCCCGATTTTTTTACCCCCGTACTCACCTTGTAATCGTTCATCGAAGATACCGGGGAATGGGCGTGCCTATGGAGACGGAGGATGATTGACGGCCGGCTCTGGCGCGTCACGCTTCTCCGGAAATAGCCGAAATAGGCTTGGCTCTTCACGGCGCCTGCGCATAGCCTGTGCGCAGGCGCCGTGAACAGCCGAGACCTACTCCGGCTGTCCTCGGGGAGAGTGACGTGCCAGGGCCGGCCGTCAATCATCCTCCCTCTCCATAGGCACGCCCATTCCCCGCGGGAGCCGAAATCTACGATGTCCGATTACAAGGTGAGTCCGGGGTTAAAAAAATCGGGACAGGCATACTGTAGCTCACGCTACAATGCCTGTCTCAATGGTAAAATCATGTGGGAGAAGGTGAACTACCGCTTTAACCACTTGCCGCCCGCCCTATAACAAAAAGATGTCGGCAAAGTGATTTCAATATCCTGACTGGACCTCATATGACGTCCTCAGGATATTGAGCCGATGCGTGCCCCCGGGGGCGCGCATCGCGGCGATCGTTGTTGCAGGGTGTCCGTCTGACACCCTGCAACACCGATCTAGGTAAATAGTCTCAGTCGGAGACTCTTTACCACGTGATCAGCCATGTACAATCACGGCTGATCACGATGTAAACAGGAAAAGCCAGTAATCGGCTTTTCCTCACTCGCATCTGTCAGACGCAAGTAGAGGAGAGCCAATCGGCGGCTCCTCTGACGGGGGGGGGGGGTTGTGCGGATCGATTATCAGCACAGCCCCCCGAGGATGCCCATACTAGACCACCAGGGATGCCACTAGACCACCAGGGATGCCCACCACCTGTTATTCCACCTTAGACCACCAGGGATGCCAATTAGTGCCCACAATGGATGCCAATCAGTGCCCACAATGGATGCCAATCAGTGCCCACAATGGGCATCACTAATTGGCAGGCAGTTTTTGGCACTGATTGGCATCCATAATTACAATACAGTACATCCGTGCCACCTATCAGTGTCCATCCATGCCACCTATCAGTGCCCCATCAGTGCTGCATATTAGTGCCCATCAATTCCACCTCATTGGTGCCACCTCATCAGTGCCCGTCAGTGAAGGAGAAAACATACTTATTTACAAAGTTTTGTAACGGAACCCAAAAAAAAAGTTTTTCAAAATGTTCGGTCTTTTTTAAATTGTTTTAGCAGAAAATAAAAATCCATGAGGTGATCAAATACCACCAAAATAAAGCTCTATTGTGGGAACAAAATTATACAAATTGAGTTTGGGTACAGTGTAGCATGACGCGCAATTGTCATTCAAAGTGCAACAGCGTTGTAAAGCTGAAAATTGGTCTGGGCAGGAAGGTGTATAAGTGCCCTGTAATGGATGTGGTTAATTGAGCAAGTTTAAGTTAAAAGTTTATTGGCTATCCTGCACAACTGCACCAGATTATGCACGTCTCCAGTGTTCGTAAATAATCCCTATCTTACTTGTCACGACTCTGGGGATATAACAAATTCCTGCTCTGCTATCTTAAAGGTGGTAGTAAACTCTGTTATACCACTTGTACCTACAGGTAAGCCTATAATAAGGCTTACATATAGGTATTGTGTATACCATATGTACTGGGCTGCTTGGGTAGATATTCAGATTGCATGCAGAGGGTGACGTCATTGGTGCATGTGCTCTGAAGGTCTGGCAAATCAGTGGCCAGACCTTCAAGGCCCACGCCATAAATGTGTGAGTGAGGAATGTCATCACACCCCTGGCCACTCATGTAGCGGAGGAACCGAACTTGGAAGGAAGACCGGGGGAAGATGGAAGCCTGCGGAGCAGTGACTCTTAACCACTTAAGGACCGCCTCCTGCACATTTACGTCGGCAGAATATCACGGCTGGGCACATGTACGTACAGGTACGTCCTGTACTAGTCCGAAGATCCATGACCAGGACCCGATCGCCACTGGAGTCCCGCGATCTGTCCCCGAAACGGAAGAACGGGGAGAGCCGTGTGTAAACACGGCTTCCCCGTTCTTCACTGTGGCGGCAGCATCAATCGTGTCATCCCTGTTATGGGGGACACAATTGATGATGTCACACCTACAGCCACACCCCCCTACAGTTGTAAACACACTTCAGGTCACACATAACCCCATCAGCGCCCCTTGTGTGGGTAACTCCCAAACTACAATGGTAATTTCACAATAAACAATGCATTTTAAATGCATTTTTTGGCTGTGAAAATTACATTGGTCCCAAAATGTGTCAAAATTGTCCGAAGTGTCCGCCATAATGTCACGAGAAAAATCTCTGATCGCCGCCATTAGTAGTAAAAAAAAAAAAATAATAAAAATGCAAAAAAAAACTATCCCTCTTTTGTAAACACTATAAATTTTGCGCAAACCAACCGATAAACGCTTATTGCGATTTTTTTTTTACCAAAAATAGGTACAATACTTATCGGCCTAAACTGAGGAAAAATGTTTTTTTTTTTATATATATATATTTTTGGGGAATATTTATTATAGCAAAAAGTAAAAAATATTGCATTTTTTTCAAAATTGTTGCTCTATTTTTGTTTATTGCGCAAAAAATAAAAACCGCAGAGGTGATCAAATACCACCAAAAGAAAGCTCTATTTGTGGGAAAAAAAGGACGCCAATGTTGTTAGAAGACACGTCGCACGACCGCGCAATTGTCAGTTAAAGCGACGCAGTGCCGAATCGCAAAAAGGGGCAAGGTTCTTTAGCTGCATTTTGGTCCGGGTCTTAAGTGGTTAAAATAAAGAGAAAATCATGTGTGTGTGTTATATGCCATCATTGGGCTGCCTCAGAGGGTAAGGGGAGGAGCAAGCACCCCCTGTATTGCACAGAGGGATCTCCTGTTTACTCGCCAGTTGGGGCACTTTTAACCCCGCTAGCGCCCGAAAAAAAGGTTAAAAGCGCCCCGCAAAGCAGGTGCTATTTTTAGCGCAAAAGCGTCTGCAAAGTGCCTCAGTGTGAAAGAGGTTTAAAGGACATACAAAATTGTTCAGCTTGACTGTTAAAGACTAGCCAAATAATTCAACAACTGCAGGTACTACATACAACATGTAAAACATTTAACACAGAGCGGCCGACGCCAGGTGGATTGGCACATGTTGCATCCACTTGGCTGAGGCTGTGTACCAATTAGCAATGCAGTGATCTATATGGAGCACAAATGCTCCAGCCCCCTGGAGGCTCGAGCCAGAGAGGAGAGGGAGAGGAAATGGAGACTCAGGCAGAAGTCAGTGAGCCTGAATGTGTATACTGGTGACACTGACATCTTGACATAGCTTCTAAGATGGTATATACGATGTTGCTGCTCTGTCCTCTGTAGATGAAGAAACTGGTTAGAAGGCTGTGTTCGCGACTGATGCAGTAATACCATATGAGAGTTATATGTCACACAGATAGTTAATTCATTACCACTCCTACGAATTGATTAGTCGTGTCGTGTTCAGAGCATCTCCTTATACAGCGGGGTGGATTGTCCATTCATCCCTGTAGAACTGGATATCGGATAGTGGTTTGATGTTGTCACCCTCTATGTCTGACGCTTTGCCATGAACAGAGGCATAAGCAGACCAGAGGATACAGAGGCCGCTCTCCCGTCCCCACTACAACCACATAGATAGGCTCCCCGTTCACTTTCTCACTGACTGGCCAACACAACAGGGACGCGAGGGCGGTGTCAGTGCCGAAATGACGTCAATGTGTTTTGCTGTGCAATTGTGTAGCTTTGTCTGGATTACCATGTGGCATAATTTACAAAAAATGTCTGTACTTTGTCCACTTGGGGCAAAGTAATGTGTGCTTTAGTTTTCAGTCATCTATCTGACTAGCACATACTTTTTTCCACTCACGCTCAGCTGCCAGCAGTTCAGTTCATTACTTGTGTCAAGTACAACTCCAGTGAAATGTAGCTCACATAAGGCTGCACTTTTGCTACATTAACTTGGACCTGTTTGTTTACCCTTTATGACAAAGCTAATGGTCACTTAAAAGTAACCCTTTTTTTTGCCATTGTTTAAGAAAACTTAAAATGGATGTAAACCCATTCATGAAATCTGACCTAGGCACATATCTGTAGTGTTTACTCACCTCTCTACAAAGCCCTAAGTCTTGTGTGTTTCTGCTGCTCCATTCCTCTGTTATCAGCATGATAACTTCTGACAAGTTCTCTGACACAAGAGATAAAAGCAGCTGAAAATGTGTGTGCAGAGGGAACTTAAAGACAAAATAAGCAGATAGCTTGTCTATTCACAGCACAGCTCTGCAAGTTTCTTTGTTCCTCTACCTATGTGGAGGGGGTGTGTGCCTTTCCTCTAATCAGCTTACACACAGTGTATGCCCAGAACCCTTCACACTGCTGAAACATTTCTAACACAATGTGCACTTTATAAAGAATGTAGAAAGCTGTAGACGCAGATATACTTGTAAATTGTATGTAGGGAAATTTGTTTCATCCCTGTGTATCATCTGAGGCTGTGCACTTCACTGGGTATATCCGAGGGTTTACATCCACTTTAATATGAACAATTTAGATAAGACAACTCATCGGCAGGGATGGCAGTACAGTAACAGCACAGTTCCAGGTCCAGGGGAAGTAGTGCATGATTGTACACCATGGTTGGACAGTGTGCACACTAATCCAACTTTGCTTCTACTGATGTTAATTATAGTTTGTTGTTTTGTTTTTGTTTCCTTTTTTACTGTCTAACCACTGTTACTATCAATCTCTGCCAATGCATGAATTGGCTCCCACTCTCCCAATGAATAACATTTAAAATACAGTTAGCAATATCTCAAACTCTCATACAGAAGCCCCAGTGATAACTCTCCTAAAAACTGCTTTTTACTTGTATATTACTACAGTGCTCCATCCAGCTTGCTGCTAATTAATTAAAACTACTGAGTGGAGTTAAATTCTTACAAATGCTCATCCCTGATCTTTAAAAATGAGCTTCCTTTTAATGATTTAAACCCAGCTTCCACCCCTTGCCCTAGACCAGTGGTCTCCAAAGTACGGCCCGTGGGCCACATCCGGCCCGCTAGGACGTTTTGTCCGGCCCGTAGCTTCAGTCATCAGACTTACTGCAGGGACGGCTTGCTTTGCCTTCCGACAGACATTGAGGGATTTCAGCGCAGACCTGCTGCACTTCCCAGCTCCTCCACCAGAGTTAGTTTCATTTTAGCTGTAACAGCTTGTCTGTGTAAAAGGGGCGGGAGCCGGGAAGTACAGAGTGATGTGTCTGCTCTAATGCCAGCTCTTCAAAAGAAGCACAGAACACGCTGATCTACTTGGAAACTTGCAGACAGACAGTGATGGGGAAAATAACGTGCTGGGGGGGGGGGGAGGCTGGGGACACAAGTATAGAGGGGGGACAAAACTGTGTGTGGTGGGAGATCTGATGGGGATGTGGTGATGGCTCTGATGGGGATGTAGTGATGGCTCTGATGGGGATGTGGTGATGACTCTGATGGGGATGTGGATGTAGTGATGGCTCTGATGGGTATGTGGTGATGGCTCTGATGGGGATGTGGTGATGGCTCTGATGGGTATGTGGTGATGGCTCTGATGGGGATGTGGTGATGGCTCTGATGGGAATGTGGTGATGGCTCTGATGGGAATGTGGTGATGGCTCTGATGGGAATGTGGTGATGGCTCTGGTAGGGATGTAGTGATGGCTCTGATGGGGATGTGGTGATGGCTCTGATGGGGATGTGGTGATGGCTCTGATGGGGATGTGGTGATGGCTCTGATGGGAATGTGGTGATGGCTCTGATGGGAATGTGGTGATGGCTCTGGTAGGGATGAAGTGATGGCTCTGATGGGGATGTGGTGATGGCTCTGGTAGGGATGTAGTGATGGCTCTGATGGGGATGTGGTGATGGCTCTGATGGGGATGTGGTGATGGCTCTGATGGGGATGTGGTGATGGCTCTGATGGGGATGTGGTGATGGCTCTGATGGGGATGTGGTGATGGCTCTGATGGGGATGTGGTGATGGCTCTGATGGGGATGTGGTGATGGCTCTGATGGGGATGTAGTGATGGCTCTGATGGGGATGTAGTGATGGCTCTGATGGCGATGTGGTGATGACTCTGATGGGGATGTAGTGATGGCTCTGATGGGGATGTGGTAATGGCTCTGATGAGGATGTGGTGATGGGGATGTGGTAATGGCTCTGATGGGGATGTGGTGATGGGGATGGGGATGTGGTGATGGCTCTGATGGGGATGTGGATGTGGTGGGGGGCTCTGATGGAGATGTAGATGTGGTGGGGGCTCTGATGGGGATTTAGATGTGGTGATGGCTCTGGTGGGGATGTAGATGTGGAGGGGGCTCTGATGGGGAACACTGATGTAAGGCCTCATGCACACTTAATAGTTGGCCCTGGTGCACAAGGCTCTGGCATTTAGGTGCGGGCGGAGGATACAGGTGCACCATCCAGCCCTGCTAATGGCAGCCTTTTTTTAAATTCTGCTCTATTCCATAGCTGAGGAGTAATTTATAAATGGCTTCTTTTTTTTTCGGCCCGTGAATATCTGTAAAATATACAATGTGGCCTTCGAAGTAAAAAGTTTGGAGACCCCTGCCCTAGACCAAACGTTTACTTTGTGCACAAAGTTCTCTTCATGACAAAATAAAGTTCTTCTGCAGAAGTTAAATGTGTTACAGCTCATACTTCAGAGAGTAAAAGTTTTACATATTCTCCTGACAAAAATAACTACAAGGATTGTAATTATGTGCTAGAAAGTTAAACAAACTAAATCACAAAGAAATGTTCCAAATTTGAATGTGTTTTAAAAATGCACGTATTTTAACTAACAAACCAACCATACGATGTACCAAGTGGAGTTTTATAGGTCAAGTGCAACTTTCCACAGAGAGTAATTGATAACTGAGGGCAACACAAAAACTCTAAATATATTAGTAGCATAAAAGAAAAACAGCAATATACAGCATGAGATATTAAGCTCGCAAGGAAAGGTTGAAAAATGCACTAACCTTCTACAGCTGTGATGGAGGCAGATAGAAACAAGAAGCCAAGTGCAGCACAAAAAGCAATAAAAGAAACAAAAAAGTGTTAGTCATGGAGCAGAACAAAAGCGTGCACAGCATTTTTACAATGTCAGAATGACAATTAAAACTAGAAAAATAGTATCTAAAATGATATAATACTAGGTAAGAGATTACCCTGGCAATGGACAATAAAGAGGAAATATAATAGAGAAGTCCAGCCTGAGCTTGTTAGGTTGGGCTTTTTTTTTATGGGTCACAGGAGTCCAATTTGCTTGGCACTCCTGTGACCCGCTTTCAGCAGAGTGGTCTGAAGTCCACTCTCTGCTGACGCCACACAGATCAGTCCAGGCACTGTGTCATCACAACAATGAATTCTGGATATGCCAGGTGCCTGGACTGACACCCGTCTCAGCAAGCCACCGACAACCTGAGATGCCCGCTTCTCGCCCCTCCACAGCTCAGCGCTCCAATGAGCGCAGGAGAGCAGAGCAGAGAGATGCTGACTGACAGTCTGCAGTTCTCTGCTCCGAGAGCTGAGAGAACCGAGTCATTGCGGTGTTCGATCGCTTCAGTTCTCAGTGCAGAGGTGGCAGGGGACCAGATGCAGCATCGGTCCAATGCTGCATCCACCTAGCTAAGTATGATGGGGAAAAAGAACCTAAAAAAAAAAAAAAATAAACATACTTCTCTTTTAAAGTGATTGTTAAATCTCATGTTTTTTCACCTTAATGCATTCTATGCACTTGGGTGAAAAACCTTCTGTGCTGCAGCTCCCCGCAGACCCCTCCCTTTTTCTTACCTGAGCCTGATCCAGTACAGCGATGTGCATGACCCCAATGGCTCCAGCCGCTGTCTCACTCCTCAATGGCCAGATTGATAGCAGCAGGAGCCATCGTCTCCTGCTGCTGTCAATCAAATCCAGTGACACGGGGGCGGGGCCAAGCTCATCCGTCTGTGTCAATGGACACAGCAGCGGCACTCGTAAGCAAGTCCACACAGGTGCCCCCATGGAAAGTGGTTTTCCGTGGGGGCACCTGATGAAGGGGAGGAGCCAGGAGCACTGGCAGGGCACCTCAGAAGAGGATTGGGACTTCTCTGTGCAAAAACCTTACATAGAGCAGGTAAGTAAGGCTACTTTCACACAGAGGCGTTTTTTCAGGCGCTAAAGGGCTAAAAATAGCTCCTGTAAAGCATGTGAAAAAAGCCTCCCCTCCCACCCCAGTGTGAAAGCCAGAGTTGCTTTCACACTGAAACTATGTGCTTGCAGGACAGAAAAAAAAGTCCTGCAAGCAGCATCTTTGGGACGTTGTGGGAACGGTTATTTAAATCTCTCCTAAAACGCCCCGCCATTGAAATCAATGGCCTGTGCTGGCAAAGCTTTTTAACCCTTTTGCAGCCACTAGCAGGGTTTTCAAAGTGCCCTGCTAGCGGCCAAAAAGCCCCGCTAAAACAACGGTAAAGTGCCACTAAAACGTTACCGCCAACGCCCCCCACCCTAGTGCGAAAGTGCCCTACAACATGTTTGTTATTTTAATAAAAAAAACCTTTACAACCCCTTTAAGCTCACAGCTTTTTTTTTAAAATGTAATACAAGAACACTAAATGTTATTTTTTTTTTTTAATACATACTTTTATAAACAGATATGGCCATTAAAATAATTGATTTGTTAATGCTATGACGCAAGGTAAAAGTTAGTCCATGCAAACGTTTTTAGTAGAGATAAAATATCATGTTTGTAATTGGCTCCTGGCTTCTTAAACTTGTTTGATACGCCAACACTGAGAGCTCCTTGATAGAATTCCTGATTTTTCCAGGGGGAAGGAGAGTAGGAAACCCTAAAGCCCCATACACACGTGTCGAATATTAGGTGGTATTGGCCGGTGTGTACGGAAGATGATCCGGCTTCTGTGAAAGATGCATGACCGAAAAAGATCTGCCGATGGGCATCCGAGTGCTGACCGCTGTGTTCTGGTGGGGAAGGGGGTAGTCTCCCTGTCAGAACACCATAGCTCAGCGGGGGACACTGTACTAACATCGGATAGTTAGTATACTGTATCAGCTCCTCCTCAACTCTGTTTTTTTTTTGTTCAGCAATAAAAAAGAAAACTGCCGGTGTGTACTAGGCTTTAGGCTCAGTTCACATCTATGCGGGTGACTGTGGGTGCGGGAATTGCAGAAACTCCCACATCAGCATTTAGCTGCAGTGTGTTTGTGGGTGCAGAAACTGCAGGGAAATTGCATGGTCAAAAGGACCATGTGATTTCCCTATAGGTCACATTTTGAAAAAGGTGCATGCACCTTTCTCTGTGTGGGAAATGCAATGGGCTTTTGTGCCTGAGCAAACACAAAAGTGTAAACCGGGCTCTACAATAAAGCATGTGTGTACATCCAGGGGCGAAAGTGCAATTTTTTTCACTAGTAGAGTCCAACAAAAACAAATTGTTAGCTGGTTTGTGTTTCCAACATTTGTCATCTAACCAAACACTGTATTGTAAGACTGTGTCACATCAGGACAGGCATGCAAAGGCCCATGTGGGTGTAGCTAGATTGAGTATAAAAATGAACATGCATAATCTATTGCATATTTAAATAACAATTTTGTCTGCATCTATTTTATATAAGACTTACAGAATCTGTTTCTGTAATGAAATGCATGATGCACCAATGCACTGAAATCCTCCTTAGCATTATGTTTATTTATTTTTTTACACATTGGTTATACAGTTTTGCTTCTTCGCAAAATGACATTGAGCAATTTTCATTAGTTGTTAGATAGACCCAAAAACATAGAAAATAAAATGTTATTTTAGACTCAAAAGCACATTCAGATAATTAAGTTTACAAGCTAAAGCAAAAAAATAAATAAAAATGCTGTTAACTTATCCGCAGGATGTGGAAACCTTGCATGAAGATCTGAAAAAATTAATGGGGTCGGCAACTAAATAGCAAATGAGGTTTAATGTAGAAAAATGTAAAATAATGCATTTGGGTGGCAAAAAATAGGATTTTTATAAGAGCTTACCTGGAAAAACCTTTTCTTGGAGTACATCACGGGACACAGAGCCTTGTTAATGACTTAATGGGTTATATCTCACCTTCAGGTGCTGGACACTGGTGTGATCAATTAGACAGGAAGTTTCCTCCCTATATAACCCCTCCCATAACGGGAGCACCTCAGTTTTTGTAGCAAAGCAATAAGTGTCCCAAAATCCTCAAATAATAGGGGCGGGAGCTCTGTGATGTACTCCAAGAAAGGGATTTTACTGTTAAGCTGTTCTAAAAATCCTATTTTCTTTTTTGTACATCATGGGACACAGAACCTTATTAATTACTTAATGGGATGTCCCAAAGCAATTCTTAACCTGAGGGGAGGGAGACACCGATCAAAAAGCAGACCGCCATTGGATGTGAGGACCTATATTGCTGCCTGCAGCACACTGTGCCAAAAAGTGGCATCCTCCCGCCTTCTTATGTTCACCTGAAAGAAATTAGTAAACGTACGCACAGGCGACCAAGTTGCGGCCTTGCAAACCTGAGTCCTAAAGGCTTGGTAATGCACCGCACATAAGCGCTTATTGTCATGGTAGAGTGCACTCTAAAGAAACAGGGGGAAACCCTCCCTTTAAACCACAAGCCTGACTAATAACCCGATGAATCAACATTGAAAACAGTTGATTTAGGCACTGCCTGCCCTTTCCTGGGGCCTCCTGGTAGCGCAATAAATGTTTTCCATATCTGAGCAGCTGCTTCAGATAGGCCTTGACTGCTCTCATTACAACGAGAGAGTGTAACCATTTAAATAGCTGATTTGAACAATACTACATTTCCTTCTGTAGAACAAGGTTCTGGAAAAAGGAAGGCAAGAAACATCTTGATTCAAATGAAAACTAGATCATTTTAGGAAAAAAGGCTAGGTGAGGATTTAACATCACCCTATCCTTAAGAATAATTAAGTATGGCTCTATACAAAGGAAATCTGCCAGCACAAAGTCTTGCAGAGGCTACCGCAACCAAGAACACCAATTCCCTTGTGAGAAGGATGAAGGGAACTATGGTGCATCGGCCCAAGGTGCTGTCCTTGTAAGCCGACAAAACTAGACTCAACCCCCCGGGCACAAGGGCGACTCAACTGGCGGACTTCTACGCATTACCACTTGTATCAAGGCCGGGATCAAAGAGTGTGAAGCAAGTAGCCTTTGAAAACACTGACTAGGCCGAGATTTGACCCTTAGTGGAACTTAAAGGCTAGCTCCATCTCCTTTTTAAATATAGGAAGGTAAGAATTCTATCTATGACATACTTCCAAGGATGCCATCCCTTGGTTTTATACCAGGAACATGGGCCTCCCAAATCCTATGATACGTGGTCCTAGAGGTCAGCTCTCCTGTATGAATCAGGGTAATTGTCACTGATCCTGAAGCCTGCACAGTAAGATCAACTGGATCATGCCGGAGCTATTAGGCTGGCTTCCGTTCCCCTCTGATGTTGCGAACAAAAGATAATTAGGACAGCCGCACTAAAATCCAGCGTAGATTTATTGTAAAAGAATGAAACCAGGCACTACAAGTCACAGCAACAAAACCCAGGACAGCTGACACGTTTCACACTAACTTAGTGTTTACTCATAGCGGATTTTCACACAAAAGACCTCTAATACATATATCAATCCTGTCTGGACACGTGATCAAAAAAAGGTGAAGATTAAAATGCAATTGAAAAACTGCAAAGCAATCAAATCAAAGCTAATTAAGACCTGTTGTGATAGGGGTCAAAAAGACCTTCTGTTTTTATGCTGATCGCAGGTGCTAAAAAAACAAACATAGAGGAACATATTAGAGAGGGTAGACTAAAAACAAAATAAGTTGATAAAAAACACACATAAAACAGATAGACATTTTGCATGTGTACTGCATATATTAATCTAGGCAACAACAACAAAAATACATGCATGAAATGTGTGTGAAATAAATTGTGAATGTGAGTGGAGGTTTCTCTACTATTTGCTAAATGCGAAAAACCATTATATAAAAAACAACAACAATATGTATGTGTAATATCTAATATGCATGAATATTGTGTGTGTCTACCATGAATATTGTGTATAACCATAGCCAATGGTAATTATGGTAGACATTATTAAACCTAATAGTCTTAAAAGTGCAGAAAAAAGTAGTGGTATTGGTGAATAACCAAATAATAATAATAATAATAATAATAATAATAAAATAATTATGTGATAAAAAACTATTGTCATTAGTAGTGTCATGTAATGAAAGATTAAATATATGATGTTGATGAAAATAACAACAGCAACAATGTGTGAATACAAATTGACAGAACACACCATATTAAACGTGTATGTGTACATATATACAGTGGGGATCGAAAGTTTGGGCACCCCAGGTAAAAATGTGTAATAATGTGCATAACGAAGCCAAGGAAAGATGGAAAAATCTCCAACAGGCATCAAATTACAGATTAGACATTCTTATAATATGTCAAAAAAAGTTAGATTTTATTTCCATCATTTACACTTTCAAAATTACAGAAAACAAAAAAATGGTGTGTGCAAAAGTTTGGGCACCCTGCAGAGTTAATATATTGTACTGCCCCCTTTGGCAAGTATCACAGCTTGTAAACGCTTTTTGTAGCCAGCCAAGAGTCTTTCAATTCTTGAAAGTACCTTTGCCTATTCTTCCTTACAAAAGTCTTCCAGTTCTTTGAGATTTCTGGGCTGTCTGTCACGCACTGCTCTTTTAAGGTCTATCCATAGATTTTCATTTATGTTGAGGTCAGGAGATTGTGAAGGCCATGGCAAAACCTTCAGTTTACGCCTCTTGATGTAATCCCCCATGGATTTTGAGGTGTTTAGGATCATTATCCATTTGTAGAAGCCATCCTCTCTTTAACTTCAGCTTTTTCACAGATGGCATCCAGTTACCATCCAAAATTTGCTGAAATGTTATTGAATCCATGTTTTCCTTCGATTCATGAAATGTTCCCTGTGCCACAGTTGGACAGAGGTTCTTTTCATTAAATTCTGTGCCCTTTCTTCTCCAAACGTACCTTTGTTCATTCCGGCCAAAAAGTTCTATTTTAACCTCATCAATCCACAGAACTTGTTTCCAAAATGCATCAGGCTTGTCTATATGTTCATTTGCAAAGTTCAAACACTGATTTTTGTGGTGAGGACGTAGAAGAGGTTTTCTTCTGATGACTTTTCCATGAAGACCATGGGCCAGATTCACAGTGGACTTACGAATGTGAGCCGTCGTATCTATGCGCCTGATTCTTATAATCAGTTACGCATAGATTTGGCCAAGATACGAGCGGAGTAAGTCTCCTACGCCATCGTATCTTGGGTGCATATTTATGCTGGCCGCAAGGGGCGCTTCTGTAGATTTACGCTTCGAATATGTAAATTAGGTAGCTACGCCGATTCACGAACGTACTTGCACCTGCTACGCCGTTTACATTAGGCTTACGTCCGGCGTAAAGTTATCCCTGCTATATGAGGCACAGCCAATGTAAAGTATGGACGTCGGCAAGCGTATCTTTTTACGTCATTTACGCAAGTTGTACGTGAATGTGGCTGTGCGTAGGTTACGTTCACGTCACAGGCATTGGGCCTGGTGTATCTTATGGAGTAAATTTGATGTGATACTGAGCATGCGCGCGCATGCGCCGTACGATCGGCGCTTCATTTGCATGGGGTTACGGCTCATTTTAATAAAACACGCCCACCTCTTCCACATTTGTATTAAGCGGGCTTACGCCGGCCGATTTACGCTACGCTGCCGCAACTTACGGAGCAAGTGCTTTGTGAATACTGCACTTGCCTGTCTAAGTTGTGGCGGTGTATCGTAAATAGGATACGCTATGCCAATTTAAAGATACGCTCTCCTACGTGAATCTGGCCCCATATTTGTACAAGTATCTCTTTATAGTGGAATAGTGTACCACAACTCCAGTGTCTGCCAGATCTTTCTGGAGGGATCGTGCAGTCAAATGTGGGTTTGGATATTCTTGTTCCAGGCAGACAAAATGATGTTTAAAGCAGCCTTGAACGAAACTAAGCATAGGGGACCGCTTTGAATGAAGCTACCATCTTCCCTAGCACCTTAAGCAAAAAAGGTGAATGGAAGGAACTCTTCCTTGCCTTGACCACATAGAACAGCTTTCTTATAGTGCCGATTTTGTCTGAGGCAAGAAAAAAAACTCTTCTTGGGCTGTGTCCCAAACACTCCAAGCTTCTTACCGAACGTAAGAATGTACCTTTAGACTGGGATCCTAATGCAAGTGTTCCATATACCTTCCATCGTCGGAACCAGCCTCGTCCCCGGTCCACCTCGTTGCGGTGCCCACGGGTGCTCGAGGGGCGGGCGGGATCATGCTGGACGCGCTTAGGTCAAGCCGTGCTATCGATTGATCTATCGGTAGCAGATTGCCTCTGTATGCCATTGCTGCTATACCCGGGGCCTTTTAGTCCTGCTAGAGGCGAGCCCTAGCACATTGTAAACCCGGGCACGGTGGCTACCCGGAGGGCAAGAACACCAACTGGAAGAGCTGCCGTTCCCCTGTGAAACGCAGACAACCTCTGAAATGCCATGCAAATAGATACATATGCAAATAGCTCCCCATATGTGTATGTAGCCTGTGTTAAAATCTTACGTCTTATGTCCCTATGGAAGCGTGTGCACATGGAAGTATGAATTCATACAAACATGCTTTAGGCAAAACATAAAAAGTGTGCATTGTAAACATGCATTGATGTAGCACGTGTGCTATGGAATGGGCATTTTTGCAAGCAAGCATGACTTTATGAACGTGTTGCAGACATGTATTCCAATGCAAACACAAGGAATCCCGTATATTTAAAGAAACCTATAATAACATGCCTTATTATGACATCACGCAAAACTAGGCGATCATGCATCCTTATGTGATTCAGCATTTTTTATTATTATGCGTTCAAGCATTTTAAGCACCACTGTGCGAACAAGTACCCTTGACCAAGGACTGTTGTAGGATCAGGCACCCTTGCGCGATCCAGCATCTTTATGCAACCAAGAATTTGTATGTGATTTTAGACATTTCTGTGAAAACAGGCCTCACTGTATGATCAAGTATCCTTGAATAATCCATGACTCTTGTGTGGCCAAGCATGTTTATGCGGTCAAGCATCTTATGTGACTAAGCACTTAAATGTGATCAAGCATCCTGATGTGACTATGTAAAAATCATGTGTAGTCATACGAACACAAAAAAAAACATGTATCTTTATGTGATTAATCATAAACATGTTTTTACCCCACATGCACTTTGTACATTTCATACTCATGTTTCTTTATGCAAACCTGTGGACTGGTAAAGAGGAAGTTATCCTCCGCACTGTGCATTACCGCAATCATGTGATTTAGCCGATTAGCAACAATGTGCAGGATCAACTGTGCATCCCAGCAGTTGTGTGTTTGGCTAGCTTGAGGATCATGTGGAGATTTTTAGCATCCTATACTCTTTGGAGGGGGAAAAAAGCTTATGCAAGTGCCCAATCAGCATAAACTGTTCCAGTAATGGACGGACTGGGAAGGTACAAGAAACCTATGGGAATTTAAAAGACCCCAAGGGAGAGACATAGGCTTTGTTATACACAGCATGAATTTCTGTAAAAAATTGCAGCTGAGACTTCAGGCTTTTGATACCCCTGCCTCGTCAGATTGCCCCTGTCCCCTGATGGTGAATCTGCATCATCAGACTGTTGATCCTCTGTTTAAGGATTTAGAGCAGGGGAAAGGGATCTACCCCACTTTCAGCTCGTTTGTGAGGATACTGCAATGATAGCAGCCAACCTCTCCTAAAAAAAAAAAAAAAAACAACCAATGCAAATACAAAAGTGTCCTCAATGACATATGCAGGGCTGCAATGTTGGGAGAGGCTGCAGTGCCTGACAGGGCCAATGGCTCATCCTGTGCTGCTGCCTCAGGTCTCTCAGGGGAGGATAGTATCAAGCAGGCATGTCTAAAACCAGTAGATCTAGATGGCGACACTTTAGTGCCCCCTTTTTCCTGCCCCTGAACCCCTTTACAGGGAGACATAGTCCCAAGCCAAAAGGCAGAGGTACTAACACAGGTGCATCAACTGCTGAGCCTAGTCTGGCAATATACAAATGCTTGCTAATCTGCACAGCCTGAGTAGGTGTCTGATCACGTGTATATATATATATATATATATATATATATATGTGATTCCAGACTTACGCCTGAAAGGGACATGCACGTGCAGCTTTTGCTGTGATATGTGTATATGTATTCACAGCAGAAGCTGATCTGTGGGTGTCTGGCATGCAATATCCCCCTGTGCCCACCGACCATCGGGAAGACAGAAAACTGAAATGCGCCTATGTAAACAAGGCATATCTCCGTTCTGACATGAGGGAAGTGGTTGACACGGTGTTCCTGAAAAGCTGGGACTAGAATCAATCTCTTGCCCAAGTGAAAGCAGCACACATTGTACACAAAAACTCTGGCTAGGTACAGAGTTAACCCTTTGATCGCCCTAAATGTTTAATCCCTGTGATTAGTACAGCGACAGCCCATATTTGTAGCACTGATCACTTTATTAATGTCACTGGTTCCGGCAAAGTGTCAGTGTCCGATTGTCTGCCGCAATATTGCAGTCCCACTATAAATTGCTAATCGCCACCATTACTAGTATAAATAAATAAATACATTTTCCATAAATATATTCCATAGTTTGTAGACGCGATAACGTTTATGTAAACCAATCAATATACCTTATTGGGATTATTTTTCCCAAAAACATGTAGCAATATACAGTACATATTGGCCTACATTTTTGCCAGAATTTGATATTTAGAATTTTTTTATTGGAAATGTTTTATAGCAGAAGTAAAAAATAGTTTTTTTTCAAAATTTCGGATTTTTTTTGCGCTAGTGCAGTGGTGATTAAATAGCACCAAAGGAAAGCTTTGTCGATAAAAAAATTACAAAAACTTTACTTGGGTACAGTGTTGCACGTCTGCACAATTGTCAGTTCAAATCATGCAGTGCCGTATCACAAAAAATGGCCTGGTCATTGGGGGGGGGGGGGGGGGGTGTAAATCTTCCAGAGGTCAAGTGGTTAATTCAATTATGCAGTGCTGCTTTAGTATTGGATAAAAATGCCCACAGATTGCTGACCTGCGGAAAAAAATGTACTCTTCAGCAGGTTCATTGGGGGTGCCAACAACTCCTATTAGAAAACACAGTGCATCTACCCTGTGGATGCATTTTGGGCCGGGCACACATACCAAGTGCAGAGGTGTCAACCTAGCTGAAGCAAGTCTGGGTTTATAGAACAGCCTTCCATATTGATAAAAAATATTATGAAAAAAGGCAAACTACCTTAAAGTGGGACTTTAATTTTGAATATTTAAAACATACTCACCCATCAGAAAGGGAAACCTCCCTGTAGTCATAGGGGGCTTCTCACCAACTATAATTATTGTGAACACAACAGGAATCCTATATCCAAAGCTTCCCATACAGAACCAATGTGTCTTACAGATGTACTGCAACGCTAGATGATGTTGGAAATGACAGCGTTGAATCAAGGTAAAATCCCTAATCTACAGTATATGAAAAGCTGATTTACCAAAGTTAAAGGAGTTGTAAAGGCAGAAGTTTTTTTTTTGTTTTTTTTTATATAGAAGCCTCCCCAGCACCCCCTAATACTTACCTGAGCCCCATCTCTCTCCAGCTATGTCCACGAGTGTCTAAGCCACCCGGGACTCTTCTCCCGATTGGCTGAGACACAGCATTGTCGCCATTGGCTGTTAAAGTCAGTTAGCCAATAAGGGGAGAGAAGGGGCGTGGCCGGGTTGGGCTCTGTGTCTGAATGGACACACTGAGCTGTGACTCGGCTTGGGTGTCCCCATAGCAAGTTGCAGGCTGTGGGAGCACTCGACAGGGGGGAGGGGCCAGGAGAAACAAAGAGGGCCCCAAGAAGAGGAGGATCCACGCTGCTCTGTGCAAAACCAACTGCACAGAGGATGTAAGTATAACATGTTTGTTATTTTAAAAAAAAATACATGTTTTCTATTTTCTTAATTCTAGGCAAGCTACTAATTCATGCCCACAGATAATGCCAATATTTATGCATTTATTTATTTTGTGAAACAAAACTTGAAATCAAAACCTTGTGTAATTTTAACAGTATTTGTATGGCCTGAATTATTGCCACCTTGCATCTTAACCAAATATAAAGAAAAATATATGGAGGGGAATTTACTAAGATTGTAGTAAACAAACTGGGGCAGCTGCACATGCAACCAATCAGTGTCTAGCTTTTATTGTCAAAGCTCAACTAAACAAGTTTAAAATAAAAGCCCATTGGCTACTATGCACAATGCTCCATATTCTATTGGTTCCTGTTATAGTAAATTGCCCACATTCTTTTTTCGTACAGTCTTTACCTATCACCACAGCACATGTGATTTATATATGAGAAGCGCTGGATTGCCAGCCTTGAGCTATATATGGATAGGATTTTTTTATTTTTTTTTAGCTAATAGATGAGCTGCTGCTGTTCAATGAATGGAAATGTAATGAAGGCAAGTATATTTATGAGCAGCAGGGCTCAGACTCTATGTTTTAATATACAATACTAAGAGAACATGCACCAATAATTATTTTTAAGTGAATTCTAAAAATTTATTAAATTCCAATTTCTGGAGGAGAGATGGTTTGGCAATAGTAAGGCAGGCTGTGGCTCTTCAATATAGGGGGAAGAAAGCAATATCACAGGATGACTGATCTAAGGTCAACATGTGTGTCATTGTGGCACTGAACTACTTAAGTGAATGAACTAAAGATATAAAACATAGTACACAGAAATTGTTCCTGACAGGAGATGAGAAAAACTTTTTTTTCTTTTTTTTCCCCCCCAACAGCAAGAACAAGAGTGACATCTTGTGACATTTCTATAAAGCATACACAAATGTTAATGCAGAACTGTCATTCTGTGTACTAGTTTTACAACTGCCGAGCTATAGGCACAAAAGAAAAGAAATATGAGGATGTATCATTATGCAAACAACTAACACTCCTGATCATGGTACAAACACAGGGAGAATATAAAGGGAAAAATATATAAATATAAAAATATATAAATATATATATATATATATATATATATATATATATATTTTTTTTTTTTTTTTTTTTTTCATTTATCCTCTGAACTTGTTGCCAGAACATAGAAGCCAACCTATTTACTTCTAGTAAAAATTCAGGCAAAAAAGAAAACAAGTGTGTGAATTATAACCTGGTAAAGTGCAGAAAGAGCTAAGCAACCATTTAGTTTTACATTATGTTGTAACATGGATTGTAAAGAATGTGCATACTAGAGAGACAAAACACTTAGAGGAGAGTGAGAAGAAACGGTGCCATGGAAATATATTTTCTTTACAAAATCACTAACCATTATCCTGCAAAGCAAACTATAAAAAAAGGGCACACAAAAATTGTTGTGCCATCAAAGCAGAGGTTTTACATGGCATCCCTTTCTCTATAACAATTTACATACATCGGTAGTGTAATACAAATTAGACTGGATGGGACATAGTGTATGTTGTTGGCATTGGCATGTTTGAATGATTGCAGAAAACTGTGGCACAGAAAAAACGTAGTTGCCACCTTCAGCAACACATTGCAGGACACATGCAACTTACAATATAAAAACAAAAGTTTGACTGATTGCCACAGATAACATGCCTGTGTCTTCCACAGATTAGCCCCTTTCACTTTCTTAAATTCAAAGCTTTCATGCATGGAAACAAATGTAGCGTTAAAGAGGACAGAAACGATAAATAGTGTAAATATCTCCTAAACGTGCAATGTTTAGGAGATCTTTACATTACATGCAGCCAGTGAAATCACTGGCGCATGCGCTCTGAAGGGACGGCCACTTGTGCCATTCCTTCAAAACCCTGTTCCGTGAACGGTGGCTCCCGCATGGTAGTGATGTCATTGCAGCTCCGGCCAGTCACAAAGGCAGAGTCCGTGAACCTGGAATCAAGACGGGTGAAGATGGGAGCCCCTGCTGCGCTTTGTTTTAAGGTAAGTTTTGCATAACATGCTAGTTGGCGATGCATACTAGCACAACCGCTTTAACTCCTGCAAAGGCTGTTGATTAGTGTCCCAGGATCTTTTTTGCCTTTGGGTAGTGAAAGCCAGGCAAACAGAAACGTTCACTCATCTGGCTCAGAACACAGTTTAAGGGTTGCCTGTTCAAAAGCTTATTGAATATTAACTTGTATGGGGATTGGGGAGCTGTGGGATACTCCAGAACGCTACACAGGGATGTGAAGACACTCTTCCCTTTGCAGCTACTTCTTACACCCCTTTCACACTGAGGTGTTTTACAGGCGTGTTTGCATTAAATATAGCGCCTCTTCTGCAGCCCCAGTGTGAAAGCACAAGTGCTTCCACACTGGGGAGGTGAACTTGCAGGACAGGAAAAAAAAAATTCTGCAAGCAGTGTATGCACCACTCTTCCACCGCCCTTGCACATTGAAATGAATGGGCAGCGCTGCCGAAAGTCCTGCAAAGCGCTTTGGCAGTGTCGCAAAACAGGTGCCATTAGCCCTTTCCTTGGCCGCTATCAGGGGTTAAAAGCGCCCGCTATCGGACAAAAAGTGCCGCTATAGCAGCGGTAAAGCGCCGATAAAACTAGCAGTGCTTTACCGCTAACGTCCACATCACAAAAGTGTGAAAGTAGCCTAAATACAGTAATTTGAGCAGTAGGACAAGATGGACAGCACTGGGACACCATTAGCAATGTCCCAGGCCAGACCAGGCAGGTTTTTTACTTGGTGCACCAGGGGGTTAACAGCAGCAACAGTCGCTGGGATCCATCTTGTTTTCGGTCTGTTGCCAGTGTCCCCAGGGATTGGAGGTCTCCCTCAGACTCAGGCAGACAGACTGCTCTGTGAAGCTTCCAGATCAGATGAACCCCACTTGTTGCTCCCAAAGAAGCCACAAGACCTCGACGAGACATCAGAACCCTCGAGTAGGACAGCCAGGAAGGGCAAAAGCCCTTCTGGCTGGGAACATCTCCTGCTGGGGAAGAACCCTGCTGTCAGGAGCTCTGAACTATGTATTGCCCCCTCCTTAACTACCATCTGGGCACACTTCCCCAGGGATTGGAAGGATCTGTATAAATATTCAGGCTGCTCATTTGACTTCCCCTTGGCTCAGAACACTCACGTGTCTCACAAATTGTCATTCTACAGGCTTGGACTCTCACTGCCTAGTAGGCAATACTGATGTACTGTATATTGTTAGTCAGTAACACTGTGCTGTAGTCACACAATCTTGTTCATAATATAGCATGTCTAGTATATAAATGTGTGTTAGGGACCTTAGATTGTAAGCTCCTTGAGGGTAGGGACCGATGTGAATGTACATTGTATATGTAAAGCAATGTGTAAATTGACGGCGCAATTGAAGTACCTTAATAATAATAATAATAATAATAATAATAATAATAATAACAACAACAACAACAACAACAATGTCTTTCCTATTTGACTAACATTATTGTTAAGGTCTTATTATGTGATTGCCCTGTACCCTAAGACCTTATGTGTTCACATTTTTGTACTTTTGAGAACCAGGTCTTACATTAAATTAACAAAATGAAAAAATTTGAACAAGAAATTACTTTTCTTTTTCAACTGCATACATGTATCTGAGCCTCGATCATGTGGGCGTACTATAGCGTACACATGTGTGAGGGCCTTGTTTGTCAGAATGGGGGATGCACAGGTGTTCCATACATCCCTGTGTAATATAGATAGATTTAAACGTATGTATTCTGTTTATGTCTGTTCCGATTATGCCAATTGTTAGTAGGCAGGTATGATTAGTAAAGAGAAAAAAAGAAGCAAAAAGCATGTAGAATGATGTGAACATAGCCAAGTTGAGCTAAGTGCAAACTGATGTAAACTGAATTGGCTGAAGATGGATGTGCAAACTGATGTAACTTGAATTAGCATTTCTTCAGTTTTTCTTAGCAAAAAAGAGGATTGAATGGATGACGCCCATGTGAAAGAATCCTTATGCTTGGTTCACACCTTGTGTCTTTTGAGAATGTGCCCAAAATTGTACACTTTTCTGGCACACAAAGAAATGCACTGCAAACGTGAGGCAATGCCAATAATACGAAAAAAAGTAACAGTGACTTGGCTTTATATTTTACATTACCTTTTCTTTGACATGAGAAGGCATTCTCAAGTTCACAAAATAACTCTTTATCTTCATATCTTTCATCCCTTACATTCAACCAAAAACAGTTCTCTGTCATTTCATTAGGCTTAATCTACAAATTAAACAGAAATAAGCATAAAAATTAGCATAATATCAAAATGAATGCCCATTTTTAAAAATCTGCAAATTATAGATGTGTTTAAAAATAGTTATTAAAATTCCAAACAACATTCACCTGCAATCTCCTGTATGCATCCATGGGTGTCTGCTCCATAGGGCAAGGGAGGGCGTTTCCCCCCCCCCCCCCCCTAGAAATCAGTGCCATGATTCTCGGGGAGAAAAACAGCAGGCAGGAAGAAAGGCGAGGGCATGACAAATTTAAATAGAGCCGCTCTCTCTCTCTTCTAGCTTCAGCTGACAGAAAGGGGGAGAGGGTGATCGGGTGGGATATACAGTACAGACAGCCCACGGCTCTCCTCTCCCTGTCACAGCGCCGCTGCTCCATTTACCAGAGAACTCGGCAGCAGCACTGTGACAGGGAGAGGAGAGCCGCGGGCTGTCTGTACTGTATATCTCCCCTGATCGCCCCCCTTTCCCTCTGTCAGCTGGAGCTAGAAAAAAAGATAGCGGCTCTAATTGGATTTGCTGTGCCGCCACCTTGCTTCCTGCTTTTCTCGCCATGATTGGCCACAGCAGAAGGCCAATCAGAAGACTATGGGGACCGGGGGCATCAAGGGAAAGGTAGTCCCTTAAGAGATTGGCGGCCCCAGTGTTTCCACAGACACAATGCTAAAGCCCCCAGCATGCAAGCACTCTGCTGGAGGGGGGGGGGGGGGGTTACAAAAAGGAAAAAGGAGAATACTGTGCTCATGCTGGGGAAAGCCAGAGAGAGCCACGCTGTACCCACACAACCAGAGAGCCATGCTGTACCCGCACCACCAGAGAGCCACACTGTACCCACACCAACCAGAGAGTCAGGCTGTACCCGCACCAACTAGAGAGTCACGCTGTACCCGCACCAACCAGAGAGCCACGCTGTACCCGCACCAACCAGAGAGCCACACTGTACCCGCACCATCCAGAGAGTCACGCTGTACCCGCACCAACCAGAGAGCCACGCTGTACCTGCACCAACCAGAGAGCCACACTGTACCCACACAACCAGAGAGCCACTCTGTACCCACACCAACCAGACAGCCACACTGTACCCGCACTAACCTGAGAGCCACGCTGTACCCGCACCACCAGAGAGGGAGCCCCGCTGTACCCGCACCACCAGAGAGGGAGCCCCGCTGTACCCACACCACCAGAGAGGGAGCCCCGCTGTACCCACACCACCAGAGAGGGAGTCGCGCTGTACCTGCACCACCAGAGAGGGAGCCCCGCTGTACCCGCACCACCAGAGAGGAAGCCCCACTAGACCCGCACCACCAGAGAGGGAGCCCCACTGGACCCGCACCACCAGAGAGGGAGCCCCACTGTACCCGCACCACCAGAGAGGCCGCTACCAGGGTACAGGAATGCTACACTACTGACTAGAGTCACCCCAGGCAACCCAGAGTGAGTAAACGTCCAGCCAGAGGGATCACTGTTGCGGTTTCACCAGGTCTGGTAAGAGGGCCTGTTGGCCACTATCCATTACTTATCCTAGGGACTGAGCCATTAGGAAGTTTCTAACCCGATATCCTCCCATCTATGCTGTGGGCAATTATTGCAGAAAATGACACCAAATGCTGGGAGTTTTGAGTGAGGAAACTGACACCAGTGCTGAGGGTCATTATTATGTACATTGGTACAGATGCTGAAGTTTTTATTCTAGAAATCTGCACCGATGTGGGGGGTTATTAGTGTTGGTACTGACACCAATGCTGGAGATTGTTATTGCAGAAACTGGCACTGATCCTGGGGGTTGTTATTTCCTTGGGGGGGGGACTTAATTTTTGTTGATGATATTGTTATTCAAAGTTCCTAGCTGCTTGATAGTTGCATCGGGTTTCTCAAACCTTTGCATGCCTGTGCTTTATGTGATAATGTCAAAAAAGGACCGAGCATGGATGACCTTAAAATGATGCCCCCCCCTGAAAAAAAGTCCAGCGGATGCCCATGTATGCATCCTGTTTTCCGATATTTAAAGAATCTTCTGTAGTTAGTGATTTTCGAAGCTAGTAGACTTTTGACTTTTTAAAACAACATTGCTTATGACAAATGTCTGTTGTCAAAGAAAAATTCCAATCTGCTTAAGGCAGAGCTGATAAAAAGACTGTTCGTTAAAAGAGGAAGAAAAAAAAAAGTGAATTTGTGTGTGCGGAATAAAAATGCAGAAAATCCATCTCAACAGGTTTTCTTTCAGATGAATTGATCATCTTTCCAATTTGCATGTAAGGCCCCATACACACAAGAGAATTTATCCGCGGATACGGTCCAGCGGACCGTTTCCACGGATAAATCCTCTCAAAGATTTCCGCAGATTTCGATGCGATGGAGTGTACACACCATCGCATTGAAATCCGCGCGGAAATCCTCTGGCGATGACGTGTCGCGCCGTCGCTGCGATTATGACGCGGCGACGGGCGCGACGCTGTCATATAAGGAATTCCACGCATGCGTCAAATCATTACGACGCGTGCGGGGAATCCCTTTGGACGAATGGATCCGGTAAGTCTGTACAGACGAGCGGATCCATCCGTTGGAATGGATTCCAGCAGATGGATTTGTTGTGCATCACAGCAAATATCCGATCTCCTGGAATCCATCCCAGAGGAGATTTCTCCGCGGAAACAGATCCGCTGGCGTGTACACACCATAGGATCTATCCGCAGAAACCCATTTGCTGGGATTTATCTGCGGATGGATTCTATCGTGTGTACGGGGCCTAAGAGTATCCAGTTTGCAAATGAAAAACCCTTTTTTTCTTAATTGAAAATGTATGTAGTTGTGTGATGTACATTACTCTTCAAATACATACAATCATTCAGCATTTTTATGGACTTGAATTCCTGGAATACACACATAGCAAATATAGTGAATCATGCTGTTAGCTCTACGTGATAGCAAATAATTGAATGGTTCCGCTTAATAGTGAGCATGCTAGAATAGTGTGCATTATGAAAAGCTTGATAGAGTGGGAAAAGGGGCATTTGAACATTTAGCCTTTTGTTGGATAACCATAAGGAAGTTCAGAGGGTAGAAAACCTAACCGGTTCCCGACTGGCTCACGCAAATATACTGCGGCAGAATGGCTCTCCTGGGCAAAATCTTGTACATTTACAGCTTTGCCAAGGAGAGCCACCAGAGGGGCCACGGCGGGGAACCTGATGCGTGTGGCCGGCGGGCGCGATTGCTGCCAGCCACTCGCGGTCGCGTGCACAAGCGGCAGCACGAAGGTTTGCGTGTGTAAACACACAAATCCACATGATATCTGAGGAGACAAGATAAATTGTGTGTTTCCACAAAGTAGAAAACACGATATGTAACCTCCTATAGTGAGTCTCCATCCCCCCACAGTTAGAACACACAATAGGGAATAGAGTTAACCCCTTGATCGCCCCCTAGTGTTAACCCCTTTCCCTGCCAATGACATGTACATAGTAATCAGTGCATATTTATAGCACTGATCGCTTCGTAAATGTGATTGGTCCCAAAAATGTGTCAAAAGTGTCCGGCCTGTCCGCCGCAACACCGTAAAAAAATTGCAGATCACAGCCATTACTAGTAAAAAATTTTTAATAAAAACACCATTTAAATGCCATAAATCTTTTCCATAGTTTGCAGACACTATAACTTTTGTGCAAATCAATCAATATACACTTATTGCAATTTTTTTTTTTTACCAAAAATATGTAGAATAATGCCTTTTTTATTACATTGGGATATTTACTATAGCAAAAAGTAAAAGATATTGTATTTTTTTCTAAATTGTCGCTATTTTTTTGTTTATAGCGCAAAAAATAAAAACCGCAGATGTGATCAAATCCCACCAAAATAATGTTTTATTTGTGAGAAAAAAAAGGACATACATTTTGTTTGGGTACAACATTGCACAACTGCACAATTGTCAGTTAAAGCGACACAGTGCCGTATCGCAAAAAATGGTCCGGTCATTGGGCAGCCAAATCTTTCGGGGCTGAAGTGGTTAAAGGCTTAGAACAACCAAAGAGATGCTTGTTCTTTGTAGATGGTGGATGTTTGTTTTAGTCTAAGGTACCTTTAAATTCAGTTTTAGTTACTTAAAGCGGAGTTCCACCCAAAAATGGAACTTTTGCTTAATCCACTCCTCGCCCCCTTACATGCCACATTTGGCATGTCATTTTTTGGGGGGGGGAGTGGGGGCTTCAGGAGGTGTGGGACTTCCTGTCCCACTTCCTCCTTCCGCCGAGGGGCTGGTAAGGCAAAAGTTTAATAGCCTTACTGCAGCCCCTCCCTGTAGGCGATCGCCTGTCCAATCGGACGGCGCAGCGCCGCTCGCGCATGCGCAGTGACACTCACGCATGCGCAGTGGCTGCCCGGCCGTGAAGCCGAAAGCTGTCACGGCCGGATGCCCACACTTGGAATGAAGACACCGGCCGGAGAGGGGGGGAGAAGAGCGGAGCCCCGGCCGGCGCGTCGCTGGAACCGTGGAGCAGATAGGTGTCTGTTTATTAAAAGCCAGCAGCTACACTTTTTGTAGATGCTGACTTTTAATAAACATAAAAAAAGGCTGGAACTCCCCTTTAATTATTTGCTTCTTTTTCTCCCTGTGACTAGTCGCCCAAAACCACTTGTCTTCCGTGCTCTGTCAGTTGCAGGCATCCTGATGTAAACACATACAATGCAAGATCAGCATAACGTGGTGCATCAGAGAAAGAAATAGAGCCCCAACTGCTGGAGGAGTGAAAGATAAAGTAAGAAAAGTTTTTTTTTTTTTTTTTTAAATGGTACCTTAAAGAAATATGAACCCCACTGCAAGGGTAGTTTTACATTTTCCCCAGAGTTCAGCACTAAAATACCTAATATTTTCTAGTGTACTTGGGTGTTGAAATAATTTATGAGGGGACCCACTACTACTTATTATTATTAGTATATTACATATGAAGGACCAGATTGTACCTATATTTTAACTAAACCATGGCATAGACATAAAGTGGATGAAAACCTGATTCAATAAATTTGAGCTGGGCATATATATTATGTTTTCTTATCTCCCTCCAAAGCCCCGAAACCTGTGTGTTTCTGCTGCTTGTTGCTCTGTTCTTTGTACAAGTACTTCTGACAAGTTCTCTATCAACCAGCCTGAAATGTGTGTGGAGGGAGGTTGCAAAAAGATTAGCAGAGAGCTTGCCTTGTCACAGCACAGCTCTGCAAGTCTCTGTGTGGATGAGGGGTGTGTGCCTTTCTGCCATTCAGCTGTATTGGCTGTATGCCAAGAAGCCACTTCCAGTGCTGAACAGGAAGAGAAAATCTCTAACGCAATGAGCACTTTCTAAAGAATATATAAAGCTAAAGACAGCAGATATACATGTAAAACATAGGTAGGAGGATTTGTTTTATCTCTGTGTATCATTTGAGGCAGTTCACTTCACTGGGTACATGTGAGGGTTTACATCCACTTTAATAGTTTTCAAGCATCAATATGACTGTATGTATATAGAACTTTACACAAATAATTAAAATTAAAATATAGTTGTGTCCAGCAGATGACCACTTGATCTGGAGCTCCACTTGGCCTGAACTTATCAGCTTCACCACAACTTACTGTACAGGGCAGAAACATACATCCCAGCACCTCCGCCAGCCGCCCACCACACAGCGGATAATGTCCAAGCGACGGCTGTAAGAGCACTGGAGAAGCTCACAGACTTTTACCAGATATTAGAGAGACCAAGATGGTGCCAATCCTCAGCTCAGTATCAAGCTTTGCCATCTGGTTAATCTGGTAAGCATATACCTCATCACATCTGTGTGTTGTTGTGGTTGTTGGTGACACAGATCTGGTATTGAATTAATGTTAAGAACACAAATTCACTGGATTTAATAATTTTATGGAATTTTCCAAAAAAAAAATAACAAATTAAGAAATGAGGGGTATAGGGCCATAAAAAAAGGACCATGATTTCAAATGGGCTTCAATAGGCGAGACTTTGAAGAAAAAAAAAAAAAAAAAAAAGATAATAAATGTATGCTCTTTGGAGTGATGGGCATGTAAAAGTGATGTTTTTAACAAACTGAAGCATGAATTTAAAAACATCAGACGCATGTGTATATGTTAAAACACCTAAAGCCAATATGGAAAATGCAAAAAAAAAAAAAAAAAGGACACAGCAACAACTGCCAATATTTAGTCACTAAAAACATGAAATGGTGTGGAAGCAGAAACATTCTTTTTTTTTTCTAGAAATATTCACACTAGATTTGAGGTATTAACAGGCTTGCAGCTGTGTCACATAAATGAGAACATCAGCTAGGCAGAGGGGTTTATCAATGCTTCACTACAATAGGTGATTGTGTCCTTGGACTAAGAAGGGTTGTCAAGTCATGTGATCATTATTCAGCTCATGGAAAGCGCAAGAGTGCTTGCATGCATATGTAATTTCACCTCTTAGAAATTAACAAGGCTGTTGAGTCCACAAGGGTTTTCTTCATAAATTATGAATGAATATTAAAGAATTTCCGCACATATCTAAACTGCTTGATGTTGTTCGCACAGTTATAATCCAATTTTAAATATGTTATACCTGCAGTGCTGAAAATGGTCACAAAATGATGTTGGTAAGCAAACTAAAATGCCTTACCTTTTGCCAGTTAAGCCTCTTCATGCCGACTTCTGGTTTAAATTCTTTCTTGGGCTTTAGGCCAAATGGAAGATTCTTCATTGGAGGGGACCTTTGGGCTCCTAAAAATAAAGGCAGTGGTGGGGCACCTGGTGGAGCACCTGCCATTGGAGGTAAAGGTGGTGGTGGTGGTGGTGGTGGTGGTGGTGGCGGTGGTGGTATACATCCACTTGAAAATGCAGGTGGTGGTATAGGTGGTGGGGGAACACCAGAAGGTGGAAAACTTTCAGACCCCTTAGGAGGCACACTTCCAGACGGAACAGCAATACCATACTAAAAGAAAAAAAAAAACATGCAATTATAAAATACATTTACATCTGAAATTCTAGCGTGACCATTATAGGAAAATGTGCAATTAGTAATGCATGCATTTTACCAAGAAGCCAATGCAACAAGATAGGCTAAAAAGAATTTGGAATTATAATTCTGCCTTTTTATGAATTACAAAATGCAGTGGAAGCCATTGTCACAGTACAGGAAAGGAAATTAGTGGCATTTACTCTAAAAAAAAAAAACGACACATTTACTATTGGCTTTTAGCTTTATTTGCAAATAAAACGTAAAATAGTGCAGAGATGATGATAAATATTTATTCCCAGAAATAAAGTTAAAAGCTTCCCTAACCTTTAGTTTTGCAAACCTGTGGCATTAGCCAATCTAAACAAATAAGAAGGTAAACAAAAAGTAAAAAACGGGCATTTGGATTTGGCCCTTGTCTACATTGTTGAAATTTATTGCAAATTGAAGTGGGTGGAAATCAGCATGTATCGCTTCTGAAGTGTTCCCGACACCAAGAGAAAAAATTATGACAGGGAGGGACCTCTATGGGATTAATAGCTTCAGCTATGTCCCTGTGTGCTATATGAAGGGGGGGGGGGGTATCCCTTCCCTCCAATCAGTTGTTAGAGCTCTCCTCACTGAGCTCTGTAGAGTGCAACTTCAGCTCTACATGCCCATTTTTCTCACACCTCAGAGAAGCTTTCAAAATTTAGGAATTTGAACAGACATAGAGAAGAGAAGACTGCAGATAAACAGGTACAGCATACTGTATGTAGGAGGATTTGTTTCATCTCTGTGCATCACCTGAGGCCAGGCATTTCACTGGGTATATGTGAGAGTTTACAACCACTCTAATGTACAGACTACATTTTTGTAACCCGGAATAAAACAAACTGATAATAAGCTGACTGAATCTAACACAATGCAGCAACCGAACTGTGATTTCCACATTGAGCAACACATAGAAACCCTGTAAAGAAGGTTGTAGCTAGTAGAACAAAGCAGTGTTGAATTGTGAAGCCATTATTTTTACCTACCACAGACTGCTATTTTCTAACATGCACCTGCAGAACAGCCAGCCCCCATACCTGTATGTTAAACTAAGACTATTATCTGCATATTTTATTTGTTAACACTATGACGCACCTAATGGAAAAGAGTACTGCTCCAAGCCCTGCAACCTATGCTGTGCTCTCGTCCTGTAGTACTGACAAGTGCAGACTCTGCGCCGATTCGTGGAAAAAAGAAATGTTCCTGTACTGCCGCACTCTGATAGGCGATTTATTGAAACAAAATAAACAAAGGATAAAATCCAAAGCTGTATAACATCCAAAAAATCATGCAACGCTGCAATCAATGGTAAAAAGTGGACATAGGGGACAAAAAAGCCAACATGTTTCACATCATGGATAGATGCTTAGTCATAGCTATTGCACAGTACATTTTGAGTAATGAACAATATGAACACTTAGCCTAGGCTCACATTGGAGCGATTTGTCAAATCACATGACAAGAAATCAAATTGCAAGACAAGTTGCAGCCTATTGGCAGCAGTGTGTCCCTGGTGCGCGTGCCCGGCGGGTGTGATGCCCGCCGGGCACCCATGATCGCTCGTGACAGAGAGAGAACCGGTATCTGTGTGTGTAAACACACAAATCACAGTTCTGCCAGGGGAGAGGAGACAGATTGTGTGTTCCTGAGTAGGAATGATGATCTCTCTCCTCCTCTAGTCAGCCCCCCCCCCCCCACACAGTTAGAACACACATAGGGAACACATTAAACCCATTTATCCCCCCCCAGTGTTAACCCCTTCCCTGCAAGTGACATTTATACAGTAACCAGTGGCTATTAATAGCACTGATAGCTGTATAAATGTCAATGGTCCCAAAAAAGTGTCAAAAGTGTCCTACTAGTAAATTAAAAAATAATAAAAATGCCATAAATCTATCCCCAATTTTGTAAATGCTATAACTTTTGTGCAAACAATCAATATACGCTTATTGCGATTTTTTTTACCAACAATATGTAGACTTGACCTAAACTGATGAAGATTTTTTTGGGGATATTTGTTATAGCAAAGTACAAAATACTGTGTGTGTTTTTTTTCAAAATGTCGCATTTTTTTGTTTATAGCGTAACAAATAAAAACCGCAGAGATGATCAAATACCACCAAAAGAAAGCTCAATTGTTCGGTAAAACTTTGCACGACCGCACAATTGTCAGTTAAAGCAGTGCGGTGCTGTATCACAAAAAATAGCCTGGTCAGAAGGGGGCAAATCCTTTTGCGTCTGAAGTGATTAAAGAGGAAGTAAACCCTCAAGGGTTTCACTTCTTTTTTTTTTCCCCTGCAAAGTAAAAGCATAATGGGGTAGTATGCATTGCATACTAGCCCAATAGGTTGCACTTACCTGTAACAAAGCCAGCGATGTCCCCGCTGGTGGTGGCATCCATCTTCACCTCTTTTCTTTCTGGGGTCGTGGATTTTGACTCTGTGACTGGCCGGAGTTACGTGACGTCACTCCAGCGCTTGTGGGTGGGAGCCGCTGGTCACGGCACAGGGACCTTTCGAAACGACACAATTGTGTCTTTTCTTCAGTGTACACGCACCAATGACATTGGTGCAAGTATGTATGGTAAATGTCTCCTAAACCATGCAGGTTTAGCCGATATTTCCAGTACTTATAGGTAAGCCTTATTATAGTCTTACCTGTAGGTCAAAGTGGTGTAACTAGGTATATATAAACACTTTATTTCTCCTCTGCATTGACTATGCAATTTTAAACCAAATATTCAATGAAACTGGAAATACTCTTTAAAAAATATAATGTTATGGCCTACCTGGTTTCTGCTATGCTATAAAGGTGTGCAGCCAAACTAAGTCGTGCATGCTTGTATAACACTTGTTTTTTCTACATAAGAGGCTGGAGGCATATTTAGAGTAATGCATTATAAATAACCTTTTAGGATTGCATTAAACATAGTATATACTAAAATTGTAACAAACTAGTCCCAGGCACTATTGTCTGCTCTGATCACCTGCCAAAGCAGTAAGTATTTGCTGTAAGGACTGCCCGGGGCAAGCCACAGCGCCTGCATATTTCTTGGTATTAAACGTGTATACAATGCATCCTATATGAATAAAAAATGGATCAAAAATTCCACCTCTTAACACAACATTTAACTTGTGTATTTTAGTCGCAGCTAATGCATTTTGTCACAAACATTTTAAGCCGTAAGATATACAAAACAGCCCTCTTTATAACTATTATCTTGCCTATAATAAGGGCACAGTACAGTTTTAAAGTCAAATAAGCTGGACATAAAGAGTGCAATATCTGAAAAAGCTAAACCACATTTAACCTTCAAATCACATAAAGCCTGCAGTCACACTGGGTATGATTTAAAGTGGTTTGATTTAAAGGCTGACTTCAACCACAATTTATAACAACTTCAGCACTACTTCTGTGAGATTTGATATGACTTCAGTGCTACTTCTGTGAGAGGGTCTGTCCATGTCACAGGGAGTGATGTTTTAAACAAAAGCTTAGCTAGCAAAGGGTTAATATTTAACTTCTTTCAGGCTCAAGCAGTGCTGATAAGGATACAAGTATGATTTGCAGCACAATTTACATTATAATCTATGGCAGTGAAATTGTCCTGAAAAAGTAAGACATGAACTACTTCTCAAAGTGCACTACTTGAAATCGTACCTATTAAGGCACTGCCATAGATGCTACTTCAGGTACGATTTGTAAATCACATGTCGTACCTTAAGGCCTCTTTCACACGGACGGACGGTCAGTTTTGACGGCGGACCTGAACGGCCGCTCCATGCAGTCCTATGGAGCGTCGGATGTCAGCGAAGACATGTCCGCTGACATCCGATCCGCCAAAATCAGACGTATGGCTATACGTCCATATCTGTCCATGGCGGATCGGATGAGATATGACGAAAACGGACATGATGTCCGTTTTCATTAGATCGCTCCATAGGAATCAGTGGCGCTGCACAAGCAACTCCCCGCTCAGTGAGCAGAGAGGAGCTTGACATCCCGCCAGCTCAGCTGAGATCTGCGGACTGATCTCCTGTTGAGCTGGCGGAATGAGGTGGAGTCCGCCTCGTGTGTAACTGGCCTAAGTCGTACCGGTGTGACCGGGGGAAAGACTGCGGGCCGGATTCAGATACAATGGCGTATCTGTCCGGCCCGCGTAACGTACGTTACGGCGCTCTAAATTTGGGCGCGAGTTCTTTATTCAGAAAGAACTTGCGCCCTTAGTTAGAGCGGCGTAGCGTATGTGTTGCGGCGTAAGGCCGCGTAATTCAAATCAGGATGTAGGGGGCGTGTTTTATTTAAATTTCCCTTGACCCTGCGTTTTTTACGTTTTACTTGAACGGCACATGCGCCGTCCGTAAAATATCCCAGTGTGCATTGCTCTAAATGACGTCGCAAGGACGTCATTGCTTTCGTCGTGAACGTAAATTACGTCCATCCGTATTCGCGAACGACTTACGCAAACGACGTACACATTTCAAAACTCGGCGCGGGAACGACGGCCCTACTTAACATTAGCTACCCCTCATATAGCAGGGGTAACTATACGCCGGAAAAAGCCGAACGCAAAAAAAAAAACGCCAGGTGGTCGTTCGTTTCTGAATCTGTGTAAATGATCATTTGCATATTCGTCGCGTAAAAATACAGAAGTGCCACCTAGCAGCCAGCCGGGAATTGCAGCCTAAGATCCGACGGTGTAAGACACTTACACCTGTCGGATCTTAGGGATATCTATGCGTAACCTGATTCTATGAATCAGGCGCATAGATACGACCCGACGGAATTCAGAGATACGACGGCGTATCAGGAGATACGCTGTCATATCTCTTTCTGAATCCGGCCCTGCATGTTTTATCTCTGCTAACCTGTTTATTAGGAAGTGACGATGACTTATATGTAAAAATAAAGGTTGGGCTGGTACCGCATCAGTTTTTTCATTTAGAAAGGAACTACACAACAATTGAACATATGAATAACAAGGACACATTTTATTATTGAAAACATGGGTTAAACTGTTCATAAATGGTCAAATAAAGCCAAACTTTTTTTTCAGTTATGGATAGAGTGGAGAGGAACTGGAACCCCTGTTATCCTCTATTACTGTTCTAATGTTAACACACAACATGGGATTTTTATTTACTTCCAATGGTTATTGGAAACGGGACAAATGGAGTGGGTGAATCTCTTTAACAGGGGCACAGCAGCAATAAGCATCCCCTCCCCTTACATTAGATGTCAAGAGCCACCCCACCATCAGAAATTGAGTCCCCACCCTCCCTTACAATACAGTGTACCCCCTTACCTTATGCTGCTGGGATAAAAGCTGGATGCATTGCTTGAAAGCAGAAAGTACAGGGTCTGGAGAAGCACCAGAGGAGGGCTGGAGCTCTCCTGCAGCTGCAGGAGAGGTGCAAGGGCCACATGAAATGGCCTGGAGGGCCGGATTCGGCCCACGGCCTTGTGTTTGACACCTGTGCTCTAGGGGTTGCAGGAATAGTTCTTGCCATTAAGGAAGGTTGTTTTCTGCCACATAGAGGTGGCGTAAGATCCAAACTTCAACAACACCCAAAATGAATGCCTTGCACTGACACATAACCAATTTAATTCTAAGGACTTGATTTTAGTCTTGATTGGATTCCTGGCCAGTGTTTATTCTATTTTCTTATTTGTCTGTCTGTGGGAGTGGTTTTATTGGTTCTGAATTGATACAAATATATGCAATACAAGAAAGTTTTAATGCACATATGTTAAATTATTAGTTACCGGTAGATGTACTGATGTATTATATGTAGGATAATCTGGATTGTAAAAATGGCGTTATTTGATCTTTGTAGATATCACTGTTCTGTCCTGAGGGACCAGATCAAGTTGTCATTGAAGTGCACTGAAGTGTGATGCCAACTAACCACTTGGCAGTATTTTTTTATTACATAATATTTCACCAATAAGGTACTAAAAAAAATATAACATATGAACAGGCACATGCAGGGAGAATGGTAGGGCATTGCAATATGAAGTCTTTTGGCACATATGAAAAATTATGATATATTGCCGTAAAGTGGTTTTAAAGGCTCAAGGTTTTTTACCCTAATGCATTATATGTATTAGGGTTAAAAACTTACGGGGTGCATCTCCCACCAGCCTCCTATTATACGTACATGAGGCCCCATCTTGATCCAGTGGAGTGCATGAGAGCAGTGGCTCGCACAGGTCTCTCTCTCCTCATTGGCTCACACAGCAGTTGGAGCCCTTGGCTCCTGCTGGTGTCAATCACAGACAGAGAGCCAAAAAGGAGAGATAAAAGGGGAGGGGAAAAGCAATGATCTGTGTGTGAAAAGACACACAGAGCGTATTGCTGGAGTGAGCCTACTCAAGTGCCCCATAGCAAGAGCACCCACTTCAGGTCCGACTCAATAAACACATTATTAGGGGCGTGGCTTGGACTCCACCGAGATGGCGGTGTGACTCCTGAGCTCCGGCTGACGGCGGATACATAGAACGGCTCACAGCGCACAGAGACTCTCCTCTTAGCCCTAAAGATCACCCATCTGCGGCGGAACACCCGCTCAACAAACGAGCAACATGACGAGGAAGCGGCAGGCAGAGCATCGTCCGAAAAAGCTCACGGACTTCTTCTCCTCATCGCCGCTGCCTCGTGGGCAAAATGGCGCCGGCGCGTCCTCCATGGCTGCAGCCAGCAAGGGACGGTTCCAGGCTATAGCGGCGCCAGAACACCATGACTCCCCTGAGGCTGAAGGGACATCACAGGCACCCTCTCCGCTCAGTAGAAGCCCTGCAAAGTCCCGTTTTAGAGCGGATGACTCAGACAACCAGCAGTGTGAGGTAAGGTCGAATGCTGACTCACAGGAGGACACGAGGGAGCTCCCTGACTCCATAGTCTCCTTCCCTACACAAAATCAGCCAGTCATGGACACAACTCTCAAGGACATGCTGATCTCCTTGCGGAGCACTATACATGGGGACATGATGTCATGTATGAGAAAGTTTAGCACAGAACTGTCGGAAGTGGGTGATAGAGTAAACCACATTGAGACAAAAATGGGGGAATACGCGCCCACCATCAACGACCTGGTGGATGCGCATGACGCTGCCGAGGAAGAACAAATATGGATTAAAGCTAAATTAGCAGATTTGGAGGACAGGTCACGTAGAAATAACGTGAAAATCCGTGGTATCCCAGAAAATGTGACCCCCTCTAACCTGCGACCATATGCCATGACCATGCTGGCGGCCCTCATGCCTGATCTTTCAGCCATTGAATTATCCATTGACAGGATTCACCGCCTGCCCAAACCCTCCTTTATACCAGAGAATGTTCCCAGAGATGTCCTATTTAGAATGCATTTTTACCAATCTAAAGAAAAGCTGATGTCTATCACCCGCAAAGGAGAACACGGAGGCACTGAATATGCACATCTACAGTTCTATGCGGACCTATCGCAATTCACCCTGCAACTTAGGAAGAACCTGAACACGGTCACCAAGGCCCTAAGAAACCATAACATCACATACAAATGGGGGTTTCCAACCAAGCTTATGGTGACCAAAGATGGCGCTACACACGTGATCACCTCTCCTTCCAAAGGCTTCAAGCTCCTCCAGAAATGGAAAATCCTCCTGGATGAGAATCCCTCCTCGAGCAGCCTTGACACACCCGGCAGGGTGTCCCCTGACTGGAAACAAGTCTCTAAGAATCGTTGATGTGACTGATCGCATGCATCTTTGCCTTGTGTGTTTGTTTAGTTGGTCCCTCTTGGGACCCCGCCATTGGAGCTTTTCCACATTTCAGCTCCCCTGTATCTGAGCAGTATTTTCTGCACTCGGGTCGTTTCGGCCCTCCTTTTACAGTCCGAACTTTATTTTTTTTGGTTTATTTTATGTTTGTGCTTCTTTCTTAACCTTTTTTGTCTGCAGGAACCGCACCCTTTCAACTCCAAGAACTATGTACCTCTTACTCACATCTCCCCAAAAGACTTATGTCACACCCACGTGATCTGGACCAACACTGTTCGATGGACGTTCCACCTTTTAGACAAACTCTCATTGAGATGGGGCCGTGAGTACATAAGGCCCTTGTTGCTAGCATTTTGTTACTTTGCCTATAATGCCAGTTAAGATATTGTCAATCAATGCTAACGGTCTGAATCATCCTGTGAAGAGAGCATCGCTCTGGCAGGAAGCTGATTCCTCGCGGTGCGATGTCCTCTGTGTCCAGGAGACCCATTTCCACAGCAGCGCCCCACCCAAATGCTCGTATAAATCATTTCAGCACTACTTTTTCTCCAATATGGAGGCTAAAAAGAGGGGTGTAATGATTGCTGTCAGAGACACAGTCTCTTTTTCTCTAATAGAGGTATTTTCTGACTCATCTGGCCGCTATATAATACTGGTATGTGACATTAACGGGGCCAAGTATACACTAGTTAATGTTTATGTCCCGAACAAGAGGCAGATTTATTTTTTGAATAACCTTATGCGCAAGGTCCGGAAACATCTCCAGGGTTCGCTTATTGTATGTGGTGACCTTAATGTAATACCTGACCCCACGCTGGACTCCACTGCTAACACTCATGGGAAAACCCCTAATCTGGCAGGCTTCCTCCGGTCCCATGACTTGTATGATGCCTGGCGCTGTACACATTCCACTGAAAGAGATTACTCCTTTTTCTCGCATAGGCACTGCTCCTATTCAAGGATTGATCTGTTTCTACTGGACAAGTGGCTGCTTACTAAAGTAATAAATTCAAAAATTAACACGATCACGTGGTCAGACCACGCTTCCGTTCTTCTGACCCTAGGTGACAAATAAGATACGGCTGCATATGTGTGGCGGGCTAGTTCCTCTATCATTCAAGAGGCAACCACTAAAGAAATGATCAGGGAGCAGTTGGTGGAGTATTTTAAGATTAACGCCCAGTCCATGGAAAACCCATTTATACTTTGGAATGCACACAAGGCCTTTATCAGAGGCGTGTTCATTCAGCTAGGATCTAGGGCCAAAAAGCAGAGGCTACTAAAAATGTCCACTCTTCTTAAGGAAATAGAATCCCTGGACTCTTTGAACAAACAGAATCCTAATGTATCCACTAGCACTAAACTCTCAGCCTTGAGACATGACCTCAGAATTCTTCTCCTCCAAAACTTTGAAAATAAAGACAGATGGGCAAAGATGTCCTTCTACGCAACGAATAATAAAGCAGGCAAGGCGCTGGCCCGTTATCTACGGGGTCAGCGCTTTAAAACCAAGATCGCCCGAATGACGCACCCTGTTAGCAAGACGCCAGTTCATGACCCTCAAAGCATTGCAGACGCGTTCAGCGACTACTATAGTTCCCTGTACAATTTAGGACAAGAGCCCTCGACCTTCCAACCGTCTTTGACTGACATAAAAGACTTTCTTTCTAAGACCCGACTGCCCAGTCTGTCCCCTGAGCAGCTGCAGGAGCTGAACTCCCCTTTTACATTGAATGAACTACTTCAAGCCATCAAAACTCTCCCCTCTAATAAGTCTCCTGGTCCAGATGGACTCATAGGAGACTATTACAGGACTTTTCAAATGATTTTAGCCCCACATCTGCTGAAAGTATTCGAGACAGCCGCTAAATCGGCAGTGTTTCCCCCTGAGATGCTTGAAGCCCTGATAGTGACACTGCCCAAACCTGGGAAGTCACCGGATGTCCCTCAAAATTTCCGTCCTATCTCATTGTTAAACAATGATCTTAAGATTTACGCCAAAATGATAGCTTTGCGATTAGTAGATGTTCTTCCCACCCTAATAGATCCGGACCAGTCCGGCTTCACGAAGGGCAGACAGGCGTCGGACGCTACGCGGCGCTTGCTCAATATTGCCCATATGGCACGGACGAATCAAACGCCTTCTCTGCTCCTAGCCTTGGATGCGGAGAAGGCGTTTGATAGGGTGCATTGGATGTACCTGAAATGCGCTTTGGAACAATACGGCTTTGAAAAGCACTTACTATCAGCAATTTTAGCCCTATACACGGTCCCGTCGGCCAGGGTGTACACGTCGGGAATGCTATCCAAGCCTTTTAAAATTACAAATGGCACACGGCAGGGATGCCCGCTCTCCCCCCTCATCTTCAACCTACTAATGGAGCCGCTTGCGGCGACCATTAGACAGACGCCCGAGTTGTATGGCTTTAAAATAGCGGGGAAAAAACACGTCATCAGTCTGTTCGCAGACGACGTTATACTCATGCTTACTAATCCGGTGGCTTCCTTGGAAAGAGTTTCCTGCTTACTCAGAGAATATGGCAAAATATCATACTATAAAGTGAATGACACAAAATCCTTCATTTTGGACCTGGGAGTGAGACAGGAGGATAAACTTTTTTTACAAAGCACCTACCCTTATGTGTGGAAAGACCAAGCGATTGATTACTTGGGGATCCACCTCACTGCTTTTTCGGAGCAATTATTTAAGGCCAACTATCTACCACTTATAGATAAAGTTAAAGAAGGAACAAAAGCACTGAGTAAACACATATTATCATGGTCGGGTAGACTGGCTGCCTTCAAAATGCAGATACTACCGCAAGTATTGTATGTGTTCAGGACGGTACCAATACCAGTGCCCAAGAAATTCTTTGGGGAACTACAGGGTATACTATCAAGGTTTATCTGGGTGGGCAAGAGGGCACGTAGCGCCTTTCACAAACTCAGCAAGACTAAATCGGCCGGTGGTATGGGAGTTCCCTCCTTCATTGAGTACTATCTAGCAGCTGTATTGACACAGGCTAAAGGCTGGTTCTCGGGACAGACTACCACAATATGGAGTCCCCTCGAAAAACATCAAGCTCCTGGAGGGGATCTGGAGGCACTTCTACTGGCAGGTCCCTTCCTTAAAAACATAGATATGATCTGGGCACCCCCTATGGTGGCCACTCTGGAGGCCTGGAGAAATTTCAACTCGGTGGAGCTGCTTTCAACTCCTACAGTTGACTTAGATATCCCTATTTCATCTTTAGCTTTAATAACACCCAATCTAACCTTGCAGAAATGGAAAATGGGAGGGTGAAGTGGGTCTCTGACATTCATGAGGGAGGACAGGTAAGGTCTTTTCAGCAGATGCAAGCCACATTTGAGCTTCCTGACTCTGAACTATTTAATTTCCTCAGGATGCAATCATTCCTCAGAAGCAAACAATATAGGCCCTATAAAATATTTTGGAAGGCAAAGGCCTTCTTCACATCTCATAATAATAAGGGGAAAGGTATAACGTTAATCTATAATATGCTTAATAACAAATCCATTTTTGCAAAAAACAATGCACTGCAGACCTGGGAGAAAGTTAGACAAGTGTTACACGGAAGAACAATGGCTAAAAGCACTACAATACACCCACGCGGCCACCAAAAGCGCCAACTTGTGGGAACTTTATCACAAAGTTACTCAGAGGTGGTACCTTACTCCATCTAGACTTGCAAAGTTTGGGCTGGGAGTATCCCCTCTCTGTTGGAGACAATGCACACAGGTTGGAACACTGTTCCATATACTATGGGCATGTGGGAAGTTGGCTAGATTTTGGAGTGGCGTTTTTGCAATTATCTGTCAGATCACGGGTCTCTCGTTAATTCCCTCCCCTTCCCTAGCTGTACTACATCTAGGCATAGAAAATATCCCCTCCCAGTTAAGAAAGGTGATTATTCATCTATTACTAGCGGCCAAATTGGTCATTCTCAGGCTGTGGAGATCAGGCGACAATCCTAAGGTGGGAGAAGTGGTTAAGACCATCTCTCTACACTTTACTTATGAACGTATGTTGGCTTACTCGGAAGGCAGACATGCCTCATTCATTATTCACTGGCAGGCGTGGGTGGAATGGTACGATAATAATAAGACTCTATATTGATAAGACTAAATAACCACTGAAAGAAACTACCCTAACGGTAGGTGCAGGTTCCTTCTTTTTCCTTATTTTATTCTTTTACCTTTTCCTTTTATTTTTAACTTTGGTTAGTGACGAGCAGTGAGAACGTGAAGTCCATGCTCAAACATCACAGTTTAATCATCCTTCCAAATGGAACACATTCATATAAGCTATGTACTATCGCATAACAATGCGTTACTTTTGAAAGCACGTGCAGCATAGTTGACATTGGTTCGTTTCCAGGCGTCACAGTTAGTACCCATGGGGGTGGCTCCTGAGACAGATGGACCTCATCGAAATGTTTATTGATATATGTGAAGAGATGGAGGATTGTACCTCATGTATTTCCTGTGCTGCATTATTGATGCAATATCATGTAAAGGGGATGTCTACTCTTGTTGTTCTTTTGACACCCACTTACACTGATGGATGTATATCTGTGATACTTTTTTCGTGTATGTTTATACCTTATGAAAATAATAAAAAACTATTGAAATTAATAAACACATTATTAAAGGGGTTGTAAAGGTACAATTTTGTTTTCCTAAATAGCTTCCTTTACCTCAGTGCAGTCCTCCTTTACTTACCTCATCCTTCGAATTTGCTTTTAAATGTCCTTATTTCTTCTGAAAAATCCTCACTTCCTGTTCTTCTGTCTGTATCTCCACACAGTAATGCAAGGCTTTCTCCCTGGTGTGGAGTGTCGTGCTCGCCCCCTCCCTTGAGGGGGGAGGGGGCAAGCAGGAGAGTCAGGACGCTCCCTATGTTGCAGATAGAGAAAGGAGCTGTGTGTTAGTGGGCGTCCTGACTCTCCTGCTCACCCCCTTCCCCCTCAAAGGAGGGGGCGAGCATGACACTCCACACCAGGGAGAAAGCCTTGCATTACTGTGTGGAGTTACAGACAGAAGAATAGGAAGTGAGGATTTCTCAGAAGAAAGAAGGACATTTAAAAGCAAAATTGAAGGATGAGGTAAGTGAAGGAGGACTGCACTAACGTAAAGGAAGCTATTTAGGGAAAAAAATGTAGATTTAGATGGTCTAACAAACTCAAACCTAGTTTAAAAAAAAAAAAAAAATTGTATATATATATATATATATATATATATATATATATATATATATATATATATATATATACACATACATACATATATATACATACACACACACATACATATATACATATACACACACCTTTCTACCCCTGTGTGGTTTAAAAAAATTGACGAAAGAAGCAAACTTGCAGCAGGGGGCAGCAAGATTGCCAATAAAAAAGAGGGGTGGGACCTTACTACACTGTAAAAGGAATTGATGGGGTCTGTATACAATGGGGACATAATCAGCAATAGGAACTGAGAGTCATGGTAATTCAGATATACGGTGGCAGGGCGGCTCTATTGTGCGAATGGCCGTACCGGTATGGCGCTCCATGCAATAGCCATAGCAGGCATGCGCGTCGCCGGCTGTGATGTCCGTTAGCCACCCGTGATCTCTCCACAGAGAGTCAGTGTAAACAAGGTAGATCCCTGTTCTGACAGGGGAGTAGAGAGAGATTGTTTGTTCCTAGTGATCAGGAACAGCGATGTCTCTCCACTCCCAGTCAGTCTACTCCCCCCAGTTAGAAACACCTCCCTAGGGAACACTTAACCCCTTGATTGCCCCCTAGTGGTAACCCTTACTGGCCAGTGTCAATATATACAGTGATCAGTGGCTATATCTAGCGCTGATGACTGTAATTTCACTGGTCCCAAAAAAGTGTCAAATGTCTGATCTGTCCGCCACAATGTCACAGTCTCGCTAAAAACCCTGCCATTACTAGTAAAAAAAATATATATAATAAAAAGGTCATAAATCTATCCCCTATTTTGTAGACGCTATAACGTTTGTGCAAACCAATCAATATACGCATATTGTGATATTTTTTTTTTACCGAAAATATGTAGAATACATAGTGGCCTAAACTGATAGAGGAATTTGTTTTGTTTTGTTTTTTTTAAAATTGAGGATATTTATTCTAGAAAAAAGTTTTAAAAAAAATGATTTTTTTTTCAAAATTGTTGGTCTTTTTTTGTTTATAGCGCAAAAAATAAAAACCGTAGAGGTGATCAAACACCACCAAAAGAAATCTCTGTTTGTGGGGGGAAAAAAAAAAACATCGATTTTGTTTGGGTATGTCGCACAACCGCGCAATTGTCAGTTAAAGCGATACAGTGCCTTAGAGAAAAAAAATGGCCTGGTCATTAAGTGGGTAAATCCTTCTGGGGCTGAAGTGGTTAAAATGTATAACAATTGTTTCAAGGACACTATGTTTATAAATGATATGCAGCAAAAGAAGACACGGTAGTTCCTCTTTAAGATCCACAATAAGGGGGAAAAAGAAACCATACCTTTAATCTCAAAATCACCTTTGTCACACCATCAAATTACAAGCCTACATAGGAAATCACAGGTTTTTGTCATGTTTCAATCTGTTTACTTTATGAAATTGAAAAATTATCAGAAAATATTCTTTTCTACCTGTCAAGTTATCTTTCCCTGCAGGTTACCAAAAGCCGAAGGTTCAACAAAATAGATTGCTGGGGGAATAATTTCCTGTACTGAGACAAAGATCAGTGATGAATGCCAGCTCTGAAAGCTGAAGAGTTTCTACCTTTAGTGGTTAATTACTTACAACAAATGTGACACTGGGAGCAGAACCCAAATGAAACACTTTTAATTAACAAAAGAACTTTGCACAAAAATAGATCAATTTAGGTTCACACACAGCTAATTAATAACTTTCTATAATACTTACTGAACCAAAAAGAGGCAACTATGATTAAGAAAACCAATAGTAAACAATTTCAACAGAGTATAGAGAAATCTAAAATCTTGTGTCTGTTTGAGAGGTATTAAGTGGAATTTGTTTCAACGGTCATGTTCTTGTATTTAACAGATTCATTTAACATGGTCCATTACCTGGGATTTAAAAGCCTGTAATGCTGCTTGAAGCTCATTGATTTTTTCTTCATTTTTCTGCAGTTGGGACTGGGTCTCTTGGCGAATTGTAAATTCTTCCTCATACTGAAATTAACAGAAATAACTATTGTCATTTTCCAAAATCAGCCATACTGAACTGTCCCATTCCTTTAGAAAAATTGTATATATATATACACACACACACATATACACATACATACATACACCCACACATACATACATACACCCACACATACACACACATTACATATAGGTAAGAGGTGTGCGGAAGGGAAGGGGGAGAGAGAGAGGAAGGGGGGAGAGAGAGAGGAAGGGGGTAGGAGAGAGGGATGGAGAGAGAGAGGACTATGCTGAAAGACAAAAAATACCATCAAGGTAACAAAGGAGTGGCTCAAGCAGAAGCACACTAAGGTCATGGAGTGGCTTAGCCAGTCTCCAGACCTTAATACTATAGAACATTTATAGAGGGAGCAGAAACTTCGAGTTGCCAAGTGACAGCCAAGAAACCTTAAGTTAAAGAAGATCTGTAAAAAAAAAAAAAAAAAAAAAAAAAGAGTGGACCAAAATCCCTCCTGAGATGTGTGCAAACCTGTTCACAAACTACAGGAAACATCTTGCCACTGTGCTTGCCAATAAGGGTTTCTCCACCAGGTACCAAGTCATGTTTTGCTTGGGGATCAAATACTTATTTTACTCACTAAATTGCAACTTAGGGCCAAATCTTCAAAGGAGATACGCAGGCGGAACTGCTGTTCAGCCTGCGTATCTCTGTGCCTAACTTTGGAAACGATCCTCAAAAGGATTTTTCCAAAGTTAGGCAGAAGATCTGACATCTGTAAGACACTTACACTGTCAGATCTTAAGATGCAGTACCGCATCCGCCGCTGGGGGCATTTCGAGTCGAAATGCAGCCTAGCGTATGCAAATGAGTACTTAAGCAGATCCACAAAGCTTTTAAGCTTTGTGTTTTCTGCGTAAGTTACGATTTGCTTGCGCAAAATTAGGGCTGGTTTTACAATGTGTAAAGTTAGTACACCATGTAAAACCAGACCTTTTTTTCGATCGCCGCGTTTTTTTTAAAATTTTGATTTTTTTTCCCGGCGCGTATTTTTTTTTCAACCCGTCGCAACTTTATTGTCCCGTCGCAATCCACAAAGCCCGGCGTAAATTACGTTCGCGCGCTGCCCGTCGGGAAAAATGACGTCACACGCATGCGCAGTACGTCCGGCACGGGAGCGCGCCTCATTTGAATAGGAATCGCCCCCTCGAGCAGACGACCGCCTTGCGACGGAGGCACTTAGGTTACACGGCGTGTAATTTCTAGGTAAGTGCTTTGTGGATCGGGCACTTAGGTAGAAATTTAACGCCTGTGTAACTTAACTGCTGAAAGTCAAGTTAGGCAGCGTTTTTGAGAATTTGGCCCTTAGTTTCTAATGTTTGTAATGTGTGTGTGTTTTTGTTTTTTATTTTTTGTCTTTCTGGATTCTTGGTTGATATTCTGTCTCTATCATTTAAAATACACCTATATTAAAAATGATAGACCCTTATTTTTTTATTTTTTTTAAGTGGGCAAACTTACGAAATATGCAGGGGATCAAATATTTTTTCCCCACACTAGTAAGCACTCAATACTTGGTCAAGGCTCCTTTTGCATGAATTACTGCATGGAGGAGGCAATCAGCCTGTGGCACTGCTGAGGTGTTATGAAAGCCCGGATTGCTTTGATAGTGGCCTTTAGCTTGTCTGCATTGTTGGGTCTGGTGTCACTCATCTTTGCTTCACAAAAACCCAAAGATTCCCAATGGGGTTTAGGTCAGGCAAGGTTGCTGGCCAATCAAGCATAGTGATACAGGGGTCATTAGACCAGGTATTGGTACTGTTGGCAGTGTGGGCAGGTGCCAAGTCCTGCTGGAAAATGAAATCAGCATCTCCATAAAGCAGGTCAGCAGTGGGAATCATGAAGTGTACAATACATTTCCTGGTAGAGGACTGTGCTCTTTGGACTTGATAAAACACAGTGGACCAACACCAGCAGATGACATGGCTCCCCAAATCCTCAATGACTGTGGAAACTTCACACTGGACCTCATGCAACTTGGATTTGGTGCCTCTCTACTCTTCCTTCAGACTCTGGGACCTTGAATTCCAAATAAAATACAATTCACAGTCTGCTGCCTCCCAAATTCATCATGTACTGTGAAAACATGTACATATAATTTAGAAAAAAAGGTCCCAGGGTCTGGAGTGAGAGTGAAGAGGCACATAATCCAAGTTGCATGAGGTCCAGTGTGAAGTTTCCACAGTCAGTGATGATTTGGGGAGCCATGTCATTTGCTGGTGTTGGTTCACTGTGTTTTATCAAGTCCAAAATCAGCACAGCCCTTTACTAGGAAATTCTAGAGCATTTTGTGCTTCCCTCTGCTGACTTTTTGATGATATTCAAATTTTATGAGATGTGCCTGTATATGTTTTGGTAATGTGTAATATAAGCAACAGACTATTTTAATTAAAGTACTTAGGCAAAAAAGTACTCTGCCCCTACCTATAACTGGTCTTCACAGCAAGGAGCACTGGAAGGGCGGACGCATGTCAAAAAACAAAGAATTGCCAAGCTCAACTTACCAACCAGTCAGCAACCAATCAAATTCACCTGTCTAACAGTGGGTTAAAACAGGGTTTAGTTGCATTCATTTGCAAATACATACATACGCTGCAGGCCCCGTCAAGGCTCCCTCTATACTGCAGTCCTAACTCTAAAATTTAAAAAGTCTCCTCAGTGGGAGCACATGTAGCCTACATGTGCTCCCACTGAGGAGACTTTTTAAATTTTAGAGTTAGGACTGCAGTATAGAGGGAGCCTTGACGGGGCCTGCATCTATCCTTCAGCCTGAAGGATAGATGAAGGGCAGATGACTGGAGAGAGCCCAACCCTTCTGGAGCAGGAACACACGAAACACCCAGCACATTGTACAATGGCAAACAAGGTCTAATACACATGTAACTGGTTTATTAAAAAACAACTATTCATTCCTCAAATTGGAGACACAAGACAAATATGCTTATGTCCATGACATTGTGAATCATGCAGACAGATTAAAAACAGAAGGGATTAAGTCACATATTGTAAAAATAAATCTCCAATAACGAAGAGGTTTTACTGAATTATTGTCTCATTGTTCAGAAAAGAAATATCCTGTGGAGTTTTCGAGATTCATGGGAATTGAAAGAACTGAAATGCCAAAGACCGAAAAATCCATACTGTGTTTATTTTGTGGGATAAAAGCAAATTGGCTAATAGACAACGGTTCAAGGGACAGTTTCATAAAACATATCTTGCTACTTTTCAGTGCACTTGGATTTAGTAAATTAATTTGTGTACAATGTAATTCTTAGAGGTTAGAGGTATTTGCATTTTTTTATTTTATTTTTTTTAACTCTGGCTTGCAAATTTGACATCAGGTTTACAACCTTTACAAACGTGTAGGGTTGTAAAAAACAATTATTTTTATAATAGATTAGTTGTCCGATTTTTGTTTTGATTAATAACTTAAAAAAGTTTGGTGTATAATACTTAAAGGGGTTGTAAAGGTTTTTCCCCTAAATAGCTTCCTTTACCTTAGTGCAGTCCTCCTTCACTTACCTCATTCCTTCCATTTTGTTTTTAAATGTCCTTATTTCTTCTGAGAAATCCTCACTTCCTGTTCTTCTGTCTGTAACTCCACACAGTAATGCAAGGCTTTCTCCCTGGTGTGGAGTGTCGTGCTCGCCCCCTCCCTTGAGGGGTGAGGGGGCAAGCAGGAGAGTCAGGACACTCTCCACGTTGCAGTTAGAGAAAAGAGCTGTGTGTTAGTGGGCTATTTAGGGGAATTTTTGTTTACCTTTACAACCCCTTTAAGTAAAGATTAAAAAAAACACAATGGGGCAGATCCACATAAAAATAGATGGGCGCAGCGTATGTGAGATACGCTACGCTGCTGTAACTTACTTTTGGCCGGTTCGAATCCCCAAAGAATTTGCGCCGCAAGTTACGGCGGCGAAGTCTATCTCTGGCGGTGGAATTCACATCGGCGATTAGGGGGCGTGTTTCATTTAAATGAAGCGCGTCCCCGCGCCGAATGAACTGCGCATGCTCCGTTTCTAAATTTCCCGCTGTGCATTGCGCTAAATGACGTCGCAACAACGTAATTTTTTTAAACTTAGACGTGAATTACATCCATCCCGATTCACGGACGACTTACGCAAAAAAAAAAAATTCAAAATAAACGCTGGAACGACGGCCATACTTAACATGGCAGGTCTAACTATATGCAACGAAATACCAGCTTTAACTATACACCTAAAAAAAAAAGACGACTAGAGATGCCATAAAAAATGCGCCGGCCGCTCGTACGTTCGTGGATCGTCGGAAATAGCTAATTTGCATACCCGACGCGGAAAACTACGTGAACGCCACCCAGCGGACGCCAAAGTATTGCATCTTAGATCCGAAGGCGTACGAGGACGTACACCTGTCGGATCTAACCCAGATGCCGTTGTATCTTGGTTTGAGGATTCAAACCAAAGATATGACGCGGAGAATTTGAAAGAACGCCGGGGTATCAGTAGATACGCCGGCGTACTCGCTCTGTGGATCTGCCACAATGTATTCATGAATATCTCTATGCAGTGGTAAATATAAATAACCAGCTATATAGGGCAGCACAGTGGTGCAGTGAGTAGCACTTTCGCCTAGCAGCAAAAGGTTTGCTGGTTCGAATCCCGACCACGACACCATCTGCCTGGAGTTTGCATGTTCTCCCTGTGTCGGCGTGGGTTTCCTCCGGGTACTCCGGTTTCCTCCCACACTCCAAAGACATGCTGGTAGGTAAATTGGATCTCGCCCAAAAATTGGCCCAGTATATATGTATATATATGTGTGTATGACTGTGCGTCCCTATGATCCTACGGGGTAAAAATGACCGCACCAGCCAAGCAGATACTGGCTGGAAAAAGCACCCAGAGGCGATTCAGTTCGCATGCGTTGCGCTATACAAGTCATTCATTCATGGTTATTTATGAATGGATGAATGAATGAAAACTTATATAGCGCAGCACATGCGAACTTAATCGCCTCTGGGCGCTTGTTGTTCCTGTCTCCTTTGGTATCAAAAGAGATGAGTCTTGATCTTTCTCCTGAACGTCAAGTGGTTCTCCTCCAACCAAATGCTGGTTTACTAAATATTGAACTCACTCTAAAAATAACAGACAGAAGAGAGATTTATACTATTAAAGGTTGGATCTAGTACATATATATCATTGGACTCAAAGATCAAAATTTTTATCTAAAGAAGAAAAAAAGAAAATAGAAAAACCTAAAAAACACTATTTCGCAGATTTTCAGACAGGATTGTAATGTAATTTTAGGCATGACACACTTCCTTGTCAAAGGCAGGTAGCTTGATACAAGCTACCTGCGCCTGCTGTCACTTATGCTGGCCATACACACATTTTTCCTTTGAAAATTTTAGTTGTATTTTCGAACAGTTATATTAGTCATATTGACGTTCCGTTTTCAACCACAGTGGCAGGAAAATTTGAAGTAGAAGAATATAAAACTTTTCTTGATTAACAAATTTTCAAACAGTTTATGTGGTTTTCCTTTAGAAATCACATTTTAAAACTGAATGTTAAAAGCAAGTGAAATGTTCTAATGGCATTTGTGCATTTATCAAATGTACAAATAATTTTTGTATGAATATTCATTGATAAGTGTATGTACACCGCTCCTACAGTGCCTCAAAGATGCGGCTAGCAGGACTTTTTTTACGGTCCTGCCAGTGCACCGCTCCAGTGTGAAAGCCCTCGGGCAGAAAACCAGCAAAAAAGGAGACACGTATTTTCCTTGCAGACTCTTGAGGACACTGGCAAAGTAGCAGGTGGTTATATTATACATAGGGCTTGCCTTCAGTTCTAGTGTTTACTTATCCTGTAGGAGACAGTCTAAGCCCGGGCTGCTTATCAATAAAGATGTGCCCCTCAATGGATAATAGATACATACTGTATAGTTTGTCATTTTAAACTCTAAAAAGTGTCAGCAGCTGGAAAGTACTTTGCAGTTTCAAGTTACTGTGCATCGCTACATCGCAATACACCTCCCAGTATAGCTACGTACATTAAACATGAACTATCCATGTTTTACATGGTTTTAAAAGCACAACTGTCAAGGTTTGGTTAAATTTATTCCCACATGCACAAGCAGTGAGAGTCTCCATCGTCTAGTTAAGCTGGAAACAAAAACTGTACATACCTTTTTGCTCATTTCCAGGTATCTGTCTTCAAATTCCTCAGTCTTTGCTCTGTCAATACAAACATCTGCAAAATAACAGTATACAGAAGTCAACATTAGTCATCTATAGGTAACAAACTACAAAAGCAGCATCACCTGTCAAAATACAGTATTCTACTATAATAAGAAGACTTACCTAGCAAGTTGCTAAAGTCAACATCCAATCTTTTCCTGTAAGTGAAATCAGGGTCTGTACCACTTCGGTGTAAAACGATTTGGGATACGCACTCTTCAATTATCTTAAAATACTGTGGTCTGTTGAAAAAAATATAAAAAATAAATAAATAAATAACTTAAAATAAAAAAATAAAAAAAAAAGGAAAAATAGTGCAATTAAAAAAACAAATACTATTTCAACATTACTGAAAAGAAAAGTGGGTTCAATTAATATGAACATATCAAATAATTAAAAAAGAGCCTATTAACTTTATTATTTTTTTATTAACCTCCCTGGCGGTATGATTCTGTCAGAAAAAACATGCTAAAAGCGGTACCATTATTTGCAAGGAAATTTGGCGTTTTATATTGTAGGTCTGTAATTTTTAGAAATAACTCACTTAAATCTGACCAAACAAGATTCTAATAGGCATCCCAGGTATGACATTTTTTTAAAAACAAAATTATAAATTATAATATAATAAATAATTATAAATAATTATAACAAATAATAATATAATTATAATAAAAATTATTCAATAATGTAATCAAATCAAAATCACTGAAATTTGCCCAGTTGCAGAATTGTTGCTGTCATTATTTTTTTTTTTTTATGACGAATTTCCCCACAAATCGCTATCGCACAATTCTGCAAGTGATTATAATTTATTATCGCGGTTTTTTAGCTGATCTAAAACTATTTTTGACATAAAGGGACACTTTTGGTTGCTATGGACAATCTACAGTTTGCAGGGAGAAAGAAACGTTTTTATTATATAAAATGACATGCATGACACAGGACAGACCACTAGGGACAAGGGGGGTGTGTTTTTTTTACATACAGTACTGTAATCTATAAGATTACAGTATACTGTATGTAAGGTGTTTGTTTACTTTTTTGAATTTGGCGCCGTTCTCCGTCCCCGTGCGTCGTAACGTCGCAGGGAACGGAGATCGGCGTCACACGGAGGCACTGTGTGAATCGAGCGAGGTCCCGCTCGCTCACACAGCGCGGTGGCATCGCTGGATCCAGGGACAAGGTAAGTAACTTGTGCCTGTGGATCTAGCGAGGCAAGCCCGAGTCTGACTCGGGGTTTCCGCTCGCAGCAGGAAAATCAAACCCCGAGTCAGACTCGGGAAGACCGCCAGGCAGGTTAACAAGAAAAGTTGGTCTTTATTGGAAAAACACAAGGATGGTAGATGACAAATCACTCTGGGTAAGAGCAGAACAAAACACAAACAAAAAAAAGGGGTTAAAAATACATGGCACACCATAAAGAGGAAATGATGTGGTCCAGATAATCCCAAAGCTGCAGGCAACATTGCATTAAAAACAGACAGTCACTGAGTATGGGTAACGTATGGGAGCGGGGGGGGGGGGGGAGGAAAGGGGGAAGTGAGAGGAGGGGGGGGGGAAATAGGGAGAAGGGAGAGGAGGGGGGGGGAAATAGGGAGAAGGGAGAGGAGGGGGGGGGGGGGAAATAGGGAGAAGGGAGAGGAGGGGGGGGGAAATAGGGAGAAGGGAAAGGAGGGGGGGGAGTAGGGGGGGAATAGGGGGGAGTAGGGGGAGGGGGGAAATAGGGGGAAGGGAGAGGGAAATAGGGGCAAGGGAGAGGAGGGGGGAGGCCGCCCAATGTCCCAAGGATAACTCTCCTGCACATATCAAAATTCAAGGTTGAGCTTCATACGTGGGGTCCGTCCAGGGTCGCCAAACCCTCTCATATTTCAGAGGACATCCTCTACTGACATAAGTCAACTTGTACAATGCAAGCACTTTATTAACCGTGTTTTCCCATGAGCCAACTGTGGGGGGCAGGGGAGAGATCCATTTCAACAGGACTTCCTTTTTAGCATAGAAGAACAACAAGGAGATTAGTGTCTTAGTATATCTAGGCCTCTGCTCATCATCCTGCACTCCTAGCAGAGCCAATTCTGCGTTAAAGGAATTTCCAACTGAAGACAGAAATTAAGTCTCTCCCACCACAGCCCAAAACCTCACCAGCCTTGGGCAGGTTCAGAACATGTGAAAGAAGGTGCCATCCGGTGAGTGACAACGGTGCAATTCAGGGACCGAAGCGGATAGATTCTGTGCAGCCTCTGAGGCGTATAATACACCCTATTAAGAAATTTTGTTTGGATCAGCTTGTCTCTGGAGGAAATAACTATTTTAGAACTAGCCTCGAAGCACTCCTCCCAGGTTTCCCTATCCAAATCGGGCAAGTCCGCCCTCCATTTATCCCACAGGGCCTCCATTTTTGGCAAGTCCTTCCGTAGGAGAGCGAAATACAATTCGGACAGAGGCTTAGCAAGAGACTCCTGTGCCATCAACTCCTCAATAGGGTCAGCTGTAAGACCAGGGGGCGACGGGAACTGCGCCCTGGCTGCGTGACGGAGCTGCTGATACCTGATCGCCATCCACAGAGGAAGGCCAAACTTGTCTGCCAGAGCCCGAAACGACAGCAGGGACCGGTCACGGAAAATATCACGCAACAACTTGATGCCAAAACAGGCCCAAAGTTGTGGGTCCGTTATGGTTCTGAAAAGAGGGAAGGAAGGATTACCCCATAGAGGGCAAAAGGGGGACCACCTACCAGGACACAAGAACCGCCGTCTAGCCACCCCCCAGACCCGTAGAGTTGCCCCCAGTCGAGGCCAGCAGTGAAGGGTACGCCAAGGGACCCTGGTACACAAGGTTACTTAGTTCCGTAAGGGAACCTACTATGGCCCGCCTCCAGACAGACAGCCGCATTGGCCCTAGACTGCTGAAACCACCACCGCAACTGTGACTAACATAGCTGCCCAGTAGTATATCATCAGACTAGGGAGAGCAAGGCCCCCACAGCTCACAGGGAGCTGAAGGGTCGCTCTAGCCAACTGGGGGGGGAAGAAAACCTGCCACAAGAAGGAGCCAATACAACTGTCCAGCTCCCTGAAGGACGAAGGTATCCACAACGGGCAATTCCTGAAAACATATGTCAATTTGGGAAGGTAGATAAATTTTAAAATATTAATACGCCCTAGGAGATTAATGGGGAAGTCAGCCCAACGGGAGCAGTGATCTTTAAGGTGGCGGACCACAGGCAGAAGGTTGAGGCTCTGTGGCAAGTTGACAAACTCGTCCACCCATAGTAAAGGAGTCTGCATCCCGACGTTTTGGCCTGTGCATCTAAAGGAAACAAAGCGGACTTGGCCCAGTTAATACGAACCCCAGAAAATCTCCCAAATTCATCAAAGATCTCTAGGGCAGTAGTCAGCAAAGAGTCTGCATCATGCAAATATAGCAAGGTATCATCCGCGTAGAGCGATATCTTCTCCTCCAGAGGGCCCACCCGTAATCTGCACATCTATGTCCCATAACACCCCTTGTTCAGGAACTCAAACCACTGGCTGGGTACGTGCTACCAGGTTAGGACATGTCCCGTCCACCATCCAGCACAAGGACCAGTGGAGTTGAACACCAAAGTCAGTATCGAGCTATCTAACTGGAGTGAACATAAACAACAGTCACTTACACCTGACTGAGCAGGGGCACATACACTTAGAGTCAGTTGTAGAAGACAGGATCACTCCGGGGTGTAGAGAAGGAGCGAAGCATTGAAAAAAAAAACAAATAGAATTTTTTTTTTAAAATATTATAATATCAGAACAAAAAACACCCCGACAGGATCAAACCAGAGGGAGGAACAAGCAGTCATCCGGGTAAGTACAGCCAAAAGGTGTCCTAATGAGCAGAAGGCCCGCAGCATCTTAGATGGCAACAGTAATGTCCACCGCACCCCCACAACCCCCTGAAAAACCAGGAAGGCGTGAAGTCCATGGGGAGTCCAAGTAAAGTCAGCAGTGGACACAGACCCTTACCCCAATCCAATCAGCCGACAACCGTCCACGGAGAGATCTTCACAGCAGGTGGCATACACATCCATATTAAGACGGCAGCGCCTCCAGCCAAGCTGAAGCATCCTTGGGGGAAGTGAAAAAACGAACAGTCTCCCCATCCACCACCTGCAGCTTAGCCGGGAACAGGACACTGTACTTAATGCCCTTAGAACGAAGGGCGGCCTTCACACCGTCAAAGGATCTGCACTGACGTTGGGTTTTCATTGTGTAATCCGCGAACATCAAGAGCCTGCCGTTGCGGAATGGTAGTTCCACAGCTGCCCGGGCATCCCTGAGCAGTTCATCTCGGTCCCGGAAGTTGAGCAGCCACAATATACAAGTACGCAGCGGGGCCCCCTCCGCCCCGGGCTTGGGTGGAACCCGATGGGAACGCTCGACCGCAAAGTAGGGGGAGAGCCGTGCCGCCGGCAGCAGAGAGCTCAGGAGATCCTCTGTAAACAAGGCAGGAGACCGATCCTCAACCCCCTCCCGGAGGCCCACAATCCTCTGCCCTATATTCTAGCGCCTGCACTTTGGTCTGCAGGGCCCGGATAGAGGCCACATGGTCAGTCACTGTGTCCTCCACATCGCCAACCCGCCGCTCAGTTTCGGCCACACGTGAGCGAATCTTGTCCAAGTCCTGTCGAATTAAGCCGACATCCAGCTGCACCTCCTCGATTTTAGTCGTGAGAGCAGTCTGGCAGCAGGCAATAGCAGCCATGACCTCTGGTATTCCCGGAGTCGCCGGGGGAAGAGTCCTCCTCGTGATCAGTTTGTGAAGCCATATTGCAATGGCGCGCAGCAGACCTCAAGTCGCAGGAGGAAGGAGAAGCTTCCACCGAGGCACACAAGGGGAAATTTTATCCGCCCGCTCCTCTTCTGGTTCCCGGATGCTTTAGAAGGCATTCAGCAGTGCCTGGATCCTCTCAGACGCGGCGCACGGATAAGGTAAACGGATCACACTCCAGGAGAGCTCAGGGGCACACGTCCACTCAGTCCGCCATCCCGGCCACACCCCACCACTTTATTCTTTAAAAGGTGAAGTTTACCTTTAAAAAATAATAATAAATGCACATAGTTTTGCAGGTAAAATGTGCATGTATTTTTTTATTAATTGTCTCCATGATCAGAATGGCAGACCCTGCAGATACAGCTTTCCGCCCATATGTCCTCCCAGACTCTCTGTATGAAAGCTGTAGGGGGTGTCAATGAACTACGAGACTGCTCACCAGCACCTCTACAGTTCATTGACTACATGCTGTCTGTCGTGATGGCAGTTTATTCATACACTGATTGCAATGAATGAATGACACAGCCTTGTGGATCGTTTAAAATTATGACAGCAGATGCAGGTTGAGGAACCCCGCCCACTGTCACGAGGTGGGGGGGGTGGGCAGGTGCTGTATAGTAACATGCTACATTTTAGATCCTAAATAAGGATGCAGCATGTTACTAAAGATGAACTTAAGCCTTTAAATAGCGTTAAATCCTGCTATGTTTTGTCCAGTCTGTCATTGAACATCCAGCATTTTGTGTCTGAGTGGACAATGACACAATAAGGCTGATTAAAAGAGCAAGAGAAACTGGAAAAATAGAGCCAAGAGGAAACCATTATTATTTTAGTGATTGCAAAAAAAAAAAAGATAGAGACTCTAGTTGCTATGGACACAAGCATGTGATTCAGGTTGAAAGTCAGAGGAGAAAGACTACAGGCCACAAAGTTAACATTTACTGTAGATAATAAATAACTGATCTCAACTGTATACCATCTATCCACTGACTCTTCTACTATGTTGTGGTGACAGGATAGATGGTGCGGAACTATAGAATGCAAACAGTTTGTACCAGTATACCGTGCAGTTTTTCTTCAAAAAGAGGCATTGATTGAAAAAGCCATCAAAGTTTGGGGGCTATGCAGGAACCCCTTCCTTAAACAACAGTGACACTGGTGACCTGTACAACATGGTTCTACAAGAAGGAGACTTTATCTTGAATATTAAAAAATAATTCATTCTGTGTTTTACACGTTTACAGTGTAGATCAAAACAAATGCTCTGAGCTCAACACGATTCAAATATACATTCTGTTCAGTGCTAGTCACTCTACATGTCACATAATCCACAAATAGAAAATTATTTGATTTCAAACACCATTCTGTTATTCCTTTTTAAAAACATATCCACAAGTAGGTTGTCATAATCCCAGTAAAGATTTTTGAAAACATGAGAAATGGAAAGTTTTCTCCAGCATAAAAGTGGCCAGTAGGTCACAAGTACAGTAAAACCTTGGTTTGAAAGTAACTTGGTTTGAGACCGTTTTACAAGACAAGCAAAATGTTTTAATACATTTTGCCTTGATATACAAGCGATGTCTTGATATAAGAGTAGTGTCATGTCACAACTGAGTATAAAAAAGAAGATAAGAGCCTCCAAGTGTAGCAATATGGTTACATTTAAGATACAACATTTAGCAACTTATTTCTACACTTTGAAGTGCCTCTCTTCTCTTTTATACCCTGTAAAAAAAAAAAATTATTTGATATACAAGTACAAGCAAGTTTCTGGAACAAATTATGCATGCAAACCAAGGTTTTACTGTATGTCTAACTTGACATACAACATGTTTAATCAGTGTATTAATGTAAGCTTTTCACTGAGCTATATTTATCTGCTTTCGTGCTAGAAATAATTTTCACTTTATTCCATGATTTCAGCATTTATCACAGCACTATGTACTCATACATGCATTACAACAGCTTAACTAATTATGCAAAGCTTTTGAAGCAAAATGATGAATAATGAAATACAAATATGGAAGCATGTTGAATTTCATGTGTGGGTTATTAGCAATAACAGTAAAACAGGAAGAGCCCACATCATGATAACAAATATTTGTAATAACAGGATTAAAAAATTCATGATGTTGACATAACCAATGAACTCCCAATTAAATGGCCAGGAACAAAAAATAAACCATTAGGGAGGAGGATGGTTTTACTACTGGCAGTTATTTACATAAACATAATCCAAATAATTCCCCATAATGGTTGTTCTCGTGTCAGGTTTTATTAGAGTCACGTTTCCATAATGTAAGAAATATCTCCAAATTAACTTGCAGTCGGAAGGCTCAATGAATTGATTGCATTAAAAATCAGCCAAAACTTTCTGTGTACTTTGTAGCCAGTCCTTACTCATTTTGTAAAAATGTCAGAATAGTTTTAACATAAAAACAATGCTTTCTGTGGAGGAAAAATCCATACATAAAGCTCTTCCTGAACACATTTCTTAACAGGACACATCAAAAAACAGAAATCAGTAAAGTGAGGTTAAAAAGTATAAAGTGTATATAAACAAGACATGTCTCTGTGGCTCCATTCAGCAGATTCTCATGTGCAATCAGTCCTAAAGTTCTCTCCTGCAGATCTGCTGGAACCTGCTGTCAGTTTGACAGCTGAAGTCCTGGTCTGTGTATCAGAGCTACTAGTAGCAGCTATTTCAGTGCCAAAAATGGTGTCAGTGCTTGTAAAAAATGTACGAGTGGGGAGAGCACAGCTAGTTGGAGTTCTCTCTCTATTTTTTTTTTAATGCAAACGCTCTGATATTGCATGCATTCCTACAGATCCATGTTACCTTTGGTTTATTCATATTTTATGTTATTCACACGCCATCTTGCAGATTTTGTTCTATTAAAGGGGTTGTAAAGGTTTGTTTTTTATTTTATAAATACTGTATTTGTTGGCGTATAAGACTACCTTTCACACTTAAAAAAAAAATGGTCAAAAAGCAGGGGTCGTCTTATACGCCGGGTCAGCTGCTCGGATGCCTGCTGGATGTGCGGTAATGCTGTATGTAGTTTATATACATACTGTATATACCGCTTAGCCAATCCCGGTGAGCGATGTATTCAAATGAATACAGAGCCTGCTTGGATTGGAGTAACAACCTCTGCCAACCCGAGCAGGCTACATACAGTAGCCTGCTCAGATTGGCTTTGAGAGTCAGGCCCCATACACACGATAGAATCCATCCGCTGAAAAATCCCAGCAAATGGGTTTCAGCGGATAGATCCTATGGTGTGTACACTCCAGCGGATCTGTTTCCACGGATATTTCTCCCCTGGGATGGATTCCAGCAGATCGAATATTTGCTGACATGCAGAACATATCCATCTGCTGGAATCCATCCCAACGGATGGATCCGCTGGTCTGTACGGACTCACCGGATCCATCCGTCCGAAGGGATCCCCCGCATGCGTCGTAATGATTAGACGCATGCGTGGAATTCCTTATATGACAGCGTCGCGCACGTCGCCGCGTCATAATCGCAGCGACGGCGCGACACGTCATCGCCAGAGGATTTCGGCGCGGATTTCAATGCGATGGTGAGTACACTTCATCGCATAGAAATCCGCGGAAATCCTCGAGAGGATTTATCCGTGGAAACGGTCCACTGGACCGTATCTGCGGATAAATCCTCCCGTGTGTATGGGGCCTCAGAGAGGAGCATGCTGATGATGTTAAAACCTCTGCCAATCCAAGCAGGCTTTGTATTTATTAATAGAATACATTGATCGCCGTGATTGGCTCTAGCTCCAGCAAGAATGAAGAAGAATATGGCTCCAGAAGGAAGAAATATAAAGCATCGGAAGCCTAGGAAGGAGGGTCGTCTTATACGGTGAGTACAGGCAAAAAATCGTTAAAAAAATGAAAAATTAGGGGGTCGTCTTATACGCTTGGTCGCCTTATACACCGGCAAATACGGTAGGTTCCTTTAAGCTAGTGCATTGTTGGTTCACTTACCTTTTCCTTCGATTTCCCTGCTAAATGTTTTTTTTCTTTGTCTGAATTTCTCACTTCCTTTTCCTCCTCAGTAAGCTTGCCCCCATCATCCGAGCTGTTCTGGCTGGGGGTTAGTCAGCCAGAACAGCTTACTGAGGAGGAACAGGAAGTGAGAAATTCAGACAAAGAAAAAAAAAACATTTAGAAGGGAAATCAAAGGAAAAGGTTAGTGAACCAACAATGCACTAGCTTAAAGGAACCAATTTAGAAAATAAAAAACAAACCTTTACAACCCCTTTAACGCTCTTTAAAGAATTACTGTGTTTATTGCTCTTTATAATGCACTTTGTATTACTAAAGAACTATCTGCAGATGAACTCTGTTCAGTCTTTGACTGGTGAGTAGTTCAGTAACATTGCTATGCTATTGAGCATTACTACAAAACGGGCAACAAAATACATATCAAAAACAAACTTGCCTTGCAAAATAATCATTTCGGATTATAAGAAGATGCTGAAGAACTGAAAGGAAATATCCTTCAGAATTTGTGTTCTTGACAGAATTCCACAGCGTACTGAACACATCACTGGCATCAGTTAGGGTGTTAAGGTAATAAATCTGACAGTCTCCAGGACATAATTACATTTAAGCACATGGGATAAAAATTTCATAAACCTGCAGCGAAATTGTATATGGTAATTTCCCAATATTAAAATATTTTCAATAATCTTGCCCACTCTACTAGAATCACATGTCCATCAGGGAGTAAAGCTAACCTTAACATTTAATTCTTTATTAAACTTAACTGAGACCTTAATATATATGTAGTCACATTTCAAGCTTGGTGAACTAGACTTCAGAAATTCAGTAAAAAGTGTATGTGCAAAAAAAACATCCATGAGCCATTGCCATTTGGTGATATATTTGAAATGTGAAATAAGAAACATGATCAAACATTAGGCTAGTATTATAGAATTTGTAGCAATGATGGTAACAATTTATCTGCTCGGTCTACAAAGATTGTCATTTAAAGTGGATCTAAGGCGCTTTTTAAAGAGCTTTTGAAGAGCTTTCCATTAATCTCAATGGAGAGGGGCATTTTTTCACTGCCCTGTCAGTGCACTGCTCCAGTGTAAAAGCATTCATTGAATTTAATGTAAATAGTTTTTTGTGAGCTTTTCAAGTGTTTTTTTTTTTTTAAAACTTGAAAGCACCTGAAAAGCGTTGTAATAGGGAGTCTGATGCCTTGTACACACAATCGGGCTTCCCAGGGGACTTTTTACCGCCGGGAAACCCGAGAACCGGCTCGGCAGCTTTTTTCCCCCCTACACACGGCCGGTTTTCCTTGCAGGAAAACTGCCATGAGAGCTTAAATTAATATATATATTTTTTTAGATTTACCAGAAATGGCTGTTACTAGGCAGATCTCCTAATATGCCTCTTCCTTGTCCACGGTGGGTCTTCTTTCTTCTCCTTGTCGCGCTGCCTCCTGGGAAATGGGGAGAAGTGTCTTCTGGGACCTTGTGTGTGTCCTAAGAGACATCTGCCCATTCACATAGCACTGCACGGCTCACGCATGCACAGCTGGAAATCGGGCAGGGAAGCCGCAACGCTTCACTTTAATTCGCTCACCGAGGATGGCGGTGGGGCAGCCGAGACCCGAGTGATTGCTTGGCTTTGGCTGCCGACATCGCGGACACCCTGGACAGGTAAGTATCATTATTAAAAGTCAGCAGCTACAGTGTTTATAGCTGCTGACTTAAAAATTGTTATTTTATTTTTAAAGCCGGACCTCCGCTTTAAGGTAAAAAAAACCTGCTTTGTGCAGCTCCTTCTCTTATACTTACCTGTGCCTGATCTTGTTTCTGTGCTGTGCTGTGCTGTGCACAAAAGCAGAGGCTCTCTTCATTGAGGTGGGATTTAGGGTGTCAGTACACAGAGTGCCTAACAATTGAGATTTTCAACTTGTTCTGAACATCCCCTTGTGCGGAGGAACTCATCAACAATTGCTTTTTGGATATACTTATGAGCATATATATATATATATATATATATATATATATATATATATATATATATATATATACATATATATATATATATATATATACATATACTTATTATTTTTTCATGCATCCAGACATACTTTGCAATGGAATAAAAAATTAGAACCCCTGTTGCATTTGCTAAATGTACAGGGCACAAAACAAAATGATAGAAAAGAATAGGAAAGGATATTCCATTTCAGAGCGCACATCATCAAGGCGATGAGAGAACTCCATCATGTCTTCCTCTTTGTGTTCATCAAACACCCTCAGCTGGATATCCAGGGCCTCATTACGGATAGTCTTCAATTTCTGTATAACGAAAAAAAAAAAAAGATAGATAGAAAACATGCTGATATAGAGAGACAATGAGCCTCTTTCAGTGGCTGGAATATACTAAGATTAATAAATAAGCTTAGTCTAGGGCAGGCCATACATTATGCAGTTTTCTTTCTATCAACCACAGGTTGAAAAAAATAAAAAAAATTGATTACCCCATCAACAGTCAGTGTTGATGGGGGAATACCTCTCCCCTGCTATTGTATTTTGCCAGAGGGATGTTTCCTAGCCACCAAAATACAATGATCACTGCAGGCAGCTATAGCCGCCACCAGTGATCGAACGGAAAAAAAAAATGACAGGCTGGTTGTACTGAGGATTGACTTCATTACAACAAGCCTCCTCAAAGATGGTTCTCACTGAACTGGCCCAATTTTGATCTGTCTATGGCCAGCTTAACATGCCATTATATTGATGCACCACATTTTTGCACTATTTATGTGGCTGTACTAATATGAGACGTTTTTGGTTGGAACTATATTATAGCACATTTTAGAATCGTTTTTTGAGCCTGGCATGAAGTGTGCCTTTCCATCTTACTTTTTGATTGGTTGGGTATCCCATACCCACACACAGAGAACAAATTAAGAAGATAAACTAAGTGCACCTTCTAGATTGTAAGCTCTAACGAGCAGGGCCCTCTGATCCCTCCTTTATTGATTTGTATTGTGACTGTATTGTCTTCCCTGATGCAAAGTGCTGCGCAAACTGTGGGCGCTATATAAATCCTGTATAATAATAAAATTAATAATAATAATAAGTGCTGTGTAGGGTGCAACAAAAGGATCCCATCTCCACAAGGGGAATAAGATCAAGGAAACTGTTTTTCCTTAAGGAATCATCAATACCACTTTACTAAAACACCAATAATTTGCCGTCGGCTAATCTGAAAAAATGTATTCTACCCTTGATGGCATTGTCTGAGTGAATGGAATAATCAGACCCTTACTTTTTCAAAGATACCAGCATGCAATTCCCACTAACTTTCTTGTGTTGCTCTTCCAGGTCAGACATGCTGTTCAGTACTTCTATTGAGAAGTCACAGTCTTCTGCTTAGTTACTTCAAGAGATTCCAGAAAATGTATTTGTGTTTACTATACTGTCATGGAAGCAAACACATTCAGTTTAGATACACTGTTCTTGAAGCCCAACTGCAGGACATTGGCAAACCTTGCTCCCTTCCCTTCCACTGCCCTGTAGTTAAAAAATAAATAAATACAAAATGCCTATTTACTTACCTGAAGCCACGGTAACAAGACAATCCTCGTTTCTTTTGTATACTTCCTGGGCTTCTTCTTCTTCAGGTGCCCACATCACTGTGTGTTTGATGTGGACACCTTCTATTGATGGAGGAGATACTTGTCGTGGCCAGGTCCTCTATCATAGGCATCAGAAACTCACAAGAGTGGTGAGGGGACCAGTGTCCAAAAGATAATGGCCAAATAATGTGTGGAAAATGTCTAGTCCCAAGGGTAGGTTATAAGTTTGCTCATGGAGGAAATTCAGAATTTGATTTGTTACTCTGCAGGATAGCTTCAGAAGAGGTGTTCAGATTCAAGACTGGCGAGTAAGGTAATTGATGCAAAATACATTATTTAAAATGCATTTTGCCTGAGTTAACCGCTTGTCGACCGCCCACCGAAGTTTTACGGTGGCCGGTCGGCTCGGCTGCGAAAAATCACGTAATATAATGTGACTTTGCATTTCAGCCACTAGGGGCTAGCCCCTGGTGCTGACGCGGGTGCCCGGCGGGCGCGATCACCGCCGGGCACCCGCGATCACTTGTTACAGAGCGAGAACCCGGGAGCTGTGTGTGTAAACACACAGCGCCTGGTCCTTTCAGGGGGAGAAATGACTGATCGCATGTTTATACAATGTATGAACAGAGATCTGTCATTTCCTCTAGTCAGTCACACCCCCCTTTAGTTAGAACACAATGAGGGAACATAATTAACCCCTTCCTCGCCCCCTAGTGTTAACCCCTCCCCTGCCCGTGACATTTTTACAGTAATTAGTGCATTTTATAGCAATGACCGCTATAAAAATGGCAATGGTCCCAAAAATGTGTCAAAGGTGTTCGAAGTGTCCGCCATAAGGTCGCAGAACCAATAAAAATTGCAGATTGCCGCCATTAATAGTAAAAAAATATATATATATTAATAAAAATGCCATAAAATGATCCCCTATTTTGTAGACGCTAGAACTTTTGCGCAAACCAATCAATAAACGCTTATTGCGATTTTTGTACGAAAAATATGTAGAAGAATACGCATCGGCCTAAACTGAGGAAAAAAAAGTATTTTTATATATTTTTGGGGATATTTATTATAGCAAAAAGTAAAAAATATTCATTTTTTTTTTTTTAAATGGTCGCTCTATTTTTGTTTATAGCGCAAAAAATAAAAACCGCTGAGGTGATCAAATACCACCAAAAGAAAGCTCTATTTGTGGGGAAAAAAGGACGCCAATTTTGTTTGGGAGCCACGTCGCATGACCGAGCAATTGTCAGTTAAAGCGACGCAGTGCCGAAATGCAAAAAGTGGCCTGGTCATTGACCAGCAAAATGGTCCGGGGCTGAAGTGGTTAAGCAAAGTAGAAATATCACTTGTGTAGTTGTTCCTAAGAGGAATGGTGAGAGGTGACAACTATCCTACTGTGGGCCACCTTGCAATGGTCATGGCAAGTGTGCAGGCCCACACACTAAAAAGATTAAATCTCACGACCACAGTCCCCAGGACATTAAAATCTATAAGAAGGTTTAAACTTCAACATTTCCCAAAACCTTAAATAAGTGCCAGATTGACTATCTAGGGGTCAATAATACATGCAACAAATACATGTATGTGTTGGTTAAATCAGCATTTAAATATAAGGAATAAGGAAATATACATGATTAGGGGGGAAAAAGTTTGTCTGGCAAGTTATAAATTGGCTAACAACACTGGGTTTAGTTGAAGCATTTCTTATGTGTTCAAACAAGATCACATTATACCAACAAGAGAAGTTCACGTCTGAAAATTTCAATAATGCAAAATCAGTGACTATGAGGCACTTACTGGCAATATCTCTCTCAATCCACAACGCATAAATTCATTCCTGATGTGAAGCCTGAAGTCCAGATCATCAGGTGATGTTACAAGTGCATTGATAAGCTGCATACAAGCCACCTACATCAAGGTAGCAGACAAAGAGAAATAAAGTCTGTTATTTTCATGTCAACAATATTCACTGCAACTAGAACTGCGAACTTGCAGGCCATATAAAAATTAAAAATGCATAGAAGATTTAAAATATATATTACACACACATTTATTTATTTTTTGCTTGTTTTTTACACATACATACTGTACACACAAATTCATCTATATGAGTTAAAGAAATAGCGACCATAAAAAAGAAAGAAAGAGATACACAGAATATGGTGCTCTTCCGAGGAGATAATAAGCACTCCTGGCCATCAAATAAACCATACAAGACACACTCATCAACAAATGCAGATTGAGCCATATAGAACTCTTAAAGGAAACAATCACTTCCTGGCCTTGGTTGATATTAATGTCATTCATATTTTGTTTGTCTACATTGCATATCTTTCTGAAAATGTATAAATAAATGGAGCAAAAACTTTAGGCAGGTGTGAAGAAATGTTGTAAGGTAAGATTGCTTTCAAAAATATATATATTTCTTTATTATCACTTTACAAAATGCAAAGTGAGAGAAAAGAAGAAGAATCTAAATCAAATTTGCTGTGACTACCCTTTGGCTTCAAACTACCATCAATTACACTTGCACAGTTTGTACACTTGCACAAAGTAGGGGAAGGTTCATACCACAAAAATACATTCCACATCCGTTCCGGATGTGTTTTTGAATGCATGTTTTTAAAGTGTTTGTGTGTTTTTTGTGCATTTGTTTTCTTTCAATATGTTTATTATGTATTTTCATAAACAAGAAAAGTGAAAAAAAAAAAAAAAAACACAATAGATGTGGTGATCAATACATTGTTATTTTCGTGCATTTTTTATGCGTTTCCAGAGGCATTCCAGGTGTTTTTTTTTTCCCCCACCATATAAGGATCCAGTGCAGTTTTAATGCTTGTTTGATTTGTTACACTGTGTTTTTTTAATGCATTTTAGTGCGTTTCAGTACATTCCAGTGCAGGAAAAATGCAGCATGTTCTGCTTTTTTTTCTGGAACAGAAAAGCCCTGGAACTGACTGCACTGGTGTGAACTATGTCAATGGAAACCATAAAAACCTATTTCCCATGCATTTTTGATGCAGAACAAAAACGCACTGGACTGCATGTGGTGTGAACTGGCCCTCAGGTATTTTGTAGGATTTCAGTCAGGTGTATGATAATCAATTATGCCAAGCAGATCATCAATTTTGTATGTAGGTTGAAACACCATAATTAACTGAAACAGTTTTAGCAGGCTTAAAACTGAGCCAAACTCTGCTAAGGTGAGGTCGTGGAAGGTAGGGGCTGATTTACTATAACTAGAGAGTGTAAAATCTGGGGCAGTTCTGCATAGCAACCAATCAGCTTCCATTTTCTATTATTTTTTTGTCAAAGCTTAATTAAAAAAGCTCAAGTTAAAAGCTGATTGGCTACCATGCACAGCTGCTCCGGATTTTGCACTAGTATTAGTAAATAAACCCCACAGTTTCATATACCATGGCAAGACTGAGCACAGCAACAAGACACAAGTATGCATCAGCATCTCTATCATGCAAAGATTTTAAGCCGACAGATTTCAAAACGTGGTACTCAAGCTCTTTTGAAAAAGCACAAAGAAACAGGCAATGTTGAGAACTGTAGATGCAGTGGTCAGCCAAGGAAACAATGTAACAGATGAAAGACATATCATGCTTACTTCCCTTCAACATCGTAAGATGGAAGAATTCCAGTAGTGCCATCAGCACAGTACTGGTGGAAACCAGTGTGACCCAGGTACACCCATCTATCGCCTGTAGAATTCTGTCCAGAAGTGCTATTCATGGAAGAATTGTAGCAAGATTAACCAACCACATCTACAAACAAGCCCTACACTCCACAAACCCGAACTCCAAAGCCAAGGGGGTTTCGATCCTCATCTCTAAGCATGCCGAGTTTCAACTAGCTGACACATTGATTGATCCAGAGGGCAGGTATGTCTTCCTCAAGGGTAGGTTTGCATCTAAACCAATTACTATTGCCAACATCTATAGCCCAAACGAACACCAAGTTACATTTTTCAGGAAAGTGGGCGACCTTCTCTCCACCTTTCAAGAAGGACTGTTGATTCTAGGTGGGGATTTCAACACTCCGATGAACCCCGTTCTAGACTCCTCCACTGGTTCCTCCACTCTCCCCTTCCGAGCCCTACGCCAAATCAAACTACAAATCCAGAACCTGACACTCCATGATACCTGGCGCACCCTTTTCCCAAACACTAAAGACTACACATTCTTCTCGGCTCCACATCAAAAATATTCAAGAATTGATTATTTCTTTCTTTCCCAATCAGACCTATCATTCCTATCCCAAGCCACTATTGAACCAATGTTCTTATCCGACCATCACCCTGTCACCGTAACACTTTCCTTCCCTGAAGTAAACAACTCCACGAAAACGTGGCACCTAAACCCTTCACTACTGAAAGATCCTGTAACAGTTGCCCAGATCAAGTCTCACATTCAGACATATTTCCAGGAAAACACGACCCCGGATATCACACCGGTCACACTCTGGGAAGCACATAAATGTGTTTTAAGGGGGAAGCTCATAGCCCTAGCATCAGTGGCCAAAAAAAGACACCAGGAACTTATCAAGACACTTATTAAAACCATCAACAGGCTAGAAGCAGCGCACAAACTGTCAACCTCACACACAGTACTGCAAGATTTAGTGCAGGCTAGGTCCGCACTCTTAGATGAACTCGGGAAACGAACGAGACGACGCTATATTCTGCAACAAAAAGTGTTCTATGAGCACGGGAACAAAAGCGGCAGAATGCTAGCACGCACAATACAGGCAGCCAGGCTTTCCTCTAGAATCCATCAAATTCGGGACAAGCAGGGCACCCTCCTCTCAAAAAATGAGGAGATAGCAAGCCACTTTGAGAGTTTTTACTCTAACCTGTACAACTTACCTCAAACGAGTCCAGGAGGCACTGCTGCCTCTGCTCGGGCCTTCCGAATACAAGAATATCTAGCCGAATACTGTCCCAAACCCATCTCCACCCAACAAGCTGAGGCCCTGGAGTCCCCCCTTTCTAAAGAAGAGCTGTTCCTGGCCATAAAGCAAATGAAAGTAGGGAAAAGCCCAGGCCCAGATGGCCTATCCCTCATATATTACAAGACGTTCCAGGATACCCTGACCCCTGAAATGCTCAAAATGTTTAACTCCCTGGCAGACCCACATACCCAAACGGGCAGGCTTTTAGAAGCCCATATAACGGTCATACCTAAGGAGGGCAAAGACCCCCTGCTAGCCTCAAACTACAGGCCCATATCCCTCCTCAACGTGGACATTAAACTCTACGCCAAAATTCTAGCCAATCGACTACTCCCCCTCATCCCTGGATTGGTCACATTAGATAAGGTGGGGTTTGTACCGGGCAGAGAAGCAAGGGACAACTCCATACGTGCCCTGAACATACAACACTGGCTACAAACGTCGAACTCCAAAGGCTTCTTTCTGTCCCTTGATGCGGAGAAGGCGTTTGACAGGGTGGCCTGGGATTACATGCGAGAAGTTCTAAAAAGAATCGGGCTGATGCCCCGCATGGCTACGTGCATTAACGCCCTATATTCCAATCCATCGGCCAGAGTAAAGACTAACGGCTTCCTGTCAAACGCCTTCTCCATCAGCAACGGAACTCGCCAGGGATGCCCCTTATCCCCGCTAATTTTTGTTTTGTCATTAGAACCCCTTTTAAAAAGATTACGTAATAATCCCGACATCAAAGGAGTCACCATAGCAGGAAAGGAATTTAAAGTCGCTGCCTTTGCGGACAACATCCTACTCTCCCTACAAACCCCCAGAATTTCCTTACCAAATTTACTAAAGGACATAGGCCAGTTTGGAGAAATCTCCAACTTAAAGATAAATTACTCGAAATCTTACGCCTTGAACGTCTCGCTGCCCCACCAGGAAGTGTTGCACTGCCAGGATTCTTTCCCATTTCAATGGAAGGAGACGGCTATAACATATCTTGGCATTCAGATTACCAGGAATATGACGGAACTTTTCAACCTGAACTTTCTGAAAGCACTTACGAGGGTTCAGAGTGACCTGAAAGACTGGGCCAATTTGAACATTTCCTGGTTTGGCCGGGCGGCCTTAATCAAGATGGTGATCCTTCCCCGTCTGTTGTATTTGATACAGTCAATTCCAATTCACCTTCCCACCTCCTTCTTTGCGTCATATAGGAAAGCTTGCTCTCTTTTCTTATGGAGAAACAAACCTCCCCGCATAAAATACTCACGGCTCACCCTACCCAAAAACCGTGGTGGAATCGGTCTACCAGACCTCCACAAATATTATCTAGCATGTCACCTGACTAGGGTCGCAGACTGGAAGATCCACCACCTGAGGAAGGCATGGGTCTCATTGGAAAGGCTCTTTACCTACACACCTACGCACATACTCCCATGGCTCCCTCCTCATCTATGGCCCCAATCACTCAAAACACACCCCCTTATATACCCTACCCTGGCGGCGTTTAATAGAGCTGTATCCTTGCATAAACTCTCCTCACATCTGGGCCCGCTGACGTCACTAAGGGGAAATCCGGACTTCCCTCCGGGAGACCCCACTTTTTTGCACAAGGAATGGCCATACCCGGACATTCTAGCGAAACACTTATTTAAGGGGGGAAACCCACGTCCAAGCGATGACCTGGCAGCCGAATCACGCACACAGAATATTCCTTTCTGGCCATTTAGACAAATGAGACACTATCTTGCATCCAAAGCCACAAATGCGACCTGGTCAAGGTCTCTTACCCCGTTTGAATCTCTTTGCCTCCGCCCGGCCCCACAAAGACATCTCATATCTTTCATTTGCGCCCTCCTCCAGGATGACTCCTTCCCATCATCCTCCATACGCCTTCATGAATCCTGGGAGAAGGACGTAAATTCAGAGCTCACTGATAAATACTGGGAAAACATAAACACAATCGCCCATAAGGGTTCACTAAACGTCGCGATCCAAGAAAACGGATACAAAATTATAACCAAATGGTACAGGACCCCCTCACGCTTACATAAATTTTCGCCTACAATCCCTAACACCTGCTGGAGATGTGATTCCGATGTGGGATCCATGATACACATCTGGTGGGAATGTGGATCCATACAACCTTTTTGGGCGGAAGTACACTCCATCATTAAAAAGGTAACAACCTATGAACTCGACTACAACCCAGCACAGTACCTCCTACATCATTCAACCCTTCCCAAACGCGTTTATCACAGATCTTTGGCCATGCACATGGTAAATGCAGCTAGGCTCTGTATTCCAAACCATTGGCGCTCCCCGGAAGCTCCTACCACTAGAGAATGGCTAGCTAGAGTGGCCAGAATTGCAGAACTGGAGGAACTTATCTACACTTCTCAGGAGCGCTTACAGAAATACACACTGACATGGGCATGCTGGACCCACTTCAAATCTACTGAATGCTACAAATCTTACTTCCCCCCCTGAACTCGCTGCACCACGGGATTCCTGAACAGACCACGGACCTCACCCTTACCACCCAGACCGATAATTCCTTACAGTCCCGTGATGGAGGAGTGGCCTCCTTCCCTCCTACCCCCTCTCTGTCCGCCTCTCCCCCCCTACCCCCCACCTCCCCTCTTTTCATCTCTTTTTCTCAGAACACCCCAATTCCAGGCCCGTTGCCGGGAAGCTTACCCTGAAAGGTACACTCTGTCTATTTTCACCATATGGTTTCAGTTTGTCATTGATACCTGTCAAAATGTTATCTGCAACATGTTTATTTTGACAAACGTTTATGCCTGTACTATTTTTTATGCTTCAATAAAATCTTTTGTGGAAAAAAAAAAAAGTGGGGTGCAGAAAAATGGCAGCAGGGGTTCTGGACCGATGAGTCGAAATCTGAAATATTTGGCTGCAAAAGGAGACAGTTTTTTTTTTTTTTTTTGCCGAATGGCTGGAGAGCAGTACAAAAATGAGTGTCTGCAGGCAACAGTGAAGCATGGTGGAGGTTCCTTGTAGATTTGGTCAGGATCAATGGTGTCTGCAATACTGAGAAATGCAGGCAGATACTTATCCATTAAGCCATACCATCAGGGAGGTGTGTGATTGGCCCCAAATGTATTCTACAGCAGAACAACCACCCCAAACATACAGCTAATGTCATTAGGAACTATCTTGAGCATAAATCAGAACAAGGAGTCCTGGAAGTGATAGTTTGGCCCCCACAGAGCCCTGATCACATTATCAAGTCTGTCTGGGATTACATGAAAAGACAGAAGGATTTGAGACCGCCTACATCCACAGAAGATCTGTAGTTAATTTGTTTTAAGGGCAAAGGGAAGTCACACCAAATAGTGGTATGTTCCTTCTTTTCATTTACCTTCCAGTTTGATAAAAAATAAATTAACACTTTAATTTCTGAAAACACTCCTAATTTACATACATTTTTCACACCTGCCTAAAACATTTGCACAGTACTGTGTGTGATTATATATATATATATATATATATATATATACACACATATATATATACACATACATACATACATACACACATACATACACACAACAGAGGCAATGTTTTGTATTATACGTTAAGAAATATTATCCAACAGCACAGAGTGTAAACAATTGATGAACGTATTTGGGGTTCTGCTTTACAGCAGGCAAAGCATATCATGCCTTTTCAGAATTCATACAAAACGCTAGCATTGTGTAAAATAAAATCAGGCTGGGAAAGTGCTAAATACATTATCCAGAAATTCCAGCTACAAAATACCTGGCAAGGTGCTGCAGAACCTTTAAGCTGAAGTGAACTTTTAAAAAAATCACCCTTTTGCACTGCAGCCATCTCTATGTATTTTTCATGTGTTTCCTTAAGACCCTACTGTCATAGCTTTTCAACAGAATCACTGCTCTCACTGTAATGAATTGCACTATAAAGGAAATGCAATAGAAGAAAGCAAAATAGTAGAAAACTGGCGCTGCTGGCAAGCAGACAGAAATAATTCCCACAGGTATTATAGCTCTACAGTTGTCACCTTGAAAGCCAACAGCAATCTTCAGTCTCGGCTGTTAGCTCAGAGTCATGCTTTTCACAACACCAAGAACTGCCTAAACTAGCCAATTTATGGCAGCAGTTTTTAACATTGTGGCTACCTATAGGTAGAGAATAAATCCTTGAGTAATGATTTTCATATTTCTTAACAGACATATACTGTTTATACAATAGAGAGATGAAGACTGGACCGCCACTTGGCTAGCTGTAAGTATCTACATTACAAGCACAAAATGATTCTGTTTATTAAAACTTTGATCCTCCATGGTTGTGTTACTTATTCTAAAGCTCTCAGGCACTATGAGAAAAATATTTTTACTCATTTTACGCTTTTAATGCATTGTTTTTCCAGTATTAAAATGTATGTAAAGGGAAAACTTTTTCTGTTAAAGTGATACTAAAGTAATTTATTTATTGTTGTTTAAAAATAAAAAATATGTTATACTTACCTGCTCTGTGCAGTGGTTTTGCACACAGCAGCCCAGATCTTCCTTTTCTCAGGTCACCCACCGAAGCTCCTGGCCTTTCCCTCTTGCCAAGGGCTCCCCACAGTAAGCAGCTTGCTATGGGGGAACCCGAGCTGAGCTGCTGCTCTGTGTGTTCATCCAGACACGGAGCTTGGCCCCCTCCCCTCTCATTTTATTGGCTCACTGCCTTTGACTGGCAGTAGAGTGAGCCAATGGCGCAACATCGCTGGATCGAGATGGGGCTCAGGTATTGGGGGGGCTGAGGCACGCAGAAGGTTTAAAAAGCATAAAATGCATTAGGACAAAAAACCTCAGGTGCAAGTGTGGTGGCTCCCAATATGGCCGTTTGACTCGGAAGCTCCGACCAGCTGAAGTCTTCCGTGGACACTACAACTCGTTGAATGAAGTGCCAACAGCAGCCAGACCTAGGGGAGAACCCTCCGGTCTCCCCTATGATAGCGGGGACAGCACACTGGGGATCTTTTGGGTCAGTCTTCTGCAAGTGGGTGTCAGGCCACGGGTCCCAAGATCGCGACGGCACTCGGTTACAATCACAGGCCCTCCTGCAGCTTCCGCAGATGGCCTCTCTTTTGATGAGCCTGGATCATGCGCGAGTTCCCCCTTTTGTGGGCCCAGTGTCCCCGGCCTCCACTGAATCACTTATTGGGCATACGCTGGAAGACCTCTTGTGTTCCCCTATGTACCCAGGTATTTCCCAGGTCCACTTTATGGCCCAACCCACAGGACTTTAACCTAACAACAAAATGAATAGCACTGCACATTGAGTAAGTGTGTTGTGGCAAAGCAGCAGTGTGAGTGGGTCCTAGATGACATAGTTTGCACTCTTTACCCTATAAGCACATAGACAGCCATTTAGAATTAACCAATTTTGATCAAAGCCAGTAGACTTACCAAACAGATTAAACAGTGTTTAATAATAAATTTAAGTTATTAGGCTGCAGTATTCAAACAAATGTTCTACTTACTAGATGTGACATGGTTTGTATACTATCAAAGACAACACACGGATATTGTTGGCCACACTCTACACCAGTCTGTGAAATGTGCATTAAGTGTGCAGAGTGTATGGTGCACATCAAAAAGGTTAATGGTTGAACGTTACGCAACACTAGGAATAATAGGGCTAGTGAGCTTGCAGTTTCTCTTGAATGAATGCCCTCATCATATACTACCTTGACTATCGTAACCCTATGACATCCCTCTATAAAATACACAGTAGCTTTCATCCTAGTAATCTATCAAAGTACTAAACACACAATCATTTTACTTTCTGCTAGAGCAGTCACTTCTTCCCTTCAGGCAACAGCCTTTCTATTAAATATTACGATCTTCAAAGTTCTCTTTATCTCTTTCAAGGTTGCTTATTATGCTTTTTTCCCCAACTCAACTTTTCCTAGTAAGAAACAACTTCAAACAATCAGGAACTTGATAACAAAAAGGTTAAGTTAAGTTCTACAACACACAGCCCTAGAAAGACATTAAAAGATCTACCATACCATGGTCTGACATGACCATTCTATCACAACAAAATAGTCCTTGTAGCCATCGTGGTTCATTGAGAACTAAAAGCCATCAGCCGCAAAGGCTGATCATACTTGTATAGTCAGTCTATTAATTCACAGTAAACTGGGCATGAATGACATGGCCGTGTGGGCAGAGCCCCACGTTTTGTTTTTTGGTCTTTAAATGTTGGCAGCAGGGAGAAGATTCTCTGCCTGTTGTCACAGGGGAGGGGGAATTCAAGGGGAGAAAGTGCAGAAGCTAGAATATGTTACATGTTCCACCCAAAAAATGGGTGAAACATTTAACCAGAGGTGAATTATTTAAACAATGCCTGTTTTCTCTTTGCTCTCCCCTGATGTTGATTGTAAGAGGTGTGTAATCCACCAACTATTAGACAATTAGTATTATTATTTTTTTTCATCCAAGCCAGGCTTTCAATTTGAAAGTCACATTGTGTAAATTGTTTTGGACTAGATACTCCCCCCCCCCCCATCTCATTTTTAAATATCAATACCTTGGTTGGCAAGTTTAGGCAGCCCTCAACATGCATCCTTTGTGGAGCCTATCAGTGTTTGCAAGATTGTTTTATTGTGATTTTGGAAGGTTGGATGATTCTTACACCCAGTCTCTCTTTATGTTTGTAGGTCTCTCTCTCTCTCTCTCTCTCTCTCTCTTTCTGATACACACATACAGAGGACTTTTCCTGGAGGACATCTATGCGGGAATAACTTACCTCACAGTTTCATATGCTGAATCTCGTAAAACATGATGACGTGCAGAAAAAAATGAAGTTCAATGCTTCCAAGCATGCGTCGGCTTGATTCTGAGCATGCGCAGGTTTTGAACCGATGCTTTTGCATACTAACCATCGGTTTTGACCTATCGGTTAGGCGTCCATCGGTTGAATTTTAAAGCAAGTTCTAGATTTTTGGACCAAAGGATAACTGACCGATGGGGCCCACACACGGTCGGTTTGGACCGATGAAATTGAACTTCAGTCCGTTTTCATCGGTTTTGTCCGATCGTGTGTACAGGGTCTTACTGTTTGAGAGGACCGAGTCTGTGCTCTGGATACCCTCACTTTTAGATACTCATGTATATTCTACTAGTAGTGTGTATTGTTTTCTAATGGCACCACAAATGATGCAAATAATTCCTTGGCATGTAAGGGGCCTGAATGACCCAGTAAAAGAGATAAGTTGTATTTGATTATGTACTCTTCTATTAACCACCCATTATCTGCCTACAGGAAATTCATACCAACACTAATTTTCTTCTTAGGTTCTCACAATTTACAGTTTGCTCCCAGTACATATCATAAACAAGAGGTGTCATTCTTGTTTGTCTTTTGCCAGCAAGTACAGCCAGATTAGGTGTATAGATTTGTATTTCTTCACTGTACATGGGGAAGCCATGAAGGGGTACTGGAGTTTTAATCCACTCTGCCTGACCAACATACCACCTGAGGCCTAACTGGGGAGGGAGGTGTAAATGTGTGTGGCCATCAATTTTATGGGACACCATGAAAATATTGTATATTTAAGATGTCTTTTTTTAAACATTAATACCAGGCTGACAGAAAAGGCACTAAGAACTAGAACATCCTAATCCAAAAACCTCATATGTTGCTCTCTAGCGCACTCAGATTGGCTTCAAGCTCAACAGTTTCTTAATGATTTTACCTTTCACAAAGCACAAAACAAATACGGTTTTCATAAAATGGTGTTTTTGGGGGAGGGAGATAAATTAAAGAAATCGCTAGCATATTGCCTCAAACCAACAACCCAAAACATAAGCATGCTTTAGAAATGGAATATGCACCACTAAGCCCAGTTGGATGTGATAATTTGGGCAGCATTGGAAACACATAATAATAATAATAATTATGATCAATGTGATGACCTGAAAAGCTTGTTCTGTTGCCATCACCTTATAAACTTCCTTTCCCATGCCTTCGTATCAGCATAAAGTGTCTCACTCAAAACAAAGTTCTCTCTCAATGTACAGGGTCTGAATATATCAGAAACAAAGAGAACCATAGTCTTGACCGAAATGTATAAACATAGGGCTCACAACATTTTCCCCCGGGAAACACACTTTAAATCAGGCTCTTTGCCCAGGTTCTTTGATAAACGTTGCCCAATGCCCTTCCAAGCAACTATCGCTGCTTCTAAATCCTGTGGGGGTTCATTCTAATCTCCAAGCAGACTCCCTTTATTCTCCACGATCAAATGGTGGATCAGGAGGGTTACTATCTTTCCATGAAAGGTACAATCTATGGAAGGCCATTTACTTTGGGTAACATATATGAGCCAACAGCAAACAAGTCCCTTTTTATCACACAGTGCTGTCCTGTTTGCTGGCTTTAAGTCAGGGCTTTTGATTCTTGGAGTGGATTTTAATGTACAAATGAACCAGTTACAGGGTGCCTCACCTGGAACCTCACCCGTCTCCTTTATAGCACTGAAGCAAATCAAACTAACTCCATGTCTTAAGCTTGCATGATACCTGGGGAATTCTACACACTAACGACAGAGACTACAATTTTTTTTAATTCCACGTCGGCGATATGCCTGTTTGGACTACCACTTCCTCTCCCAGCGAGATCTCTCATTCCTATGCGAAGCAACCATCGACAGCATGATCATCTCAGTTCATTACCCGCTCTCTCTAAAGGATATACACACAGGCCAAAAATGGTCGGTTCTGCAAGGACCAGCCCACTTTTAGCCCATGTATAAAGCTCCTTGATCAGTTTCTGTTAAACAAGCATGCTGGAAAACCAGCACCTGATCATCGCTCACAGCCATTGTGTTCTGGCCGAGGGGATCAGTTGCATCTGGGTCTGTGCCACGCCTCTGGACCTGGAAAGGGCTCTACAGCCAACACAATACACAATGAAGAGTCTAGCTCCATGCAAGTCACATCCTGGCTAGTGCGCACACACATCTGGTCCAAGCATAATCCCACTGATCCAGATAGCTGCTATACAGAGACCAGCCCAGTGTTCTCAAAAAAAATTAATTAAAGTCACAGTGCATCACAATGCATGATATGCACTGTGCGTTGGGCTCTATCGTACAACATGTTAGGGTGCCATTTACAATGAACAAGCCCTAAAATTAAGGTCTCTGCAACTACATAATGGGCTATTTCTGTTTATTTGATACACCAGAGTGCTTAATCACCAATATCTAAAAATCTGATTTTAAAATTAATTAGCAATTACAGTAATATTCCTGTTGTTCTTGGTGCTTTGAGAGAAATGTGTATGTGACAGAATGATTTATTAAAACCTTCAAATGCTGAAAATCTTGCACGTAGAACAGAGTAATGTGAAATGCAAGATAACCATGTTTTCTAATTATACATGCAGCTACAGATGTAGTTCTGGCAGTAACACATCCATTACCAGTGTGCTTATCACATTAAAACGGAACATGGCAGTGAGAAGCTCGCTAAAAATGCATGCAATTGATATTGCTGATATGTACAAAAATAAACAGCACTAATATGTGCAAGAAAAAACTCCATCAGTAAAATTCCTACAATTCGAACAAGGAAGTTTCATTTGAAAATGCAGATTCAGAGTGAACTTATAAATCCACATAAAAATTGTGACTCAGAGCATCATAGAAGCTACGTGGATTTCTGAGTCTACTGATCTGTTAAAACCTTATCTGCCTCTAATGTTTGTATGTGTTTATTTGCTCAACAGGCTATAATAAAATACAAATTTGGTTCAAAGCTCTACAATTAAATAGAGATGTTTAGGGTCCGTGCACACTAGGGGCAGGAAAAAATTTCAAATACTCTGGCAGAAAAATGCTCACAATGGCTTGTATTGCACAAATGCTAATAAATGGTACATTTATGCACGTTAAGAATAGGGTATAGGGTAGAGTAGGGTATAGAAGTGAAGACATACACATTTTATTGTTTTTATTCCAGCTGTATTTACTCAGGGCAACTTATAACACCCAAGTGAAAAATACCAACATGTCAGGAAAAAATAAATAAAAATTCACAAACAGAATTAAAGAGTTAGAAAAATAATCACCCCCTCCTAAAAATGACTTGTACACTCAATTAGGTGTGGCTAATCACCTTCTCCATTGGCACACAAAGCCATTTGATGTTCAACTGTGATCAGATCAGATGTGGTCATTTTGATTAGCTCAGCATGAAAGGAGCTTTTCTGGAGCATTTCGATCTCCGATAGTGCAACTGAAGCAAACAATGAACTATGAGTGGCAAGGCACTGTTAAAAGATCTCAAGGATAAAGTTGTGGACAGGCACAAGAAAGAAGATGGATACAAAAAAAAAAAAAAATCAAAGGCTGTATCAATGCCTAGAAGCACAGTGAAGTCCATTAACCACTTTAGCCCCGAGCCATTTGGGTGGTCAAAGACCAGGCCACTTTTTGCGATTCGGCACTGCGTCGCTTTAATTGACAATTGAACGGTCGTGCGACGTGGCTCCCAAACAAAATTGACGTCCTTTTTTTTCCACAAATAGAGCTTCTTTTGGTGGTATTTGATCACCCCCACGGTTTTTATTTTTTTGTGCAATAGACAAAAACCTCAGTTTAGGCCGATACGTATTCTTCTACATATTTTTGGTAAAGAAAATTGCAATAAGCGTTTATTGATTGGTTTGCGCAAAAGTTATAGCATCTACAAAATAGGGAATTGTTTTATGGCATTTTTTAATAATATCTTTTTTTGCGGCGATCAGCAATTTTTATCGTGACTGCGACATTATGGCGGACACATCGGACACTTTTGGGACCATTGTCAGTTTTACAGCAATCAGTGCTATAAAAATGCACTGGTTACTGTGAAAATGACACCGGCAGTGAAGGGGTTAACCACTAGGTGGCGCTGTAGGGGTTAAGTGTTCCCTGCATAGTGTTTCTTACTGTAGGGGGATGGGCACTGTGTCACATGACACTGATCTCGGCTCCGAGTACATGGAGCCAAGATCAGTGTCATTGTCACTAGTTAGAGCGGGGAGATGCTTGTTTACATAAGTATCTTTCCGCTCTATACCTCCGTGAGACAATCACGGGGATCCCCGCGGCGATCGAGCCGCGGGACCCGCGGTCCGACTCACGAGGAAGACGGCAGGGTCGCGAGCGTGCCGGTGACGGCGCGCTCGCGACCACAGGACAGGCATTTAAAGGGCCACGTACAGGTACGGGATTATGCCTGTCCGTGCCATTCTGCAGACGTATATCCACATGGGCCAGTCCACAAGTGGTTAATAAGTGGTGGAAGGTATTTGGTACAACACAGACCCTTCCTGGATTAGGACGTCGTACCCAACTGATTAAGGCTGGGTTCACACGTCTGACTTTGGTTTGCAGTCCAGAATACGGTGTGGTTTTGTTCATAGGTTCAGATGTGATTCAGGTGCAAATTTGTATCTGAAATTGCAACTGAACCGGACCCAAAAATGCACAATACCCTTTTACAAACCACACCGCAGTCACCCTGGACCTGTGTGAAGCAGCTCCATTGAAAGCTGTTCACATTCACATGTTATGCAAAATGGATGTGGTTAAAAATGCATATAATTTGCATATATGTGAACTCAGCCTAAAAGAGCCAGGAGGAAACTAGTCGGGAGAGGCTACCAAGATGCCTACAGCAATTCTGAAGCAGTTGCAAAAATTTATGACAAAGAGTGTCCATTATGTGCATGTGACAATAAAATCACAAATTCTCCACAACTGTGGCTTATATGGGAGGGTTTCAAGAAAAAAATCCACTGCTTAAAAAAGGCCACATGCAGTCACGACTGAACTTTGCCAAAACTCACATTAAAGATTGTGAGGTCACATGGAAACCGGTGTTATGGTCAGATGAGACTAAAATTTAATTATTTGACCTCAACACCAAAGGATATAGCTGGTGGAAATCCAATACAGCTCACCATCCAAATATTATCATTCCTACAGTAAAGCATTGAAGTGGTATTAACCGGTTATGGGGATGTTTCTCTGCAGCAGGGACTGGATCATTTCTCAGGATAGAAGGAAAAATGGATGTGTGAAATACCATCAAATTATTGAGGAATATCTGCTGAACTCTACCAGAAAGTTGTCAGTGGGAAGAAGATTTACCTTACAACATTACAATGATCCAAAGCACACAGCGAAAATTACCACACAGTAGTTAAAGGTGAAAAAGGAGAATTTCCCTGCAAGCCCAGACTTGAAAATTGTTAACTGTAGTCCACAAATGGTCACCATCAAATGTGCACTTCTGCACAGAAGAGTGGGCAAATATTGCAAAGTTAAGCTGTGCAAAGTTAGTAGACATATATCCCAACAGACTTAAGGCTGTAGTTAAAGAAAAAGGTGTCTCAACAAAGTACTGACACAAGAGGGTGATCAGTTACCCAATTCAATGATTCTGTTTTTGAATTTTTACTTTTTTCATACAAGTTGGTGTTAAATCTTTCACTTGGAAGTTATAAGTTGCACTGAGTAAATAAAGGTGGATAACAACAAAAACCGTGTCTGTCTTCATTTCAGGCTGCAAAGCAATAATATGTGACAATTCTTTTCTATACCCACTGTACATAATACTGTAATGTCATGATCAGCCACTTACAGTGGGACTGTGATAGGGTGGCTGACAAATTTATAATAGACACTATATGGGAGGGTCGTTAAATGACCCTTACATCGCTAGTAGAGCTGCACGATTCTGGATAAAATGAGAATCACATTTTTTTTGCTTAGAAGATCATGATTTTTTTCACGATTCTGAAGAACTTTACTTTAAAGATTTAAAATCCCTATTAGGTCATCAAACAAGATGGCAATAAATTAAGACATAATACTCTTTGCTTCAATCAAATTTAAAAGCAAAATATATGAAAAACAATGTAAAGTGTAAAGAAATAGAAAAAAAAATTACCATTAAGGTATGCTAGGGCCTTTTTTTTTTTTTTTTAGTACTCACCGATATCAATTACCTATACGTAATGCAAGTTTTTTGTTTACACTTCAGCCGTCAGCAATGGCACAAAGCATTGAAAAGTTATTTACAAATTATTATTTATTTATTTTCAATGTGAAATGTTTAAATGTATGTTAAAGCTTAACAAATATTAATGAACAAAGCAGACAAAATTAAAAAGTTTTAAATTAATATTAGTTTATAAAATAGAAGTAAAAAAAAAATCAGTGAATAAAGAGTCAATAAGGCTGGTTAGTCAACTAAGGGTCAAAAAAGGGGTTAAACAGAGGAACACTTTAATTGACAAGGTTGCTTTATACTGACTTGATTTGCAGACCAAAGTTCATCCCTTTGATCTGTAAATAAAAATAAACTATCTTTCCGTTTTTTTCATCTGTCTCGTTCAGCTCTGAACAATGTTGTTGATAAAAAAAAAAAAAAAAAAAAAATTGTTTGACAGCTGTGAGCAGGGGAACACCTCTGCACTTTTTACATGAATCGTGGAAATGCTGAATTAAGATCGTGTGGGGGGTCTAAGTGAGATATTTTAACAATTAATCCTGCAACTCTAATAACTAGTGACACTAATACAGTAAAACGTGATAATACTGTACACTGAAATTGCACTAATTAGACTGGCTGGGAAGGGGTTAACCACTTCAGCCTGGAAGGATTTACCCCCTTAATTACCAGACCATTTATTGTGATACGGCACTGCGTCGCTTTAACCGACAACTGCGTGGTCGGGCGACCTTGTATGTCCTTTTTTTTCCCACCACAACTAGAGCATTATTTTGGTGGTATTTGATCACTTCTGCAGTTTTTATTTTTTGCGCTATAAAGACTGACCATTTTAAAATAAAACACATTTTATTTTTTTACTTTTTGTTATAATAAATATCTAAAAAAAAAAATGTAAAAAAAAAAAAATGTCTTCATCAGTTTTGGGGCAATATACTGTATGTTCTATATGTACACATTTAAATGGTTGTTTTACCCATTTTACTTCCTGTCTCAGTAAATGAGACTCAGGAAGTAAAGAGAAACTTTCTTCAATGAGGATAGACAGAACATAAATTGGTATTTAGTCTTACAGATTAACCACTTCCCGCCCGGTCAATAGTATATTGATGTCCAGGAAGTAGTTCTGTTATCCTGACTGGACGTCTATTGACGTCCTGCAGGATAACAGCCGTCGCACGCCCGTGGGGGCGCGCATCGCGGCGATCGGTGGTGCGGTGGGTCAGTCTGACACACCGATCTCGGAAAAGAGCCTCCGACGAAGGCTCTTTACCACGTGATCAGCCGTGTCCAATCACGGCTGATCACGATGTAAACATGAAGAGCCGTTGATCTGACAGACGTGAGTAGAGAGCCGATCGGTGGCTCTCCTGACAGGGGGGGTTCGGGCTGATTATTCATTAGCACAGCCCCCCCTTGGATGCCCACACTGGACCACCAGGAAAGCCGCCAGGACCACCAGGGAAGCCTTCAACATGTGGATGGCAAGGTACATACCCCATGGCCATCCACATGTTCCAAAAATATGCCAATCTGTGCCCACAAATGGGCACTGACTGGCACAACAGTACAGTAGTTAAAACAGTGATGCCCAGCAATGCCACACACCAGTAATCAGTGACACTCAGTGTCCCTCAGTGCTACTTATCAGTGCCCACCCATCAGTGCCCATCCGTGCCCACCCATAAGTGCCGCCCATAAGTGCCGCCCATGAGTGCCCATCAGTGCCGCCCATGAGTGCCACCCATGATGCCCATCAGTGCTGCATACTAGTGCCGCCTATCAGTGCCCTTCAGTGCCGCCTATCAGTGCCACCTCATTGGTGCCGTCTTATCAGTGCCAGTCAGTGCAGCCATATCAGTGGCAGTCATTGAAGAAGGAAATGCATTTAAATTAAAAAATAATTTAAAAGGAAAAAAAAAACATATTTTTTTCAACATTTTTGGTCTTTATTTATTCGTTGTGCAAAAAATAAAAAAATTGCAGGTGTGATCAAATACCACCAAAAGAAAGGTCTATTTGTGGGAACAAAATGATAAAAAAAAATTTTGGGTACAGTGTTGCATGACCGCGCAATTGTCATTCAAATTGCGACAGCGCTGAAATCTGAATATTGGCTTGGGCAGGAAGGTGCGTACGTGCCTGGTATGGAAGTGGTTAAAGAGCAGTATGGGATTGTGTTTTTTTAAATCATACTTACCTACTGTAGGTGAATGCAGCATTGATCCGATGCTGTCCCATGCCGGCTCTAAATCTGAGAACTGAGCGATTAGACACTGCTGATCGCTCAGTTCTCCACACTGCTCTGAGCAGAGAGCTGTGACTGTCAGTCACTGCCGTCTGCTCTGCCCCCCCTCCCACCCAATGCTTATTATAGCACTGGGCTGCGGAGGGGGCGAGAGCGGCTGGCTCAGGCTCTCAGTGGCTTGCTGGGAGGCTGAGCCAGGTTTTCGGTGCAGGCTCTTGGGTGGATTCCGACCATATGGTTGTGATATTTTCCCAGCCTGGACCAGCTCTGTGACATCAGCCCTAAATGAGCTTTGGCTGTACTTCTCCGTTAAGGAATTAATAAATCACAATCATGTTCTAAAACAGCTACATGTGACAGAAAAAAAATAGTACAAATAAAATCATATATTAAAGGTTTTCTATTGAGGTACCACTTTGAATGGCTAAGTGGTGGATGGCTATTTCTCCAGTGTCGTTTATAAACGGCTTTGGAGAAAACACACATGGGCAGTCGTTACCCTTGTTAATGGCTGTGAACTGAGCCATTACTAGATGGCTTAGACCACAGGCACAGTGTATCATGTTGATCCAAGCAGTTCCGATTGCTGTGATGATCAATCATAGTGATTAGAAATGTAAACACACTGCTATTATAGTGGAAATAGCTCCTTTCCTCTTACAACGGAGAGAGGAAAGGAAGTAGTAATTTATTAATGAAATTTTATGAAAAATTGATCCACAGCAAATTGGTAAGGAGATTTATTGATCTTTTTATTTTACTAGCCCTTTTCCCCTTAAGTACATCTGATCTCCAGCCTGTCTCGGAATGTGACCAGTATATTGCCATGTCACCTTCCTTTTCCTGTACATGAACCTCATCAATATCCTCAAACTGTTTAAGCCCATCGCCCCCTCCTCTGTGTAAGACATATACATTAATCTAATATACCATTACCAAGTTTCATGTTTTAATTACTGCAATGCTAGCATGTTTCATCATAAGCAAAACATGTGGGTAATTTTTGGGGTTATCACGCTGTCTTAGTGTTTCTATTGAATATGTCTGAGGGCTGGTGCACACTGCAACACAATGTGGGAAAGGCCCATTCCATATAATGATGGTGGGCGGTCCGTAACAGGTTAAAGTAGGTAAAACTGTGTAAAGATCAATCAGCGCAATCAAATAATAAATGACAACTAGAAAATGCATTTCCTGAGGAAAATGTGTGGGAATGCTGAATAGCTGAATTGCTGAGACCGCACCAAAGCCATTCACCATAACCACTACACGATCTTTAGGACACACAACTCCCCCTCCCCCCCCCCCAAGGTCAGTGAGGAGGAATATTGCATCGAGGTAAAGAAAGCTATTTAGGGAAAGAAATACCATTACAAACGCTTTTAATCCACACATCGAATAAGTGAAATAAGCCTTCAAACAAACCTTAATAAATCCACAACCGTACATGCGATCGATACAGCAACTTCACCGTTTGAAAGACACGGCCCTTGTGAACGCATCGATATGAAATTTATGTTGATAAACTTAAAAATGTGGCCATGTCAGCGATTTAGAAAAGAGCGTCTTTGTGCGTTTTGCAGGAACATTTTTTAGACTTTTTAACATGACGGTCAATGGGAGGAATTTTGGGACTCTTGACCTTTAGAAGCTCCAGGAACTAAAAGTACAATGCCTATCACAAAACTGACCACATTGCATGAAACCAGACAAAAATACCTATGTTTTGATATATAAATTGTGTATGAAAAGTAGATCTTGTGGGCGTGAGAGCAATTTGTTCCCCCTATATAAAGATAATTTTAATTTATTTTACAGCTCTCCACTCTAGTGATGTCATCGTCCACTCTAAATCACTCCCATAGAAACACATTATAATCGATAAAATTTTCTGAAAAAAATCACTAAACATAAATTGCTTTTTCACAAAAACTATTGTTTGGTGTCTGTAAGTGAAAGTATGAAGGAGCTGAAACTTTTGGCAGCACGTGAGATTTTAAGCAGTAAAAAGGTTGTTCTCATTGACTTCAATGTTAAAAAAAAGTGTCTAAAAGCTTAATATTTTAAAAAGAATAAATAGTACAAAAAAACGTGAAGAAGTCCCATCGTTAGCTGAACGAGACGAACATTTTAAAAGTTGAATGGTCTCAATCGCTGAAAGTATGCAGAAGTTACGCAGAGCCAAAAAACGTACAGAATAATAAAGGATAAAAAGAATAATAAAAAATCAATATCAATACTGGGAATGCTTATTAACCACTTGAGACCCGCGCTATTGACAAAAGACGTCAACATAGCGGCTCTCAAGTGCCAACAGGACGTCTTTGGACGTCATTTAATAGCATTACCCGGGCGCGCAGTGGGTAAACACTGTCCCGGCGCATAGCTGGGAAGCCGATGCGTGTACCTGGCGGCCGTGATGTTTGCCGGATACGCGAGATCGTCGGTAAGACAGCAGGGACGTGGAGCTCTGTGTGTAAACACAGAGCTCCACGTGCTGTCAGAGGAGAGGAGACCGATCTGTGTCTCTTGTACATAGAGACACAGCATCGGTCACCTCCCCCAGTCACCCCCCTCCCCCCACACAGTTAGAACACACCCAGGCTACACATTTAACCCCTTCCTCACCCCCTAGTGTTAACCCCTTCACTGCCAGTCACATTTATACAGTAATTAGTGCATTTTTATAGCGATGATCGCTGTATAAATGTGAATGGCGCCAAATAAGGATATCAGAGGACACCTTCTTATCTTCAGAGGCACACCAACTGAGGGGAAATAACAGCCCCACTACTTATCCGCTTTTTATCTGTTGAGCTGCCTGAGGGGTCAATAGTGGCACAACCATTCTGAATTGAAAGCCCCCATAGTCGATCAAATCGGCCGTGTCAAGAGTATTTGGGGGGTCTCTCGATCATTTTTTTATTTCTGTGTGACTAACAGAATATAAGAAATGAGAGGCCGCCCAGATAGGGGTGCTGTGGCCAACGCCCCCAAAATAAGTGCCAGCCCTGGAACTATAAAAAAATACATGACACAAGACACTTCCAAAGACTGCCCTAGTGAAACATCTGGGGCCAAAAGCAGACTATCAATGGGCCAACAAAAAAATGGACGGAGAAGGTACTCTGAAACAGTGACAACCAGAGAGTCTGAGGTGGATGTTGCGGAACCACATGGTGCCACCCATAAAGATTTACCTCCATCAAAAACAGAGCTATTAGAGATGTTTTCGCGACTAGAATTATCAATCTCACGAATGGAGGTCTCGTTAAAAAATGAGATAACGATTGTACACGAAGACATGAGTCATTTACTGAGAAGAGTGGAAGAAACTGAAGAAAAACTGGATAGTCAAGCTGCTGAGGTGTTAGAAATGCAAATGAAGGAATTACAAATAGAACAAAGGAACTTGAGGTACCGAATGGAAGATCAAGAAAATCGGAACCGAAGGAAAAACTTGAGGATCCGTGGTTTACCTGACCTGGAAGGAGAAGACCTCCAAGTAAAACTCGATAAACTATTCGGCCACATTTTGGGTAAAATAGAAACGGAAAAAATCAAATTCGAAAGAATTCATCGGATTAGAAAACCGGCGGAATTGGCAGCGGGAATACCCAGAGACGTGATCGCAAGATTTCACAATTTTCAAGATAAAGAACAGATTTGGCAGCGTCTTAAAACCATTAGGCCGGTAACATTTAATGAGACTGAATTACAGATTTTTCCGGACCTTGCCACCGAGACCCTTTCTAGAAGGAGATTATTAAAACCGCTACTTGAACATTTAAAAATACATGGTATCCAATATTCTTGGGGTTATCCAGCGTGTTTAATCGGGAAGAAGGAGGGTAGATCCGCGACCTTAAGGTTCCCCGAAGAGATGACTAAGTTCTGCAAGAGACTGGACATCCCATTGATAGAGATACCTGGTTGGAATGAACCTCAAGAGAAGATATCACCTATACCGGGCCATCAGACATGGAGCCTTATCCCAGGAAATAAAAGAGGAAAATAATTAAGAAAAAATCCACACAAGACAAATAACAAAAACGGAGATGATGATGCGGGGGGCTGGGGGGTGGGGGGGGGGGAGGCGGGGGGGGACCGGCTGGTGGGAGCCCGGGGAGTTCTGGGGTCCTGGGGCTACTCACCCACCCCCATCCTTCGGATGGGGGGGAGGGCGGTGGCGGTTCGGGACGTAGTCACACTCGCAGAGCTCAACCTCTGGGGCGAGAACCGTGGGCCGGGTGGAGTAGGTTGGCCACGGATCCAGGTGCCTATTTAAGGCCGTAATGCCCCTACTGGTGGGGGAAGGGAGGGAGGGGGGGAGGGTTTGGGTGATGGGAGGGGTCATAGTACAGAGTAAATGGGGGGAGGTGGGGGGGTGTGGGAGAGGGTTTGGGGGGGAGTTTCTCCGGTTATCAGTTTCAGAAATAAGCTGCCTGTCGTGGTTTTGCCTTGATGCATATTGGAAATTCTGCCTATGCAAGATGTCGAGTTTTATGACTCAATTTATTGCGACCGAATATAATAATAACAATGTAACGGGAGTGGTCGGGGGGCAAGCGACTATCTGGTAGATATTATGGGAACCTTAAAAATACTCTCATATAATGTAAGGGGATTAAATTCCCCGCTAAAAAGGGGTAATATTTTAAGAGAAATTAGACATCTTAAAGCAGATATAGTACTCATACAAGAGACACATATCTCGCAGGAGTCAAATCTTAAAATAAGCTCACCGGAATACCCATTATGGTACTACGGAGACTCACCGACTAAATTGGCAAAGGGGGTTGCCATAGGGTTTGCCAAGGAAGTTAGATTTGTTCTGGTAGAGAGAAAAGCAGATCCCGAGGGGCGGTATCTTCTACTTAGAGGAAAAATAAATGAAGTGGATTATTCTATTGCAAATATTTATTGTCCAAATAAGAACTCCATGAGATTTCTTAAGGGGGTCATTGAGATGTTTATGGACTTCAGGACAGGCAGGGTAGTTGTGGCGGGTGATATGAACCTCTGTCTGGATCTGGATCTCGATTGTACGTCCCGTGCACAGCGGACTGGAGATGCACAAAGAAAATGACTTAAAAAAAAATTACATCAACTCCAATTGATAGATGTTTGGAGAATACAGCATCCGAAAATACGTGATTACTCATTCTACTCCGCTGTACACGGGACGTACTCTAGGATCGACTTTTTTTTAGTGGATCATAGCTCATTGGACGTAGTGACAAGTTCGGGAATTGGGATAACTACCCTGTCGGATCATGCGCCAGTTTCAATTAATTTAAAAATTGAGGGAGCTCCCAAAAGTAACACCAAATGGAGACTTAATGAGGATTTAATACAGGATGAAGAGGCTGTAAAAAGGATAAAACAGGAATTAGAATGGTATTTCAAGACAAATTGCTCCGAACACGTGTCGGAATCAATAGTTTGGGAGGCTCACAAGGCCTATATCAGGGGCATACTGATCGCAATAGGATCAGTAAAAAAAAAAGAAACTAAGAAGAAATATGATGAGTTATATAAAACCATCTTGGACCTTGAACAGACCCATAAACTAACAGGAGAGCATGAAGCGGAGCGTACCGTTATCTTAAAAAGAGAGGAATTAAGAGATCTTATTGAATATGAAAATAGAGCGGCATCTTACAGACGTAAGAAAGAGAATTATCAATGGGGTGACTTGTCGGGTAAATACCTAGCAAAAGGGTTTCAAAACAAATTTAAGGGTAATTTTATAGAAAGTATTCAAACAGGCAAAGGGAGCAAAGTACATACATCATCAGAAATTGCAAGAGTATTTCAAGAATACTATGGGAAGCTGTATTCTATATCGCAAGGGGACACCCCCGAAAAAACCAAAAGGAGAAGCGTTAATATAAAAAAAAATTTAAGTAACACATGTTTAAATAAAATATCAGACGACAAAATTAGTTTTTTAGAAGAACCTTTAACGAAATTGGAAATTCGCAATAATTTAAAGGAGTCACCAAAGGGGAAAAGTCCAGGCCCCGATGGGTTAACAATTGCATATTACCAAAAGTTCAGTGACATTCTGATCCCCAGGATGTGTTCTTATATAAACGGTATTGGTTTAAATTGGGATATTCGTCAAGAGGCATTAGAGGCTGCAATTACAGTAATCCCTAAGATAGGTAAAGATCCCTCCTTATGTTCTAGTTTTAGACCCATCTCGCTATTAAATGCAGATGTAAAACTGTTCGCCAAAATCTTAGCAGGGAGAATGAAAACAATCATGAAAGATTTAGTACATACTGACCAAGTAGGCTTTGTCCCCGGGAGGGAAGGCAGGGACAATAGCATCAGAACACTTCTGTTGACACAGATAATAAAAGATAGTAAATCCCCAGGTCTACTCCTGTCGATAGACGCCGAAAAGGCTTTCGACAGGGTAGACTGGGGATTTCTATTGAACACATTGGAGTTTATCGGGATCGGTCCAAAAATGATGGGGTGGATAAGCGCTTTGTATAAACACCCAACGGCAAGAGTTAAGGTAAACGGGACATTGTCAGGGACATTTGAAATGTTCAATGGGACTAGACAGGGGTGCCCCTTTTATTTATTTTAACCCTGGAACCATTGCTGGCCGGGATTAGAAATAACCCCGATATCAGGGGGATTCAAACAAATGATGGGGAACATAAACTCGCAGCGTTCGCCGACGATATTTTATTATACATAACGAATCCAACTATAACACTCCCGAATCTATTAAAAACCCTCAAATTGTATGGAGATGTATCTAATTTTAAAATCAATCCTCTAAAATCAGAAATCCTCAATATAAATGTGAAAGCACAGGACGTACGGAGATATAAGCAAGAGTTTCCATTTATTTGGAAAGATACCGAGATAAAATATTTGGGAGTTAATATCACATCTTCCCCTGACCTAATCTATCTACAGAATTGTATACCACTATTAAATGATATTAAAAAAGATTTAAAGAGAATTGCATTGAGACAAAGATCCCTACTAGGGAGAATAAACTGTTTTAAGATGTTTACCCTCCCTAAGATATTATATATAATTCAAATGTTACCAATCGCACTACCGGGTGCTTACTTCAAAATACTAAAACAGTTATTAAATAGGTTTATATGGCGGAACAAAAAAATGCGCATTAGTATGGAGGTGTTAATTAGAGATAAGGAACATGGTGGTTTGGGGGTACCTGATATTTATACATATTATATGGCTATTCACATGGCACGGGTGGTTGATTGGGTCAGAGATAAAAGAGAGAAAAGATGGGTGAGATTAGAAAGCTGTTCAAATAACTCACGGTTAGGAAAAGAGATTTGGATACCGCCACATTTTAGACAAATAAATCCGCACATGCACAAAATCACACTGGCATCCATGTCTATTTGGGATAGGGCACATAAAAAACATAGATGGGGTTATAACTCCCCATTAATCCGTCTATTTGACACAAATTTCTTTGCACCAGGGAAAATGGACCTGTTTGGTAACTGGATTAAAAAATCAGATGCTCAATTAAAAGACATATTAAAAGACGGCAAAATTCTTACCTATCAGGAACTAAGTAAAAAAAAAGAATTGTTTGAGTTGAACAGGTGGCGATACCTTCAGCTGACGCATTTTGTAGATTCCTTCCCCTCCCCCCTGAGGTCAGATAGATACTTGCTCCCTTTGGAGCGTATGTGTTTAGCACCAAAGGGAAGGGGCGCGATCTCCGCAATTTATAAAATATTAATGGGATTGAAAGACCCCGGTTTCCCTCCTTATATTAATAAATGGGAAGAGGAATTGGGAACGGGAAAAACAGAGACAGTGGTCAGGAAAATATTAAAAAAGACGCATTCAACTTCATTTAATTGTGCATTGATCGAAATGAACTTTAAATGTTTAGCACGATGGTATATAACCCCGGCCATAGCACACCGTTACCAAGACGACACCTCCAAATACTGTTGGAGGGGCTGTCTTGAAGTGGGCACTATGTCACATATATGGTGGACCTGCCCAAAAATTAAAACATACTGGAAGGATGTATTATTAATAATTGAGGAGATAACCGGAATTAAAATACCTCCTGATCCATGGGTCTGCTTGTTTCATGGGACAGAAATGTCAACTAAACAGTATATGAGAACCTTACTTCCACACGTACTAGATGCAGCAAAGAGTCTGATCCCCAAACAATGGAAGGACCCTATGAGCCCGACAGTAAAGAGCTGGTTTTGCAGAATTAACGATATATATTATGCTGAACAGCTCAGGTACATGGGAGAGGAAGGAGAAGGTGGATTTAAACGGAAATGGCAGGATTGGGCTAATTTTAAACTTGCACCAAGGTATATAGATAGGATGATATAGTGTAGGAAGGTCAACGGGCAAAGAGTGATTCAATAGGAGACAGAATTCCGGAGATAGGGGAGGGTGGGAGGGCGGGATCAAGGGTTGGGGGTGGCTTGAGGGTGGGATGAGGGTTTGTTCGGCTAGGGGACACTAAGGTATCTATTCACGTATTTAAGAATTTTTTTCCTTTATCTCCTTTTGTATATTTATTGACATATATTCAAAAAAAAAAAAAAAAAAAAGCACTTTTGCAATAACAAATAAAGAATATGAAAAGGAAAAAAAAAAAAAAAAAGAAAGAAATTTCCAACCATGATGCGAACAAAGGAGACTGCAAATTGAACGCAAAAGTGATTGAGTATCCTGATAGTTCTCTGAGGCGGAAAAAAAATAAAAAAAATAAATAAATAAATAAATAAATACAAAAAGAGCAAATGATCGCTATTGTAAGGGGTTCATTTTTTTACTGTGGGACAGTGAAAGTAATATTTACAGTAGCGATTTGCTTTTTTGTACAATAAAAGGCTAATTTTAGTTTTTTCAACCCCATTATGTTACTGGCCGATTAATCGATTATGAAAATTGTAATCGATTAATTTCATAATCGATTAGTTGTCGAGGCCCTAGTCACAACACCATGTACAAATACACAGGTGGTCTATCTAGAATACTTGATGTAGTGTTATTCAAAGAAAGGTCATTACCAAGGACAAGGAGGGCATACTTTTTATCCAAAGGAAAGGAGACTTAACGTCCATGTATGGAAAGGCTTCTGCACAGGAAGAGCTGTGTAATTGTGGAATACACTTCCTCAAGACTGCACAGCTCAGTTGATTGTTTTAAAAATGAGATGGATGAATTCTTAAATGCACAAAACATTATTGGACACTAACATTTAAAAGAGGTAATTGATCCAGGAAATATCAGACTGGCAGATTGGCTCATGCTTTATTTTGATTTTTCCATTGGATCAACTGCGGGTATAGGACTGTGTATAAGGATGTCATTTATATGTTTGTACTGTACATTTTTCTTTTCAGTTGGTTGAACCAGAAGAATGTGTCTTTTTTTTCAATCTGACTAACTAGATTTAATACAATGTATATGATGGCAGACCTAAGGGGTGGTACACACATGCAGCAATTGCAATACTTTGCTTCATTGCTGCCACAAGTTGTTAAAGCATTTTGTATAGATGCTCTGTACTTTTATGTATAGTGGATATAAAAAGTCTACACACCCCTAAAAAAAATGTCAGGTTTATGTGCTGAAAATGTCAGAACTTTTTACACCTTTAATCTGACTTATAAACTCAGTTGAACAATAAACTGAAATTGTTTAGCTGGAGGGAAGTAAAAAAAATAAAATAAATATGGTTGCATAAATGTGCACACTCTTAAACTAATACTTTGTTGAAGCACCTTTTGATTTTATGACAGCACTCTGTCTTTTTGGGTATGAGTCTATCAGCGTGGCACATCTTGACTTGGCAATATTTGCCCACTCTTCAGATCACCCCACAGATTTTTCAATTGGGATTCGGGTTTGGGCCATTCCAAAAACATAATCTGCTTCTGGTGAAGCCATTCCTTTGTTGATTTGGATATATGCTTTGGATTGTTGTCATGCTGAAAGATGAAGTTCCTCTTCATGTTCAGCTTTCTAGCAGAAGCCTGAAGGTTTTCTTCCAATATTGACTGGTGTTTGGAACTGTTCATAATTCCCTCTACCTTGACTAAGGCCCCTGTTCCAGCTGAAGAAAAACAGCCCTAAAGCATACTGCTGCCACCACCATGCTTCCCAAATGGTATAGTGTTCTTTTGGTTATGCACAGTACTGTTTGTGTGCCAAACATATCTTTTGAAATACTGGCCAAAAAGTTCAACTTTGGTTTCATCTGACCACAACACATTTTCCCACATGCTTTTCGGAGACTTCAGATGTGTTTTTGCAAAATGTAGCCAGGCTTGGATGTTTTTCTTCGTAAGAAAAGGATTCTGTCTTGCCACACTATCCCATAGCCCAACACGTGAAAAATACAGGAGACTGTTGTCACATGTACCACACAGCCAGATATTCCTGCAGCTCCTTTAATGTTGCTGTAGGCCTCTTGGTAGCCTCTGGAGGGACGTCCAGTCCTCGGTAATGTCACTGCTTGTGACATATTGTTTTCACTTGATGATGACTGTCTTTACTGTGTTCCATGGTATATCTAATGCCTTGGAAATTCTTTTGTACCCCTTCTTCTGACTGATACTTTTTACCAATGAGATCACTCTGATGCTTTGGAAGCTCTCTGTGGATCATGGCTTTTTCTGTAGGATGCAACTAAGAACATGTCGGGAAAGACCTATTAGAACAGCTGAACTATATTTTGGCTTAATAAGAGGCAGTTTAAATGATTGCAGGTGTGTATCGACTCCTATTTAACCACTTAACGACCGTCGCATGTAAATATACGTCGGCAGAACTGCAACTGTAATTTTCACAATAAACAATGCAATTTAAATGCATGTTTTGCTGTGAAAATGACAATGGTCCCAAAAATGTGTCAAAATTGTCCGAAGTGTTCGCCATAACGTCGCAGTCACGAAAAAAAAAACGCTGATCGCTGCCATTAGTAGTAAAAAAAAAGAAATTAATAAAAATGCAATAAAACTATCCCCTATTTTGGAAACGCTATAAATTTTGCGCAAACCAACCGATAAATGCTTATTGAGATTTTTTTTAACCAAAAATAGGTAGAAGAATACGTATCGGCCTAAACTGAGGGAAAAAAATTGTTATATATATTTTTGGGGGATATTTATTATAGAAAAAAAGTAAAAAATATAGCATTTTTTTCAAAACTGTCGCTCTATTTTTGTTTATAGCGCAAAAAATAAAAACCGCAGAGGTGATCAAATACCACCAAAAGAAAGCTATTTTTGTGGGAAAAAAAGGACGTCAATTTTGTTTGGGAGCCACGTCTGTTAAAGTGACGCAGTTCCGAATCGCAAAACCTGGCCTGGGCCTTTAGCTGCCTAAAGGTCCGGGGCTTAAGTGGTTAACATGAGTTTGAATGCGATTGCTTAATTCTGAATACAGCTACACCCCCAGTTACAAAAGGGTGTGCACACTTATTAATATATTATTATTATACACGATTTATATAGCGCCAACAGTTTACGCAGCGCTTTACAATGTATAGGGGGGACCAACACAATTACAGTACAGTTCAATACATAAGGTACAGGAGGGCCCTGCTGCTAGAGCTTACATTCTTCTAGATAGTAAGCTCTAACGAGCAGGGCCCTCTGATCCCTCCTGTATTGAATTGTATTGTGACTGTACTGTCTTCCCTGATGTAAAGCGTTGCGCAAACTGTTGGCGTTATATAAATCCTGTATAATAATAATAATAAAGGGAGGGGGTGGTGATACAAAAGGTAATAGCTGCAGAGAATGATTTGTTGGGGGTGGCTCGGGTTGTTAGGTGGGTGTGGCATAGGCTTCCCTGAATAAATGAGTTATGCAACCACATTATATATATATATATATATATATATATATATATATATATATATATATATATATATATATATATATAATTTTTATTTTTTATTTTTTATTCCCCCCCTAAAAGATTTCAGTTTGTTTTTCAATTGTGTTGTACAGTTTATAGGTCACATTAAAGGTGGAAAAAGTTCTGAAATGATTTACTGTATCTGTCTCATTTTTTTACATCACAGAAACCTGATATTTCAACAGGGGTATGTAGAAATTTTTCATAGCCACTGCACGTAGCTACCGCTAGCCTCTGCTAGTAGTACCTGATGCGCCAGATCCCCAAACAGTAGATGCCTGATTAAATTGGCCACAGAACTTAAAAATCTTCTAAAAACTAATTCTACTGAAATTTATGTTGGATTTATTTACCATTAAACAGAGAATTACACTGATTAGTCAGAGGCCTTGGGGATGCTGAATGGATTTGTTTAGTGTTGCATGCGATCCATACTTTTTCTTTTTTTTTTTTTTTTAAAGAGGAAATATTTACTAAGGGATTACAGAGTGCAGTGTTCAACTTAAAGTCTGTCACATTTTATTTAATACAATCCAGGACAAAATACTGTAAATCTTAAGTCCTATAGTAGGAAAAACACTTAAACAAGATGGTTTCTCATATTGCATTGTATCACATCTCACATACTTGCGTAGGTGTTTGCACTTTTATAGTAAAAGTAAAATTGCTTAGGAACACACACAGTGAGATAACCCATGCGGACCGATAAACAAATTGCATTACTTGGAACCTAATAACAGCTTCAACAATACCATTGAGGTTTCTAGTATGGATGCCTCTGTGTGAAGCTGATGAAAATGGATCACAGGCAAAACAGTAGGCATAGATAATTGGATTTCACTGTACTTGGGATGAATTCAAATATGCATCCATGTTTGAAAACAAGTATTGTTATGCAGGCTGTAAAACGTGCAAGTTAAAAGAAAATGTTATTTTTTGCTTTAGTGAAAGAGGATATCGAACAAATAATAGCAAACAAAAACAAACAGCAGACAGTCATTGCTGGGCATAACTAAAAGCAATGTTTTAATTATAGCTAACTTTTTTTTTTTATTGCTCTGTTCCTTGAAATCCTACTTTTTTGTCCCCTGTATATGCGGGTACTGTAAATACAGACTGTGCTTGCCAATTCTGTCCCTCAATGCTCCATTCTTAAAAGCTGTACTATTAGTTCTCACAATGAAAAGCAATCTATGTATGGGAAAGGCGGACATTTCATTTATCCATCTGTCCTCAAGTACAAGCGGAAGTGGTGTGACGGTCATCATTTGCACTTTTTAATAAAGGAGCTGCTTATATTTACCCCAGCACCACTGGAAAAGCACAGTTGCAAGGGGGATACAGGGGCAGAAAAATTGAGATTTCAAGGAACAGAGCTGCCACTAACACATAGGCACGGTCATACCAGTGCGGTTTAAAGGCGTGCAATCAAGCTGCTGCTTTCATTGCTTTTTCTTCACTGCATTGCACAATACTGCATGTATCAAATATGTGTCCCCTCCACAGTAAAATAGAGAACCTGCTCTCAATCTTTTGTTAGTGGAAATTCCGACAGCAAAAGTCCGATGGAGCATACACACGGTCGGAATTTCTGACCAAAAGCTCATCAGACTTTTCTTGTTGGAATTTCCGATCGGGTGTACAAGGCATAACACCCAGCATAGGCATACTTAGAATTACAACCCAAAACATATTCTTCCACTCGTCCAGAGTATGGCGATGCCAGGTGTTAGACTGTTTCACTGTTCGGAGTGAAGCGTACTGGACATTGGATCATGCGTACCGCACAAATCAACCAATTGTTTTAAAACCAAAATACTGTACTGGTCGCCTCTGCATGAGTAATTAGGGAATATTGCTTAATGTAGTGTCACTGTGAACCGGTAAAAGAAAATGTGTGCCGATCAGGCAACAAGGGAAGTGTGGCCTGGCGGGAGCACAGGCTAAGACTGCAATTCATTCCAATACCAGTGGGTTTGCATTGATGAGCAGCTTCATGGGATTCATCCTTTGCTCATTAGTATAGTGTCACCTATAGCACTCCCAGTTCCTGGAAGCCAAGCAAGGCTAGCCCACTAGTATGTGGCTACTCCACAAACACCATGTTCACTGGCAAGGATGTACAGGAGGCTGAAGATGGGAACAACAAAAGAGATCCTGTGGTTCCAGGCTTGCAACTGTCTACAGGGGATGTCTGGGACTGTTTGCTGGTAGTCAGTCAGACGTGCAGATGGGTCAGTTCAGGTGGCAGACAGGGACATGGTCAGCAAACAGGCTCAGGCTTGGTCTAGGCAGCAGGCAGAAATGTTGTCAATAAACAGACCAGTGTTAGTTCAGTCAGCAACAACACTGCACTGGTGTGGTGGCAATCAGAAACGCTGTTTTCTGGCTTACACTGGCCTGGTGAAACTGGGGACTAGTGTGGCAGCAGCAATCAGGAACACTGCTGCTGATTTACGCTAGTCTGGTGACACAGAGACTAGTGTGACGACAATCAGGTGGTGTCGTGGTGACACTGCGACTGGTGTGGCGGTGACAAAACACTGTTTCTGGTATACATTGGCCTGGTGACATTGAGACTGGTGTGGCAGTGACCGAGAAAACTTTTGCTGGCTGCACTGCACTGGTCTGGTGTGGTCGCAATCAGGAATAGTGATTGTTGATATACTGGTCTGGCGACACTGACTGGTGAGGTAGTAATTGGAGATAATAACCGGCTGCAATATTTTGGTTCGTTTACACATGAGGTTGGGGGGTGGCAAAGCCTTGTAAATGAGCTGTGATTTTACTGCCCCTCAACCGACACCACCTTTTTGCTGCATAGGCACCTGCCGGGGTGTACACATGCCATGGCTGTGGTGCCTTGCTTTATTATACCCCCTGTATGCTCACCGATCTCAACCCATTAAAGTGAAAGGAGGTGCTTGTGTGAGGTTCCAGGGGAAAAAGCTGGTGGTGAGGAGGTGATACAAGGCCTCCCCACTGTCGGTCGAATGCTCTCTATAGAGCAATCCACACACATATCACCCCTCATAGAGCATCACACATGTCAACAAGTCCTTATGGTGACACTATGACTGGTATGGCAGTGATCAGGGTCACCGACTGGTGTGGCAGTGATCAGGGGCACTATGATTGGGCCGTAGTGATTAGGGACACTGACTGGCAAGCACTGGTCTGGTGACATTGTACTACTGAGGCAGTGATCCGAGATAATGGCTGGTGGCACTGGAATACAGTGAGCAGCCAGATCAGAAATGTATCTAGGATAAACTCATACATTTAGCAGAATATACAAAACTTTTTTTTTTTTTTTCAAAATTTCCTGAACTGAATCAAAAATCTAACATTTAGACTGGTGACGGCTATCAAGGTCTATTGACATGCAGTAGGAGTCTTTCTATGTTCCAGTGTCATGGCAACTGTTCTAGCAACAAAAACTAAATGTAAAAAAAAAAAAGTCTTGCGACATGAATGTGAAAAACTCAATAACATATGATATAAAACATAACAGACCGAATGCTAACATTTCAGTATTATTGTATATGCAAAGAATTGATAAGTCGTGTATTACAATGCCTACATTTAGCATGTTACTATAATTGCTGTTTCAATAAAGGGTGAATAAACCCTTAGGATTTTCATACAAAATCTGAATGCTGAAGAGCACTGTTATTCACCCCAGATCAAAATCAAGATATATTACTGAATTTGGTATACCTTTTAATTTAAGTCTAAAAGGGTACCTAGTGGTTACTGGAAACTCACGTAAAGTGCCTTAATTTGATATAAGAAGCCAAGGTTGTTATGCCAAAAGAGTCATTTTTCATAATTAAAAAAAAATCAGCTACATTAACTTAAGATGAGAAAGAAGCAAATAGTAAAGCATTAAGTGATGTTTTTAAATTTGTGTGACATTAATATTTCAGAGGGTGAAACATAAAAACATTATAGAAATACAAACCTGGAGCTGAAGAAAATTATATTGCAGTCCTCCAACAATTGGGCTAAATCTAACAATGTCCCTTTCTTCTGCAGCTGTGGTTATAGCATCCAGGACTTTTTCCAAACTAGAAGGCAACAAGATACATCATAGCAAAAGATAAAAATGTCATTGTAACAAACAGCCAACACAAAAATTCAAAATCAATTTATAACACTAAAAAAGTATAAACTTAGCAGATTGCTGCAAGGACATAGCAAAGTTTATGATGACAGTATTGTTTGTTATCGTCTTGTTTCAGTATTCTTCATAAATTCACCAAATCTAATTAAATCACTTCAAGCAGATGGCTTGGAACAAAGAACATAAGAAATCCCAATTCACTCTTGCACAGAAGTGAGGGTAAAAAATATTTATTGCATGTTAACAGTGTACTTCTGTCCTGTAAGAGATACACTACCGAACAAGGCATAATTAATTCACTTTTCAAAGGTAACATCTTACCATGCAATTGTTGTATATCTCCCAGATGAGGTAAAGCAATTACATTGTAATTGTTATTGATGAGAACACATTGACTTGTAACTATTAAAAAAAAAAATTAATAATAAAAAAAATCCTTGAAAATTATTGCTTCAGTAAAATATCTTGAAACCAAACCAACTCTGTGTCTCATCATGGATAACCATTCTACTAGAAAACAGAACAAGAAATTATTGTGAATAACATAAGTACTTACATGTTTTCTTCACCAACAATACAAATGGCAGATAATAACTTGACTACGTCAGTCATCATGTTAGGCCTCTTGGGATCCATGGCTTTGGCTAATAAAGAAAGGCTCCTTTCTTCACTCATGATCCTTTCTAAGCCATACTGTAATAAACATGTAAAAAAGGTATGTAATTAGCAATTTATATACTTACAAATAAAAAGAGAAGATGTAACTTTCCTGTAAATTTCATATCTTGGAGTACAATACAGGACACAAGTATTTGAAGTCCAAATTCCTTGTATCTTAATCATTACAGAACACAGGCAATGTATTTATAGACACTGGGACATCACTAAACAAGTAATGAGAAGGGTCACCAACAACTAGGCAAAAAGAACTATGCCAAAAGCCTCACAAGGGTCAATAAGACCCAACTTTAGAATGCTGCAGCAAGAACCTTGCCGCAGAAAGCCACATCTGCAGAAAATGACTGGACATTCACCTGTAAGAACTTCAAAGCGGGAGTTCACCCGAAAAAAAATTTTTAACATTAGATTGGGCCTAATTACGGGAAGCAGAATCAGGTGTTTTGTTTAAAATCAATGCAGTACTTACCATTTTAGAGATAGATGTTCTCCGTCGCTTCCGGGTATGGTCTTCGGGACTGGGCGTTCCTATTTGATTGACAGCCTTCCGACGGTCGCATACAGCGCGTCATGAGTTGCCGAACGTCGGTGCGGCTCTATACGGCGCCTGCGCACCGACGTTCGGCTACTTTCGGAAACTGGTGACGCGATGTATGCGACGGTCGGAAGGCTGTCAATGAAATAGGAACGCCCAGTCCCGCAGCCCATACCCGGAAGCCACGGAGAACATCGATCTCTAAAACGGTAAGTACTGCATTGATTTTAAACAAAACACCCAATTCTGCTTCCCGTAATTAGGCCCAATCTAATGTTAAAAATTGATTTTTTGGGTGAACCTCCACTTTAAGAAGACATGAACAGAGGACCAGGTGGAAGCCTAACACGGCTGAGCTACAGAGGCCTAGTGCTGAAATGCCCAGGAAACTCCCACCAATCTGGTGGAATGGGTGTGTAAAAGTGCAGAAGTTTGGTCTTTGAGAGTGTAAGCTCTAGTGATTAGATATTTTCTTGGACTTGGGAAGTAGGGTGTCCCTTGCAAGGTTCTGAGGAGAGGACACATAAGGAGTCTGTCTCTCTGTGATATCGTGACAAATTCCACTATACGTTCAACTAAAAACACTCAAACAAAATATGTATAAAAATTGCTGCAAAATCAACATACAATAAATTAAAATCCCCAGAGTGCAGCCGTATTAATACCCCTCAAAAATTAGTACTAAACAAGCCATCTCAAACTCTTTATAAATTAGAGTGTTTCACACAAGTTAACATCAGTGGGAAAGTGGTCAAATAATCTTCACAATATGCAGGAAAATCCCCCCAAAAAATTAAATAACAATGTCTCTCAATCCAAAAAGCAATACACTTGTATGTTAGACCAAGTCTTCAAAAATTAAACTTGACAAATATATAGCTCTTCGTTAAATGTGACATCTACCCCAAAAAGTGTTAATAGCAATTTTCTTCTCGTAAACAATGGTGTAGTGTGTCTATAAAAATGCTTCCCTCCACCGGCATCCAGCTTCCCTCCACTGACCACCGACCCAATTGCGTGTATGGGACTAGCAAGCAAAGCGGATGACTCTCACGTGCAGTGTGGACGGCTGTGTGTCTGGTGCTGGGAAAAAGCCTCTGCATTCTGGGAGAAGCAGTTAAGTCTGCCCAGTGTTGAAATTGCTGTTTACTTTTGTAAGAGCAACCTTGTTTTTAGTAAATGTGTGAGTTCTAACAATATTACACTACGTCAAATTCTTCTTCAAGGCCGCTTTCTCACAGGGAGGACTCCACCAGGAGTCAGTTTTCTTAGCGGGGAATCTGTCAGCTGACCCCCCTTGAGCAGGTGGATAGCTGGTCAATGTTTGCTCTGTTTATACAGACACATCCCACCCTCTTTTTTGGGCGATGTAAACGACATCGCCGATGGACAGGCGATGTAAACGGATCGAATGTCCATTTACGCTCAATTGTCATCCGATTCCGTCTGCTAGATGGAATGGAAACTAATCCCCATCCATCTGTTTTAGTGGATCAGGTCAGATTTGATGTAGGCAGGAGTAAACGGACACATTTCACCTGTTGATCAATGGAGTTGAATGGAGGGTCTGATCGGGTCAGCCTGAAAAACAGACAGGCGGATCTGATCGGATAGCTAGTGTGAGAGAGATAGGCAATTATGAATTGGTAAATGCATGTTCAAATGCAGATTGAGGGAAGCACTTTTGTGGACACACCATTGTTTTTGGGAAGAAAATTGATATGAACACTTTTAGGGTGGATGTCATATTTAATAATGAGCTACCGTGTTTTTCGCTCCATAAGACACACTTTTCTCTCCTAAAAATATGGGGGGAAATGTCCGTGCATCTTATGGAGCGAAAACTGACCAGGCACACCCCCCCCCCCCACACTACCGGCAGACAGCCCCAGCCCCCGTGAGCACCAGGTGATCTACCAGCTGGGTCTGCCACTCAGGCAGAAGACAGAGCAGCCGCTCGGGCTGCTCTGTTTTGTCTGAGTGACAGGTGGATGTGATGAGGTCAGACTGCATTTTATGGGAGTACTGCGCAAGCTGCATTTAATGGGAGGACTGCTCAGGCTACATTTAATGGGAGGACTGCTCAGGCTACATTTAATGGGAGGACTGGTAAGGTTGCATTTTTAGGGGAGAACTGGTAAGGTTGCATTTTTAGGGGAGAACTGGTAAGGTTGCATTTTATGGGAGGACTGGTGAGGCTGCATGTCATGGGACTAGTGAGGCTGAATTTTATGGGACTGGTGAGGCTGCATATCATGGGACTGGTGAGGCTGCATATCATGGGACTGGTAAGGCTGCATATCATGGGACTGGTAAGGCTGCATATCATGGGACTGGTAAGGCTGCATATCATGGGACTGGTAAGGCTGCATATCATGGGACTGGTAAGGCTGCATATCATGGGACTGGTAAGGCTGCATATCATGGGACTGGTAAGGCTGCATATCATGGGACTGGTAAGGCTGCATATCATGGGACTGGTAAGGCTGCATATCATGGGACTGGTAAGGCTGCATATCATGGGACTGGTAAGGCTGCATATCATGGGACTGGTAAGGCTGCACATCATGGGACTGGTAAGGCTGCACATCATGGGACTGGTAAGGCTGCACATCATGGGACTGGTAAGGCTGCACATCATGGGACTGGTAAGGCTGCATATCATGGGACTGGTAAGGCTGCATATCATGGGCACTGGTAATGCTGCATATCATGGGCACTGGTAATGCTGCATTTTATGGGCACTGGTAAGGCTGCATTTCATGGGCACTGGTAAATGTTTTAGTACACCATTTGGTTCAGAATATATTGTTTCTTGTTTTCCTCCTCTAAAACCTTGGTGCGTCTTATGGTCAGGTGCATCTTATGGAGTGAAAAATATATAATTGTACGTTTTTTATTTTGAGTACTTGGTCTAATACTAAGTGGATTGCTGTGTGGATTAAGAGAGGTTATTTAGATTGTTTTCATATTGTAAAGATGATTTGGTCACTTTTTTTACTGATGTACACTTATGTGGAAAGCTATATATTATGAGGAGTTTTATATGGCCCTTTTGGTACACAATCGGTCTCTCTGATTGAAGCTGTTGTTTTGAGGTGGACGAAGTCCAGACAATAAAGAGTGATTTTCATTTAATGCTATGGAGCAGGGCATAATGGCAGTAAGACCCTGTCCTCTTTGAGGTGGAAGACGGATATGATCTTGAAAGAAAGGATGGTCTTGGACAAAAAGGTATGGAAGAACGGCTCCTTACAGAAGACAGTAGATGTCTGACAGACTTGATAGCAACCAAAAAGGCTACATTGCAGGAGACGACATCTAAGGGAATATCTCAGATGGGTCCAAGTGGTGGTTTATCCCAAGGAAACACAGGGTGGCACAATGGGGGCTTAACCACTTGCCGACCGCGCACCGTCGAAATACGTCCACAAGGTGGCTCTGCTGGGCCAGAGCACGTAATATGACGTCCTCTCTCCCAGCCGCCACTAGGGGCGCGCGCGCGCCCCCCGCTCGCCCCCGACTCCCGTGCGTGTGCCTGGCGGGCGCGATCGCCGCCGGGCACACGCGATCGCTCGGTACAGAGCGGGGACCGGGAGCTGTGTGTGTAAACACACAGCTCCCGGTCCTGTCAGCAGGGGAAATGCTGATCTTCGGTTCATACAATGTATGAACCGAGGATCAGTGTTTCCCCTAGTGAGGCCACCCCCCCCCCACAGTAAGAACACACCCAGGCATACTTAACCCCTTCCCCGCCCCCTAGTGTTAACCCCTTCACTGCCAGTGGCATTTTTATAGCAATCCAATGCATTTTTATAGCACTGATCGCTATAAAAATGCCAATGGTCCCAAAAATGTGTCAAAAGTGTCCGAAGTGTCCGCCATAATGTCGCAGTACCGAAAAAAAAAATCGCTGATCGCCGCCATTACTAGTAAAAAAAATATAATAAAAATGACATAAAACTACCCCCTATTTTGTAAACGCTATAACTTTTGCGCAAACCAATCAACAAACGCTTATTGCGATTTTTTTTACGAAAAATATGTAGAAGAAAACATATCGACCTAAATTGAGGAAAAAAAATGTTTTTTTTATATATTTTTGGGGGATATTTATTATAGCAAAATGTAAAAAATATTCATTTTTTTCAAAATTGTCGCTCTATTTTTGTTTATAGCGCAAAAACTAAAAACCGCAGAGGTGATCAAATACCACCAAAAGAAAGCTCTATTTGTGGGAAAAAAAGGACGCCAATTTTGTTTGGGAGCCACGTCGCACGACCGCGCAATTGTCTGTTAAAGCGACAGAGTCCCGAATCGCAAAAAGTACTCTGGTCTTTGGGCAGCAATATGGTCCGGGGGGTAAGTGGTTAATGTGAGATACATCTTGAAGAAAAGTCTTTACAAGGGAGAGCAAATCCAGGAATGGTCTTTTTAAGAGAATGGTCAAGGCCAAGACTTTTTGGGTGCTTCAAGGCAAAGGAAATCGTTTCACTTTTCATAATAAATAGTAGAATTTTCCCATTGTTTCTGCCTAAGACTAGTAATGGTTTACCAAATTTCAGAATTGGTAAAGTAGGAGTTTTCTACAGGAGGCTGGAGTCTGAGGCAATGCCTGTGTCCTAAGAGACAAAATGGTTTTTAATTTCTTCAACAGAGGTACATTAATGGTCTAGTCGGTACATAGGGAAGCTGGAATCTGTAACATAAAAAAACAATGGGGGGGGGAGTGGGCTTTAAGGTCAAGTTCTCTTCAGTATTCTCTTCAGTGAGATGTTTAAGACTGAGACAGCAGGATAAACAAAATAGATAGACTGCTTCTTTGTGAACTCTCTTTCCACTGGAGATTTTTGTAGCTCTCATTGGACCCAAAGGGGCATGGCAAGACCAAGAATCAAGTTAAACAATTTCAAGGCCCTTGCAGTTGGCAATAAAGAGCCGTTCCACATTAGTAAGCATGTGGCCTGAAGCTCCTTCAATATAGCAGCATTTTGATGGAGAAAAATCTTTTGCAGCTTCCTTCAATATTGTATTTATGTCCTCACCATTGCCTTCTGCCTGCCGGGATGTGTCTCAGATAGAAAAATTGGAGTAGAAGAGGAGTGGCATTTTTTTACCCTGGACAAAGATGCCATTATATGTCCGAGGAACTCTGACACAGATGCAGAAAATTCAGAAAATGTCAAATAGGCCCACTTGTGTTCCTGAAATAGAGCTACAATTGAATGCAGAGATATGTGTTTTAGAGAAAGTTTCTGCTCTGATGCATTATCAGGCTGAGATTGAGAGTTGTGTGGGCCTTCAGCAGTGTTCAGCAATGTTCGCCAGCAGTTTTGCAATGGCTGCCTTTGGCCTGGTCTCTGTTAAAGCTACATGTGAGGGAATTCAGCTTTGGGGTACCCAACTGTACCCCAAGGTGAAATCAATTTAAATATTGTCACTGTTTTTAACAGGTAATGGTCAGAAACACACAGGTGGCCTTGTCTCACCTGTCCATGGCACTCTACTATATATAAATCCAGCCTTCACTCATCAAAGTGTGCATACCACAAAAGTTCTTCAAGGATTGGATCACTGCCCTGACCCTGTATAGCACCCTATGACTGACTACAACACATTGCACGAAGCGAAAAGGTAAGCACCCATGCAGGATCCACTGCCCTAATGAACATTTCAGGCTGTCCCTACAGAAAGCTTTCTGTGTACGGCTCTGAAGGTTTATTAAGGTTGTTAAAGTTTAACCTCATATGTTAAAAGTGGTGCATTTTCTCACCCAATATGTTCCCATCAGCTTAAAAAACATGTGGAGCATTACAGCTATCAAAAGTCTACTTTAACTCAAGTTTTGAACTTCATGCTGTATTATGCACCCAGATTCTCTAAACAGGATGGGCCAGATTCACGTATCTGGTTGTATCTTTGTGCGGGCGTAGCGTATCCTATTTACGCTACGCCTCCGCAACTTGGACAGGCAAGTGCAGTATTCACAAAGCACTTGCTCCGTAAGTTGCGGTGGCGTAGCGTAAATTGGCCGGCGTAAGCCTGCCTAATTCAAAATAGGCTGGTAGGGGGCGTGTTGTATGTAAATGAATCGTGACCCCACGTAAATGACGCGCCTAACGAACGGCGCATGCACGCGCATGCTCAGTATCACGTCGAATTTACTCCATAAGATACGCCAGGCCCAATGCCTGTGACGTGAACGTAACCTACGCACAGCCCCATTACGTAAACCACATAAAAAGATACGCTTGCCGACGTCAATACTTTGCATTGGCTGCGCCTCATATAGCAGGGGTAACTTTACGCCGGACGTAAGCCTAACGTAAACGGCTTAGCGTGCGCAAGTACGTTCGTGAATCGGCGTATCTACCTAATTTACATATTCAACGCGTAAATCTATGGAAGCGCCCCTTGCAGCCAGCGTAAATATGCACCCAAGATACGACGGCGTAGGAGACTTACGCCGCTCGTATCTTGGCTAAATCTATGCGTAACTGATTCTAAGAATCAGGCGCATAGATACGACGGCTCACATTCGGAGATACGACGGGGTACGTGGAGATACGCCGACGTAAGTCCTTTGTGAATCTGGACCGATGAATTCAAAATAAGTATCATCTGCACTTACCTGGCACTTTTATGACATCTTCCCAAATTTCAAAACTGACCCAAATGAATTAATTACAATATGCCAACATGAAAAAGATCTTACTACAAGTAGGATTTTTAAATACTTGGTAGCATAAAAATAAAGTCGTATTAAACTCAAAAAGCAAACCTTTATTATCTTGCAACTTACAGATTCTTAGATGTGTGGCTGCATTAGTTTTCCTTTTGTTTTGGTTTATTTCACCTAGTGATACTGCTAGTAAGTCTATTACTTTTCAACAGATGAAGCTGTCTGCAGATGTAGCAGGTAGAGGGTTGAAACAAACCATTTTACACTGACAAGCGTGACACCGGTCAGTTTTATGTATATAAAAGCTTTATCCTAAAAGGAGAAAAAACTGTTGCTGCAACTGTCTAAAAAGTTTTAGCTGGAGGTTGGCTTCAATTTGTTAGTGTATCTAAAACTGCTAGTGTGTCTACTACTACCCTCCCCCAAAGCGGACAATGTTGCTGTCCGAATGTGTATCTGTTGCTCCTTCATCTAGAGCAGGGTTAGGCAACCTTGGGCTCTCCAGCTGTTGTGGAACTACATTTCCCATGATGCAGTTACAATTACTCTCAGAGGCATGGTGGGACTTGTAGTTCTGCAACAGCTGGAGGGCCCCAGGTTGCCTACCTCCGATCTAGAGTGTATGAACTCTAATACAGGAGGGTATGTTCCTGGCAAGATCACCTAGTTGAAAACAGAATGGAAAAAAGCTTAGAAAAATATAATTAAGGCCCCTTAAAAATGGCCGGGTAGCTGCAGCTGCTGGATTCCTATAGCAAGAATAGGCAGATTCTTGTTGCTGTAATGACCAGGTTATGTGATCAGCAGTGGCTTCTCAGCCTATTTAAGCTCAAGGTGGTGTACAGCGCCCACTGCTTTTCGCATGTAGCCACACACAGGGCAGATAGCTGTGGTTATGGTGAACTCTGTGGAAGAGGGCACGTCCCTTGAAATGCCTACCAACCTATATTTGTGTGGTCAGATGAAACCGCTCCACATGGATTAGAGATTTAATACACCAGTTTTATCTTGTGTGAGCAAGTATGTTTTTGACCTGTGGCTTTAAAAAAATAAGTGGTGTTAGTAATGCACTGGTTTGTGCCCTTCTGTATGTTTTTTACATTTCCAAGCCTGGACGCAGCTGAATGCAATTTCTGCCACATGCATCCATTGGCCGCAGCTACCTGGCCATGTGAAAATGACCTTATGCAGCCACATCTGATAATTGGCAAGCTGCAATACAATAGATTTTTTGTTGGAGTATTAATACTGCATTAACCACTTGCCGTCGCCGCACCGTCGAAATACGTCCACAAGGTGGCTCTCCTAGGCGAGAGCACGTAATATGACGTCCTGCCTATTAGCCGCCACTAGGGGCGCACGCGCGCCCCCCGCTCGCCCCCGACTCCCGTGCGTGTGCCCGGCGGGCGCGATCGCCGCCGGGCACACGCGATCGCTCGGTACAGAGCGGGGAACGGGAGCTGTGTGTGTAAACACACAGCTCTCGTTCCTGTCAGCAGGGGAAATGCTGATTTTCTGTTCATACAATGTATGAACAGAAGATCAGTGTTTCCCCTAGTGAGGCCACCCCCCCCCCCCCACAGTAAGAACACACCCAGGCATACTTAACCCCTTCCCCGCCCCCTAGTGTTAACCCCTTCACTGCCAGTGGCATTTTTATAGTAATCTAATGCATTTTTATAGCACTGATCGCTATAAAAATGCCAATGGTCCCAAAAATGTGTCAAAAATGTCCGAAGTGTCCGCCATAATGTCGCAATACCGAAAAAAAAATCGCTGATCGCCGCCATTACTAGTAAAAAAAAATATTAATAAAAATGCCATAAAAATACCCCCTATTTTGTAAACGCTATAACTTTTGCGCAAACCAATCAATAAACGCTTATTGCGATTTTTTTTTACGAAAAATATGTAGAAGAATACGTATCGGCCTAAACTGAGGAAAAAAAATGTTTTTTTTATATATTTTTGGGGGATATTTATTACAGCAAAAAGTAAAAAATATTCATTTTTTTCAAAATTGTCGTTCTATTTTTGTTTATAGCGCAAAAAATAAAAAACGCAGAGGTGATCAAATACCACCAAAAGAAAGCTCTATTTGTGGGAAAAAAAGGACGCCAATTTTGTTTGGGAGCCACGTCGCACGACC